>NC_136060.1:500721172-501921172 GCF_964261635.1 Lissotriton helveticus | reverse complement strand
TCGTTGTAACGACTTGCGTTGTAAAAGTTGCGTGATAAAGGTACTGCGTTGTAAAAGTTGCGTTGTAAACGCTGTTGCCCCCACATGGATGTGGTGACCCAGTCCAACAGACAGGTGCCATTGCCAAGGAAATGTGGGGAAAACAGTCCAAACAGTGAATGCAGTGGGGAAGAGGGTTGTCATCACGGCTGGCTCCGTGACTGGCGTGTGGCAGGTGCTTTGCCTACGTAGACTCAGGCTCTTCTTCGGACGCCACCTAGCTCTTTTTGGCGGTGGGGGGCCTGCTGAATGGCCAGCGGCATCAGAGGACTCGCCCCTCTCTGTTGGCGCAGGGAAGGATGGTGCACTGTCATCCTGCGGCACAACAGGAGGGGACGGAGGTGGTGGTTGGGATACAGACCTATCCCTTTGCAACACCACTTGCTGGCCCATGAGGTCCACCATCTGTCCAAGGCGGTTGTCGATGGACCTCATCAGCAGGATGAGCTCCCTTAATAGTTCATCAGACTGGCCACTTTGTCCCTGGACTTCTTGGTATGCTTCCACAACTCTGGTGAAGTGGTCCAGGGATGGTGTCCACTCCTCCCGAGGTCTGGTGGTGACCCTGGCCCTCCCACCTGCTCTGCTGCCACGGACCTCTTGCCTCGCCACTGTTGGTCCACGCACTCTCTCCCTGCCCTCCACAGTTGTTGCTGTGGGCTGGTCATCCCCTGGGAAAGGGAGGGTGCTGCAGGTGGTACTGGTGGTACTAGTGGTAGTGGCGGTGGTGGTGGTTGCGGTGGAGGCAGAGGCCGTGACAGCAGGGGTCTGCTGTGCTGTTGTTGCAGCAGACGTGGTGGTGGGGAGGATGGGGGCCTGGGACCTCTGGGTCTGTGGCACACCAGATGGGCCGGGCCGGAGCTCATCGTCCAAACTGTCCTGGGAGTCCACATCTGAGAGTCCATGTGCCGGGGGTGGAGACTGGCTCTGCTGGTCATTGGGGTGGTCCTCAGCAGTGAGTTCTTCATCACCTGTGGAGTAGATGGGGAATGGTCAGTGTTGGGCACTAGGCAAGTATTGTTTCATCTGCGTATCATCGACTGTCTGTACACTTCACAATTATGAAGTCACCAGTAGTACAATTCATGGCAACACTGTGTGTAATATCATAGTGCAGAGGAACATCATTTACTCATACATGTTGAATGTTAATGCAAAGCATGCAATTGTTGTTGCGTTTAGGGATGCAGGTCTACCACACACACACACACACACACATCAGGAAGAGTTAAGATAGCTACCTACCTGTTAGGTGAGGGTGGAGAGTGCAATGGCTGACACATGCTCCTGGGTGGGGGTGGCCTGTATCCTGCTCAGCTGTGGGCCAGGGGGCATGGTGGGAGTGGTAGTGCAAGGCTCCCTCCAACAGACAGACATCACAAGCAAGATAGCTACCTACCTGTTAGGTGAGGGTGAAGAGTGCAATGGCTGACACATGCTCCTGGGTGGTGGAGGCCTCCATGCTGCTGGAGTGTGGGCCAGAGGGCATGCTGGGAGTAGTGATACAGGCCTCCCAACCCCAAACAGTGCTCCAATACAAGATGGCTACCTACCTGTAAGTCTGTTTGTTGAACTGTGCAACAACCATGAGTTCTGGGTTTGTGGTAGGTCTGAGAGATGCGAGGGTTGTCTGAAATGTGTGTTTCTTTCAAATAAATGTTTATATAGTACAACTATTAAACTGATGAGACACGCTGAAGGACTTCTAGGCACTCGAATATCGAAGTAGCGGCTGCTACCATTGAGAAGTGGTGAAGCGGAGGGGAGGGGAAATACAAACCAAAAACATCACGGAAGACAGAACAAAAAATATATAAAATTGCACTTACCTGCTCCACACGGCTGATCACATGCTCCTGATCCTCTTCTTCCCGACGTCAGAAACTGCTGCACACTGTGCAGGATCCCAGATGCCTTTTCTCAGGCTTGGAATACTATTTCCTGGTTCGGCCCCCAGACAGGAACTGGGAGTCTGTGTTGGTTCTCCACCTGGCTGTATAACACAGCTAAGGGTTGGAGAAAGGCTACCTGCGCATGCCGGTCTGGCCCACCACTTCCCCCATCCTCCCAGGTGCTGCAGCATCAATATGAATTCGTACAAGACCCTAGCCCCACAACAATACTTTAACCTAGGCTATTCAAAAGCACTGAAATAAAAATTTCTAAAGATACGACTCAGAGTGATACCATGCACGCAGCATCTTCCACCATGGAAAAGGGTGCATATTTTCACAGTATGCAGTCTGTGTAAAAACGGCCAGGGGGACATTATCCATACCATCTATTCTTGCACAGAGATGCTGCAAGAAAGGAGGGAACTGCTAAAAATCCCCTTTAATCAAAGGGGGATTCGGACAAGGAGGCAGGCAGTGTTGTCCTGCTTCGACCCAGCATCACCACAATTGAATACTAGACTAGTTAGATTTCTCACATCGGCCAGGGCAAAAATGCCAAACTGACACTAAAGATTTTTGGGCAAAGGAGTCTTTGGACTATTAATTTTCGCAGGGGGAACAATAATTGACCCATGTGACTGGTTCACTTACATAGGTTGCTCCTGCATGTCTAAATCTGTACTATTTTTTAACTTGTAAGCAACAGAAGTGTAGCATATTTTTATCATAATGACATTTTATTACTGAGGTCGAAAATGTTATATATGGTTTTATTTTTTGCATGTATTGCAATGTGTTGGACTTGGCCCTTTTCCCCCAAACTTTTTCGCTTTTTGCCCCCCTAATTTGAAATGTGTCCCCCTTGGTAATAAACCTGTATAGGCCATGTGTGGTGTGAGACACCTTGTTAATGTGTAATGTCATGCAATGGTGTGAGCACTTGTCAATTTCCCCCATTGTAAAATGTACCCTGGTGAAATGTTGTGTTTTTAAAATGGCTGCCATGGCTGGGCGTTGTGCCACCTGACTGCAGGAGGTTAGCAGTCTAGTTGTTAGGTACCTAGCCACCCCTGCATTTGGAGGGAAAGCCTGTCACCCAGGGTGCTCTACTCCTCCCTCTGAGCCAGTTAGAACTAGTTCGCCTGTCTGAGGTGGGTTAGCGGTCTAGTTGTCTGGTACCCAGCAATCCCAGCATTTGGAGGGACCTTCTAGAAGTTTCCGGCCTTTCTGGTATAGGGAGAGCAGTAGAGATGTGATGAGCAGAGACAGAGCTGGGACATGAATGTGAGGGGACCTGCTGCAGGGGATACCGCCACTTGGGCCTGTGTGCTGGACCCTGCACCCATCCAGAACCCCCCTACTGTCCCCAGGGCTAGTGGAGCCCCACTGCAGGAGTTCAGGCTGCTGTGTGGGAGGAGGGCCACGCTGCAGTGGGGATGGTGAAAGCCTACCACCCTGGTTTGATGATGCCCCCACTACCTGCTGACCTGGCCCAGTAGTGCTACTTCTCTGTCCCCAGGGCCCCTGAGGAAGGAGGGCCCCCCTAGGTCCCTGGAGCTGCCGGGACCCTGCGCTAGGCAAGTGCTGTGCCAAGAAGCGCCAAGAAGGGAAGGAGTGCTGTGGACTGGACCCCCCAGGAGGTGAGAAGAGTTACCCTGGGACCCTTGGGCGTGTTACTGGGACTGTCCGCCCCCCCTTGCGCTGTGTGCCTGGAAGCGCTGGCCTGCAGAAGACTGCTTGTGTCCCCAGAGTGCTGTGACCAAGACTGCCCTGCTGATTGCCTGGCAAGCGCTATAATCTGGAAAGCGCTGTGCTGAGAAGAAGCCCTGCATGCTTGCTAGCGCTGCGCAGCTGGAAGAGGCAGCCTTTGTGCCTTACGTGGTGTCCAGTTAAGCGCTGTAGCTTCTAAGCGCTGTGCCCGAATCGCGCTGTCTGGAGGAAACGGAGGGGGGCCTCGAGGCACATTGTCGGTGCCTGCCCCCTCCGCCTGAAAGTACCGGAAAACGCTTGCTGCATTAGCGCCGGGGAGAGCCCGGAGCCAGAAGGACATCACAAGGAGCCCGGTGAGTGGGGGCTCAGCTGCATAGTGGTTGGGGGCTGGAGTCGGGGCACAGGGTCGGTGCTCGCCCCCTCCCCTTCCTTTGGGAAATCGGGATTGGGCCCTGTTGGCCCGCATTGCCTTAAGGAAGAGCAGGGCCCCCTGGGAGACATTTTACTTGAGCTTGTTGGCCCTAATTGTACACCAGAGCCCCCAGACTCGGCGAGGGCTCCCAGTGAGATGTACCTCCGGGACTGCCCTTGAGTTACAGGTGCCCCGTCTGGCAGTGGGCCCCCGCCACCGAAGAGGTCTGGAGTCGGGGCACAGGGTCGGTGCTCGCCCCCCTCCCCTTCTCTTGGGGTGACTGTTGCGAGGACCCCGTTGGCCCTAAGCGTCCTGTTGAGACGTCCTGGACTGGGCAAGAGCCTGAATTAACCCCCAGCTGGGGAGGGGTCCTTGACCTATTGTGTTTGTCCCAGGAAGTCATGCTAGGGTGTATATTGGCCTAGTGTTAATGCCCCTGGTTATTCTGGCCAACGGAGAAGGTATTGCTGACTAAGGAACCTTTGGTTATCCCTTTGATGGAATGCGTATGCCCCTCTAGGGAAGTGTTACTCGCCTGAGTAGACCTTTAGGTTGCCCTAATAAAATGTTTATTCCTGTACAGTGACCGGGTTAGAGGAAATGCTTGATTATCCCTGCCCATGAATGGTTGTGACCTGTTACTAGTGTATGTTGATGTTACACGCCTGCTAGGTGATCCTATGCTGATTCCAGGCTGTTAGACAACTAAGGTTGTGGGCCCCTGCGGATGTTATTTACCTGCCTAAGTGAGCCTAATGTACGCACTGGTGAGGTGCACAATGTGTTAGATGCCAGGGTATTGCTCAGGAATAACGCGCCAGTGTTGATATGCTTATGGTTAAATGCCTAATGTCACAGCGTAATGTGTATGCCTAAGGTTCAATTGCATACAAGGTGCCTACTACCCTGATGAGATGGTGATGTCCCTGTCCTAAGGTGATGATAATGTTGATGTGCCCTTTTACTGCAGGTGTCCTGCCCCGGTGCTGTCCTGACGTGTCATTCCAGGCCCCTGGTTATATCCCATTGCTGATTTATTACAGGTGTACCTGTCTGTTGGGATTTGCTGTGATGCCATGAAGTTTTCCTTTACAGGGGTTGGGTTGGAGTTAAACTGCTAAGGATGAGAGCCTGAGTTGGCCCCGCCATTGTGACCCCAGGTTTAATGACAAATTTAATCACCTTCTTTATTTCAGCCATGGACTTACAGACTCAGCCCTTACTTCCCATGTAAATAATCCCCCTTGATACACTTGGCTCTGGTGCCAGTTGGCGCCGTGTTGTGATACCACTGTTGATGCATTTTTGCCTTGCAGGTTGGAGATACTAAACTACTTATTGATTTTCCAACTCAAACTGGTGTCCTGCCTCTTTTGTGGTGTGCCTGGTGTGTCGTCTGTAGGTACTGCGTGAGTGCTTCACATGTCCTCCGAAGTTTGGCCTGCCCGCTTGGTTCCGTGCTACCCCCCCTGGAGATTTGGTAACCCCATTTCTTACACAATGGTTTTAAGTAACTCTGCAAAATAACAAACTGAAACTGTAACTATCATAACATCTTTGTGCTTTTTGTAAAAACAATAATCGAGAACAATAAAACAAATTGGGAATTGCACCCATAAAAATTCAAGTAAGAAATAAAATAATGGCAGAGTAAGATGAGAAACAAAACAGCAACAAATAAAGTGAGGAAAAGAAAAGACATGAAAAATCGATGTCGGAAAGAAATGACATAAGGAGCAGGGAAAATAACATGATGAAAGTAAAAATGCATGTTAAAGAAATGAAAAAATAAAATAAAGAAAGCGTAAAGAATGACGAAGAAACAAAAGAGAAAGATAAAGTATGGACGAAGGAATGAGAAAAGATATTCTGGACAAGAGAAAGTCTGAGAATCAACTTTAGAAAGAAGAAAAGCAATGAGGAGCGTGGGAAGGCAATAAGATAAAAGAACAAAATTAAGACTAAAACAATAAAAAAACACAAAGTCAACAGAAGAATTAAACAAGGAAGGAATTAAAGAAAGTTTGTGGAGAATGAGGCGAGATGTAGATGTTAAAACTGAGAAAAGTAAAAAGCAGGAAGACAGCAGCTAGGAACAAGCTATGTAACAGAAAAAAGAAATCAAAGACAGTGCCAGCCCCTTTCATCCAAGACAGGTCAAATTAGCACAAGTTCATGGGTAAACTTGTGAGCAGTAGCACCACGCCAAGGTTTTGACCTTTGCTACTGAACAATCACACCATTCACACCTTCATTCATACTACCTTGCTTCCCATCAGACCCACAGACATTCCGCACCCAGCTCCAGATAGGGGCGGTGCCAGAGTTCCTGGAGCTCAAGGCAAAATTGAATTCGCCCGAGGGAGAACCCCAGAAATTGCTATTAAAAGCTGTTTGGTACAACAACAAGGAACCTCATAAGGCATTACCACACCTTATGAAAGCTCCGCCCCACCTCAAAGTGCATCTCACTGGCGGTCTGCGAGGTGCTGCCTGGTTTCTCCCACTGAACAACCAAACAACACATGGCAGAGGCCTCGAGAAGCAGAACTGCTGCAGCCATCCTGTGAGTCTGATGTTAGCTCAGTGGCCCCAAGTCCCCCATTCACACCTCTTTCCCACCATTCATAGCCTAGCCAGACACTGCACTTACCCTGCAGCCATCCCAGACCACGCCTCTATACACAGCTGAGAGGTGAATGATGCCATAAAGCCCGCCAGGACCAAGGGTGTGATGTAGTAGATCACAAGGGATTGTTGGGAAATGCTGAGAACATTCCAGGCAGCATGAAAGCAGCTAAGAACAAGCTACAGAAAAGGAAGAAAAAGAAATCAAAGACAGTGCCAGCCCCTTTCACCCAAAACAGGTCAAATTAGCACAAGTTCATGGGTAAACTTGTGAGCAGTAGCACCACGCCAAGGTTTTGACCTTTGCTACTGGGCATTCACACCATTCACACCTTCATTCACACTACCTTGCTTCCCATCAGACCCACAGACATTCCGCACCCAGCTCCAGATAGGGGTGGTGTCAGAGTTCCTGGAGCTCAAGGCAAAATTAAATTTGCCTGCTAAGAGAAACCCAGAAATTGCTATTAAAAGCTGTTTACTGCAACGACAGGGAACCTCATAAGGCCTTACCACACCTTATGGAAGGCTTCGCCCCCACCTCAAAGTGCATCTCTCTGGCGGTCTGCGAGGTGCTGCCTGTTTTCTCCCACTGAACAACCAAACAACACATGGCAGAGGCCTCGAGAAGCAGAACTGCCGCGGCCATCGGATCACAAACACAATATCGACGGAAAAAATATCGACCTACACAAAAATCGACGTTGGAATATCGGAAGCAAGAATATAGACAGCCTATCTACAACATGGTAAGTACAAAAATATCGAAGTTAAAAATATCGTAATTAAAAATATCGTTTTTTTAAAAATAAAAAAAGTGTAAAATAAAGTAAATAATACTTATAAACCAAATAAACATAGTTAAAAATATTTAATAATGTTTAAAACTAATAAATAATACATATACAATAATACAACATTAATTAAACATATACATAAAAAAATATAAACTTATAAATTATTAAAAAGTATTATAAATTACACGTACATCTACACACATCAAATAATAACATAACATAATAAAAAAGTAAATAATTATATTTAATACATTTATTAAATTAAAAAATTAAATATACTTTCAATATTTTTAAAATTAACAATATACATTATCAAAAATAATAATAAAAACATTAAATAGCTAAATAAATAAAACTACTATTCAAAGTCTCCAAAAAACTACAGCAATGATAACATTAGATAGCGTAACACTTAAAATTACTATTCCAACTTCAGAATATGCAACAGTGGGGAAAGCGTTGGATAGCGTAGGGATAAAAATTACTATTCCAACTACAGAGGGGGCAACAGTAGGGAAAGCGTTGGATAGCGTAGAGGTAAAAATTACTATTCCAACTCAAGAGGGGCAAGTAGGGAAAGTGTTGGATAGCATAGAGGTAAAAATTACTATTCCAACTCCAGAGGGTGCTACAGTAGGGACAGCGTTGGATAGCGTAGAATTTAAATATAACATATTTATAAAAAGAAATTGTATTTAAAAATAATAAATAATTAAATGTTTTAATAACTCTACATCATTTACGAATACCCATTAATAATTAATAAAAATATAACTACAATTGAATAATGAATTAACAATAAATTAACAATAAATACCAATAAATATTAATTAATAAATATTAGTCACCAAATAATAAATATTGAACTATAAAATGTTTTTCATTACAAACAAAATTAATTATTTAAATGTAATTCACTATTAAAAAATATTAAACAATACAATATTTTTTCATATCAAATATTACTTTTTATGAAACATTGATTACCAATTAATTAAAAATAATTTCAATTAATAAAAAAGAATTACCAATTAAAAACATTCATTGGCAATTAACAAAATTAATTACCAAGTAAATAATTAATTACCAATTAAACAATTATTTGCCAATTAAAAACATAAATTATAAATAAAAAATTAATTACCAATCAAAAAAAGTAATTGCCAATTAAAGCAATAATTTACCAATTAAAAACATTAATTACCAATTAAAAAAATTAATTATCAAATACAATATTTAATTGCCAATTGATAATTAAAAATAAAATATTTACCCATTCCAATAAATAAAAATAAATCATTAATTATCATTAAATTACTTCCCACCCAATTCCCCTATAAACTCACAACCCGCTACAGAAATAAACACAAACATTAATTAAAATTAATTTATAATTCCTCAAAATTAATAATTAATTTAGTATATTTAAATTACTTCCCACTCTATTCCCCTATAAACCCACAACCCGCTCCGGGACTAAAACATAAAATTTACTTAAAAATAACATTATTAATATATAAAAATAATACACATATAATTTAAAACAAGTAAAATACTTAACAACAAAAAATATTACACATACATAATAAAATACATAACAATATTACAAATATCGATATTACTTACATCGATATAACCTTGACCTTGATATTATGTACCTTAGATATTTCCAACACGATATTTTTGTAGGTCGATATTTCAAAATCGATATTTTCACTGTGCACCGCGGCCATCCTGTGAGTCTGATGTTAGCTTGGTGCCCCCAAGTCCCCCATTCACACCTCTTTCACACCATTCATAGCCCAGTCCACAGACTGCACTCATGCAGGCATCCCCGACTACACCTCTATATATAGCTAAGAGGTGAATGATGTCATAAAGCCTGCAGGGCCAGGGGTGTGATGTAGTAGATGATGCCTCAAGCCTGCAGGGCCAGGGGTGTGATGTAGTAGATGATGTCACAAAACTGCCAGGGTCAAGGGTGTGATGTAGTTGATGACATCACAAACAACTGATGGGAAACACTGATAACACTCAAGGCTGCCTGGAGAGACCAGTGATACATTATGTTGGTAGATGTGGGTCCATCTGACACAAAACATCACAGAACCAGAAGATTGAGGGAAGGATGTCAGTTACAATAATCGTATTATTAAGGTTTCCTGTGTTCTCTTTATTGCATACAGACTGCTATAAAGACAGAATGGCTCAGAGGATTTGTTTCAGAATTTCTCCCTCTCTTGATTATTCTACAGATGTTGTGGCCTCGATGGTCAATAATTCACAATAGTCATCTCCTTTCAATCTTGCTGCAAAAATGAATGTCCTTCATACCCATGTTATCAGAATCTGTAAAGGCGCTGGTGAGACGGGCCTAGTGCACTGCACGGGAGTGCACAGCTTTTCCTTCTGTTTCTTCCTATCTGCTCTACCCACTTCACAGGTGTGATTCAGGTATTCAAATAGCAGGGTGGATCAAAGGTTTAGAAGACATCTCACATCTGTCTTCTGCACTGACTAGCAGAGCCTGGAGGCGGTCTTATGCCTGGGCTCTGAGTCTTCATCTGTGTGAAGACTGCCATGGACTCCTTCTTGTGTGACTATACACGGCTTCAAGGGCATTGCACACATCCATTCAATAGAAGGTAGTTCTGGATACCCTGGGGGGACATGATGCCCAAGGAATCTGTGGTCTTGGAATCTACTGTTTTCTACTCCCAAAATTAAGATCTCACACATAGCTGCTGCTTCAACCTTAAAAAACATTTCTTTTGTGCGAGAGGCCTTCCAAATGTAGAATTTGCATTCCATACATAGTTCTAACGTTCCAAATTAGAAGTGCTGTTCCAATCTACATTCTAAAGGAATTCTTCCAATTCAAAATTAGAACTCTCATTCCCAACTTAGAATGTCCTTTACAAATCGGATCTGTTAATCTTAGAACTCGAACATTACTTTTGTAATTAAAGATGAGACTGAAGCAAGGTACGTTCAAGCACCTTTAGTCTGTCATCCACTTTCCGTAACTGACACCATGTCCAACATTCCAAAGAGAACTCTAGGGGAACACTCCAAAAGGTAGGAGGAGGCGGGGAGAGGGGGAAGATACCAAAAGGGGCAGGGAGGAAAGAAACAACAGCGAGGAAAGAGCCAGGGAAAAAAGGAGAGAGATTACAACACATCTCCCTTCGGGGGGGGAAAGGGAAAGCAGGGGAACCTGTGGAGAAACATAGCATGAACAGTGAGCAACAAGAAAATCCCCTGGGGGGGGGGGAGACGGCCGGGTACCTGAAAAGACAATATGCAAGGAAGACTGTGCATGGCAATTCAATGGGGTATGGGATTGGCAAACGGATCTCTTCCCCTGATGGGCGCAAAATAGGAGACTCCTGTTATCATGTCAGAAGAGGTGTGATACGCCCAAATGTATTCTCTTAACATTTTATCAACATCCATTTTTTTGATACAAGCTAGCTGAGTAAGACTTTTTATCCAGAGCATTGACATAAGAATGGGGTCCTTGACTCCATGGCAGTTCTCGGTGGATTCCTCAAGCTTGATGTCCAGTTCACAAGGGAAAGACTTCATTTCCATAGATGAGGATTGGATATCCTTGTTGGTGACTATGCAAGCTGGCACACCTTCACATACAAATGAGTCTCTTAAGAAGTCGATAAGGACTTTTGTCGAAACACGTGGGGCACATTTGTATTTAATCCAGTGAGATGTGTAGTCCATGAGAACAATCAAAAATCTCTTCGAGATTCCCGATCGTCCCGTGGGACAGATTATCTCCAATGCCAACTTAGTCCATGGAGTCTGGGGAACTGCTGTGGTCTTACCTGAGAGATTAAGCATATTGGAACTATCATGCCTACTCTTAACAACATCAGTACTAGATACAGCATGAACCATCTCTGGCATGACGTACATTCCCGTGGGAGGTATGTCGCAGGCATTCACCTGTTGTTTTTGCCTTCGTCGCCCCGAGTGGGATGGGTATGCTCAGACGTGAGTGCCATGCTCTCCACACCACTGGAGTCAAGCTATCCAGGCTGATGACGGCTGATAGCCAGAAACCGGTCCTTGGATGCTTGATTCCGGTCCAGGAAAGACATGGCTTGGCAGTTCGGGCTGGACTGTTCCCATGAGGCACAGGGTCAAGGCTGATTTGCATATGGCCATGTCTGACCTGGGGTGGTGTGGAGTGCAAAAAAACGATGGATTTAGGCCCAGATCTCTGTACTGGAGTGAATGTATGACAATGTTCTGCATTCTGTCCATCACCTGTTGTTTTTGCCTTTGTCGCCCCGAGTGGGATGGGTATGCTCAGACGTGAGTCCCATGCTCTCCACACCACTGGAGTCAAGCTATCCAGGCTGATGACGGCTGATAGCCAGAAACCCGTCCTTGGATACTTGATTCCGGTCCAGGAAAGACATGGCTTGGCAGTTCGGGCTGGACTGTTCCCATGAGGCACAGGGTCAAGGCTGATTTGCATATGGCCATGTCTGACCTGGGGTGGTGTGGAGTGCAAAAAAACGATGGATTTAGGCCCAGATCTCTGTACTGGGGTGAATGTATGACAATGTTCTGCATTCTGTCCATCACCTGTTGTTTTTACCTTTGTCGCCCGAGTGGGATGGGTATGCTCAGACGTGAGTACCATGCTCTCCACACCACTGGAGTCAAGCTATCCAGGCTTATGACGGCTGATAGCCAGAAACCGGTCCTTGGATGCTTGATTCGGGTCCAGGGAAGACATGGCTTGGCAGTTCGGGCTGGACTGTTCCCATGAGGCACAGGGTCAAGGCTGATTTGCATATGGCCATGTCTGACCTGGGGTGGTGTGGAGTGCAAAAAAACGATGGATTTAGGCCCAGATCTCTGTACTGGGGTGAATGTATGACAATGTTCTGCATTCTGTCCATCACCTGTTGTTTTTGCCTTTGTTGCCCCGAGTGGGATGGGTATGCTCAGACGTGAGTCCCATGCTCTCCACACCACTGGAGTCAAGCTATCCAGGCTGATGACGGCTGATAGCCAGAAACCGGTCCTTGGATGCTTATTCCGGTCCAGGAAAGACATGGCTTGGCAGTTTGGGCTGGACTGTTCCCATGAGGCACAAGGTCAAGGCTGATTTGCATATGGCCATGTATGACCTGGGGTGGTGTGGAGTGCAAAAAAATGATGGATGTAGGCCCAGATCTCTGTACTGGGGTGAATGTATGACAATGTTCTGCATTCTGCCCATCACCTGTTGTTTTTGCCTTTGTCGCCCCGAGTGGGATGGGTATGCTCCGACGTGAGTCCCATGCTCTCCACACCACTGGAGTCAAGCTATCCAGGCTGATGACGGCTGATAATGAGTAAGTATCAAGGACCCCCTGAGGAACTAAATGCTATAAGTCCTAGGTCAGGGATTAAACAGCAATTGAAACAAAACAACCTAGGTACTTAAATGTAACACTTGTCAAACCTAATATTGCACAGAAAGAGAGGTTACAAAAGGTATATACTCAATATTTATTGAATTCTTCATGAAAAAACAAGTATCACATATTATCAGTCACAAGTTAAAATTCATCACAATTCATATTAAAAACATAAAAAGCAAATAACACAACAATAAAAAGTGGCAAAATAAATCTCGACGCGCGTTTCGGCGACCAGCACCTTCTTCTGGAGCAGACACGTATATCCTCTACAATAAAGATAAAATATAAAACAGGAATAACCACATTAAAATCCTCATATACTAATCAAAAAATACATATACAATGTCTAAACAATTAATCTAAAACCTTTTTATAGCCTCTCAATTTTGACAAGTTTACACATTTTATTATGCGCCCCTGTTACGGGCTTTCATTTCCTTGCACACTTTAGAGAACCATGGACCCACGAATTTTTGTTAGACCGATAGTTAATAATTCACAGAAAAGGCTAATTCGGGGAACAATTTTGCAAATATGCATTACGTGGGGGAGAAAAAAGTACATGAGGTTCGAATGGAACTTTTGTTTGAATCACAAGGACCTCCTCCGGGGGCGTCAGTTTAGGTGAGTAGTATTAAATTATTTATGTCAGTTTGGTTAGATAATATTAAATTGCCTTAATAAATCGATCATGGCACTACAGTGATATTATACGTTCATAGACAGGTAAGAAGTCCCATAGATGCTGAATGATATAAAAAACTTCAACATGTATATCCTATGTCCAACCTCGTGCCGATGAATCTAGCAGAAATTTAAAACTAAGGCATTACTTTTAAATACTCACGTATTGACTTCAGTGTAGTAATTATTGTATGCTATATCATCGCCACTGGTCGGTAGGTTATTCACAAAACTGCAAGGAAATGTCAGAATTACTTCACTATTGATTTATTACCAGTTGATAGGTGACATTCTAGCCACAACCTTTAAGGTGATATATTTATTTACCTAATTTCGTATCAGAAAAGGAGGTAGGGTCCTTGTCGGTCTGTGTTTTATATAGGACAAAAGCGCCTCTACATAACATGCAAGTAACGCTTGTAACTCTAATTTGTTCAACCTGTGCCAAAGGAAGACCCGAATTTTCTCATATTAATAATTCAGTTTGAAAAGGCTATATTATTAGTGTGAATACATATTCATAGTTTAAAAATACCTACAACAGAAATGCAGCCCAACAGATATACTTGGCTCAGATCAGCGAAATTGTAGACATCCGGTTTCTATTTAAGTTGATTCTACAGAGTGGGGAACAAAAAAAGCGATCAGTACTCTCCCATTAAGTGGTCGACATACTGTTCTTCCTGATATGGAGAATTCTTCACAATAAGAGCGTACAGGCACAGTTTAGATGTCCTGTCACAGAGTTGCTGCATTATTCATCAATGAGTCAGTACACTCACCAGGTACGGATATGTCAGTAGCTCAAAAACGTCCGGGAGCAAGGCGTGGGGGTCTGACCCCCACGCCTTGCTCCCGGACGTTTTTGAGCTACTGACATATCCGTACCTGGTGAGTGTACTGACTCATTGATGAATAATGCAGCAACTCTGTGCCTGTACGCTCTTATTGTGAAGAAGAATAGAATGTCTTCTCGTTTTTTCTTTAACAGAACAAAATATTCGATATAGGGAATTATCCATATCAGGAAGAACCTTTTTTACTCCCTTCTTTTGCTGCGACTGTTGCAGTTATTAAAGGTACTCATCGTTTTCAATGTAAACGAGCCGATCTATATTAAACCACTGTTTGCATTTGGAGGTCGGTTAATAACGATATGGTCCGTACCTATTATACATCTGCAAGTCCTGGGAGCAAGTGACTGTGTTTTTACAGATCAAAAAAGGTAATTGCGGCCTCCCTGCCTTAACTTCAATATAGCCTTTAAGATTGTATTTGGAAAGTACCAAATGCGAACATTTAATTAGTTCATTTATTATCGTTTTTATTTATAGAATCTACTTATAAATGGAAATTAAATACCTCGATTGTTCGTAGCTGCAATAAGTGCAAGCTGAGTGAATAACTTGTAACAAGAGACGACAGGTAACATATGTAGTTTATCCTTTAAAAAGAATAGTGTCTCGACCACTTAATGGGAGAGTACTGATCGCTTTTTTTGTTCCCCACTCTGTAGAATCAACTTAAATAGAAACCGGATGTCTACAATTTCGCTGATCTGAGCCAAGTATATCTGCTGGGCTGCATTTCTGTTGTAGGTATTTTTAAACTATGAATATGTATTCACACTAATAATATAGCCTTTTCAAACTGAATTATTAATATGAGAAAATTCGGGTCTTCCTTTGGCACAGGTTGAACAAATTAGAGTTACAAGCGTTACTTGCATGTTATGTAGAGGCGCTTTTGTCCTATATAAAACACAGACCGACAAGGACCCTACCTCCTTTTCTGATACGAAATTAGGTAAATAAATATATCACCTTAAAGGTTATGGCTAGAATGTCGCCTATCAACTGGTAATAAATCAATAGTGAAGTAATTCTGACATGCCCTTGCAGTTTTGTGAATAACCTACTGACCAGTGGCGATGATATAGCATACAATAATTACTACACTGAAGTCAATACGTGAGTATTTAAAAGTAACGCCTTAGTTTTAAAGTTCTGCTAGATTGATCGGCACGAGGTTGGACATAGGATATACATGTTGAAGTTTTTTATATCATTCAGCATCTATGGGACTTCTTACCTGTCTATGAACATATAGGGCCTCATTAGGATGGCGGGCGGACTTTGCCCGCCCGCCATCCTCGTGGTAAATGGGACCACCCGCCATAAGGGCGGGGGTCCCGTGGGGGCTATTAGGATGTGCCTGCCACAGTGGCGGGCACATCCTGTATTTTTAGTATTGTGGCGGGCAGTGCTCTCTGCACCGCCCGCCACAATACTAAAAATGCTTTGCAGCATTTACATAAACAAAGCGGCAGGCATCGCACGGTTCCTGCTGCTTTGTTTATGTAAATGTGAGGGGGGTACCACAAGTACCCCCGTGTGCATGTCCCCACTCTGCTTCACTCTGGGGGCCCACAGGGGGCCCCCAGAGTGAACACCGCCTGCCTTTCCGTGGCGGCATTGCCGCCGCGTAAAGCATGAAACACAGCCCGTGTTAATATGGCTGGCGGTGTCTAATAGACACCGCCACCATATTAATCATTTTCTGCCCCGGCCACAAGGTGACCGGGGCGGAAAACAGGCGGGCGGTGTTTTCTCCAGCTGCAGTCCCCCCCGCCATTGTAATATGGCGGGGGGGGGGAATTCAGGGAAGGATGTCTGGCGGATTGCCTCCGCCAGGCTGGCGGTGGCCACCGCCAGACATCCTAATGACCCCAATAATATCACTGTAGTGCCATGATCGATTTATTAAGGCAATTTAATATTATCTTACCAAACTGACGTAAATAATTTAATACTACTCACCTAAACTGACGCCCCCGGAGGAGGTCCTTGTCATTCAAACAAAAGTTCCATTCGAACCCCATGTACTTTCCCCCCCCCCACGTAATGCATATTTGCAAAATTGTTCCCCGAATTAGCCTTTTCTGTGAATTATTAACTATCGGTCTAACAAAAATTCGTGGGTCCATGGTTCTCTAAAGTGTGCAAGGAAATGAAAGCCCGTAACAGGGGCGCATAATAAAATGTGTAAACTTGTCAAAATTGAGAGGCTATAAATAGGTTTTAGATTAATTGTTTAGACATTGTATATGTATTTTTTGATTAGTATATGAGGATTTTAATGTGGTTATCCCTGTTTTATATTTTTTCTTTATTGTAGAGGATATACCTGGCTGCTCCAGAAGAAGGCGCTGGTCGCCGAAACGCGCGTCGAGATTTATTTTGACACTTTTTATTGTTGTGTTATTTGCTTTTTAAGTTTTTAATATGAATTATGATAAATTTTACCTTGTGACTGATAATATGTGATACTTGTTTTTTCATGAAGAATTCAATAAATATTGAGTATATACCTTTTGTAACCTCTCTTTCTCTGCAATATTAGGTTTGACAAGTGTTACATTTAAGTACCTAGGTTGTTTTGTTTCAATTGATGACGGCTGATAGCCAGAATCCGGTCCTTGGATGCTTGATTCCCGTCCAGGAAAGACATGGCTTGGCAGTTTGGGCTGGACTGTTCCCATGAGGCACAGGGTCAAGGCTGATTTGCATATGGCCATGTCTGACCTGGGGTGGTGTGGTGTGCAAAAAACCATGGATTTAGGCCCAGATCTCTGTACTGAGGTGAATGTATGACAATGTTCTGCATTCTGTTCATCACCTGTTGTTTTTGCCTTTGTCGCCCCGAGTGGGATGGGTATGCTCAGACGTGAGTCCCATGCTCTCCACACCACTGGAGTCAAGCTATCCAGGCTGATGATGGCTGATAGCCAGAAACCAGTCCTTGGATGCTTGATTCCGGTCCAGGAAAGACATGGCTTGGCTGTTCGGGCTGGACTGTTCACATGAGGCACAGGGTCAAGGCTGATTTGCATATGGCCATGTCTGACCTGGGGTGGTGTGGAGTGCAAAAAAACGATGGATTTAGGCCCAGATCTCTGTACTGGGGTGAATGTATGACAATGTTCTGCATTCTGTCCATCACCTGTTGTTTTTACTTTTGTCGCCCCGAGTGGGATGGGTATGCTCAGACGTGAGTCCCATACTCTCCACACCACTGGAGTCAAGCTATCCAGGCTGATGACGGCTGATAGCCAGAAACCGGTCCTTGGATGCTTGATTCCGGTCCAGGAAAGACATGGCTTGGCAGTTCGGGCTGGACTGTTTCCATGAGGCACAGGGTCAAGGCTGATTTGCATATGGCCATGTCTGACCTGGGGTAGTGTGGAGTGCAAAAAAACGATGGATTTAGGCCCAGATCTCTGTACTGGGGTGAATGTATGACAATGTTCTGCATTCTGTCCATCGCCTGTTTTTTTTGCTTTTGTCGCCCTGAGTGGGATGGGTATGCTCAGACGTGAGTCCCATGCTCTCCACACCACTGGAGTCAAGCTATCCAGGCTGATGATGGCTGATAGCCAGAAACCGGTCCTTGGATGCTTATTCCTGTCCAGGAAAGACATGGCTTGGCAGTTCGGGCTGGACTGTTCCCATGAGGCACAGGGTCAAGGCTGATTTGATTATGGCCATGTCTTACCTGGGGTGGTGTGGAGTGCAAGAAAACGATGGATGTAGGCCCAGATCTCTGTACTGGGGTGAATGTATGACAATGTTCTGCATTCTGTCCATCACCTGTTGTTTTTGCCTTTGTCGCCCCGAGTGGGATGGGTATGCTCAGACGTGAGTCCCATGCTCTCCACACCACTGGAGTCAAGCTATCCAGGCTGATGACGGCTGATAGCCAGAAACCGGTCCTTAGATGCTTGATTCCCGTCCAGGAAAGACATGGCTTGGCAGTTCGGGCTGGACTGTTCCCATGAGGCACAGGGTCAAGACTGATTTGCATATGGCCATGTCTGACCTGGGGTGGTGTGGAGTGCAAAAAAACAATGGATTTAGGCCCAGATCTCTGTTCTGGGGTGAATGTATGACAATGTTCTGCATTCTGTCCATCACCTGTTGTTTTTGCCTTTGTCGCCCCGAGTGGGATGGGTATGCTCAGACGTGAGTCCCATGCTCTCCACACCACTGGAGTCAAGCTATCCAGGCTGATGACGGCTGATAGCCAGAAACCGGTCCTTGGATGCTTGATTCCGGTCCAGGAAAGACATGGCTTGGCAGTTCGGGTTGGACTGTTTCCATGAGGCACAGGGTCAAGGCTGATTTGCATATGGCCATGTCTGACCTGGGGTAGTGTGGAGTGCAAAAAAACGATGGATTTAGGCCCAGATCTCTGTACTGGGGTGAATGTATGACAATGTTCTGCATTCTGTCCATCGCCTGTTTTTTTTGCCTTTGTCGCCCTGAGTGGGATGGGTATGCTCAGACGTGAGTCCCATGCTCTCCACACCACTGGAGTCAAGCTATCCAGGCTGATGATGGCTGATAGCCAGAAACCGGTCCTTGGATGCTTATTCCTGTCCAGGAAAGACATGGCTTGGCAGTTCGGGCTGGACTGTTCCCATGAGGCACAGGGTCAAGGCTGATTTGATTATGGCCATGTCTTACCTGGGGTGGTGTGGAGTGCAAGAAAACGATGGATGTAGGCCCAGATCTCTGTACTGGGGTGAATGTATGACAATGTTCTGCATTCTGTCCATCACCTGTTGTTTTTGCCTTTGTCGCCCCGAGTGGGATGGGTATGCTCAGACGTGAGTCCCATGCTCTCCACACCACTGGAGTCAAGCTATCCAGGCTGATGACGGCTGATAGCCAGAAACCGGTCCTTGGATGCTTGATTCCCGTCCAGGAAAGACATGGCTTGGCAGTTCGGGCTGGACTGTTCCCATGAGGCACAGGGTCAAGACTGATTGCATATGGCCATGTCTGACCTGGGGTGGTGTGGAGTGCAAAAAAACAATGGATTTAGGCCCAGATCTCTGTTCTGGGGTGAATGTATGACAATGTTCTGCATTCTGTCCATCACCTGTTGTTTTTGCCTTTGTCGCCCCGAGTGGGATGGGTATGCTCAGACGTGAGTCCCATGCTCTCCACACCACTGTAGTCAAGCTATCCAGGCTGATGACGGCTGATAGCCAGAATCCGGTCCTTGGATGCTTGATTCCCGTCCAGGAAAGACATGGCTTGGCAGTTTGGGCTGGACTGTTCCCATGAGGCACAGGGTCAAGGCTGATTTGCATATGGCCATGTCTGACCTGGGGTGGTGTGGTGTGCAAAAAACCATGGATTTAGGCCCAGATCTCTGTACTGAGGTGAATGTATGACAATGTTCTGCATTCTGTTCATCACCTGTTGTTTTTGCCTTTGTCGCCCCGAGTGGGATGGGTATGCTCAGACGTGAGTCCCATGCTCTCCACACCACTGGAGTCAAGCTATCCAGGCTGATGATGGCTGATAGCCAGAAACCAGTCCTTGGATGCTTGATTCCGGTCCAGGAAAGACATGGCTTGGCAGTTCGGGCTGGACTGTTCACATGAGGCACAGGGTCAAGGCTGATTTGCATATGGCCATGTCTGACCTGGGGTGGTGTGGAGTGCAAAAAAACGATGGATTTAGGCCCAGATCTCTGTACTGGGGTGAATGTATGACAATGTTCTGCATTCTGTCCATCACCTGTTGTTTTTACCTTTGTCGCCCCGAGTGGGATGGGTATGCTCAGACGTGAGTCCCATACTCTCCACACCACTGGAGTCAAGCTATCCAGGCTGATGACGGCTGATAGCCAGAAACCGGTCCTTGGATGCTTGATTCCGGTCCAGGAAAGACATGGCTTGGCAGTTCGGGCTGGACTGTTTCCATGAGGCACAGGGTGAAGGCTGATTTGCATATGGCCATGTCTGACCTGGGGTAGTGTGGAGTGCAAAAAAACGATGGATTTAGGCCCAGATCTCTGTACTGGGGTGAATGTATGACAATGTTCTGCATTCTGTCCATCGCCTGTTTTTTTTGCCTTTGTCGCCCCGAGTGGGATGGGTATGCTCAGACGTGAGTCCCATGCTCTCCACACCACTGGAGTCAAGCTATCCAGGCTGATGACGGCTGATAGCCAGAAACCGGTCCTTGGATGCTTGATTCCCGTCCAGGAAAGACATGGCTTGGCAGTTCGGGCTGGACTGTTCCCATGAGGCACAGGGTCAAGACTGATTTGCATATGGCCATGTCTGACCTGGGGTGGTGTGGAGTGCAAAAATCAATGGATTTAGGCCCAGATCTCTGTTCTGGGGTGAATGTATGACAATGTTCAGCATTCTGTCCATCACCTGTTGTTTTTGCCTTTGTCGCCCCGAGTGGGATGGGTATGCTCAGACGTGAGTCCCATGCTCTCCACACCACTGGAGTCAAGCTATCCAGGCTGATGACGGCTGATAGCCAGAAGCCGGTCCTTGGATGCTTGATTCCAGTCCAGGAAAGACATGGCTTGGCAGTTCGGGCTGGACTGTTCCCATGAGGCACAGGGTCAAGGCTGATTTGCATATGGCCATGTCTGACCTGGGGTAGTGTGGAGTGCAAAAAAACGATGGATTTAGGCCCAGATCTCTGTACTGGGGTGAATGTATGACAATGTTCTGCATTCTGTCCATCGCCTGTTTTTTTTGCCTTTGTCGCCCTGAGTGGGATGGGTATGCTCAGACGTGAGTCCCATGCTCTCCACACCACTGGAGTCAAGCTATCCAGGCTGATGATGGCTGATAGCCAGAAACCGGTCCTTGGATGCTTATTCCTGTCCAGGAAAGACATGGCTTGGCAGTTCGGGCTGGACTGTTCCCATGAGGCACAGGGTCAAGGCTGATTTGATTATGGCCATGTCTTACCTGGGGTGGTGTGGAGTGCAAGAAAACGATGGATGTAGGCCCAGATCTCTGTACTGGGGTGAATGTATGACAATGTTCTGCATTCTGTCCATCATCTGTTGTTTTTGCCTTTGTCGCCCCGAGTGGGATGGGTATGCTCAGACGTGAGTCCCATGCTCTCCACACCACTGGAGTCAAGCTATCCAGGCTGATGACGGCTGATAGCCAGAAACCGGTCCTTAGATGCTTGATTCCCGTCCAGGAAAGACATGGCTTGGCAGTTCGGGCTGGACTGTTCCCATGAGGCACAGGGTCAAGACTGATTTGCATATGGCCATGTCTGACCTGGGGTGGTGTGGAGTGCAAAAAAACAATGGATTTAGGCCCAGATCTCTGTACTGGGGTGAATGTATGACAATGTTCTGCATTCTGTCCATCGCCTGTTTTTTTTGCCTTTGTCGCCCTGAGTGGGATGGGTATGCTCAGACGTGAGTCCCATGCTCTCCACACCACTGGAGTCAAGCTATCCAGGCTGATGATGGCTGATAGCCAGAAACCGGTCCTTGGATGCTTATTCCTGTCCAGGAAAGACATGGCTTGGCAGTTCGGGCTGGACTGTTCCCATGAGGCACAGGGTCAAGGCTGATTTGATTATGGCCATGTCTTACCTGGGGTGGTGTGGAGTGCAAGAAAACGATGGATGTAGGCCCAGATCTCTGTACTGGGGTGAATGTATGACAATGTTCTGCATTCTGTCCATCACCTGTTGTTTTTGCCTTTGTCGCCCCGAGTGGGATGGGTATGCTCAGACGTGAGTCCCATGCTCTCCACACCACTGGAGTCAAGCTATCCAGGCTGATGACGGCTGATAGCCAGAAACCGGTCCTTGGATGCTTGATTCCCGTCCAGGAAAGACATGGCTTGGCAGTTCGGGCTGGACTGTTCCCATGAGGCACAGGGTCAAGACTGATTTGCATATGGCCATGTCTGACCTGGGGTGGTGTGGAGTGCAAAAAAACAATGGATTTAGGCCCAGATCTCTGTTCTGGGGTGAATGTATGACAATGTTCTGCATTCTGTCCATCACCTGTTGTTTTTGCCTTTGTCGCCCCGAGTGGGATGGGTATGCTCAGACGTGAGTCCCATGCTCTCCACACCACTGGAGTCAAGCTATCCAGGCTGATGACGGCTGATAGCCAGAATCCGGTCCTTGGATGCTTGATTCCCGTCCAGGAAAGACATGGCTTGGCAGTTTGGGCTGGACTGTTCCCATGAGGCACAGGGTCAAGGCTGATTTGCATATGGCCATGTCTGACCTGGGGTGGTGTGGTGTGCAAAAAACCATGGATTTAGGCCCAGATCTCTGTACTGAGGTGAATGTATGACAATGTTCTGCATTCTGTTCATCACCTGTTGTTTTTGCCTTTGTCGCCCCGAGTGGGATGGGTATGCTCAGACGTGAGTCCCATGCTCTCCACACCACTGGAGTCAAGCTATCCAGGCTGATGATGGCTGATAGCCAGAAACCAGTCCTTGGATGCTTGATTCCGGTCCAGGAAAGACATGGCTTGGCAGTTCGGGCTGGACTGTTCACATGAGGCACAGGGTCAAGGCTGATTTGCATATGGCCATGTCTGACCTGGGGTGGTGTGGAGTGCAAAAAAACGATGGATTTAGGCCCAGATCTCTGTACTGGGGTGAATGTATGACAATGTTCTGCATTCTGTCCATCACCTGTTGTTTTTACCTTTGTCGCCCCGAGTGGGATGGGTATGCTCAGACGTGAGTCCCATACTCTCCACACCACTGGAGTCAAGCTATCCAGGCTGATGACGGCTGATAGCCAGAAACCGGTCCTTGGATGCTTGATTCCGGTCCAGGAAAGACATGGCTTGGCAGTTCGGGCTGGACTGTTTCCATGAGGCACAGGGTCAAGGCTGATTTGCATATGGCCATGTCTGACCTGGGGTAGTGTGGAGTGCAAAAAAACGATGGATTTAGGCCCAGATCTCTGTACTGGGGTGAATGTATGACAATGTTCTGCATTCTGTCCATCGCCTGTTTTTTTTGCCTTTGTCGCCCCGAGTGGGATGGGTATGCTCAGACGTGAGTCCCATGCTCTCCACACCACTGGAGTCAAGCTATCCAGGCTGATGACGGCTGATAGCCAGAAACCGGTCCTTGGATGCTTGATTCCCGTCCAGGAAAGACATGGCTTGGCAGTTCGGGCTGGACTGTTCCCATGAGGCACAGGGTCAAGACTGATTTGCATATGGCCATGTCTGACCTGGGGTGGTGTGGAGTGCAAAAATCAATGGATTTAGGCCCAGATCTCTGTTCTGGGGTGAATGTATGACAATGTTCTGCATTCTGTCCATCACCTGTTGTTTTTGCCTTTGTCGCCCCGAGTGGGATGGGTATGCTCAGACGTGAGTCCCATGCTCTCCACACCACTGGAGTCAAGCTATCCAGGCTGATGATGGCTGATAGCCAGAAACCAGTCCTTGGATGCTTGATTCCGGTCCAGGAAAGACATGGCTTGGCAGTTCGGGCTGGACTGTTCACATGAGGCACAGGGTCAAGGCTGATTTGCATATGGCCATGTCTGACCTGGGGTGGTGTGGAGTGCAAAAAAACGATGGATTTAGGCCCAGATCTCTGTACTGGGGTGAATGTATGACAATGTTCTGCATTCTGTCCATCACCTGTTGTTTTTACCTTTGTCGCCCCGAGTGGGATGGGTATGCTCAGACGTGAGTCCCATACTCTCCACACCACTGGAGTCAAGCTATCCAGGCTGATGACGGCTGATATGCATAAACAAATGGATTCTATCAATGTGAAGTGAAAAAGAATATTATTAATTTCTGTGAACTGTGGGAAAATTCACTCTCTCTTAGGGTGGTAAAGATGAGAGCACAATGTGCTTGTTAAAATACCCCTCACACACTAAAAAAATCCAATAGTGTCATGCTTCATCATTGGGGTCTTCCCGTCCCTCTACGGGGCGGGGCATGCTACGACCTGGCGATCTACGCGGGAGCACTGATAATGTGACAGGGCTATGTGATGGTGCAAAGTGAGTTGTGTCAGTGAAGTGTAGGGACCTAGTAATGTGTGGTGAAAAACAAAAATTAAAAATCCTCTGGCTAGTGGAAAAAAACAATTTATTCACTTCCCTAGCTGGGGACGTTAAGAAGGGGGTTTTGGGTAGAGCAAATAGCCACTACCTGGTCTACATGTTTCGTAAGCAGTCCCCTACTGCTTACTCATCAGGACCTTCTAGTGGCCCCTACTAAAAAAGCTCAGTTGCTAAATATAGTAAGCCTGTCGTCCTAAAAACTAACAGTAAAAATAAACTGATAGTTTTTTGCTTTTAGGGCATGAGCTGGCCCAGGGAAACTAAGAATTCTCAAAAAGAACCTAAATAGGTCTCTGTAAGGAAATGAGGAAGAAACAAAAAGGACAAATCTTTACCATTGTAATTGTCATTCAATTAGAGACACAACGTAAATGTAGCGCCACAATGCCCACGGGTCATTCAAATTATGCCCAACTCATAAAGGTTATAATTAAAGCTTTATGGACAGAGTGATGGAACAATCTGCCATCCCCTGCGTGTCCGTTTGTTTAACGAACATATTGTTGCCCCACATAATTGAGGGCGGATTCATATCTACCACACACATTCATTCATAACTCAATGCCCACGCAGGCTCACACACAAGGTTAAAAAGAGGAATTCGTTTTTCAGTTAGTCACCGGCAATATTATATACCGTGCTGTTATCATGACCAATATACGTTAAAAACCATGACACACACATAAGATGTCATTGCGGGAAATTCATACATACTGCTGAGGCGGAATGCATGTGCCTCATGAGCTGGCAGTCGATAGGTATCTCAATGCGGTAATCTGAAAGGAAAAAGGGCCGCGCCCATAGTGTCAGAGCAGGCGTCCTTACTGCGATGTTACCATTTTCTAAGACCAGGGTTTAACGACGTTTGGCAGCGTCTTTTACTTACAGTAGCCGCGTAAGGTTACTACCTTACTTCTATCCGTCCTGCCGCTCTGGAGAGTGCTCGCGTCAGAAACCCAGTGCTGCTTATGGCTGCCCTGAGCGCCGGACACGTGTGAAAAGACTAGAGCGCTCACCCAAGATGGCCGCCCCTGATGGAACGCGGGGTGTGCAAATTCGATAGTCTTTTTACTGTGTCTGTTATGTTTTGCCCATCGTTATTTTGTATCAGCGGTGGCATTATTAAATCGTCCATAGTAATTTACAATCTTGAGCACGGAGGTCGCGCTTCATTTAGGAAAAATACACCCTTAAGCTTTGATGGAACGAGGGTGATTGTAAATTGAACACATTATAGCAAGGTGGACCCTTGGTCTTAGTGAAACGGGGATATTTATAAATACAAGCCTGGAGGTGCTACCTGATGATTTTGGAAGATGAGCCCACTGATACTAATAGAGCAACATGGCTCGCATCACTATCTGCACTGCCACATTGATCTAGAAGGGTGATAGAGATTTCTTAATGAAAAATATCCTAAATGTTTTTTATCTTTGTCATCCCCACATGAGTGGTACTGTGCCCGTTGACAGGAAAAACGTTTTTTAGGGGGGCTCATGTAATAACAGCCTAAGTAAAGATGGTTATTAGATTCATCAGTCCTTCACGGTGAATACAAAATGATAGTGGGTCTCATGGTGGCGCTGCTGTGGGGCGACACAGTGGTTATGTTAGTCTACAGCTGGGCCCACGGGATTTCGTCGTTGAGCCCATATTTGTTTGACTGGACACGGAAAACCCATCGTTGTTCCTTCTCCAGTAGGTATTTCTCGTGGTCGATCTGCTCAATCACTGTCCACATTATATCTTCGGGTTTGTGCCCGCTTTCGAGAAAGTGGTTAGTCAGTTTCGTGCTTGACTTCTTGCACTTGATAGTGCTCTTATGTTCGCCTATTCTTATTTTCACCGCCCTGCTCGTCATGCCGATGTACTCGAGATTGCAAGGGCAGGTGATCATATAGACGACATTTGAACTGTTGCAGTTACTGAAACTTCTCTGCTCCCATGTGGTTCCATTCTTGAAAGTCAATTTCTTGCTTTTTTTGGTGAGACAGCATACCTTACACCCCCCGCAGGGGTAGTGTCCTTGTGCAATGCTGGACTTGCCAGAGATCTTGGCCTCTTTTGGTCTAGTGTGTACCAGGATGTCTCTGACACTTTGAGCCCTTTTGTGAGAGAACATGGGTTTCGGAATGTCGAGATCACCACTGTTCAGAATTTTCCAATTCTTATTGATTATTTTGGTGACTTGATCAGAATTCGTGTTATATGTTGTGATACATATTGGTCTCTGTATGTCCGCCTTTTTTACTTTGTCCTCGAGTAGGCTCTCCCTACAATTGTTCCTGGCTCTTTTGTACGCTTGACTGATGATCCTTTGTGGATAGTTCCTTTTTTGTAACTTTATCCTTAGGTCGTCGGATTGAGATTTGAATTTGTCAATTTCGGTGCAGTTCCTACGGAGCCGCAGGAACTGCCCATAGGGGAGATTGTCCCTCAGATGTCTTGGGTGGAAACTTTGGTACATTAAGAGGCAGTTCTTCGAGGTGCTCTTGAAATGTGTGGTCGTCATAAGTCTGCCATTCTTTGGAAAAATGTTCAAGTCCAGGAATACCAAGTTGGTGTTGGTGGTGACACTGGTGAATTTGAGGAACTCGTCCTGATAATTCAACCACGTGAGGAACTGCTGGGCAGATCTCTCATCCCCATCCCAGATGATGAGGATATCGTCAATATACCTCTTCCAGGTTAAGATCTTCGGTCGGAAGGGATTGGAGGCATTCAGGATTCTTGTCTCCTCAAGATGGTGAACATAGAGACCAGCTATACTGGGAGCAAATGTGCTCCCCATGCTGGTCCCATGCTTTTGAAGATATAGGGTGCCATTGTGTTAAAAAAAGTTGTCTTTTAGTGCTAAAGAACAACACTCCATAACCACGTTCCGTGGGGTGTGGTACTCCCAGTCATCCGTGAAGAGTACATCTTCTATGATTGCCAGCGTTTCATTGTGGGGCAAGCTGGTATATAAACTTTCTACATCACAGCTGATTAACAGCTGTGAGTTGGGATCAAAAGTCACTTCTTCAAGTAGATTCAGCACATCCTTGGTATCTCTCAGGTACGTTGATGTTTTTTGTACCATGGGTCTTAGAAATGCGTCCGCAAATCTAGACACTGGTTCGAGGACCGACCCGATCCCCGATACGATAGGTCTTCCTGGGGGATTCATCAGATCCTTGTGGATCTTTGGTAAGATATATAGATAGGGGGTTCTTGGATTCTTTTGGCATAAAAACTCCCCTTCTTTGTTGGTAATCCAATTATGGGACAGTGCCTCTTCAACCATGGTTTTGATTTTAGTAGCTATTCTTTCCGTGGGATCAGTTTGTAGGATCTCGTAGTTCCTTTCATCTTGGAGTAGCCTGGCGCATTCTCTGTCATATTGTTCTTTTTTTAACAGGACAGTCGCCCCGCCCTTGTCCGCTGGTTTTATGATCACTTCTTTTTTATTGCTCAATTCACGAAGTGCTTGTCGTTCATCTTTTGAAACATTCTGAAAGACTCTTTTCTGCATGGGGTCAAGTGATTCAAGATCCTTCATGACCGCCTTTTCGAAAGTCAGAAGTTCAATGGGAAGAGTATTGTTCATGGGAGTGAAGGTGGATCGTGGCCTTAACCCTGTGTCACCCTGTTCATTGTTGTCTTGTTTGTCTTTGAAAAAGACCTGTAATTTGATTCTTCTTATGAATTCCTGGACTTCTTTACACAGGTGGAACTTGTCCATGTTGGCTGTAGGGACATATCCTAGACCCTTTTCCAGAACACTTTGCTGTGAGGCCGATAATTCTGAGCCTGTCAAGTTTACAACTAAGCTCATTTCCGGTTCCTTGATGCCCCTGTCATACTCCTGGTTGACACTCTCGGGGTTTCTTCCTCTTCGGTTTCCCAGTGTACGGAGTTGCCTCTCCGGTTCCTCCCTTTGTTCTGTCCTCGGCGTGACCCTAAAAAAGGTGCCGGATTTTCAAAATACCCATAGTCCTGTTGGTATCCCCATGGTGGGAAAGGGGCATTGGGGTGTTGGAAAGGCGGTGGGCCATATTGTTGGGGGGGGTACATCATTTGTTGGGGGTAGCTGTTCCATCCTCGCATGCCACGTTGATTGGGTCGTCGAAAGTTCCTTCGTGTGCCCTGGTACCTTGGGCTTTTGTTGCCACTTGAATTGGAGCTACTTGATCCTGCCTCTGAGGAATCATCATTAGAAACATTATCACCCGATGGTTTATAGTTATCTCTAATATAGGGGTAGATCTTCTCCTTGCTCCACCTGCTGGTGTCTTTTTTAAGTTTTTCATATTTGCTGTCTTTGAGGTTTATTTCAAAATCATTCAGTGTTTTGTTCAGCTCTTCCAGATATTTTTTTAGGTTTGCTGGGGATTCGTAGCTTTTGAGACGTACTTCGATGGCCTGTATTTCCACTTTCAGATCAGTCGCTAGTCTACTTGCCGTCTTGATGATCAAGACGATCCAGTCTCGTGTGCATCTCCACGAGATCTGCGACCAGTCGATTTTGAAAGTCTTATCTTCTAGAAATATGAATGGTTCATTTCGAACCACGAGGCCAGCTGGAGCAGTGTTAACCTTTAGGTACTCGGACATGAGTAACCCATGAATGGCAGTTTTTATTTGGGTTCTCCTCAGTTCTTCCAGTTCGTCCCAGTCGCTATTCTTAGCGGTATGGCACCCGGAATTCAACCCTTCAAAAGTTCCTAGGGTGGCCATTAGATTGGAAATCTCATCTTCGGTAAATCCCAGGCCTAGATCGGCCATTGTGATTTCAGTAGAACGGGAACTCCTCTATTTACCTCGTGTATACAAAACCCCAGGGAGCAGAATCACAAAGTTGGTGTGAATAGTTGAATCCTTGTCAACTTCCGCAGCTGCACGCTGCCAGTAATTCCAAAACACAAGAGGAAGTAGAGAGGTACTGATAGAATCACCCTCCAAATAGATATGCATAAACAAATGGATTCTATCAATGTGAAGTGAAAAAGAATATTATTAATTTCTGTGAACTGTGGGAAAATTCACTCTCTCTTAGGGTGGTAAAGATGAGAGCACAATGTGCTTGTTAAAATACCCCTCACACACTAAAAAAATCCAATAGTGTCATGCTTCATCATTGGGGTCTTCCCGTCCCTCTACGGGGCGGGGCGTGCTACGACCTGGCGATCTACGCGGGAGCACTGATAATGTGACAGGGCTATGTGATGGTGCAAAGTGAGTTGTGTCAGTGAAGTGTAGGGACCTAGTAATGTGTGGTGAAAAACAAAAATTAAAAATCCTCTGGCTAGTGGAAAAAAACAATTTATTCACTTCCCTAGCTGGGGACGTTAAGAAGGGGGTTTTGGGGTAGAGCAAATAGCCACTACCTGGTCTACATGTTTCGTAAGCAGTCCCCTACTGCTTACTCATCAGGACCTTCTAGTGGCCCCTACTAAAAAAGCTCAGTTGCTAAATATAGTAAGCCTGTCGTCCTAAAAACTAACAGTAAAAATAAACTGATAGTTTTATGCTTTTAGGGCATGAGCTGGCCCAGGGAAACTAAGAATTCTCAAAAAGAACCTAAATAGGTCTCTGTAAGGAAATGAGGAAGAAACAAAAAGGACAAATCTTTACCATTGTAATTGTCATTCAATTAGAGACACAACGTAAATGTAGCGCCACAATGCCCACGGCTGATAGCCAGAAACCGGTCCTTGGATGCTTGATTCCGGTCCAGGAAAGACATGGCTTGGCAGTTCGGGCTGGACTGTTTCCATGAGGCACAGGGTCAAGGCTGATTTGCATATGGCCATGTCTGACCTGGGGTAGTGTGGAGTGCAAAAAAACGATGGATTTAGGCCCAGATCTCTGTACTGGGGTGAATGTATGACAATGTTCTGCATTCTGTCCATCGCCTGTTTTTTTTGCCTTTGTCGCCCCGAGTGGGATGGGTATGCTCAGACGTGAGTCCCATGCTCTCCACACCACTAGAGTCAAGCTATCCAGGCTGATGACGGCTGATAGCCAGAAACCGGTCCTTGGATGCTTGATTCCCGTCCAGGAAAGACATGGCTTGGCAGTTCGGGCTGGACTGTTCCCATGAGGCACAGGGTCAAGGCTGATTTGCATATGGCCATGTCTGACCTGGGGTGGTGTGGAGTGCAAAAAAACAATGGATTTAGGCCCAGATCTCTGTACTGGGGTGAATGTTAGACAATGTTCTGCATTCTGTCCATCACCTGTTGTTTTTGCAGGCATTACTATTTACAGTTTGAACTAATTCAGTGAACAACTCAGGACAACCGTTTACCTCCTTGCTGGTTACCTCCACTTCCTCAGCTACAAGAACTTGATTTTTATTGTTGTGGTCGAGTACCATCCCCAGCTCTCTTTGATGATGCCAACCCAACAGATTATACCCTTTGTTTACCATGTAGACTTTGCCCCATGTAGTTCTTCCTTTAAATGTAATACTCACACTCATCATCCGTACTATAGGAATGTTCTCATCGGCATACCCAACTGCTGAAATGTCTGGTTCTAGCATCCTGAAACTGGAGGTATCATAAATGTAATTTATGATATCAATGTTGAATAAGGTTACAGGGGCACACGAGTCAGCCAACACGTCTATGGGCTTATTATTCACCAAGATGGTAGATTTAAGATGTTCAATAGGCCAGAGGTCACTAAATTGCCCTCAAGAACTTGGGGAAGATTGATTGTCTCTAACTTTGACTTGGAACACATACTTAGGAGCCAAGTCCCCTTCACTGTGTACTGCTTTCACTTGGTGGTCTTCACTGTTGTTGCACACTCTACCCGGGTGCCCTTTCTTGTTACATTTAACAGATGTGACATTGCGGGCAGTACAACACACACCGTTAGCAAGGTGATTGCTGCTGCCACATCTATAGCATTTCAACTTTCCCTTTTCTCTGGCTGAATGGTTATCCTTGTCTTCTCCAGGTTTGATCTTAAGTACCTCATTATCAGTGGAATTGGCCTGTGCAACACAGCTATTGCCAACATTGGCAACAAGCTCATTGGGGGTTCTCATCTCTTTGATACACTTAGCAGTGTGTTCCACAGAGACTGCTATGCTAACCGCTTCTTTTAAGGTGGGGTTTTTTGCCAGGAGCTGTTTTTTGTTGTATACGACTATTGTTTGTGCACCTTACAAGTTGGTCCCTGATGAGTGAATCGGTGAGTTCACCAAAGTCACATAGTTGTGTCAGGCCTCTAAGTGCAGCAATGTAATTAATGAAATATTCCTCTTTACCTTGGATGCAGGTAAAGAACTTATGTCGCTCCAAAACTACGTTTACTCTGTCACCAAAATGTGCCTCTAATTTTAACAGGGTGACTTTAAACTCATCTGTATCCTCCTCATCCTCTTCTAGTTCTGGTTTGGGTAAGGTGTCAAAATAAAAGGAAACACGATATTGGATGTATTATGACCTCGTGAAATTAAGTGATAGTGACCATGATAGTGAATTAGTTGTTGTTTAGACTAAACATTGTGTGATATTGTTGGCAGTAAGGATATACTCTATCAAATATTCTTTTTAGACTTGGGGTAAAGCTGGGAACCCAACTGATTACCAGAAGTGCTATGAAAGATACATACGTTTTTGAGAATTGACTGAAGCTAATCCATAGTGAGCATTCGGGGCCTGGGGAAGGAGAAATGTGCCAATAAAATTAAGGTCTTCAACACAGAATACTGGGATGTATCTACACCTTTATATTTTCTTTTTCTAGGTAGATTGAACAGCGCATTTTTTAGAATAATTCACGTATAGAATTTTTTATCATAAGATAATGAAGGTATGGGTAATATCAAATTATACAAATGTATTGGATGGGACTGAGCAGTGGGTGCTGTAGGAAATGGAGTGACTATGCTTAAGTGATCTTTTCATGGTGGATCTTTGATTTATACTCTTCTAGTTCTGGTTTGGGTAAGGTGTCATAAATCTTCCTACCTTGTATGCCTAGGTTATGCAACAATATGTGTTGTTTGCGAACTGCTGAATACCTTTTGCCGCCTATGGCTATGTGGTATGAGGCGAATACATTTATCCATTCCTTCCAGTGAATTTGCGGTTCCCAGATTTAATTTAGGAATGGAGGGGGTTGGCTCATAGCTTGCCCAGCCATAGTGGAGGGGGGGGGCAGAACTAGCAAGCTGCAGCAGGAGTCACAGTTCAGAAAAGGTCACACAAAATCCAGCTGCACTTAGGGGGTGAAGATAAGGGACTAAATCATAAGAGGTGGGGGTTCCACATAGGGCTATAATTTAAATATCCTGTAATGAAATATGCATGTAAGGCAGCACTACCAGAAATCTAGAACACAGAATTTGAAACATTACCTGGAAAGAGTAATATTGAGTGGAATACAATCCATACAGACGGTAACGTAGTACTAATGTCCTTGAAGTAAGTAGCAAAACAACCCCACAGATAGTACAGCAACGGGAATATTGTGTAAATTACAACTACACCGATTTGAGATGTAACACTGAAGTCACTGAAGCACTACACAAACTTCCCCCACAAGTAGAGTCATAGCAAAATATATAAATTACGTAATGGGTTGTCTTCTGTAGGAAAGGTGTACGTATCATCATAAGAAACGCCTCAAGTGGAGAAATACAGTTCACAAGATGATAAAGTGTGTGGTTAACTTAGGAGAAATAGGAAAATAGACAACAACTCTGTTTTAGATTCCATAAGACGGTGGAGAACAAGGTAAGGACAACTACATAAGTTTCTCACAAAGGGGTGCACACAAAGGTAGGACAGTGAAGTGTGTTTCACCGTGAACGATAGTCCTGCAGTGTTAGACCTGGCACCATTCGCGTGGGTCTCCCTTCCATTGTTGTTACTGTTGCCTCATGTGTTTTGCTGGTGTTAGCTGCTCAGAGCACTGTGCCACTGCCAATCAGTGACACAGTGCAAGTGCTCCCTGTATAAAGTGTATATGTTGATTGGTTTCCATGATTGACTTATTTGGTTTACTGTCAGACCACAGTAAAGTGCACCAGGAGTGCCCAGGGTTTGTAAATCCAAATGCTGCTAGTGGGCCTGCAGCACTGGTTGTGCCACCGACAGAAGCAGCCCTGTAAAATGTGTCTAAGGTCTGCCATTGCAGAACCTGCGTGCAGTCTGGTACTGTCATGCTGACTAGGCAAGTGCACCCACTTGCCAGTCCCTAAACCTTCCCTTAAATTCATATTAGTCACTCCTATGGTAGGCCCAAGGGCAGGGTGCATTGTAAGCATAAGGTAGGACAAGCCCGATGTGTGTGGCATGTCCTAATAGTGAATTGCAGCCATTTTCGTTTTTCACTATTGTAAGGCTACCTGTTCTCATAGGCCAGAATGGGCTATTGGAATTGTTACATTCTACATTCCTAACAGACTCAGGGAACATGGTGGAAATTCAAGTTTAGTATGCCTGAACTCAGAATAATAAAATACATACTTTAGTAAAGTTTATTTTAATGTTCTGTGTTTGCAAATACCACTTTTAGAAAGTTGGTATTTGCTTGCCTAACCATTTCAGCCCGCCTCTGCTCTGATGTGTATCTGATATCTGGTTTCTGTGTGTGACAGGGCTGGGGAATTCCAGGAGACAGGCTGGGGCTGCCAGGTGGTGAATAGGAAGACGACAGCCAGATGGATGGGAGGAGTGCACCTAGGTTCTGAATAGGGCTGTGCTCTGCCACCAAAATGCTGGGTCCACCCCCTGTGGAGCGTCTGAGGTCTCAGCCCTGCATCTTGTAAAGAGAGAGGGAAGACTGTCAACAGAGTACTCCTTGACTGTACTTGTCACCACAATGCTGGCTCCACCTCCTGAGGAGTGTCTGATGTCTCTGCCCTGCACACTGAAAGCAGAAGCCCGCATCCTATCAACAAAGTGCTCAGAAACTGGACTGAACTAGGCAAAGGCCTCCTGGCCTGAAAGAACAAAAGAAATGCAGTATAAGTATAGGAGCCCTGCTCCTAAGAAATCAGATCCTGCTTGACCACGAAGAACCTCTGCCCGACGAGAAGGACCTGGAAGAAGCTGTGAGGAGTACTGTCCCTGACCTGGGGGACTGGCATGCAGTGGGTGCCTTGCTGAGAAAGGAGAGAAAAAGGATTGAAAGAGACTTTTGCTACTTGTGCTTCAAACAATCTCCAAGGGCTTGTGGGTGAGCTTGCCCCGCACCGTGTGAGCCCGCTCTGCTTCGAGCCGTTCCTTGCACCGTCCCGCTGGGCCGCCCATACTCTGCCTCACTCTTCCCTCCTTTTTGGGCCGCACTGCTCGCACCGCCGCCTTTGCCAATGATCCCAAGTGTCGCCTGTTTGGTAAACCAGCACCCACTGAAGCTCCGCCCCGGCAGATGGCTAATGTAGCCTTTGAGGGGGAGGTAGAAGTCCAAGGTGGGTGGGATACTGTTCAGATGACCCTGGTCTCGTTAGGAGACAGTGAGATGGTCCCTGAGAACCAACTGCCCTCTAACACTAAGAACTATGGGCAGTGGGTGACGGTCAATGGCCAAAGGGTGGAGGCTCCTAGAGATACAGGAGCCAGTGTGACTGCTGTCAAGCAGCACCTGGTGTCTCAAGAGCAGGTTTTGCCCCATGCATACTGCCGGGTTGTCAACGCTGACAACACATAGTGTTGTTGTCTAATGGCTCAGGTTCCCTTTGAGTGGGGGGTCTCTGGTACTCTTCAAGTAGCTGTGAGAACTGCCATGCCTGTATACTGTTTGTTAGGGAACGACTTGGAAAGTTCACCTTGGGAAAAGGTGGAGAAAAGTACTCACCTAAGGATGGTGGGTCGCCTGACTAGGCGTGCGTGACCACCCGGTCAATGGCAGCCAGTAGGGGTGCAAAAGAGGTCCTGGAGCCTGAGGGAGAGGCCCAGGAACCTGCCTTAGAGAGAAGGCGCAGGAGGCGCGGGAAACCGGCCCCTGGAGTTCCCATGTCCCAGGAAGAAGCAGACCTTGAGGGGGATGCCCTGAAGCCTACCGGGGAACAGATAGCTGAACTGGGGGACCTGCCTGAGCTGACCCATTGACAGCAGGAAGGAGGCCCATCCAGGAAGGAATTCTGCAGGGCGCAGAAAGAGTGTCCTTCTCTCATAGGTCTGAGGCAGCAGGCTGCAGACCAGGCCAACGGTGATCAGTCTGGAACACATTTAATTTATTGGGAGAATGACCTCCTGTATTCAGAGCCTGAGGTTGCTGAACATGGGTCAGCCCTTGCGCTGGTGGTACCCCAGAGTTTTAGGGCCTTCCTACTGGGGCTGGCTCACGATGTGCCATTGCCAGGGCATTTGGGGCAGGACAAGACCTAGGGAAGGCTTGTAACCCACTTTAATTGGCCTTAAATCCCCAAGAACTCAGATCCGCACTATAGGACCTGCCAGACTTGCCAGGCAAGTGGAAAGAGTGGGAGGAAGCAGAAGGCTCCTCTCCAGCCATTCCCTGTAGTCAGTACCCTATTCCAGCGAGTGGGAATTGGCATTGTGGGGCCACTGGACCCCAGAACAGCCATGGGCAACATGTTCATCCTGGTCCTGGTGGACCATGCCACCCGGTAATCGGAAACCATCCCTCTGAGGACAGTGACGGCCCCCGTGGTGGGACGTGCGCTGATGGGAATTTTCTCCACAGTGAGATTCCCTCTAGAGGTGGTGTCTGACCGGGGTACTAATTTCATCTCGAAGTATATGAAATCCCTTTGGCAAGAGTGTGGTGTAACCTACAAGTTCGTTGAGACGATGTAGAGTTGGGCCTTGGCGCACAGTGGGTTGTGTAGAAAGTAAACGTGTATATAATAAATTGCAGTCACTGTATGTCCGAAATGCATCGGAGCACCGTGTAATACCATGATCTCACCGTCAATTCTTTGATTCATATGAGAAAAATATGAACTTTATTGAATAAATTTTTCGTGAAAAAACATTCTTCGCTTTTTGAACCTTCATTGGAATTCTATGGCACAGGGTGCCTAGAACCGAATCAGTGTGCCCTATACAGGGATGTGCCTACACTCCAGTAGCACACTTCACTAACAGTAACCTACAAGTTCACCACGCCTTACCACCCCCAAGGAAACGGGTTGGTTGAGAGATTCAACCAAACTCTGAAGGGCATGATTATGGGTCTGGAAGAACCCATGAGGCGTAAGTGGGACGTCCTCTTGCCATGCCTGCTCTTTGTTTACCGTGAGGTGCCACAGAAGTCTCCAGGGTCCAGCCCCTTTAAGCCCCTGTATGGCCTCCCAGTGAGAGGACCTCTAAGTCTGGTCAAGGAAAGGAAGGCTGGGAGCAATCTCCGTGGAAACCTCCCCAGAATGTATATAGCTACATGCTGGCCTTCCGGAACCAGACAAGGCGTTTCAGAGTACTTGCTGCGGCAAATCTGGAAGCCAGCCAGGAGGAGATGAAGCGGTGGTATGACCAGAATGCCACTCTGGTAGAGCTTCAGCCTGGACAGAAGGTGTGGGTCTTGGCCCTCGAGTAGCCTTGTGCGCTCCAGGATAAGTGGACAGGCCCCTTTAAGGTTGTGGAGCGCAAGAGTCCAGTTGTCTATTTGGTGGACTTGCAATCTCCCAGGAACCCTTTGAGGGTCCTGCATGTCAACCGCCTTAAGCCCCACTTGGAGAGGTCCAGAGTGGGCTTGCTCTTGGCAATAGATGATGGAATGGAGGAGGAGACTGAGCCTCTTCCTGACCTCCTGGTAGCCAGAGAGCAAGAGGGGTCAGTGGATGGAGTTAACCTCCCTCCAACCCTGACCCCTGAGCAACAGAATGACTGCCGCCAGTTGCTGGGGCAGTTCTCTGACCTGCTCTCCCTGGTTCCCAGTATCACTGACTGGTGCGTCCATGATGTGGAGGCAGTAGACAGTTTACCTATGAAGCACAAGGCTTACAGGGTGACTGACAGGGTCAGGGCCTGCATGAAAGAGGAGGTCTCAAAGATGGTTGCTCTTGTGGTGATTGAGTCCTCCAGCAGTCTCTGGGCCAGCCCAGTGGTCTTAGTCCCGAAGGCTGCAGCGCCGGGTGCCACACTCGAACTCCGGTTCTGTGTGGACTACAGGGGACTCAATTCAGTCACGGAGACTGACGCTCACCCCATCTCCAGAGCAGAGGAGCTCATCGATCGGTTAGGGGCTGCACGGTACCTCAGCACGTTTGACTTGACATCTGGGTACTGGCAGATCGCCCTGACTGATGGGGCCAAAGAGAGGTCAGCATTCTCCACACCAGATGGGAATTTCCAGTTCTGGGTTATGCCATTTGGAATGAAGAATGCCCCTGCCACCTTTCAGAGGTTGGTCAACCAGGTGTTGGTTGGGCTGGATGAGTTCAGTGCCGCCTACCTGGATGACATCGCAGTGTTCAGTGTCACATGGGAAGAATAGCTGCGCCACCTCTGGGAAGTGTTTATGGCACTGCGCAAGACAGGCTTCACGATCAAGGCGAGTAAGTACCAGATCGGGCAGGTTTCCGTGGTGTACTTGGGATACCAAGTGGGGAGCGGCCAGGTGGCGCCCCTCCAACCCAAGATTGAAACCATCCTGGCTTGGGAACCCCCAAAGACCCAGACAGAGGTGAGGGCCTTTTTAGGACTCACAGGGTACTACAGGAGGTTTGTCAAGGGTTATGGCAACATTGTTGCACCCTTGACAGAGCTGACTTCCAACAAGCAGACCAAGAAAGTGATTTGGAGTGACACCTGTCAGAAAGCGTTTGAGACCCTGTAAACTGCCATGTGCACGGCGCCCGTGCTCCTGGCACCCAACGTCTCCAAAGAGTTCCTTGTGCAGACAGACGCTTCGGAGCATGGTGTAGGGGCTGTTCTCTCACGGATGACTGAGGAGGGCTTTGACCAACCCGGAGCCTTCATCAGTAGGAGGTCACTTCCACGGAAACAGAGGTGGAGTGCAATTGAGCGTGAGGTTTTTGCTGTGGTCTGGGCACTGAAGAAGCTAAGACCCTTCCTGTTTGGGACTCACTTCCGGGTTCAGACAGACCACAGGCCCCTCAGATGGTTGATGCAAATGAGGGGTGGGAATCCAAAGCTGTTGAGGTGGTCCATTTCCCTACAGGGTATGGATTTCACGGTGGAACATCGCCCTGGTACAGATCACGCCAATGCGGACGGCCTGTCCAGATTTTTCCACATTTGTGATGAGAACTTCCTGGGGTAGGGTAGTTCTCCCCACATTTCAACTGGAGGGGACACTTGTTAGACCTGGCACCATTGGCGTGGGTCTCCCTTCCATTTCTGTTACTGTTGCCTCATGTGTTTTGCTGATGTTAGCTGCTCAGAGCACTGTGCCACTGCCAATCAGTGCCACAGTGCAAGTGCTCCCTGTATAAAGTGTATATGTTGATTGGTTTCCATGATTGACTTATTTGGTTTACTGTCAGACCCCAGTAAAGGGCACCGGGAGTGCCCAGGGCTTGTAAATCTAAATGTTGCTAGTGGGCCTGCAGCACTGGTTGTGCCACCCACAGAAGCAGCCCTGTAAAATGTGTCTAAGGTCTGCCGATGCAGAACCTGCATGCAGTCTGGTACTGTCATGCTGACTGGGCAAGTGCACCCACTTGCCAGTCCCTAAACCTTCCCTTAACTTCATATTAGTTACCCCCTTGGTAGGCCCAAGGGCAGGGTGCATTGAAAGCATAAGGTAGGACATACCATGATGTGTGTGGCATGTCCTAATAGTGAATTACAGACATTTTCGTTTTTCACTATTGTAAGGCTACCTGTTCTCATAGGCCAGAATGGGTTGTTGGAATTGTTACATTCTACATTCCTAATAGACTCAGGGAACATGGTAGAAATTCGAGTTTATTATGCCTGAACTCAGAATAATAAAATACATGTTTTAGTAAAGTTTATTTTAATGTTCTGTGTTTGCAAATACCACTTTTAGAAAGTTGGTATTTGCTTGCCTAACCATTTCAGCCCGCCTCTGCTCTGATGTGTATCTGCTGTCTGGTTTTTGTGTGTGACGGATGGAGGAGTGGGTTTCACCTACTCCCATTTCTTTCATCATGGCCTGTGCCACCATAGCACTTACGGAGAACTTTTTCCAGTATGGGTCCCAACTATATCATCAGATCAGGGGGACCTCGATGGGCTCCACTTTTGCCCCTAGTCTAGCTTGCATCTATATGGCTACCTTTGAGGAACAATGCATTTATTCGACACAGAACCCCTTCAGCCACCATGTGACCCTCTGGCGTCGCTACATAGATGACATTCTTGTCCTATGGAAGGGTGACCGTGACAGTTGTGACGCCTTTTGTACATGGATTAATCTCCAGAACCCCTTTCTAAAGTTTACAGGCACCATATCTGCGACAACAATTCCGTTCCTGGATCTATCCATACATTTGGGTCCCACAGGCTTAAGCACCACCTTGTACAGAAAGAACACTGACAGGAATATCCTCCTCCTGTATGGTAGTCACCATCCTAAAGCCCTGAGGGACAACCTACCGTTCGGGCAGTTCCTCAGGGTACGCAGAAACTGCACAACTGCGTCAGACTACAAACAGGAGGCAAGCCAACTCCAACATAAACTACTAGACAGAGGCTATCCAGCCAGGTTAATCAAAAATTCCAACAAAAGGGCTTTGAATAACCCAAGAGAGGCCTTATTAGAAACACACACTAAGGAACATGAGGACATCATTACCTGTGTCACCTGCTTTACTAAAAACTCAGCTTTCATTAAAAAAAACCTCAACAAACACTGGAACATACTGAACACGGGGGACCTTAACATCCTGAACCCCCGTTTTGCGTTCAGGAGAACACCTAACCTTAAAGACACACTGATACACACACGGCCAAAGAAACAAAATACCAGCAGCCAAAGTACACTGTGGAGGCTTCCACCAGTGGTTGGTCACTACCAATGCGGCGGCTGTGCCGTGTGCCCTCAAACTATACAGTGCAAAGAGGTGAGGTTGACCGACACCTTCACATGGCACCTCCATAAACACACCAACTGTAATAGTAGCAAGTGCATCTACCTACTCATCTGCCCCTGCGGCACATACTACGTTGGGATGACGATGAGACAGGTGAAACTCAGGATAATGGAACACAAAAGTAACATCCGGTGTTCCAAAACACACACGAGATTGTATGAGAATTATACCACACATGCCCACCAACCAGACAGCATCAAATGGCTAGTACTGGAATCCCACCCGGCCATTACACAACAAGCCCTGTTCAGGATTGAACAGCGTTGGGTTCACCGCCTACGTTTGGATACAGTTGGCCTAAATGATGCAGTCCCTTGGTCCTCCCTATCCAGATAGAGCTGGTTTGGGGGCACCTGCTAGCCCTTACTTCATATCACATGAGGATAATGTACACAAACTTCCCATATGTTGCACTAATCCCCTCACATGTATCCGGACCCCTCCTTATACTATTGATACCAGTGTTGCCATGTGACAGATGTGGGTTGCTTCCTGGTTCATATCGGTTTATCCTCTTTGATTACACATAAACACGAGCTATGTCATTCCCCTTACGTTACTGATTCTAGTGACCTCATTCCCTGTGGCGAGTTACAGAAGTGCCATTTCCAATATGGCCGCCACTAAGCGCAATATTTCCTCCTCCCCTGTGAGTGTTCGCATTGCATACTTTCGGACTACCGAGACGCATGCGTTCGGGCTCACGTCATCAACCACGCCCACTAGCGACGTCCTCACGGTGGATTGAACGCGCTGCACATTTAACGCTGGGGTTCCCGCATACCCCGCACCAGCTGTTCCATACACCGGATTTCGCGTGCGGTGAGGGGGTAGGTGTGAGTGGCGATGACCGCACGCCGCCAAGGTAAGCATCGATTGCTGTGTTTATGTGGACACTTGGTCTTTTGGTTTGCCCGCGAGTCAGACGCGGGACAGTCATGTCTATTATTGACTTCTCTAAACCCCTTCAAAGATTGCTCGCCGGAAATACCTGAGCCTGGTGAAATTCACTAGTTCAGCGAAGAGACAACCATAGGTGGTTACTTCATATGGGCGGTTCAGTAGCGCGACATAGGACTATAGCCTCCGCCCCTAACCACGCAACCCGAATGGGTACTTGCTGAGTGGGGGACGACTTGGTCTTCTGCGATAGCGCTGCCTGAGACAGTTACATCTGGTCCACACCCCTGTGCGCTGAATCTACACACAATGCTCGGCCCCCTTTCCCCTGGCAACATCCTCAAGTAGTTGGGACATTAATTTGTGACTCTGACCACCCGGCCTGTCTTGACTTAGCGCAACACCTGTTGGCACATTATACCCTCCTGGACATGGTACCTTCTATATCTAACTCTTTACTCTAGGTACCTAACCAGACCGTGAAGGTCCCACAGGAACAGTCTGCGGGGCCCGATAGGGTTTTCCTAGGGTAAGAGCCCACTTGTTGAATTTACTTTGGCTGTGCCTTCGTCATTTTAATTAGGCTGCATCCCCGTTTCCCGTGCTGGTGCAACATTTTATTGTAATCAGTTCTGGGCTACTATTAGGGTCCAACACATTGGGATGTGACCTTTGTTGATCGCTTCAACTATCCTTGTGGTGTCTTCAACTATTGTAACAATGTAAATATATGTGTGTGTTTTCTGTGGAGTCTGTTGACCCTGGCCGTCTGCCAACATTACCCTGAACAATTTTTATTTCATCCCTCTAGGGTCATCATACCAGAGTAGGACCTTTAACCTACCAATTACCGACCTAGTGAGGTTGTAATTTTTCTTTTCCTTTCTCACATTTATTTGTTCACTGTGTAGTACTGTCACTATAGGTCCTGAAGAATTGCCCGATAGGCAAGAAACATGTCGACCTGATCTGAGGGTCGAGATAGCTAGCCAATACCCTCCCTGTCTCTCTATCTCCCCTCCCACTTTTTTAACTAATGGAACCGGCCACATCAATAAAGGTCACTGTGGACTGTTTCACCTTTGTTTAAATTCACCACTCCGGCACGACTACACTATTCTTGAACCTCTTACACGCACTCACCAACTGGCCGGAACAGAAGAACTCCGACAAAGAGCACCTATAAGGTGCCCGTCAGACATTGCAGCGCCAGTCTGACGAGGAGCAGAAGGCCAGTGATGAAGCATGACATCTAGCTTGCTGGGTGTGTGAGGCTTTCTAGTTCCAATAAGGGAACCCCCCAGTTCCCTGTGCAGATACCCTCCACTCCCTACACACACTTTGTTGTTTTTGTTTTTGTTTTTCTTGGGGAACTTTGTACCCTGTGTTGCTATTGGTTTTTGTGTTCGACAGGGCTGGGGAATTCCAGGAGACAGGCTTGGGCTGCCAGGTGGTGAATAGGAAGATGACAGCCAGATGGGTGGGAGAAGTGCACCTAGGTTCTGAATAGGGCTGTGCTCTGCCACCACAATGCTGGCTCCACCCCCTGTGGAGTGTCTGAGGTCTCTGCCCTGCACCTTGTAAAGAGAGAGGAAAGACTGTCAACAGAGTACTCCTGGACTGTACTTGTCACCACAATGCTGGCTCCACCTCCTGCGGAGTGTCTGATGTCTCTGCCCTGCACACTGAAAGCAGAAGCCTGCATCCTATCAACAAAGTGCTCAGAAACTGGACTTAACTAGGCAAAGGCCCCCTGGCCTGAAAGAACAAAAGAAATGCAGTATAAGCATAGGAGCCCTGCTCCTAAGAAATCAGATCCCGTTTCACCACTAAGAACCTCTGCCCGACGAGAAGGACCTGGAAGAAGCTGTGAGGAGGAGTACTGTCTCTGACCTGGGGGACTGGCCTGCAGTGGGTGCCTTGCTGAGAAAGGAGAGAAAAATGACTGAAAGAGACTTTTGCTACTTGTGCTTCAAACAATCTCCAATGACTTGTGGGTGAGCCTGCTCCCTGAACAGAGTCCCAGGACTATTGGACTCTTCCTGCCTTCAATGACAAATCTGCTGAACTTTGCCCTTCCTTATCGCTGGAGCTGCGATCCCCAGTGCGCTTCGTCCCCTCCTTTGCCGTGATGCTTGTGCCTGGCCGCCCCCGCACCATGTGAGCCCGCTCTGCTTCGAGCCATTCCTTGCACCATCCCGCTGGGCCGCCCGCACTCTGCCTCACTATTCCTCCCTTTTCGAGCCGCACTGCTCGCCTCGCCGCCCCCACTGCTGGAAGCCGAACGGAGTGCCTCATGAAGCCAAGGACGGCCCGTACGCACGAAGCATACCAGCCGCCTCACATCGCACTTGTGATCACCGGGGCCGCGCCACACTAAGAGAGCCCGGCCATACGCCTCATACTGGCTCCCTCGAGCCGCGCCTGCTCGCATTGAATCAGCAGCTACGAACCGAAGGTACGGCTCGAACGCCGGAGGCAACCCGCATCGCCCACCCCGCTCCTCGAGGCCCCCCTACTCTATGCCTCGCACCGAGACGCCTACCAGAGCCTGGGCCCGCCACGCAGAGGAGCCGCCAGCATCTTTGTGTTGCCTGCACGTCCCGGACGCCGCATTCGAACTGGACTCCTCATCGCAGAAAAGGTACTGTCACTCAACGCGTACCACAGTGTGTACGCCACGGACCACTGAGTCCGCAACGCTGGTTTAATACCTTTTTGACATTGTTTTTCAATGGTATGAGTCGGACAAGAGTGCGCAACGCGCACCGGAACCAAGAATTACGCATTTTTAACAGAATCCTCATTTCATTGCTAAATAGTATTGTGGCCTCATTTTACAAACATTATTTGAGTCTTGTGCTAAGCCTTATATAAAGATACTTATTTTTGAATACAAAACTAGACTGGTGTCCATTTGTGGTGTGTCATTGAATTTCTGTATGTGGTCATAAATGCTTAACCCATAATGCTCTGAAGTTTAGCCTTGTCTGCTCGCGCCACGCAACCTTGAGGGTGAGCAGGGGTTATTTTAAAAAGTAAGGCCCTTGCCCTGACTAGATGAGAGGGTCCCTGCTTGTCACTTACCTGTGCCAACCAGATACCCCCAAATCTAATATTGGAGGCAGCGGTGAGGATTTCAAATTTGCATTTGTGATTAATATACAGTAATTGGTGAACACCACGTAGTGAGTTCAGACCAATAACGCAGCCACATACTTGTTGATTTTTGTTTTTGCCAAGAGATCTCCCTTTTTTTTAAAGAAAAGTCATGCCTGATACAGTCAATGGACAAAAGGCAGCATCTGTAGTCTCTGACATTGAAGGAATAGAATGGGAAGAAGAGAGACTAGAGAGCTACTCCTTAGCCCAGCTGAAGGGCTTCTGCAAAAAGTTTAGAGTTTCACAGTCTAGATGTAAAAAAAAGCTCACTTCCAAAAGGCGCTGAGGGCCTGGATTGAGTCAAGGGTACCTGACAATAGAGTGGAAATTGAACCAGCAGAAAACATCCATGATTTTGGGACAGTCCTGTCGTCAGAGGAGTTGGCAGACAGGAAGGAAACCCGGGCACATGCAATGGAGATGGCAAAACTAAATGGTCAGCTGGAGATGGAAAGTAAAAGGCTGGCTATGGAAGAAAGAAAAATTCAAATAGAGCATGAAATGAAGTTGAGGGAGCTGGAGCTGAAAGCTAAAAGTATGGAAACTACTCCCTTTGGTGGCAGCGCATCGCCAGCGCAGGTAGAATCAAGGGTGTACATGCCAAAGGATGTGGTGAAAGAATTTTTTAAGAATGATGACATAGAGCAGTGGTTCAAGGCCTGTGAGGTAGCCATGTCTTCCCACTGGGTCCCTGAGAGAGATTGGGGAGCGGAGTTGTGGGGGCGGTTCCTTAGTGAGGGGCGGGACACACTGCTAGATTTGCCCTCTGAAGTTTATAATTCTTAGCCACACATGAAGGAAGCTTTGATGACCAGGTATGGGTTAACTCCTGAATTGTACAGACAGGGGTTGTGCAAAGATTCCAAACAGTACCTATGTTGAGTATGTAACTTTTTTCTGCAGAGCACAGTATGGTTGGGTGAAGGGTAGCAAAGTTAATGATTTTCAAGGTCTCTTTGATTTAATTGCATGGGAGCACTTGTCTAGTAATTGTTTTCCTGAGCTAAGCCAGCACCTGATTGATAGCAAGCTGACTAACCCTAGGAAGCTCGCTGAGAAGGCAGACCGCTGGGTCAGCACCACGGTCCACAAGGGTCAAGTGGGAGACTCCGCCAAGAGTGGGCAGGGTCCCCCGCAGAGGAGTGGGGGGGACAAGGGCAAACAGAGGGAGTTTCAGGAGAGGCCCCAAAGTAATCCCCAAGGGAACCAAGGGAAAGGTTCTCAGCCTCTCCCACCCCAGAAACTGACCGGGGCCCGACAGGTACCCCTGTTCAAAGAGGGCCCCTAAAGTGTTAGAAATGTGGTGAACTGGGGCATTTTGCCAAAAATCCCAAGTATCGCCTGTTGGGTAAACCAGCACCCATTGGTGCTCCACCCCGGCAGATGGCTAGTGTAGCCTTTGAGGGGGACGTAGAAGTCCAAGGTGGGTGGGATCCTGTTCAGATGACCCTGGTCTCGTTAGGAGACAGTGAGATGGTCCCTGAGAACCAACTGCCCTCTAACACTAAGAACTATGGGCAGTGGGTGACGGTCAATGGCCAAAGGGTGGAGGCTCTTAGAGATACAGGAGCCAGTGTGACTGCTGTCAAGCAGCACCTGGTGTCTCAAGAGCAGGTTGTCCACCATGCATACTGCCAGGTTGTCAACGCTGACAACACAGAGAGTTGTTGTCTAATGGCTCAGGTCCCCTTTGAGTGGGGAGGGGTCTCTGGTACTCTTCAAGTAGCTGTGAGAACTGCCATGCTGTAGACTGTTTGTTAGGGAACGACTTGGAAAGTTCACCTTGGGAAAAGGTGGAGAAAAGTACTAACCTAAGGATGGTGGGTCTGCCTGACTGGGCGTGCGTGACCACCCGGTCAATGGCAGCCAGTAGGGGTGCTCAAGAGGTCCTGGAGCCTGAGGGAGAGGCCCAGGAACCAGCCTTAAAGAGAAGGCGCAGGAGGCGCAGGAGGCGCGGGAAACCGGCCCCTGAAGTTCCCACGGCCCAGGAGGAAGCAGACCTTGAGGGGGATGCCCTGGAGCCTACCGGGGAATAGATAGCTGAACTGGGGGACCTGCCTGAGCTGACCCATTGGCAGCAGGAAAGAGGCCCCTCCAGGGAGGAATTCTGCAGGGCGCAGAAAGAGTGTCCTTCTCTCATAGGTATGCGGCAGCAGGCTGCAGACCAGGCCAACGGTGATCAGTCTGGAACACATTTAATTTATTGGGAGAATGATCTCATGTATTCAGAGCCTAAGGTTGCTGAACCTGGGTCAGCCCGTGCGCTGGTGGTATCTCAGAGATTCAGGGCCTTCCTAATGGGGCTGGCTCATGATGTGCCATTGGCAGGGCATTTGGGGCAGGACAAGACCTATGAAAGGCTTGTCACTCACTTTTATTGGCCTTAAATCCCCAAGAACTCATTCCTCACTGTAGGACCTGCCAGACTTGCCAGGCAAGTGAAAGAGTGGGAGGAAGCAGAAGGCTCCTCTCCAGCCATTCCCTGTAGTTAGTCCCTTTTTCAGCAAGTGGGAATTGACATTGTGGGGCCACTGGACCCCAGGACAGCCATGGGCAACAGGTTCATCCTGGTCCCGGTGGACCATGCCACCCTGTACCCGGAAGCCATCCCTCTGAGGACAGTGACGGCCCCCGTGGTGGGACGTGCGCTGATGGGAATTTTCTCCAGAGTGGGATTCCCTCTAGAGGTGGTGTCAGACCGGGGTACTAATTTCATCTTTAAGTATATGAAATCCCTTTGGCAGGAGTGTGGTGTAACCTACAAATTCACGACGCCTTACAACCCCCAAGGAAACGGGTTAGTTGAGAGATTCAACTGAACTCTGAAGGGCAAGATTATGGGTCTGGAAGAACCCATGAGGCGTAAGTGGGACGTCCTCTTGCCATGCCTGCTCTTTGCTTACCGTGGGGTGCCACAGAAGTCTCTAGGTTCCAGCCCCTTTGAGCTCCTGTATGGCCAGCCAGTGAGAGGACCTCTACGTCCGTCAAGGAAGGCTGAGAGCAATCTCCCAGGAAACCTCCCCAGAATGTATATAGCTAAATGCTGGCCTTCAGGAATCGGACTAGGCGTTTCAGAGCACATGCTGAGGCAAATCTGGAAGCCAGCCAGGAGGAGATGAAGCGGTGGTATGACCAGAATGCCACTCTGGTAGAGCTTCAGCCTGGACAGAAGGTGTGGGTCTTGGCCCCCGTGGAGCCTTGTGCGCTCCAGGATAAGTGGACAGGCCCCTTTGAGGTTGTGGAGCGCAAGGGTCCAGTTACCTATTTGGTGGACTTGCAATCTCCCAGGAACCCCTTGATGGTCCTGCATGTCAACCGTTTTAAGCCCCACTTGGAGAGGTCCGAAGTGGGCATGCTCTTGGCAACAGATGATGGAATGGAGGAGAAGACTGAGCCTCTTCCTGATCTCCTGCTAGCTAGATGGGTCAGTGGATGGAGTTGACCTCTCTCCCACCCTGACCCCTGAGCAACAGAATGACTGCTGCCAGTTGCTGGGGCAGTTCTCTGACCTGTTCTCCCTGGTTCCTAGTATCACTGACTGGTGTGTCCATGATGTGGATTGTTAGAAATGGGATTTCCGGTGGTTAAGGCTTGTGCCAAAGCCAGGCAGAAACCACCACTCTAGTCAGGGCAAGGGAGTTACAAGCCAAAGATAACCACTGCTCACCCTCTAGGTAACGTGACACGAGCAGTAAGCCTTGTCCCGGATGAAATGTAAGTTAAGTATTTGCGCACACACCCACCAGCAACAACATCCTAGGCCCCCCACAAAAGGAACTCCACACAAGGTTATATCTAAAATTAGCCTTTGTATTATACCAAACACATTAGATAAGAAACACACACTTTACAATGCGCCATAGGCACGGGCAGAATTTACAGGGGATTATGTACATGGGACAGGGCCACGTGGGCCACTGTCAGGAATAAGCACTTTTAGAACTAGCACTTGGTAGAATTAGCACTTTGTAGGAATAACACTTAGCACATATAATAACTGTAGCACCAAATAGGAAATGTAGCACACAACCAGTAACCACTGGTAAAAGGTAAATACCACCTACGCAATCCTAAACACTTTAGGCAAATATCACGCAGGGAACCATGAACTACCTAGTAGAATCTATACTAGGAAAAACAACCTCCTAAGCATAAACATATGTCTAGAGGTATCAGAACAGGGTGCGCAAAACATTCTACACACAGTACATTTCCTAGCACCCTAAGAAGCACATAAATCACATTTAGCTCAGAAATCACATTAAAGTCAAGGTTGCGCCACGGCGCCAAAACCTAAACGTAGCAGCTGCCCACTACTTGCTGGGCAGCTGAGGACAAGAACAGGGCCTAAACGCTGCAGCTGGCACTAAATGCTGCGCAGCTGGGGAAGGACAAAGTATGGATGAAGGAGTGCGACTCTCTCCTGAGTCCAAAGTACATGTCCCTAGGAAGGAAAACCTAAACGGTGCAACTTCCCACTACTTGCTGGGCAGCTGGGATCTCAAAACTGCAACAGGGGCCCTCCCTAGCCCTTCAGAACAAAACTGCACTACCTGTTGGAGCCCTCTGGCTCTGGAAATACATGTTGCGCATACGGTGGAGCCCTCTAGGCTCTGAAATCAGCTATGCCCCTTGGAGCACTCGGGATCCTAAACTAATTATGCGCAATCCAGAAAAAGAACTGGCCCCCAACAGTGGAGCCCTCTGGCTCTAGGACAACGGAGGCCCTCAGGAGCAAGAACACGGGCCCCTCTGGCCCTCTGGACCCCCACTGGTGCTTTTGGGATCATTGGGGCCATCGTTGGAGCCATGCATGGCTCTGGGGAACACGGGCCCCCGGGATCCCCACGGGGCCTTTGAAACTACCAAAGAGCCATTGGTGGAGCGGCCCGCTGCCATCTGGGGCCACTCTGAAGAAGGGCACCACTCTGGCGCCTGGGGAGCACATGTGCCCCCCCCGCCCCAGCCGTCTCAACTTACCGGCTCTCGGCGCTGGGCGAGGGTCTCTTCATCGGGCGGCGGGGCAGGCACCGGCAATGTGACTCGAGCCCCTCCGCTTCTCTGGAATCCTCGGTGACGCCTGGGGGCTCTCCCTCGCTTCTGGGCGCCACGCCTTCGCAAAGGCGCCATGCCTTGCCGGTCCTCTTTCCTCAAGGGCAGGGACTTCGTGTAGAGCCCTCAAGGCTCCGGACAGCTTTTCCTTCGTGGGCAGCATCCCCGGTCTCCCTCTCCCTACGGGAGACCGGCAAAGCGGGCATTGCTTCCCCTAGTCGCGGGCCTGACTTCCGGTTTTGACGCGAGACGGCTTCTCGTGTCGGGGGCTATAATGAGGGGTAGGCTCCCTCAGTAGAAAAAGTAAATAGCAGGGTGGGCACCGGCGGTGATGACCACAAAAATAAGCGGGGGGGCACCCGTGCTTAGTTAAATCTAAATACGGGCAAAACGCAGGGTGGGCACATGCGAGGTACACAAGGGCAGGAGCGACTCCCCCAGAGGGAATACAACAGCGCTCTGCCTATGAATGCAGAATAAAGCGCTCAACAGGCGCTGGGGGGCACAGAGACCACCAGGCCCCCAAGGAATGACCCCCCAGGAAAGAAAAGTGCCCAGTAACAGGCAGGACATCACAGGACAAGGCTTCCCGGGCCAGGAAGAAGGGTCCACAAGAAGTCCATCAGCAATCCAGGGGCTGGGCAGGGCCCAGGGAGGCAAGCCTTCCCCTGGGCTCCAGCAGAAGCACGCCCCAGGTAGATTCTAGTCAGGAAAACAAGAACATTGAAAATGAGGTCACAGCCTCATTTTATATACAAAATCCCTTTGTCTCTAGGGTGCAGGGTGGGGGAAAACTAGGCGCAGCTGGTTCTGGAGCACTTGTTTTGCTTAGCCCCTCTTCCCATTCACAGGACAGGCTAGGGTCATCAGTCGCACCACAGGGGGCGGAGCCAGCATTGTGGAGGGAAAGCCCAGCCCTATTCAGGTCCCAGGTGCAGCCCCTCCCTGCCATCAACATGCAGATCTCCCCATTCACCACCGGGGCAGACCCATCCAGACTTCTGGAGCCAGGCACTCCAGCCAGCTCAAGCCAATAACAAGCCAGACAGTCAATTCACATTTACTGCACAGGCAGGCCAACTTCTAGAAGTGGCACTTCCACACTAGACACAATAAAGCCACACACATCATCGCGCAGCATTTAATCACACGAGTCCGCACATACCAAACTCAACCTTGCACTCCCCACGCATCAGGAATTACCATGGACACACATATCCCCCATGCATTCCTATGGGAGGGCAGGCCAATCTCACACATGTACTCAGAGAGCGCACGCACTTTACACTGCGCCACAGTGCTAAAGTGCGCAAAGACCAGAAATCACTGTAATGATGTAACATTAAAAGGCAAAAAGTTCAGGGGTGAACATGCCAGAAAGGCCAAATCCAACACAACCCCCTTCCAGCCAAAACGCAGGGCAGACCAATTATCACTGTGATGGACTTCCCTGCTTTGGGCGATTGAACACGGACGCGGGCCCGCACTGCAGGGACACCCTCCTGTTCTATGCCATGTTGTTCCACAAAACAGGCATACACAATAAAAAAAATTCAGACCCAACTAGGCTACCCCACCGGTACTCCTTAGTTGTCCACGGCTAGGACCAGGCCCTAGACCACCCAGATACCACTGTTCCTTGCCCATCCACAGAGTGAGGGGTGGTAACCCCTGGTCTACAATAGCCATTCTCCACTCCCTTTCTCAGTGTAGTTCCAAACTATCACTGATCCTTCCACCTAGGGTCCGCACCCTCAAGCTGACCAGAGGTAACTGCAAGAATGCCCCATCCTACCTCTACTTCTGGGGTTGCGCGCTCTCCCAGGAGAAGCACGCTCCAGAACACAAATCTCCCACCAGTTCGGGACCTTTCTCCCTCCACTGGTCTACCACCTGGGATCCAACTTCACCAGATGCACAGGGTTCAGACTCCCTCTGACCCCCTTCCAGAGTTCTGTACCCTCCCACTGTAGAACAGGGTCCCTCCACTTAAGGTAAGCCCCACCTGCTCTCAGGGTAGTACCACAACGCTCAGCAAAGAACCCTAAAGATCCCTGCTAGGCCTGTACCACCCCTTCTGGAAAACACAGGGTCTCTTCATTTAAGATGAGCCCCACCTGTGTTCACAGGGATACCCCTAGAAGGCAAACCGGCCAGGACACTGGCTACAGTCGCCCTGCCGTCCAGGACAGGCAAACACCTGAACTTGGCTCCCCAACCTAGGGACGCTACCCTTTGGTTAGATGCCTGGGGCACCAGGACTTCTACAAGTTGAAAACAAAGTCTAAGTCTTTCTCTTCTCTTTCAGCAGCAAGGAAACCACTGCAGGCCAATCCCCCAGGTCAGGGACAGTACTCCTCCATACAGCTTACCCGGTTCCTTCTCTTCAGGCAAAAGTTTCTTCTTGTAACTTCAGGACACTACTTACGTCCAGATCCAGAACCTCCGGCTACTGGCTCCCCAACCGAGGGACGTACCCTTTGGTCAGATGCCTGGTGCACCAGGACTTCCTTGAGGATGACACATAACTAATGTGTCATGTCACAAGTCTGCCTGTTATCCAGGACAGAAGTGGCATCACCATGGTCACTCCCCGGCGACACAACCCTTCTGCCTGGCCCCTGACCCACTGGTTCCTCCACTGGGGAGCCTATCCCCCTCACACCCCTCCATCTGAACTTCTGCACCCTCCCAACTGGAGCGGTACTGCCAGACACCAGAACTACTGGAACCCTGGTTACAGATGTTCCACGTTCTTCAGACACAGCAAGCTCCCTATCTCAGAGAACTCACACCAAATTATTCGGCAAGCTCCTTATTTCAGAGAACTCACACCCAATTATTCAGCAAGTTCCCTATCTCAGAGAACTCACACCCATGTCCAGTGCAACACACCATTCATCCACGGTGAACAACCGTTACAACGAAATTATTACAACGCACTACCATTACAACACGGTCATTACAACACAAACCATTACAACGCATTGCACTGGGGGGCGCTCTAGGATAGGGAATAATTTTAATTTACTATCCAACACCTTCCCTAGTGTCCACGGGGACTGGAGTTGGAATAGTAAATTAAACTATTCACTATCCAGCACCCCAAAGCGCTATGCGTTGTACTGGATTGCGATGTAAAAACCGTGTTGTAAAGGCAGGCGTTGTAATAGCCTGCGTTGTAACGTCATACATCCTTCATCCACACACCCCCTGCCCCAGACCGGTGCGACAGTTTCTACCGCCCCTGATTTCTCAACCTGACCACACGTGACACAGGTACCATTACTCCGGTAACGGGACGGGGAACACATGCATTGGACACACTTCAGCTGCCACCACTGGATCCCATCCTTACAGGTGAACCCAGAAAACTCATACTGCACTTAGGGGATGATCTACCCTCCCGAGCTAGGGACACCTAACTCACAGTGCACAAGAAACACATTTCCAAAGAAATGACATGTAGAACAAACTTAAAAACAATAATCCCCTTACACGTGACTATCTAAAATGCGGAGTTTTGTTGTGGAGCCAGTTGTCGCTGTGGTACTGCGCTAACACAAATTCGGATCCCTTTTTCTGCCACCAATGTTAGAAATGGGATTTCCGGTTGGCTAAGGCTTGTGCCAAAGCCAGGCATAAACCACCACTCTAGTCAGGGCAAGGGAGTTACACGCCAAAGATAACCCCTGCTTAACCTCTAGGTAACGTGACACAAGCAGTGAGGCTTATCCCGGAGGCAATGTAAGTTAAGTATTTGCGCACGCACCCACCAGCAACAACATCCTAGGCCCCCCACAAAAGGAACTCCACACAAGGTTATATGTAAAAATATTCTTTGTATTATACCAAACACATTAGATAAGAAACACACACTTTACAATGTGCCATAGGCACGGGCAGAATTTACAGGGGATTATGTACATGGTACGGGGCCACTTGGGCCACTGTCAGGAATAAGCACTTTTAGAACTAGCACTTGGTAGAATTAGCACTTTGTAGGAATAACACTTAGCACATATAATAACTGTAGCACCAAATAACAAATGTAGCACACAACCAGTAACCACTGGTAAAAGGTAAGTACCACCTACGCAATCCTAAACACTTTAGGCAAATATCACTCCCAGAACCATGAACTCCCTAGTAGAACCTATACTAGGAAAAACAACCTCCTAAGCATAAACATATGTCTAGAGGTATCAGAACAGGGTACGCAAAACATTCTACACATAGTACATTTCCTAGCACCCTAAGAAGCACATAAATCACATTTAGCGCAGAAATCACATTAAAGTCCAGGTTGCGCCACTGCGCCAAAACCTAAACATAGCAGCTGCCCACTACTTGCTGGCCAGCTCAGGACAAGAACAGGGCCTAAACGCTGCAGCTGGCGCTAAGTGCTGCGCAGCTGGGGAAGGCCAAAGTAGGGATGAAGGAGTGCAACTCACTCTACTGAGTCCAAAGTACATGTCCCTAGGAAGGAAAACCTAAACGGTGCAGCTTCCCACTACTTGCTGGGCAGCTGGGATCTCAAAACTGCAACAGGGGCCCTCCCTAGCCCTTCAGAACAAAACTGCACCAACTGTTTGAGCCCTCTGGCTCTAGAAATACATGTTGCGCATACGGTGGAGCCCTCTAGGCTCTGAAATCAGCTATGCCCCTTGGAGCACTCTGGATCCTAAACTAATTTTGCGCAATCTAGAAAAATAACTGGCCCCCAACAGTGGAGACCTCTGGCTCTAGGACAACGGAGGCCCTCAGGGGCAAGAACACGGGCCCCTCTGGCCCTCGGGACCGCCACTGGGGCATTTGGGATCATTGGGGCTATCGTTGGAGCCATGCATGGCTCTGGGGGACACGGGCCCCCGGGACCCCCACGGGGTCCTTGAAACTACCAAAGAGCCATTGGTGGAGCGGCCCGCTGCCATCTGGGGCCACTCTGAAGAAGGGCACCACTCTGGTGCCTAGGGAGCACATGTGGCCTTCCCCCCCCGCCCCAGCCGTCTCAACTTAACGGCTTTCGGCACGGGGGGAGGCTCTCTCTTCATCGGGCGGCGGGGCAGGCACCCGCAATGTGCTTCGAGCCCCTCCACTTCTCTGGAAACCTCGGTGACGCCTGCGGGGCTCTCCCTCGCTTCTGGGAGCCCCGCCTTCGCAAAGGCGCCATCCCTTTCCCGTTCCTTTTTCCTCTTGGGCCAGGACTTTGTGTAGAGCCCTCGAGGCTCCAGGCAGCTTTTCCTTCGCGGGCAGCATCCCCGGTCTCCCTCTCCCTACGGGAGATTGGCAAACTGGGCATGGCTTCCCCCAGGCAGGGGGAAAGCGGAAGTGAGTCAATACAGGCCACATCCACAGTCAGGCGGGCGCGAGCCTGACTTCCGGTTTTGCCGCGGCAGCGGCTTCTCGTGTAGGGGGCTATAATGAAGGGGAGGCTCCCTCGGTAGAAAAAGTAAATAGCGGGGTGGGCACCCGCGGTGATAACCACAAAAATAAGCGGGGTGGCACCCGCGCTTAGTTAAATCTTAATATGGGCAAAACGCAGGGTGGGCACCTGCGAAGTACACAAGGGCAGGAGCGCCTCCCCCAGAGGGAATACAACAGCGCTCTGCCTATAAATGCAGAATAAAGGGCTCACTAGGCACGGGGGGCACAGAGACCACCCGGCCCCCAAGGAATGACCCCCCCAGGAAAGAAAAGGGCCCAGCAACAGGCAGGACATCACAGGACAAGGCTTCCAGGGCCAGGAAGAAGGGTCCCATTCACAGGACAGGCTAGGGTCATCAGTCGCACCACAGGGAGCAGAGCCAGCATTGTGGGGGGAAAGCCCAGCCCTATTCAGGTCCCAGGTGCAGCCCCTCCCTGCCATCAACATGCAGATCTCCCCATTCACCACCGGGGCAGACCCATCCTAACTTCTGGAGCCAGGCACTCCAGCCAGTTCCAGCCAATAACAAGCCAGACAGTCAATTCAACATTTACTGCACAGGCAGGCCAACTTCTAGAAGTGGCACTTCCACACTAGACACAATAAAGCCACACACATCATCGCGCAGCATTTAATCACACGAGTCCGCACATACCAAACTCAACCTTGCACTCACCACGCATCAGGAATAACCATGGACACACATATCCCCCATGCATTCCTATGGGAGGGCAGGCCAATCTCACACATGTACTCAGAGAGCGCACGCACTTTACACTGCGCCACAGTGCTAAAGTGCGCAAAGACCAGAAATCACTGTAATGATGTAACATTAAAAGGCAAAAACTTCAGGGGTGAACATGCCAGAAAGGCCAAATCCAACACAACCCCCTTCCAGCCAAAACGCAGGGCAGACCAATTATCACTGTGATGGACTTCCCTGCTTTGGGCGATTGAACACGGACGCGGGCCCGCACTGCAGGGACACCCTCCTGTTCTATGCCATGTTGTTCCACAAAACAGGCATACACAATAAAAAAAATTCAGACCCAACTAGGCTACCCCACCGGTACTCCTTAGTTGTCCACGGCTAGGACCAGGCCCTAGACCACCCAGATACTACTGGTCCTTGCCCATCCACAGAGTGAGGGGTGGTAACCCCTGGTCTACAATAGCCATTCTCCACTCCCTTTCTCAGTGTAGTTCCAAACTATCACTGATCCTTCAACCTAGGGTCCGCACCCTCAAGCTGACCAGAGGTAACTGCAAGAATGCCCCATCCTACCTCTACTTCTGGGGTTGCGCACTCTCCCAGGAGAAGCACGCTCCAGAACACAAATCTCCCACCAGTTCGGGACCTTTCTCCCTCCACTGGTCTACCACCTGGGATCCAACTTCACCAGATGCACAGGGGTCAGACTCCCTCTGACCCCCTTCCAGAGTTCTGTACCCTCCCACTGTAGAACAGGGTCCCTCCACTTAAGGTAAGCCCCACCTGCTCTCAGGGTAGTACCACAACGCTCAGCCAAGAACCCTAAAGATCCCTGCTAGGCCTGTACCACACCTTCTGGGAAACACAGGGTCTCTTCATTTAAGATGAGCCCCACCTGTGTTCACAGGGATACCCCTAGAAGGCAAACCGGCCAGGACACTGGCTACAGTCGCCCTGCCGTCCAGGACAGGCAAACACCTGAACTTGGCTCCCCAACCTAGGGACGCTACCCTTTGGTTAGATGCCTGGCGCACCAGGACTTCTACAAGTTGAAAACAAAGTCTAAGGCTTTCTCTTCTCTTTCAGCAGCAAGGAAACCACTGCAGGCCAATCCCCCAGGTCAGGGACAGTACTCCTCCATACAGCTTACCCGGTTCCTTCTCTTCAGGGAAAAGTTTCTTCTTGTAACTTCAGGACACTACTTACGTCCAGATCCAGAACCTCCGGCTACTGGCTCCCCAACCGAGGGACGTACCCTTTGGTCAGATGCCTGGCGCACCAGGACTTCCTTGAGGGTGACACATAACTAATGTGTAATGTCACAAGTCTGCCTGTTATCCAGGACAGAAGTGGCATCACCATGGTCACTCCCCGGCGACACAACCCTTCTGCCTGGCCCCTGACCCACTGGTTCCTCCACTGGGGAGCCTATCCCCCTCACACCCCTTCATCTGAACTTCTGCACCCTCCCAACTGGAGCGGTACTGCCAGACACCAGAACTACTGGAACCCTGGTTACAGATGTTCCACGTTCTTCAGACACAGCAAGCTCCCTATCTCAGAGCACTCACACCCAATTATTCGGCAAGCTCCTTATTTCAGAGAACTCACACCCAATTATTCAGCAAGTTCCCTATCTCAGAGAACTCACACCCATGTCCAGTGCAACATACCATTCATCCATGGTGAACAACCGTTACAACAAAATTATTACAACGCACTACCATTACAACACGGTCATTACAACACAAACCATTACAACGCATTGCACTGGGGGGCGCTCTAGGATAGGGAATACGTTTAATTTACTATCCAACACCTTCCCTAGTGTCCACGGGGACTGGAGTTGGAATAGTAAATTAAACTATTCACTATCCAGCACCCCAAAGCGCTATGCGTTGTACTGGATTGCGATGTAAAAACCGTGTTGTAAAGGCAGGCGTTGTAATAGCCTGCGTTGTAACGTCATACATCCTTCATCCACACACCCCCTCCCCCAGACCGGTGCGACAGTTTCTACCGCCCCTGATTTCTCAACCTGACCACACGTGACACAGGTACCATTACTCCGGTAACGGGACGGGGAACACATGCATTGGACACACTTCAGCTGCCACCACTGGATCCCATCCTTACAGGTGAACCCAGAAAACTCATACTGCACTTAGGGGAAGATCTACCCTCCCGAGCTAGGGACACCTAACTCACAGTGCACAAGAAACACATTTCCAAAGAAATGACATTTAGAACAAACTTAAAAACAATAATCCCCTTACACGTGACTATCTAAAATGTGGAGTTTTGTTGTGGAGCCAGTTGTCGCTGTGGTACTGCGCTAACACAAATTCAAATCCCTTTTTCTGCCACCAATGTTAGAAATGGGATTTCCGGTTGGCTAAGGCTTGTGCCAAAGCCAGGCATAAACCACCACTCTAGTCAGGGCAAGGGAGTTACACGCCAAAGATAACCCCTGCTCAACCTCTAGGTAACGTGACACAAGCAGTGAGGCTTATCCCGGAGGCGATGTAAGTTAAGTATTTGCGCACGCACCCACCAGCAACAACATCCTAGGCCCCCCACAAAAGGAACTCCACACAAGGTTATATGTAAAAATATCCTTTGTATTATACCAAACACATTAGATAAGAAACACACACTTTACAATGTGCCATAGGCATGGGCAGAATTTACAGGGGATTATGTACATGGGACAGGGCCACTTGGGCCACTGTCAGGAATAAGCACTTTTAGAACTAGCACTTGGTAGAATTAGCACTTTGTAGGAATAACACTTAGCACATATAATAACTGTAGCCCCAAATAACAAATGTAGCACACAACCAGTAACCACTGGTAAAAGGTAAGTACCACCTACGCAATCCTAAACACTTTAGGCAAATATCACTCCCGGAACCATGAACTCCCTAGTAGAACCTATACTAGGAAAAACAACCTCCTAAGCATAAACATATGTCTAGAGGTATCAGAACAGGGTGCGCAAAACATTCTACACATAGTACATTTCCTAGCACCCTAAGAAGCACATAAATCACATTTAGCGTAGAAATCACATTAAAGTCCAGGTTGCGCCACTGCGCCAAAGCCTAAAAATAGCAGCTGCCCACTACTTTCTGGGCAGCTCAGGACAAGAACAGGGCCTAAACGCTGCAGCTGGCGCTAAGTGCTGCGCAGCTGGGGAAGGCCAAAGTAGGGATGAAGGAGTGCAACTCACTCCTGAGTCCAAAGTACATGTCCCTAGGAAGGAAAACCTAAACGGTGCAGCTTCCCACTACTTGCTGGGCAGCTGGGATCTCAAAACTGCAACAGGGGCCCTCCCTAGCCCTTCAGAACAAAACTGCAGCAACTGTTGGAGCTCTCTGGCTCTGGAAATACATGTTGCGCATACGGTGGAGCCCTCTAGGCTCTGAAATCAGCTATGCCCCTTGGAGCACTCTGGATCCTAAACTAATTTTGCGCAATCCAGAAAAAGAACTGGCCCCCAACAGTGGAGCCCTCTGGCTCTAGGACAACGGAGGCCCTCAGGGGCAAGAACACGGGCCCCTCTGGCCCTCGGGACCGCCACTGGGGCTTTTGGAATCATTGGGGCTATCGTTGGAGCCATGCATGGCTCTGGGGGACACGGGCCCCCGGGACCCCCACGGGGTCCTTGAAACTACCAAAGAGCCATTGGTGGAGCGGCCCACTGCCATCTGGGGCCACTCTGAAGAAGGGCACCACTCTGGTGCCTGGGGAGCACATGTGGCCTTCCCCCCCGCCCCAGCCGTCTCAACTTACCGGCTCTCGGCACGGGGGGAGGCTCTCTTCATCGGGCGGCGGGGCAGGCACCCGCAATGTGCCTCGAGCCCCTCCGCTTCTCTGGAAACCTCGGTGATGCCTGCGGGGCTCTCCCTCGCTTCTGGGAGCCCCGCCTTCGCAAAGGCGCCATCCCTTACCCAGTCCTTTTTCCTCATGGGCCAGGACTTTGTTTAGAGCCCTCGAGGCTCCAGGCAGCTTTTCCTTCGCGGGCAGCATCCCCGGTCTCCCTCTCCCTACGGGAGACCGGCAAACCGGGCATGGCTTCCCCCAGGCAGGGGGAAAGCGGAAGTGAGTCAATACAGGCCACACCCACAGTCAGGCGGGCGCGAGCCTGACTTCCGGCTTTGCCGCGGCAGCGGCTTCTCGTGTAGGGGGCTATAATGAAGGGTAGGCTCCCTCGGTAGAAAAAGTAAATAGCGGGGTGGGCACCCGCGGTGATAACCACAAAAATAAGCGGGGTGGCACCCGCGCTTAGTTAAATCTAAATATGGGCAAAACGCAGGGTGGGCACCTGCAAAGTACACAAGGGCAGGAGCGCCTCCCCCAGAGGGAATACAACAGTGCTCTGCCTATAAATGCAGAATAAAGCGCTCACTAGGCGCGGGGGGGCACAGAGACCACCTGGCACCCAAGTAATGACCCCCCCAGGAAAGAAAAGGGCCCAGCAACAAGCAGGACATCACAGGACAAGGCTTCAAGGGCCAGGAAGAAGGGTCCCATTCACAGGACAGGCTAGCATCATCAGTCGCACCACAGGGGGCGGAGCCAGCATTGTGGGGGGAAAGCCCAGCCCTATTCAGGTCCCAGGTGCAGCCCCTCCCTGCCATCAACATGCAGATCTCCCCATTCACCACCGGGGCAGACTCATCCTGACTTCTGGAGCCAGGCACTCCAGCCAGCTCCAGCCAATAACAAGCCAGACAGTCAATTCACATTTACTGCACAGGCAGGCCAACTTCTAGAAGTGGCACTTCCACACTAGACACAATAAAGCCACACACATCATCGCGCAGCATTTAATCACACGAGTCCGCACATACCAAACTCAACCTTGCACTCCCCACGCATCAGGAATTACCATGGACACACATATCCCCCATGCATTCCTTTGGGAGGGCAGGCCAATCTCACACACGCACTCAGAGAGCGCACGCACTTTACACTGCGTCACAGTGCTAAAGTGCGCAAAGACCAGAAATCACTATAATGATGTAACATTAAAAAGCAAAAAGTTCAGGGGTGAACCTGCCAGAAAGGCCAAATCCAACATGGATACAGGAGACAGTTTACCTATGAAGCACAAGGCTTACAGGGTGACTGATAGTGTCCGGGTCTGCATCAAAGAGGAGGTCTCAAAGATTCTTGCTCTTGGGGTGATTGAGTCCTCCAACAGTCCTTCGGCCAGCACAGTGGTCTTGGTCCCTAAGGCTGCAGTGCCGGGTGCCACACCCGAACTCCGGTTCTGTGTGGACTACAGAGGACTCAATTCAGTCACGAAGACTGATGCTCACCCAATCTCCAGAGCTGATGAGCTCATCGATTGGTTAGGGGCTGCACGTTTGACTTGACGTCTGGGTACTGACAGCTCGCCCTGACTGATGGGGCCAAAGAGAGGTCAGCATTCTCCACAGCAGATGGGCATTTCCCATTCTGTGTTATGCCATTTGGGATGAAGAATGCCCCTGCCACCTTTCAGAGGTTGGTCAACCAGGTGTTGGTTGGGCTGGATGAGTTCAGTACCGCCTACCTGGATGACATCGCAGTGTTCAGTGTCACATGGGAAGAACATCTGCGCCACCTCTGGGAAGTGCTGATGGCCCTGCGCAAGGCCGGCCTCACGATCAAGGCAATAAGTGCAAGATCAGGCAGGGTTCCGTGGTGTACTTGGGACACCAAGTGAGGAGCGACCAGGTGGCGCCCCTCCAACCCAAGATTGAAACCATCCTGGCTTGGGAACCCATAAAGACCCAGACAGAGGTGAGGGCCTTTTTAGGACTCAGAGGGTACTACAGGAGGTTTGTTAAGGATTATGGCAACATTGTTGCACCCTTGACAGAACTGACTTCCAAGAAGCAGCCCAAGAAAGTGATTTGGACTGACACCTGTCAGAAAGCGTTTGAGACCCTGAAAACTGCCCTCTGCACGGCACCCGTGATCCTGGCACCCAACTTCTCCAAAGAGTTCCTTGTGCAGACAGACACTTCAGAGCATGGTGTAGGGGCTGTTCACTCACAGATGACTGAGGAGGGCTTTGACCAACCCGTAGCCTTCATCAGTAGGAGGTTACTTCCAAGGGAACAGAGGTGGAGTGCAATTGAGCGTGAGGATTTTGCTGTGGTCTAGGCACTGAAGAAGCTAAGACCCTACCTGTTTGGGACTCACTTCCGGGTTCAGACAGACCACAGGCCCCTCAGATGGTTGATGCAAATGAAGGGTGAGAATCCAAAGCTGTTGAGGTTGTCCATTTCCCTACAGGGTATGGATTTCACGGTGGAACATCGCCCTGGTGCAGATCAGGCCAATGCTGACGGTCTGTCCAGATTTTTCAGCCTTAGTGATGAGAACTCCCTGGGGTAGGATAGTTCTCCCCACATTTCGGCTGGAGGGGACACTTGTTAGACCTGGCACCATTGGCGTGAGTCTCCCTTCCATTTCTGTTACTGTTGCCTCATGTGTTTTACTGATGTTAACTGCTCAGAGCACTGTGCCACTGCCAATCAGTGCCACAGTGCAAGTGCTCCCTGTATAAAGTGTATATGTTGATTGGTTTCCAAGATTGACTTATTTGGTTTGCTGTCAGACCCCAGTAAAGTGCACCAGGAGTGCCCAGGGCGTGTAAATCCAAATGCTGCTAGTGGGCATGCAGCACTGGTTGTGCCAGGTCTGCCGATGCAGAACCTGCATGCAGTCTGGTACTGTTATGCTGATTGGGCAATTGCACCCACTTGCCAGTCCCTAAACCTTCCCTTTACTTCATATTAGTTACCCCTATGGTAGGCCCAAGGACAGGGTGCATAGTAGGCATAAGGTAGGACAAGCCCTGATGTGTGTGTCATGTCCTAATAGTGAATTACAGCCATTTTCGTTTTTCACTATTGTAAGGCTACCTGTTCTCATAGGTCAGAATGGGCTGTTGGAATCGTTATATTCTACATTCCTAACAGACTCAGGGAACATGGTAGAAATTCGAGTTTAGTATGCCGGAACTCAACAAAAAAAAAAAAGTATGCCGGAACTCAGCATAATAAAATACATATTTTAGTAAAGTTTATTTTAATGTTGTGTGTTTGCAAATACCACTTTTAGAAAGTTGGTATTTGCTTGCCTAAACATTTCAGCCCTCCTATGCTCTGATATGTATCTGCTGTCTGGTTTCTGTGTGTGACAGGGCTGGGGAATAACAGGAGACAGGTTGGGGCTGCCAGGTGGTGAATAGGAAGATGACAGCCAGATGGGTGGGAGGAGTGCACCTAGGTTCTGAATAGGGCTGTGCTCTGCCACCACAATGCTGGCTCCACCCCCTGTGGAGTGTCTGAGGTCTCTCCCCTGCACCTTGTAAAGAGAGAGGGAAGACTGTCAACAGAGTACTCCTGGACTGTACTTGTCACCACAATGCTGGCTCTACCTCCTGCGGAGCGTCTGATGTCTCTGCCCTGCACACTGAAAGCAGAAGCCTGCATCCTATCAACAAAGTGCTCAGAAACTGGACTTAACTAGAAAAAGTCCCCCTGGCCTGAAAGAACAAAAGAAATGCAGTATAAGTATAGGAGCCCTGCTCCTAAGAAATCAGATCCTGTTTGACCAAGAAGAACCTCTGACCGACCAGAAGGACCTGGAAGAAGCTGTGAGGAGGAGTACTGTTCCTGACCTGGTGGACTGGCCTGCAGTGGGTGCCTTGCTGAGAAAGGAGAGAATAAGGATTGGTAGAGACTTTTGCTACTTGTGCTTCAACCAATTTCCAAGGGCTTGTGGGTGAGCTTGCCCCTGAACGGAGTCCCAGGATTATTGGACTCCTCCTGCCTTCGCTGACAAATCTGCGGAACTTTGTCCTTCCTTTTCGCTGGAGCCGCGATCCCCAGTGCGCCTCGTCCCCTCCTTTGCCGTGACGATTGTGCCTGGCCGCCCCCGCACCGTGTGAGCCCACTCTGCTTTGAGCCGTTCCTTGCACCATCCCGCTACGCCGCCCGCACTCTGCCTCACTCTTCCCCCCTTTTCGAGCCGCACTGCTCGCCTCGCTGCCCCCACCGCTGGAAGCCGAACGGAGTGCCTCACGAAGCCATGGACGGCCCGTACGCACGAAGCGTACCAGCCGCCTCGCATCGCACTCGTGATCACCGGGGCCGCGCCACACTAAGAGAGCCCGGCCGTACGCCTCGTACTGGCTGCCTCGTGCCGCACCTGCCCGCATTGAATCAGCAGCTACGATCCGAAGGTACGGCTCGAATGCCGTGAACGCCGGAGGCAACCCGCATCGACCACCCCGCTCCTCGAGGCCCCCCTGCTCTACGCCTCACACCGGGATGCGTACCAGAGCCGGGTCCCGCCTCGCAGAGGAGCCGCCAGCATCTTTGTGTTCTCTGCACGTCCTGGACACAGCATTCGAACCGGACTTCTCATCGCAGAAAAGGTACTGTCACTCAATGCGTACCACAGGGTGTACGCCACGGACCACGGAGTCGGCATCGCTGGTTTAATACCTTTATGACATTGTTTTTCAACGGTAAGAGTTGGACAAGAGTGTGCAACGTGCACAGGAACCAAGAATTATGCATTTTTAACAGAATCCTCATTTTATTGCTAAATAGTATTGTGGCCTCATTTTACAAACGTTATTTGAGTCTTGTGCTAAGCCTTATATAAAGATACTTATTTTTTTATACAAAACTAGACAGGTGTCCATTTGTGGTGTGTCATTGAATTACTGTATGTGGTCATAAATGCTTCACCCATAACGCTCTGAAGTTTAGCCTTGCCTGCTCGCGCCACGCAACCTTGAGGGTGAGCAGGGGTTATTTTAAAGAGTAAGTCCCTTGCCCTGACTAGAGGAGAGGGTCCCTCCTGCTTGTCACAAGTACTCACCTGTGCCAACCAGAGACCCCCAAATCTAACATGCAGAATGTCAGGTGTGCACGTCACCGTGGGGTAAACGTACATAAAGAGATTTAAGATGTGCGAATCACCATGGAGGACATGCCGACAGGAGACCTTTACCACCAAGAGGATGTGGGGTGCTAGATAGACTGCCAAATGTCAAAAGAAACGTGGAAAAACTTGATGCGGCAGAGTAAGTGAGTGCCTCAACCGGAGGGAACATAGGCAAAAGAACAAGATGGCTGGAACAGTCTGGTGAGAAGAGAAAAAGTGGAGGCTTGGAAGTATAGGCAAACTACAGAAAAGTCAGAGGCAGCCGTGAAAAAGACAAATCCTTTAAAACACCAAGCGAGGAAAGCTTACTTGTTACAACAAAGGTTGCTGGTACCAACGTTTGTTCAACTCACCACAGCTTTCAAGAGGTGACTCCTGGAGACGACAGTCTGAGGCAAAGCGAACATGCAGGCGACCACCACAGCCCTAGAGAAAGGAACGGTGCTGAAAAGGCTGGTGCGCCGGCAGCCGTCATGGTGTGACGCAACTGTGCTGAAAACTGGTGCGTCACTGGTGTGGAGAACACCACAGGGCTCTTGACAGAAATACGGTTCTGAGAGGCTAGTGAGCCGGCAGCCGTCCTGCTGTGATGCAGCTGAGCTGGAAAAGCTGATGCGTCGCTGGAATGGAGAACCCCACAGGGCTCTTCACAGTAGTACGGTTCTGAGGGGCTGGTGCGCCGGACAGTATTGAGGTGAGGACTCCTCCTACCAGACACTTCGACGGATGTTGATTCACACGCTAGGATGTCCTGGAAAACAGCAGAAGTAGTACACTCCTGAGGAAACACTCTCCGGTCGGCCAACCACATCGGACATCGGGATTGGAGGAACAGCAAAAACAGGGTCCTCAACAAAGGCTATCCACGTGGAATGGTGACAGCGCCTCAGAGAAAACAGACATGCGTGAGGTACCCGCTAACGCCAACACAGCAGGGCTAGGAGCGATCCGCAGAGCAGCTTCCTTCAGGCAACACCACAGCCTTGAGGCAACAGCAGGCGCAGGCAACCCGGATGCCCAGTAAGGTGTCACAGATAGGAGAATATCGGAGAATCCACTGGGATGAGAAAAAATCTCAAAGGAAGACGCTGAGGCTTCTTCACAGCTTTAGAGAACCGTCTCTGAATTCAAACGAATAGAACTGAGGAATTAGCAAGTCTCTGGTATACCTTCAGTGAGAACTCCGCTCCATCAGAAAGGGAGAAAATTCTTCATAGCTAAAGAGAACGCTTCTCGGGAATCAATACATCAGAACTGAAGAATCTTTGAAGAATCATCAAGTTGAACCAGCAGGAAGGAGAGAGTAAAGAAAGGGGAGATGACAGGAATGGCCCCCTTCGCCAATTCGTCGGCAGTGTTGAAATTAAAGGTGAGACTGAAGCAAGGTAAGTTCAAGCACCTTTATTCTGTCATCCACTCTCCGTAACTGACCACATGTTCAACATTCCAAAGAGAACTCTAGGGGAACGTTCCAAAAGGTAGGAGGAGGCGGGGAGAGGTGGAAGATACCAAAAGGGGCAGGGAGGAAAGAAACAACAGCGAGGAAAGAGCCGGGGAAAAAGGAGATTACAACAATTACATCATGCCTTCATTGTGACACCACAAACACCTTCGTTACAAGTTTGTACATTCGATTTTGTGCGGAAACTGGAGTTTCTGATCTAAGGGATGTTGCAAAAAAAGTAACAGTACTTCACTCACTGGGCTTCTCATGGACACCTTTGGTCAGGTAAAACCTTGTGGAACTTGTCAATGGAAAACAGCTCTGTACTTGGGAAAAGCCTGACAAAATCAGGGCAGAAAGGTGGACATCAGCTATAATTCTCCAGTGTTTAGAGGAAAATGCCTCGCAGTTCAATATTCCGCATCATAGAATGTTCAAAGCCCACAGTATCGTTGATTGAAGTTATGGAATTTCTGATGAGGTGACAGCACAGATCATCATGGGATCAGCGTCAAGGTGCATGAGCACGGCTGTCACATGTTCATGCACATTATAGCATTAGCCAGTCAATGAACCATCACACATTCACAAGGTTCTCCCAGTCAACTGCTCCACGCAAGAAGAGGATGGACAGGTCCGGACCGTTCAACTGATCACATGGAGTGGAAGTGAAAGCCTACCTGTGTCCCAGATTGCAGTGAGCAGAGTCCAGGAAGTTGTAAGGAGACAGACTAGTGCTGTCTCTTCCCAAAACAAAAGTTGTTTAAAAAACGATTTTCCCTTTCTGGGATTACTGTCTTTGCATGTGGTTGTTACAGTTTAAAATTGCCGTTTGGACCTGCCTGTGATTGCATATTTTATCACCTGTTTTGTGTTTTAAACTTGTGTTTTTCCCTGCCCATGATTACTTGCATTTAACCTGTTGAATTGTGGGATTTGCAGTCCAACCTCTGTAGTTTGTCCCTCTCATTCCTTGGTGACAAATCTGTTTTCCCTCCAAATTTCTCCTTTGCTCTGTGATAAGGCCTGTGTGTTAAAACAGTGCACCCCAGCCACCATTTTGTGTTCACAAGCCAGTGAGGCCAGCCCCCCTGACCCCCCCCCCCCAGCAACAGGGATATTCTACATCAGAGGGTGCCTCGGTGAGCTGTTTAAACTGTATTTACTGGGGCCTGTGCGCTTCCTTTTTTGGCCAGCAGGGGGAGTAAAGTTTTATTCAAACAGTATTGTTAGATTTCGAGTTAGTGAAGCCTTTACCTGCTGAAGTCCAAAGTGTGGATTGAGCCTGTCTGTCTCCTAGGAGATTCTGAACAGGAGAAGCAGCTTCCAACTCCCTGGCCAGCAAACCTTGTCTGAGGTCACTGGGACCTTATATGGTCTGCTAGTGGTTGGCACATGTGTACACTGATTCGTGGTTGTATCTGGTGTTTCTATTGGGTTAGGGTTAATGTCCTCATTGGTTGGGTATTTGAGGGATCTGATTGGTTTCTGGGTCTGTGATTCAATTATTGTAGGGTTGGGGCTATGGCTAGGGTTAGGATTTCTATTGGAAGTAGGGACTAGGGCTTCCTTTGTTATTGGTTGTTGGGAGTAGGGTGGGACTAGGGCTAGGGTTAGACCTTTAATTGGAAGTAGCTATTTAGGGCTTCTGGTGTGATTGGTTGTTGGACTAGCTGTGGGAGTAAGAGTAGGGTTAGGCTTTCTATTGGAAGTAGGGACTAGGCCTACCTGTACCATTGGCTGCTTGGACTTGGGTTGGACTACTGGTAGGGCTAAGGCCTTTAATGGACGTAGAGATCAGGGGTTTTGAACTGATTGGGTGCTTGGACTACGGCTAAGATTGGCTGTAAGGTCCTGGTCTCCAATTGCTTCTAATGTTAATGTTAAGGGGGTGCTTCTATAGCGCACGGCTACTCCGAGAAGTGTCCCGGCGCTGTCGGAGCCTCAGCAAGTCCAGAAAGGGAAGTGACGGACAGATGACAGAAACATAGCTCAACAGGCGGTGTTAATGCAGGAAAAGGAAGGTCTTCAAGTCTTTTCTGAAAGCCAAAAGATTAGGGCTGGACCTCAGAGAGAGAGGAAGATCATTCCATAGCTGCGGGGCGAGGTATTTAAAAGAGCGCCCACCACAGCGAGCACGACGGATCCTGGGAGTGACTGCCTTGGCCTGGGAGGAGGAGCGCAAGGATCTGGAAGGAGAGTAAAAACAGACCCATTTCTGAAGATAGCAGGCACCAGTGCCATGCAGAGCTTTAAAAGCAATGGTCAGGGCCTTGAAGATGATACGCTTCTTCATAGGAAGCCAGTGGAGAGTCTTAAGAAGTTCACTGGCCCTTGCTCTTCTAGGGAGGCCAAAGATGGCACGAGCTGCCGAGTTCTGTACCACCTGAAGACGCGATAGGAGGTAGTCAGGCAGGCCAAGGTAGAGAATGTTAGAATAGTCCAGCCTGGAGCCGATCAGGGCCTGGACAGTGATCTTCCTGTGTTCCAAAGATAGAAGCGGCAGGAACTTCCTCAGCATCTTTAATGTGGCAAAGCATTTGCCGACTAATCCTGACACCTGGGCCCCAAAGGAGAGACAGTTGTCAACCTTTATGCCCAGGTTTTTCGCGGTCCCTGAGTCACCAGTGGGAGGGAACATGGCCTCCGGCCACCATTCTTTCCATCTGGGGTCAGCGGGGCAGCCGAAGAAAAGAACCTCGGATTTATCGGAGTTGCACTTGAGGCTGTGCCAACTAAACCAGTCAAACACAGCCCCAAGGCAGCCCCGGATAGATGCCCCGTCGAAGTCCTGTCCCCTGTCACAAGTGAACAGGAGTTGAGTGTCGTCAGCGTAAGACACAATCTGAGCCCCAAAGTCCTCCGCAAGTGCCGCCAGAGGGGTCATATATATATTAAAGAGTGAGGGGCTCAGAATTGAGCCCTGCGGCACTCCGACCTCCAGAGGCGGCATTGCGGCAGAAAAAGGTGGAGCCCAGATTGTTTGCTAATGGCCAGTGAGGAAAGACCTAAACCACCTGAACACCGTCCCCCTTAGACCTATCTCCCAGAGTCTAAATAGGAGGCGGTCATGAGGGACGGTGTCGAAGGCCGCAGATAGGTCAAGCATCACCAGCATAGCTTTTCCTCCCCTGTCCATGGTTTCTCTAATCACTTCAGTGACCTCAAGCAAAGCTGTTTCTGTGCTCAAATTTGAGCGGAAGCCGGATTGGGACTTATGCAAGATGTCGTTGGATTCTAAAAAGTGAGACAGGGTGGAGTGGACATGTTTTTCGGTCACTTTCGCCAGAGCTGGTAAAAGGGAGATGGGTCTATAATTAAGATGTAGTTCCGGGTTCAGATTGGCTTTCTTCAGAAGAGGCAAAACAAAGGCCTGCTTCCAAGCTTGAGGCACTACACCAGTATTAAGCGAGAGATTGATGATAGGGTTAATGAGATGATTAAGGGTAGGGGCCACGAGTGCCAGAAATTTAGCAGGGCACGGGTCAAGAGGGGTACCAGATTTCAATGTGGAGAGCAGATCAAGGGAGGACTGAAGAGATAATGGAGGAAAGTTCCAAAGTGAGGGAGTGGTTGGGGTCTGGGGAGGGTCAGGAGATTTAGAGAAAGAAGGGGGATCCTGGGTAGTGGTCCCGAGGGAGATCTGGATGGTCCTAATTTTGTTGGTGAAGAAGTTTGCCAGTTCGGCGATCCAGGACTCAGAATGAGTCAGTTTAGGGGTGGCCCAGGGAGGGGAGATGAAGTCTTTGACTATTTTAAAGATAACTTTACAGGAGTTGGCCTAGTGTTCTGATTGGATAATGTTAGGTCTAGGGTTCTCATTGGCTGAAGGGGTCACCTGATTACTAGGGCTATAAAAAAGGCCAGGCTTAGGGCGTCTCAGCCTGGGCGTCGAGGCTAAGGGCAGAGAGGGCAAGGGTAGTTGCCTGTTTGAGCCTGTTAAGGGCGGAGAGGACAAGGGTAGTTGCCTGTTTGAGCCTGTTCGAGACTGGTCGGTACTAGGGCCAGAAATGTTGCCCTTTATCTCATTTAGCTAGGTTCCCAATCTTTAGGAGCAAGTGTGGCATGTTGCTTATATTTTTTGCATGTGTTTAAGGCGGAAGGTGTATGAGTCAGGGGAGGGGGTGCAGCATGTGGGTCGTGTACTAATGTTCTAAATTGTCCAATGGATGAGAGGCGGTTAGAAGAGAGGTGCTGTATTGCTGTATCTGTGTTAGGTGTGGTGGAACAGTGAAAGCTTGGCATTGGAGTTTGTTCCTTTGTGTGCTTTGAAAGGTAGGTATATGTATGTATTTTGTGATGGTAAGTATTATGAGTTGTTGTGCTCTGAAGATCTTGTTGTGCTGGTGTGTGTGATATGTTTTTTTTTAGGAGTAGTGAAAAGGGGTGCTGATGTATATGTTTCATGCACTGGATTTGGCTGTGTAGTATTGTTTGTGAGGGGAGGTTGTGACGTAGAGGGGGTGGTGATGTGTTTATGAGAAGAGTGTATGTTGTGTGTAGGGGGAATGAAGTAGAGGTGAGAGTGTTTATCTTAGACTGGTTTGTTGCAAGAGTTACAAAGTGTGGTGGTGTGCAGTGTGTATGTTGTGTGTTAGTGTTATTATGGTAGAAGGGAGAGGAGGGTGTTTGTTGTACAACTGATGGAAGGATCATTATATGTTTGTTAGTGATAGAAGGTGGTCAGTTAGGTGTAATTACAGCAGGGAGAGTGTGTCTGAATGGGATGTAGTTATGTATGGTGTTGATTGGCGTTGTGTTAGTGATGAGTGTATTGGTTAGTGGTATAGGATAGAGTTGTGTACTGTTTGTGGGTTATGGTGGATATGTGTGGTAGTTGGGATAGTAGGGTGTGTAGATGTGGTTTGGTTGGGTTTGTGGTGCATGCTGGTACATTAATCTGTGCATAGTGTTGTGCGGGGTGTACATTTGGTGTGAGTGTGTTGCTCTGTTTGTGGACATGGATGGTGTGGGCTGGGTATTGCTAAATAAGAAACCTTTCTAAACTCTTCCCTCTGACTCCTCCCCTCCAAAACTCAATTTTAATCATCCAAAAGCCTCTTCCTACTACTAAAAATCCTTCACTCTTTTATCCCTCTACTATGCTTTTCAATCAAAATTAACAGACTAACATGTTCACTTCTCAAATTCCATATTCAACTATACTAATATACTGCCCAAATAACTGAATAACATTTCTACTACTCAAATTACTTCATTTTTATACTACACTAATTTTCAACACTAATCCTTTATGGGTTCCGGAGTGGCGTTCTACTCGCCAGAAAGGAGCTTCAAAGCCCATCAGGGTTAACAAGTGCTATATGAATGCGAATCTCTCTTCCCCTTTTATCCCTCCGCTATCCTTCTCACTCCAAGTAACAGACTAATAAATTACTTCATATTTCACCATATTAATTCACCACTAATCCTTTATAGGCTTCCTGAATAGTGTGGGTCAACAAGCGATAAATAAATACAAACCTCTGTTATGTTATGTTATGTTATATGGGATTTGTAACGCGCACTATTACTCATGAGTATCCTGGCGCGATATGGACTGCAGACGTGCGGATGGAAAAAGATTCAGAAAGCCTGTTTGAAAAGATAAGTTTTGAGAAGTTTCTTAAAACAGCGGAAGTCCAGGATGTGGCGCAGCGAGACAGGAACGCCGTTCCAAAGAATGGCTACCTTAACTGAAAGTGCCTGACCCCCCATCCTAGAGTGACGAAAGCGGGGAGTGGCCATGAGACGGTGGGAAGCAGATCGTAAGGATCGATGAGGGATGTAAAAGGCGACCCGCTTCCTAAGGTAGGAGGGTCCTGAATCGTGCAGAGCTCTATGAGCTAAAGTAAGGTCCTTGAACTCCACCCGCTGTACCACGGGCAGCCAGTGAAGGTCGCACAAGTGTGACCTAATACTTGATCTCTTAGAGATGTTAAAAAAGAGTCTGGCCACCGCGTTCTGGATCAATTGCAGTTTGTTCACCAGGTATCCGGGGATGCCTAAAAAAAGCGCATTGGCGTAATCCAAGCGGGACAGGATGAGTGCCCGAGCCACCATTTCCTTCACCGGCTGAGGGAGCATAGGGAAGAATCTGCTCAGTGACTTAAGGGTACCAAAGCAGACACCCGTTAGTCTCTTGATGTGTTCCGAGAACCTGAGATCCTCCCTAAACCAGATTCCCAGGTTCTTAGCCGGACCACCCTCAGAGAGTGGGCGAGGGAAATCAGGGGGCCACAAGGCTTCTGTGAAGAGAGGTGGAAATTGACCATAGAGCAGTATTTCAGAATTCCCCACATTGCACTTAAGTTTGGCCTGTGCGAGCCATGTAAACATGGCAGCCAGGCACCTCTGTGCCGTCCCAGTGCACAGGTCGGGCCATTCCAAGTGAATAGAAGCTGGGTGTCATCAGCATAAGCCATGATTTTGGCACCCAGCTCTTCAGCCAGGGAGATCAGTGGAGTCAGATAGATATTGAAAAGCAGCGGGCTCAGAGTCGAGCCCTGAGGGACTCCAGTCAAGGCCTCCCTGGGCGAGGATGAAAAGGGAGGCATCCAGACCTGCTGAGTACGGGCATCCAAAAAAGATTTCAGCCAGGACCACACTGCACCGGAGAGACCAATGGCAGAAAGGCGGGAGAGAAGAAGCTGGTGAGGCACCGTGTCAAAGGCGGCAGAGAGGTCCAATAAAATCAGAGCCGCTCTGCCGCCCCCATCCAGGCATTCCCTGATTGCCTCCGCCATCTCCACCAGCGCGGTCTCAGTGCTGTAAGATGTTCTGAAGCCTGACTGAGCCGGATGCAGAGCCTCAGAGGTTTCCACAAAGGCATCTAGCTGGCGAAAAACCACCTTCTCGCAAACTTTGGCCAGTGCTGGTAATAAGGATATAGGGCGATAGTTGGCTGGTACAGAAGAGTCCGCTGTCGGTTTTTTAAGAGGCGGGAGAAGCTTAGCTTGCTTCCATTGTCTTGGTACGGTCGCCGACTGAAGTGACCAGTTGACAATGGACATGACTTCAGTGCACACAATATCTGCCACCCCCACGAGGACTCTGGCCGGGCACGGATCCAAGGGAGAGCCTGACTTGAGAGATTTAAGAATAGTAATGATGTCAGACTTCTCCGCTGGGGCAAACTGCGAGAGTAGTGAGTTGGGAGGGTATGGAGAGGGGGTACTAGGGGAGGGCTCTGTGGTGTCACCTGGACCAGCTCCAGTACGGCCGCTCCACCACGCTCCTCCTGTGCTTCAGCTGCGACGATCCCTGGTATCGCTGTAACGCACTAAAAACTAAACTGCTGCTGCATTTGTATTTTGGCGCCTCTGCTGATTACCTGGCTCTCTCTGCGCTTTTGGAATCATTATTGCCGCATTTGTAAAGCGCCTTTGGTCAGATTGTGATATATTTGCATAGCGCTTTTGGTGAGACTGTGCTGTAGTAACATAGCGCTTTAGGACAGATTGTGCTATATTTGCATAGCGCTTTTGGTGAGACTGTGCTGTAGTAACATAGCGCTTTAGGACAGATTGTGCTATATTTGCATAGCGCTTTTGGTGAGACTGTGCTGTAGTAACATAGCGCTTTAGGACAGATTGTGCTATATTTGCATAGCGCTTTTGGTGAGACTGTGCTGTAGTAACATAGCGCTTTAGGACAGATTGTGCTTACTCGCTGTATTTCTGCTATTGTTACCCCTGTCTGCCTACCACTCGGACCCTCCATTTTGTTGTTGTTGACCTCCCCAGGCCCGCCCCTCAGCCACACTACCGCCTCCCTGCTGCCCCTCCCACCCACGTTCATCGAGCCTTCCTCTCCCCCAGCCTGATTGTGACCACCTGGACCAGCTCCAGTACGGCCGCTCCACCACGCTCCTCCTGTGCTTCAGCTGCGACGATCCCTGGTATCGCTGTAACGCACTAAAAACTAAACTGCTGCTGCATTTGTATTTTGGCGCCTCTGCTGATTACCTGGCTCTCTCTGCGCTTTTGGAATCATTATTGCCGCATTTGTAAAGCGCCTTTGGTCAGATTGTGATATATTTGCATAGCGCTTTTGGTGAGACTGTGCTGTAGTAACATAGCGCTTTAGGACAGATTGTGCTATATTTGCATAGCGCTTTTGGTGAGACTGTGCTGTAGTAACATAGCGCTTTAGGACAGATTGTGCTATATTTGCATAGCGCTTTTGGTGAGACTGTGCTGTAGTAACATAGCGCTTTAGGACAGATTGTGCTATATTTGCATAGCGCTTTTGGTGAGACTGTGCTGTAGTAACATAGCGCTTTAGGACAGATTGTGCTTACTCGCTGTATTTCTGCTATTGTTACCCCTGTCTGCCTACCACTCGGACCCTCCATTTTGTTGTTGTTGACCTCCCCAGGCCCGCCCCTCAGCCACACTACCGCCTCCCTGCTGCCCCTCCCACCCACGTTCATCGAGCCTTCCTCTCCCCCAGCCTGATTGTGACCACCTGGACCAGCTCCAGTACGGCCGCTCCACCACGCTCCTCCTGTGCTTCAGCTGCGACGATCCCTGGTATCGCTGTAACGCACTAAAAACTAAACTGCTGCTGCATTTGTATTTTGGCGCCTCTGCTGATTACCTGGCTCTCTCTGCGCTTTTGGAATCATTATTGCCGCATTTGTAAAGCGCCTTTGGTCAGATTGTGATATATTTGCATAGCGCTTTTGGTGAGACTGTGCTGTAGTAACATAGCGCTTTAGGACAGATTGTGCTATATTTGCATAGCGCTTTTGGTGAGACTGTGCTGTAGTAACATAGCGCTTTAGGACAGATTGTGCTATATTTGCATAGCGCTTTTGGTGAGACTGTGCTGTAGTAACATAGCGCTTTAGGACAGATTGTGCTTACTCGCTGTATTTCTGCTATTGTTACCCCTGTCTGCCTACCACTCGGACCCTCCATTTTGTTGTTGTTGACCTCCCCAGGCCCGCCCCTCAGCCACACTACCGCCTCCCTGCTGCCCCTCCCACGCTCCGCCCCCTCCACTGTCCATTAATGTCAGATGTCCCAACGCGCAGCGTCCACGCGCTACGTACACGCCGAAGGTGCGCCAAAGGTAAGCCCGTCTACGCCCGTCCGCGCCAGGACCGCGCCCAGTGCCAGACCCCCTGCCCCTCACGCTCCCCAGCCCCCCCGCATTACCTATGATGCCGCCTCCCTCCTAGCCCTTGACCCCGGCCGCGCCCCCTCCTGCGTCCAAGCCGCTCCTGGACACACCCATGGACCTTTCTCATGCTACTACTGCAGATTCAGCGGAACCGAAAACATCTCCGCTACGACCACAACACAGATTCCTGACCCCAACCACCTACAATGCATCCTTCTCAACACCCGCTCGGTCCACAGGCACGCCATTGACCTTTGGAACCTACTAGACACCATCTCTCCTGACGTCGCCTTCCTAACGGAAACATGGATGAACGCTTCCTCCGCCCCTGACATCGCCATCGCTATCCCTGATGACTATAAGATCACACGCAAGGACCGCACTGACCACACAGGAGGAGGAATCGCTATCGTCCATAAGAAATCAATCCGCATCTCAACCAGCTCTGACGCCAACCTCGCCAACTCTGAACACCTCCACTTCCAGATCCACATCGACCCCAAGACCACACTCAGAGGCACCCTCCTCTACAGACCACCAGGACCCCGCGCAAAATTCAGTGAAGACATCACGGACTTCATCACCCCACACGCGCTCCCCTCCAAAGACTACATCCTCCTGGGAGACCTCAACTTCCACCTTGAGAAGATCAACGACCGCAACACCGCCACCCTCTTAGACAACCTCGCCAACCTCGGACTTAAACAACTAGTCACTTCCCCCACCCACATCGCAGGTCACACACTCGACCCCATCTTCACCTCCAGCAACCATGTCTCCTTCAGACACACTACGGATCTCCTCTGGACTGACCACAGCTGCGTTCACTTCACCTACAACAAGCCGAAACCCATCATCCTCCTCCAACCTACTCTACAAAGAAACTGGAACAAAATCACCACGGAGCAGATCTCCACATCACTCCTTCAAACCTCCCCAGCCCTCTCTTCTAACACCAACGAAGCCGCCTCCAACCTCACCCTTTGGTTATCCAACACCGCCGACACCTTAGCACCACTGAAAAAACGTCAACACAAACTTGGCATCAAGAAGGCCTCATGGTTCAACGATGACCTCAAGAAGTCCAAGAAACTGTGCCGATCCCTTGAAAAGGCCTGGAAAAAAGACCCATCCACCAGCACCAAGGACGCCTTCAAAAGCGCCATCCGTACTCACCACCAACTGATCCGAAAAGCCAAGAAAACAGCATTCAAGAATCGACTTGACAACAACGCCCACAATAGCAAGGAACTTTTCAACATCGTCAAGGAATTTTCCAACCCCTCGGCCAACTCCAACGACATCACCCCCTCTCAAACCCTCTGCGATTCCCTAGCCTCTTTTTTCCACAACAAGATTGCTGACATCCACAACAGCTTTGACAACCAACCCGGAAGCCAACCCACCCTACCATCAGCTGACCATCTTCCCCCCGTTAACACCCTTAACGCCTGGAACCCAATCTCCACTGAGGACACCATCCGCCTGATGAATTCCATCCACTCTGGATCCCCCACAGACCCATGCCCTCACCACATCTTCAACAAAGCAGACTCCGTCATAGCTCCGCACCTCCGAGACGTCATCAACTGCTCCTTCAACTCCGCTACCTTCCCAGAAGACTGGAAACACGCTGAACTCACCGCCCTTCTGAAAAAACCAACAGCAGACCCCACCGAACTCAAAAACTACCACCCCATCTCGCTTCTTCCATTCCCGGCCAAAGTCATCGAGAAAGCTGTCAACAACCAGCTCGCCGCCTTCCTCGAAGCCAACAAATCACTCGACCCCTCACAATCTGGCTTCCGAACCAAACACAGCACTGAGACCGCCCTCATCGCAGCAACAGACGACATTCGAACTCTACTGGACAATGGAGACACAGTCGCCCTCATCCTCCTCGACCTCTCTGCAGCCTTCGACACAGTCTGCCACAGCACCCTGTTACAACGCCTCAGAAACATCGGAATCCAAGGAAAGGCACTGGAATGGATCACCTCGTTCCTCACCGGAAGAACCCAGAGAGTACGCCTCCCACCATTCAAGTCCGAGGCCTCTGAAATCATCTGCGGCGTACCACAAGGATCCTCACTCAGTCCCACCCTCTTCAACGTATACATGAGCCCCCTCGCGGCTATCGCCCGCCAACACAACCTCAACATCATCTCTTACGCGGATGACACTCAACTGATACTATCTCTCACCAAGGACCCCAGCACCGCCAAAAATAACCTACACGAAGGAATGAAAGAAGTCGCCGAATGGATGAAACAAAGCCGTCTGAAACTGAACTCAGACAAAACAGAAGTCCTCATCTTAGGTACATCCCCCTCTGCATGGGACGACTCCTGGTGGCCGGAAGCCCTCGGAAATGCACCCATCCCGACAGACCATGCACGGAACCTTGGCGTCATCCTGGATTCGTCACTCTCAATGAACAGACAAGTCAGCGCCGTATCCTCTTCCTGCTTTAACATTCTTCGCATGCTCAGAAAAACATTTCGCTGGATCCCCACCGAAACAAGGAAAACAGTCACCCACGCTCTAGTCACGAGCCGACTGGACTATGGAAACACCCTCTACGCAGGTACTACCGCAAAACTCCAGAAGAAACTTCAACGAATCCAAAACGCCTCAGCCAGGCTCATACTAGACATCCCACGCAACGAACACATCTCTGGTCACCTTAAAGACCTCCACTGGCTACCCGTCAATAAAAGGATTACTTTCCGACTGCTTACCCACGCACACAAATCACTCTACGACATCGGACCAGATTGCCTCAACTCTCGACTGTCCTTCTACACCCCCTCCCGCCAACTTCGCTCTTCCAACCAAGCCTTCGCCACTGTACCTCGCATCAACAAGACCACCATGGGAGGCAGATCCTTCTCATACCTGGCTGCCAAAACATGGAACTCACTCCCCGCTTACCTTCGCCTCACCCAGAATCACCCAGCGTTCAGAAAGCAGCTTAAAACGTGGATATTTGACAAATAATCCTCCTCCCCTTCCTAAGCGCCTTGAAACCCTCTGGGTATGTAGTGCGCTATATAAATTTTATGACTTGACTTGACTTGACTGTCACTGATAAGGCCAGGCTTTCTTGGATTAATTGAATTTTATTGATAAAAAATGCTGAAAGCTCCTCACACCATCCAAGGGAGGCAGGGATGGCCTTATGCTCCGCGCAGGGCGACATGAAACTTTTGACAATAGAGAAAATCTCTTTACTGTTGTTATTGGCTTTCATTATTCTATCTGCATAGTACTCTCTTTTGGCTTTTCTGACAGCTGTGTAGTAGATTCTCTGTGCCGAGCGCAGATCGGATTTAGCTGCTAGGCAGTAAGCAACCCTCCATAGGTGTTCCAACTTCTTACAGCCCACTTTCAACTCCTTTAACGAAAGGGAATACCAGGGCTGAGAGGGGGACGGCCGGTGGACCTTGCTAGGCAAAGGTTTGCATGAAGATTCGACTACCCGGCTAACCCAATTGTTAAACCTGTCAACCGAGCCCTCCAAGTCGGCAGCAGGATCAACCTGCGAGTGGTTCAGGGCCTCTATTAACCCGGGAATATTAATCTTGCGGGTGACAGGCCCCAGTGGCAAAGATGGCTGCCGGGAAGATTTCTCCAAGTCTCAGGAGAATATAATCAGGGCATGATCAGACCAGGTAACAGGCAGTGGTTCTTCGACATGCAGTTCGAAAATAGAACACACCAGATCAATCAAATGGCCCCTTGAGTGTGTGGGCGTGGAGACCCACTGAGTCAGCTGAGTCAAGGCCAGAAGGTCCAGCAGAGCCGTGGATTCAGGAGCCTCCAGGGTATCTAAGTGGATGTTGAAATCACCCAGAAGGAGGAATTTGGGAAAGCGCAGAGCACGTACGGCAATGGTCTTCCCCAGGGCACCAAGCTGGCCGGGGGGGGGGGTAGGGGAGGGGGGGGGGGATAAATCAACGTGCCTCCTAGCGTGAAGTAGGGCGATAGGGTGAAGGGAAAATCAAGAGCCTCGCCCTCCAGCACATCGACAGAGGTTTCGCATGCAAACTACTATCATTCCAAATCCAAATAACTGACAAACCTATCCACCACTTAAAATGTACTTGCATGTTTCACTATACTAATTCAACACTAATACTCTATGGGTCCCGGAGTAGCGTCCTACTCGCCGAAAAAGCGATTTGACGCCTCGTCAGGGGTAGTAAGCGATATATAAATGCAATTACAATACAATACAATACAAAGCCACCTCATTAATGTTAATGAGTTCTTTTCAGCTCCAGTATGTAAGTATATACCGAGAAAAGACCAGTTGGTTCATATTTAATTACACATGTGTTCCCTTGATTATAATAATCACATTTTAATGTAATTCATGAATCGCTTTTGTTACATAGAGGCTATGAATATGGCTCATAGGAAATATAATATTCATTTATATCATATAGAACGTATGCAGCAGAAGAGTATGGCGGGTACTAGGAGAGAGCATATGCTCAGGGCGATGGCTGTGGACACATTTGACAGTAATACAAGAAAACTTAGGTAGTAAAAGGGTAATGAGCCCCCCTGAAAGATTGGCAAGGGGAGATTTAGGACCAAAAGCGACATTTGAAAAGAGAAAGTGAAGGAAAAGAAGTTCTTTTATGAATGGAAAGAAAAAGTGAGGATTAGCCATCAAGAACGGAAGGTGTCGGAGAAAGTACACTGAGTTCATAGAAAATGGAGCTTCTAAGTTGTTCTAATATGTAGAAGGAACACATTCAAGATTTTTGAACAGATATTTTAGAGCAATGGTTCTTAACCTTTTGGCTTCTGTGATTCACTGTGGGTCCGAAGCTGTAACATGCATCAATGGGCAGCGATCTGTAACTGTTCTCAGCGTGTCCCAGACTTTATCATGTATCAATGGGCAGCGATCTGTAACTGTTCTCAGTGTGACCCAGACTTTATTACGTATCAACGGGCAGCGATCTGTAACCGTTCTCAGCGTGTCCCAAACTTTATCATGTATCAATGGGCAGCGATCTGTAACTGTTCTCAGCGTGTCCCAGACTTTATTATGTATCAATGGGCAGCGATCTGTAACGGTTCTCAGCGTGTCCCAAACTTTATTATGTATCAATGGGCAGCGATCTGTAACCGTTCTCAGCGTGTCCCAAACTTTATCATGTATCAATGGGCAGCGATCTGTAACTGTTCTCAGTGTGTCCAAATCTTTATTATGTATCAATGGGCAGCGATCTCTAACTGTTCTCAGCGTGTCCCAGACTTTATCAGACTTTATTATGTATCAATGGGCAGCGATCTCTAACTGTTCTCAGCGTGACCCAGACTTTATTATTTATCAATGGGCAGCGTGTCGTAACAGGCTGCAGTGGGCCCAAGTTGTAGTATGTATAAATGGGCAGTGAGCTGTAACAGGTGAGTTCCAAGAGGTAATAACATAACATGAGTATTTGTAAAGCGCATGTTCACCCAGAGGTATCTTGGCTCTGAATAACAGATGTTTTTTGTTACCCAACCCAATGGTACTCATTTTATCGACCTCAGATGGATGAAAGGCTGAGTGGACCCGCCAGGATTTGAACCTGTGACCATGAGGTTGAACACAGGACCCTGAAGTGGACGCATTAGTCCACTGAGCCACCAGACTCAGCATTCTGGCAACATGAATCAATGAGAAGCAGGGACAGGTCACAGGGGGTCCCAAGCTGTAACATGTATCAATGGGCAGCGAGCTGTAGCAGGCCGAAGTGGGTCCCAACATTTAATATGTATCTGAGAGCAACGATCTGTACCAGGCCGGAGTGGGTCCCAAGATGTAACATGTATCTATCAATGGGCAGTGAGTTGTGGCAGGCCTCAGTGGCTTTAATATGAATCAAATGGGCAGCGATCTGTAACAGATTACAGTAGGTCCCAAGCTGTTATTGCCATTATTAGGCTCCGAGCCGTGACACGCTCAAAGGCCTTATTGGCCCCAAACAGCTCTGGGCATCAATCAGCCCCAAGTAGTAACAGACATGAATGTGATTCCAGCTGTAATCAGCATCAATGGGTCTCAAGGTGTAACAGGTAACAATCGCCTTCATTCTATAATATGCATCAATGGTCCACAAGCTCTAACAGGCATTATTAGACCCCAAGCTAGAATAGGCATCAGTGGATCTCAAGATGAGCGTCATAGTAGACCATGTGCCTGGGTACCAGTTGCTTGGTAAAATTACTGATTCCAGCTGGTTATGGCACCCCTGCAACATGCAATGACGAGCTTGTGTTTCCAGAATGGAGAAAGATGACTTAGACGCGAAATTACCAGGCACTTTACTGCAAATGGATGTCTATAGTTCCAGGGACATTTTTTCTCCCATTTATCACCTTAATTGACCAGGTGGGTAATTTGATCCATGGGGGAGGCATTAGGGTTGTGGGTGGGGGTGTAGCTCCACGGTTTACTGCCCAGTCCTCTTTTTACGTTTAAGGTACTTGTAGTGCCGAGAAGCTCCTCCAAGAGATTGTCACTTCTATGGACAGATGCGGGGATTTCAAATTTTTGGGGATCTTATGAAAGTGAAACCTTTCTTTTGTGTCTTTCTGCTTCTCCCCTTTTGAGCACAGGATCTTATCTAGCTACTTTTGCCCAGGCAGTTTCTTTTTCCTATTTCCTGAACTCAGAGACACCTGAAATGTGTTGCCAGGGTAATAATGCACCTTGACAGCTGGAGCAGGCACTACACATGCCCCACCAGCAGGCCGCACGTATCCTGCAGGCCTCCAGGCCTTCACTCCAGGGGCAACAGTCACTGAAAGTACCAGGAAAGAGGGAACGTTTCTCACTCCAAAATCACCCACAATGCACCATTAAACTGTATATCATCATGGACGTCATTTAAGGGTCGAAGCTGCGACTCATGGCTTGTCCTTTGCTACCCCTGGCACTGCCTTTGCGACCCCTGGCCTCAGAGGTGGCAAATTCAGTGGCAGAAACACAGGGACAGCTTGGGCTCCACTCTTTATTTTCTGTCAATTCTTTATCACACTAATGTGTAAGTATGTGTGTGAATGAAAGTGGGTGTCAAAGGGCGTGTAATGTTACTTCCACTACCACAGGCATTTTGGTGAATTGACGTCCATGTATATCTGTTGTTGCTTGGTAGCAGGTTGTGTTACGCCTGTAAGGTATTTTAAAATTTTGCCATGTTCTGTGTCCCTACGTGTTCCCCATCCTATGTTATATGTGCATGATCGATATGCATATGTATCCCCTATGATCGATTAAAGACGCAATTGTAGTTGTGTCCAACTCTAGTATGCCAGTTTCCAGTTCCCGTGAAAACAACGAATATTAGGCTTATGTAAACCTATGTTGCCACGTTTCACAGTGTGCACGTAAATTCAGTAAAAGTCCCCGTTTCTAGGCCTCAAAAGGGCCCGGACACCAGATTCAGCTCCTGTCTCCTGAACCCTCTTCGAGGAGCGATGCAGCCCCCACCTGCATCCCTGACCCTTCACTTACTTCATGCCTCGCAGTGCCCGGCCCGGCCTGGCTCTGCCTCCCAGTCTGCCAAGAGTATGTTATGCTTCTAGTTATCAGTCCAGCCCTCCTTCTCTGCATTCCTAAGCTACTGAATCGTATCAATAGTTTCCGTCATGGTCTAGCCTTTATGTCTCCATGTAAGAGAAATACTGTATTAATATTCATAGAATATTCCTCGCACACGCAATACATGTAGAATAATGCATGCACCAGTCTTAGCGTCCAGTAGCCTTTGCCCTGATAACTTTTGGATTCTATCAACATGTTCTCTAAACACCAGATACTAGATATGCCTTAGGTACATGTCGCTCTGACACTCCAGACTTTAGTCTCCTCTTCTAGCGCAGAAGTCATAGCCCCCAGTTCTCCCTGGTAACACGTCATTGCCAGTTTGCGCGCACCACTAGGTTAGAGGTCCCAGCTGCTCAGGTAGCCCCCTCCATGTTTCCGCCCCATTTATGACATATTCTGTTACGTTTGCATCACATGTCTATGTATACGCCCTGTACACGCCTCTTGTTACACCCACTTTCTGCCTTATCTTTCGCGACTGCTACGAACCCCGCCTACTGCTACGCCTACTGTATTGAATGTAATGTATTTGTTTTGATATATATATATACTGTGCATCCATATTAAAAGTTATCCCAAGCTAGCCATCCCGTTCCTGCCCCCGGCAGCTGCCATCCTATTCCCGTGCAGGTTGTCCTGTTCCTGTCCTTTATGCTTTATTAAAACCTGCAAACTCAAGATACCTCGAATCCTGACTCTTATTTATTGAGCTATCTGTTTGTATGAGTATCCTGAAAAATAGAACCGGTATTTAATTATTTATTTACCACACTGGGGATATTATTTCTGGAGGAACTGGGCATCTGTGTTGGTTCTCCATCTGGCTGTACAACACAGCTAAGAGTTGGAGAAAGGCTACCTGCGCATGACGGTCTGGCCCTCGCCTTACCCCATCCTCCTGGTGCTACAGCGTCACTATGGATGGCACGATGCCCTAGCATATCATCTTTGTGCATTTTGTAAAAACTAAAATCGAGAACAAACAAAACAACTTGGAAATTGCACCCAAAAAAAAATCAAGAAATAAAAGAATGGCAGAGTAAGATGAGAAACAAAACAGCAGCGAATAGTGAGGGAAAGAAAAGATATGAAAAATCGATGTCAGAAAGAAATGACATAAGGAGCAGGGAAAATAACATGATGAAAGTAAAAATGCATGGTAAAGAAATTAAAAAATGAAATAAAGACATTGTAAAGAATGGAGAAGAAACAAAAGAGAAAGATAAAGTATGGACGAAGGAATGAGAAAAGATATTCTGGACAAGAGAAAGTCCGAGAATCAACTTTAGAAAGAAGAAAAGCAATGAGGTGCGTGGGAAGTCAATGAGATAAAAGAACAAAATTAAGACTAAAACAATAAGAAACACAAAGTCCACAGAAGAATTAAACAAGGAAGGAATGAAAGAAAGTTTGTGGAGAATGAGGTGAGATGTAGATGTTAAAACTGAGAATAGAAAAAAGCAGCAAGAAAGCAGCTAGCAACAAGATATGTACCAGATAAAAGAAATCAAAGACAGTGCACGCCCCTTTCATCCAAGACAGGTCAAATTAGCACAAGTTCATAGGTAAACTTGTGAGCAGTAGCACCACGCCAAAGTTTTGACCTTTGCTACTGAACATTCACACCATTCACACCTTCATTCATACTACCGTGCTTCACATTAGACCCACAGACATTCCGCACCCAGCTCCAGATAGGGGCGGTGCCAGAGTTCCTGGAGCTCAAGGCAAAATTGAATTTGCCTGAGGGAGAACCCCAGGAATTGCTATTAAAAGCTGTTTGGTACAACGACAAGGAACCTCATGAGGCATTACCCCACCTTATGGAAGCTCCGCCCCCACCTCAAAGTGCATCTCACTGGCGGTCTGCGAGGTGCTGCCTGTTTTCTCCCACTGAACAACCAAACAACACATGGCAGAGGCCTCGAGAAGCAGAACTGCCACGGCCATCCTGTGAGTCTGATGTTAGCTCAGTGCCCACAAGTCCCCCATTCACACCTCTTTCCCACCATTCATAGCCTAGCCAGACACTGCACTTACCCTGCAGCCATCCCAGACCACGCCTCTATACACATCCGAGAGGTGAATGATGCCATAAAGCCCGCCAGGACCAAGGGTGTGATGTAGTAGATGACATCACAAGCAATTGTTGGGAAATGCTGGTAACACTCCAGGAAGCATGAAAGCACAGGAAGAAAGCAGCTAAGAACAAGCTACAGAAAAGGAAGACAAATAAATCAAGGACAGTGCACACCCCTTTCATCCAAAACAGGTCAAATTAGCACAAGTTCATGGGTAAACTTGTGAGCAGTAGCACCACGCCAAGGTTTTGACCTTTGCTACTGGGCATTCACACCATTCACACCTTCATTCTACCTTGCTTCCCATCAGACCCACAGACATTCCGCACCCAGCTCCAGATAGGGGCAGTGCCAGGGTTCCTGGAGCTCAAGGCAAAATTAAATTAGCCTGCTAAGAGAACCCCAGGAATTGCTATTAATAGCTGTTTGCCGCAACAACAAGGAACCTCATAAGGCCTTACCACACCTTATGGAAGGCTCCGTCCCCACCTCATAATGCATCTCTCTGGCGGTCTGCGAGATGCTGACGGTGGGCGGATCAGACACGCAAATGGCAGAGGCTCGAGAAGCAGAACTGCCGCGGCCATTCTGTGGGTCTGATGTTAGCTCGGTGCCCCCAAGTCCCCCATTCACACCTCTTTCACACCATTCATAGCCCAGTCCACAGACTGCACACACACTGCAGGCATCCCAGACTACACCTCTATATATAGCTAAGAGGTGAATGATGTCATAAAGCCTGCAGGGCCAGGGTGTGATGTAGTACATGATGTCACAAACCGGCCAGGGTCAAGGGTGAGATATAGTTGATGACATCACAAGCGATTGATTGGAAATACTGATAGCCCTCATGGCTGCCTGGGGAGGACCAGTGATACATTGGTAGGTGTGGGCCCATCTGCCACATAACATCACAGAACCAGAAGATTGAGGGAAGGAAGTCAGTTTCCTGTGTTCTCTTTATTGCATACAGACTGCTATTTTTAAGCTGCCTAGAAAGACAGAATGGGTCAGAGGATTTGTTTCAGAATTTCTCCCTCTCTTGATTGATTATTCTACAGATGTGGCCTCGATGGTCAATAATTAACAAGTCATCTCCTATCAATTTTGCTGCCGAAAAGAATGTCCTTCATACCCATGTTATCAGAATCTGTAAAGGCGCTGGTGAGACGGGCCTAGTGCACTGCACAGGAATGCACAGCTTTTCCTTCTGTTTCTTCCAATCTGCTCTGCCCACTGCACAGGTGTGATCAGGTATTCAAATGTCGGGGTGGGATCTAAGGATTAGAAGACACCCTACATCTTTCTTCTGCACTGACTGGCAGAGCCTGGCAGCGGTCTTATGTCTGGGCTCTGAGTCTTTATCTGTGTGAAGACTGCCATAGACTCCTTCTTGTGTGACTATACACAGCTTCAAGAGCAAAGCACAAGTTCATGAAATAAAAGGTAGTTCTGGATACCCTGGGGGGTCAAGGTACCCAAGGAATCTGTGGTCTTGGAATCTCCTGTTTTCTACTCAAACAAATTTAGATATCACACATAGCTGCGGCTTCAACCTTAAAAAAGATTTATGTTTTGTGCAAGAGGCGTTCCAAATGTAGAATTTGCATTCCATACATAGCTCTTGCGTTCCAAATTAGATGGTTTGTTCCAATCTACATTCTAAAGGAATTCTTTCCATTCCAAGTTAGAACTCTCATTCCCAACTTAGAATGTCCTTTACAAAATAGAACTGTCAATCTTAGAACTCAAATTTCATTTGAGCAAGGCCTGAACATTACATCATGCCTTCATTGTGACACCACAAACACATTCATTACAAGTTTGTAAATTCGATTTTTGCGCTGAAACTGGAGTTTCCGATCTAAGGGATTTTGAGAAAAAAGTAACACTACTGCACTCACTGGGTTACTCATGGACAGATTTGGTCAGGTAAAACCTTGTGGAACTTGTCCATGGAAAACAGCTCTGTACTTTGGAACAGTCTTGACAAAATCAGGGCAGAAAGGTGGACATCAGCTATAATTCACCTTTGCTGGGAGGAAAATGCCAAGCAGTGCAATATTCCGCATCATAGAATGTTCAAACCCTACATTATCGTCAATTGAAGTTATGGAATTTCTGATATGGTGTCTGCACAGCACTGGTGTTGTTTTGATTTAGATGTCTGTATATAGGTTTTCCTGAAACATGTCCTTATATAGGCACACTTTGCATTACCCTTATATAGGCACAAGATCCCAGCCCTTATTTAGGCATTAGCCATGCTATCCAAATATGGCATGGTCACCTACATCGGTCCACCCCATTGTCACGAGTTCTTAGAAACCAGACCCTTAAGCCATTGGGACTTTCCCTAGTCTAGGATTATTTATTTCTCCAATAACTCATTTATTTAGATGAACGGCTATGCCTTAAGCGTTTATTCACGATGTCTTCCTCTGCCCGACTTTACGTCAAAGCTAACATTCCAAGGCACCTACCAGGTATAAATATACCTTCCCATACCAAGTGAAACGACGTCTGCACGGCTTTATTCGGCTTGGCTCGCCTCGGCAAGTTCGGAAGAAACCACGACTCCAGGAGAATTTGTGTCCCAGCCTGACGCACTGACTAGATGCTGTCATCCCTGCTCACAGAGAATCCAGGGTTCTGACTCCCTTCGCAGGGTGTTAGAGTTTGAGACCTGGAAAGAGATTCCCACCTCTCTCATTCTAAGGTATGGAGCAGACTAGAACCTAGAGGGACTCTTGGCATACAAAACTATAGCTTACCATACTATAGAATACAGCACCTACTTCTTATCTTGTACTACACTTAGGTTAGGTACACTGGGGTAGAACTTGTTAGAAGCATCAGACGAGTATCCACTTTTTAGCCTTTGTTATTTATGCATATGTATATGAATATGTGTCATAACTAAAAGTCAATGCTATTGCAGTAATATTTCTTCTTACTGCTTACGCTGTACGAAATATATCTCGCATACTGTCTTGCAATTATAACAGCTCATATCTCTTACACAAGAAGCAAGACTGTTCAATAAATCCATTTTTATTGGAAAGCCCGTCTATCTCTTTCTGTGTAACTCTGAAGAAACTAAGAATGCACGCTTGACTAAGTGAAACTGTTATCTATTTTTTCCACGATTCTCAGACATATTTCGATTCCAAAGGGAAAATCAAAGTTGTCATGTTTATGTGGTTGCCAGAAACTACTCCCTTCTTGTTCATTTGAGAAAGTTTCTAGTGACCTTTGAGCTAGCTGGCACACAAAGTAATTGAGTTTAATGTGCTCGATAGGGGCATACTGACCTCAGTCCTATGCAAAAACTATAGGGTATATTATTCAAATGCGCAGAGCCTATTAGGGAAAGAGGAACTACACTACACTGGTCATTATGGGATCAGCGTCATGGTGCAAGAGCACGACTGTCACATGTTCATGCACATTATAGCATTAGCCAGTCAATGAACCATCACACATTCACAAGGTTCTCCCAGTCAACTGCTCCACCCAAGAAGAGGATGGACAGGTCCGGACCGTTCAACTGATCACATGGAGGGGAAGGGAGAATGGGATGGTGCCGCGGGGATGGAATGATATAGGAACTGTGTGTTACCTCTACATGGAACACATAAACATGCAACCGAACTCTGGGACCTAATCGACACTGCGTCACCTGGCATCGCCTTCCTTACTGAAACATGGATGAATGCATCTTCTGCCCCCGACATCGCCATAGCCATACCGGACACTTACAAGGTCATTCGAAAAGACCGCACCGATCAAACTGGAGGAGGCATCGCCATCGTCCATAGAAACACCATCAAAATTACAACCAGCTCTGACGTCAATCTTGCAACCGCCGAACACCTCCACTTCCAGATCCACTCCGACCCCAGGACCACACTTAGAGGAACCCTCATTTACAGGCCCCAAGGCACCCGATCTCAATTCAGCGACGACATCACTGACTTCGTCAGCCCGCACGCCCTCGCCTCCGAGAACTACATTCTTCTAGGAGACCTTAACTACCACCTTGACAACATTCTCGACAACAACACCACCACCCTTCTGGACAACCTGTCCAATCTCGGACTCAAACAACTTGTTGACACCCCCACTCACATAGCCGGACACACGCTCGACCCTATCTTCACCTCCAGCAAGCACATCTCCTTCGATCACACTACAGCTCTCCACTGGACGGATCACAGCTGTGTTCACTTCAGCTACAAAACAACCCTGACCCACAACCGTCCACAACCCATTCCCCGAAGAAAATGGAACAAAATCACCACCGACCAACTCCTCACATCACTCAGCCAAAACACTCCCACCCTAGCAACGGACCCAGACCTAGCGGCCACCAACCTCAGGCAATGGATTACCCACAGTGCAGACGAACTAGCACCCCTGAAAAAACACCAGTCGATATCATCCAGCAAAAAAGCTCCCTGGTTCAATGATGACCTTAAAAAATCCAAGAAGACATGCCGCACCCTGGAGAAGAATTGGAGAAAAGAACCAACCTCAGACAACATGGCCTCCCTCAAGACAGCCACCCGCAAACACCACCAACTGATTCGATCCGCCAAGAAATCAGCATTTAAGGACCGTCTCAACAACAATTCTCATAACAGCAAGGAACTCTTCAACATCGTCAAAGAATTCACCAACCCTCCCGCAGCATCCAACGACATCACTAACTCCCAAGACCTCTGCGATGCGCTATCCTCCTTCTTCTACAACAAAATTGCCGACATCCACAACAGCTTCAAGAATACTCCCAATGACCAACTCACCCCACCCCCTTCAGATCCCACCCCTCCAACTAACTACCTCAACTCCTGGAACCCAATCACCATTGAAGACACCATTCGCCTCATGAACTCAATCCACTCTGGCTCACCTTCTGACCCCTGTCCCCACTACATCTTCAACAAAGCTGACTCCATCATCGCCCCCCAACTCTGCAATGTCATCAACTGCTCCTTCAACTCCGCCACCTTTCCAGAAATATGGAAACACGCCGAACTCAGCGCCCTTCTGAAAAAACCAACAGCAGACCCCTCAGATCTGAAAAACTACCGACCCATTTCCCTCCTCCCTTTCCCGGCCAAAGTCATCGAGAAAGCCGTCAATAACCAACTCGCAGCCTTCCTTGAATCCAACAACTCCCTGGATCCATCACAGAACGGCTTTCGAGCCAAACACAGCACCGAAACCGCCCTCATTGCGGCGACCGACGACATCCGAGCACTCCTGGACAACGGTGAAACAGTGGCCCTCATTCTACTCGACCTCTCCGCCGCCTTCGACACTGTCTGTCACAACACCCTCATACAACGCCTCAACAACTTCGGCATACAAGGAAAAGCCTTGGACTGGATCATCTCGTTCCTTGCCGGGAGAACCCAGAGAGTCCGACTCCCCCCTTTCTACTCAAAGCCCACCGAAGTCATCTGCGGCGTACCTCAAGGCTCCTCACTCAGTCCCACCCTCTTCAACGTCTACATGAGTCCCCTCGCCTCCATCGCACGTCAACACAACCTCAACATCATCTCCTACGCCGACGACACCCAGCTAATCCTTTCCCTCACCAAAGACCCCAACACCGCCAAAAACAACCTTCACGAAGGTATGAAAGAAGTAGCCGAATGGATGAAACAGAGCCGCTTAAAACTCAACTCAGACAAAACGGAGGTACTCATCCTAGGATCCTCCCCCTCAGCCTGGGACGACTCCTGGTGGCCTTCCGCTTTGGGATCTGCGCCCACACCCACAGACCATGCACGTAACCTTGGCTTCATTCTAGACTCCTCCCTCTCAATGTCCAGACAAGTCAACGCCGTATCGTCCTCCTGCTTCAACGTCCTTCGCATTCTCAAAAAGATCTTCCGCTGGATCCCCCTCGAAACAAGAAAGACTGTCACCCATGCATTGGTCACGAGTCGACTGGACTATGGCAACACACTCTACGCCGGAATTACAACAAAATTGCAGAAAAAGCTCCAGCGCATCCAAAACGCATCAGCGAGACTCATATTAGACATCCCGCGCCAAGAACACATCACCGGTCACTTAAAAAACCTCCACTGGCTTCCCGTCAACAAAAGAATTACTTTCCGCCTTCTTACCCACGCACACAAGGCCCTTTATAATCTAGGACCCGAATGCCTCAACACCCGACTGTCCTTCTACCATCCCACCCGCCAACTAAGATCATCCAACCAAGCCCTCGCCGCAGTCCCGCGCATCCGAAAAACCACCATGGGTGGCAGATCCTTCTCCTTCCTGGCTGCCAAGACCTGGAACTCACTCCCCACCCACCTCCGCCTTACTCAGAATCACATCTCCTTCAGAAAAGAACTGAAAACATGGCTATTCGATAAACAATAAACCCCTCCCTCCAGCGCCTTGAGACCCTCTGGGTGAGTAGTGCGCTTTATAAATGCATGAACTTGAACTTATAATGCCACCTCATTAATATTAGATTAACTCTTTTCAGCTCCAGTAAGTAAGTATATACCGAGAAAAGACCAGTTTATTCATATTTAATTACAAATGTGTTCCGTTGATTATAATAATCACATTTTCATTTAACTCATGAATGGCTTTTGTTATAATGAAGCTATGAATACGGCCTATAGGAAATAGAAGAATAATGATTTATATCATATAGGAGAACGTATGCAGCAGAAGAGTATGGAGGGTACTAGGAGAGACCATATGCTCAGGGGGATGACTGTGGACACATTTGACGGTAATACAAGAAAACTAATGTAGTAAAATGGTAATGAGCCCCCCTGAAAGATTGGCAAGGGAAGATTTAGGACCAAAAGCGACATTTGAAAAAAGAAAGCGATGGAAAAGAAGTACTTTTATTAATCGAAAGGAAAAGTGTGGATTAGACATCAAGAACGGGAGGTGTCGGTGAAGGTACAGTGTTCATTGAAATGTAGATTCCAAGTTCTAATATATAGAAGGAACACATTCAAGATTTTTTAGCAGATATTTTAGAGCAATGGACCTTAACCTTTTGGCTTCTGTGATTCACTGTGGGTCCGAAGCTGTAACATGCATCAATGGGCAGCGATCTGTAACCGTTCTCAGCGTGTCCCAGACTTTATTATGTATCAATGGGCAGCGACCTGTAGCTGTTCTCAGCGTGTCCCAGACTTTATTATGTATCAATGGGCAACGATCTGTAACTTTTCTCAGCGTGTCCCAGACTTTATTATGTATCAATAGGCAACAATCTGTAACTGTTCTCAGCGTGTCCCAGACTTTATTATGTATCAATGGGCAGCGAGCTGTAACTGTTCTCAAGTTCTCAAATTGTAGTATGTATAAAGGGGCAGTGTTCTGTAACAGGCCCCAGTGGGTGCCATGCTGTAAGATGTATCAATGGGCAGCGAGCTGTAACAGGTCTCAGTGGGTCTGAAGCTGTAACATGTATCAATGGGAAGAGAGCTGTAACTGTTCTCAATGGGTCCAAAGCTGCAACATATATCAAGGGGTAGCATGCTGTAACAGGCTGCAGTGGGCCCAAGGTGTAGTGTGTATAAATGGGCAGCCAGCTGTAACAGGTCTCAGTATGTCCTGAGCGGTAACATGAATCAATGGGCAGTGAACTGTAACAGATCTCAGTGGATCACAAGCTGTAACATGTACCAAAGGGAAGTGAACTGTAACAGGTCTCAGTGGGTTCCGAGAGGTAAAATGAATCAATGAGAAGAGAGCTGTAACAGCTGTATCATTTATTAATGGGTGCCCAGTTGTTCCAGGTTTCAGGGGGGTCCCAAAATGTAATATGTATCAATGAGCAACGAGCTGCTACAGGCCGAAGTGGGTTCCAAGCTGTAATATGTATCAATGCGCAGCAAAGTGTAATAGGTCACAGGGGGTCCAAGCGGTAACTTGTCTCAATGGGCAGCGAGCTGTAGCAGGCCGAAGTGGGTTCCAAGCTGTAATATGTATCAATGCGCAGCGAGGTGTAACAGGTCACAGGGGGTCCCAAGCGGTAACTTGTCTCAATGGGCAGCGAGCTGCTTCAGGTTGAAGTAGGTTCCAAGCTGTAATATGTATCAATGTGCAGCGTGGTGTAACAGACCACAGTGAGTCCAAAGCTGTAAAATGTCAAGACAAGTCAAGAAAGCTTTATTCGCCTATGCAAGTCATAAAAGCATTGCAATTAAAAAGAAGTAGAACAATAATTACAGAAATTTAAGATCTGAATTAAATAATTATGCAAATAAGCAATCGGGACCATCATTATGTTAAAAAATAAGAAGAATAAAAAGGCACATTGTTAAAATAACACACATAAAATAATCGTTAGCCCATCAGCAAGGGTAGAGGAGCCCGCAGGACGACGTAAGCTCAATTATTTATTTATTTATTTATTTATTTAGAAGTTTTCTATAGCGCTAACAAGACCCGAAGGTATCAGAGCGCTTTACAGTAGAGGGAATGACAAAGAGAACAACATGAAACAAACCCAATAAAAGCAATCAGCGAGTGACAATTTGGAAAGAAGAAAAGTTCGGACAACAGGGCTTCTTGGTACAGGAATCAACATTACCGCATGGATTCTGGGACGTTTGCAGCTCCAAGTTATCCACAACCGAGGGAGCGGATAAGGCACAAGGATTTGAGTTGGCTCTTGAATTCTGCATAGGATGGTAGAGTTCTGATGTGCGGGGGATGGCGTTCCATATTTTGGGGGCATTTCCTGAGAAAGAGCAGTCCGCAGTTCTCTTCCTTCTGGTTTTTGGTAGGATGAGCAGCAGGGAGTTAGAGCTTCTCAAATTTCTGGCTTGGCCTGCTTTTTTGAGCTTGTTAGCCAGGTATTCCGGTTTGCCGGTGTGGAGGGCCTTGTGGGTTAGGCAGGCCGTTCTGAAGGTACTTCGCATTTCCGCAGGGAGCCATTCGAGTTCTTTGAGTGCCGGGGAGATGTGGTCAGATTTTTTGCAGCCTGTGATCATTCTCGCTGCCGCGTGAAGTGTTGTTTTTAGTGGTGCCAGGTGCGATTTGGGGATGTCTGTTAGGATTGAGTTCCCATAATCCAGTCTTGATAGAACTAGAGATTGCGTGGCTAGTTTGAGGTCCTTGTTGGGAATGTAAGGTTTAATTTTGTTCAAAAGTCTGAGGTTGAAGAATGCGCTTTTCGCTGAGTTCTTAATGTGGTTTGTCAGGGTTAGTTTGGGGTCTAGGGTGAAGCCCAGGGATTTAACGGAGTCGGCTAGCGTGAGGTTACCTTTGAGAGCATCGATCGACTTTAGCCACTCTGTGATTTGAGGGTTATCTACTTTGTTAGAGATGAGGAGTGTTTCTGTCTTGTCGGGGTTGAGTTTCAGGTGATTCTTTGTCAGCCAGTCTTGAACTTCATTTAGGACATCGTTGAGTCTGTGGATGTCTTTGAGAGAGGAGGTTTCCAGGTAAATCTGCGTGTCATCCGCGTAGAGGTGGAAGTGGATGTTGGCGTTCCTAAGTAGCTTGGCGAGTGGTTCCATGTAGATGTTAAAGAGCTGGGGGGAGAGCACTGATCCTTGAGGGACACCCTTGTTGACTTGCTGGGTATCGGAGGTGAAGTTCTGGATTTTTATTACTTGCGAACGGTTTTGTAAAAAGGAGGAAAACCACTTGAGAACTACCTCGCCAAGGCCAGCTCTTTCTTGAAGAGTCATGATGAGGAGCTTGTGGTCCACCGTGTCGAACGCTGCTGAGAGATCAAGGAGTATGAGGAGGCAGCACTTGTCAGCGTCAAGAGATCCATGGATGTCGTCTATGATGTTCAGCATCGCGGTTTCTGTGCTGCGGCCTTGTCTGAAGCCGGATTGGAGGGGGTCCAGGAGATTGATGTTGTCCAGATGTTGCGTCAGTTGCAGGAGTACACAGCGTTCGAGAGTAAAGGGAGGTTGGATATCGGTCTGAAATTGTTCAAGTCAGTTGAGTCGAGACCGGGTTTTTTCAGTAGAGGAGTGACTTGTCCCATTTTTAGACAATCGGGGACCACACCGCTTTGTAAGGAGCTGTTTATGATTCTTCCCCAGATGGGCGCACTAGTGGGACGTCATCCTGCACTTTATTCATCCTTGATTTGTTTAGTACGTATAATCCACATCCACCTCAAATATTTTGCCACCGGAACTGCATACCTGGGAGATGGATCTGTGAAAAGGATACGCAGGGCTGTGGTATGTGATCTTGTAGCCAGGTTCTTACGTAGCCGGACCAGCCAAACCTTACGTGGGCTAGCGTACGCAGGACAAACAAAGAGCACGTGTGCAAATGATTCTACCTGTGTAGTGCATAAGTGACATTTGTTGCCCCTAATAACGGACCATTTAGATGTATAACACTTCAATGGAAGAGATCCAGATCTAAATTGGAAATAGAGTTTGTGATCCAGAGGGTTCTCAATAATGTCCCAATACGGCTCAAGGCCAGGGCATAGCTTGGTCTGAAGAAAAAGCCCCCAGAGAGAAGTTGTATCATGGCGCCTAAACTCATCATGCACCACTGTTTCCCAATGAACTTCTTTAAGACAATTTTTTGTTGGGAATGTTTCGGTGGGGGGTGAATCCCACAGGTGTTGCAGGCTCATTTTATTTCAACAAACTTCTTAGTTTGCGCAGCCAACTAATTTCATGGAAGCGGACCGTGTTTACGATATCCCTTAGGCCCTGTGTGAACACGGCCAATTCCTTTGTACACCAGATTCTACGCCAGAATAGTATTGGGTGTAGTATGGCCAGGTCCCTCAGAGCTTATCTTCCTAGGTCGTTCCTTAGAGGGAGCATCGGTATACTCTGTGGCATACTAGTAATTGCGCTGAAGAACGTGTGTTCCGCTATTGTAAGGTGGGCCAGGTTTCCAAAGTTCCACACCTCGGCCCTGTGGAGAACTGAGCTCACCACTTTGGTATTGTAACTTTGGAGTACCGGGCTTAGGGGTTTAGTGAAAGTAGTTTTACATTCTTTTCTTAGGGTTCCAGCGAGCTGCCAATGCTTTAGTGTCATGCCTTCAATGTGTGGCTTCCACCTCCTATTCTTCTGCAGTTTGATGCCAAGATAAATAAAAGCACCAACCTGCTCCAGGGGTAGCCCACCCATCATCATTCTCCCTTTAAACGATCTATGCTAATTGAATGCCATAAACTTTGTCTTAGGAAATTAATTTTAAGACCCCTCAGAAGACAAAACTCTTCAAAGCGCTGGAGGGCACGCTGCAATCCCCCTTGCGTTTTTGAGATTATCAGCATGTCGTCCACGAACATTAAAATTGGAATGCGACAGTATTAATAGCATCAAGAAAATTTGCAACTCCATTTATAACAAGTCTTGGCAATGCAATAGGTCTCGCATTTGCAAAAGTTAGAGCTATCGGCATTATAAATGTTAAAGTGTTTATCTATGTGTTAGTTTTGAAAATAGATAAAGAAATGCCATTGTCATTTATAATGCCAATACCTTAAAATATTGCATTGTAAATGAGAATGTATTTTATGTATGTTTTTAAAAAAAAAACACTTAATGCTGACATCAACTCACCCTGCTATCCTTACGCAGTTGATACATGGTGTGCAATTGGTTAGGAATTAGTAAGGCCAGAGGTCAGAACCATAAAACAGCCTGAAGCGCTGAGCTCATGTACACTATAACACGAGCATAACTTAATATAAGAATGTTTTACTTTATGCAGGTGCATGTGCAATTGGAAACGATCAGCAAGTTTCATGCTCGCTGCTGACATAAAGTATGATTGTATATTTACGGCACTTAATACTGACCAACTCACCCTGCTATCCTTACGCAGTTGGGGCCTCATTTATGAGGCTGTGCGTCACTTTTACGCTGCGGGTGCATCACTTTTTGTGACGCACCAGAGGCGTAAAAAATGCGCCTTGTTGTGCCATATTTACACAGTGACGCATCTAGGTAGATGCATCACTTTGTAAACCCCTGCGCCACATTATACTTGTGCCAGGTATAATGTATGCAAGGGGGGCGTATTGACGCGAGAAAGGGTCATAGCAGTGACACAGTGAAATCTATAAGATTTCACAGCGCCACTTCTAGGACACAAATGTGTCAATTTCCTACGCCTGCCTCACAGCAGGCGTAAGACTGACGCAGGCCCTTTCACATGTGAAAGGACACATTGCTGGAGTTACGTCACTTTTGTGACACACTCCAGCAATGCGTCACTTTTGCGCCATACAGATACGTCAGAAATACTGACGTATCTGTAACTCCTTGCACCATGATGCGTCATACTGTAAATATGACACATCATTGGTGTAGCAAGGAGGGTGCAGTGAAAAGTGACGCATCGCTGTTTTCACGCAGCGATGCGTCACTTTTCATAAATGAGGCCCTTGGTACATTGTAATGCTATTCGTTGGGAATTCATAAGGCCAGCGGTTACAACTATAAAACAGCCTGAAGGGCTGAGCCCATGTTCACTATAACACGAGCATAGCTGAAAATAAGAATGTTTTGTTTTGTGCAGATGCAGGTGCAATTTTAAACAACAGGGAGTTTCGCGCTCGCTGCTGACATTTGATGTGATGGTATATTTACTGCACTTAATTAAGACATGAACTCACCTTGCTATCCTTACGCAGTCGGTACATGGCGTGCCATTCGTTGGGAATTCATAAAAGCAGAGGTTACGACTATATAACAGCGTGAAGCGCTGCGCCATTGTACGCTATAACACGAGCATAACATAAAATACAAATATTGATACTGCTAGTATAACATGCGAGAAAGTACGATTGAAGAACAATTTCACGTATACTAATGATGCAGCACAGTGGACTTAGGCCCACTTTGGGAAGCAGATCATATGTTCACAAGCACAAAGAATCTGCTGCAGTGTCTACCACCCGCATCCATACAAGGTGCACGCAGCCAGTTCGGCATTATCGCTCAACTGTAAATAATGTCTGAAAAGGGAAACAAAAAAGACAGACTGAAAGTCTAGTATAGTGTGAAATGTTAACTTGTTTTTGCCAGTTGTGAAAGGAAACCAGACAAGCTAATTAAGTGCTTTGAGCCTTGCAGTAAAGATTGTAATCTCTTTGGCTCGCAGCATCTGTGAGATGCAAATGAACAAACAGCGTGATGCTAAGGGCCTTAAAAACAAGGATATTGTGCTGCATAACTAAAAACTTATAAGGTCCCAAAGGCGAGACCTATTGGCTATGCCAATGCTTGTTTTGTCTGTAAGCGAGACCTAAACATTTAGGATATTTGTGCATCCTGCCTCCTGCATATTCAGGCAGGGACTCTTCAGTACCAAAGTAACCTATGCATCAGTCCCATCACAGAGCCTGTGTTCAGTTGTGGGGCGCATACGTCCCCATATTGCTCTATGTGCATGAATGCTGCACTGATGTTTCAGAATGATGCTTTTGATGTCTGTGGTCAGTTTGAGCCTTGAAGTGTGTTGGTACACAAATAATTGTGCAAATGTACATAGTTGTGGATCTATGTTTTATGTAAATGTTATTGTGATTAAGTACAGTCATTTGAAGTTTGTTCTTCTTTTTTCCCCCCTTCTCTTTTTTTGAATAATTGTATGTACAAGGTATGTCTTTTTGTCTGAACTATTTTCTAACGAAAAAACAAATGAATTAAAAGGGTATAAATAAATAATACCAAACAAATCTTTAATTAAGGTTGATTTGTTACTCTAAATACGGAGTTATTATAATTTTTGTATGGTCAGCACTATTTTTTTCTAAAAATGTGGAGAAGACAGCAGGATGCATTTAAGGACTGCGTAGCACAGTGCAGTGTACTGTGCTGCTCCAGTGTTGGAAGGGTGCCACTCCAAGAATCCCACAAGCACTTCAGCCCACTCGGTGAGGAAAGCACGGGTGGGTGAAGGGGAGCAGTCACAGTAGGGTCATGTAGTGTCCTGCTGGACACATTCTAGTGTTCAGGAGTGTGATGTTATACACTGTACACCCACCCATCACAAGTGACCCTGCTAATAAAGGGGCCGGGCGTACGTGCCCTAGGCCCAGTTCCAGAACCATACACACCATGTCTGCATGCCTTATTTCCTAAGTATGCGGGCCTACTACTTCACAATGTCCACAAGCGGGTAAATCCCCGTGTGCACGAGGGCAGCAGTTTTCCAGTTGCTCGTGGGGGAGGTGCTGTCTGCCGCATTGATTCTGTTATACCGAGGTTCTAGGTATCTAAGTGCTCACCCAACATTTTGGGTAGGTGATTTATACTACTCTTATATTAAACTAGATCATTGCGTGCACTTCAATTAGAGGCATGCATATTAGGGGTTGTATGTTTTGTTTACTCTTGTTAAAAGCACATATTCTGTTTCTCTTTCTAGGTAGTTTGCTGACCAGTAAAATCCAAGTCTGAGTGACATACACATTTTTTCCACTGTTTCAAGCCAATCAAAGTGGTCACTGGCACTTCATATTAGGCATACTCTGTTGGTCCTGATGAAAGCCGCTGCATCCCTATGGGGAGCGTCAGGCTGAAAAATGTCGACCTTTCTAATGCTTTGACAGATTGAATATCCCTCTGTCATAGTTGTATCTTTTAATCCTGGCCTACGAATGCAACATTAAAAGCGTCCAGCATATCATGGAGTAGTTCTAATCACTTTCACCTTTTCACTCACCCCCTCCCCACACCCTGCTCATCTAGAGGTTTAGTATACCGGAGTGAGCTTAACAAAGATGATGGATTAAACCCAGATCAGTTGACTGGGGGAGAGTGCTTGCAATGTTCAACACTCCATCCATCATCCCCTTTGGTTTTGCATTGTTCGCTCTAATTAGACAGGGTATGCCCAGACGCGGGTCCCTTGCTCACTTTGCCACTGGATTCAAGCTAGCCTGGCTGATGACTGCTGATTAGCCAGAAACCGGTCCCAGGATGCTTGTTTCCAGTCCAGGGAAGTGTGGTAAATAAATAATTAATTACCGGTACTATTTTTCTATACATTAAATAAAAAGGATGGCTCAATAAATAAGAGGCAGGATCCGGGGTATCTGAGTTGAACAGGCTTTAATCAGGCACAAGGGAAGGGACAGGATCGGAATAGCCTGGCATGAAATGGAATGGCAGCTGCAACGTCTCATTAACAGTACATAGTATATATAGGAAAACATTACAATTGCATTGAATACAGTAGGCGTAACAAGTGACAAACGAAAGATAAGAACATATGGGCGTGAAAAGAAGGCATGCACAGGGCGTGCACGAAGACATGTGATGAGAACGTCACAGAAGTGTCATGAATGGGTGGATACATGGAGGAGGCTACCTGGGCAGCTGGAACCTTTAACCTAGTGGTGCGCGCAAACGGGCCATGACGTGTAACTAGGGAGAGCTGGGGGCTCTGACTCTTGCACTAGAAGAGGAGACTAAAGTCTGGGATGTCAGGACGACATGTACCTATAGCATATCTGGTATCTTGTGTTTGGAGAACATGTTGATAGAATCTAAAAGTCATCAGAGCAAAGGCTACTTGTCACTAAGACTGGTGCATGCATATATTACTTGATGTATTGCGTGTGCTATGAATCTTCTATGAACATTAATTCAGTAATTCTCTTACATGGAGACAGGAAGACTAGACTTGTAGCTGAAGATGTTTATGCAGCTCGTTAGCTAGGAATGTGAAGCCGGAGAGCTGAACTGATAACTGTATGCATAACATATTCTTGGCAGGCAGGCAGACAGAGCCAGGCTGGGCACCGCGCTGCGCGGCAGAAAGTAAGCGAAGGGTCAGGGATGCGGGAGGGGCTGCATCGCTCCTCGGAGCAGGTTCAGGAGACTGGAGCTTGACTCTGGTGTCCGGGCCCTTTGAGGCCTAGAAAACGGGGACAATTCGATGAATTAACGTGCACAATGTAAAACGTTGGCAACATAGGCCTAGAAGCCTAATTCACGTTGCTTTCACGGGGACTGGATAACTGGCATACTAACGTTGGACACAACTGTAATTGCGTCTTTATTCGATCATAGGGGGAACATATGCATATTAATCATGCACATATAGCATAGGATGGGGAACACGTAGGGACACATGACAAGGCAAAATTCAATTTTCCTCAGAAGACATGGCTTAGCAGTTCGGGCAAGGACTGTTACCATGAGACACAGGGTCAGTGTTAGATTTGGGGGGCTCTAGTTGGCACAGGTTGGTACTTGTGACAAATAGGGACCCTCTCCTCTAGTCTGGGAAAGGGGGATTTCACTCCTAAAATAACCCCTGCTCACCCTCAATGTATCGTGGTGAGAGCAGCCAAGGCTTTATTTCAGAGGCGTTGTAAGTTAAGCAGTTGTGACCACATACAGTAACCCAGTGACAACACTACAAATGGACACCATACAGGTTTTATATAAAAAATAAGTAGACTTTATATAGAGTTACCACAAGAGCATAAACAACACAAATACACACTATGATTACTTTAAGATGGTAGATTTAAGCTTAGTTCAGTTCAGTTCAGATGCGACACTCTGAGTCAATGTACCTTAAGTTGGTTTGCGCTTCCAAAACAAGCAATGTTGCAGCGATGGGAAATGCGTCAAAGTTCAGGTGCAAAGAAATAAAGACGTGAAGATCTTCCAGATGTGGCACGCTTCTCGGGGATGCGAGAAGCTCTCGATTAGATGCGTGGACTGAAGCAACGACATCCTTACGATGCGACGGCAACAGCTCCAGCGGCTACACTCTTCTCTAAGATACGTGAAGCTTCCGCTCGAAGCGACAACTACAGCGGCGACACCCAAGATGCGACGGCAGCAGCTCTGACGGCGGTGAGCTTCTCGGGGATGCGAGGTGCTCTTGGTCGATGCGATGCAATGCTACAGTTCCAGCGGCGACACACTCCTTCAGAGTTGCGACGGCAGGCACAGCGACGGCGACATGCTCCGACCTCGTTGCGAGATTATTCTCCTGATGCTGTTCAGTGCGACAACCACAGCGGCGACACCCTCTTTCTTTGGAGTTGCGACGGCGACACGCTTCCTCTCTGTTACGGCAGACTTCTCTTCGATGTGGTGCAGTGCGACAGTTCCAGCGGCGACACCCTTCTTTCTCTGGAGTTGCGATGGCAGGCACAGCGACGGCGACTCGCTTCTTCTCGTTGAGTCGTTCTTCCAGCTCCTTGCGACACGCAGTTCCTCAGAAGGCCCAAAACAGCAGCAGGCACTTCCAAAATAACTCTGGGGAGCTGGGGGGTGAAGTCTGTTGTCCCTGAGACTTTAGCAGGAGGCAAGCTCTTTTCCAAGCCCTTGGAGATCCTTCACAAGTTAAAAGCACAGTACACAGCATTCCTTTCTCCTTCTTTTGGCAGTCAGGCAACCACTGCAGGTCAATCCCGCAAGCAGCACTTCAGCTTGGGAATAGTCTCTCCTCAGTTTCTTCAGGTTCCTCTCCAAAGTAAAGGTTTCTTCTTGTAGACCAAAAGTGATCTAATTTCATGGGAGCAGGGTCCCAATAATTATACCCCAAAATCCTTTGTTCTCTGAGGGGAGAGGGGCCTGTGCCTAGTCCAAACCAGTTCCTGAGCACTTTGTTTACCAGACTTCTCCTTTCCTTTCACAGGGCAGGGCAGAAACATCAGACGCCCCACAGGAGGTGGAGCCAGCATTGTGGAAGGCAAGTACAGTCCTGGAGCACTTTGTAGACAAGACTCCTTCTCTTCTTTCAGTGTGCAGGGCAGAGACTTCAGCCGCTCCCCATGGGGTGGAGCCAGCATTGTGGAAGGCAGGCACAGCCCTATTCAGAGTTCAGGTGAACTCCTCTCTCCCATCTAGATGCAGATCTCTCTATTCACCACTGGGTGACTCAGCCTGTCTCCTGGAATCCCCCAGCCCTGTCACTTCATGAAACCAGACATAGGAATACACAAACTAGCAGAGGCAGGTTTGAATGGTTAGACAAGCAAAGACTTACTTTCTAAAAGTGGTATTTGCAATCACAGAATATTAAAATAAACTTCACTAAAAGATGTATTTTATTCATCTGAGTTCAGGCATACTAAACTCTAATTTCAATCATGTTCTCTGAGCCTGTTAGGATTATAAAATGTAACAATTCTAACAGCCCATTCTGGCCTATGGAGAACAGGTAGCCTTGCAATAGTGAAAAACGAAAATGGCTGTAATTCACTATTAGGACAAGCTACACACATCAGGGCTTGTCGTACCTTATACTTATAATGCACCCTGCCCTTGGGCCCACCATAGGGATGACTGATATGAAGAAAAGGGAAGGTTTAGGGACTGGGAAGTGGGTGCACTTGCCCAGTCAGCATGACAGTACCAGACTGCACGCAGGCCCTGCAATGGCAGACCTTAGACACATTTTACAAGGCTGCTTCTGTGGGTGGCACAACCAGTGCTGCAGGCCCACCAGCAGCGTTTGGATTACACGCCCTGGCACACTCAGTGCACTAGACTAGGGTCTGACAAGTAAACCAAAATAGCCAAACATGGAATCACTAATCCATACATCAATTTACAATAGGGAGTGTGAGAAGTTAGCCTGGCATATGATGTCCACTAGTTCTAGTGGGCACCTTGCACCAGTCTAATCGACCCTTATTTGGTGGTTGTAAAGTCAACCTTATAGAAAGCTATCCTAGTGGTAGCATGGACCAGCAGTCAATAGGCTAAGACTTCAGAGAGCATGTGAAGCTGTTTGTTTTACCACTTATAATCTCTTGATGCCAAATGAAAGGACACCACACAAGGTATATATCAAATATATATGTATTTATTCTAAATACAACCCCTCTGCACTCGTTATGTGGTCAGAGGTAAAAGTACATCACAAGTTACTCAATTAGCATACGATAAGTTGCGCAATATATGGTAATGCCATAGGGGCCTCACAAACCATATACTAAGAAAGTGGTATATGAACCACGTCTGAAATAGAGCGTAGGCCAAGGGCCTGGGGAATTACTGGGGCTACACTAAACAACCAAAGGTTAGGAAGTAGGAGGCCCACGTGAGACGTGTGCAGTGTCTAAACACAGTCGTGAGTTACCATTGACTTATAATGGGAAACGAAGAAGTTACAAAGTTTTTGTTTAAGGGCACTTCCGGATGGAAGACAGCAACACTCCTTTAGACTAGGACACTTGGAGAGTCAATACCCACGGGAGCGCCGGAGTACTCGTGTTACCTTACCCAGGGAAGCCCGGTGCATAGGTGCCTTTTGGTGTCGGGTTTCGTCGATGTTTTCTATGGAGATCTGCAAAGAAGTGCTCCAGGCGACCAGAGGAAAAGTGTCCGGGTGGATCTAAGGGTGGATCGAAGATCTGAAGTACCTGAAAGCAGAGAGGACAGAGTCTAGGTCACTAACCAGTGACCAGGAAGGTACCAGGAAGGAACCAGGCGATGTCGCGATGATCTCAGGTGAAGAGGTGAAGCTTGTCTATGCAGCCACAAGGTCCAGGAGGTGTCGACGACAACCAGTAGCTGGATTCAAGCTGTCCCAGAAAGGATCTAGATGACTGCAGTGTTGGTATCCGGATTGGACCCAACAAGCCTTAGCAACCGCAACCCACGCAGGAAGTGAAGATTGGCTTCGGTGCAGACCAGCAAGGTCTGTGGTGCTTCTCCTTTGCAGGGAAGCTGGTGCAAGCCTGGGGAAACCAGGAAATCATAATAGTTTGAAAGAAAAGTCTTTGGGGGGCTCACTAGCCAACGGACTAGGAACCGGGAAGATGCGTTGAGCTGAAATGCAAGAGCAGGCCCCGCGCGGCACTCGTGGAGTGTGGAGGGCTGAGCTTTGGTGCAAATGGTGCTCGGGATGGGGATTCTCATACCCCAATGCACAACTGCTAGTTACCTTAGGAGTAGATGCCGTTAGCAAAATTCAGGATGTCCAGGGTCTCCAGTCCCACATCTCTCTTGTCCCCCACGGGTCTCAGCTTTGCTGTGGATCTGGGCCGGAGTAATAGAAGTCTGAGAGTCCAGTTCCTGTGTCGCTAAGTCTTCGGGTTCCGGCGGGAGCGTCGACCAAGCAGATCGGAAAGTTACTGGTGGTGCCTGTTTGCACAGGGTGGTCACTCCTTGACCACAAGGGAGATGTCTTCTGTCTTCTAGTCAGAATAGAATGTCGAAGGTCCAAGAGTTCTGTATCAAAGTTTTGATCCAGGATAATCTAAAGTACTGGGGACATAGCTCCTATACTTATACTCAGTTAAGGGGCTGGATTACCAGCTAGGTCCCTCCCATGGGTGGACCTGAGAAGGGGGGGTTACACCCCTTTCCCTTTGTCCAGTTTTGCGCCAGCGCAGGGCTGGAGTGCCCCAGCAACTGGTTTGATCCGGGCTATGCATGAAGCACCTTGAGTACCCCAGGCAGTGTCTCAAAACGCATCTGCTGATGCAGCCCTCCCTGCCCCAATACACAAAACCCTGTCTGGGGAGGTGCTGGCACCTCCCTGGATAGGAAACCTATTGTCTAGGCCGCCCTTGCTGGAGTTTCCCCTAGCAACAGGAGGTCAGACTCATGTTTGTGGCAGCAGCATCCATTTTGTGATGCTGAGGCTCTGTTTAACTTTACCCGGGTAAAGCAGTGACTACATGTCTTCTCCCTCTAGAAGGGTGGAATGCTACCCCCACCACAAGGACTGGTGGAGGGGTAGTATTGCAAAGTGTTTGACACCTTACACGACATGTTTCGATAAAGCCAAACCAAAGTTAGCATTAACCGCGAGGATTATAATGCACTTAAAAGTATATTGTATGGCTATATCATAGAACAGCTATAAGGAGATGGTTTCGAAAGCTGCAGAGGGGCTAGGCTCATGCTAGGGCACCCTCTCACATAAAACCAAGCACTCTGTCTCCAGGATTGTCGAGGCCTACCATAAGAGTGGCTTATAGGTTACTATGTGTCTATATATAAGGTAGATATAGGTATACTATATCTAAGTAAGGGGTGATTACACCACCTTACCCAGGCTGGGTGAACAGCCTGTGGTGTCAGTTTTGGATGGCCAGCCAGGGGTGGCATAATACATGCTGCAGCCCCTGGTAGGCCTTGGATGCACCAATGCCCTGGGTACCTATGGTACACTATACAGGGGCTCACAGAGGTGAACCAATACCCAATCTGTTATATCCCTAATGTACATGGAGTCCATTTTACATTGAGAGCAGATAGCCTGGGGCCCTGAATAGCAGGATCCCAGACCAACTAAGTCAAAAACCAGGAAAACACTAGGCAAAAAGTTGGGGTAACCATATAGTTAGATATCCACCTTCCTACAGGGAGCACTTGCACCCTGGCACTTAATAGCTGTGGCACAGTGCCCAAAGCATCTAGCACCAGCAAAAACACATGAGGCAACAGCAAAACTAGAAGGGAGACCCACGCCAATGGTGTAAGGTCTAACACGTGTCCCCTCCAGCTGAAAAGTGGGGAGAACTACCCTAACTCCTGGGAGTTCTCTTCACTAAGGCGGAAAAATCTGGACAGACCATCAGCGTTGGCATGTTCTGTACCAGGACGGTGTTCCACTGTGAAGTCCATACCCTGTAGGGAGATGGACCACCTCAACAGCTTCGGATTCTCACCCCTCATCTGCATCAACCATCTGAGGGGTCTGTTGTCTGTCTGAACCCGGAAGTGAGTCCCAAACAGGTATAGTCTCAGCTTCTTCAGTGCCCAGACCACAGCAAATGCCTCACGCTCACTAGCACTCCACCTCTGTTCCCGTGGAAATAACCTTCTACTGATAAAAGCTACAGGTTGATCTAGGCCCTCCTCATTGATCTGTGACAAAACAGCCCCCACACCATGCTCAGAAGCGTCTGTCTGGACAATGAACTCTCTTGAGAAGTTGGGTGCCAGGAGCACGGGCGCCGTGCACATGGCAGCTTTCAGGGCCTAAAAGGCTTTCTGACAGATGTCAGTCCAAATCACTTTCTTGGGCTGCTTCCTGGAAGTCAGCTCTGTCGAGGGTGCAACAATGTTGCCATACCCCTTGACAAATCTCCTGTAATATCCTGTGAGTCCTAAAAAGGCTCTCACCTCTGTCTGGGTTTTGGGTGGCTCCCAAGCCAGGATGATTTCAATCTTGGGTTGTAGGGGCGCCACCTGGCCGCTCCCAACTTGATGTCCCAAGTACACCACAGAACTCTGCCCGATCTGGCACTTACTCGCCATGATCGTGAGGCCTGCCTTGCGCAGAGCCAACAACACTTCCCAGAGGTGGCGCAGATGTTCCACCCAACTGACACTGAACACTGCGATGTCATCCAGGTAGGCGGCACTGAAATCCTCCAGTCCAACCAACACCTGGTTGACCAACCTCTGAAAGGTGGCAGGGGCATTCTTCATCCCAAAAGGCATAACACGGAACTGGAAATGCCCATCTGGTGTGGAGAATGCTGACCTCTCCTTTGCCTCATCAGTCAAGGAGATCTGTCAGTTCCCAGACGTTAAATCAAACGTGCTGAGGTATCGCTCAGCCCCTAGGCGATCAATGAGTTCATCAGCTCTGGGGATGGGGTGCGCGTCAGTCTTCGTGACTGAATTGAGCCCTCTGTTGTTCACACAGAACCGGAGTTCGACTCAATAACCCCAAGTGCAAGCATCTTTCAGACCTCCTCTTTAATGCAAGCCCTTACCCTGTAAGACTTGTGCTTCACAGGTAAGCTGTCTCCTGTGTCCACATCATGGACGCACCAATCTGTGACACCAGGAACCAGGGAGAACAGGTCAGAAAACTCTCCCAGCAACTGGCGGCAGTCATTCTATTGCTCAGGGGTCAGGGTGGAAGAGAGGTTAACACCATCCACTGTCCCATCTTGCTCTTTAATGCAAGCCCTTACCCTGTAAGACTTGTGCTTCACAGGTAAGCTGTCTCCTGTGTCCACATCATGGACGCACCAATCTGTGACACCAGGAACCAGGGAGAACAGGTCAGAAAACTCTCCCAGCAACTGGCGGCAGTCATTCTATCAGGGTCAGGGTGGAAGAGAGGTTTTATTTTTATTTATTTGTTGGGTTTGTAGAGCGCGACAGCTACCCGAAAGGGGTTCCCGGCGCTAAAAAAAATACAAACCACAGAAGCAGGAGCGAGAGACTCAAGGGTAAGGCAGGAGCAAGTTACTGGTTGAAAAGCCAGGTCTTGATGGCTTTGCGGAAGTGAGTGTGGCTGGTTTCCAGGCGTAGATGTTGAGGAAGGGAATTCCAGAGCTTGGGGCCCAGTAAAGAGAAAGATCTGCCCCCCATCCTCGCTAGGCGTGTTCTGGGAACTCAAAACAGGCCTTGAGATGAGGATCGCAGGCAGCGAGCCGGTGTGTAGGCATGAACGAGGGTTTGCAGGTATCCGGGTGCATTGCCCCACTTTATGCATTAGGCTAAGGGTTTTGAATTTGACCCTATTTTCAATTCGTAGCCAGTGGAGCGTTTTAAGGTGGCCAGACATGTGTTCCCTTCTGTGGCATCTGCAAAGCAGTCTGGCTGTGGCGTTTTGCACCAGTTGGAGGCGTCGCATGACTGCTTTAGAAGCCCCAAGGTAGAGGACATTACCGTAGTCCAAGCGGGAGGTAATTAATGCATTGACCACTGACTTTTGAGTATTGTCTGGGAGCATCCATATAATTTTCCTGAGCCACCTCAGGATGGTGAAACAGGTGGATGTCAGATTAATGACTTGGGGTTCCATAGTAAGGCCGTTGTCGATGATGATGCCTAGGTTACGTACTTTTTGTGATAGGATGGGTAGGGAGCCCATTTCAGTTGGCCAATGTCTAGGATTCCAGAGATTTTGATTGGGGCCCAATATTAACAACTCCGTTTTACTGCCGTTTAGCTTGAGCATGTTTTCACTCATCCAGGTGGCAATGCTCCTAAGGCCAGACTGCAGGAGGGAGGAGAAATCATGATCTCCGTTGGAAAGGGAAAATACGATTTGAGAATCGTCGGCATAAGTGAACATGTTGAGGCCTGCTCCTTCGGCGATCTTGGCAAGCGGGGTAACATATAAATTGAAAAGCAAGGGGCTCAGTACCGATCCACTGTCCCATCTTGCTCTGAGGCTGACAGGAGGTCAGGAAGAGGCTCAGTCTCCTCCTCCATCCCCGCATCTGTTGGAAAGAGCATGCCCACTTCAGACCTCTTAATTGGGGCTTAAGGCGGTTGACATGTAGGACCCTCAAGGGGTTCCTAGGAGACCGCAAGTCCACCAAATAGGTAACAGGACTCTTGCACTCCACAACCTCAAAAGGTCCAGTCCACTCATCTTGGAGCGCGCAGGGCTCCACTGGGGCCATGACCTACACCTTCTGTCCAGGCTGAAGCTCTACCAGAGTGGCATTCTGGTCATACCAGCGCTTCATCTCCTCCTGGATGGCCTCCAGATTCACCTGAGCGAGTTCACTGAAGCGCCTGGTCTGCACTCACTAAGTAGTGTTCACCAGTCACTGTACATGAGTCACAAATGCAAATTCAAAATCCCTCCGCTGCCACCAATGTTAGATTTGGGGGTCTCTAGTTGGCACAAGTTGGTACTTGTGACAAATAGGGACCCTCTCCTCTAGTCAGGGGAAAGGGGATTACACTCCTAAAATAACCCCTGTTCACCCTCAAGGTAGCGTGGCAAGAGCAGCCAAGGCTTTATTTCAGAGGCGTTGTAAGTTAAGCAGTTGTGACCACATACAGTAACCCAGTGACAACAATACAAATGGACACCACACAGGTTTTATATAAAAAATAAGTAGACTTTATATAGAGTTACCACACGACCATGAACGACAAAAATACACACTATGATTACTTTAAGATGGTAGATTTAAGCTTAGTTCAGTTCAGTTCTTAGATGTGACACTCTGCGTCAATGTACCTTAAGTTGCGTTCCGCTTCCACGACAAGCAATGTCGCAGCGATGGGAAATGCGGCAAAGTTCAGGTGCAAAGAAATAACGACATGAAGATCTTCCAGATGCGGCACGCTTCTCGGGGATGCGAGAAGCTCTTGGTTCGATGCGTGGACTGAAACGACGACACCCTTACGATGTGACAGCAACAGCTCCTGCGGCAACACTCTTCTCCACGATGCGTGAAGCTTCCGCTCGATGCGACAACTACAACGGCGACATCCAAGATTCGCCGGCAGCAGCTCTGACGGCGGCGCGCTTCTCGGGGATGCGAGGTGCTTTTGGTCGATGCCGTGTAATGCGACAGTTCCAGCGGCGGCACCCTCCTTCTTCGGAGTTGCGACAGCAGGCACAGCGACGGCGGTCAGGCAACCACTGCAGGCCAATCCCCCAAGCCGCACTTCATCTTGGTAATAGTCTCTCCTCAGTTTCTTCAGGTTGTTCTCCTCAGTAAAGGTTTCTTCTTGTAGTGCAAAAGTGATCTAATTTCATGGGAGCAGGGTCCCAATATTTATACCCCAAAATCCTTTGTCATCTGAGGGGAGAGGGGCCTGTGCCTAGTCCAAACCAGTTCCTGAGCACTTTGTTTACCAGGCTTCTCCTTTTCTTTCACAGTGCACATACATCAATTTACAATAGGGAGCACTTGCACTGTGGCACTGAATAGCAGTGGCACAGTGCCCAAAGCATCTAGAACCAGCAAAAACTCATGAGGCAACAGCAAAAATGGAAGGGATACCCACGCCAATGGTGCCAGGTCTAACAGTGAGCCTGATTTGCATATGGCCATGTCTGAACTGGGGTGGCGGAGTGAGCTTAAGAAAGATGATGGATTGAACCCAGATCAGTTGACTGGGGGTGAGTGCTTGCAATGTTCAACACTCCGTCCATCATTCCCTTTGGTTTTGCTTTGTTCGCCCTAAGTTGTCAGGGTATGCCCAGACGTGGGTCCCTTGCTCACTTTGACACTGGATTCAAGCTAGCCTGGCTGATGACGGCTGATAAGCCAGAAACCGGTCCCAGGATGCTTGTTTCCGGTCCAGGGAAGACATGGCTTGGCATTTCGGGCTGGACTGTTCCCATGAGGCACAGGGTCAGACTGACTTGCATATGGCCATGTCTGAACTGGGGTGGCGGAGTTACCTTAAGAAGGATGATGGATTAAACCCAGATCAGTTGACTGGGGGTGAGTGTTTGCAATGTTCAACACTCAGTCCATCATCCCCTTTGGTTTTGCTTTGTTCGCCCTAAGTTGGCAGGGTATGTCCAAACATGGTTCCCTTTCTCAGTTTGCCACTGGATTCAAGATAGCCTGGCTGATGACGGTTGATTAGCCAGAAACCGGTCCCAGGATGCTTGTTTCTGGTCCAGGGAAGACATGGCTTGGCAGTTCCGGCTGGACTGTTCCCATGAGGCACAGGATCAGACTGATTTGCATATAGCCATGTCTGAACTAGGGTGGCGGAGTGAGCTCAAAAAGATGATGGATGAATCCCAGATCAGTTGACTGGGGGTGAGTGCTTGCAATGTTCAACACTCAGTCCATCATTCCCTTTGGTTTTGCTTTGTTCACCCTAAGTTGGAAGGTTAAGCCCAGACGCTGGTCCCTTGCTCACTTTGCCACTGGATTCAAGCCAGCCTGGCTGATGACGGCTGATTAGCCAGAAACCGTTACCAGGATGATTGTTTCCAGTCCAGGGAAGACATGGCTTGGCAGTTCGGGCTGGACTGTTCCCATGAGGCACAGGGTCAGACTGATTTGTGTATGGCCATGTCTGAAATGGGGTGGCGGAGTGAGCTTAATAAAGAGATGGATTAAACCCAGATCAGTTGACTGGGGGTGAGTGCTTGCAATGCTCAACACTCCATCCATCATTCCCTTTGGTTTGCTTTGTTCGCCCTAAGTTGGCAGGGGATGCCCAGACGTGGGCCCCTTGCTCCCTTTGCCACTGGATTCAAGGTAGCCTTGCTGATGACGGCTGATTAGCCAAAAATCAGTCCCAGGATGCTTGTTTCCGGTCCAAGGAAGACATGGCTTGGCAGTTCGGGCTGAACTGTTCCCGTGAGGCACATAGGTTCTGAATAGGGCTGTCCTCTGCCACCACAATGCTGGATCCACTCCCTGTGGAGTGTCTGAGGTCTCTGCCCTGCACCTTGTAAAGAGAGAGGGAAGACTGTCAACAGAGTACTCCTGGACTGTACTTGTCACCACAATGCTGGCTCCACCTGCTGCCGAGCGTCTGATGTCTCTGCCCTGCACAATGAAAGCAGAAGCCTGCATGCTATCAACAAAGTGCTCAGAAACTGGACTTAACAAGGAAAAGGCCCCCTGGCCTGAAAGAACAAAAGAAATGCAGTATAAGTATAGGAGCCCTGCTCCTAAGAAATCAGATCCTGCTTGACCACGAATAACCTCTGCCCGACGAGAAGGACCTGGAAGAAGCTGTGAGGAGGAGTACTGTCCCTGACCTGGGGGACTGGCCTGCAGTGGGTGCCTTGCTGAGAAAGGAGAGAAAAAGGACTGAAAGAGACTTTTGCTACTTGTGCTTCAAACAATCTCCAAGGGCTTGTGGGTGAGCTTGCCCCGCACAGAGTGAGCCCACTCTGCTTCAAGCCGTTCCTTGCACCGTCACGCTGGGCAGCCCGCACTCTGCCTCACTCCTCCCCCCTTTTCGAGCCGCACTGCTCCCCTCACCGCCCCCACCTCTGAAAGCCGAACGGAGTGCCTCACGAAGCCAAGGACGGCCCGTAGGCACGAAGCGAACCAGCCACCTCGCATCGCACTCGTGATCACCAGGGCCGTGCCGCACTAAGAGAGCCCGGACGTACGCTTCGTACTGGCTGCCTTGTGCCACGCCTGCCCGCATTGAATCAGCAGCTACGAATCGAAGGTACGGCTCAAACGCTGTGAACGCCGGAGGCAACCCGCATCGCCCGCCCCGCTCCTCAAAGCCCTCCTGCTCTATGCCTCGTATGAGACGCCTACCAGAGCCGGGGCCCGCCTCACAGAGGAGTCGCCAGCATCTTTGTGTTGCCTGCACATCCCGGACGCCGCATTCGAACGGGACTCCTCATCGCAGAAAAGGTACTGTCACTCAACGTGTATCACAGTGTGTATGCCACGGACCACGGAGTCCAAAACGCTGGTTTAAATCCTTTTTGACATTGTTTTTCAACGGTAAGAGTCAGACAAGAGTGCGCAACGCTCACAGGAACCAAGATTTACACATTTTTAACAGAATCCTCATTTTATTGCTAAATAGTATTATGGCCCCATTTTACAAACGTTATTTGGTCTTGTGCTAAGCCTTATATCAAGATACTTTTTTTATACAAAACTAGACTGGTGTCCATTTGTGGTGTGTCATTGAATTACTGTATGTGGTCATAAATGCTTAACCCATAACGCTCTGAAGTTTAGCCTTGTCTGCTCGCGTCACGCAACCTAGAGGGTGAGTAAGGGTTATTTTAAAGATTAAGTCCCTTGCCCTGACTAGAGGAGAGGGTCCCTGCTTGTCACAAGTACTCACCTGTGATAACCAGAGACCCCCAAATCTAACATTGGAGGCAGAAGTGAGGATTCCGAATTTGCATTTGTGATTAATATACAGTAATTGGTGAACACCACGTAGTGAGTTCAGACCAATAACGCAGCCACATACTTGTTGATTTTTGTTTTTGCCAAGAGATCTCCATTTTTTTCAAGAAAAGTCATGCCTGATTCAGTCAATGGACAAAAGGCAGCATCTGTAGTCTCTGACATTGAAGGAATAGAATGGGAAGAAGAGAGACTAGAGAGCTACTCCTTAGCCCAGCTGAAGGGCTTCTGCAAAAAGTTTAGAGTTTCACAGTCTGGATGTAAAAACAAGCTCACTTCCAAAAGGCGCTGAGGGCCTGGATTGAGTCAAGTGCACCTGAGAATAGAGTGGATATTGAACCAGCAGAAAACATTCATGATTTTGGCAGAGTCCTGTCGCCAGAGGAGTTAGCAGACAGGAAGGAAACCCGGGCACATGCAATGGAGATGGCAAAACTAAATGGTCAGCTGGAGATGGAAAGCAAAAGGCTGGCTATGGAAGAAAGAAAAATTCAAATGGAGCATGAAATTAAGTTGAGGGAGCTGGAGCTGAAAGCTAAAAGTATGGAAGCTACTCCCTCTGGTGGCAGCGCATCGCCAGTGCAGGTAGAATCAAGGGTGTACATGCCAAAGGATGTGGCGAAAGAATTTTTTAAGAATGATGACATAGGGCAGTGGTTCAAGGCCTATGAGGTAGCCATGTCTTTCCACCGGGTCCCTGAGAGAGATTGGGGAGCACTGGATGGTTGGTTGAAGGGAAGCAAATTATTGATTTTCAAGGTCTCTTTGATTTAATTGCATGGGAGCACTTGTCTCGTAATTGTTTTCCTGAGCTAAGCCAGCACCTGATTGATAGCAAGCTTACTAACCCTAGGAAGCTCGCTGAGGAGGCGGACTGCTGGGTCAGCACCAGGGTCCACAAGGGTCAAGTGGGAGACTCCTCCAAGGGTGGGCAGGGTCCCCAGCAGAGGAGTGGGGGGACAAGGGCAAACAGAGGTAGTTTCAGAAGAGGCCCCAAAGTAATCCCCAAGGGAACCAAGGGAAAGTTTCTCTGCCTCCCCCACCCCAGAAAATGACCGGGGCCCCGACAGGTACCCCTGTTCCAAGAGGGCCCCTAAAGTGTTACAAATGTGGTTAACTGGGGCATTTTGCCAATGATCCCAAGTGTCGCCTGTTTGGTAAACCAGCACCCACTGGTGCTCAGCCCCGGCAGATGGCTAGTGTAGCCTTTGAGGGGGAGGTAGAAGTCCAAGGTGGGTGGGATCCTGTTCAGATGGCCCTGGTCTTGTTAGGAGACAGTGAGATGGGCCCTGAGAACCAACTGTCCTCTAACACTAAGACATATGGGCAGTAGGGACCGTCAATGGCCAAAGGGTGGAGGCTCTTAGAGATACAGGAGCCCCAGGTGCTGCTGTCAAGCAGCACCTGTGTCTCAAGAGCAGGTTGTCCCCCATGCATACTGCCGGGTTGTCAACGCTGACAACACAGAGAGTTGTTGTCTAATGGCTCAGGGTCCCTTTGAGTGGGGGGGGTCTCTGGTACTCTTCGAGTAGCTGTGAGAACTGTCATGCCTGTAGACTGTTTGTTAGGGAACGACTTGGAAAGTTCACCTTGGGAAAAGGTGAAGAAATGTGCTCACCTAAGGATGGTGGGTCTGCCTGACTGGGCGTGCGTAACCACCCAGTCTGAGGGAGAGGCCCAGGAACCGGCCTTAGAGAGGAGGCGCAGGAGGTGCAGGAAACCGGCCCCTGAAGTTCCCACGGCTCTGGAGGAAGCAGACCTTGAGGGGGATGCCCTGGAGCCTACCGGGGAACAGATAGCTGAACTGGGGGACCTGCCTGAGCTGACCCATTGCCCCTCCAGGGAGGAATTCTGCAGGGCGCAGAAAGACTGTCCTTCTCTCATAGGTCTGCGGCAGCAGGCTGCAGACCAGGCCAACGGTGATCAGTCTGGAACACATTTCATTTATTGGGAGAATGACCTCCTGTATTCAGAGCCTAAGGTTGCTGAACCTGGGTCAGCCCGTGCGCTGGTGGTACCCCAGAGATTCAGGGCCTTCCTACTGTGGCTGGCTCACGATATGCCATTGGCAGGGCACTTGGGGCAGGACAAAACCTATGAAAGGCTTTTCACCCACTTTTATTGGCCTTAAATCCCCAATAACTCAGATCCTCACTGTAGGACCTGCCAGACTTGCAAGGCAAGTGGAAAGAGTGGGAGGAAGCAGAAGGCTCCTCTCCAGCCATTCCCTGTAGTCAGTACCGTATTCCAGCGAGTGAGAATTGACATTGTGGGGCCACTGGACCCCAGGACAGCCATGGGCAACAGTTCCTGTTCCTGGTGGACCATGCCACCCTTTACCCGGAATCCATCCCTCTGAGGACAGTGACGGCCCACATGGTGGGACGTGCGCTGATGGGAATTTTCTCCAGAGTGGGATTCCCTCTAGAGGTGGTGCCTGACTGGGGTACTAATTTCATCTCCAAGTGTATGAAATCCCTTTGGCAAGAGTGTGGTGTAACCTACAAATTCACCACGCCTAATTACCCTCAAGGAAACGGGTTGGTTGAAAGATTCAACCGAACTCTGAAGGGCATGATTATGGGTCTGGAAGAACCCATGAGGCATAAGTGGGAGGTCCTCTTTCCATGCCTGCTCTTTGCTTACCGTGAGGTACCACAGAAGTCTCTAGGGTCCATCCCCTTTGAGCTCCTGTATGGCCACCCAGTGAGAGGACCTCTAAGTCTGGTCAAGGAAGGCTGGGAGCAATCTCCCAGGAAACCTCCCCAGAATGTATATAGCTACATGCTGGCCTTCAGGAACCAGACTAGGCATTTCAGAGCACTTGCTGAGGCAAATCTGGAAGCCAGCCAGGAGGAGATGAAGCAGTGGTATGATCAGAATGCCACTCTGGTAGAGCTTCAGCCTGGACAGAAGGTGTGGGTCTTGGCCCCCGTGGAGCCTTGTGCGCTCCAGGATAAGTGGACAGGCCCCATTGAGGTTATGGAGTGCAAGAGTCCAGTTACCTATTTGGTGGACTTGCAATCTCCCAGGAACCCCTTGAGGGTCCTGCATGTCAACCGCCTTAAGCCCCACTTGGAGAGGTCCGAAGTGGGAATGCTCTTAGCAACAGATGATGGAATGGAGGAGGATACTGAGCCTCTTCCTGACCTCCTGGTAGCCAGAGAGCAAGATGGGTCAGTGGATGGAGTTAACCTCTCTCCCACCCTGACCCCTGAGCAACAGTATGACTGCCGCCAGTTGCTGGGGCAGTTCTCTGACCTGTTCTCCTTGGTTCCTAGTATCACTGACTGGTGCGCCCATGATGTGGGTTGTTAGAAATGGGATTTCCGGTTGGCTAAGGCTTGCTCTAAAGCCAGGCAGAAACCACCACTCTAGTCAGGGCAAGGGAGTTACATGCCAAAGATAACCCCTGCTCACCCTCTAGGTAACGTGACACGAGCAGTAAGGCTTATCCCGGAGGCAATGTAAGTTATGTATTTGCGCACGCACCCACCAGCAACAACATCCTAGGCCCCCCACAAAAGGAACTCCACACAAGGTTATATGTAAAAATAGCCTTTGTATTATACCAAACACATTAGATAAGAAACACACACTTTACAATGTGCCATAGGCACGGGCAGAATTTACAGGGGATTATGTATATGGGACAGGGCCACGTGGGCCACTGTCAGGAATGAGAACTTTTAGAAATAGCACTTGGTAGAATTAGCACTTTGTAAGAATAACACTTAGCACATATAATAACTGTAGCATCAAATAACAAATGTAGCACACAACCAGTAACCACTGGTAAAAGGTAAGTACCACCTACGCAATCCTAAACACTTTAGGCAAATATCACGCAGGGAACCATGAACTCCCTAGTAGAACCTATACTAGGAAAAACAACCTCCTAAGCATAAACATATGTCTAGAGGTATCAGAACAGGGTGCGGAAAACATTCTACACACAGTACATTTCCTAGCACCCTAAGAAGCACTTAAATAACATTTAGCGCAGAAATCACATTAAAGTCCAGGTTGCGCCACTGCGCCAAAACCTAAACGTAGCAGCTGCCCACTACTTGCTGGGCAGCTGAGGACAAGAACAGGGCGTAAACACTGCAGCTGGCACTAAGTGCTGCGCAGCTGGGGAAGGCCAAAGTAGGGATGAAGGAGTGCGACTCACTCCTGAGTCCAAAGTACATGTCCCTAGGAAGGAAAACCTAAACGGCGCAGCTGCCCACCACTTGCTGCGCAGCTGGGATCTCAAAACTGCAACAGGGGCCCTCCCTAGCCCTTCAGAACAAAACTGCGCCAACTGTTGGAGCCCTCTGGCTCTAGAAATACATGTTGCGCATACGGTGAAGCCCTCTAGGCTCTGAAATTAGCTATGCCCCTTGGAGCACTCTGGCTCCTAAACCAGGGGCGGTGGGTGACATTTCAAAGTGGTGGGGCGCAAAGTGATTTGCATACTGCACCGTAGCGAGCGAGCGCAGCGAGCGAGCCCGAACCCCAAAAGGGGGGTTTTGTGGGATTACCCCCCCAAGGAAATTTTGAAAAAAAAGAAGAAAAATCGTGCATTTTCAAGCAAATTTGAGAAAGCAGGATGGTTAATAAAGCAATTGTGAAAGTGCAGTTATTACATTAATAGATGGCATAACATAGGTAGCTGCTTATTCAGTATAACCACAGAGCTTCATACATTCCATCCTATTACGCTCAGGTGCTGAATTCAGACTATAAGACTTTCATGAAAATCTCAGCTCTAAGAGTAGAAGAAGTTGCACAGCAGTTGGGAAACAGCATTCACAAAGCATTAGGAAAATGAGAGGCAATTACTTGAAAGCAAACTGAAAGCAATGCATCAAGTAGTAACTTAAAGCAATGCATCCAGCAAAACAGTGCATGCAGTCAACCATACAAAAGTAAACTAAAGCAAGTGTGAACCTGTGAACCTTCACTTTGAAAGCAGGGTGCTAGTCAACAGGCCAGTCACATACATTTAAACTGAAGAAGAGTACAGCTCAGCATGCGGGCACCAACATAAAAGCACCAAGCAAGTCAAACAGTTTAATGAAAGAAAAATGAAAGCAATACATCCAGCAAACTAGACAGTGACTCAAAAAGTAAACTGAAGCAAGTGCACACTGAAAGGAATGCGCAGTCATAAGTCAGACATTCACATAAAAGCAACTTACCAAGACACCCAATCAATTACATGGGAAAAACTTGGGCCAATGCACCCAGAAAACTAGACCAGCACACCAAAGCATCCCACCCCTGATTGGATGGCAGCTGTGCTCTTCGGGTCACCCCTCAGTTTTTTGGCAGGGTTGAGCACCCCCCAGTTTTATGCCCTCTGTGTCTGAAGGGGAGACAGGCAAAAGGGGTCATAATGGGACATCTGGCACATCCACTTTGTAATCGAGATCACACACCCAGCTCAAGACTGAGTTACAGGCTGATCTTAAATCTTTAAACAACCACAAGGGTCTCCAGCTAGTTGGTTCTTGAGCCAAAAGAATCCTCAGCTCACTGGGAGTCTTTACATCGCGCCTGAGATGACATGACAATGTCCCTTAATCCGGAGCAACTGTGGGGACTGGTCTGGGTCTGGATCTGATTTGGTACGAGCAGGATACAAAAAGTAACGGGTAGGTGGTAACCCACTTCAAGTGAAGGAGCTGTAAGGAACATAAGCGCACTGGTGTTGATACCACTAACAGGGCAGCTCTGGCTTTCTCAGGGTGGGTGTCAGCTGTGTGATGAAACCAGCATGTGACGGAGTTACCTCAAACAAACTAAAACCAATGCACTCATCAAGACAAGGAGTTACATGAAATCAAATAGAAAACCACCATCAAGCCAGGTAGTCACCTAAAGGCAAATTGAAGTGACTGCACACTATGGGAAGTGCACTTCACCAGCCAGCCTATTACACTAAAGGAAAATAAAACCAATGCTCCCAATAAACAAGACAACATAAATTGAAAATATTTCCCAGCAGGACCAATAGTCACAAAAAGTAAAGAAACAGAACGAAGTCAGAGGCACTCCAGGAATCCAGGTAGTCACACAAAATCATAACTGATTGAGAAAACTGTGTACTGAAAACTATTGCAAATAAGACAATTATATCAGAACAAACTAGTCACAGGGAAACAAACGCATGCATCCATCAAGCCGTGCATCACAAGTCAGCAAACAGAATCGAATTAAACCAGCAATACTTGGTGTCACTCAAAAGCAAGTATAAAGTGCACTTCAGCAAACAGGTCAGCCACATTAACAGGAAACTTTCGAGGATACACCCCAAAAAGTCATAGACTCAGTTGCCAAAAAAACAAATGCACTCCAGCAACATAGGAAGTCGAATGAACACCACTGTACATAACAGCACTGTACATAACGCACACATTACACAGAGACTAGCAATCATAGGTGTGTTAAACAGTGTATAGGACATGTTATATAAGACAAACGACAACAAGGGTCGAATTCACATGTCATCCACATTGATAGGCAGTATAGTTAAAGAGTACTTGGTCTGGAGAAGCACAAACTCTGAATTTAAAATGTAACACAATGGATTGATGCTCTCTTTAATAACAAGAACTGATTTGTACCCAAGTGAACCCTTTTCCCAACATTGGAATAATGACAGTCTGGGGGGGAAATCCATACACACTAATCTATACCTTGAAGTCTGCACGCAGTTCTTTGATGATGACAGTTAATAGTTCACTGTAAACTACAACTAACAAAAGGAAGTCTCTGACAAAAGCAGTAACCCACTGACCTGTTTACATTACATTCACTGTTATATGCATGGTACATGTTCTTCGCAGCAAGCATATTAACCCTCTGCTCTGCACTACCTTACCATGAATTAAAACTTCGATGAGTCAAAACGTCTATTAGACAAAACTTCGATCTCGCCTGGAAGAACATTAATCACCGGAGTTTTTTTGACATTTTAATTGCTGTCTGGACATTGCTGGAGCGCGGCAGCAGGTGCATTTACGCACAATGTAAACAAGCAAACACCATTTTGTGATCTGCATCAGGTATATGTTCTTTGCAGCAGGCACATTAACCTTCTGCGCTGCCGCCTGCTGCTATTTCACTACTGGGACCACAAACATAGTCTGGCAGACTGCCAACGCACCTACATATATAGGCCAACAACTGATGTTTCTATTTTTTGTTTTATATAGCGAAGTAGACCCGAGACATCGGGTATCAGAGCGCTTTACATGACATTGAGCACCAGTTTCGTTACATCACCAGTATTGCCTAAATCAACATTAGAACACATCAGTGGCCACGCTGGCGCTTAATAATACAACAACATGCCTTTGAAAGGCAGGTGGGGCTGGGCAGAGACACTCATGTTTAGCTCTGCCTGACATGGGCCTGACTCGAACTTTCATCTGCTCAAAATGTCTTTCAATCGATCTATGCGAGACATTTCCTAAATGTGTAACGCACGCACGTTACTTTTCAGGAAACCTATTCACAGCACGGCAGCAACATTTACACTTAATCAACATTACTTGCCCAGCCCTCAAACTGAAGAAAACCTCACACACACCTCTCAGTGCAGCAGAGTGGACAGAGGGGTGACTTTTTAACTGACTGAGGCTTTTATGGGCGGTAACACCCTCCTCTCTACCTCTTAACATGCTCCCGCTTTCCACTCCCTGCCATACTTCTTCCATGTTATGCTTCCTCTTTTCTGCCAGACCCTGAGCCCCCCCAATTAATAGCCTCTTGCCCACCTCCCTCCATAAAATGATGTTTCCCCCAATACCCCACCTGTGACCCGCCGCTTTACTTCATCCATTCCCGATCCTGCCTCGTCGTCTTTACCAAATGTATTTGATCATTTCTTTTTTACCAAGGACAATGTTCCACCATTTCTCTCCCTATCACCCCTCTCAACCCTTCTTCCTCACATGCCCCCCTCCCTATCACGTTGTCCCATTCCACAGAGTGGCGCAAGATTACCTGCCTAATGAATATTAATGAGGCACATCGAAACCCCTTATGATTGATGGCAAATACAGGCTTCAGTGAAGCACACTTTCACTTTGACCAGATAGCTAGTTAATTAATTACAGATTTGATTCCCAACACCAGCTGAAGTCAAAGCGGAGCAGCAGTGCCTAAAGTGGGCTCATGAATCCTCTGAGCCTCTCCCTTCATTAGAGGTGGTTCACAAATGTTTGATTCAGCTAATTTATCTAGTTGGGAGGAAAATCGGTGGTTACATCATATCGTCACATAGCTCTTTACTGCCAACTGAAATTCATGTAGGAGTAGGACCTATGGAAACTTCCTGCAGCACACCATGGTAAAAAGAGAAACCTTGCAGTGTGTGATTAGCCCCTTGGAGGTTTTTCTGTATGTTTTTGCTTTTCAGCATCCCAGGTTGCTTATGTTTAAAAGCGCCACGCTTGCACAATGACGCCCATCCCTGAAAGAGTACGAAGAGGAGATGTGATTTTAACACGCTCTCTCGAGGGGAGGGGGTGCTGCTAGCTCCGTGCTGTGAAAGAGCCCACGCTGGTGAAGTCGACTGGAGTCTAAGGACCCTCCCTATGTTACTTCCTAAATCAGACCCTCCAGGATTTCGCGATTTCGCGATTTGCAAAAAAATCGCGAAATCGGCCGTTTTGTAAAAATGCCGCGATTTTTACAAAACGGCCCGCGAAATTTGATGAAAAATGTGAATCCATGCTGGGATTTATTTCTGCGTTCTCGATGGCACAGAAATGTTAAATGTGGGGAAACATTTTGCTCGTAATCTCTTCGTCTTCCTTCCGTAATAGATAGTATATCGCCCTCAAGTGGTTATTTATGGAATTACGCAGCAGATTATTCTGAGAGGAAAAGTGCTCAGAACTGGAAACGAAGCACGCTGCGGCCGGCGAGGGACAACAGCACCAGCCAGAGAAAAAGGACAGGACAAGGGGGCTTTGGAAGTGGCAGGCTCATGAGGTAAATCTTTGAGGCAGGAGGGGGCACAACTCATGATGGAATGAGGACAGACATTCAGTGGCGTAACAAAGCTTGGGGGGGGGCCCCTGCAAAGTAATCGGAGGGGGCCCCCTCACCCATGGACCCAGTCAGGAGCTGAAGGTTGAGTGCGCTACAGGAGTGTAGGCGCATCCCTGTGTTGGGCACACTTATATGGAGCTGTGTGTGGTGAGACAACACAGTGAGTTTCCAAACAATTGTAGTCAATAAAGTATCAAAGTTGAACGTTGCAGGTAAACGTTTAATCCAAATTTGTCATGTGCAATAAACCATATTATATTCAAATGGATTTGCAGACCATCAGTTCATATCATCTGAAACTGTACATAGCTCCGATGCATTTCGGACAATGTTTGTCCTTTCTCAAGGAGCTCTAAAACAAAGAGGATATATAACCATATCAATATCATGGAGAATTAAAGAAACAAGAAGTATACAATACATTTCAATATACCAAAGTTAATGTAACGGTTGTTAAACATGCATTAAATTGTGGTACCAACGGAGTAAAAAAATAAAACGGGGATGACTAGAGAGACAAGGGTAAGGGAGGCTGGAGGTGCGTGAGGCCAACAGTTATGGCGCAGGTGAGCCAGTTCAATAAGGACCGGTATTATAGATCAAATGCGGGAGCACAATGATCCAGGAAATGCTCAAGTGGTGGTGTGAGAGCGGGTGCAAAGTGGTTCGAAAATTCACGAGCTGCAAAACAGCAGATCAATGTGTTAGCGGTCCCGTAATGGTGTGCCGCTCGCTCGGATTTTAAAAGGTAGTGTGGTGTGCTCAATGGGCGGTTAGCGGGAAAAAGTAATCAAGCTTACCGGGGTAGTCTCATCAGCGGAACCTATGGTGAAGGTCTGTGAAGGTGAAACTCCGCGGAATGAATGCGGAGTTTTGAAAAAAGGATGTTGAAATGGAAAACGGACTAGGTGAAGTGTGAGTGGGTCTGGTTACAGCGTAACGGGGTGGCCATCTTGGAAGGGGGATTGGAAAAAAGGCATCCTGCCTTAATGAGGTCAAAAAGAGGTGAGGGAAAAATGATATCAATCGCAACAGCGAAACAATATTGCAATGCATCAATAGATGCCCAAAGGCGGCATTATAAATAGCAGCTTAGCTCAGTCCGGTCATTAAGACCAAAAGGTTTCTGTGTTTGTAGCCTGTACATCCAGGCTGTTTCTCTCCGTAGCAATGTTTTATTGTTGTCTCTGCCTTCTTTTGGTTGAACAGTCTCAAGGACCAGATATTTGAGTTGGGATACGTTGTGGTTCGCTTCATTAAAGTGAAGCGCAATGTTAGATTTGGAATTCTTGGTCCTGATATTCGACTTGTGTTCGTTCAGTCTTGTTTTAATCTTCCTACTTGTCTTTCCCACATATGTTTTCCCGCATGGGCACTTGAGGAGATAGATTAGATTTGAGGAATCGCATGTAGCGTCAACATTCAACTTGATATCAAACCCTCTCATAGGGTGGCAGATCGTGTTACCTTTAATTACATTATTGCAGTTGCTGCAATGGTAGCATGGCCGAGTTCCAGTGGAGGTGAAGGGTCCTTTTATGGCGAGAGGCTTTGAAAGGATTTCCTTAAAGTTCATGGGCCTGGTATAAGCGAAGATCGGAGGATCATGGAATAAATCACCGAAATCCGGTTCCGATGATAAGATGCGCCAGTGTTTTTTGATGATCTGTTTATATTGGTTGCTTGAGGTCGAATACCTTGAAACCAATACCATTCGCTGGCTTTCGGTTTTAGGTTTGCTGGCTAAAGCATCTGTTCTTGAGATGTTGGATGCACGATCCATTGCGTTTTTTAGAATGGTTTCAGGATATCCTCTCCGTTGGAATCTAGATGCCATCTCAGTGATTTGATTCCTTCTAATGATTGGGTCAGAAACTATCCTGGTTACTCTCAGCATCTGGCTGTAAGGTAAATGTTGCTTGAGGGAGTCTCGATGAAAGCTGCTGTACAGTAACGCATTGTTGCGGTCTGTAGATTTCCTATATAGATCCGTCTGTATGCCTTGTGGGGTTATTTGGATGAGCACGTCCAAGAAAGCAATTTCTTGGTGGTCAATGTTCCAAGTAAAGTCTATACGATCATCCTTAGTGTTGAGGTCCCTTAAGGCCCGTTCTAAGCTTTCTTGGGAGCCTTTCCAAATGAAAAGTAGGTCGTCGATGTACCGTGTATAAAGTTTGAGGTTGTCCATCCATGTTCTGTTCTGGTATATGTAGCTGTGTTCGAAGTTACCCATGTATAGGTTCGCATAGGTAGGAGCCGCACAATTGCCCATAGCCATTCCGGACATTTGTAAGTACCAGGTTTGGTCGTGTTCGAAGTAACTATGGTATAGTGTGTATATCATCAGTTCTAAGATGAAAGGTTTCAAAGGGTCGTTGATTCCTGATGTGAGCAAGGCTTGTTCCACCGCGTTGATGCCTCCTTCATGCGGAATGGAGGTATATAAGCTTCTTACATCTGCAGTGCAGAGTATCAGTTTCTCATTCTCAACAAAGTTCAAAGTTAGTAGTTTATTGAGTAGTTGTGTGGTATCCTTTATGTAGCTGGGTAATGAATGAACCATTGGTTTCAGGTATCGATCTATGAATTTGCCTGCCTGTGGGCTCATGAATTGATCCTCTAGTTGAAACAATTGGGCGGAATGGTGGATCCAACAAGTTTTTGTGTATCTTCGGGAGCATAGTTATTGTAGGGCTCCGTGGATGTTCCGTAATTAGGTATTTTTTCGTTCTTTCTTCAATAATTCCATCAGTCGCGGCTTTGTTAACAATGGACACTAATTCCTGTTTGTATTCTTGCGTGGGATTACCGTCTAGAGGTAAGTAGACGTCCCTATCCATGACATGTTCCATGGTTCTTTGTCTGTAGAGTTCCATGTTGAGAATAACAAGGGCGCCTCCTTTGTCGGCTTTCACACATTTTATCGCCGGATTTTTGGCAATATTTCTGAGCCTATCCATATCTTTAGTCGTGACGTTCTTATGGGTCTTTTTACGAAAGTTAATTCTGGAAATATCCTGTTTCACTAGAGTTTCGAACATGTCAATACTTTTGTGACTAACTGGTGGTATGTAGGTACTAGAGGGACGTAAACCCAGAAGTTCATCAGGTTTTGGATTAGTGGCTGGCTCTAAAACTTTTTCGAAGAAGTGTTTGAGGCGAAGTTTCCTTGTGAGTTTGAACGTGCTGACGTCCAATTCAAGGAGGTTGGTGTTGCTGGTGGGAACAAAAGTCATGCCTTTTTGAAGGATCCTAATTTCGTGTTCGGTCAAGATGGTGTTCGAGATGTTGATTACTAGCGGTGCTTCCTGGTTTTCTTGTTGGGCTTCTGAGGTTGTTGGATTTCTCCGTTGTCTTTTTCCAGCCCTCTTTCCCCGTCGGGGTCTGCGGTTTTGTCTGTACCTTCTCCTAAAAAAGACTCAGTGGAGGTTGAGTCGCTAGTAATCAACATCTCGAACACCATCTTGACCGAACACGAAATTAGGATCCTTCAAAAAGGCATGACTTTTGTTCCCACCAGCAACACCAACCTCCTTGAATTGGACGTCAGCACGTTCAAACTCACAAGGAAACTTCGCCTCAAACACTTCTTCGAAAAAGTTTTAGAGCCAGCCACTAATCCAAAACCTGATGAACTTCTGGGTTTACGTCCCTCTAGTACCTACATACCACCAGTTAGTCACAAAAGTATTGACATGTTCGAAACTCTAGTGAAACAGGATATTTCCAGAATTAACTTTCGTAAAAAGACCCATAAGAACGTCACGACTAAAGATATGGATACGCTCAGAAATATTGCCAAAAATCCGGCGATAAAATGTGTGAAAGCCGACAAAGGAGGCGCCCTTGTTATTCTCAACATGGAACTCTACAGACAAAGAACCATGGAACATGTCATGGATAGGGACGTCTACTTACCTCTAGACGGTAATCCCACGCAAGAATACAAACAGGAATTAGTGTCCATTGTTAACAAAGCCGCGACTGATGGAATTATTGAAGAAAGAACGAAAAAATACCTAATTACGGAACATCCACGGAGCCCTACAATAACTATGCTCCCGAAGATACACAAAAACTTGTTGGATCCACCATTCCGCCCAATTGTTTCAACTAGAGGATCAATTCATGAGCCCACAGGCAAATTCATAGATCGATACCTGAAACCAATGGTTCATTCATTACCCAGCTACATAAAGGATACCACACAACTACTCAATAAACTACTAACTTTGAACTTTGTTGAGAATGAGAAACTGATACTCTGCACTGCAGATGTAAGAAGCTTATATACCTCCATTCCGCATGAAGGAGGCATCAACGCGGTGGAACAAGCCTTGCTCACATCAGGAATCAACGACCCTTTGAAACCTTTCATCTTAGAACTGATGATATACACACTATACCATAGTTACTTCGAACACGACCAAACCTGGTACTTACAAATGTCCGGAATGGCTATGGGCAATTGTGCGGCTCCTACCTATGCGAACCTATACATGGGTAACTTCGAACACAGCTACATATACCAGAACAGAACATGGATGGACAACCTCAAACTTTATACACGGTACATCGACGACCTACTTTTCATTTGGAAAGGCTCCCAAGAAAGCTTAGAACGGGCCTTAAGGGACCTCAACACTAAGGATGATCGTATAGACTTTACTTGGAACATTGACCACCAAGAAATTGCTTTCTTGGACGTGCTCATCCAAATAACCCCACAAGGCATACAGACGGATCTATATAGGAAATCTACAGACCGCAACAATGCGTTACTGTACAGCAGCTTTCATCGAGACTCCCTCAAGCAACATTTACCTTACAGCCAGATGCTGAGAGTAACCAGGATAGTTTCTGACCCAATCATTAGAAGGAATCAAATCACTGAGATGGCATCTAGATTCCAACGGAGAGGATATCCTGAAACCATTCTAAAAAATGCAATGGATCGTGCATCCAACATCTCAAGAACAGATGCTTTAGCCAGCAAACCTAAAACCGAAAGCCAGCGAATGGTATTGGTTTCAAGGTATTCGACCTCAAGCAACCAATATAAACAGATCATCAAAAAACACTGGCGCATCTTATCATCGGAACCGGATTTCGGTGATTTATTCCATGATCCTCCGATCTTCGCTTATACCAGGCCCATGAACTTTAAGGAAATCCTTTCAAAGCCTCTCGCCATAAAAGGACCCTTCACCTCCACTGGAACTCGGCCATGCTACCATTGCAGCAACTGCAATAATGTAATTAAAGGTAACACGATCTGCCACCCTATGAGAGGGTTTGATATCAAGTTGAATGTTGACGCTACATGCGATTCCTCAAATCTAATCTATCTCCTCAAGTGCCCATGCGGGACAACATATGTGGGAAAGACAAGTAGGAAGATTAAAACAAGACTGAACGAACACAAGTCGAATATCAGGACCAAGAATTCCAAATCTAACATTGCGCTTCACTTTAATGAAGCGAACCACAACGTATCCCAACTCAAATATCTGGTCCTTGAGACTGTTCAACCAAAAGAAGGCAGAGACAACAATAAAACATTGCTACGGAGAGAAACAGCCTGGATGTACAGGCTACAAACACAGAAACCTTTTGGTCTTAATGACCGGACTGAGCTAAGCTGCTATTTATAATGCCGCCTTTGGGCATCTATTGATGCATTGCAATATTGTTTCGCTGTTGCGATTGATATCATTTTTCCCTCACCTCTTTTTGACCTCATTAAGGCAGGATGCCTTTTTTCCAATCCCCCTTCCAAGATGGCCACCCCCGTTACGCTGTAACCAGACCCACTCACACTTCACCTAGTCCGTTTTCCATTTCAACATCCTTTTTTCAAAACTCCGCATTCATTCCGCGGAGTTTCACCTTCACAGACCTTCACCATAGGTTCCGCTGATGAGACTACCCCGGTAAGCTTGATTACTTTTTCCCGCTAACCGCCCATTGAGCACACCACACTACCTTTTAAAATCCGAGCGAGCGGCACACCATTACGGGACCGCTAACACATTGATCTGCTGTTTTGCAGCTCGTGAATTTTCGAACCACTTTGCACCCGCTCTCACACCACCACTTGAGCATTTCCTGGATCATTGTGCTCCCGCATTTGATCTATAATACCGGTCCTTATTGAACTGGCTCACCTGCGCCATAACTGTTGGCCTCACGCACCTCCAGCCTCCCTTACCCTTGTCTCTCTAGTCATCCCCGTTTTATTTTTTTACTCCGTTGGTACCACAATTTAATGCATGTTTAACAACCGTTACATTAACTTTGGTATATTGAAATGTATTGTATACTTCTTGTTTCTTTAATTCTCCATGATATTGATATGGTTATATATCCTCTTTGTTTTAGAGCTCCTTGAGAAAGGACAAACATTGTCCGAAATGCATCGGAGCTATGTACAGTTTCAGATGATATGAACTGATGGTCTGCAAATCCATTTGAATATAATATGGTTTATTGCACATGACAAATTTGGATTAAACGTTTACCTGCAACGTTCAACTTTGATACTTTATTGACTACAATTGTTTGGAAACTCACTGTGTTGTCTCACCACACACAGCTCCATATAAGTGTGCCCAACACAGGGATGCGCCTACACTCCTGTAGCGCACTCAACCTTCAACCACTTTGACGCATTTTGAACAGTTACGTCGCCTGTAGGAGCACCTTCACCTAGATACCTTGTTTAACCTTCTCACTAATAAACTTTGAAATATCAGCTGTGCGCCACGCCCATCACCTTTGGTATACTTCCCAGTCAGGAGCTGCCAGGCTAGGGGCCCGGTGTCCATGTACTGTGCTGGCGGGGACCCCTGGTGCTCAGGGACCAGCGCCACAGGGGCTCCTTGGGCTTATGTTACACCACTGAGTAGAGTGAGGTCAGGTAATAAGAGGAATGAGGTAGAGAAAGGTGTAAGAAAGATGGGGAGTGGCGAAACAGAGAAATAGCTGAAAGAGAGATAGAAAACGAGATAAGGTTGTAGCGAGAAAAACAAAGCGATAAAGAGTTGAGGTAAAAATAGAGATGAGATTCTATTAGAAGAGAAGTAGATGGGGAGAGATACAGGGAAGTCAGGCTGAAAACGAGCAGCATGTCACAGAAACAGGAATGAGGTAGAGAGAGTTGAGGTATAGAGAATTGAGAGTGATAGATCAAGATGTAATCACAGAGTTACGGTGAAAAGGTCATAGAGAGGCTGAAGGAGTTAAAGTCGATTGCCGTATATTGAGAGAGAAAGGCGAGGTAGAGAACGCTAAAATAGAGAGGTGGCGAGGATGAAGGTAGATAGAGAAAGAAAGAGAGGTTAAGGAAAGTGTTAAGGAGAGGAGAGGTGAGGTGACCTGAGGCGAGAGAAGTGACACAGATAGATTAATTATCAATCGGATAGTCACCATCTGCTTGAGAGTGCAAGGGTTAAGGGTTGCAGGCCAGACATGCAAACTAAGGGGCAGATTGTTTTATTTTTTAGCACAGCAACCAAAGTTACTAGCACTGCATTACACACGGGAAGAAAGCACCCTAGAGCTATATTCACAAAACAATTGCCTATTGCTGGTGCACATACAGGCTGCCTAACGCAGTGCACATCCTTTGAGCATGCTGCTGTCTCGCATTGATTTGCATTGAAAGCACCCCTTTTCCAGTACGAAACTCTATACATAGACTGTTCTTAACAATTCCACACATTATCTGTGTGCTATACTGTGCAGCACACATTAAATGTGTTTAATGTTTAGAGCAATTAATATATTTTTTCATGTTAGCATATGCTTCAAGGAGGTGTTAGTTTTTTTTGTATGCAAAGCGGACCTGCTTTTTAAACTTCAAAACGTATTGGCAAAAACTATTATGAACTCATTTAAAAGGAATGAAGACCTCAGGGTCTCTGGCAAATTTGTTTTTGACGACGATCCCAGGAGGTGACATGAATATGGTATGTATGTTCCATATGAGACATCAGCCTACTGGGATGCTGACACGGTCGGTGATGTTGCAAGGCGTATTGCATTGGAGAGACCATATTAGGCACTCTAGTGAAGTGTGGGGCCATATAGTAACAAGAATTTATGATCCCCCACATTAAACGGTATAATTCTCCCCACACTGCAAGAATCATTGGGCGTCTATTACTGTTGCCGTGAATCCACTGTGAAAAGGGAGGCACGGGCCCTGGAGACTCAGAGAGCTCCGAAATGCAATATGTGCATGCCAACACCAGCAAGAGACCTGTCCAATGGCCTCATACACTAATGCACTAAAAGTGTCTCAGAGCCAAATGAGGGAAGTGATCCAGGAGAAAAAGTCTGGTGTGCACCAATACACGGGTGACGCCCGGGGCCCCGGGCCGCACCATTTCGAACTTGACTCTCAGGGGCCCCGGGCCGCACCATTTTGAAGCATAGTGGTAGGGTGAGCGAGGGGATCGAGAGTAGAAGGCAAGGGTTAAGGTTGTCTGGCATGGCAAGAGTAGGACCGGACGTATGTTAAATCTACATTTCAATCAAACCAAACATAGGGGTATATTATCAACAACTAGCGATAATTTTTGTCTCTAACTTGTTTAGAGACAAAAATTATCGCCGCACATCGGCGATTTTTATCGCAGATAAACCTTGCTATTAGCAAGGTTTATCGCAAATGCGATAAAAAACGCCCGCAATGAATGAATATCGCTGAAAAGTCAGCGATATTCATGCATTATCGAGCAAATGCTCTTAGCCATGTTATCCACCTCCCATTGGATAACATGGCTAAGAACTGCTCAGGGCAGGTGTTAGCTTTTGGAGATATTCGCCCTTAGCGCAAATATCTCCAAAAGTTGGTAATAGGAGATAGCGATGTTAGCGACTGTTTCCAGTCGCTAACATCTTGGCACGCCCACTTTGCATATCATTAGTGATAAATATCACTGACATGCAAAGTGGGGCCCATGATGGTCGCTATCTCCTATTAGCTGTCGCTAACTGGTGTTAGCGACAGCTTGGTAATAGGGAGATAATTTTATCTCCGCTTTCTTGGCTTATAAAGCCAAAAAAGCGGAGATAAAACCCCTTGATAATATACCCCAAAGTGTCTACATTGTAAATAAACCAAATATACATAGCTTCGTGCTGTTAAATAACTAAAAAAACAAAGATATATGTGTTTGTTGTAGGAAAAATGGCCAAATAAAATGCCGCAAAATTGCAGCTAAATTTCCATATTTGTGCCGCTAAATTTTCATTTTTGTGCCGCTAAATTTGCTAATCCATGCCGCTATATCCTGGGGGGTCTGCTAAATCATGGGCAATCCTTCAACCAATTTATTTGTACAGCGAATTGTTTATGTTTTTAAATAGCGCCCAACTACCCAATCAAAGAGCTAACCCCGCTTTTCTTACATTTAGCGCAGTTCCCGCAGTCAAAATATAAAGGTGAGCGCTTTTTTACTGCTCCCCGGACCACACAATGACAGAATCAATTAGGCTGGTGCAGTGTTGATGCGTCCTTTTCTCCCACGGTCAGCTCTGAATGCCTCTTAGAAGCGCTTTTTCTGCCCTTGATAATTTTTAATGGAATGCTAAGTTGCTTGCGGTGGGCTGAAGTAGGGAGAGCGCAGCAAAGAGCGAGCAAGCGGACAAACAGAGAATCCCACACAAAAGCGGCAACCGCATGAAAAGGCACTTCAAGCCGAGTTCTTATTTCACTAGTGATGACCCCTTCCTCAATGGGTATGAAAACAAAACCTGAATCCTGATGTTGCACCGCCCGAACCACAGCCGTGCACGCTGGCCACACACATCTATACCATTCGTCTTTACAGTTTACACCTCTGCTTACACGTGGCAATCGGCTTATACTGGTCGGTGTAACATGAAAGCAAATATACACAGTGTGCCCCTTCAGCCCCAGAGCCCAACTCCAGGTCGGATTCTGTGTAACACTGTGCCTTCAGCGCACACATCATATTGCTGTGTGTGCCCTGTAGTCAAAAATCCCAAAACGATCTGACTCGCTCTGGAACTTGTAGGGCGGGGTGCCAACTCTTCAGTGCCAGCCTGCCCTGTAGATATTTTCCATCCCAAACAAATGCGTCACTGCAGATAAAAAACACACACACTTGACAATGGAGGTCCTTGGCGCCACTATAGATTAAAGATCCAATATAAAAGATGTGGATTTTTTACATAAAATATTTAAATAAAGACCAGAGTGCCACTGCATGTGGTATTTTGTCGTGCGCAGCTGTTTGCGTGGATTCGGAGGTTGGGGGGGAATCCCACGGATGAAAGCAGGACGTGGACAGAAAGGAAATATCCTAAGCCACAGAATCCGCGTTGTGCACTGTGATATTTAGGATATTATTTATGTTATGTTATGTTATGTTATGTAACATTTTTAATGCGCACAGATGCTCCAGCGAAGGAGCGTCCTGGCGCAGGGAAAGGCAGACACAACATAACACTAAAACCAGCAACAGAAAAGCGGAACACTTAAAACAGGGGAAGTTTAAAACAGAAACGTTTTCAAAACAAATACTCTAAAGGTTGCGATACATATGTTCCTGGTTGAGAGCCCAGGATTGCGCTCTCCAGTGTACAGGTGCACGTGACGTCATACATGCTACAATATTTAGGGAATAACGGAATGCCAGAGCAGGAAGAGGAGCTCAGATTTATTAGTGAGGGGAAATATGCACCGGGAAACAAGAGCAGAGGAAATGACGTCTGAGGAGAGTGCAGTGAAGTGTTGGCAAATAAAACCAGATTAAGGCAGGTGCTAGGTGGAAGTGCAGAAAGTACGAGCACTTCCGCCTCTATTCCCCACAACAGTTAAAAAAATGAAGATGAATGAATTAAAATGGCATTCGAGTGCAGCAGGCAGAATGAAAAATTTACTGACGTGACATTGCGTTACATCATACTATCATAGTAAATATCCCGGAGTTGGTTAATCGTTTACACAGCGTGGACGAAGCTAATAATAGCTTGTACATAACCCTGCAGCAAGAAGAAATGAGAAATGTACAGAACGGGGCTGCTGAGCTGAACGAATATAACTGCTTCTTTTGCACAGTCGCACTCGCACCGCACAGTCTCTGTAACACTAACTAACATCCATCATACTACTGTTACTCTCTACCCACAAACTATAGAAGAAGTACTTAATGGTGACTGTCACGACGGGTCCAGATTAGAATCCAGAAAGAAAGGCAAAAGGCAGCAAAGGCACTGTCTCCACTCCACACACCACGAGGCGAGTGAACCGGATCCAACGACAGCAGCGCGCAAATGGCCAATCACTGCATGACTACATTAAGTCAGAGACAGTGATTGGCCATTGTGCAGGGCGGCTGAGCCACCCACGCTTGGCATCCAATATGGATTGCCCCTGCTCTGCTGCACAGTGACCGGCCAATCCTGTTGGCTGGGAGGGCACACTAACTGCTCGCCCTGTCGCCCTCTGAATGCCAGGGGATGCCCCACGAATAAACCTGCACCCCCTACTAGCTAATGTGGATTATGTGGGGCCCGGGAGGACTTTCATGCGCATGCTCGGGCAAGTTGCTGCCCCAAGCACTACATGCGCGTATACAATACATGGAGGAGGAGGACTCGTCTCGAGTTGACTCACTGTCAATCACACCAGCCCCCCCCCCTCCCTGCGCACTCCCGTTTCAGTCGGGTGCTGCCCGGCGGCGCTCACATAAATCTCATGATAATTTATTTTAAAAAACACAGTGAGTCAGGAACATTTATTTTAATTATTTTACGGCAGCCGCGGGTCCAAGCAGGGCTGGTGGGGCTACGCCCCTACGCCCAAATGGACGCACCGCGGCTGTCCTAAACTAATTATGTATCATCAAGGGGGTGGGGAGGTAGAGAGAAGATCCTTTCAGTCTCCGTAGTTAACTCTTCTAATCACAAATGGGAAAGGATCACTTGTCCTGCTTAAACCATTAGGTTTCACAAGTCGAGGAAGTGGTATCTCCCAAATATAACTCTCATACACGTGTCATTTTGATGGTTCTTTCTCAGCGGTATATAGTGGGTACCCGCTATTTTACACGTGCGTGCGTAATCATCGAGTTATTTTTAGTATTGTGCACCCTCCACCAGGAGGTTTTGCCTTTGGTTTAAGGCAGTAGTGATCGTGAATAGTTGGGGAGGGGTTGTGGTGATGAAAAAGACTTAAAAAGTACCGGACAGCCAGACTTGGACAATTTTAATAGGTCTGGATTCGGACTTGGTTAAAAAATTAATGGTGCACTTTTAGAATTGATAAGGGATTCAAGTGCATTTCATGTCTAAAAAGAGGTCAACATGTTTCAGCCTTTGGTAGTCAGGAGATCTTAGGCTTTCGTCAGGACCAATGGGGGTGAATAAATAGTGAGAAAAGCAAACTTAGTGAGAAAGAAAAGGTAAATTGACCTGATCCTTCGGGTTTCAAGGTTTCATTGTACCTGAATGAAGAAAAAACACACACAAACACACACAACAACAAATAGGGAGATGGGGTGCGGGAAAAAACACATATTATGTACAGTAGTTCCTTATAGTTTGTTAGGAACTCGTAAATGGCAATGTAATATCTCATACTCATTTCAGGCGTCAACTCTTCCTTATTCATACTCCGATAGGTCGGGCTAGTACTGTATTTTGGTGCCCATAGTTTTAAATAGTACTCTCTCAGTGCGTGGTTTACGGTGAAAACTCAAGGTGTGGTCGGTCCGTGGTGGCTTTCATACCTCATCCATACCATGCTCACTATCGCATATCACACGTGTGGTTATAAAATCAATATATATAAGCATGCTCGTTTTATTTTCAGCATACGTCTAACACTCGTCGTTGCGAAGTGCGTGGTGAAAGGCTATCGATGTGTCCCATGTGGAGCGTGCGCTAATGCATACCTTGTTAATGATGAAGAAATACTTCATCGGGGATGAGGGCTTGTCGAGCGAGGATTACTAGGAAAGTATTGGAAAAAATAGTTACAAGACGCGGGGCATACTTGCGGTTTGGTTCCCGTGTTGCTGGCGGGATGCGCTACGCGTTACCTGTATTCCTTCTTACTCAGACTCAGCCGCATGTGCTGGCGCTGCCTCTCAGTCACCCGGAACTACCAGGAGGTGCGGTTCCGGGTGGAATTTAACCCAAGGACACTGGAAATGGAAGAGTTACTTTCCGCTTAACCTGGTTCTGATCAGATTTCGGGAACTATTTTCTAACTCTACCAGGAGGTATAAATGAAAAATTAAATAAATAGTTCTGATCAGATATTAGACGCAAATAATTTTTATGTGGGACGCTCAGTGATAGAGAAGGTCGGATATTGACCTAATTCCGCCACAAAGGTTCTTGGTGGATTCAGAACCTCCATGATGGTCAAAGATATGCTGTTCATGACGTAATATAATTTTCCCAATGGAAAAAAGGGGGGCCTTGTTGAGGCACTGCTAATGCTTATTCCGAAGTGAGGGCATATTCGGACAGTTCCTTTAATGGGCATGGAGAGGCCAGTATTTTAACAGGCAATTAAGTGTTTATTTATACGACCTGAGTCAGTGGCCGGCTGGGTTTGATGCGGCCAATGATGTTTTCACTGTAGGTACTGTAGTGATGGGACTTTGGTTTATCTGCTAAGTGATAGCCACGGGACAGAATCGTTAAGGCCCTGGGTATCCGTTTTGAGCCTATGGACCCAGCGCTGCTCCTTCTCAAATAATATTCTGGTAGCATTCCTATCTACTGTGTCCAGGCTTTCTAGGATCACCCAGTGTAGGTCATTGGCAGTGTGTTGTTTCTCTTTGTAATGGGCCGACATCTTTGTCGTTGTTCTCTTGCAGTTCACGTTACTCCTGTGCTCACAGAGTCTCTGTTTCGCTTTTCGGCAGGTCATCCCGATGTATCGCATATCACAAGGGCATGTGATCATGTATATGATGTGGCTGGTATTGCAATTTGTGTGTTTTTTTAGTTTCCACAGAAAGTTTGGAAGAAGTTGTAGTTCTTTTGTCGGTTCTGTGGTTGCACACATGACACAGGTCCCACACGGATAATGTCCTGTGATTGGGGGATTGTTCCAGAGCCCTGGTTGTTGTTTTTTCTTTTTAGGAGGTGGTCGTGTGTGGACCAGGAGATCTTTTATATTGCTGCTCCTCTTGTTTGCAAATCTGGGTTTTGACCAGGTTAGAGCGTTGGATGTTATTATCTTCCAATTTCGATTAATAATCTTTTTCACCTGGTTAGTAATAGGACTGTATGTAGTGACACAAGTGGTCCTATCATCAGTCTGTTTTGGGTGACTTTCGAGGAGAGATTCTCTGGATTGGTTTCTTGCTCTTTTGGCACAGGAGTTGATGATTCTACTTGGGTAATCTCTGACTGTTAGTTTGGCACAGAGATCATCTGCTTGTACTTTGTAGTCTTTTATTGAACTGCAATTTCTCCTCAGTCGTAAAAATTGGCTGTATGGGAGATTTTCTCTCAAGGGGCGGGGGTGGAAGCTCTTGAAGGAAAGTAGGCTGTTTTTAGCAGTGGGTTTGAAATAGGTTTTTGTCTTGAGGGTATTCTCTTCAGCAAATATGGTTATGTCTAAGAAGTCAAGACTCTGGGCATCGGATGTGTAGGTGAAGTTGAGGCATTCATCTTGAGTGTTCAGCCATCTGTGAAAGTCCAAAAGGGATTCACTGTCTCCTTCCCAAATTAGCAGAATGTCGTCAATATACCTTTTCCAAAAGAGTATATGACGAATGTAAGGGTTATGTGCATTGTGAACGTAAGTCTGTTCGAAAGTGCTTACGTAGAGCCCTGCCACACTGGGGGCAAAGACACTCCCCATAGATGTCCCATGTTGCTGGAGATAGAGGGTGTCCTTGTATTGAAAAAAGTTTTCCATCAGGGCCATTCTGCAGCACTCCAGTACAAAATGTCTTGGAGTTCGATGGTGCCAATCGCTGTTGAACAGGATTGTTTCTAGAGTCTCCAAGGTCTTCTGTTGTGGTAAGCTGGTATAGAGGCTCTCAACGTCTAAACCTACTAAGAGCATGTTGGTCGTAGAGTACTCGAAATTCTCTAATTTGTTAATGAGGTCTCGTGTGTCTTTCAAGTAGGTAGGTGTGCTTTGGACCAGCGGTCTTAGATATTGGTCTGCAAATTGAGACAATGGTTCCAAAATGGACTTGATCCCAGAAACAATTGGTCTTCCCGGGGGGGGCACTCTGTTTTTGTGGGTCTTAGGGAGAGAGTAGAAATATGGTATAACTGGTTCTGTTGTTCTCAGATAGTCCGTTCCAGAACCTAACCAAAGCTGAAAATATCGCTTTAAATGAATTGAAGAACAACCATGATATAGTCATTAAGCCTGCGGACAAAGGCGGTGGCATAGTCCTACTATCAGCCGAAGGGTATGATGATCAATGCCTGACCTTATTGGCAGACCAAAAATTCTACCAAATCATCACGACTGACCCAACACCACGTCTTCAGAGGACAATAGCCTTAATGGTTGAAGAAGCAGAATGCAATAACTGGATATCCAAAAAAGAAGCGGACTATCTGAGAACAACAGAACCAGTTATACCATATTTCTACTCTCTCCCTAAGACCCACAAAAACAGAGTGCCCCCCCCGGGAAGACCAATTGTTTCTGGGATCAAGTCCATTTTGGAACCATTGTCTCAATTTGCAGACCAATATCTAAGACCGCTGGTCCAAAGCACACCTACCTACTTGAAAGACACACGAGACCTCATTAACAAATTAGAGAATTTCGAGTACTCTACGACCAACATGCTCTTAGTAGGTTTAGACGTTGAGAGCCTCTATACCAGCTTACCACAACAGAAGACCTTGGAGACTCTAGAAACAATCCTGTTCAACAGCGATTGGCACCATCGAACTCCAAGACATTTTGTACTGGAGTGCTGCAGAATGGCCCTGATGGAAAACTTTTTTCAATACAAGGACACCCTCTATCTCCAGCAACATGGGACATCTATGGGGAGTGTCTTTGCCCCCAGTGTGGCAGGGCTCTACGTAAGCACTTTCGAACAGACTTACGTTCACAATGCACATAACCCTTACATTCGTCATATACTCTTTTGGAAAAGGTATATTGACGACATTCTGCTAATTTGGGAAGGAGACAGTGAATCCCTTTTGGACTTTCACAGATGGCTGAACACTCAAGATGAATGCCTCAACTTCACCTACACATCCGATGCCCAGAGTCTTGACTTCTTAGACATAACCATATTTGCTGAAGAGAATACCCTCAAGACAAAAACCTATTTCAAACCCACTGCTAAAAACAGCCTACTTTCCTTCAAGAGCTTCCACCCCCGCCCCTTGAGAGAAAATCTCCCATACAGCCAATTTTTACGACTGAGGAGAAATTGCAGTTCAATAAAAGACTACAAAGTACAAGCAGATGATCTCTGTGCCAAACTAACAGTCAGAGATTACCCAAGTAGAATCATCAACTCCTGTGCCAAAAGAGCAAGAAACCAATCCAGAGAATCTCTCCTCGAAAGTCACCCAAAACAGACTGATGATAGGACCACTTGTGTCACTACATACAGTCCTATTACTAACCAGGTGAAAAAGATTATTAATCGAAATTGGAAGATAATAACATCCAACACTCTAACCTGGTCAAAACCCAGATTTGCAAACAAGAGGAGCAGCAATATAAAAGATCTCCTGGTCCACACACGACCACCTCCTAAAAAGAAAAAACAACAACCAGGGCTCTGGAACAATCCCCCAATCACAGGACATTATCCGTGTGGGACCTGTGTCATGTGTGCAACCACAGAACCGACAAAAGAACTACAACTTCTTCCAAACTTTCTGTGGAAACTAAAAAAACACACAAATTGCAATACCAGCCACATCATATACATGATCACATGCCCTTGTGATATGCGATACATCGGGATGACCTGCCGAAAAGCGAAACAGAGACTCTGTGAGCACAGGAGTAACGTGAACTGCAAGAGAACAACGACAAAGATGTCGGCCCATTACAAAGAGAAACAACACACTGCCAATGACCTACACTGGGTGATCCTAGAAAGCCTGGACACAGTAGATAGGAATGCTACCAGAATATTATTTGAGAAGGAGCAGCGCTGGGTCCATAGGCTCAAAACGGATACCCAGGGCCTTAACGATTCTGTCCCGTGGCTATCACTTAGCAGATAAACCAAAGTCCCATCACTACAGTACCTACAGTGAAAACATCATTGGCCGCATCAAACCCAGCCGGCCACTGACTCAGGTCGTATAAATAAACACTTAATTGCCTGTTAAAATACTGGCCTCTCCATGCCCATTAAAGGAACTGTCCGAATATGCCCTCACTTCGGAATAAGCATTAGCAGTGCCTCAACAAGGCCCCCCTTTTTTCCATTGGGAAAATTATATTACGTCATGAACAGCATATCTTTGACCATCATGGAGGTTCTGAATCCACCAAGAACCTTTGTGGCGGAATTAGGTCAATATCCGACCTTCTCTATCACTGAGCGTCCCACATAAAAATTATTTGCGTCTAATATCTGATCAGAACTATTTATTTAATTTTTCATTTATACCTCCTGGTAGAGTTAGAAAATAGTTCCCGAAATCTGATCAGAACCAGGTTAAGCGGAAAGTAACTCTTCCATTTCCAGTGTCCTTGGGTTAAATTCCACCCGGAACCGCACCTCCTGGTAGTTCCGGGTGACTGAGAGGCAGCGCCAGCACATGCGGCTGAGTCTGAGTAAGAAGGAATACAGGTAACGCGTAGCGCATCCCGCCAGCAACACGGGAACCAAACCGCAAGTATGCCCCGCGTCTTGTAACTATTTTTTCCAATACTTTCCTAGTAATCCTCGCTCGACAAGCCCTCATCCCCGATGAAGTATTTCTTCATCATTAACAAGGTATGCATTAGCGCACGCTCCACATGGGACACATCGATAGCCTTTCACCACGCACTTCGCAACGACGAGTGTTAGACGTATGCTGAAAATAAAACGAGCATGCTTATATATATTGATTTTATAACCACACGTGTGATATGCGATAGTGAGCATGGTATGGATGAGGTATGAAAGCCACCACGGACCGACCACACCTTGAGTTTTCACCGTAAACCACGCACTGAGAGAGTACTATTTAAAACTATGGGCACCAAAATACAGTACTAGCCCGACCTATCGGAGTATGAATAAGGAAGAGTTGACGTCTGAAATGAGTATGAGATATTACATTGCCATTTACGAGTTCCTAACAAACTATAAGGAACTACTGTACATAATATGTGTTTTTTCCCGCACCCCATCTCCCTATTTGTTGTTGTGTGTGTTTGTGTGTGTTTTTTCTTCATTCAGGTACAATGAAACCTTGAAACCCGAAGGATCAGGTCAATTTACCTTTTCTTTCTCACTAAGTTTGCTTTTCTCACTATTTATTCACCCCCATTGGTCCTGACGAAAGCCTAAGATCTCCTGACTACCAAAGGCTGAAACATGTTGACCTCTTTTTAGACATGAAATGCACTTGAATCCCTTATCAATTCTAAAAGTGCACCATTAATGTTTTAACCAAGTCCGAATCCAGACCTATTAAAATTGTCCAAGTCTGGCTGTCCGGTACTTTTTAAGTCTTTTTCATCACCACAACCCCTCCCCAACTATTCACGATCACTACTGCCTTAAACCAAAGGCAAAACCTCCTGGTGGAGGGTGCACAATACTAAAAATAACTCGATGATTACGCACGCACGTGTAAAATAGCGGGTACCCACTATATACCGCTGAGAAAGAACCATCAAAATGACACGTGTATGAGAGTTATATTTGGGAGATACCACTTCCTCGACTTGTGAAACCTAATGGTTTAAGCAGGACAAGTGATCCTTTCCCATTTGTGATTAGAAGACTAAACTAATTATGCGCAATCCAGAAAAAGAACTGGCCCCCAACGGTGGAGCCCTCTGGCTCTAGGACAACGGGGGCCCTCAGGTGCAAGAACACGGGCCCCTCTGGCCCTCGGGACCCCCACTGAGGCTTTTGGGATCATTGGGTCATCGTTGGAGCCACGCATGGCTCTGGGGGACACGGGCTGACGGGACCCCCACGGGGCCCTTGAAACTACCAAAGAGCCATTGGTGGAGCGGCCCACTGCCATCTGGGGCCGCTCTGAAGAAGGGGACCACTCTGGCTCCTGGGGAACACATTTGGCCTCCCCCCCGCCCCAGCCTTCTCAACTTACTGGCTCTCGGCGCGGGGGGAGGCTCTCTTCATCGGGCGGCGGGGCAGGCACCGGCAATGTGCCTCGAGCCTCTCCGCTTCTGTGGAACCCTCCGTGACGCCTGCGGGGCTCTCCCTCGCTTCTGGGAGCCCCGCCTTCGCAAAGGCGCCATGCCTTACCCGGTCCTCTTTCCTCATGGGCCGGGACTTCATGTAGAGCCCTCGAGGCTCAGGCCAGCTTTTCCTTTGCGGGCAGCATCGCCGGTCTCCCTCTCCCTACGGAAGACCGGCAAAGCGGGCATGGCTTCCCCCAGGCAGGGTGGAAGTGGAAGTGAGTCAATCCAGGCCCCGCCCAGTTGGTTTTGCCACGGCGGCGGCTACGTGTCGGGGGCAATAATGAGGGGTAGGCTCCCTCGGTAGAAAAAGTAAATAGCGGGGTGGGCACCCGCGGTGATAACCACAAAAATAAGTGGGGTGGCACCCGCGCTTAGTTAAATCTAAATGAGGGCAAAACGCAGGGTGGGCACCGGCGACGTACACAAGGGCAGAAGCGCTCTACACAACAGCGCTCTGCCTATAAATGCAGAATAAAGCTCTCACTAGGCGCTGGGGGCACAGAGACCACCAGGCCCCCAAGGAATGACCGCCAGGAAAGAAAAGGGCCCAGAAACAGGCAGGACATCACAGGATAAGGTTTCCAGTGCCAGGAAAAGGGTCCACAAGAAGTCCATCAGCAATCCAGGGGCTGGGCAGGGCCCAGGGAGGCAAGCCTTCCCCTGGTCCCCAGCAGCAGCACGCCCCTGGTAGATTCTAGTCAGGAAAACAAGAACATTGAACATGAGGTCACAGCCTCATTTTATACTCAAAATCCCTTTGTCTCTAGGGTGCAGGGTGAGGGATAACCATACGCAGCTGGTTCTGGAGCTCTTTGTTTTGCTCAGCCCCTCTTCACATTCACAGGACAGGCTAGGGTGATCAGTCGCACCACAGGGGGCGGAGCCAGCATTGTGGTGGAAAAGCCCAACCCTATTCAGGTCCCAGGTGCAGCCCCTTCCTGCCATCAACATGCAGATCTCCCCATTCACCATGGGGGCAGACCCATCCTGACTCCTGGAGCCAGGCACACCAGCCAGCTCCAGCCAATCACAAGCAAGACAGTCAAATCATATTTACTGCACAGGCAGGCCAACCTCTAGAAGTGGCACTTCCACACTAGACACATTAAAGCTGCACACATCATTGCGCAGCATTTAATCACATGAGTCCGCACATACCAAACTCAACCTTGCACTCCCCACGCATCAGGTATTACCATGGACACACATATCCCCGTGCATTCCTATGGGAGGGCAGGCCAATCTCACACACGCACTCAGAGAGCGCACACACTTTACACTGCACCACCGTGCTAAAGTGCACAAAGATCGGAAATCACTATAATGATGTAACATTAAAAGACAAAAAGTTCAGGGGTGAACCTTCCAGAAAGGCCAAATCCAACACAACCCCCTTCCAGCCAAAACGCAGGGCAGATCAATCACCACTGTGATGGACTTCCCTGCTTTGGGCGATAGAACACGGACGCGGGCCCGCACTGCAGGGACACCCTCCAGTTCTACGCCACGTTGATCCACAAAACAAGCACACACAAAAAAAAATTCAGACCCAACTAGGCTACCCGACCGGTACTCCTTAGTTGTCCACGGCTAGGACCAGGCCCTAGGCCACTCAGATACCACTGGTCCTTGCCCATCCACAGAGTGGGGGGTGGTAACCCCTGGCCTACAATAGCCATTCTCCACTCCCTTTCTCAGTGTAGTTCCAAACTATCACTGATCCTTCAACCTAGGGTCCGCACCCTCAGGCTGACCAGAGGTCTCGGGCAAGAATGCCCCACCCTACCTCTACTTCTGGGGTTGCGCACTCTCCCAGGAGAAGAACCCTCCAGAACACAACTATCCCACCAGTTCGGGACCTTTCTCCCTCCACTGGTCTACCACGTGGGATCCAACTTCACCGGATACACAGGGGTCAGACTCCCTCTGACCCCCTTCCAGAGTTCTGCACCCTTCCACTGTAGAACAGGGTCCCTCCACTTAAGGTAGGCCCCACCTGCTCTCAGGGTAGTACCACAACACTCAGCCAAGAACCCTAAAGGTCCCTGCTAGGCCTGTACCACCCTTTCTGGGAAACACAGGGTCTCTTCACTTAAGATGAGCCCCACCTGTGTTCACAGGGGTACCTCTAGAAGGCAAACCGGCCAGGACACTGGCTACAGTCGCTCTGCCGTCCAGGACAGGCAAACACCTGAACCTGGCTCCCCAACCTAGGGACGCTGCCCTTTGGTTAGATGCCTGGCGCACCAGGACTTCTACAAGTTGAAAACAAAGTCTAAGGCTTTCTCTTCTCCTTCAGCAGCAAGGCAACCACTGCAGGCCAATCCCCCAGGTCAGGGACAGTACTCCTCCATACGGGCTACCCGGTTCCTTCTCTTCAGGCAGAAGTTTCTTCTCGTAACTTCAGGACACTACTTAAGTTGCCCTTACGTCTAGATCCGGAACCACCGGCCACTGGCTCCCCAACCGAGGGACGTACCCTTTGGTCAGATGCCTGGTGCACCAGGACTTCCTTGAGGGTGACACATAACTAATGTGTCGTGTCAAAAGTCTGCCTGTTATCCAGGACAGAAGTGGCATCACCATGGTCACTCCCTGGCGACACAACCCTTCTGGCTGGCTCCTGACCCACTGGTTCCTCCACTGGGGAGCCTATCCCCCTCACACCCCTCCATCTGGACTTCTGTACCCTCCTAACTGAAGCGGTACTGCCAGACACCAGAACTACTGAAACCCTGGTTACAGATGTTCCACATTCTCCAGATACAGCAAGCTCCCTATCTCAGAGCACTCACACCCAATTATTCAGCAAGCTCCTTATTTCAGAGAACTCACACCCAAATATTCAGCAAGTTCCCTATCTCAGAGAACTCACACCCACGTCCAGTGCAAAACACCATTCATCCACACACACAACCCCCCCAGACTGGTGAGACAGTTTCTACCGCCCCTGATTTCTCAATCTGACCACACGTGACACAGGTACCATTACTCCGGGAATGGGACGGGGAACACATGCACTGGACACACTTCAGCTGCCTCCATTGGATCCCACCCTTACTGGTGAACCCAGAAAATTCATACAGCGCTTAGGGGATGATCTACCCTCCCGAGTTAGGGACACCTAACTCACAGTGCACAAGAAACACATTTCCAAAGAAATGACATTTAGAAAAAACTTAAAAACAATAATCCCCTTACATGTGACTATCTAAAATGCGGAGTTTTGTAGTGGAGCCAGTTGTTTCTGTGGTACTGCGCGAACACAAATCCGGATCCCTTCCGCTGCCACCAATGTTAGAAATGGGATTTCCGGTTGGCTAAGGCTTGCGCCAAAGCCATGCAGAAACCACCACTCAGTCAGGGCAAGGGAGTTACACGCCAAAGATAACTTCTGCTCACCCTCTAGGTAACGTGATACGAGCAGTAAGGCTTATCCCGGAGGCAATGTAAGTTAAGTATTTGCGCGCGCACCCACTAGCAACAACATCCTAGGCCCCCCACAAAAGGATCTCCACACAAGGTTATATGTAAAAATAGCCTTTGTATTATACCAAACCCATAAGATAAGAAACACACACTTTACAATGTGCCATAGGCACGTGCAGAATATACAGGGGATTGTGTACATGGGACAGGGCCACGTGGGCCACTGTCAGGAATAAGCACTTTTAGAACTAGCACTTGGTAGAATTAGCACTTTGTAGAAATAACACTTAGCACATATAATAACTGTAGCACCAAATAACAAATGTAGCACAAAACCAGTAACCACTGGTAAAAGGTAAGTACCACCTACGCAATCCTAAACACTTTAGGCAAATATCACGCAGGGAACCATGAAGTCCCTAGTAGAACCTATACTAGGAAAAACAACCTCCTAAGCATAAACATATGTCTAGAGGTATCAGAACAGGGTGCGCAAAACATTCTACACACAGTACATTTCCTAGCACCCTAAGAAGCACATAAATCACATTTAGCGCAGAAATCACATTAAAGTCCAGGTTGCGCCACTGCGCCAAAACCTAAACGTAGCAGCTGCCCACTACTTGCTAGGCAGCTGAGGACAAGAACAGGGCCTAAACGCTGCAGCTGGCAGTAAGTGTTGCGCAGCTGGTGAAGGCCAAAGTGGGGGTGAAGGAGTGCGACTCACTCCTAAGTCCAAAGTACATGTCCATAGGAAGGAAAACCTAAACGGTGCAGCTGTCCACTACTTGCTGGGCAGCTGGGATCTCAAAACTGCGACAGGGGCCCTTCCTTAGCCCTTCAGAACAAAACTGTGCCAACTGTTGGAGCCCTCTGGCTCTAGAAATACATGTTACGCATACAGTGGAGCCCTCTAGGCTCTCAAATCAGCTATGCCCCTTGGAGCACTCTGGCTCCTAAACTAATTATGCGCAATCCAGAAAAAGAACTGTCCATCAACGGTGGAGCCCTCTGGCTCTAGGACAACGGGGGACCTCAGGGGCAAGAACACGGGCCCCTCTGGCCCTCGGGACCCCCACTGGGGCTTTTGGGATCATTGGGGCCATCGTTGGAGCCACGTATGGCTCTCGGGGACACGCGCCCCCGGGACCCCCACGGGGCCCTTGAAACTACCAAAGAGCCATTGGTGGAGCGGCCCGCTGCCATCTGGGGCCGCTCTGAAGAAGGGCACCACTCTGGCGCCTGGGGAGCAGTACTAAGCATGGGCTGAAAATTCGTTCCGCTCGCGTAATTTGTGGATTTTCCGCGATTTCGCGATCTGCGAATCTCGCGAAATCGCGGTAAAATCCGTGAATCAGCGGGGACGACTTTTCAGCCAAGCACTTACAGGGTTACAGCAACAGGTGCAAAAGTTGAAGCTAATTTTTTGTAACCTTTTACAAAAGGGTTACAAAGAAATTAACTTCAACTTGGGCACCTGCTGCTGTAAGCCTGTAAGTGCTTCCTGGCGCCTCGTTGCCTACTTGCAACTATTCTCTGACCCTGCTCTGACCCTTGAAGCAGGGTCAGAGAATAGTTACAAGTAGGCAATGAGGCGCCTGTCACGAAAATTAAACCTCAACAGGAAGCACTGACAGATATAAAAACAAGCATTTGCAATGCAATAGGTCTCGCATTAGGAAAGTTTGAGCTGTTGGTCTTGTAAATGACAATTTCTTTTTATTTATGCGTTGGTTTTGAAAATAGCAAAATTAATAGCTTTGTCATTTACAATGCCAATAGTTATAACTTTCGCAAATGTGACACCTATAGCATTTGTAATGCAACATGTTTTGTATTTACGTGACTTAACTGTATTGATATTACAAATAACAATGGCTTTTAATTTTTTTAAATAATTAATACCTAAATAAAAGTGATTTTAATTTATAATGGCAATAGCTTAACCTTTTGTAAATAACTTTTGTGAAGATTATGTTCAGTGTATTTTATTGTGACGAAAATCCAAGAACAGAAGTGAAATATTAACATCTTTTTGTGACATTTGTAATAAAGTTTGAAACATTGAGAGAACATATTTGAACCAGTTGTTGTTGAATGGTTGCGCAGATTGATGCTGGGGTGGCGCTGAGTGGTGGTGCTGAGTGGTGCTGTGGTGATGCTGAGTGGTGCTGTGGTGGTGCTGAGTGATACTGGGATGTGCTGAGTGATGCTGGGGTGGTGCTGAGTGGTGCTGTGGTGGTGCTGAGTGATGCTGTGGTGGTGCTGAGTGATGCTGTGGTGGTGCTGAGTGGTGCTGAGTGATAATGTGGTGGTGCTGAGTGATGCTGTGGTGGTGCTGAGTGGTGCTGTGGTGGTGCTGATTGGTGCTGTGGTGGTGCTGAGTGATACTGTGGTGGTGCTGAGTGATGCTGTGGTGGTGCTGAGTGGTGCTGCTGAGTGATAATGTGGTGGTGCTGAGTGATGCTGTGGTGGCGCTGAGTGGTGCTGTGGTGGTGCTGAGTGGTGCTGTGGTGGTGCTGAGTGGTTCTGCGGTGGTGCTGAGTGGTGCTGTGGTGGTGCTGAGTGATACTGTGGTGATGCTGAGTGATGCTGTTGTGGTGCTGAGTGGGGCTGTGGTGGTGCTGAGTGATAATGTGGTGGTGCTGAGTGATGCTGTGGTGGTGCTGAGTGATGCTGTGGTGGCACTGAGTGGTGCTGTGGTGGTGCTGAGTGATGCTGTGGTGGTGCTGAGTGATGCTGTGGTGGTGCTGAGTGGTGCTGTGGTGGTGCTGAGTGATAATGTGGTGGTGCTGAGTGATAATGTGGTGGTGCTGAGTGATGCTGGGGTAGTGCTGAGTGATGATGTGGTGATGCAGAGGGCAGAAAGGCACAAAAAGCAGTCTAACAAAGGGCAGAAGGGCAGAAAAACAAGGGAAAAAACGAGTCTAACAGAGGGCCAAAGGGCACAAAAAAACAGTCTAACAGAGGACAGAAGGGCAGAAAAACAAGGGAAAAACGAGTCTAACAGAGGGCAGAAGGGCACAAAAAACAAGTCTAACGGGGCAGAAAGGCACAATAACGAGTCTAACAGAGGGCAGAAGGGCACAAAAACGAGTCTAACAGAGGGCAGAAGGGCACAAAAGCAAGGGAATAACAGAGGGCAGAAGGGCACAGAAAACGAGTCTAACAGAGGGCAGAAGTGCAGAAAAACAAGGGAAAAATGAGTCTAACAGAGGGCACAAGGGCACAAAAAACGAGTCTAACAGGGAGCAGAAGGGCAGAAAAACAAGGGAAAACCAAGTCTAACAGAGGGCAGAAGGGCAGAAAAACAAGGGAAAAACGAGTCTAACAGAGGGCAGAAGGGCACAAAAAACGAGTCTAACAGGGGGCAGAATGAATCCCGCCCTGCGTGTTTGTCCACGAAGATGCCACCTTTTTGTGCAATACCTATACTCAACCTGAGTTCTTTCAACTGTCTAATCAGTAAGTGCTCCCTCGTTGGCTAAATGTATAGGGGCAGATTTACAATAACTGGCGTATCCCCAGGGATGCGCCAGTTATTGTGCGCCGCAGCTCCGCCACCCATGGTGCGCCGCATTTACAATGCGGCGCACCATGTGGCAAAAACGACACAGATGCGTCACGCATCTGTGCCGTAAAAGCAGCGCATTGCTGGAGCTGCGTCACACTTGCGACGCAGCTCCAGCAATGCTCTGGGGGGCCCTATCTCCCCAATGCTGCATCAAGCCTTGCGCCTGCTTCCCCAGGGATGCGCCAGTTATTGTGCGCCACAGCTCCGCCACCCATGGTGCGCCGCATTTACAATGCGGCGCACCATGTGGCAAAAACGGCACAGATGGGTCACGCATCTGTGCCGTAAAAGCAGCGCATTGCTGGAGCTGCGTCACGCTTGCGACGCAGCTCCAGCAATGCTCTGGGGGGCCCTATCTCCCCAATGCTGCATCAAGCCTTGCGCCTGCTTCAAGCAGGCGCAGGGTTCTGTCTCAGCATTGGCCTAAAAGTGACTGAGTGAAATCTTGTAGATTTCACTAAGCCACTTTTAGGAGGCGTTCCTGCGCAGGAACGCCCTCCCCTGTGCCGGAACGCCTTCTGATGGCGCTGGGCTTTACAACGTGACGCATCTCTCAGATGTGTCACGTTGTTAATACCCAGCACCATGGCGCATCTTTTGTGCTGCCGCTGTGTCACAAAAGGTCTCGGTAGAGGGTGGCAGTGGTGAACCAGAGGGTGGCAGTGATGAATCAGAGGGTGACAGTGATGAACCAGAGGGTGGCAGTACTGAGCCAGAGGGTGGCAGGGGTGAACCAGAGGGTGGCAGGGGTGAACCAGAGGGTGGCAGTGATGAACCAGATGGTGGCAGGGGTGAACCAGAGGGTGGCAGTGGTGAACCAAAAGGTGGCAGTGCTGAACCAGAGGGTGGCAGGGGTGAATCCGAGGGTGGTGGTGATGAACCAGATGGTGGCAGGGGTGAACCAGAGGGTGGCAGTGGTGAACCAGAGGGTGGCATGGGTGAACCAGAGGGTGGCAGTGGTGAATCAGAGAGTGGCAGTGGTGAACCAGAGGGTGGCAGTGCTGAACCAGAGGGTGACAGTGGTTAACCAGAGGGTGGCAGTGGTGAACCAGAGGTGCTGTGATGAACCAGAGGGTGGCAGTCGTGAACCAGAGGGTGGCAGTGGTGAACCAGAGGGTGACAGTGCTGAACCAGAGGGTGGCAGGGGTGAACCAGAGGGTGCTGTGATGAACCAGAGGGAGGCAGTGGTGAACCAGAGGGTGGCAGGTGTGAACCAGAGGGTGGCAGTGCTGAATCAGAGGGTGGCAGTGCTGAACCAGAGGGTGGCAGGGGTGAACCAGAGGGTGGCAGTGGTGAACCAGAGGGTGGCATGGGTGAACCAGAGGGTGGCAGTGGTGAACCAGAGAGTGGCAGTGGTGAACCAGAGCGTGACAGTGGTTAACCAGAGGGTGGCAGTGGTGAACCAGAGGTGCTGTGATGAACCAGAGGGTGGCAGTCGTGAACCAGAGGGTGGCAGTGGTGAACCAGAGGGTGACAGTGCTGAACCAGAGGGTGCAGGGGTGAACTAAAGGGTGCTGTGATGAACCAGAGGGTGGCAGTGGTTAACCAGAGGGTGGCAGGGGTGAACCAGAGGGTGTCAGTGGTGAACCAGAGGGTGGCAGTGCTGAACCAGAGGGTGACAGTGGTTAACCAGAGGGTGACAGTGGTGAACCAGAGTTGCTGTGATGAACCAGAGGGTGGCAGTGGTGAACCAGAGGGTGCTGTGCCCATACACGACCGCATGGGTAACTTCGCCATGCAAGCGGCCGGCGAACACGCAAAAAGCCCCCTGAACACGCAAAAAACCCCGCAAACACACAAAAAACCCCGCGAACACGCAAAAAAACAAAAATCCGCAAATTCGCATGAATTCGCAGATTTTGCGGATAGCTAATTCGATTTTGTGCGAATTTGCGAAACGCGAATTCGCAAATTTCACCCATACTTAGGGAGCACATGTGGCCTCCCCCCCGCCCCAGCTGTCTGAACTTACCGGCTCTCGGCGCGGGGGGAGGCTCTCTTCATCGGGCAATGTGCCTCGAACCCCTACGCTACTCTGGAACCCTCGGTGACGCCTGCGCGGCTCTCCCTCGCTTCTGGGAGCCCCGCCTTCGCAAAGGCGCCATGCCTTACCCGGTCCTCTTTCCTCATGGGCCGGGACTTTGTGTAGAGCCCTCGGGGCTCCGGACAGCTTTTCCTTTGCGGGCAGCATCCCTGGTATCCCCCTCCCTACGGGAGACCGGCAAAGCGGGCATGGCTTTCCCCAGGCAGGGGGGAAGCAGAAGTGAGTCAATCCAGGCCCCGCCCACAGTCAGGCGGGTAGGAGCCTGACTTCCGGTTTTGCCACGGCGGCAGCTTCTCGTGTCGGGGGCTATAATGAGGGGTAGGCTCCCTCGGTAGAGAAAGGAAATAGCGGGGTGGACACCCGCGGTGATAACCACAAAAATAACATGGGTGGCACCCGCGCTTAGTTAAATCTAAATACAGGCAAAACGCCAGGTGGGCACCTGCGAGGTACACAAGGGCAGGAGCGCTTCCCCAGAGGGAATACAACAGCGCTCTGCCTATAAATGCAGAATAAAGCGATCACCAGGCGCTGGGGGGCACAGAGACCACCAGGCCCCCAAAGAATGACCCCCCAGGAAAGAAAAGGACCCAGCAACAGGCAGGACATTACAGGACAAGGATTCCAGGGCCAGGAAGAAGGGTCCACAAGAAGTCCATCAGCAATCCAGGGGCTGGGCAGGGCCCAGGGAGGCAAGACTTCCCCTTGGCCCCAGCAGCAGCACGCCCCTGGTAGATTCTAGTCAGGAAAACAAGAACATTGAACATGAGGTCAGAGCCTCATTTTATACACAAAATCCCTTTGTCTCTAGGGTGTAGGGTGGGGGAAAACCAAACGCAGCTGGTTCTGGAGAACTTTGTTTTGCTCAGCCCCTCTTCCCATTCACAGGCCAGGCTAGGGTCATCAGTCGCACCACAGGGGGCGGAGCCAGCATTGTGGAGGGAAAGCCCAGCCCTATTCAGGTCCGAGGTGCAGTCCCTCCCTGCCATCAACATGCATATCTCCCCATTCACCACCGGGGCAGACCCATCCTGACTTCTGGAGCCAGGCCCACCAGCCAGCTCCAGCCTATCACAAGCCAGACAGTCAATTCACATTTACTGCACAGGCAGGCCAACTTCTAGAAGTGGCACTTCCACACTAGACACATTAGAGCCGCACACATCATCACGCAGTATTTAATCACACGAGTCCGCACATACCAAACTCAACCTTGCACTCCCCACGCATCAGGAATTACCATGGACACACATATCCCCCATGCATTTGTATGGGAGGGCAGGCCAATCTCACACACGCACTCAGAGAGCGCACGCACGTTACACTGCGCCACAGTGCTAAAGGTCGCAAAGACCAGAAATCACTATAATGATGTAACATTAAAAGGCAAACAGTTCAAGGGTGATCCTGCCAGAAAGGCCAAATCCAACATGGATACAGGAGACAGTTTACCTATGAAGCACAAGGCTTACAGGGTGACTGACAGGGTCAGGCTCTGCATCAAAGAGGAGGTCTCAAAGATGCTTGCTCTTGGGGTGATTGAGTCCTCCCGCAGTCCTTGGGCCAGCCCAGTGGTCTTGGTCCTGAAGGCTGCAGCGCCGGGTGCCACACCCGAACTCAGGTTCTGTGTGGACTACAGAGGACTCAATTCAGTCACGAAGACTGATGCTCACCCCATCTCCAGAGCTGATGAGCTCATCGATCGGTTAGGGGCTGCACGGTACCTCAGCACGTTTGACTTGACGGCTGGGTACTGGCAGATCGCCCTGACTGATGGGGTCAAAGAGAGGTCAGCATTCGCCACACCAGATGGGCATTTCCATTTCCGGGTTATGCCATTTGAGATGAAGAATGCCCCTGCCACCTTTCAGAGGTTGGTCAACCAGGTGTTGGTTGGGCTGGGTGAGTTCAGTGTCGCCTACCTGGATGACATCACAGTGTTCAGTGGGAAGAACATCTGCGCCACCTCTGGGAAGTGTTGATGGCCCTGCGCAAGGCAGGCCTTACGATCAAGGCGAGTAAGTGCCAGATCGGGCAGGGTTCCGTGGTGTACTTGGGACACCAAGTGGGGAGCGGCCAGGTGGCGCCCCTCCAATCCAAGATCAAAACCATCCTGGCTTGGGACCCCCAAAGACCCAGACAGAGGTGAGGGCCTTTTTAAGACTCACAGGGTACTACAGGGGTTTGTCAAGGGTTATGGCAGTGGTTCCCAAACTTTTTTGACCCGTGGCTCCCTTGATCTAATTGGCAGTTGGCCGTGGCTCCCCCCCATTTTTTTACCGGTGGACGGGTGGGTGGGGATGTAAACCCGACCTCGGGAGTACTTCCTGTTGTTTTCCTTAAATTAATTGGGATGCAAAGAAGGTATTTAATTATATTTGTAACTTTCCATGCCTGCTACCTTCGTGTCCTCGGACTGTGTCTTCTATCCATGCTGCTCCCTTTGTGTCCTCAGACTACCCTTCTCTCCATGCCTGCTCCCTTCCCGCACTTAGTCTGCTCCTAGTGTCCATGCCTGCTTCCGTCTTGTCCTCAGACTACCCTTTTGTCCGTGCCTGCCCCATACCCCTGACTACACCTTCTGTCCATACGTGCCCCCGTGCACTCTGACAGCCCCCTCTGTCCTGCCTGCGCGCGCCCTCAGACTGCACCTTCTGTGCATGCCTCCTTTCTTTGTGCACTCAGTATGTTCCTTGTGTCCATGACTGCTCCATTTGTGCCCCCTGATTGACCCATCTGGCAATGCCTGCTCCCACTGTGCTTTCAGACTTCCCCTTCTGTCCATCCCAGCCCCCTTCGTGCTCTCAGACTACCTCGTCTGCCCATGCCTTTCCTCCATGCTGTCACATCGTCCCCACAATGATGAGACAGACGCAGAAGCTTCATTCAAGGAGCTTTATTCAATACAACCCTTCCTATTCTGTCCCTACTCTGTTCTGCCCCTTTCCTGTTTTCCCTCGCTCCGCCCTTCCTGTCTCTCCCACATCTCCACCCCCAACTACTAGAACGTTAACATGCATCATTACACATGCCTTCTCCCTTCATGCCCTGAGACTGCCCCTTTCCTCCATGCCTTCTCCCTTCATGCCCTGAGACTGCCCCTTTCCTCCATGCCTGCTCCCTTCGTGCCCTGAGACTGCCCCTTTCCTCCATGCCTGCTCCCTTCGTGCCCTGAGACTGCCCCTTTCCTCCATGCCTGCTCTCTTCGTGCCCTGAGACTGCCCCTTTCCTCCATGCCTGCTACCTTCGTACCCTGAGACTGCCCCTGTCCTCCATGCCTGCTCCCTTCATGCCCTGAGACTGCCCCTTTCCTCCATGCCTGCTCCCTTCGTGCCCTGAGACTGCCCCTTTCCTCCATTCTCCTTTTTTGCCCAGAGACTGCCCCTTTCCTCCATGCCTTCTCCCTTCGTGCCCTGAGACTGCCCCTTTCCTCCATGTCTGCTCCCTTCGTCCCCTCTATCCATTATTCCATGCCTGTTCTCTTTGTGCCCTCAGACTCAGGCATGCAACACCCATTGGACTCAAAGGGCTTCAGCCCCCTCCCCGTCGTGTGTGGCAGCCCAGGATGAGACAGCATCCTGGGTGCACACACAGCCATACCGAGCACTTCATAGGTCTTTAAAGGACCATTTGCATGTTAATGAGGCCTTGCTGTTGTTTCACACCTTCTAAGAGCCCCTGCAGCTACACTCTGCATTTATTTATTTATTTGTAACGTTTTATATAGCGTGAACAAGATCCCGAAGGATATCAGAGCGCTTTACAAAAATGATGTAAGACACCGAAGGTAGACACAGACTCTGTCTGCTTCAGGTTGCTGCTTAAAACGATTAATTATTTGTAATGCAGAAAATAATATTAGATGATCCATTGTTACATTCTACGTATTCTGACGGCCTGTGCCAATTTCAATATTCCAGTTAGAATGCTAATATTTTGTTAATGACGCTTCCTATTTCCACAACATCACCCACGCCCCGCTGCTCATCGGGCCTCTCGGTGTCCTTCAGGGAGAGCCAAGGAGAAGTCCACAGTGAACTCAGCAGGCAGACGGATAAAAGGAGGAGTATTTGGCACTTACAAAGAGTGATGGGCACAACAGAGCCCGACCCTTAACACCAGCCTATAAGCCGAGATAAGAATGAAAAGGGCAGGATATCGAATTCAGCCATCATCAAACATCTCATGTTGCCTACATTGTGCCGCGGCGCCCCTGGCAACTCATAACGGCGCACCAGGGCGCTGCGGCGCACAGTTTGGGAACCACAGGGTTATGGCAACATTGTTGCACCCTTGACAGAGCTGACTTCCAAGAAGCAGCCCAAGAAAGTGATTTGGACTGACACCTGTCAGAAAGCGTTTGAGACCCTGAAAACTGCCATGTGCATGGCGCCCGTGCTCCTGGCACCCAACTTCTCCAAAGAGTTCCTTGTGCAGACAGACGCTTCAGAGCATGGTGTAGGGGCTGTTCTCTCACAGATGACTGAGGAGGGCTTTGACCAACCCGTAGCCTTCATCAGTAGGAGGTTACTTCCAAGGGAACAGTGGTGGAGTGCAATTGAGCGTGAGGCTTTTGCTGTGGTCTGGGCACTGAAGAAGCTAAGACCCTACCTGTTTGGGACTCACTCCCGGGTTCGGACAGACCACAGGCCCCTCAGATGGTTGATGCAAATGAGGGGTGAGAATCCAAAGCTGTTGAGGTGGTCCATTTCCCTACAGTGTATGGGTTTCACGATGGAACATTGCCCTGGTGCAGATCACGCCAATGTTGACGGTCTGTCCAGATTTTCCTACCTTAGTGATGAGAACTCTCTGGGGTAGGGTAGTTCTCCGCACATTTCAGCTGGAGGGGACACTTGTTAGACCTGGCACCATTGGCGTGGGTCTCCCTTCCATTTTTGTTACTGTTGCCTCATGTGTTTTGCTGATGTTAGCTGCTCAGAGCACTGTGCCACTGACAATCACTGCTCCCTGTATAAAGTGTATATGTTGATTGGTTTCAATGATTGACTTATTTGGTTTACTGTCAGACCCCAGTACAGTGCACCAGGAGTGCCCAGGGCGTGTAAATCCAAATGCTGCTAGTGGGCCTGCAGCACTGGTTGTGCCACCCACAGAAGCAGCCCTGTAAAATGTGTCTAAGATCTGCCGATGTAGAACCTGCATGCAGTCTGGTACTGTCATGCTGATTGGGCAAGTGCACCCACTTGCCAGTCCCTAAACCTTCCCATAACTTCATATTAGTTACCCCTATGGTAGGCCCAAGGGCAGGGTGCATTGTAAGCATTAGGTAGGACGAGCCCTGATGTGTGTGGCATGACCTAATAGTGAATTACAGCCATTTTCGTTTTTCACTATTGTAAGGCTACCAGTTCTCATAGGCCAGAATGGGCTGTTGGAATTGTTACATTCTACATTCCTAACAGACTCAGGGAACATGGTAGAAATTCGAGTTTAGTATGCCTGAACTCAGAATAATAAAATACATCTTTTAGTAAAGTTTATTTTAATGTTCTGTGTTTGCAAATATCACTTTTAGAAAGTTGGTATTTGCTTGCCTAACCATTTCAGCCCGCCTCTGCTCTGATATTTATCTGCTGTCTGGTTTCTGTGTGTGACAGGGCTGGGGAATTCCAGGAGACAGGCTGGGGCTGCCAGGTGGTGAATAGGAAGATGACAGCCAGATGGGTGGGAGGAGTGCACCCATGTTCTGAATAGGGCTGTGCTCTGCCACCACAATGCTGGCTCCACCCCCTGTGGAGTGTCTGAGGCCTCTACCCTGCACCTTGTAAAGAGAGAGGGAAGACTGTCAACAGAGTACTCCTGGACTGTACTTGTCACCACAATGCTGGCTCAACCTCCTGCGGAGTGTCTGATATCTCTGCCCTGCACACTGAAAGCAGAAGCCTGCATTCTATCAACAAAGTGCTCAGAAACTGGACTTAACTAGGAAAAGGCCCCCTGGCCTGAAAGAACAAAAGAAATGCAGTATAAGTATAGGAGCCCTGCTCCTAAGAAATCAGATCCTGTTTGACCAAGAAGAACCTCTGATCGACGAGAAGGAGCTGGAAGAAGCTGTGAGGAGGAGCACTGTCCCTGACCTGGGGGACTGGCCTGCAGTGGGTGCCTTGCTGAGAAAGGAGAGAAAAATGACTGAAAGAGTCTTTTGCTACTCGTGCTTCAAACAATCTCCAAGGACTTGTGGGTGAGCTTGCCCCCTGAACGGAGTCCCAGGATTATTGGACTCCTCCTGGTTTAATACCTTTTTGACATTGTTTTTCAACGGTAAGAGTCGGACAAGAGTGCGCAACGTGCACAGGAACCAAGCATACGCATTTTTAACAGAATCCTCATTTTATTGCTAAATAGTATTGTGGCCTCATTTTACAAAAGTTATTTGAGTCTTGTGCTAAGCCTTATATAAAGATACTTATTTTTTTATACAAAACTAGACTGGTGTCCATTTGTGGTGTGTCATTGAATTACTGCATGTGGTCATAAATGCTTAACCAGTAACGCTCTGAAGTTTAGCCTTGTCTGCTCGCGCCACGCAACCTTGAGGGTGAGCAGGGGTTATTTTAAAGAGTAAGTCCCTTGCCCTGACTAGAGGAGATGGTCCCTGCTTATCACAAGTACTCACCTGTGCCAACCAGAGATCCCCAAATCTAAATGCAGAATGACAGGTGTGCACGTCATCGTGGGGTAAACGTTCATAAAGAGATTTAAGGTATGCGTATCACCGTGGAGGACACGCCGGACATGAGACCTTGGCCACCAAGAGGATATGGAGTGCTAGATAGACTGCCAAATGTCAAAAGAAACGTGGAAAAACTTGATGCGGCAGAGTAAGTGAGAGCCTTAACCGGAGGGAACGTAGGCAAAAGAACAAGATGGCTGGAACAGTCTGGTGAGAAGAGAAAAATTGGAGGCTTGGAACTATAGGCAAACTGCAGAAAAGTCAGAGGCAGTCGTGAAAAAGACAAAACCCTTGAAACACCAAGCGAGGAAAGCTTACTTGTTACAACAAAGGTTGCTGGTACCAAAGCTTGTTCAACTCACCACAGCTTTCAAGAGGTGCCTCCTGCAGACGACAAACTGAGGCAAAGCGAACATGCAGGCGACCACCACAGCCCTAGCAAAAGGAACGGTGCTGAAAAGGCTGATGCGCCGGCAGCCATCATGTGTGACGCAGCTGTGCTGAAAACTGGTGCGTCACTGGTGTGGAGAACACCACAGGACTCGACAGAAATACGGTTCTGAGAGGCTGGTGCGCCGGCAGCCGTCCTGCTGTGATGCAGCCGAGCTGGAAAAGCTGGTGCGTCGCTGGAATGGAGAACCCCACAGGGCTCTTCACAGTAGTACGGTTCTGAGGGGCTGGTGCACCGGACAGTAGTGAGGTGAGGACTCCTCCTACCAGACACTTCGACGGATGTTGATTCGCAAGCTAGGATGTCCTGGAAAACAGCAGAAGTAGTACACTCCTGAGGAAACACTCTCCGGTCGGCCAACCAAATCGGACATCGGGATAGGAGGAACAGCGAAAACAGGGTCCTCAACAAAGGCTATCCGCGTGGAATGGTGACAGCGCCTCAGAGAAAACAGACACGCGTGAGGTACCCGCTAACGCCAACACAGCAGGTCTATGAGCGATCTGCAGAGCAGCTTCCTTCAGGCAACCCCACGGCCTTGAGGCAACAGCAGGCGCAGGCAACCCGGATGCCCAGTAGGGTGTCACAGATAGGAGAATATCGGAGAATCCACCGGGATGAGAAAAAATCTCAAAGGAAGACGCTGAGACTTCTTCGCAGCGTGAGAGAACTTTCTCTGAATTCAAACGAATAGAACTGAGGAATCAGCAAGTCTCTGGTATACCTTTAGTGAGACCTGTACTTGGGAAAAGCCTGACAAAATCAGGGCAGAAAGGTGGACATCAGCTATAATTCTCCAGTGTTTAGAGGAAAATGCCTCGCAGTGCAATATTCCACATCATAGAATGTTCAAAGCCTACAGCATCGTTGATTAAAGTTATGGAATTTCTGAGGCGGTGCCAGCACAGACCATTATGGGATCAGCATCAAGGTGCAAGAGCACGGCTGTCACATGTTGATGCACATTATAGCATTAGCGAGTCAATGAACCAACACACATTCACAAGGTTCTCCCAGTCAACTGCTCCATGCAAGAAGAGGATGGACAGGTCCGGACCTTTCAACTGATCACATGAAGGGGATGAGAGAATGGGAAGGTGCCTGGGGGATGAATGATATAGAGACTGTGTGTTACCACTACACGGAACACACAAAGCCACCTCGTTAATATTAATGAGCTCTTTTCAGCTCCAGTATGTAAGTATATACCGAGAAAAGACCAGTTGGTTTATATTTAATTACACATGTGTTCCCTTGATTATAATAATCACATTTTAATTTAAATCATGAATGAATTTTGTTACAAAGAGGCTATGAATACGGCTCATAGGAAATATAATATTCATTTATATCATATAGGAGAACGTATGCAGCAGAAGAGTATGGAGGGTATTAGGAGGGTGCACTGAAAAAGGAGCGAGTTCCACTCCTAACCGGGTGCACAGCTTAAATGTTCATGGCATTACAAATATGCCGCCAAATCAATCCTTTGTTCTCATCTTCTTTATTATTCATCACAATCATCACAATATTTCATTCTTCTTGCTTTTGCGCATGTCACAAGGGGGAACGCTTACATTTTCGCTTAACTCTAAATGGAGCAGAAATGCTAATCCAAGCCTTATTCTGCACCACAAAAGCATATGTAAGTTTTGTTCATATCCATAAAACTCATTTACCCAATGCATTTCGGGCCTTCTGTCTGGCCCTTCGTCAGGGATTATCTAAAATGCAAAATACATTATTTAGACTGTGTTTTACTGAATCCCACTTAACATCAAATGCAGATAACAACCGAGCCGACTCCAGCTTTGGAGGCCAATTTAGCGGCTGGGGTGTGGGAGGACCACTTTCGCAGCCTCTATGAAGAGGTCATCCCTGGTTTGGCTAAGCTCCATGATGGGCTTTCGATTGATTATCTCCCACTTTCAGGCGGGCCAACCGCGCACTCTAACATTTTGGAGGGTGCCGAGCCAATGCAATTTCCATTGGGGTAGGTTCTTAATGTAATATCTAAGTTGCCATCGGGTAAAGCTCCCGGGTTAGATAAAATCCCGGGAGATCTATTTAAGCATCAACCCAGGGTTTGGGCCCCCTACCTACTGGAAGTTTTTTAATGCATCCTTGGGGAATGGCGATCCCTAGTACTTGGCTGGGGGCAGAGATTGTCCCTATATTCAAGAAGGGCTCTCCTCTGCTCCCAGCCAATTACAGGCTGATCAGCCTCATTGACGTCTCACAAAAAGTCTTCGCGAGACTGATACTTGACCGCTTCCAGGCTGGGTTTAGGAGTAAGGTTTCAACCACGGACCAAATTTTTCGTTTGGCCCTCCTCTTCTGGAAGACGGTGCGGGTGGAGGGCGGTACGCTCTACACCGTCTTTGTTGACCTCCGCGCAGCCTTTGATTTGGTTCCGCGGAGTAGACTATGGATGGTACTCTCCAACTTGGGTATCCCCCCGGATCTTTTATATATCATTGTTCGTTTGCACACACACAACTATGCACAGGTTAGGTGTGGGAGGATGGGCAGCCTCTCAAAAAGATTCCCGGTTGGCAGAGGGGTAAGGCAGGGATGTGTCTTAGCACCCACCCTGTTTTGCCTCTTTGTCAACGGGGTAATCGATCACCTTAATAAGGTCCCCAACACAGACGCACCAAAGCTCGGCGGCAGCAGGGTGCCCGCAATTATGTTTGCGGATGACACCCTGCTGCTGTCGAAATCAACAATGGGGATCCAGCGTATCTTCGAGGGTTTTGAGGCATTTTGTGGAGAGCATGGTCTCGAAATTAATGCTCTCAAAACCAAGTACATGATTTTTAACCCCCCCCCCCAAAAAAAAATGCCCTAATCCTTCTATAGGGACCGCAACAAATACGTTCCACACCCTGGTGCACAGCATATTATTTAAAGGATACTAGATCCCCCTTAAGTTCATCCATTTTTTCTCTGAAACTAATTTATCCAACTTTTCTTTGATATAATCTTTACGATATTTCCATCCGTTCCACATATCCATCAAATAACGTGTTTTTTGAAACTTTCACTATTCACAGGTGCCCATCCAAGCTTCCATGTAAATATGATTCGTACACGAAAAAGTAGTTCTCAGCAGCATTTTTTATTTTATACCCAATGCATTTCGAGCAATTCCTTGCTCTTCGTCAGGGGTGGCTGTAAAAACAACATCATGAAATTCACATTAGTACAAGACACCTCACCAATCTCTTCACTATATCTACATGCAAACATAGTAATCAGAACAGTTCCATTGCATACTTGGATCACATCTAGATACGACCACTTTCTATTGCTCCCACAGTATTTAACCGCGGCTGCACGGCTACTCAACCGCCCTCGAAGCCCGCATTTGACGAAGAGCAAGGAATTGCTCGAAATGCATTGGGTATAAAATAAAAAATGCTGCTGAGAACTACTTTTTCGTGTACGAATCATATTTACATGGAAGCTTGCATGGGCACCTGTGAATAGTGAAAGTTTAAAAAAACACGTTATTTGATGGATATGTGGAACGGATGGAAATATCGTAAAGATTATATCAAAGAAAAGTTGGATAAATTAGTTTCAGAGAAAAAATGGATGAACTTAAGGGGGATCTAGTATCCTTTAAATAATATGCTGTGCACCAGGGTGTGGAACGTATTTGTTGCGGTCCCCATCATTGTATTTTGACTATATTGCGCGATGGCAAGGCGAAATCCAGGTTGCACGCAAAAGGACAAGGATGTTTAAAACGTATGTTTCATGGATTATTTTGAAAAGCGAGGTGTGCACACCACCACATTAATCTAATCCTTCTATAGGCCTGAACAGGTTAGAAAGAGTGTATATGTTTGAGTATCTGGGTGTGACCATGAATGATAAATTGGAATGGGGTGATCATCAAGCTAAGTCCCAGCTCAAACTAGCTCAAATAGCAGGGGGAATAATCAGGCTAGTTAATTCTAATAAATCATCTGCTAGACCGATAGGCCCCCTGCTGGAGATCTATAGACTCCAGGCCAGAGGTGCGATTCTCTATGGTAGCGAACTCTGGGGCCATGTCTGCAAAAAAGATCTAGTTATTGTTGAAAATAAGTTTCTCAGACAACTCCTAAAGTTACCGGCTAGCACTCCCCTTTTGCCCCTCAGATTGGATCTGGGCTTGAAACCTCTGGACGAAGTACTGGGTGTAAAGCCTTCAACCTTTTGGCGAAGATTATGGTCTACTCCTGAGTTAGCCAACTAAAGGCAGGAACTGCAGGAAACTCTTGCTCTTCCTACTATAGAGAACATCCCGTGGTTTAAATATCTAAAAACTGAGTTTGCCCGGCTGGGTCTTCCGACCCTCTGGAGCGATCCTGAAGCGGCGTGCCAGGGACTATCCCGTAAACATCTGGTGGCAACTTTCCATGCATGCAATCTGGCATCCCACATACAGGGTAGATGCTCAGATTCCATAACTAACACTTTTCTTGGGGTCAAAGATTGCTACAAGTTGGAGACTGTTCTAGATGACATTTCCCCGAATCTTGCCAGGAAATTATACCTGCAATGGCGCTATGGCACCCTGCCGCTAAGAGCCTTCACCAGCAAATGGAAACAGCACTCCTTGGAAAACTGTCATGGCTGCAATTGTAGGTTAGAAGATGAATTGCATCTAGTTTTATTTTGCCCTGCCTACATTGCTGCTAGAAGGTTTTGGATAATTCCACTTTGTAAAAATCTAGGGTTTGCTAACTGCTCCGAGGCCTTTAGAATACTTAAGACTGACCTCTCAAGTGCAACTGTCTTTGCAGTGGCTAAATTTCTCGAAGCAGTGTGGCACAAGAGATTGTCTTCAATTTCTAGGGCACTCCAATCCTGATTCAGACCATGCACTAGTTAGTGTAATAAATTTTTACGTACTATGTCATTTTATGATAGATTCTTAGTTGTTAGTGTTAAATCGTTTTTATTTTTCACATTCCGTAATATTATAGATTGTTTTTAAATATTCAACTAGTTCTGAATCATTTGACTATTTTAACAGTATGATTCTGGTATACTGGGGCCTTGTCTTGAGAACTACTAGCCTTAACCTGTGTGCTACCCTAATATTGATGGAGCAGTGATGTCTGTCTTCTTTTTATCTGTATTGGTTTTATGCTGTATCTTTTATGGCAAAATTGCCGAAATAAAGATTAACGAATTGAATTGAGATAACAACCCATAGCTGTCTCCTAAATCAACGTTTTCCCGCTAAAAGCGTAGCGTAATGCTACATTTTACAATGAATACCTCTACTCTCCTCCCTGCCTTTCCCTCTTCGTGTATCCTCTCGATACTTCCTCCCCCATGTGCCCTAACACCTTCCTTTCTAACATTTATTCTACCCCCATCACCCCTCTGAAACAAACCCTCCTCTGTGCATCACCTGCCATGCAACGGTGTACTTTCAAATATACACATTCCCCACTCATTTACCGTTATAACTGGTGCATACCTGTTCAAAAATTTCTGCGTTCTCATTCTTTCCTCTGCTTCCACAACGAACCAGTGTTAAACTCCTGTTTTTCATACTGTGAGCCGAACTTTTTAAAGCACAAGTTGTGTCTGCCCTTCTGATTCACCTGTACACAATTAGTCCGTCTTCTCCTTCACACGCTGTTGTTCCGAGGAGGAGAGTCATTTAAGGGTCGAAGCTGCGACCCCTGGCTCGCCCTTTGCTACCACTGGCACTGCCTTTGCGACCCCTGGCCTCAGAGGCGGCAAATTCAGTGGCAGGAACACAGGGACAGCTTGGGCTCCACTCTTTATTTTCTGTCAATTCTTTATCACACTAATGTGTAAGTATGTGTGTGTGAATGAAAGTGGATGTCAAAGGGCGTGTAATGTCACTTCCGCAACCCCTGGCATTTTGGTGAATTGACGTCCATGTGTATCTGTTGTTGCTTGGTATCAGTTTGTGTTACGCCTGTAAGGTATTTTATGTGTCTAGCTTAGGTTGTGCTTCTGTGGTGAATGACGTGTAGAGGGAAAGCCCTCCAGTTGTAGAAAAATACAAAAAACGTCTCAGCAGCAAAGTTTTAGTAAACACCAATAGTATTTCAAGCATAACCCTATAGATATTCTTGATTCCAGTATCAACTAAATATAGTGCCTAGCTTATGTTAAAGCGCCTGCAACAGACGGTTTCTCATCAAACACTGGGTCGCTTCCTCACTTGCCTTTACATCAGCCTCACCAGCAGCGATATCAATGTATCGCCTATTTCTGTTCAAAGTTTTAACCATTTGGGGAGTCTTTAGAAATACGCTGTAAACCTTATTGTGGACAGGTAATGTTTACTACCCACTCCCTCATGCAACAACCATGAGTTCTGGGTTTGTGGTAGGTCTGAGAGATGCGAGAGTTGTCTGAAATGTGTTTTTCTATAAAATAAATGTTTATATAGCACAACTATTGAACTGACGAGACACGCTGAAGGAATTCTAGGCACTCGAATATCGAAGTAGCGGCTGCTCCCATTGCAAAGTGGTGGACGGGAGGGGAAATACAAACCAAAAACATCACGGAAGACAGAACTAAAATTATATAAAATTGCACTTACCTGCCCCGACGGCTGCCCACGTGCTCCCGATCCTCTTCTTCCTGACGTCAGACACTGCTGCACACTGTACAGGATCCCAGATGCCAATCCCAGGGCTTTTCTCACGCTGGGAATACTATTTCCTGGTTCGGCCCCCAGACAGGAACTGGGAGTCTGTGTTGGTTCTCCACCCGGCTGTACAGCACAGCTAAGGGTTGGAGAAAGGCTACCTGCGCATGCCGGTCTGGCCGCCACTTCCCCCATCCTCCCGGTGCTGCAGCGTCACTATGGATGGCCCGATGCCCTATCGTATCATCTTTGTGCATTTTGTAAAAACTAAAATCGAGAACAAATAAAACAACTTAGGAATTGCACCAAAAAAAAAAATCAAGGAAGAAGTAAAAGAATGGCAGAGTAAGATGAGAAACAAAACAGCAGCGAATAAAGTGAAGAAAAGAAAAGACATGAAAAATCGATGTCGGAAAGAAATGACATAAGGAACAGGGAAAATAACATGATGAAAGTAAAAATGCATGATAAAGAAAATAAAAAATGAAATGAAGACAGTGTAAAGAATGGCGAAGAAACACAAGAGAAAGATAAAGTATGGACGAAGGAATGAGAAAAGATATTCTGGACAAGAGAAAGTCTGAGAATCAACTTTAGAAAGAAGAAAAGCAATAAGGTGCGTGGGAAGTCAATGAGATAAAAGAACAAAATTAAGACTAAAACAATAAGAAACACAAAGTCCACAGAAGAATTAAACAAGGAAGGAATGAAAGAAAGTTTGTAGAGAATGAGGTGAGATGTAGATGTTAAAACTGAGAAAAGGAAAAAGCAGGAAGAAAGCAGCTGGGAACAAGATATGTAACAGAAAAAAGAAATCAAAGACAGTGCCAGCCCCTTTCATCCAAGGCAGGTCAAATTAGCACAAGTTCATAGGTAAACTTGTGAGCAGTAGCACCACGCCAAGGTTTTGACCTTTGCTACTGAACATTCACACCATTCACACCTTCATTCATACTACCTTGCTACCCATCAGACCCACATACATTCCGCACCTAGCTCCAGATAGGGGCGGTGACAGAGTTCCTGGAGCTCAAGGCAAAATTAAATTCGCCTGAGGGAGAACCCCAGAAATTGCTATTAAAAGCTGTTTGGTACAACGACAAGGAACCTCACAAGGCATTACCACACCTTATGGAAGCTCCGCCCCCACCTCAAAGTGCATCTCTCTGGCGGTCTGCGAGGTGCTGCCTGGTTTCTCCCACTGAACGATCAAACAAGCAAATGGCAGAGGACTCGAGAAGCAGAACTGCCGCGGCCATCCTGTGAGTCTGATGTTAACTCAGTGGCCCCAGGTCCCCCATTCACACCTCTTTCCCACCATTCATAGCCTAGCCAGACACTGCACTTACCCTGCAGCCATTCCAGACCACACCTCTATACACAGCTGAGAGGTGAATGATGCCATAAAGCACGCCAGGACCAAGGGTGTGATGTAGTAGATCACAAGGGATTGTTGGGAAATGCTGAGAACATTCCAGGCAGCATGAAAGCAGCTAAGAACAAGCTGCAGAAAAGGAAGAAAAAGAAATCAAAAACAGTGCCAGACCCTTTCATCCAAAACAGGTCAAATTAGCACAAGTTCATGGGTAAACTTGTGAGCAGTAGCACCACGCCAAGGTTTTGACCTTTGCTACTGGGCATTCACACCATTCACACCTTCATTCACACTACCTTGCTTCCCATCAGACCCACAGACATTCCGCACCCAGCTCCAGATAGGGGTGGTGTCAGAGTTCCTGGAGCTCAAGGCAAAATTAAATTCGCCTGCTAAGAGAACCCCAGGAATTGCTATTAAAAGCTGTTTACTGCAAAGACAAGGAACCTCATAAGGCCTTACCACACCTTATGGAAGGCTCTGCCCCCTCCTCAAAGTGCTTCTCTCAGGCGGTCTGCGAGGTGCTGCCTGTTTTCTCCCACTGAACAACCAAACAACACATGGCAGAGGCCTCGAGAAGCAGAACTGCCGCGGCCATCGGATCACTAACACAATATCGACGGAAAAATATCGACCTACACAAAAATCGACGTTGGAATATCGGAAGCAAGAATATAGACAGCCTATCTACAACATGATAAGTACAAAAATATCGAAGTTAAAAATATCGTAATTAAAAATATCTTTTTTTTTAATAAAAAAAAGTGTAAAATAAAGTAAATAATACTTATAAACCAAATAAACATAGTTAAAAATATTTAATAATGTTTAAAATTAATAAATAATACATATACAATAATACAACATTAATTAAACATATACATAAACAATCTAATATAAACTTATAAATTATTAAAAAGTATTATAAATTACAAGTACATCTACACACATCAAATAATAGCATAATAAAAAAAAGTAAATAATTATATTAAATACATTTATTAAATTAAAAAAATAAAATATACTTTCAATATTTTTAACATTAATAATATACTACATTATCAAAAATAATAATAAAAATATTAAATAGCTAAATAAATAAAACTACTATTCAAAGTCCCCAAAAAACTACAGCAATGATAACATTAGAAAGCGTAACACTTAAAATTACTATTCCAACTTCAGAAAATGCAACAGTGGGGAAAGTGTTGGATAGCGTAGGGATAAAAATGACTATTCCAACTACAGAGGAAACAATAGGGAAAGCGTTGGATAGCGTAGAGGTAAAAATTACTATTCCAACTCCAGAGGGGCAAGTAGAGAAAGCGTTGGATAGCATAGAGGTACAAATTACTATTCCAACGGCAGAGGGTGCTACAGTAGGGAAAGCGTTGGATAGCGTAGAATTTGAATATAACATATTTATAAAAAGAAATTGTATTTACAATAATAAATAATTAAATGTTTTAATAACTCTACATCATTTACGAATACCCATTAATAATTATAAAAAATATAACTACAATTGAATAATTAATTAATAAATTAACAATAAATACCAATAAATATTAATTAATAAATATTAGTCACCAAATAATACAAATTGAACTATAAAATATTTTTCATTACAAAAAAATATAATTATTTAAAATTAATTCACAATTAAAAAATATTAAACAATAAAATTATTTTTCATATCAAATAATACTTTTTATGAAACATTGATTACCAATTAATTAAAAATAATTTCAATTAATAAAAAATAATTACCAATTAAAAACATTCATTGCCAATTAACAAAATTAATTACCAAGTAAATAATTAATTACCAATTAAAACAATTATTTGCCAATTAAAAACATTAATTATAAATAAAAAAAATTAATTCACAATCTAAAAAATTAATTACCAATTAAAGCAATAATTTACCAATTAAAACATTAATTACCAATTAAAAAAATTAATTATCAAATACAATATTTAATTGCCAATTAATAATTAAAAATAAAATATTTACCCATTCCAATAAATAAAAATAAATAATTAATTATCATTAAATTATTCCCACCCAATTCCCCTATAAACCCACAACCCGCTACAGAAATAAACACAAACATTAATTAAAATTAATTTATAATTCCTCAAAATTAATAATTAATTTAGTATATTTAAATTACTTCCCACCCTATTCCCCTATAAACCCACTACCCGCTATGGTACTAAAACATAAAATTTACTTAAAAATAACATTATTAATATATAAAAATAATACATATATAATTTAAAACAAGTAAAATACTTAACAAAAATTTTTACACATACATAATAAAATACATAACAATAATACAAATATCGATATTAGTAACTTCAATTTTACTTACATCGATATAACCTTGACCTTGATATTATGTACCTTAGATATTTCCAACACGATATTTTTGTAGGTCGATATTTCAAAATCGATATTTTCACTGTGCACCGCGGCCATCCTGTGAGTCTGATGTTAGCTCGGTGCCCCCAAGTCCCCCATTCACACCTCTTTCACACCATTCATAGCCCAGTCCACAGACTGCACTCATGCAGGCATCCCCGACTACACCTCTATATATAGCTAAGAGGTGAATGATGTCATAAAGCCTGCAGGGCCAGGGGTGTGATGTAGTAGATGATGACTCAAGCCTGCAGGGCCAGGGTGTGATGTAGTACATGATGTCACAAACCGGCCAGGGTCAAGGGTGTGATGTAGTTGATGACATCACAAACAACTGATGGGAAACACTGATAACACTCAAGGCTGCCTGGAGAGACCAGTGATACATTATGTTGGTAGGTGTGGGTCCATCTGACACATAACATCACAGAACCCGAAGATTGAGGGAAGGATGTCAGTTACAATAATCGTATTATTAAGGTTTCCTGTGTTCTCTTTATTGCATACAGACTGCTATAAAGACAGAATGGGTCAGAGGATTTGTTTCAGAATTTGTCCCTCTCTTGATTATTCTACAGATGCTGTGGCCTCGATGGTCAATAATTCACAATAGTCATCTCCTTTCAATCTTGCTGCCAAAATGAATGTCCTTCATACCCATGTTAACAGAATCTGTAAAGGTGCTGGTGAGACGGGCCTAGTGCACTGCACAGGAATGCACAGCTTTTCCTTCTGTTTCTTCCTGTCTGCTCTGCCCACTTCACAGGTGTGATTCAGGTATTCAAATGGCAGGGTGGATCAAAGGTTTAGAAGACATCTCACATCAGTCTTCTGCACTGACTATCAGAGCCTGGAGGCGGTCTTATGCCTGGGCTCTGTGTCTTCATCTGTGTGAAGACTGCCATGGACTCCTTCTTGTGTGACTATACACAGCTTCAAGGGCATTGCACACATCCATTCAATAGAAGGTAGTTCTGGATACCCTGGGGGGACATGATGCCCAAGGAATCTGTGGTCTTGGAATCTACTGTTTTCTACTCACAAAATTAAGATCTCACACATAGCTGCTGCTTCAACCTTAAAAAACATTTCTTTTGTGCAAGAGGCCTTCCAAATGTAGAATTTGCATTCCATACATAGTTCCGACGTTCCAAATTAGAAGTGTTGTTCCGATCTACATTCTAAAGGAATTCTTTCAATTCAAAATTAGAACTCTCATTCCCAACTTAGAATGTCCTTTACAAATCAGAACTGTTAATCTTAGAACTCGAACATTACTTTTGTAACTAAAGATGAGACTGAAGCAAGGTACGTTCAAGTACCTTAACTCTGTCATCCACTTTCCGTAACTGACCACATGTCCAACAGAACTCTAGGGGAACACTCCAAAAGGTAGGAGGAGGCGGGGAGAGGGGGAAGATACCAAAAGGGGCAGGGAGGAAAGAAACAACAGCGAGGAAAGAGCCAGGGAAAAAAGGAGAGAGATAACAACACATCTCCCTTCGGGGGGAAAGGGAAAGCAGGGGAACCTGTGGAGAAACATAGCATGGACAGTGAGCAACAAGAAAATCCCCAGTGGGGGAAGACAGCCGGGTACCTGAAAAGACAATATGCAAGGAAGACTGTGCATGGCAATTCAATGGGGTATGGGATTGGCAAACGGATCTCTTCCCCTGATGGGCGCAAAATGGGTGACTCCCGTTATCATGTTAGGAGAGGTGTGATACGCCCAAATGTATTCTCTTAATATTGTATCAATATCCATATTTTTGATACAAGCTAGCTGAGTAAGACTTTTTATCCAGAGCATTGACATAAGAATGGGGTCCTTGACTCTATGGCAGTTCTCGGTGGATTCCTCAAGCTTGATGCCCAGCTCACAAGGGAATGACTTCATTTCCATGCATGAGAATTGGATATTCTTGTTGGTGACTATGCAAGCTGGCACACCTTCACATACAAATGAGTCTCTTAAGAAGTCGATAAGGACTTTTGTCGAAACACGTGGGACACATTTGTATTTAATCCAGTGAGATGTGTAGTCGATGAGAACAATCAAAAATCTCTTTGAGATTCCTGATTGTCCCATTGGACAGATTATCTCCAATGCCAACTTAGTCCATGGAGTCTGGGGAACTGCTGTGGTCTTACAAGAGAGATTAAGCATATTGGAACTAGCATAGCTACTCTTAACAACATCAGTACTAGATACAGCATGATCCATCTCTGGCATGATGTACATTCCTGTGGGAGGTACGTCACAGGCATTACTATTTACAGTTTGACCTAATTCAGTGAACAACTCAGGACAACCGTTTACCTCCTTGCTGGTTACCTCCACTTCCTCAGCTACAAGAACTTGATTTTTATTGTTGGGGTCGAGTACCATCCCCAGCTCTCTTTGATGATGCCAACCCAACAGATTAGACCCTTTGCTTAGCATGTAGACTTTGCCCCATGTAGTTCTTCCTTTAAATGTAATACTCACACTCATCATCCCTACTAAAGAAGTGTTTTCATCGGCATACCCAACTGCTGAAATGTCTGGTTCTAGCATCTTGAAACTGGAGGTATCAAAAATATAATTTATGACATCAATGTTGAATAAGGTTACAGGGGCACACGAGTCAGCCAACATGTCTATGGGCTTATTATTCACCAAGATGGTAGATTTAGGATGTTCAATAGGCCTGAGGTCATTGAATTGCCCTTGAGAACTTGGGGAAGCTTGATTGTCTCTAACTTTTACTTGGAACACATACTTAGGGGCCAAGTCCCCTTCACTGTGTACTGCTTTCACTTGGTGGTTTTCACTGTTGTTGCACACTCTACCCGGGTGCCCTTACTTGTTACATTTAACATATGTGACATTGCGGGCAGTACAACGCACATCGTTAGCAAGGTGATTGCTGCTGCCACATCTATAGCATTTCAACTTTCCCTTTTCTCTGGCTGAATGGTTATCCTTGTCTTCTCCAGGTTTGATCTTAAATACCTCATTATCAGTGGAATTGGCCTGTGCATCAGAGCTATTGCGAACATTGGCAACAAGCTCATTGGGAGTTCTCATCTCTTTGATACACTTAGCAGTGTGTTCCACAGAGACTGCTATGCTAACTGCTTCTTTTAAGGTGGGTTTTTTTGCCAGGAGCTTTTCGTGTATACGACTATTGTTTGTGCACCTGACAAGTTGGTCCCTGATGAGTGAATCGGTGAGTTCACCAAAGTCACATAGTTGTGTCAGGCCTCTAAGTGCAGCAATGTCATTAATGAAATATTCCTGTTTACCTTGGATGCAGGTAAAGAACTTAGGTCGCTCCAAAACTACGTTTACTCTGTCACCAAAATGTTCCTCTAATTTTAACAAGATGACTTTAAACTCATCAGTATCCTCCTCATCCTCTTCTAGTTCTGGTTTGGGTAAGGTGTCATAAATCTTCCTACCTTGAATGCCTAGGTTATGCAACAATATGTTTTGTTTGCGAACTGCTGAATACCTTTTGCCGCCTATGGCTATGAGGTATGAGGAAAATAAATTAATCCATTCCTTCCAGTGAATTTGCGGTTCCCCCGATTTAATTTAGGAATGAAGGGGGTTGGCTCCTAGCTTGCCCAGCCATAGTGGAGGGGGGGGGGCAGAACTAGCAAGCTGCAGCAGGAGTCACAGGTCAGAAAAGGTCACACAAAATCCAGCTGCACTTAGGGGGTGAAGATAAGGGACTAAGGGCCAGATGTAGGAGCCCTAATACCGGTCGGAAACGGCCGATTTTGGTAAATTACCGATTCTGTAAATATACCGATTCTGTAATTCCAAATGTAGGTGGCACAGTTTACAGTGCCACAGGCCCTTAAGAGTCGGTATTTTACCACACAATCCTATTGTGTGGTAAAATACCGAATTCAGGTGTGCATGCACATCTGTGCATGCACACCTGTGCAATGTGACACACAGACATGCCCTTAGGCATGTATGTGTGCCACATGTCACACAAGCCTGTACTTGGGGTGCAAGAGGGTGTCAAAGTGACACCCCCTGCACCCATGCAGGATTCGGTATTTACCGATTCGGTAAATACCGAATCGGTATTGCCCATTGATTCCTATGGGCTTCAAGGCCCATAGGAATCAATGGGCAATACCGATTCGGTATTTACCGAATCGGTAAATACTGAATCTTACAGATTCGGTATTCCTGAATTCGGAATTACCTACATCTGCCCCCTTCCCATTTACAGACTCCTAAATACCGAATCGGTAAAATTCGGTATTGAAGAGTCTGTAAATGGGAATTACCTACATCTAGCCCCAAATCATAAGAGGTGGGGGTTCCACATAGGGCTATAATTTAAATAACCTGTAATGAAATATGCATGTAAGGCAGCACTACCAGAAATCTAGAACACATAATTTGAAACATTACCTGGAAAGAGTAATATTGAGTGGAATGCAATCCACACAGACTGTAACGTAGTACTGATGTCCTTGAAGTAAGTAGCAAAACAACCCCACAGATTGTATAGCAACGGAAATATTGTGTAAATTACAACTACACTGATTTGAGATGTAACACTGAAGTCACTGAAGCACTACACAAACTTCCCCCACAAGTAGAGTCATAGCAAAATATATAAATTACGTAATGGGTTGTCTTCTGTAGGAAAGGTGTACGTATCATCATAAGAAACGCCTCAAGTGGAGAAATACAGTTCACAAGATGATAAAGTGTGTGGTTAACTTAGGAAAAATAGGAAAATAGACAACAACTGTGTTTTAGATTCCTTAAGATGATGGGGAGCAAGGTAAGGAAAGGGGTGCACAAAAAGGTAGGACAGTGAAGTGTGTTTCACCATGAACGATAGTCCTGCAATGTTAGACCTGGCACCATTGACGTGGGTCTCCCTTCCATTTTTGTTACTGTTGCCTCATGTGTTTTGCTGGTGTTAGCTGCTCGGAGCACTCTGCCACTGCCAATCAGTGCCACATTGCAAGTGCTCCCTTTATAAAGTGTATATGTTGATTGGTTTCCATGATTGACTTATTTGGTTTACTGTCAGACCACAGTAAAGTGCACCAGGAGTGCCCAGGGTCTGTAAATCCAAATGCTGCTAGTGGGTCTGCAGCACTGGTTGTGCCACCCACAGAAGTAGCCCTGTAAAATGTGTCTAAGGTCTGCCATTGCAGAACTGGCATGCAGTCTGGTACTGTCATGCTGATTGGGCAAGTGCACCCACTTGCCAGTCCCTAAACCTTCACTTAACTTCATATTAGTCACCCCTATGGTAGGCCCAAGGGCAGGGTGCATTGTAAGCATAAGGTAGGACAAGCCCTGGTGTGTGTGGCATGTCCTAAGAGTGAATTACAGCCATTTTCGTTTTTCCCTATTGTAAGGCTACCTGTTCTCATAGGCCAGAATGGGCTGTTGGAATTGTTACATTCTACATTCCTAACAGACTCAGGGAACATGGTGGAAATTCTAGTTTAGTATGCCTGAACTCAGAATAACAAAATACATCTTTTAGTAAAGTTTATTTTAATGTTCTGTGTTTGCAAATACAACTCTTAGAAAGTTGGCATTTGCTTGTCTAACCATTTCAGCCCGCCTCTGCTCTGATGTGTATCTGCTGTCTGGTTTCTGTGTGTGACAGGGCTGGGGAATTCCAGGAGACAGGCTGGGGCTGCCAGGTGGTGAATAGGAAGATGACAGCCAGATGGGTGGGAGGAGGGCACCTGGGTTCTGAATGGGGCTGTGCTCTGCCACTACAATGCTGGCTCCGTCCCCTGTGGAGCGTCTGAAGTCTCAGCCCTGCACCTTGTAAAGAGAGAGGGAAGACTGTCAACAGAGTACTCCTGGACTGTACTTGTGACCACAATGCTGGCTCCACCTCCTGCGGAGAGTCTGATGTCTCTGCCCTGCACACTGAAAGCAGAAGTCTGCATCGTATCAACAAAGTGCTCAGAAACTGGACTGAACTAGGCAAAGCCCCCCTGGCCTGAAAGAACAAATGAAATGCAGTATAAGTATAGGAGCCCTGCTCCTAACAAATCAGATCCTGTTTGTTAGAATCAGAGGTCTCTGGTTGGCACAGGTATGCACTTGTGACAAGCAGGGACCTTCTCCTCTAGTCAGGGCAAGGGAACTACTCCGTAAGAATAACCCCTGCTCACCCTCTAGGTGCGTGGAGCGAGCAGACAAGGCTAATCCTCAGGGTGATAGTTAGTTAAGCATTTATGATCACATACAGTAAACCCAATGACCCTCCACAGACGGACACCAGTCGTAAGCTTGTATCAAAAATACGTAGACTTTATATAAAAATACTTGGTTGCAGGATTATCACAAGACCATATAACGTTTAGCGAATGAGGCCACCAGATTTAACTAGGCAAAAGTTCTTAAGCGTTCTTAGTCAGCAAGGTACGCTGGGGGGTCGATGCGCGCTTCGTGCTGGAGAAGCGACCCGTTGAAGATTGACGGACGACAGGGAAAACAAACGTTGCGGACCCTGGATCCGATGTGAACTCGGGTTTGAGTTCAAGTGTACCTTGTCGTGGGTGTCTGAGGCATTTCAGGCGCGGCCACTGGTGAGGGCGGACCCGGGACGGGGCAGACAGTTCACCGAAGAATCTATCTGGCTCGAAGCCCCCTCGAGGTGCGAGGCGGGTGAGCGGGACGGTGGAGGATTGTGGCGATCCGGGGTCTGGAGCAGCTCACGGGGCGAGGCGCCGTTCAGGCAAGCGGTGCGTACTACTTCTTAGTACGCAGGGTCGTGCCTGTGGATGTGTGGGGGGCGTCGCGTTCTCGGGCAGACAGGTGCAGCACTCCGGTACCAACGTACGGAAGGCCTTCTTGAGGTGCGGCACGAGCCTTGGTATGCAGAAGGGCAAAGCGAGACAGTCGGGTACGTAGCGACGTACGGACCGTCCGACGCTATCAGATGCACTCCGTGCGGATTCCGGCGGGAGAAGATGAGAGACGCACAATGCGCTCCGTAACAGGCGAGGTGACAGGAGAGGGGGCAGCCCAGCACTGAAGCGGAGAGCGAGTCAAGCTTGAGCGGGGCTTCTCGGCGGCGGGGCGACCAGGCTCCGAGCTGTCACGACCTTAGGAGGGGCGAAGGCACCCGAGTCACAACTCCGGCGAGGGAAGAGAACTTAAGGCCCAGCAGCAGACGGGCACCGGCAGAATTGAACCCAATGGTCCTGGGGCTCAGTTCAGGGGGCAAGCTCGAGATCAAGCCCTTGGAGATCGTTTCAGGCACAAATCTTCAAAGTCCTCTCTAGTCTTTTCCTCTCCGTTCTCAGCAAGGCACCACTGCAGGCCAGTCCCTCAGGTCAGGGACAGGTTTCCTTCTTTCAGCTTCTCTTGGTCCTTCTAGTCTGGCAGAGGTTCGTCGTGGTCAAAACAGGATCCGATTTGCTAGGAGAAGGGCTCCTATATTTATACTCAGTTTCTTTTGTCTTTCCAGGCCAGAGGGCCTGAGCCTGATTCAACCCGGTTTTGGAGTACTCTGTTGACAGGAAGCTGCCTTCTTCTTTCAGGGTGCAGGGCAGGGACATCAGATGCTCCGCAGGAGGTGGAGCCAGCATTGTGGTGGTGGAGCACAACCCTATTCAGAGTCAAGGACTACTCCGCCCACCCATCCTGGTGTAAGTACTCTATTCACCACCTGGAAGCCCAGACTGTCCCCTGGAATTCCCCCGGCCCTGTCACTCACACAACCCAGACAGCAGATACACATCCTGGCAGAGGCGGGCTGAAATAGTCAGGTGAGCAAATGCTAACTTTCTAAAAGTAGCATTTGCAAACACAGGATATTAAAGTAAACCTTACTAAAGGAAGTATTTTATCATTCTGAGTTCAGGCATACTAAACTTGACGTGCCACCGTGTTCCCTGAGCCTGACTGGATTATAGCGTGTAATAATTCCGGCAGCCCATTCTGGCCTATGATAACAGGCGGCCCTTCAATAGTGAAGAATGAAAAGGGCGGTAATTCACTATTAGGACATGCCACACACATCAGGGCTTGTCCTACCTTATGCTCACAATGCACCCTGCCCGTGGGCCTACCATAGGGGTGACTGATATGAAGTTAAGGGAAGGTTTAGGGACTGGCAAGTGTGGGCACTTGCGCAGTCAGCGTGACAGTACCAGACTGCATGCAGGTCCTGCAATGGCAGAACCTAGACACATCTTACAAGGCCGTTTCTGTGGGTGGCGCAACCAGTGCTGCAGACCCACTAGCGGCATTTGTATTTAAAAGCCCTGGCACTCCTGGCGCACGTTACTGGGGACTGACAGTAAACCAAATAAGCCAATCATGGAAATCAATTGCATATACATTTTATACAGGGAGAGCATATGCACTTTAGCACTGGTCAGCAGTGGTAAAGTGCCCAGAGTCATTAAACCAACAAAAATATTGGAGGAAGGCAAAAATTTCAGGGAGGACCCTGCCAAGAGGGCCAGGTCCAACACAACCCCCTTCCAGCCAAAACGCAGGGTAGACCAATCACTACCATGATGGGCTTCCCTGCTTTGGGCGATAGAACATGCACCTGGCCCGCAACAGCAGGTGCACATTCCAGTTCTACGCCCATCTGAGCCTATTTCAAATCCTCTGTCCAAACTCTCGGGTCCAGCACGCCAATCCATGGGGCACCCTTCTCTTCCTCTGTGGATACCACCTGTGCAGCATCTAACCTTAACTTGTTCACATGTGTGTCCCAACAGACAGACAGAAAGTCACAGTTGCCACTGACAGTAGTCAGGGCTGAGACCCAGGCCTCAGGCCTCGCAGGGCTCTCAAACCTCTGTGGCGTGAGAGAGCGGGGGGCAGTAGCCCCAGGTGCGTGGCACCCTTTGTCCACTCTCCCTCCTGTCAGGTCAAGTATGACATCCTGGCACTGACCCACCAGCCCCAGGCCTGTACCCGGCGGCTGGACCAAAGACTGGGGTGGGCTCTCCCACACCCGGTCCCCTTCCTTGGGGCTCTGTACCCTCCCACTTGGAGTGGTACCCCCTTCCAGAATTGTCAGGGCACCTGTGGCAGGTGATCTGCACAATTCGCCCACCAGTTCAGGGGTGCTATCCTGCAACTGGGGTACCAGGTCAGGAGGGACAATCTGCATCTGGTCCTCTAACCTAGGGTCTAAACCCTCAAGCTGAACCAGGGTCAGAGGCGAGGACTCCCTCCCTATACACCCCCTTCCAGAGTACTGCCCACTCCCAACTTGAGTGGTACCCCTAGAAGTGACATGGGTCAGGAAACAGCAATACTCTCGCACCAGCTGGTTGTGGACTCTATTAAACTACCCACGTTTATGATACACTCGGATACCTGCTTCTGTTTACTTTGGCTACCATTGTTTATGTTCATAATTATATTGTTACCCACGTTATACCTTGTGTCTTAGTGTGAGAGTATTGCTGTTTCTATTTCCAGGGGTGTCTGTTGACTCTCCACCTGGACGGTTAAGGTTTTTTACCGTTCACTCTTACGCACTATTACTTATCCTTGATTATAACACTCCTAACGGATACACCAGGTAGTGCGCCTCCCTCTCTGAGAAATCTAAAAAAACCTTAGTTGCTGTATCTGACATGGGTCAGGACACTGATTACAGTGGTCCCACCCTCCAGGTCAGACATCTTCTCAACCTGGCTTCCCAACCCTGGGACCAACCCATGCGGTTGAACACTTGCCTGGAACTCCAGTACTTCCTTGGGAGTACCCATGCCCCCCTTGAGGGTAACACATACTTCCTGTGTTGTGTGACAGTCTGCCTGGCGCAGATCTCCCGCCCCCGTCCATCTGACAGTGCGCGAAGATACCCCAGGACAGAAGTGGTGTCACCATGGCCATTCCCAGGGGACGCAGCCCTTCTGGCTGGCCTCTGACCCACTGGTTCTTCCACTGGGGACTCTTTCCCCCCTACCCCTCCATCTGGACCTCTGCACCATCCCAACTGGAGAGGCACTGCCAGATACCAGAACTACTGGAGCTCTGCTTACAGAGTCTCCACGTTCTCTAGCCACTGGGAGATCCTCTTCAAATGGCCTACAAGTACAGCCTAGGCCCCCCTCAAGAAACCATCCAGGCCCTGAGACTGGGTTTCGGGTACCATTGGGACAGAACCCTCACTCACTCCTCCTCCTCTGAGGCAGGATGCGAACCCCTATACCCCTCCCACTACACTGAGACCTAGATGGGCTACACTGAACCTCTTCCATCACACCGGACTGGAAGTTACCTGAGCCACTCTTGTCGGAGTCATTCCCCAATGCTGCTTTAGGCCCTCTGGAATCCACCAAAGGGTCAGCCACCAATGTGAGCTCCCTGGGGTCAAAGAACTCACTCTCAAACAGGTGTTGGCATAGCTCTGGAAAACAGGGACTTAAAATATGCTCTCCCAGAATTGGATCACACAGTCCCCTACAAGGGTCAACCAAACTATCCTTTACCTCACCATCCAGTGCCTCACACACATACTCCACACCACTCTCCTAAAATTGGCCAGACAGTATCTGACTGTCTCTGTCCCACAACCCACACTCTTCTGGACGGTCTCCATACTCACATTTCAGGACCTCAAGTTTGGGGGATCCCCTCTCCCTGTACCTCTCATCTAGAGTCGGTAGAGTGTCCCTCCTACCACTAGGACCATGAATCTCTACGCCAGTTACCCTATTCCCTTCAGGGACACTGCGCACTACTGGAGCTATCTCATGTCCTTGAACCTCCTGGTGTATGTTAACCAAGTATCCAAACTGGTCAACAAGCATTGGCGTACTCTGACAAGCGGGTCACTGAATCTTGAAAAACCACTTTTTGCCCACAGATGGGGCAGAAATTTAAAGGACATGCTGGTCCACAAGAGACCTCCCACACACAAGGTGGAACAAACAAGGTTACAAAGAATACAGGGCCATCACCCTTGTGGAAACTGCAACAGCTGCCACCTTACCAAGAAAAGCCAGACACTCACCTTCACGAATGGTACCAGTTGGGAACAACGCAAGTTTACCAACTGTAACAGTAAAAACGTTGTGTACCTAATTACATGCCCCTGCAAGAAGGAATACGTGGGAATGACAACAAGGCAAGTCAAAATAAGGATCAATGAGCATAAAAGCAACATTAGATGCAAGAAATCAACTACAAAAATGGCAGCCCATTTCCTTGAATACCAACACTGTAAATGAGTTAAACTGGACAGTGACAGTTGATTGAGCAGCTGCCTACGGAGTCAGGTTTGTTTGTAAAAAAGAACAGCGGTGGGTGTTCCGCCTTGGGACTGACACCTCTGGGCTCAATGACTCTATCCCCTGGAGTCAGTTACGCTGAATGTTTATGGTGACAGTCTCACTGTACGCATAAGGCTGAGAGTACAGACTCATTGTAATCTCTATGCAGCTTTTTCCTATTTTGACTATATGAGATGTATAGAAACTGGAACAGCCCTCACTTCTATAAATAATTATATTGACTGTATACAGGACAAGATTAGAACTACCCTGAAAATACTACTAATGCACTCCTTCTGCAGTAAAACAAAACAATAGCGCGCAGGGTGCAAACGTCATTATGGAACATGTGTGTACTATCGAATCACAACCTAATCCAAGCTATGACTGTATTTGACATGGGTCTCATACGCAGGGTGACAGCCCCACATTTCCGCGCCGTAGTGTACATGGCCTCATTGGAATTTGGTGAAACTGGGCGCCTGAGGGTGCAGGATGCGCTGGCGTTTCTTAGTTGCGCATGCGCGCTGACTGCATTCACCCTGACATCCACCCCGGGCGCGACGCATGCGCGAATGCAATAGCGCTAGTTTCTAACGCATGCGCATTAGAATCCCAGACCGCGCCCTTGCCGAGCGCGCAGTACCAGACTTTGTCTGCAGAAAGCACCCGAATTTGGGCATGTTTCCGTGTCTAATTATCCAATTTACTACCTAAATTGGAATCACTGGCAGTATTTAAGAGGTAGAACACGAACCTTACCCCACACTTCGTCGGAGCAGCGTTGAGGGGAAGGCAGGCCATGAGACCATGCAGTAACCGTGAGTCTGGTCCAGGATTAGCATTTTTCTATCAGAATTTATGATAACAACCTAAAACCCACCCTTAATATCCTATAGGTTGCTTTACTGAGCAGTGAGGAAGGAATCCCCCAATACCACGCTTAGGCTCATGAGGTCATCAAACCTTGAACTATAAGTAAGCCTTCATTTAACAACTCCTCTCCTCCACAGTTTCTTCTTTTTTGGGGAGTAATATCCTGACGTGTTCTATATTATGGATGTATGTCCTGTGTCCATTGTATGTCTTGTTTTATTTCACAGGGTCCCTGAACCTTATTTTGGGTTCTTTTTACCCTCTAATGACTAGAAAACATTAGTTTTTCTTGTTCCTGGACGTCCGACTGTGATGTTTACTATGTCTTTTCTTCACAGGTTCCTCTAACGCCAATTGGGCGCAACGGAGATTACCCATAATTTACATTAATAGGTACATTTCACCTAGTTTTTGTTTTTTGGTAGAATACACTTTGACATTCTACATTCCGTGTGAGTAAGGTGAGGATAACGTGCATATCCTCGTCCTGAAGAAGGAATCGTAGTACTCCGAAACATGTCGACGCTCTCCAAGGTTGATGTACCCTAATACGTATATTGTCAACCTCACTTTGCACTTTTTTTTTTTTTAATAATACCAGCCAAGGACATAATAAATAATTTTTTCCTATGAGCCAGGTATTTTTTAATTTAAAAACTTCACTTTTTTCACCTCACCTCACCACTCACACTTCTTCCCTAATCACACACCTACACATAGTTCACTATCATAGTGCTCCTACGTAGTCGTGAGTTGTAGCACGCCGCATCCCGTAGAGGGGTGCGAAGGCCCTGATGATGAAGCATGACACCAAGGGGCCTGTTGGTGTGTGAGGGGCATTTAAACAACACTGTGTGCTCCCCATCACTTTAGGGATCACAACCACGTTCTGAGTGGATTCTAATTTGTTGAAACGTATGTTAACCCCCTCCAAGTCAGGTGCCACATCTCTGGGTGTGTGTACTACTCTCCTAGCACTAGATACCTGAATGTTGCTGCCACCATCTGAGCCGGACTCCACCTCCAACTCAGCAAAGCTCAATCTCTGAGCTACGCACATTTCCTGTTGCTGGGCTGAAACCCTCCTGGCTTCAAGCTCCTCGAGCTCCAAATCAAGTTTCCTCATTCTCAGGTCATGATCCATTTGGAGCTTTCTCTCCTCTATTGCTAATCTTTGGTTCTCCATTTCCAGCTGTCCATTTAATCTTGCCATCTCCACTTCATGCGCTCTGGTTGCGGCCCTGTCCGCCAGCTCCTCTGACGACAGGACTCTGTTCACCTCGACACGGTTAACCGGAGGATCCACCACCAGATGATTCTCTGGTTCTCTTGATTCTTTCCAGGCTCTCAGTGCCTTGATCATTTGGGGTTTATTTTTGCACCCAGATTGGGAGACTCGGGTGATAGAGGTTGCTCTCACGGGGAGTGAACCAGGCATGATTCGACGATACGCGATCTCGCGACAAGATTTAAAAGACAATAAATCTGTGGCTTCGTTATAGGTCTGCTCTCACTATGTGGTGATCAATAGTTCACTGTACATAAACCATAAATGCAAATTCGGAAACCTCACCACTGCCTCCAATGTTAGAATCGGAGGTCTCTGGTTGGCACAGGTATGCCCTTGTGACAAGCAGGGACCTTCTCCTCTAGTCAGGGCAAGGGAACTACTCCGTAAGAATAACCCCTGCTCACCCTCTAGGTGCGTGGCGCGAGCAGACAAAGCTAATCCTCAGGGCGATAGTTAGTTAAGCATTTATGATCACATACAGTAAACCCAATGACCCACCACAGACGGACACCAGTCGTAAGGTTGTGTCAAAAATACGTAGACTTTATATAAAAATACTTAGTTGCAGTGTAGTGTAGTTCCTATATTCCCAATAGGCTCTGTGCATTTGAATAACATAAACGATAGTTTAGACGTAGGACTGAGGTCGACTAGATCTCTACTGAATATGTTAGACTTAATTATGAATGCCAGCTAGCTCAGAGGTCACTAGAAACTTTATCGAGTGAACAGGAAGGTGTTAACTTTCCTGAATAGACAAGAAGGGATTAGTTTCTGACAACAGCATAAACATGACAACTTTTCTCCCCCTAGAATAAGGAGTATATCTCCAGAGTCGTGCGAAAACAATAGACAGCTATTTCACTCAGTCAATCGTGCATGCTTAGTTTCACCAGGAGTGCAGAGAAATAGAGAGACGGGCGTTTTCAATAAAAGTTGTTATTTATTGAGCAGTCCTCTTTCTCATGCAAGAGAGTGAATTGCCACAATTGCAATACTTGTCATAAAGTAAAGTGCGTACAGGTAAAAGGAGTATTATGAAATAATACTGTAAAAGCATTTATATGGTTTCTGAGTCATATGATACTTAAAATGAATAAAATATATACATACATAAAATCATTGACTAAACGTGCTCAACTGGTGTTTCTAAAATACGCCTACCCCGGTGTACCTGACCTAAGCCTAATACGTGGGAAGGAGTAAGTAAGTTAAGATAGTTTTGCCAAGAATCTGCATCAAGAACTCTCTAAGGATCTAATCAGCTCCGTACCTTGTTTATAGAATTAAGGAGGTCTTGTATCTTTCTCTCAGGACTCGATCTCCCAGCAACCCGCAAGGGTGACTGGAAACACTGGAGCTGGCTTTCTCGGCAGGAGAAAAGACAGCGTCTTTCTCAGTGCGTCAAATGGGAGGGTCGGCTTCCTTCAGCGCTCGCATCAGCTGGGCGTCGGGCAAGTAGATAGCCGCTCTGCTCCAAACCACCGTGTGTTTGCTTAAGGCAAATGCTGGTATATTTATACCTGGAAGGTGCCGAATTTGACGTAAGGTTGGACATAAGACGTCACTAAGAACTTACAGTTCTTTCTGGACTCCAGGAGTTCTTGCACAAATCAAAACAAAATGAGGGGGAATTCCCAGGCTGTTGGAGGCTTGGTTTGTTTAAAGAACGCGTTGTACTTTCTAGGTGTCTATGGGAGTAGCCTTGCCGTATTTGGACTGCATTGGCTGTGACTAAATATGGATATGATTCTTATGCCTTTATAAGGATATTATTTGTTATAACCACATAAGGGCATGAATCGGGAATATTTAAATAGGGTCCTAGATACGTTTACAACACCCACTCCACGTATAATGTCCATCATTACTAAATACTAAGCAATATTAAACATATAACGATGCATGTGTTTTCCAACCCACCCCAAAATACATAAATTGCATTTGAAATGGTATATGGTATATACACGAAAATGAGTATTTATACTGTACGTTTTTCAAGCAGTGGTATCATTCAGATAATGCATATACAAATATTTGCTGAATGAATTGCGAAAATTACATTTATGAAATGGCTCTTAATACAGAAGAGAAGGTCGAGACCATTTCATCACATATTTATACAATACTGTACATGTGCTAGAGGCTAAGTCAAAATATTGTCTCTAGAGTCTCTAAAAATAGAAGTTCTGTTCTCTAAGAATAGTTCTACTTTAAGCAGAGTACCATGTGCCAGAAAAAGGTAAATATTTTGGAAATGGAAAAATAATTTTGCTTTCAGAGGAAAAAAATAGTTCAGATCTTTTCAGAAGTGTTGTTTATCAAAAACTGAAGGGCGAATTCAGATTTCAGGGAACGCTGTGTGCTCGTTGTTTTAAAAGTTATTCTCGTTGTTAGGAGAGAACATCAAATCAGATAGGATGGCAAAGAATTCATCTACAACAGTAGGTGAAAGTTTGACCAAGTTCGAAAAAGCTGAAAAAGTGCATATGTGAGAATCACTGCTATCATCGATGTCTGGATCAGCAATGCTCACTGAAGGTTGTACCTGTGTGGTGCTGCTTTCATCTCGTACTTCACCGCCACCTAATCATAATAGTGAAGTCTCAACGAATGCCGTCATCAGAATAGGTAGCCGCTGGGGACAACACGTTGCATGAGCCGTTACCGAACCAAGCAAAGTATCGATATCCATTGGTACTGCTGATGGTAGTGTAAGACAGACGTCCAACACGCATTCTTCTCCGCATAGCAGACATCGAAGCACAGGTAAGATGCAATCTTGCCAGATTGGTCTGAATGAAAGAAACCAGGTAGTACTCAGATCTCTTAGCCGGGCAAAGCCGAGGACTTTAGTGATCCGTTCTTGGTAACGTATAGCCAGGATCGTTTCTTCCATTGTAGCCTGAGTTTTGTCTGTGGCTTGGCTTGCCATATCGGAGCAGAAGGAACAAAAATAAAATTCCTGCTACGAGTCCCAAAAGAAGAGGCAGGCCGCCGAATACAGAATGCACGAAATTCGGGAAGATGCCAAGAACTGTTTCAAACGGTGCTAACAGTCCTGAAAACATTGTCTTAAATACATGTGCGATGCCACTGGTATCAGACATGCTTAAGATTTGGCTTAACATTTCTATGAAATGCACGGGGCAATTTGTCGATAATAGGGTATGTATCTCTGCCACTGTCCTTGCAACTTGCAGATCATACGTCTCTTTGGACGAGGTTAAAGGCACAGTTGTCTGTAAAAGAATAGACTTCATTCTGCTTAAAGCATCAATTCGAATAGAAGAGATATTCAGAGAAGGCCATATTGCTGCCTCCTTGTCTGGTTTGCTGTTTGGATACAATACTTGCATACAACAAATGACACTGGAAGTTACACTCACGAGATAGGCTATTCCTGGCACCATGCCACAACAGCTGTGGTCACTTATTATAACATAGCTGTCGTTGGAAAGCTTTCTGAAAAAAGGCTCTATCTGTGCTGCAGGGGTGCCATGGAGGTGACATGAAAGGTTATTTGATGAACCTTCACAGGCTCCATGCAAGTTAATACCTTGACACAGAAGTGTACCGCTTAGTGAATTTTTACAGTTGTTGCCACTTAGAAATACTTATTTTTTCCCTTTACTATAACCTTTATGTGTATAAGGTAAATTCCAGGTTGACTTAATGTATCCTTTACCCAACCTTTCATACAGGCCTGCCGGTATATACTTTTGGCAATATTGAAACTGAAAAGTTGTTATCCGAATTGTAATTGTTCCATGTATTATCCATTCAATTACATGTCTCTCTGACATTGTCAATGGTAATCTCTCAAGTTTTTCAATGCTCAGGATCGTATAGTCTGCTCCTTTTTGTGCCAAACTGATTTGTTTATCATTAAGGTTAAAGATAGAAAATAATGACGTTATGTTGATTAGACGCCATGGCACGTAGCCTGAACGCAGGTTTTGCAACGTCCAGCCTAGCTGTACACTAGAACGCAATTGGGTCTTGCCATGTTGTAACATTAGCAAGTCCTGCTCTATTATATCAATAGCAGATGATACAATGCTGTCCAGTGAATAAATTCTGGAGGACAGGGTCGTTAACCCATTGTCCACTATAGACAGTGATTTTTCCAAATTAATACGATCAATGTCTCGTATTTTTTCTGCAGTTTCAATTTGCGTCACTTTCCAAGCTTCGTTGTAAGCAGCGTATATACCGGCGTATATGAAACGTTTTTGACGCTGTTTGCGAGGTCCCAATATGAAATCTCGCAAGTCAGCACCTTCTTTAAGTAAAATTAAGTGTTGCTTAATTTCAGGCAGTGTGGATTTCTGTAGCCACTCAAGGCATAGCTTTCCTACACTATATGTTGTAACTATCCCTGGATGTTGTCTCTGGGAACATCTTGGGTCTGGCCTGTTCTGTTTGAACCCCTGTATTTTGTTCAGGAATCTATCTTGACAGTTATTAGTGTCTGTGGGCCAGATCAACCATTTTTTCCAATCAGGATTTGTTCTGTTTTGGTGAAAAATGTGGGATACGTCTATCTCCACATCTGTAGTGCTATTACTATCAGGTATGGGCTTTGCAATAGACGGTTTGTTTAAGTCTTTTATCTTGGCTAGGCCAGGACAGGTTGTCTGTTGAATGGTGTCATTCAGGAATATTATCTGTTCTGGGGTCATGCAGCCTCTAAATAGTGATTCTAAACCTTGTACCTGCCAGTCTTTTGTACCCCAGATGGTTTTTGTCTCAATGTTGTTTTTCCAAAATTCAAAACCAAATGTAGACATTTTTTCATAAAAATTATCAGAATAAATCAATTTAGTATTTGTCAACATTGTTTTCATTCCTGTCTTATTTAACATTTTAAAATAAAATGATTCTGGGTCACTGTTATTAAAACCTGAGAAGTATGGGAATTTCTCATAAAATGTTTTCGAACTGCCTTTTGGCGGTGTTGGACAATGTTCCCATTGGTTATAAGTAAAAACATTACTAGGATTAGCAGATTTATGCAAATAGTGATGACCATAATGAATAAAACAGTACATTTCTTCATAATTTGATGAACCCTGTAAATAATCATGTTCTGTAAATTTTGCTGACATTTCTAAATCTGATATCATATTATTAATATTTTCAAAGTCCCAATCATCAGAGAAAGTACTTGGTGTCACAAAGTCACTTAATGAAACCTTGAACTGGTGTGGATATTTCAAGAGCTCAATCGGGCCATAGATTTCGTAATCAGTTTTGTCCCATGCTACTTCACCCGGTATAGGATTGGCTGTGATGTTCACTGATGACAGTTCTCTTTTTTCGATGTGAGATGATCTGTGAGGCTTTAGGACCAAGTTGATGTTCTGACTTGCTGTATCCATTGTACTATATTCTCTATAAATCTGCCCAAACATAAAACCAAGATGAGCTAGGAGGAAAATTACACCTAACACAATCCATAATTCAATCGATGGTGAAATCAGATATGTTTCTCTTGAGTTGATGAAAGAGTTCAGTCATTTTTTCTTTGAAAGTTTTAGTTGCTGGCATTTCTTCATGTTCGCTTGGATCATCAGAAAAGTCATCGAAATTGATGAAGTAGCCAGAGGCAGTTCTGTCAATTGTTGGAATTGCTTCCGGATTTTCATTAGTCTTTGGATCTTTCTTTGTTACATTAGTATAGTCTGAGGCTACATCGTTGTAGACAGGTGTTTCTTGACGAACTTTTGCAATTTGGGTTTCAAGAGGCACAAGTTCCATGGCTTTGTTGCATAGTCCTTTTTTATTCACTGCAGGTTTATCAAATGTGATTAGTCTCTCAGTTTGAACCTCTTGGATTGTAGCAAGATTTGGTCTTCTGCTATTTCTTGGGAGTCCACTGGGCCTACTACTTATTATTGGCCACATGATTGTGGTTTTACCAGGTCGATGGATACAACTCTGTTCTCCTTTTTACCAGCAAGGGGCGGTAGTACTACTGATCTTGTTCCGCTGACACATAAGACAGGTACTGCTTTTCTGTAAGAAGGCCCAAATTCCTTCTTCACCACGATCTTTTCTCTGACCAGACAGATCTTGCTGGGACAGGTGGTTTTTCTTCAGTGGTCGTTGGCTTTAACTTTATGTTACTTAGACTTCTTCTTGTTTCATTAAGTCCTGTAAAACAGCCAAACGATTTTTGGTATCAAAGGATTTTTCTTTCACCACTGAAGTCTGACAATCTAGGTCCTGGATGATCATTCTAGTACCGAACAAAAGTTCGTATGGAGTGATACCTCCTAGAGAATTTCTTGGCAGATTATTATGACTACGTTGGACACTTATTAGATGTTTGACCCACCCGTCACCCGAACCTAATACCCTCGCTGTTATAGATTGCTTTATGTCACGGTTTTTTCTCTCCACTACCGCATTTCCCTCGGGATGGAATGGACTAGGGTACCGCAATGCAATGCCCATGCTGGTCATGGCCTCTTTGTAAGCTCGAGAGCTAAACGCAGGACCCTGGTCAGAATGTAGCATGCCAATTGCGTATGTGCCGATAAAGACTCGCAAATCTTTTATAACAGTTCTGGCATCAGCCGAGCACTGGGGCCACATCTAAATGAATCTCGTGCAGGAATCCACTGCGACCATGATATATTTATAGTTGCCATCCCTTTGTAAGGGACCACAGTGGTCCAGGTAAACACACGCTAATGGTTTATCTGAGATTAGAAGGGGCATCTGTGCTGGTCGTTTCACTGTTGATACTTTCATTCTTTGGCATATTTCACATTCTAGAACATAGTTCCTAGTTTGTTTTCTCATGCGCGGCCACCAATATCTCTGTTTTAATAATGATACTGTGGCGGAAACACCAGCATGTGCAGAAGCGAGCCCTTCATGTGCTGCTAAAATTAGTCCTAACCTGTGTTCCATGTTTGGAATTGCTCTATCCCCCACTCCAGGGATTTGAGCAAAAGGAACATTATTCGCATCAGTTTTGTATGAGTACTTTACTGGAAAGCCTTTCGGGAGTGTCTTACCGCTGTCTTTTACTGAAGCACTGACAGCTTGCATTATCTCGATGTCTATTTTTGTTTTTGACCGGGTAATGGCAGCTGTGGAGAAGCGTGGCTCAGTGGTTAGAGGCGGCAGACCCGGAAGCTGAGATCAGCCGTGGACCAGGGTTCGATTCCCCGCCTCGGCGGGTCTCGGGCTCAAAGTTCCACGGACTCGACAATTCGCGCTCTGGTGCCTACTCGACTCACGGGGTCACACTCTGCGACTCTGGGCAATAGCTTGCTTAATCTCCACTACGGCCCCTCGTGGAGGGATGCCTGGCTTTCACCTTGTGGATACCCTGCCGGGGTATCTCACAGGGGAATACCAGGACGGGTTCCCTAAGCAAGCGCCTTGAGACCCCTGGGTGATTCGTGCGCTATATAAATCGAAATACATTTACATTTACATTTACGGAAGCCGTTTGCACAGCTGCCTTCGCGTCCTCATCACCCAATGAATTCCCTGCAACGTGAACGCCATCACGTTGATGACTCAGTGTATGTATCACGTGAGTCTTTTGTAGTTCTTTCTGTAAAAGAACTACTTGTTCCCAAAGCATTTAATGCTTTTTTGTGCCACTTTTTGCATCTTTGAACCCGTTTTGAACCCAGTTCTGCAAGTATTCATTGTAAGACTGGACGCAATAATATGAATCACACACTATTAGTGTGGGGAATTCGCGATCGGTATTTTCAAGCTCCATCTTAAAAGCCTGTAATTCAGCTCGCTGAGCTGTACAATCTCCTAGAGATTGAGTTTTAGTGACCAGTGGTCTGAATTTTCCTTCGTGCCAACGACCTTTAACAATCACGCACGCAGCACTATATGCTTGTCTACCCACAACGTAGTGTTGTGCAAATCTGTCTGTGTAAATTACACAGGTGTATTGTTCTAGAGGCAGAATTTCGATCGACAGAGGATATTCATGTTCGTATTCTAGATTTTCTAGTGTTTTCATTTTCAGATCAAAAGCATGTTTCACGTCTTCTGCAGCAAGAGAATTTTCCCATTGTATCCATTTTGGATCTAAAGCCACAGCATTTGGAATGCGTGGTCTTGTTACTGCCTCAAGGGCTGATACTGCTGTTAAAACAGATATGCTCTTGCCTTGGGCTAGGGCTCTTTATTTTGCTACAGCAGTTTGAACCGCTGTTAGAATTCTTTCAGTTGGACTGAATTTCATTTCAGCTTGTGTGTACAAGTGAGATTTATAAGCTATTGGTACAGTTGCTCCCTCATTAGAGGTCAGGTATGTGAATCCGCATCTTCCTGGGATGACTCGGATTACAAGGTTGCGTTCGTTTACGCGTGTTTGCAGTTTTGTTTTAGTTAACATGTCTGTTTGTAATGATCTTAAAATTTCTGTGTGTTTCTGAGTCAATTAATTGGTTTGAAATCAGGTTTTATTAATTCGTATAGAGGTTCACCCTCTCCGCATAATTTAGAATGTATGTTCTTCCGAAATTCAGGAAACCTAGTATTGATTGTAAGTTCTTCAGCGTTTTTGGAGCATGGAGTACTGCAAACTTCTCTAAGAAGTTGTCTGCTAGGCTTTTGCCTTCACTTGATAATTCATATCCTAAAAACAGGACAGTTAGATGGGCAATTTGTGACTTTTTAAAGTTGAATTTGTACTCTTCAGCTGCGAACCCAAGTATTATTATGTTCACTTTTTTTAAGTGAGTCTCTAGGTCATCGTCTGTGAGATAGATGTCGTCGACATAAGATAATGCCTCATCATCATATATTTGTAGTAACTCTGTTACTCTTGCTGAGAATAATCCTGGGCTATTCTTGAATCCCTGTGGGAGACGGCAACATTGTTTTTGTGCCCCCATTGTTGAGAAAGCAGTCAAATACCTGCTTTCAGGTGCTATGTTGTAACAAAAGAAACCATTTGAAATGTCTAATGTTGTTTTATATTTTTTGCGCACGATGTTATTCATTAGTGCTGCACTGTGTGAGTTTTGTACTGCAAATGTTTTGCAACAAGAGTTTAGGTGTCTGTAGTCCAAAACTAGACTATATGAATCGTCTGGCTTGGAAACAGGAAACAAAGGATTGTTCATTTGTGAGGTGCATGTTTCAATTACCCCCTGATATTCAAGTTGATCTAAGATCTCCCTGACTTGTTTTTTAGCTTCTTCCTTAACAGGATACTGCCTTTGTGCAGTAGGTTGATTGTTTAACTGAATTTTATGGTGAGGAGAATCCTCATCCCATCCTACATGATTTTTATATAATGCAGGGGCTTGGGCTACTGCCCATTTTCTAGCAAATGTGTATTTTTTATGAATTGGAATTTGATTTGAGAAGGCAGGCATAATCATTTCTTCGCCATGTGGGCACTCCATGACAAACTCTGGTGGCCAGTCTTTTTCTGCTAGAAGGATATCATAGCCTTTAGATAAGTTATCCCAAAAGAGACCCCTTATTTTCCTAGTTTTGTCCCCTTCTATACGTATTGTTATTTCGTATATTTTATGGGGCTTGCTAACTCTGGTGTCTGCAGTTTCCACCTGAATGTATTCATTCATGTCCACTGTCTCCAGAAGATTCATCAGGATCTTGCGAGCTATGGTCACTTCTGCTGCGCTGTCTAGCATTGTCTGGGCCCATTCCCCATTTTTCAGTTGTGTCCTCAGAATCCTCGGCATGTTTTATTTTAATACTAGCTACCTTCTTTTTTGGAAATTGTAATTTTTTACTTTGATGAGCAGGTTCCTTGTCTTTGGACTTGACGTGCTTTTCTTTGTGTTCTGACCGTCCTCTTCTTTCCGATTTCTGTGAGGAAGTCTGAAAAGATCGAGAGGGACGTGTATCAATATCTTGATATCTGTCAGGTTTTCTCAAATTATTCCTATTTCTAAGGTTGTATCTTTTTTCAGAGGGCACTCTGTGGGGAGACTTGCCTCCTCGTTCTGGAGATCTAGCTCTCCGCTGAGGAGACCATCCTCTAGACTGAAATTGTTTTTCTCTGGGAGTGGTTTGTTTATTACCCTCCCACCTCTTTTTCAGAGTATTGATGTTATTTTTAATAAAAGTTTTTTCAGGATTTTGAGTTAGTTGGGGTTTTAGTGGTTTCCCACCCAAACTATCTCTACCTAGTTCTTCATAGGATTTTTCTATGATTCTGGCAAGTTCAAAAGGTTGTTCTGCTATATCTGTTTCTTTCAATTTCTGGCGGATCGCCACAGATGCTGCTTCTCCTTTTATGTTGGCTAGTAATATAGCCGAGACTTGCCTAAAGTCTTTCAGTAATTTCATACCTAGAGTTAAAGCAGGTTCTGGACCGTATTCATTTTGAATTTGTCTTAGTACATCTGGTATTTCCGCCATAGACGGAACACCATGTGTTTTTGTGTAAATCGAAGCAAAGACTGTGCCCCAAGTGTCACGGTCCTCCACATGTGGTGTGATCCACATTGGAAGGCAGATAGTCAGAATTCTGTATTTCTCATTAGGAGTAGTATCAGGAAATACTGCCTCTATTTGAATGATTTTTGGAGCTAACCAGAACGGAATTTGTTCCCGTTTTGCGGGTATTTTGCCAATCGCTGATTGTATATTCTGTGGTGTGATTTTATTTGTGTTCCCCTGGTGAGGGGTGTGCTGTGGAATTTTTATTGCTGGTTGGACTGTTGAAGTCCGCATGACATATTGGACCAATTGTCTATGTATTTTAATTAGTTGTTTTAGCTGAACTAAAAGTTTTTGGTCTGACATTTTTTCAATGTCCGGATGTGGTGTGTAGCTGGCTAGAACCGGCCACGTGGCTCCTGGTCTACCTAGTGGACCGAGCCTGGTGATGTGATTTTGATGTTTTAGGGCACCATTAAACCAGAGCATGTGCTCTTGGTATGTTAGTGGAATTTCAACGTCCTCGAAAGGGGCGTATTCCTCTGGAGATTCCTCTATTTTGTAATAGTGGAAATCGTGTGTTACAGCATGTGCTGCTGGAAAGTGTATCCAGGAATAGAATACCTCTGTCTGCCGATATTCATGGGCCTCTACCACAAATATGACTGTACCACCTCTTGATAATACTCCATTTTCTATGAGTTTCATAATTATAGTTTTTCTTACATTTACCGGAATGATTATAGCATTCGGGTCTTCATTTTGGAGACTTGTGTCATCCGCTAGAAGTTGAGCTGCTATTCTAGCTCTCTCCTTTTCATCCTCACATTCCCCCATTTTACTGACAGAAAGTTTTTTGTTGCAGAGCAAGTTTCAAGGAAACAAAGATTAGGTGCACAATATTTTGGAACACTGTATCCTTCAAAGTTGACTAAACCAAAAACTAATACATAGGAATCTCTTCCTACTAAGTTCCGGCGGAAATTAACCCTTTACCCACTCCAGACGTCTATTGGAGTTTTTACGGGAAAAAAGGGTCTGTGTGAAAAGCACAACTGAGTTACTCTAGTATCTTGCGTTAGATTATCGCCTTACCAAACGTTGGGCGCCATGTAGTGTAGTTCCTATATTCCCAATAGGCTCTGCGCATTGGAATAACATAAACGATAGTTTAGACGTAGGACTGAGGTCGACTAGGTCTCTAATGAATATGTTAGACTTAATTACGAATGCCAGCTAGCTCAGAGGTCACTAGAAACTTTCTCGAGTGAACAGGAAGGAGTTAACTTTCCTGAATAGACAAGAAGGGATTAGTTTCTGACAACCGCATAAACATGATAACTTTGCTCCCCCCAGAATAAGGAGTATAACAATAGACAGCTATTTCACTCAGTCAATCGTGCATGCTTAGTTTCACCAGGAGTGCAGAGAAATAGAGAGACGGGCGTTTTCAATAAAAGTTGTTATTTATTGAGCAGTCCTCTTTCTCATGCAAGAGAAGTGAATTGCCACAATTGCAATACTTGTCATAAAGTAAAGTGCGTACAGTAAAAGGAGTATTATGAAATAATACTGTAAAAGCATTGATATGGTTTCTGAGCCATATGATACTTAAAATGGATAAAATATATACATACATAAAATCATTGACTAAACGTGCTCAATTGGTGTTTCTAAAATACGCCTACCCCGGTGTACCTGACCTAAGCCTAATACGTGGGAAGGAGTAAGTAAGTTAAGATAGTTTTGCCAAAAATCTGCATCAAGAATTCTCTAAGGATCTAATCAGCTCCGTACCTTGTTTATAGAATGAAGGAGGTCTTGTATCTCTCTTTCAGGACTCGATCTCCCAGCAGCCTGCAAGGGTGACTGGAAGCACTGGAGCTGGATTTCTCGGCAGGAGAAAAGACAGCGTTTTTCTAAGTGCGTCAAATGGGAGGGTTGGCTTCCTTCAGCACTCGCATCAGCTGGGCGTCGGGCAAGTAGATAGCCGCTCTGCTCCAAACCACCGTGTATTTGCTTAAGGCAAATGCTGGTATATTTATACCTGGAAGGTGCAGAGTTTGACGTAAGGTTGGACATAAGACGTCACTAAGAACTTACAGTTCTTTCTGGACTCCAGGAGTTCTTGCACAAATCGAAACAAAAGCAGGGGGAATTCCCGGGCTGCTGGAGGCTTGGTTTGTTTAAAGAACGCGTTGTACTTTCTAGGAGTCTATCGGAGTAGCCTTGCCGTATTTGGACTGCATTGGCTGTGACTAAATATGGATATGATTCTTATGCCTTTATAAGGATATTATTTGTTATAACCACATAAGGGCATGGATCGGGACTATTTAAATAGGGTCCTAGATACATTTAGAACAGCAGGATTATCACAAGACCATATAACGTTTAGCGAATGAGGCTACCCGATTTAACTAGGCAAAAGTTCTTAAGCATTCTTAGTCAGCAAGGTATGCTGGGGGGGTCGATGCGCGCTTCGCGCTGGAGAAGCGACCCGTTGAAGATTGACGGACGACAGGGAAAACAAACATTGCGGACCCTGGATCCGATGTGAACTCGGTTTCGAGTTCAAGTGTACCTTGTCGTGGGTGTCCGAGGTGTTTCAGGCGTGGCCACTGGTGAGGGCGGACCCGGGACGGGGCCGACGGTTCTCCGAAGAATCTATCCGGCTCGAAGCCCCCTCGAGTTGCAAGGCGGGTGAGCGGGATGGTGGAAGATTGTGGCGATCTGGGGTCTGGAGCAGCTCACGAGGCGAGACCCCGTTCAGGCCTGCGGGGCATACTACTTCTTAGTACGCAGGGTCGTACCTGTGGATCTGTGGGGAGCGTTGCGTTCTCGGGCAGACAGGTGCAGCACCGGGCCTCCGGTACCAACGTACGGAAGGCCTTCTTGAGGTGCGGCACGAGCCTTGGTATGCAGAAGGTGCAAACCGAGACAGTCGGGTACGTAGCGACGTACGGGCCGTCCGAGGCTATCAGATGCGCTCCGTGCAGATTCCGGCGGGAGAAGATGAGAGGCGCACAACGCGCTCCATAACAGGCGAGGTGACAGGAGAGCGGGCGGCCCGGCACTGAAGCGGAGAGCGACTCAAGCTTGAGCGGGGCTTCTCGGCGGTGGTGCGACCAGGCTCCGAGCTGTCACAACCTTAGGAGGGGCGAAGGCACCCGAGTCACAACTCCGGCGAGGGAAGAGAACTTAAGGCCCAGCAGCAGATGGGCACCGGCAGAATTGAACCCAATGGTCCTGGGGCTCAGTTCAGGGGGCAAGCTCGAGATCAAGCCCTTGGAGATCGTTTCAGGTACAAGTCTTCAAAGTCCTCTCTAGTCTTTTCCTCTCCGTTCTCAGCAAGGCACCACTGCAGGCCAGTCCCTCAGGTCAGGGACAGGTTTCCTTCCTTCAGCTTCTCTTGGTCCTTCTAGTCAGGCAGAGGTTCGTCATGGTCAAAACAGGATTCGATTTGCTAGGAGCAGGGCTCCTATATTTATACTCAGTTTCTTTTGTCTTTGCAGGCCAGTGGGTCTGAGCCTGGTTCAACCCGGTTTTGGAGCACTCTGTTGACAGGAAGCTGCCGTCTTCTTTCAGGGTGCAGGGCAGGGACATCAGACGCTCCGCAGGAGGTGGAGCCAGCATTGTGGTGGTGGAGCACAACCCTATTCAGAGTCAAGGACTACTCCACCCACCCATCCTGGTGTAAGTACTCTATTCCTCACCTGGAAGCCCAGATTGTCCCCTGGAATTCCCCCAGCACTGTCACTCACACAACCCAGAGAGCAGATACACATCCTGGCACAGGCGGGCTGAAATAGTCAGGCGAGCAAATGCTAACTTTCTAAAAGTAGCATTTGCAAACACAGGATATTAAAATAAACCTTACTAAAGGAAGTATTTTATCATTCTGAGTTCAGGCATACTAAACTTGACGTGCCACCGTGTTCCCTGAGCCTGACTGGATTATAGCGTGTAATAATTCCGGCAGCCCATTCTGGCCTGTGAGAACAGACGGCCCTTCAATAGTGAAGAATGAAAAGGGCGTTAATTCACTATTAGGACATGCCACACACATCAGGGCTTGTCCTACCTTATGCTCACAATGCACCCTGCCCGTGGGTCTACCATAGGGGAGACTGATATGAAGTTAAGGGAAGGTTTAGGGATTGGCAAGTGTGGGCACTGGCGAAGTCAGCGTGACAGCACCAGACTGCATGCAGGTTCTGCAATGGCAGAACCTAGACACATCTTACGAGGCCACTTCTGTGGGTGGCGCAACCAGCGCTGCAGGCCCACTAGCAGCATTAGTATTTACAAGCCCTGGCACTCCTGGTGCACGTTACTGGGGACTGACAGTAAAGCAAATAAGCCAATCATGGAAATCAATTGCATATACATTTTATACAGGGAGAGCATATGCACTTTAGCACTGGTCAGCAGTGGTAAAGTGCCCAGAGTCATTAAACCAACAAAAACAGGTCAGAGAGAATATTGGAGGAAGGCAATAAGTTCAGGGAGGACCCTGCCGAGAGGGCCAGATCCAACACTGTTTGACCACGAAGAACCTCTGCCCGACAAGAAGGACCTGGAAGAAGCTGTGAGGAGGAGTACTATCCCTGACCTGGGGGACTGGCCTGCAGTGGGTGCTGAGAAAGTAGAGAAAAAGGACTGAAAGAGACTTTTGCTACTTGTGCTACAAACAATCTCCAAGGGCTTGTGGGTGAGCTTGCCCCCTGAACGGATTTATGTTATGTTATGTTATGTTATATATGTTTATATAGCGCACGGCTGCCCCAGCCAAGGGGCGTCCCGGCGCTAGCTGTCTATGTCCAAAGGAGGCTGCTGAGAAGTAGACTGCAAGTGACACAACATAATTAACGGAAAAGGTGAGTTTTTAAAGCTTTTCTGAAGGATAAAAGATCCTTCATCCCACGAATCTGGGCTGGAAGATCATTCCAGAGCTTTGCTGCTAAATATCTGAATGAGCGGCCGCCCATCCCACTTAATTTAATGCAAGGTACAGTGGCCAGAGTCTGTCCTTCCGACCGTAGAGTGCGCCGAGGAACGTAAGGTAAGAGGAGAGGACATAACATGGGGGGGAAGCAAGTTTCAGGATTTTAAAAGCAAGGCATAAGGTTTTAAAAGGAATCCTCTTTTCTACAGGGAGCTAATGTAGACTCTTAAGGGTAGTAGTGACAGATTTATGGCGAGGAAGGCCCGTCAAAGCTCTCGCAGCGGCATTTTGAACTCGCTGCAATCTGACTCTCTCCGCTACGTTAGCTCCTAGGAGCTAGCGTAGTCCAGCCGTGAGAGATTAGCTGATTGTACCACCATTTGGCGGGTGTGGTGATCAAAATATTTTAAAATGGGCCGTAGGTTTCGTAAAGAACCAAAGCAGGTGGCCGCGACTTTTTTAGTATGATAGACAAAGTTCAAGGTAGAGTCCACCCATACTCCTAGGCTTTTTACAACATTTTTGGGCACAGGTGGTTGACCCAGAGTCTCAGGCCACCAATTGTTACCCCAAGCCGTTGTGTCTTTGCCTAGCAGCAAGACCTCCGTCTTGCCGGCGTTGAGTTGGAGGTAATTTGAAGTCATCCAGCTGGTTATATCTGCGAGAGTCTGTTTAAAATTCTGCGCACTGAGGGCGCTCTCGTCTTTTAATGCTACCACCAGCTGGGTATCGTCGGCATAGGACACGAGTGAAAGCCTGCGTTTCCTAGCCAACTCAGCCAAAGGATGGACATAAACATTGAACAGGGTGGGGATGAGAGCAGACCCCTGGGGTACTCCCTGTACAACCGGACATATCTTAGAAAGATGCGGTGGGATGGAGACCCTGAAGGATCTATCTGACAAAAATGCCTTAAGCCAGCCAAGAGCCTGATCAGATACCCCTACTTCGTCTAATCTGGACATCAGCACCTTGTGTGAAACCGTATCGAAGGCAGCACTGAGATCCAAAAGAATCAGTGCTGCCGTTCCTCCTGGGTCAAGTATGGTCCGAAGATGTTCAGTAACACTCAGGAGGGCGTTTCGGTGCTGTGTCTGGCCCGGAAGCCATGTTGAGACCTGTCTAGAATGGAGTTAGACACCAAAAAGTTGGTCAAGGTGGAATTAACATGAGCTTCCGCCACTTTGGCTGGCCAAGGAAGTAAAGAGATGGGTCTGAAGTTTTCAGGTAGATTAGGGTCAAGCGTGGGTTTCTTTATGATAGGAGAGACCCACGCTTGCTTCCAGCTGGCGGGAATACTGGCCGTAAGAAAAGACAGGTTGATAAAGTCTCTAAGAGGGCCGAGTATTACTTTGCCGGCCTCTCTGAATTGTTCAGGTTTCAGGGGTTCCTCAGGTGAGCCAGATTTAATTTTGTTACATAGTGTCAGAAGGTTTTCTTGACTGAGTGCCGGGATACTGGAAAGTTTGGGTCTATCAGGGTCTGTCATGGGGATAGATTGAGATATAATAGGGAAGGAATAATACATTTTCTTGATTTTTTCCGTAAAGAAGGTGGCTAGGTTATCGCATAATGCGGGTAAGATGTTGGGTTTATTTACTGTTTTTTTTGCACTGAGCTCTTTCTGGATTCTAAAAATAGTTTTGGAGGCATTCTGGCTGTTGTTAATCTCAGAAGCGTAGTATGCTGCTCTTATCCTACATATATTGGGATGGTAGCTTTTTTGTAGCTGGACTTAAACGTAGGATCGTAGTCCCTTCTCCATCTTTGTTCTGCTATTTTTAGCTCCTTTCTTTGTAAGATAAGCTCATCATTAAACCATGGACTGGATTCATGAGATCGTAACTTGATCAACTTTGCAGGGATCAGCGTATCTAAGGCTCTAATGATCCAGTCACATAGAATGTCATACCCTGAGTTAGGGTCCTCAATAAGAATAGGGGGGTCCATAGTGAGGAGGGCGTGGAATTCCTCAAGGCGTAGCTTTTTCCATGGTCTTTTCCTGACCTGCTGAGTGGGGTTAATGTACGAGTCGCCCCCAGTGGACAGTACCATGATCACTAGATAGTGGTCTGACCAAATCATGGGAATTGGCGAATCTACATTCATATTGGTAAGGTTGGAGAAGATCGGGTCTAGGAGGTGCCCCTCCACTGTGCATGGGACCACTTACCAGTTGGCAGAGCTGTAGGGCGGCTAAGTCAGCAATTAAGGTATTAATCTTATTATCGGTGGTAGTATCAAAATGGATATTTAGATCCCCGATAATAGAAAAATTAGCGGTTCCAAAAGCCAGGGAGCATACATTCTCGAGGAGAGATAATATAAAATTAGTGTCAGCTCCCGGAGGTCTGTAAATCAAAAGGCCCGCAAGGGTAAGTTGGGGATTGATTTTAATAGTGTATCTGGCGCATTCACAGTCTTCAATTTCTAACCTAGTGAAGGTGCAAATGAGATGGGATTTAGCCATCATCTGGAGTCCCAGGATTATTGGACTCCTCCTGCCTTCGCTGACAAATCTGCTGAACTTTGCCCTTCCTTATCGCTGGAGCCGCAATCCCCAGTGCGCCTCATCCCCTCCTTTGCCGTGACGCTTGTGCCTGGCCGCCCCCACAACGTGTGAGCCAGCTCTGCTTGAGCCGTTCCTTGCACCGTCCCGCTGGGCCGCCCGCACTCTGCTTCACTCTTCCTCACTTTTCGAGCCGCACTGCTCGCCTCGCCGCCCCCACTGCTGGAAGCCGAACGGAGTGCCTCACGAAGTCAAGGACGGCCCTTACGCATGATCCGTACCAGCCGCTTCACATCGCGCTCGTGATCACCGGGGCAGCGCCGCACTAAGAGAGCCCGGCCGTACGCCTCTTACTGGCTGCCTCGTGCCGCGCCTGCCCGCATTGAATCAGCAGCTACGAACCGAAGGTACGGCTCGAACGCCGTGAACGCTGGAGGCAACCCGCATCGCCCACCCCGCTCCTCGAGGCCCCCCTGCTCTACGCCTCACACCGAAACGCCTACCAGAGCCTGGGACCGCCTCGCAGAGGAGCCGCCAGCATCTTTGTGTTGCCTGTACGTCCCGGACGCCGCATTCGAACCGGACTCCTCATCGCAGAAAAGGTACTGTCACTCAACGCTTACCACAGTGTGTACGCCACGGACCACGGAGTCCGCAACCCTAGTTTAATACCTTTTTGACATTGTTTTTCAATGGTAAGAGTCAGACAAGAGTGCGCAACATGCACAGGAACCACGAAGTACGCATTTTTAACAGAATCCTCATTTTATTGCTAAATAGTATTGTGGCCTCATTTTACAAACGTTATTTGAGTCTTGTGCTACGCCTTATATAAAGATACTTATTTTTTTATACATAACTAGACTGGTGTCCATTTGTGGTGTGTCATTGAATTACTGTATGTGGTCATAAATGCTTAACCCATAACGCTCTGAAGTTTAGCCTTGTCTGCTCGCGCCACACAACCTAGAGGGTGAGCAGGGGTTATTTTAAAGAGTAACAGCTAGATTCATCAAGCTTAATTGTGCTTGCAAAGGGCCAGATTCTGAGAATCTGGCCCTTTGCGAGTGCAATTTTTGCATTTGGGATTCATCATCCCAAATGCAAAATTCGCTAATAAAGAATTCGCACATTTGCAAGGAATTGCATTTAAGGAATCTCTATTTGAGATTCCTTAAATGCAATTCATGAACCATTTTGAAATTGCGAAATCGCAATTTAGGACCGCTATTTACCACAAAGTCAAACCTCGTGGTAAATAGCTAAAACTTAGAAAAATGCATTTAAATGCATTTTTCTAAGTTGCATGTTACACACACACATGTCCTTTGGACATGTGTGTACACAACATCAGTGTAAATTCACATTTCAGTGGTGCTACAGGGTGTCCTTTGGACACCCCTGCACCCTTGAAATTGCATCCTTAGTTGCGATTAGCAAATTGCTAATCGCAAATAAGGAATAACTCCCCATTCATTCCTATGGGCCTTTAGGCCCGTAGGAATGAATGGGGAGTTATTCCTTATTTGCGATTAGCAATTTGTAATCGCAAATAAGGAATGTGTAGGAATCGCAATTTATTTAGCAATTCCTACATGAATCCCGTTTTGTAAGTCCTTAATAGCAATTCCTTATGAATCGGTATTACAGACTCGCAAAACGGCCCTTTGATGAATCTAGCTGTAAGTCCCTTGCCCTGACTAGAGGAGAGGGTCCCTGCTTGTCACAAGTATTCACCTGTGCCAACCAGAGACCCCCAAATCTAACATTGGAGGCAGCGGTGAGGATTTCAAATTTGCATTTGTGATTAATATACTGTAATTGGTGAACACCACGTAGTGAGTTCAGACCAACAACGCAGCCACATACTTGTTAAATTTTGTTTTTACCAAGAGATCTCCCTTTTTTTTAAAGAAAAGTCATGCCTGTTCAGTCAATAGAGAGAAGGCAGCATCTGTAGTCTCTGACATTGAAGGAATAGAATGGGAAGAAGAGAGACTAGAGAGCTACTCCTTAGCCCAGCTGAAGGGCTTCTGCAAAAAGTTTAGAGTTTCACAGTCTGGATGTAAAAACAAAGCTCACTTCCAAAAGGCGCTGAGGGCATGCTTTGAGTCAAGGGCACCTGAGAATAGAGTGGAAATTGAACCAGCAGAAAACATCCATGATTTTGGCAGAGACCTGTCCTGTGCTGGGCTCAGTTCGTCACACAAGCAATCAACATCTTGAGAACCTGTTTGTGATGAGTTTTTGCTATGGCCGTGCTAGCTCATCATAAGGGGTAATGAACTACAAGCACCATCTCTCCTTGCCGTGCTGCCTGCACGTTCCTAAAACACGCGGTCCCTTTAAAAGATCCAAGCTTGCTTGCGGCATGTAAACGTCACACGCCGTGCGAACAAGCGGAGAGAGACTATCCCTACGAACAAGTAAGCAGAATCGGTCTTTATAGTTCATCCTAGCCTAATCTAATCCAATAAACGGGATATCTAATGTAATCTTTGGTATCTTCGGTTTAGCTAGAAATTGAACTGAACGAATTGAAAACGTGTTCAAACGAGTCCCAGACCGAAGAGCGGCCGGCGCCCTTCCATCTAAACAAGCCGCTCCGCCAAGGGTCTAAGGTAGGCTCCATGTCCGTGGGGGTTTGCAACAATTTCGGCAGTGTGTGGAGAGAGCCTTAGTGACAGGTCTTCATTTATTTTTATGTCCAAATGCAGAATCTGTTTACTTGAGCGGCTACTTTCAGCGAAGGGGTCGAGAGTGCAGCATACAGGTATTGTTATATACCATTTAGAGAGTCTGAGAGAGTATTAAACTATGAATACAATACTGACACCAAATCCCATTATTTTTATTATTTTCAGTCTTGGCAATCTCCAGTCCGTGTCCTGAGGAGAACCCATAACTACATTGTGGTTCGAAAAGCGTTGACCCCGAGCCTGGGAAACAGAAGAAGGGTGCAACTAGGGTTATCAAATATTACCACACTTTCTATCCCTAGGAGTGTAACCCCAGAAGCATTTATCTATTCTCTGGCTTAGTAAGACAGGCAGGCAGGCAGTATCTATGAACTGTTTTATCCTCCTGGCTTCCTGTATATAATATGAAGGACTGGTGCCCAGTGAAGAAATTATTTGAGGCATTATATTTGTGTGTTTTTGGTGTTTCTTAACTCTCAGTATTGATTTTGTGTATATTGAACACTTGTATATATTGTATATTTTCATGTCTGTATGTATTCTTTACTGTCTGATGACTGTTCTTTTGATGACATATGAAAATGTAATGGAAAAAACTTTCCTATAAAAAAGAAAAAAAGACTAAAATAAAATAATCGATCACCCAGAACTGTTTGGCTGGGTGTGATAAAACTTAAAAAGTAAACCTGTCTGGCTATTTTTTCTGTTTTGGTGAGCTGACCCATTGGCAGCAGGAAGGAGGCCCCTCCAGGGAGGAATTCTGCAGGGTGCAGAAAGAGTGTCCTTCTCTCATAGGTCTGCGGCAGCAGGCTGCAGACCAGGCAAACGGTGATCAATCTGGAACACATTTCATTTATTGGGAGAATGACCTCCTGTATTCAGAGCCTAAGGTTGCTGAACCTGGGTCAGCCCATGTGCTGGTGGCATCCCAGAGATTCAGGGCCTTCCTACTGGGGCTGGCTCACGATGTGCCATTGGCAGGGCATTTGGGGCAGGACAAGACATATGAAAGGCTTGTCACCCACTTTTATTGGCCTCAAATGTACAAGATCTCAGATCCTCACTGTAGGACCTGCCAGACTTGCCAGGCAAGTGGAAAGAGTGAGAGGAAGCAGAAGGCTCCTCTCCAGCCATTCCCTGTAGTCAGTACCCTATTCCAGCGAGTGGGAATTGACATTGTGAGGCCACTTGACCCCAGGACAGTCATGGGCAACAGGTTCATCCTAGTCCTGGTGGACCATGCCACCCGGTACCCGGAAGACATCCCTCAGTGACGGCCCCCGTGATGGGACGTGCGCTGATGGGAATTTTCTCCAGAGTGGGATTCCCGCTACAGGTGGTGTCTGACCGGGGTACTAATTTCATCTCCAAGTATATGAAATCCCTTTGGCAGGAGTGTGGTGTAACCTACAAATTCACCACGCCTTACCACCCCCAAGGAAACGGGTTGGTTGAGAGATTCAACTGAACTCTGAAGGGCATGATTATGGATCTGGAAGAGCCCATGAGGCATAAGTGGGACGTCCTCTTGCCATGCCTGCTCTTTGCTTACCATGAGGTACAACAGAAGTCTCTAGGGTCTAGCCCCTTTGAGCTCCTGTATGGCCACCCAGTGAGAGGACCTCTAAGTCTGGTCAAGGAAGGCTGGGAGCAATCTCCCAGGAAACCTCCCCAGAATGTATATAGCTAGATGCTGGCCTTCAGGAACCAGACTAGGCGTTTCAGAGCACTTGCTGAGGCAAATCTGGAAGCCAGCCAGGAGGAGATGTAGCGGTGGTATGACCAGAATGCCACTCTGGTAGAGCTTCAGCCTGGACAGAAGGTGTGGGTCTTGGCCCCCGTGGAGCCTTGTGCGCTCCAGGATAACTGGACAGGCCCCTTTGATGTTGTGGAGCGCAAGAGTCCAGTTACCTATTTGGTGGACTTGCAATCTCCCGGGAACCCCTTGAGGGTCCTGCATGTCAACCGCCTTAAGCCCCTCTTGGAGAGGTCCGAAGTGGGCATGCTCTTGGCAACAGATGATGGAATAGAGGAGGAGACTGAGCCTCTTCCTGACCTCCTGGTAGCCAGAGAGGAAGATGGGTCAGTGGATGGAGTGAACCTCTCTCCCACCCTGACCCCTGAGCAACAGAATGACTGCCGCCAGTTGCTGGGGCAGCTCTCTGACCTGTTCTCCCTGGTTCCTAGTATCACTGACTGGTGCGTCCATGATGTGGATTGTTAGAACTGGGATTTCCGGTTGGCTAAGGCTTGCGCCAAAGCCAGGCAGAAACCACCACTCTAGTCAGGGCAAGGGAGGTACACGCCAAAGATAACCCCTGCTCACACTCTAGGTAACGTGACACGAGCAGTAAGGCTTATCCCAGAGGCAATATAAGTTAAGTATTTGCGCACGCACCCACCAGCAACAACATCTTAGACCCCCCACAAAAGGAACTCACACAAGGTTATACGTAAAACTAGCTTTTGTATTATACCAAACACATTAGATAAGAAACACACACTTTACAATGTGCCATAGGCATCGGCAGAATTTACACGGGATTATGTACATGGGACAGGGCCACGTGGGCCACTGTCAGGAATAAGCACTTTTAGAACTAGCACTTGGTAGAATTAGCACTTTGTAGGAATAACACTTAGCACATATAATAACTGTAGCACCAAATAACAAATGTAGCACACAATCAGTAACCACTGGTAAAAGGTAAGTACCACCTACGCAATCCTAAACACTTTAGGCAAATATCACGCAGGGAACCATGAACTCTCTAGTAGAACCTATACTAGGAAAAACAACCTCCTAAGCATAAACATATGTCTAGAGGTATCAGAACAGGGTGCGCAAAACATTCTACACACAGTACATTTCCTAGCACCCTAAGAAGCACATAAATCACATTTAGTGCAAAAATCACATTACTTAAACGTAGCAGCTGCCCTCTACTTGCTTGGCAGCTGAGGACAAGAACAGGGCCTAAACGCTGCAGTTGGCACTAAGTGCTGCACAGCTGGGGAAACGAAAGTAGGGATGAAGGAGTGCGACTCACTCCTGAGTCCAAAGTACATGTCCCTAGGAAGGAAAACCTAAACGGTGCAGCTGCCCACTACTTGCTGGGCAGCTGGGATCACAAAACTGCGACAGGGGCCCTTCCTAGCCCTTCAGAACAAAACTGCGCCAACTGTTGGAGCCCTCTGGCTCTAGAAATACATGTTGGGCATACGGTGGAGCCCTCTAGGCTCTGAAATCAGCTATGCCCCTTGGAGCACTCTGGCTCCTAAACTAATTATGCGCAATCCAGAAAAAGAACTGTCCCCCAACGGTGGAGCCCTCTGGCTCTAGGACAACGGGGGCACTCAGGGGCAAGAACACGGGCCCCTCTGGCCCTCGGGACCCCCACTGGGGCTTTTGGGATCATTGGGGCCATTGTTGGAGCCCCGCATGGCTCTGAGGGACACGGGCCCCTGGGACCCCCACGGTGCTGTGGTATATAAATAAATAATACCGGATCTAGGTTTTACTGGACATAGCAATAACAGATAGCTCAATAAATAAGAGTCAAGATTCGAGGTAGTAGGAGTTTGCAGGTTTAATACAGCATAAAGGACAGGAACAGGACAACCTGCACGGGAACAGGATGGCAGCGCTGCCGGGGGCAGGATCAGAATCGGCGCAACATTTAATAACAGTCCACAAATATATATACTAAAACAGTTACATTACAATGAATTACAGTAGGCGGGCAGTGGGTGTAACAGGGGCGTATACATAGACATGTGATGCAAACGTAACAGAATATGTCATAAATGGGGCGGAAACATGGAGGGGGCTACCTAAGGAGCCGGGACCTCTAACCTAATGGTGCGCGCAAACTGACAATAACGTGTTACTAGGAGAAGCTGGGGGCTATGAACTCTGTGCTAGGAGCAGAGACTGAAGTCTGGAGAGTCAGGGCGACATGTACCTAAACAGTATCTAGTATCTGATGTTTAGAGAACATGTTGATAGAATCCAAAAGTTATCGGGGTAAAGGCTAACAGACTCTAAGAATGGTGCATGCATTATTCCACATGTAGTGCGTGATGAAGAATATTAAATGACCATTAAATGCAGTATTTCTCTTACATGGAGACGTAAAGGCTAGACAATGACGGAAACTATTGATGCGATTCAGTAGCTTAGGAATGCAGAGAAGGAGGGCTGGACTGATAACTAGAATCATAACATACTCTTGGCAGACTCGTAGGCAGAGCCAGGCTGAGCCGGGCACTGTGAGGCAGGAAGTAAGTGAAGGGTCGAGGATACAGGTGGGGGCTGTATCGCTCCTCAGCGAGGCTCAGGAGACAGGAGCTGAATCTGGTGTCCGGGCCCTTTTGAGGCCTAGAAACGGGGACTTTACAATGAAATAACGTGCACACTGAGAAACGTGGCAACGTAACTTTACATAGGCCTGATACTCGTAGCTTTCACGAGAACTGGAAACTGGCATATTAATGATGGACACAACTGTAATTGCGTCTTTAATCAAACATGGGGGATACATATGCATATTTAATCATGCACACATAACATAAGATGGAGGACACGTAGGGACACAGAACATGGCAAAATTTACTTTTCCACATTCCCTCCTTGTCACTACGTTTCCATCAGGAAACATCAATATTCATGATACCATCTATCATTTCATACAGTATCATTTGCTCGTCTCGAATTTCCTTGGAACGGGATTTAGGACGGGACTTGGGACTAGGAATACAAGATGTAACACAAATGCCGCAAATCGCAGAGCCACATTGTAAACAGAGGCAGCAACTGAATATGATCGCTACTGCAATACCCAGAAATGACAATACTTTCCATCCCCAGGCGGAAATTATATTCCAGAACCAACCGGACCATGTCCAGGTGCCTGGATCTTGGTGTAACATATGGGCAATTTTATGGAGTCTGGTAATAGCTGAATAAACAGACGGTGCGTTATTAGGAATGAAAATGCAGCAACTAGATCCGATGACTCTACATGCCCCGCCCCTATCGGCCAGTATGACGTCAAGGACGAGACGATTCTGGAGCACGACAATTCTCATAAAGGATTGTTCTTCGGTTAAGTTACCTAGAGCAGAAGTAGTCTCAATCACTACTGCTTCAAGTGTTCTGGTTAATCTACGTATCAGTTTACTATTCACGACAGTACCTAAGTAGGGGAAGACACCTTTATTGATATCTATGTATTGTTCTAGAGCAGTTTCAGTATAATCGACAATCGGGAGATTTCTCTTGTGTCTAGTATGTACTAGGTGGGAATTCCTATGATAGTCAGGTGGGGCTAGGAAAACTGGTGGCAGTAGGAAGGCAATGTAACATGTTCCCTCCCAATCGAGGGGCAGACGAACATATGCGGTCTGACCACAAACAAAATAAGAATGACGTGAAGCTTTGAAAATAGATTTCCCACTGTCACTATACTTGACAATAGTAGTACAATCACTATGGCCTACATGTACGGAACCATTATTTCGGACACATAATTCACCTTTGACTGGCAGTACTGAAATAGCAGGTAAGTCTGGAGTAGAATCAGACTGAACATTCAGGACCATGAAATTCGAAGAATAATTACCCAAATTATAAACTTCATTTTCTAGATCTAACCCTGTTCTGTGGGGAAGACCTTGCTTGTCTGGGAAACATGTGCTGTTCAGAAAGGACATATCTGTTGAGGATGACGTTAACGTGGACCATGCTCCACACGAACCATTATGTGAAAATGGATAAGGAAAGAGTGGCAGAACTCCCTTCGGTGTCTGGAAAGGGGGGAGTCGACCACACACCCAACAATTAGTGGCATTGCTGGTCTGGTGTGAATAATGTAACATGCGGATAAAAGAGTTATTACGCATAGCAAGACGATATGAGAGTTCATGAGGAGGCAGATCACTAAACGTGTGCTCTACTGTAATATTAGCAGACTTATTTACATGAGAAACTGAAAAACACAAATAAAATGCATAACTGGTGCAGGAAATCATAATGCTGAAATATAGCAGAAAACATAAAATAATAGTGCAACTTCTAGAGTTCTCACTAACTCTCTCTTTGTGGGGGTCTATTATATACATGTCAGAAACCGGTCTAACCGTTTCACCTAGGGGAGGACTTAGACAATCAAACTGGCTGACTTATTTTACTAGACCTTAGTTTAAGCTTATACTCCTGTTGCGGAGTTTTCTCTAACAGGGAAGGGTTCGTAGCAATGTCTTTTGCGGGACAGTCCTTAAGAATAGTACTTTGGCAGTTTTTAGAATCCTCGGAAATGTTCTTTGAAACAGGCTGTAGTCCAAAAAATCTTTTCACATGTGACAGGTGGACCCAGCCCTTCCTGCCTTCCAACTTGACGGCAGTACGGGTGGTGAGGAGGACCTGTCGGGGTTCCTTCCAGCGAGGCTCCAGCGGACTTGAACGATCAAAATTCCTGACCAGAACCATGGATCCGGGAACGATTTCATGCGGTGCCACCTCGGTATTGTCTGGAAATGCGGCAGCAACCTGTGAACGACAAGAGTTGAGGGCAGACATCAAGGAAGCTAGGTAATCTGTCAGCATATTACTTGAAACATCGGTAATACTTCGAGGTCTAGGTGTACCCCACATATTAGGGGGGTGGCCGAATACGACCTCATAAGGGGACAGACCTGATCTGGAATGTGCGACCATGCGCATATAAAATAAGGCAACTGGCAGAGCTACTAGCCAGTCCACACCTTTCTCTTTACATACTTTTGCAATTCGGATTTTCAGGGTCTGATTATGTCTCTCTACGAGACCGGCTGCTTCTGGATGGCGTACACAATGGAACTTCCACTGGTACCCTAACAACAGGGAAATATGTTTCATGAGCTCAGATGAGAATGGCTGGCCGTTATCAGAATATACGACTCTAGGGAGTCCGTAGCGGGGGAAGAATTCACGAACCAACTGCTTGGCAGTGGTCGCGGCTGTGTAATCTGGTACTGGATATGCTTCTGTCCACCTGGACAAAGCGCATACAACTACGAGAACATACTTGAAACCTCGACATCGCTCCATCTGAATATAATCCATCTGGAGGACTTCAAAAGGGTGGTCAGGGGGCTGGAATCCACCTTGTTCCACCGGAACACTTTTACCTGGATTAAACTGGCAACATATCATACAGGTACGGACCTTCTGCTTGGCTGCAGCTCGTAAATGCTTGTTGAACCAAATGTTCTGGATACTGTCTAACATAGCTTTTTCTCCTAAATGTGCTGGACTATGTGCGGTATTGATAATGACTTGAACCATAGAATCGGGGAGAAACCATGTGGCTTTACCCTTCGTTACCCATCCCTGATCTGTCTGGACCCCTCCTTGTTCGGACCATTTCTTGATTTCCTCGGGAGTAGCATGTAACTGGATATCTATGACATCTTGAGTAGGGTCCTTAACTGTCATACAGGTAGTTGGATCTGGAGTGTATGTCGGTGTCTTATTTACTGGAACGTCTGGTGTCTGTGCTGTAAGCTTGGCTGTGCGATCTGCTAGATCATTACCTTGAGAAATAGTGTCAGTAACTTTCGTATGTGCTTTGCATTTCATGATAGCAATGGATGTCGGTAAGTGTATGGCATCTAACAGAGCTTGAATAAGGAGACCATGCTGAATCTTGGTTTCATGAGAAGTCATGAAACCTCTCTCCTGCCAGAGCACTCCAAAGTCGTGTACGACTCCAAATGCGTAACGTGAATCTGTGTAAACATTAACTTTCAGGTTCTTAGCGTGTATGCAGGCTTGTGTCAGAGCAACTAGCTCTGCTGCTTGAGCAGACAGGGTGTCAATACGGTGTGTTTCAATAACTTCAGTGTCAGTAGTCACTGCATACGCGGCTACTAGTTCTCCTGTACTTGTTCTCATACATGAACCATCCACATAAAGTGTCAGGTCGGGATCTGGTAATGGAATATCTGTCAAGTCTTGTCTTGGCTTTGTCATAGTGTTAACTACTTCCACACAGTCGTGTGTGGCAGAATTTGAATTAACTGACGGTAACAGTGTAGCAGGATTTAAAACGTTGCAGCGTCTGATTTCTATGTGTGGCTGGAACAGTGTCAATTCATAACCTGTTAAACGTGCAATTGTCAAGTGCTGAGTCTGTGTTCGGTTTAAAAGAACTTCCACGGAGTGTGGAACTTGTACTGTCAAGGAATGTCCTAATACTATGGAATCACTTTGTCTGATAGCTAGTGCTGTGGCTGAAACTGACTTGAGGCACGCAGGCAGAGCCTGGGCTACAGGATCTAGTGTGCTCGAAAAATAAGCACAGGGCTTGTATTGACCTGCTTGATCTTGTGTGAGAACAGATAATGCTGTACCTTCGCGTTCTGTGACGAAAAGTGTAAAAGGCTTACTGTAGTTCGGTGTTGCTAGAACTGGAGCTTGGCATAGAGCTTTCTTTAACTCATTGAAACTAAGTGTATGTTCAGATGTCCAAGGGAGGACAGTCGATACGGCTGCCTCCTGTGTCGTTAACTGTATCAGTGGCTTGGCTAGAAATGCATACTGAGGAATCCATTGTCTGCAGTAAGAAGTGAGGCCAATAAAAGCACGTACCTCCTTCTGGGTCTTGGGCTGAGGAAGACTCGCTATTAACTGGATACGGTCAGGTGTCAACTGCCTACCCCTCTTGGACAGTAAGTGGCCTAAATAGATCACTTGCTGGACACAGAATTGAAGCTTAGAAGGGGACACCTTGTGCCCCATCTCGGCAAGGAAATACAAGACTGTAAGGGATGCTCGCTCGCAAGCACGTTCAGAACGGGCTGTGATCAGTAGATCATCGACATACTGGAGCAGGGCAGTGTCAGTTGGCATGTGAATATTGTCTAGTTGTCTCTTAAGTGCTTGACTGTAAATACTTGGACTTTCTGTGAAACCTTGAGGAGCGCGTGTAAACATATAGCTCCTTCCATTTAAACAAAATCCGAAAAGAAACTGGCTGTCTGGATGAATGGGGACACTGAAAAACGCGTTCTTGAGGTCTATGACTGAAAAAAATGAGGCTTCAGAATCAATGGCTGTCAATAGGGAAGAGATATCTGGGACAACTGGGTACTGGGGAATAATACATTTGTTGAGTTCCCGAAGGTCAATCACTAATCGATATACTGGGGGTGCATTTGGATCAGTACGTTTCATGACTGGAATGATCGGAGAATTACATACATTGGAGTCAGTTTCTACAACTACTCCTTGAGCCATGAGCTCGTCAATAATTTTGGATAAGGCTGTTACAGCCTCAGGTGGCAGTCTGTACTGTCTGATTCGTGGCAGGACCACACCTGGCTTAAGAGTCACACGATGGGGTGTGATTTGCATATAACCAACATCAGTTGGACCTTGCGCTAATAGATGCTGTGGAACATTGGACAATCTCGGATCAAAATCTCGTAATACATAGTGACCCTTGAAGTCACGTAGGAACAGTCGTATTCCCTCTGGGGAGCAGCATATGACTGCACCTAATTCTTTCAGTGTTTTAATGCCTAATAAATTTTCTGGGCAAGACTTCGTAAGTAACAGATCAGTAGTACGGGACAATGGACCTACTTCTAGAGTAACTGGCTGAGATATCTCATTTACAATAGGCTTTCCTGAAAATCCAAGGGAAACATTTCTTGAGCCTGAGAGCAGAGCCCCTGGAACTTCGGCGTGACTGATGGTGGTCCTACTTGCCCCTGTATCAATCAAAAACTTTCTGTCTTTCCCTAATACTTGACTATGAACATAGGGACCCTCTTGATCTACAGGTATCTCGATGAGAGGCAAGCCTACCTCCCTCTCTAGGCTGTTTCATGAGTACGGCTGATACTCTGGATACTCGGACTGTGCATACTGGTACATCTGCTGTGTAACATGCTGTGTTGCAGCAATAGGCTGCGGTGCTGGAACTGTCTGTTGTGCATTCTGTGGCTGAGAAGTCTGTGAAACTTGTTCTTGTCTAGGCGGACGTGGTCTTTCTTTAGTTTTACCGGTTGCTATGTTGTGTTTCAGAACTGCACACTCGTTTATAAAATGACCTGGCTGTTTACAATAATTGCAGGTTCCTTTAACGGGAACTGCAGGATGACTGGCTTGATTCGTACCCCTCTTCTGACTGTCTTGTGGAATAGATTGTGCAACCAGCACTTTCATTTTCGTGTCTTCCATACGTTTCCTTTCATGATCTTGTTCTTCTCTGATTCTATTCTGGTGGTATTGAAGCATCTGTAACATCTGGGACGGGGTATTAGCTTGCCAGGTACTTTCGACTTTCAAAACTCGATTCTTAACTTGTGGACTTGAATTCTCGACTAATTTAGTAACAAAAAGATGAGGGTATGACTCGCTACTTGTCTTGAGGCCACTGTTTATACTAAAACATTTCTCGAATCTAGAATAAAAATCACTAGTGTCTTTGTCTTGTTTCTGTTTACAGGCTGAGATTGCATCCCAGTCTTCCTTTTTAGTGGTTAATAATCTTGGCAAAACTTGTATTAACAGTTCTGGTAATTCTTTACATTTATCTCCAAGACCGGTACCTGGTACTCGTATCTTATCTTCAGCTTCGAGAACTGCCCAATCGATCTTTTTCTCTCCCACCTCCCATTCTTTTTCCTTGAGTTTCTCATATACCCCTGCGGGCAACAGGACCTTTAACATTTTAATAATATCTGGATACGTGTATTCTCCCATACGGAGCATGTCTTTTAATTCTCGGTGGAACCCTGCTGGATCTTTATCATGACAGGGAATTAACTTTTTCATCTCTAAGAGTTCCATCTTTGTAATCGGGGTGTAAACAAACACTCGTTGCATTTCACCATCTGTTGTCCTGACTGGGTGTACTTCTCGTAACGGATTCTGTCTGTCTATGTAAAACGGTTTACTTTCTGGAGGTGAGACATGAACAAAATGCGGGTTCAAAAACATACTATATTTGTGGCGCTGTTCTAGAATGACACTAATTAAATCGGTACCTAAACCTTTCCATCTATACTGGAGTAACTCGTTCAGGACATCGTGTAACGGACCTGGATCAGAATGTTGACCCTCATACAATGTAATGAGGTGCTGGATCATATACATACCCACCAGTCGCTGCTCGGCTGGGGGCAATTTCAGAAACATTTGTGCCACTATTTCATCTGGAAAAGTGGTAGAATCAGTAATCCATCGGACTGCTGATCGGACTAGTTCTTGTTCATGCATAGTACTTAACTCACTATAACCGATTCGTGATTTCAGAATATGATCGGTAGCTTGAAATACTTGTTCTAGAGAACCTTGTTCTGGTGCTGGATGATGAGAAACTAACTTGTGTTCTAGGCGTAAATTACGGTCTGCAAATCTAGATTTTCCTACATACGCTATTCTAGTGGGATTCTCGTCCTCTACCTCTTCAGTAGAGTCATTTTCTTTCTCGCTTACTTGTGCTGCTTTACGTTGTTCGTGTAACTTTAGTATTTCCTTACGAATTTTCTTGTACATACTCTCTATACTACTGATAGTCTTGTGTTTACCCTCGGCTATATTATCACTCCACCTTGTCAGGATTTTCATTTCGGCCTGATCTTTAGTCGGGTAATCTTGTTCTCTTATTAGACAATTAATCAGAAACTTTAATATCATGAGCTGGATCTCAGCTTTCCTTTGAGACATGGCTTCGCCAATACTTTCTGGATCATCCCCTGTACGGATGAAACGATATATTCTGTCTAGATCTCCTTTCATATCTGGTAGGGTGTCTAAATACCCGGTCACCCGTCTTACACGGATGGAATATATTACTGTACTATCATCACCTGCAACTGGATCATAGCGGCATTCAGTGAGAGCTCGTCGGATTTCTGCAACGGACTTATATTTGGGCGTACGCTGTAACGCACATTCATGTAACTCGGCCAACGTTCTACGTTGGTGCGGTGGCGGGGTACCAGGAGGACCTCCTCCTGCGGCCCCTAAACTGGAATCGTCGACTGATACTCTTCGTACCAGCGCGGCGGGAAATTGTAATGTAGGCTGGACCGGGGGTACCGTAGCAGGTACTGCAAGAGGTGCCCCGGTGTCTGGGGGAGCAGGAATTGCCTGATTTACAGGGACTGGCGGAACAGGATTTGCATATTCCGGGACTGTGTCGTCCAAATAGGACGAGATGAAAATATCAGCTGCGGTCGGTTTGTGACGTAGCTTGGTCGGAACTAATGGTGGCGGAAAATTACTGGATGCCTCCGGGGTCGCTTTTGGCAAGCCCTCGGCAAGAAGAGGATACATACCCTTAATAAGGGCATGCCTCTGTCTGTCTGACTGTTCGGTTTTAACTCGTTCACCTATCTCGATTAATTCCCTTTCTTGGGCTCGTTCTAAGGATTCTCTACTTAGTTCTGACTTTCTGATTTCTTTTTCGGTTCTTTTATGAGATTCTTTGCGCCATAACTCGATGGCATCTTTCTGTGACTGTCTGGCTTTCTTTTTCCATAATGCTTCTTCTACTCGCATGATGCACTCGGCATCCCACGTACCTGATACGGGCCATCTATACTTTTCCTCTAACTCTTTGGTATACTCTACCCATAAATCTAGATATAATATGGCACTTATGCCATGCTTCTGATACATAAAATGACCTGGACTGTCCCTAGGTGGGACAGGAACTGCTGCTTCTAGCAGACCTTTTCTAGTTTTTAACTGACGTAATTTCGAGAATAAGGGCATGACTGAACTGTAATCTAGACACAATACAATACACAATGAACACGATAATTACTTCACATTCATACCACGACATTAAAATACATGAAGAATATTTAAAATAACAGTTCGAACAGAATACTACCTGGAATACTGAAAACAGAATACATGAATTTTCTCGAGAACAGAACTGACTAGAACAGAAACTAGATGCACTGCTGAAACAGTACGAAACTTACCGGTCTCATAAAGAGACACGTCAGGACCCGCATCCACCGAAGTGGACACTTCGTTTTGGGTCTGTGTACCACCAACCCACGGACCAGAGTCAATTTAGATTGACCCTGTCTAGATACTACCCCAGCAATGGTACTCACCGGGCAGCAAGAACGGAATGCCTCGGACTGGACTGGACTGCTTCGACGCCGGACGGACGAACTTCGGACTTCTGTTACGGGTGGGCCTCCGGATACCTCGGACCTTGGACTCTCGGCTTGGGCTCTGGTCGGGACTCGCCGCGTTCCTCCACCGCCTCGTCTGGATGCTGGACCGCCACCTCCGTCTCCTCCGTGGGCCTGAGGGATACTTGAAGCAGAAATATCTGCACGTGCACGGTATGGTTCCGTCACGGCTGCAGAGGGTCAGGGGGCCGGCGTGGCTTCACCGGCGCGTGGGGAAAGGGCAAGTCCCTGTTCGGGCGCCATTATGTGGTATATAAATAAATAATACCGGATCTAGGTTTTACTGGACATAGCAATAACAGATAGCTCAATAAATAAGAGTCAAGATTCGAGGTAGTAGGAGTTTGCAGGTTTAATACAGCATAAAGGACAGGAACAGGACAACCTGCACGGGAACAGGATGGCAGCGCTGCCGGGGGCAGGATCAGAATCGGCGCAACATTTAATAACAGTCCACAAATATATATACTAAAACAGTTACATTACAATGAATTACAGTAGGCGGGCAGTGGGTGTAACAGGGGCGTATACATAGACATGTGATGCAAACGTAACAGAATATGTCATAAATGGGGCGGAAACATGGAGGGGGCTACCTAAGGAGCCGGGACCTCTAACCTAATGGTGCGCGCAAACTGACAATAACGTGTTACTAGGAGAAGCTGGGCGCTATGAACTCTGTGCTAGGAGCAGAGACTGAAGTCTGGAGAGTCAGGGCGACATGTACCTAAACAGTATCTAGTATCTGATGTTTAGAGAACATGTTGATAGAATCCAAAAGTTATCGGGGTAAAGGCTAACAGACTCTAAGAATGGTGCATGCATTATTCCACATGTAGTGCGTGATGAAGAATATTAAATGACCATTAAATGCAGTATTTCTCTTACATGGAGACGTAAAGGCTAGACAATGACGGAAACTATTGATGCGATTCAGTAGCTTAGGAATGCAGAGAAGGAGGGCTGGACTGATAACTAGAATCATAACATACTCTTGGCAGACTCGTAGGCAGAGCCAGGCTGAGCCGGGCACTGTGAGGCAGGAAGTAAGTGAAGGGTCGAGGATACAGGTGGGGGCTGTATCGCTCCTCAGCGAGGCTCAGGAGACAGGAGCTGAATCTGGTGTCCGGGCCCTTTTGAGGCCTAGAAACGGGGACTTTACAATGAAATAACGTGCACACTGAGAAACGTGGCAACGTAACTTTACATAGGCCTGATACTCGTAGCTTTCACGAGAACTGGAAACTGGCATATTAATGATGGACACAACTATAATTGCGTCTTTAATCAAACATGGGGGATACATATGCATATTTAATCATGCACACATAACATAAGATGGAGGACACGTAGGGACACAGAACATGGCAAAATTTACTTTTCCACAGTGCCTTTGAAACTACCATAGAGCCATTGGTGGAGCGGCCCGCTGCCATATCGGGCTGCTCTGAAGAAGGGCACCACTCTGGCACCTGGGGATCACATGTGGCCTTGCACCCCCCCTGCCCGAGCCGTCTCAACTTACCGGCTCTCGGCATGGGGGGAGGCTCTTTTCATCGGGCAGTGGGGCAGGCACCGGAAATGTGCCTCGAGCCCCTCCGCTTCTCTGGAACCCTCGGTGACGCCTGCGGGGCTCTTCCTCGCTTCTGGGGCCCCGCCTTCGCAAAGGTGCCATGCCTTATGCGGTCCTCTTTCCTCATGGGCCGGGACTTCGTGTAGAGCCCTCGAGGCTCCGGGTAGCTTTTCCTTCGCGGGCAGCATCCCCGGTCTCTCTCTCCCTACGGGAGACCGGCAAAGCGGGCATGGCTTCCCCCAGGCAGGGGGGAAGCGGAAGTGAGTCAATCCAGGCCCCGCCCACAGTCAGGCGGGCACAGGCCTGACTTCCAGTTTTGCCACGGCGGCGGCTTCTCGTGTCAGGGGCTATAATGAGGGGTGGGCTCCCTCGGTAGAAAAAGTAAATAGCGGGGTGGGCACCCGCGGTGATAACCACAAAAATAAGCGGGGTGGCACCCGCGCTTAGTTAAATCTAAATACGGGCAAAGCGCAGGGTGGGCACCTGCGAGGTACACAAGGGCAGGAGCGCTTCCCCCAGAGGAAATACAACAGCGCTCTGCCTATAAATGCAAAATTAAGCACTCACCAGGTGCTAGGGGGCACAGAGTCCACCAGGCCCCCAAGGAATGACCCCCCAGGAAAGAAAAGGGCCCAGCAACAGGCAAGACATCACAGGACAAGGCTTCCAGGGCCAGGAAGAAGGGTCCACAAGAAGTCCATCAGCAATCCAGGGGCTGGGCAGGGCCCATGGAGGCAAGCCTTCCCCTGGGCCCCAGCAGCAGCACGCCCCTGGTAGATTCTAGTCAGGAAAACAAGAACATTGAACATGAGGTCACAGCCTCATTTTATACACAAAATCCCTTTGTCTCTAGAGTGCAGGGTGGGGGAAAACCAGACGCAGCTGGTTCTGGAGCAGTTTGTTTTGCTCAGCCCCTCTTCCCATTCACAGGACAGGCTAGGGTCATCAGTCGCACCACAGGGGGTGGAGCCAGCATTGTGGAGGGAAAGCCCAGCCCTATTCAGGTCCCAGGTGCAGCCCCTCCCTGCCATCAACATGCAGATCTCCCCATTCCCCACCGGGTCAGACCCATCCTGACTTCTGGAGCCAGGCCCACCAGCCAGCTCCAGCCTATCACAAGCCAGACAGTCAAATCTCATTTACTGCACAGGCAGGCCAACTTCTAGAAGTGGCACTTCCACACTAGACACATTAGAGCCGCACACATCATCGCACGGCATTTAATCACACGAGTCCGCACATACCAAACTCAACCTTGCACTCCCCATGTATCAGGAATTACCATGGACACACATATCCCCCATGCATTCCTATGGGAGGGCAGGCCAATCTCACACACGCACTCAGAGAGCGCATGCACGTTACACTGCGCCACAATGCTAAAGTGCACAAAGACCAGAAATCACTATAATGATGTAACATTAAAAGGCAAAAAGTTCAGGGATGAACCTGCCAGAAAGGCCAAATCCAACATGGATGCAGGAGACAGTTTACCTATGAAGCACAAGGCTTACAGGGTGACTGGCAGGGTCAGGGTCTGCATCAAAGAGGAGGTCTCAAAGATGCTTGCTCTTGGGGTGATTGAGTCCTCCAGCAGTCCTTGGGCCAGACCAGTGCTCTTCGTCCCGAAGGATGCAGCGCCGGGTGCCACACCCGAACTCTGGTTCTGTGTGGACTCAATTCAGTCACGAAGACTGACGCTCACCCCATCTCCAGAGCTGATGAGCTCATCGATCGGTTAGGGACTGCACAGTACCTCAGCACGGTTGACTTGACGTCTGGGTATTGGCAGATTGCCCTGACTGTTGGGGCCAAAGAGAGGTCAGCATTCTCCACACCAGATGGGCATTTCCAGTTCCGGATTATGCCATTTGGGATGAAGAATGCCCCTGCCACCTTTCAGAGGTTGGTCAACCAGGTGTTGGTTGGGCTGGATGAGTTCAGTGCCGCCTACCTGGATGACATCGCAGTGTTCAGTGTCACATGGGAAGAACATCTGCGCCACCTCTGGGAAGTGTTGATGGCCCTGCGCAAGGCAGGCCTCACGATCAAGGCGAGTAAGTGCCAGATCGGGCAGGTTTCCGTGGTGTACTTGGGACACCTAGTGGGGAGCGGCCAGGTGACGCCCTTCCAACCCAAGATTGAAACCATCCTGCTTGGGAACCCTCAAAGACCCAGACAGAGGTGAGGGCCTTTTTAGGACTCACAGGGTACTACAGTAGGTTTGTCAAGGGTTATGGCAACATTGTTGCACCCTTGACAGAGCTGACTTCCAAGAAGCAGCCCAATCAAGTGATTTGGACTGACACCTGTCAGAAAGCGTTTGAGACCCTGAAAACTGCTATGTGCACGGCGCCCGTGCTCCTGGCACCCAACTTCTCCAAAGAGTTCCTTGTGCAGACAGACGCTTCAGAGCATGGTGTAGGGGCTGTTCACTCACAGATGACTGAGGAGGGCTTTGACCAACCCGTAGCCTTCATCAGTAGGCGGTTACTTCCAAGGGAACAGAGGTGGAGTGCAATTGAGCGTGAGGCTTTTGCTGTGGTCTGGGCACTAAAGAAGCTAAGACCCTACCTGTTTGGGACTCACTTCCGGGATCAGACAGAGCACAGGCCCCTCAGATGGTTGATGCAAATGAGGGGTGAGAATCCAAAGCTGTTGAGGTGGTCCATTACCTACAGGGTATAGAATTCACGGTGGAACATCGCCCTGGTACAGATCACGCCAATGCTGACGGTCTGTCCAGATTTTTCCGCCTTAGTGATGAGAACTCCCTGGGGTAGGGTAGTTCTCACCACATTTCAGCTGGAGGGGCCACTTGTTAGACCTAGCACCATTGGCGTGGGTCTCCCTTCCATTTTTGTTACTGTTGCCTCATGTGTTTTGCTGATGTTAGCTGCTCAGAGCACTGTGCCACTGCCAATCACTGCCACAGTGCAAGTGCTCCCTGTATAAAGTGTATATGTTGATTGGTTTCCATGATTGACTTATTTGGTTTACTGTCAGACCCCAGTAAAGTGCACCAGGAGTGCCCAGGGCGTGTAAATCCAAATGCTGCTAGTGGGCCTGCAGCACTGGTTGTGCCACCCACAGAAGCAGCCCTGTAAAATGTGTCTAAGGTCTTCCCATGTAGAACCTGCATGCAGTCTGGTACTGTCATGCTGATTGGGCAAGTGCACCCACTTGCCAGTCCCTAAACCTTCCCTTATCTTAATATTAGTTACCCCTATGGTAGGCCCACGGGCAGGGTGCATTGTAAGCATAAGATAGGATAAGCCCTGATGTGTGTGGCATGTCTTAACAGTGAATTACAGCCATTTTTGTTTTTCACTATTGTAAGGCTACCTGTTCTCATAGGCCAGAATGAGCTGTTGGAATTGTTACATTCTACATTCCTAACAGACTCAGGGAACATGGTAGAAATTCGAGTTTAGTATGCCTGAACTCAGAATAATAAAATACATCTTTTAGTAAAGTTTATTTTAATGTTCTGTGTTTGCAAATACCACTTTTAGAAAGTTGGTATTTGCTTGCCTAACCATTTCAGCCCGCCTCTGCTCTGATGTGTATCTGCTGTCTGGTTTCAGTGTGTGACAGGGCTGGGGAATTCCAGGAGACAGGCTGGGGCTGCCAGGTGGTGAATAGGAAGATGACAGCCAGATGGGTGGGGGGAGTGCACCTAGGTTCTGAATAGGGCTGTGCTCTGCCACCACAATGCTGGTTCCACCCCCTGTGGAGTGTCTGAGGTCTCTGCCCTGCACCTTTTAAAGAGAGAGGGAAGACTGTCAACAGAGTACTCCTGGACTGTACTTGTCACCACAATGTTGGCTCCACCTCCTGCGGAGCGTCTGATGTCTCGGCCCTGCACACTGAAAGCAGAAGCCTGCATCCTATCAACAAAGTGCTCAGAAACTGGACTTACCTAGGAATAGGACCCCTGGCCTGAAAGAACAAAAGAAATGCAGTATAACTATAGAAGCCCTGCTCCTAAGAAATCAGATCCTGTTTGGCCAAGAAGAACCTCTGACCGACGAGAGGGACCTGGAAGAAGCTGTGAGGAGGAGTACTGTCCCTGACCTGGGAGACTGGCCTGCAGTGGGTTCCTTGCTGAGAAAGGAGAGAAAAAGGACTGAAAGAGACTTTTGCTACTTGTGCTTCAAACAATCTCCAAGGGCTTGTGCGTGAGCTTGCCCCCTGAACGGAGTCCCAGGATTATTGGACTCCTCCTGCCGTCGCTGACAAATCTGCTGAACTTTGCCCTTCCTTATCATAGGAGCCGCGATCCCCAGTGTGCCTCTTCCCCTCCTTTGCCGTGACGCTTATGCCTGGCCGGCCCGCACCGCGTGAGCCTGCTGGGCTGCCCGCACTCTGCCTCACTCTTCCCCCCTTTTTGAGCCGCACTGCTCGCCTCGCTGCCCCCACCCCTGCAATCTGAACGGAGTGCCTCACGAAGCCAAGGACGGCCCGTACGCATGAAGCGCACCAGCCGCCTCGCATCGCACTCATGATCACCGGTGCCATGCCGCACTAAGAGAGCCTGGCCATACGCTTCACACTGGCTGCTTCATGCTGCGCCTGCCAGCATTGAATCAGCAGCTACGAACCGAAGGTACAGCTCGAACGCCGTGAACGCCGGAGGCAACCCGCATCGACTGCCCAGCTCCTCGAGGCCCCCCTGCTCTACGCCTCGCACCAAGAGGCCTACCAGAGCTGGGGCCGACCTCGCAGAGGAGCCGCCAGCATCTTTGTGTTGCCAAAATGTCCCGGACGCCGCATTCGAACCCGACTCCTCATCGCAGAAAAGGTACTGTCACTCACGTACGCCACGGACCACTTAGTCTGCAACGCTGGTTTAATACCTTTTTTACATTGTTTTTCAACTGTAAGAGTCGGACAAGAGTGCGCAACATGCACAGGAACCAAGAATTACGCATTTTTAACAGAATCCTCATTTTATTGCTAAATAGTATTGTGGCCTCATTTGACAAACGTTATTGGAGTCTTGTGCTAAGCCTTATATAAAGATACTTATTTATTGATACAAAACTAGACTGGTGTCCATTTGTGGTGTGTCATTGAATTACTGTATGTGGTCATAAATGCTTAACCCATAACGCTCTGAAGTTTAGCCTTGTGTGCTCGCGCCATGCAACCTTGAGGGTGAGCAGGGGTTATTTTAAAGAGTAAGTCCCTTGCCCTGACTAGAGGAGAGGGTTCCTGCTTATCACAAGTACTCACCTGTGCCAACCAGAGACCCCCAAATCTAACATGCAGAATGTCAGGTGTGCACGTCACCGTGGGGTAAACGTACATGAAGAGATTTAAGGTGCGTGTATCACTGTGGAGGACAAGCCGACATGAGACCTTGACCACCAAGAGGATATGGAGTGCTAGATAGACTGCCAAATGTCAAAATATACGTGGAAAAACTTGATGCGGCAGAGTAAGTGAGTGCCTCAACCGGAGCGAACATAGGCAAAAGAACAAGAAGGCTGGAACAGTCTGGTGAGAAGAGAAAAAGTGTAGACTTGGAAGTATAGGCAAACTGCAGAAAAGTCAGAGGCAGCCGTGAAAAAGACAAAACCCTTGAAACACCAAGCGTGGTAAGCTTACTCGTTAAAACAAAGGTTGCTGGTACAAACGCTTGTTCAACTCACCACAGCTTTCAAGAGGTGCCTCCTGGAGACGACAGACTGAGGCAAAGTGAACATGCAGGCGACCACCACAGTCCTAGAGAAAGGAACGGTGCTGAAAAGGCTGGTGCGCCGGCAGCCGTCATGCTGTGACGCAGCTGTGCTGAAAACTGGTACATCACTAGTGTGGAGAACACCACAGGGCTCTTGACAGAAATACGGTTCTGAGAGGCTGGTGCGCCGGCAGCCGTCCTGCTGTGATGCAGCTGAGCTGGAAAAGCTGGTGCGTCTCTGGAATGGAGAACCCCACAGGGCTCTTCACAGTAGTACGGTTCTGAGGACCTGGTGCGCCGGGCAGTAGTGAGGATAGGACTCCTCCTACCAGACACTTCGACGGATGTTGATTCGCACGCTAGGATGTCCTGGAAAACAGCAGAAGTAGTACACTCCTGAAGGAAACACTCTCTGGTCGGCCAACCACATCGGACAGCGAGATAGGAGGAACAGCGAAAACAGGGTCCTCAACAAAGGCTATCTGCGTGGAATGGTGACAGCGCCTCAGAGAAAACAGACACGCGCGAAATACCCGCTAACGCCAACACAGCAGGGCTAGGAGCGATCCGCAGAGCAGAGCAGCTTCCTTCAGGCAACCCCACGGCCTTGAGGCAACACCAGGCGCAGGCAACCCGGATGCCCAGTAAGGTGTCACAGATTGGAGAAATATGGAGAATCCACCGGGATGAGAAAAAATCTCAAAGGAAGACGCTGAGACTTCTTCACAGCTTGAGAGAACCTTCTCTGAATTCAAACGAATACATCTGAGAAATCAGCAAGTCTCTGGTATACCTTTAGTGAGTCCTGTACTTGGGAAAAGCCTGACAAAATCAGGACAGAAAGGTGGACATCAGCTATAATTCTCCAGTGTTTAGAGGAAAATGCCTCGCAGTGCAATATTTCACATCAAAGAATGATCAAAGCCTACAGTATCGTTGATTAAAGTTATGGAATTTCTGAGGCGGTGCCAGTGCAGATCATCATGGGATCAGCGTCAAGGTGCAAGAGCACGGCTGTTACATGTTCATGCACATTATAGCATTAGCCAGTCAATGAACCATCACACATTCACAAGGTTCTCCCAGTCAACTGCTCCACCCAAGAAGAGGATGGACAGGTCCGGACCGTTCAACTGATCACATGGAGGGGAAGGGAGAATGGGATGGTGCCGCGGGGATGGAATGATATAGAGACGGTGTGTTACCGCCACATGGAGCACACAAAGCCACCTCGTTAATATTAATGAGCTCTTTTCAGCTCCAGTATGTAAGTATATACCGAGAAAAGACCAGTTGGTTTATATTTAATTACACATGTGTTCCCTTGATTATAATAATCACATTTTAATTTAATTCATGAATGAATTTTGTTACAAAGAGGCTATGAATACGGCTCATAGGAAATATAATATTCATTTATATCATATAGGAGAACGTATGCAGCAGAAGAGTATGGAGGGTATTAGGAGAGAGCACTGAAAAAGGAGCGAGTTCCACTCCTAACCGGGTGCACAGCTTAAATGTTCATGGCATTACAAAATATGCCGCCAAATCAATCCTTTGTTGTCATCTTCTTTATTATTCATCACAATCATCAAAATATTTCATTCTTCTTGCTTTTGCGCTTACATTTTCGCTTAACTCTAAATGGATTAGAAATGCTAACCCAAGCTTTATTCTGCGCCACGAAAGCATATGTAAGTTTTGTCCATATCCATAAAACTCATTTACCCAATGCATTCCGGGCCTTCTGTCTGGCCCTTCGTCAGGGATTATCTAAAATGCAAAATACATTATTTAGACTGTGTTTTACTGAATCCCACTTAACATCAAATGCAGATAACAACCCATAGCTGTCTCCTAAATCAACGTTTTCCTGCTAAAAGCGTAGCGTAATGCTACATTTTACAATGAATACCTCCACTCTCCTTCCTGCCTTTCCCTCTTCGTGTATCCTCTCGATACTTCCTCCCCCATGTGCCCTAACACCTTCCTTTCTAACATTTATTCTACCCCCATCACCCCTCTGAAACAAACCCTCCTCTGTGCATCACCTGCCATGCAACGGTGTACTTTCAAATATACACACTCCCCCACTCATTTACCGTTATAACTTGTGCATACCTGTTCAAAAATGTCTGCGTTCTCATTCTTTCATCTGCTTCCACAACGAACCAGTGTTAAACTCCTGTTTTTCATACTGTGAGCCTAACTTTTTAAAGCACAAGTTGTGTCCGCCCTCCTGATTCACCTGTACACAATTAGTCCGTCTTCTCCTTCACACGCTGTTGTTCCGCCCGCCCCACTTCATTACCGCCTACAAAACCCACAATGCACACCATGTGCGAACCTCTCTCCTAAATTTCAGGCACCATTATTACTGAACTCGCATTCCGATCTTCATCATCTCACTGAGTACTCATCATTAACGCCCCGCCCTCCCGCAGATGTTAAACCCACATGTTATGTTATGGGCGTACTCTTTTATAGCGCACGGCTACCCAAACGGGTGTCCCGGCGCTTTTGCAAAGAGATCAGAGACCAGTATATCCGGACAGCAGCTCAGGGGGTCATGGCGATCACGCAGAAAAGAGCCACGTCTTTAGCTCCTTTCTAAACGTCAGGATCACATTGATCATTTGCCTCGATATGCGAGGCATTGTTATATGTCCTAAATGTTTACGTGTTCTCGTTATGTTACCAACAATAAAACATATATCGTCCTCTGTGTATCATACATAATTAATACATCTTATGAAAACTATTATGAACAAGTGATTTAACCATTGTCCCTCTTGTGACATTATTTGTCCTTTATCAAATGTTATCAATTTTCTACGATGGGTGCTCCTTGGTCAGTGGGCTGAAAAAATGTCAAACTGCACTGAAAAGATGACTCGGTGCTCACCTTCCTTTCCTCCAATTGTTTTGTGTTAATCCCTTTGTTCTCTTCTGTCGCGAGCATACCCCGGAAAACGCAGACAGCCCGCCACGTTGCTGAATGAAAATGCACTGAAAAAGGAGCCAGTTCCACTCCTAACCGGGTGCACAGCTTAAATGTTCATGGCATTACAAAATATGCCGCCAAATCAATCCTTTGTTCTCATCTTCTTTATTATTCATCACAATCATCAAAATATTTCATTCTTCTTGCTTTTGCGCATGTCACAAGGGGGAACGCTTACAATTTAGCTTAAGTCTAAATGGAGCAGAAATGCTAATCCAAGCCTTATTCTTCGCCACGAAAGCATATGTAAGTTTTGTCCATATCCATAAAACTCATTTACCCAATGCATTTCGGGCCTTCTGTCTGGCCCTTCGTCAGGGATTATCTAAAATGCAAAATACATTATTTAGACTGTGTTTTACTGAATCCCACTTAACATCAAATGCAGATAACAACCCATAGCTGTCTCCTAAATCAACGTTTTCCTGCTAAAAGCGTAGCGTAATGCTACATTTTACAATGAATACCCCTACTCTCCTCCTCGGAACAACAGCGTGTGAAGGAGAAGACGGACTAATTGTGTACAGGTGAATCAGAAGGGCGACACAACTTGTGGTTTAAAAAGTTAGGCTCACAGTATGAAAAACAGGAGTTTCACATTTAAGGTACTTGCAGTGCCGAGAAGCTCCGCCCAGAGATTGTCACCTCTATGGACAGGTGCGGGGATTTCATCATTTTTTTTGATCTTATAAAAGCGGAACCTGTCTTTCCGTGTTTTTCTGCTTCTCCCCTTTTGAGCACAGGATCTTTCCTAGCTACTTTTGCCCAGTTTCTTTTTCCTATTTCCTGAACTCAGAGACACATGAAATGTGTTGCCAGGGTAATAATGCACCTTGACAGCTGGGGCAAGCACTACACATGCCCCACCAGCAGCCGCGTGTATCCTGCAGGCCTCCAGGCCTTCACTCCAGGGGCAACAGTCACTGAAAGTACCAGGAAAGAGGGAACGTTTCTCACACCAAAATCACCCACAATGCACCATTAAACTGTATATCATCATGGACGTCATTTAAGGGTCAAAGCTGCAACCCCTGGCACTGCCTTTGCTACCACTGGCACTGCCTTTGCGACCCCTGTCCTCAGAGGTGGCAAATTCAGTGCCAGGAACACAGGGACAGCTTGGGCTCCACTCTTTATTTTCTGTAAATTCTTTATCACACTAATGTGTAAGTATGTGTGTGTATGAATGAAAGTGGGTGTCAAAGGGCGTGTAATGTCACTTCCGCCTCCTCTGGCATTTTGGTGAATTGACGTCCATGTATATCTGTTGTTGCTTGGTAGTAGTTTGTGTTACGCCTGTATGGTATTTTATGTGTCTAGCTTAAGGTGTGCTTCTGTGGTGAATGACTTGTAGAGGGAAACCCCTCCAGTTGTAGAAAAATACAAAAAACGTCTCAGCAGCAAAGTTTTAGTAAACACCAATAGTATTTCAAGCATAACCCTATAGATATGCTTGATACCAGTATCAACTAAATATAGTGCCTAGCTTATGTTAAAGCGCCTGCAACAGACGGTTTCTCATCAAAAACTGGGTCGCTTCCTCACTTGCCTTTACATCAGCCTCGCCTATCAATGTATCGCCTATTTCTGTTCAAAGTTTTAACCATTTGGGGAGTCTTTAGAAATACGCTGTAAACCTTATTGTGGACAAGTAATGTGTACTACCCACTCCCTCATGCAACAACCATGAGTTCTGGGCTTGTGGTAGGTCTGAGAGATGTGAGGGTTGTCTGAAATGTGTTTTTCTATAAAATAAATGTTTATATAGCACAACTATTGAACTGACGAGACACGCTGAAGGAATTCTAGGCACTCGAATATCGAAGTAGCGGCTGCTCCCATTGCGAAGTGGTGAAGCGGGGGAATACAAACAAAAAACATCACGGAAGACAGAACTAAAAATATATAAAATTGCACTTACCTGGTCCGACGGCTGCCCACTTGGTCCCGATCCTCTTCTTTCGGACGTCAGACACTGCTGCACACTGTAAACGATCCCAGATGCCAATCCCAGGGCTTTTTTCACGCTGGGAATACTATTTCCTGGTTCGGCCCCCAGACAGGAACTGGGAGCCTGTGTTGGTTCTCCACCCGGCTGTACAGCACAGCTAAGAGTTGGAGAAAGGCTACCTGCGCATGCCGGTCTGGCCGCCACTTCCCCCATCCTCCTGGTGCTACAGCGTCACTATGGATGGCCCGATGCCCTATCGTATCATCTTTGTGCATTTTGTAAAAAACTAAAATCGAGAACAAATAAAACAACTTGGGAATTGCACCCAAAAAAAAAAATCAAGTAAGAAATAAAAGAATGGCAGAGTAAGATGAGAAACAAAACAGCAGCGAATAAAGAGAAGAAAAGAAAAGACATGAAAAATCGATGTCGGAAAGAAATGACATAAGGAGCAGGGAAAATAACATGATGAAAGTAAAAATGCATGATAAAGACATTAAAAAATGAAATAAAGACAGTGTAAAGAATGGCGATGAAACACAAGAGAAAGAGAAAGTATGGACGAAGGAATGAGAAAAGATATGCTGGACAAGAGAAAGTCTAAAAATCAACTTTAGAAAGAAGAAAAGCAATGAGGTGCGTGGGAAGTCAATGAGATAAAAGAACAAAATTAAGACTAAAACAATAAGAAACACAAAGTCCACAGAAGAATTAAACAAGGAAGGAATGAAAGAAAGTGTGTGGAGAATGAGGTGAGATGTAGATGTTAAAACTGAGAAAAGAAAAAAGCAGGAAGAAAGCAGCTAGGAACAAGATATGTAAGAGAAAAAAGAAATCAAAGACAGTGCCAGCCCCTTTCATCAAAGACAGGTCAAATTAGCACAAGTTCATAGGTAAACTTGTGAGCAGTAGCACCACGCCAAGGTTTTGACCTTTGCTACTGAACATTCATACCATTCACACCTTCATTCATTCTACCTTGCTACCCATCAGACCCACATACATTCCGCACCTAGCTCCAGATAGTGGCGGTGACAGAGTTCCTGGAGCTCAAGGCGAAATTCAATTCGCCCGAGGGAGAACCCCAGAAATTGCTATTAAAAGCTGTTTGGTACAACGACAAGGAACCTCATGAGGCATTACCACACCTTATGGAAGCTCCGCCCCCACCTCAAAGTCCATCTCACTGGCGGTCTGCGAGGTGCTGCCTGGTTTCTCCCACTGAACAATCAAACAACACATGGCAGAGGCCTCGAGAAGCAGAACTGCCACGGCCATCCTGTGAGTCTGATGTTAGCTCAGTGGCCCCAAGTCACCCATTCACACCTCTTTCCCACCATTCATAGCCTAGCCAGACACTGCTCTTACCCTGCAGCCATCCCAGGCCACGCCTCTATACACAGCTGAGAGGTGAATGTTGCCATAAAGCCTGCCAGGACCAAGGGTGTGATGTAGTAGATCACAAGGGATTGTTGGGAAATGATGAGAACATTCCAAGCAGCATGAAAGCAGCTAAGAACAAGCTACAGAAAAGGAAGAAAAAGAAATCAAAGACAGTGCCAGCCCCTTTCATCCAAAACAGGTCAAATTAGCACAAGTTCATGGGTAAACTTGTGAGCAGTAGCACCACGCCAAGGTTTTGACCTTTGCTACTGGGCATTCACACCATTCACACCTTCATTCACACTACCTTGCTTCCCATCAGACCCACAGACATTCCGCACCCAGCTCCAGATAGGGGTGGTGTCAGAGTTCCTGGAGCTCAAGGCAAAATTAAATTTGCCTGCTAAGAGAAACCCAGAAATTGCTATTATGAGCTGTTTACTGCAACGACAAGGAACCTCATAAGGCCTTACCACACCTTATGGAAGGCTCCGCCCCCACCCCAAAGTGCATCTCTCTGGCGGTCTGCGAGGTGCTGCCTGTTTTCTCCCACTGAACAACCAAACAACACATGGCAGAGGCCTCGAGAAGCAAAACGGCCGCGGCCTTCGGATCACTAACACAATATCGACGGAAAAAATATCGACCTACACAAAAATCGACGTTGGAATATCGGAAGCAAGAATATAGACAGCCTATCTACAACATGGTAAGTACAAAAATATCAAAACAAAAATGTCGAAGTTAAAAATATCGTAATTAAAAATATCATTTTTTTAAATAAAAAAAGTGTAAAATAAAGTAAATAATACTTATAAACCAAATAAACATAGTTAAAAATATTTAATAATGTTTAATATTAATAAATAATACATATACAATAATACAACATTAATTAAAGAGATACATAAAAAAAATAATATAAACGTATAAATTATTAAAAAGTATTATAAATTACACGTACATCTACACACATCAAATAATACCATAATAACATAATAAAAAAGTAAATAATTATATTTAATACATTTATTAAATTAAAAAAATTAAATATACTTTCAATATTTTTAAAGTTAATAATATGCAACATTATCAAAAATAATAATAAAAATATTAAATAGCTAAATAAATAAAACTACTATTCAAAGTCCCCAAAAAACAAAAGCCATGATAACATTAGATAGCGTAACACTTAAAATGACTATTCCAACTTCAGAAAATGCAACAGAGGGGAAAGCGTTGGATAGCGTAGGGATAAAAATTACTATTCCAACTACAGAGGGGGCAACAGTAGGGAAAGCGTTGGATAGCGTAGAGGTAAAAATTACTATTCCAACTCCAGAGGGGCAAGTAGGGAAAGCGTTGGATAGCATAGAGGTAAAAATTACTATTCCAACTCCAGAGGGTGCAACAGTAGGGAAAGCGTTGGATAGCGTAGAATTTAAATATAACATATTTATAAAAAGAAATTGTATTTAAAATAATAAATAATTAAATGTTTTAATAACTCTACATCATTTACGAATACCCATTAATAATTATAAAAAATATAACCACAATTCAATAATTAATTAACATTAAATTAACAATAAATACCAATAAATATTAATTAATAAATATTAGTCACCAAATAATAAATATTGAACTATAAAATATTTTTCATTACAAAAAAAATGTATTATTTAAAATTAATTCACAATTAAAAAATATTAAACAATAAAATTATTTTTCATATCAAATAATACTTTTTATGAAACATTGATTACCAATTAATTAAAAATAATTTCAATTAATAAAAAATAATTACCAATTAAAAACATTCCTTGCCAATTAACAAAATTAATTACCAGGTAAATAATTATTTACCAATTAAAACAATTATTTGCCAATTAAAAACATTAATTATAAATAAAAAAATTAATTACCAATCAAAAAAACTTAATTACCAATTAAAGCAAGAATTTACCAATTAAAAACATTAATTACTAATTAAAAAATTAATTATCAAATACAATATTTAATTGCCAATTAATAATTAAAAATAAAATATTTATCCATTCCAATAAATAAAAATAAATCATTAATTATCATTAAATTACTTCCCACCCAATTCTCCTATAAACCCACAACCCGCTACAGAAATAAACACAAACATTAATTAAAATTAATTTATAATTCCTCAAAATTAATAATTAATTTAGTATATTTAAATTACTTCCCACCCTATTCCCCTATAAACCCACAACCCGCTCCGGTACTAAAACATAAAATTTACTTAAAAATAACATTATTAATACCGGTATATAAAAATAATACACATATAATTTAAAACAAGTAAAATACTTAACAATAAAAAATATTACACATACATAATAAAATACATAACAATAATACAAATATCGATATTAGTAACTTCAATATTACTTACATCGATATAACCTTGACCTTGATATTATGTACCTTAGATATTTCCAACACGATATTTTTGTAGGTCGATATTTCAAAATCGATATTTTCACTGTGCACCGCGGCCATCCTGTGAGTCTGATGTTAGCTCGGTGCCCCCAAGTCCCCCATTCACACCTCTTTCACACCATTCATAGCCCAGTCCACAGACTGCACTTACCCTGCAGCCATCCCCGACTACACCTCTATATATAGCTAAGAGGTGAATGATGTCATAAAGCCTGCAGGGCCAGGGGTGTGATGTAGTAGATAATGACTCAAGCCTGCAGGGCCAAGGGTTTGATGTAGTAGATGATGTCACAAAACTGACAGGGTCAAGGGTGTGATGTAGTTGATGACATCACAAACAACTGATGGGAAACACTGATAACACTCAAGGCTGCCTGGAGAGACCAGTGATACATTATGTTGGTAGGTGTGGGTCCATCTGACACATAACATCACAGAACCAGAAGATTGAGGGAAGGAAGTCAGTTACAATAATCGTATTATTAAGGTTTCCTGTGTTCTCTTTATTGCATACAGACTGCTATAAAGACAGAATGGGTCAGAGGATTTGTTTCAGAATTTCTCCCTCTCTTGATTATACTACAGATGTTGTGGCCTCGATGGTCAATAATTCACAATAGTCATCTCCTTTCAATCTTGCTGCCAAAATGAATGTCCTTCATACCCATGTTATCAGAATCTGTAAAGGCGCTGGTGAGACGGGCCTAGTGCAATGCACAGGAATGCACAGCTTTTCCTTCTGTTTCTTCCTATCTGCTCTACCCACTTCACAGGTGTGATTCAGGTATTCAAATAGCAGGGTAGATCAAAGGTTTAGAAGATATCTCACATCTGTCTTCTGCACTGACTAGCAGAGCCTGGAGGCGGTCTTATGCCTGGGCTCTGAGTCTTCATCTGTGTGAAGACTGCCATGGACTCCTTCTTATGTGACTATACACAGCTTCAAGGGCATTGCACACATACATTCAATAGAAGGTAGTTCTGGATACCCTGGGTGGACATGATGCCCAAGGAATCTGTGGTCTTGGAATCTACTGTTTTCTACTCCCAAAATTAAGATCTCACACATAGCTGCTGCTTCAACCTTAAAAAACATTTCTTTTGTGCGAGAGGCCTTCCAAATGTAGAATTTGCATTCCATACTGTATTGTATAAATCTTTATTTCGGTAGATTTTCACCATAAAAGACATAATAACATTTGATAAAACATTTAAAAAATATATATGTTGATACTTTACAGGACATCCGGACAGACGTCACATTTTTGTTCATTAGAGTCACAAGTCAGCCTTTAGACATTTTCTCCTCATAGACCACATTGTACCTAGATATTTGGCCACTGCAAAAACAATGTGGTCCGATAGGTCTGTTTTGAGGACTCTGAAGGCAGCCAAACAATCTCCAGATCCTAAATTTCTGCATAAAGGGACGATCCATTTCTTGCGAATCTCCTGATAGACTGGGCAAAAGAAAATTATGTGGAGCTCAGTCTCATTTGCCGCTCTGCAAGCTGGACATACGCTGTCTGCTTGTTCACTCCACTTACTTGTGAATACTCGAAGTGGGAGGGACCCGTGCCTCCACTGTAGATAAAGTTTCCTGAGTAAGGGAGGATATAGATTGTCTAGAACTGGCTCAAAGCTATAAGTTCAAGTTCGGGAATTTATATAGCGCACTACTCACCCAGAGGGTCTCAAGTAAGCATGGGCGTAAAATCCGCTCCGCTCGCGGATTTTTCGGATTTTCGGCAAATTTGCAATCCGCGAACTCTCGCGAATTTGTCGAAAATCCGTGAATCCGCTCGCGGCGGATTTTTTGCTTGGTTGCGGCGCGCGGCGTGGTGCACGGCGTTCACTTTCCGTCATTAAGCGTTTGCCGAGTTGTTTTTCTCGATCATATTTTTCTAGTGCCGCGCCATTTTAGATCTTGCTGCGTGATCCCGCGGGAGTTTGGCGCCCGCGAATACGTAATCGCGGCTTGCCACCTTGCACAGCACACCCCGCGAGAGTTCGCAATTGCGAACACGTAGTTGCGGCGGAAAGGAACAATCTCGCACTCGCGAAATAGAGATTTTGCAATTCTGCACAAGAAAATCACCAGCAAACAGGATAAACCTTCAGAAAATTATGGTTTTTATCAGAATCACTCCTCAGGTTGACATTTGCATGGCCTTTTTTTATGCAAGGAGTCCATTTTTGGGGGGGGGGAGGAAGGAAGTGCCCCACAGTCTCCAACTTCCTGTTCCTGTCCAGCAGGCTCCTCCCAGTGCTTTGTCCATCTCCTGGTCACTTTCATTTGGATCTGGAGCTGGAAGGATTACTTTTTGTGGGTGCTGCTGGATATTTGGATTTGAGGCCTTTTTGACTGTCTTTGGATCACTTTTGGATTAGAAATCAACTTTCACAAGTAAGTTTGTTTGGGGCATTACAGTTGCTGCAAGTACAATTTTGGAACTTTTTCAGAGCATTAAATAAATTATATTGTGGGTAGCCACAGTATCCAGTAGGACCAGGGTTGGTTAGGGGTGCATGATACAACTGTTTTGTTGAATTTAAACACCATTGAGGCCATGGATGGGCTGGGATTGTGCTGATTTTTGTCGTTTTTTTGGGCCTGCGGGTGTGGCCCTTTGCCCAGGGGTGGTGAGTGTTGCATGGGCCTAGTCTTTCTGTGGGGTGTCTTCTTGAATTTAAACATCATTGAGGCCATGGATGGGCTGGGATTGTGCTGATTTTATTGTTTTTTGTCGTTTTTTTGGGGCTGCTGGTGTGGCCTTTTGCCCAGGGGTGGTGGTGCATGGACTGAGTGTGCCTGTGGTGTGGTCTCACTCTCTTTAATGTAAACATCATGGATGACATTGGATTGTGGTGATTTCTGGCTGGTTTTCTGTTTTTTGGGGGTGTACTGTTGATGTGGACTGGCCATGTGGGTGGTGGTGGTGGCCATCTTGAGTGCTGGCTGGTACAGGCAACATGTGCTTGGGGTGTAAGGGGCCATTTTGAAGAGAGGCAGTGTCTGAGGCCTGCACTTATTTTGCCTACTTTTCATCCATTATGCCCAGGGGTAGTGAGTGTTGCATGGGCCTAGTGTTTCTGAGGGGTGTCTTCTTGAATTTAAACACCATTGAGGCCATGGATGGGCTGGGATTGTGCTGATTTTATTGTTTTTTGTTGTTTTTTTGGGGCTGCTGGTGGGGCCCTTTGCCCAGGGGTGGTGACTTGCATGGGCCTAGTCTTTCTGTGGGGTGTCCTCTTGAATTTAAACACCATTGAGGCCATGGATGGGCTGGGATTGTGCTGTTTTTTGTTGTTTTTGTCGTTTTTTTGGGGCTGCTGGTGTGGCCTTTTGCCCAGGGGTAGTGGTGCATGGACTGAGTGTGCCTGTAGTGTGGTCTCACTCTCTTTAATGTAAACATCCTGGATGGCATTGGATTGTGGTGATTTTTGGCTGTTTTTCTGTTTTTTTGGGGTGTACTGTTGATGTGGACTGGCTTGGGGTGTAAGGGGCCATTTTGAAGAGAGGCAGTGTCTGAGGCCTGCACTTATTTTGCCTACTTTTCATCCATTATGCCCAGGGGTAGTGAGTGTTGCATGGGCCTAGTGTTTCTGAGGGGTGTCTTCTTGAATTTAAACACCATTGAGGCCATGGATGGGCTGGGATTGTGCTGATTTTATTGTTTTTTGTCGTTTTTTTGGGGCTGCTGGTGGGGCCTTTTGCCCAGGGGTAGTGGTGCATGGACTGAGTGTGGATGTAGTGTGGTCTCACTCTCTTTAATGTAAACATCCTGGATGGCATTGGATTGTGGTGATTTTTGGCTGTTTTTCTGTTTTTTTGGGGTGTACTGTTGATGTGGACTGGCTTGGGGTGTAAGGGGCCATTTTGAAGAGAGGCAGTGTCTGAGGCCTGCACTTATTTTGCCTACTTTTCATCCATTATGCCCAGGGGTAGTGAGTGTTGCATGGGCCTAGTCTTTCTGAGGGGTGTCTTCTTGAATTTAAACACCATTGAGGCCATGGATGGGCTGGGATCGTGCTGATTTTATTGTTTTTTGTCGTTTTTTTGGGGCTGCTGGTGGGGCCTTTTGCCCAGGGGTAGTGGTGCATGGACTGAGGGTGCATGTAGTGTGGTCTCACTCTCTTTAATGTAAACATCCTGGATGGCATTGGATTGTGGTGATTTTTGGCTGTTTTTCTGTTTTTTTGGGGTGTACTGTTGATGTGGACTGGCTTGGGGTGTAAGGGGCCATTTTGAAGAGAGGCAGTGTCTGAGGCCTGCACTTATTTTGCCTACTTTTCATCCATTATGCCCAGGGGTAGTGAGTGTTGCATGGGCCTAGTGTTTCTGAGGGGTGTCTTCTTGAATTTAAACACCATTGAGGCCATGGATGGGCTGGGATTGTGCTGTTTTTTGTTGTTTTTGTCGTTTTTTTGGGGCTGCTGGTGTGGCCTTTTGCCCAGGGGTTAGTGGTGCATGGACTGAGTGTGCCTGTAGTGTGGTCTCACTCTCTTTAATGTAAACATCCTGGATGGCATTGGATTGTGGTGATTTTTGGTTGTTTGTCTGTTTTTTTGGGGTGTACTGTTGATGTGGACTGGCTTGGGGTGTTAGGGGCCATTTTGAAGAGAGGCAGTGTCTGAGGCCTGCACTTATTTTGCCTACTTTTCATCCATTATGCCCAGGGGTAGTGAGTGTTGCATGGGCCTAGTGTTTCTGAGGGGTGTCTTCTGGAATTTAAACACCATTGAGGCCATGGATGGGCTGGGATTGTGCTGATTTTATTGTTTTTTGTCGTTTTTTTGGGGCTGCTGGTGGGGCCTTTTGCCCAGGGGTAGTGGTGCATGGACTGAGTGTGCATGTAGTGTGGTCTCACTCTCTTTAATGTAAACATCCTGGATGGCATTGGATTGTGGTGATTTTTGGCTGTTTTTCTGTTTTTTTGGGGTGTACTGTTGATGTGGACTGGCTTGGGGTGTAAGGGGCCATTTTGAAGAGAGGCAGTGTCTGAGGCCTGCACTTATTTTGCCTACTTTTCATCCATTATGCCCAGGGGTAGTGAGTGTTGCATGGGCCTAGTGTTTCTGAGGGGTGTCTTCTTGAATTTAAACACCATTGAGGCCATGGATGGGCTGGGATTGTGCTGATTTTATTGTTTTTTGTCGTTTTTTTGGGGCTGCTGGTGGGGCCCTTTGCCCAGGGGTAGTGGTGCATGGACTGAGTGTGCATGTAGTGTGGTCTCACTCTCTTTAATGTAAACATCCTGGATGGCATTGGATTGTGGTGATTTTTGGCTGTTTTTCTGTTTTTTTGGGGTGTACTGTTGATGTGGACTGGCTTGGGGTGTAAGGGGCCATTTTGAAGAGAGGCAGTGTCTGAGGCCTGCACTTATTTTGCCTACTTTTCATCCATTATGCCCAGGGGTAGTGAGTGTTGCATACTTGCATGGCCCTAGTCTTTCTGTGGGGTGTCTTCAATGTAAACATCATGGATGGCATGGGATTGTGCTGATTTTTCTGTGTTTTGTCGATTTTTTGGGGTGTATCTGAACTGATGTTCCTCTGTCTTCCATTGCTTTTAGGTGCACAAGACTCAAGAGAACCACCAGTGCCAGGAAGAAGTCCTGCAGCGGTGTGTGTGTGCAGCATAACGTCACGCGACGTCACGTCTGGACACAGACAACTCTGCAACTCGTGCAACTGCTGCCTGCTGTTCTGACCTGCTCTGAAGAAGATGGCCCCAAAAAAAGTTACCCGTAGCTCCTCTAGCAAGAAAGGTGCCAGTAAGGAGCAGAAGAAGCAAGTTACCAAGGAGACTGGTGTGCCGCCCGCCCCTTTTTTTGGGAGTAAAAAAAAAAGTATGCCTGCAGCAGCAGCGGGATCTGCTGGGGACCAAGCTGGCAGCAGCACCCCCGCTCCATTGGGCTCAGTGCCACCACCACCACCAAGCCAACTTAAGTCCAAGCCCTTGAGTGCTGCAGAGGCAGCCAATTTACTTGTTCAATCACCATCGACCAGTGATGTTGGCTCATCGCAAGAAAGCAGCAGCAATGTCCCTCAATCAACACAGGTTGTTGTAGCTCATCTGACGAGTGTTGAACAACCACAGCCGCAACAACAATCACATGTGCAAGTACAAGCCCAAGTACATGTGGAAGGAGAGGCAGCGCAAGGAGATGCGCAAGCAGAGGTGCATGGAGGGTCACAAGTGCCCACAATAGTTGTTCCTCCCGAAGTAGGGGCACATCAGGAAATCGACAATCAAGGCGAGGTATCATTTGAGGAAGCCACTCCTCCTGATGATCATTCATTGTCTTCCACACCCCTAGCAAGGAAGAGATCAAGGGTGGTGTCTACATCTTCTTCAAGCACACCTCCTTCTGATGATATGGATCAAACTTGGGAACCAGCACCACTGCCGTCTGACAGTGAGGCACACCATGATCTGACAAAGGTAGTTAAGCGTAAAAGGAAGCTCATCCAAAGTCTTAGAGTTATGGAGTGTGATGAGGCTCAACAAGAAGTGGCGGATACTGCTGCTGATGAAGACTCTGACAACGACGACCCAGTCATCATAAAGGTCACTGCAGCCCCAGCGGGCATGCAGCAAACAGACATTTTGACCCTAGCCCGAAGAGCTGCTGAGCGTGATGATGATGATGTTGTCGATGAGGAGGCAGTGGAAACACCACAATCATTGGAGTTAAGTAGTACACCAACTCGTCCCGCTTCCATATTTCTTTCTGGCAAGAAGGGACCTCCATCCACCTCGACCTTAATTAGTGGCGGTGAAAGTGCACAACGTACAAAAGTTGGGCAATCCAGATCCTCCACTTCAACTGGCATTAGCTTCATGACCACCACCACCAGTATCGCCGCCTCCTCCAGGCCCCACAGACACTTCAAGTCCCCAGTTTGGGACTTCTTTACTGTTTGTCAAAAAAATCCAAAGTTTGCCATTTGTACCCTTTGTAAGCTTGCAGTTAGTCGTGGTAAGTCAGGTACCAACTATGGTACCGGAGGCCAGAGAGGTCATCTTAGGAGACAGCACACTGTCCAATGGTTTCCGCACCTAGATGCGATCAAGGAAGCCCGAATTCAAGAAAACGTTGATGTTGCATCTGATGATGACGAGGAGGAAGAAGACGTGTCAAACACTTCCCTTACACCCAGTACCCCTGTCAGCAGCACACCCAATGTGAGGCACACTAAGAGTGTTGGAGCGAGTGAGACACCAACGCACAAAAGTTCACCAGCGAGCAAAATTGGGTCAACGAAGTCATTATCAGCCCATAAATGCTTGGTCCAGGGCAACATTAGAACCATGTTTTCTTCAGACGTGCCATATGAACGCAACCACCCACTGACGCGTCTGTATAACACTAAGCTGGCTAAAATGCTAGCTGTGGACCTTCTCCCGTTTTCTTTTGTAGAAGCGGTAGGTTTTCTAGAATTAGTGGCAACGCTCTGCCCTAAATGGAAGGTTCCTAGCCGGTTCTATTTTGCCAGAGTTGCGGTTCCATTACTATATGAAGATGTGCTGGAGGCGATTGGGGCAGCTTTGCAGAAGAGTGCTGTTCACACAATACATCTGACAACAGACATGTGGACCAGTGGCGCAGGCGCTGATTACATGTGCATCACTGCACACTGGGTCTCTTTTTCAGGTGTTAAAGCAAAGCTAAACGCAGGTGTTGACCCGGACCAAGTTTTCAAAGCTGCTCGGAAACATGCAACACTAGCCATGTTTGGCTTGGAGAAAAGTCACACATCCGAAAACATTTTGGACCAGTTTAACAAAAAGGTCTCGAAAATGCTATCCCCAAAAAAACGCCAGATTGGTTATGTTTCCACGGATAATGGCGCCAATGTAGTTAAGGCCATGTCGCTGGGTGGCTATTTCAGAGTGCCGTGTTTGGCGCACTGTATCAACCTGGTAGTTCAAAAATTCTTGAGTGATAGAGACAGTGCAGCGTTCGCGGTAATGGCCACCTGCCGCAAAATGTGCAACCATTTCAGCCATTCTTTTAAGGCCCGGAAGCATCTGAGGAGGCTGCTACTTGAACGTCGAATGCCAGTGAAAGCACTCATCCAGGAGGTGGCAACACGTTGGAACTCAACCTTCTACATGCTTGAGCGTATGTATGAGCAGTATACGGTACTCGATCACTATTTCTTAACAAAGGGTACATCTCAGAAGGAGGACCTGCGGATGGCTGCGGCGCAATGGGACATAGTTAAAAGCCTGACAGACATGCTTCGTCCTTTTGAGTTCTTCACGCGTGCAGTCAGCCAGGAGGACTGTAATTTGGGAAAAGCTATCCCATTGTTGTGCATGCTGGAGCACCAACTGATGGCGGTGTCTTCTGAGTTTGAAAAAGATGTAAAAAAAAAAAGACCCTTTTATTTTGTCTGAGAAATTATTAGAGCGCCTACGTGGTGATGAACGTCTTCAAAAGATCAAGTCAGAACAGCATTACATTTGTGCTACTATTCTGGATCCACGCTACAAAAAGGCGCTGGCAGGCGAAGCATTCTTTCCTTTTACTGATGAAGATGTTCAAAAGTACAAACATTGGCTAGCCTGGTCAGCCAAGAGGTTTGAAAAAGAACGGCAGGTTATTGAAGGAGAAGGCAGTACATCAGCATCAGCATCAGCAGGCCATCCCCAGTCACAAGAATCCACTTCTGCACCTGTGGCTGGGGCACAAGTGACCTCTCAGCCGTTAACGACACCGGCAACTGGATCATCTGCACCACACACAACAGTAACAGTGGCTGCTGTAGAGGATTGGCTAAGTTTGCTTGGGTATGGTTCTCGAAAAAAAGTCACAGGCACAGCAAAAAGTAAGCAAAGTGGAGGAACCGCTGATGACCTTGAGTCGATGGTGCAGGACTATCTGAATGACTCAACAGAGGTCTTTCTTAATGATGAGCCATTGCAGTATTGGCATGGCAAAAAACAATTGTGGCCACAGCTCTCCAACCTGGCTATAAACTACTTGTCTTGCCCACTCGCAAGTGTGTCTTCTGAACGTGTTTTCAGTGCTGCTGGTGGCATTGTAACTCCCAAACGGAGCCGCCTCTCGCCCAAAAATGTGGAGAGGCTAACAATGATCAAGATGAATCAGCACCTCATACCACCAGATTACAAAGTACGAGAAAGCACGCCGCATGAAGACGAGGAGGACAGCAACGTAGATGAGGGAATTTGTTCTCTGTTCGGTGACGCTGACCTCATCCTGCCTGAATTCGCAGAGTATGATGACGAACTCTTATTCTTATTCCCTGACACCGAGCCCTGAAAATGAGACAATGAATCAATAACTTTCTTTTTCGTCCTTATTCACTTTTATTCCTGTGTGTCTGTCTTTCTTTGTTTTGCACAGTTAATTTAATTCAAACTTTAATCACCTAACCACAAAAACAAGCCCATCAGTAGAACTGTCTTCACTTGTTTGCTTATTGATTTGAAGGTGCCGCAGTCTACATTCCTCAGGTTCACAAGTTCAGAAGAACATGCTCCTCTATCCTCCTCCTCCACACTGCGATTTCCCTCAAAGCAGAGTGCTGGATTACGCCCAATGAAGAAAGACTCAGCACTTGTGGGGGTGTTCTACTTCTTTGCGGGTGAGTTGACGGCTTTGGGCCCATTGCTGTCAAGCTCTAATAATGGATAAAAGTGTTTTGGACCAAATATGAGGTGGAAATTTCTTGCCGTTTTTGCTGACTTGCTTGCCTTTGAGGTGCTCTTTGGCGGGGTTCCGGGTGTTTGTGGGTGAGTTTTGGGGTCTGGGAGCACTGCTGCGACAGTCTCATCTTGATTGCATTTGCTTTTCAGGAAATCCGTGGTTGGAAACAGGAGTTATGATGATTGGTGACCTAGCTGCACAGCGCGTTTGGACGGAAGGCCGAGAGATATTGTAAGTATGAGATTTAGCTTTTTTGATGTTTGGGGGTGTTGTCGAGTGCTTTTTTGCGGGTGGGTTGGCGGGTCTTGGCTGGGGCATTCCTGGGAAGGTCTAATACCGGATAGAAGTGTTTTGGACAAAAACCTTAAGGAAAAGCGTTTTTTTGCTATTTCTTCTGACATCTTGCTCAATGTAGCGTTTTGGGGGGCTTCCTGCTGTTCGTGGGTGGGTTGCGGCCGGGGTCTCTGTCGAAGCACTGCTGCGACAGTCTAATCTTGATTGCATTTGCTTTTCAGGAAATCCGTGGTGGAAAACAGGAGTTATGATGATGACCTAGCTGCACAGCGCGTTTGGACCGAAGGCCGAGAGATATAGTAAGTATGAGATTTATCTTTTTCGCTGTTTGGGGGGGTTGTCACGTGCTTTTTTGCGGGTGGGTTGGCGGGTCTTGGCTGGGGCATTCCTGGGAAGGTCTAATACCGGATAGAAGTGTTTTGGACAAAATCCTTAAGGAAAAGCGTTTTTCTTGCTATTTCTTCTGACATCTTGCTCAATGTAGCGTTTTGAGGGGCTTCCTGCTGTTTGTGGGTGGGTTGCGGCCGTGGTCTCTGTCGAAGCACTGCTGCGACAGTCTAATCTTGATTGCATTTGCTTTTCAGGAAATCGGTGGTGGAAAACAGGAGTTATGATGATGACCTAGCTGCACAGCGCGTTTGGACCGAAGGCCGAGAGATATAGTAAGTATGAGATTTATCTTTTTCGCTGTTTGGGGGTGTTGTCGCGTGCTTTTTTGCGGGTGGGTTGGCGGGTCTTGGCTGGGGCATTCCTGGGAAGGTCTAATAACGGATAGAAGTGTTTTGGACAAAATCCATAAGGAAAGGAAACACCTTTTGGCACTTTTTGTAAGTAGGGTTCGTTAGGGTTAGCCCTAGCAGCAAGATTGCATGTGTTTCGGGGTGTTCTATTGCAACGCAGTTCTGGGGTTTTAGAGCACTGTTGAAGCGATGCTGGCTATGGATACTTTTGCTTGCTTGCAAGTGGTTTGAATACAATCCACGGTCGGTAAGGGTGTATTTGGGCCTACTGTTACTTCCAAAGTACGTTTTGTCACCATTTTTCTGCTAGGCATCGTTTTTGGAGATCTGATTGGGGGTCTTCTACATTTTTGCGACTGGCTTTAGTAAGGGTCTTGGTGGGAGCATTGCTGGGAAGGTCAAATTGTGTTCTAAAACACAGTTTACAGTACACCTACCTTGAGGGGAAAGATCCGCTATAATATTTTGGCCATACTTATTTATCCTTAAAAAGGTGACTCAAACAGAGCACGCAATTTCAAAAATATTGTACTGTCTATTAGGGAAATCAAAGTGTGACTTTTTGCACCACACAGCGTACATACCTTTTATTTATTTATCAGTGGTATTGTAATAGCACTTCCTGTTTTCCGTTCAATAATTACAAACCGGGTTTCAGTCAACATCCGCCAGGCAGGCAGTGGCAGGGTGTCTTCTGTCAGTGGTCACCAACATTGATGGAATGGAGGAGTGCCGCTAATAAGAGGAATTGTTTGCTGCATGCAACTTACTTACCAAATTCAACAGGACAACTCCAACAACATACAGAATACAGATACAGTATCCATTGTTTTCTTCTATGAGTGTGACTGCATGTGCTTAGCTTTAGTTTGTACCAAAAGATTTCTTTATCTTCAATTATTGTTTGTCCAGGCTGTGCATTTTTTTTCTTCTCTCCACAAAACCTACCCAAAAAGAAACCCCCATTCCCATCCATTTTCCAAACCCTAACCCTCTTCCCCCGGGCTGTGTTGTTTTGCTTGATGTCTGACTAAAATGACATCAATAATTCCACACACTTGCTGGGGAGGATAAGGTCATAGCAACAGGCTGGCGAAGGAATACGAGGATATCTTCTAGACTTACTCAGCTTCAGTACTATTTCTTCTAGTAGTAGGAGCCAATGTCAAATAAATTCAACGCAAGTACTAGTTATACTTGCAAGCAAATACTTTACCATTTGTTAGGCTACATTATGGCACTGTTCTAGTGTACTGTCACCTGCTATATTCTCGATCGTACCGTAACTGTTGTAATGCTACAGTAAGGACAAACCAGGAAACGTTTTCTTTTTTTCCATAGGCATGCAACTGCCACTGTGTCACACCACTAGTACCACCGCAATGAGGAAATTTCACCCGCCCAGGATTGCCAACGTTAATCCCCATTTCACGTGGAGCCAGCCCTGGGCCTAGCCCTAATTTCTAACACAAATTACAGGTAAGATAAGCGTTTGGTGGGAGGTAGTATAATGGAGTATTAGGACTAGACGAGAGATTGACGGTAGTACTACTAAAGTCCTATGACTGTTCAGGAAAACAAACTTACTGTTACACCCCCGTCCCCCACCCACCAGACTGAAAAGCAGTAAAAAACAGGTATGGTCAGATAAAGTTCAAAAAAGTATATTTATGTAGCCCTAACAAAATAATCTCCCTCAAGACCCTCCCTAACCCCAACGATTGTCTTTGAAAAGTCCCAAAAAGAACCCAACTCCCAAATCCCACCCCCCAAAAGTCTCTAAAAAAAGGGCAAGGGACACTCCACTACTGGAGGGTGCTGGTGAATTTTGCGGCCAGGGCATCATACTCCTTGCGGAGGGTGGCAAGGTCGAAGCGGAGGCCCTCCACCAAGTTCTTGTACGTAAGGACCTCCTGCTCCAGGTAGGACATTCGGACTCCTAGGCGGCGCTGGCGTGCCTTGCAGCTCCTGTGGGGGGCAGCTGGTCTTTCTGCTGCTTGGCGGTGGCGGTTGGCTTTCTTAGCCCGGCTCCGTACCGCTGGAGCACTGCGCATGCTGGCGGCCCGTGGGGTCACGAAGGAGGATGCAGCTGTCCCAGTCGAGGATGTTGTGGTGGTTGCACCGGTCGACTGCGTGTCCTCCTCCTCCTCCAGGGCCACCAGCCGCCGATATTCGGCGACAGTGGCATCCAGCCTCCGTTGCCGGGCCATTCGAGCCTGCTCCCTCCGTGATGTTGATTTGGAAGGAGCAACTATATGAAGAAAGAAAGACATAGTCTGTAACCAATGCTCCTTAGCATTAATAACACAAAGTGAATGAGCCGAAAGTTGGGTCACAGTACAAGTAGCAAATTGAAAGCACAGTACATAACTATTGAGGACAGTATCTATGTAACCTCCCACTTCTGCATCCTTGCTCTAACATTAGTGGTAGTTTAATGAACAAATTCTACGACCACTATGGACTTCCATTACAGTCGACTATGACAGTACCCCAGTCTTATTCTTCTTCTTCTCTCTTGTTTAGGAAAATTGGTACGTTATCTTATGCAAGCCGGCAGAATGGCAGCACAGTGAACTTGCACCCGAGAAAAACAGTTGCACACAATGATGAGTGAGACACACTGGCGTTACTGTACCGGTCCAGTACATGCAGGTGGTGAAGCTATTACTTTTCTATTACGGGTGGCACTGAGAATACTCTGTTACAAGGGTTACTGCTTAATTAATTTACCTTTCACCCTACAGTGCAAATGAGTACTAGAAAAGGAAAATGAAGAAGCTAAATAATTTGATTATCTATCACTTCACATGGGACGTATTTGATGACATATGGGATGACTTTAGGTGCTTTGCTTAATATTGAGTGAACAGTGATACACCCACACATGAATGACGTACTACAACTAAACTAAAGTTATTAAGAGAGGTACGGAGTGTCCACCGTAATAACCGGATATATGCTGTGCTTGCAGTTGCAATACAAAGTACTGCTACTATTCATGGTAGTATTGGACACATTTACAATTTCTTTTCCTTGCCTTCCCTACACTGGAACGGACGTGCGGGTGCGGTGGTACATGCTCTTCAAGGTAACACTTAGTTCATCCAGCGACCATCTACTCTCTCTAGATACACATGTGCTATCTAAGAGTCAGAGAATACCATGCTCCAGGCATCCATTCATTCAAAGTATACGCACACATACAGTTTCTGTTTCACCCACCCAGGCTGCTGTCCTTCCACCCATCCTTGCTTCATCATTGACCCAGCCATGCACCATACCATATTCTTTCCTTCCCAGCCACCTCGGGGGCCAAGCAAACACATATCGTTCTTCTTTGCAAGCCATCATAAAATTTCGCGTCCCACTTACTTACACACCCTTCTTTCGCTTTTCGTTCATCCCATCCATCACGTTCATCTAAGATCTTATTGGGATTCTTCTCACCAAAAACTTCACAGCTAAGTCGGAGTACATTTCGAGGAGGCTACTACCTGGTTGATTTGTAATACACCTGTGCAGAAAGCACACTATGCAGTCTTCAATCTCAATAAGTAAGGAATATATAGCTTACCTGTTCCCGCCACCACCGTGGGAACCCCCACAGGACCGTCCGCCGGCTCTTGCACCGCTTCCTCCCCAGAGTCCTCCGAGTCCTCGCCCAACACCGCCACCTCCGCGCTGGCCCCGCCACCAGATGTTCCACCTACAAAGTACATTTAAGAATGTTAGAATACACCACTCACTACTATATAATATTTGGTCTAGGAGTAATAAAGAAATGTTAAAAAAAACAGAATACAATGTAATAATTTGTGACTGTCTACTCTAAAGTAAAAATGTCCCTTTTTCCAGGGAAGGCTGTTGTCTTGCTGCACTTTTATGCACAACTGATGAATGCTTGCTTTTTATTTTTAACACGCACCACTTTTTCTCCTAACAGACAGAAGCTTGACTTCTAAGAACACGAGTCCAGGATCAAGTTCAAACCAGGTGAGAGCTCGGCTCGACCACAAGAAATGTGTCCAATTAATCGTCAGCACTAAGCACTTTTCCGTTTTTAGTTAAATAGTTTTATGACAAAGTTGATTTTAATAAATGTGTTTACCTTTAATAAAGCTATTAAACTTAAATAGACTCTGTGGTTTTTGGTCCTCCAGACTAGAGTGGATGAGCTAAAGGTTTTGGAATTTTTGCACGCATGAGTGCCTCTGACACTTCTTGACTGTGACTCCGTACTCTTGTCCTGCGTAGGATAATCTAAAGATCATTGGGGATCAATCATCGGTGACTTCGGGAGCTAAATGACTCTGCCACACTATCTAGTCAGTAAGGAGACAGTGCATAGAGCTATTGCAGAATAGAATGGGAGTACAATGGAATTGCCAAATGTCCAATCTTAGTTAGCTACACAGACAGACTAATAAGAATAATCTAGTAATACCACATGGAGTCATATTCGAGGCAGGATAAGAATTTATATCCAGTCTACAAGAAGATCAAAGACGATTTAGAAAAAATCGAATGAGGAACGCTAGGAAAAAATAGGTACTCTTTATTAAAATTTAAACTTACTGGGGCCAGCAAAGGAGCCCTCGCCTGCCCGATCCTGGCCTGCATCCTCCTGAACAGCACCCTCCTCCTGTGTCCTCTTGCCCTTGGGGGGAGCTGATGTACAACATGAAAGAAAGAAAGACCAGAAAACATGGATGAGATTTGTCAACCAAATCAAACATTTCAAAAGAACAATAACAAAATATTTTGGAGAAATAGCAAATAGATAGACAACTATTCCACGGGATCTATCTCATGTGGTATACTACGTTATTCGTATTGCCTGATTTGCGGACCGTTGACTTAGAAAGTTCCTATGTAACTCAATAAACAGACTACTAAAGAGGTTTGCCTAGGCCTGGCAGGCAGCAGTCCGCAGCACGCGAAGTGACAGACAAAGTCCATCCTGCTTGCAGATCAGTGAATACTCAAACTATCAATCCACCGACCACCGCCACTATTTCTTCCTATAGCCATGTGTCTAAAGGAAGGACTGGACTTCAGTCTGTTGGGGCTGATTTAGAAGTCCCTTGCGGCTCATTTTCCTCCATTGTTGCATGACTTTTGTGACGCAGCGGCAGAACAAAAGACTCGCCATGGTGTTGGTGCGGCGTATATATGCATCACGTTGTAAAGCCCTGCACCATCAGGGGGCGTTCCGGCGCAAGGGAGGGCGTACCTGCGCAGGAACGAATCCTAAAAGTGGCTGAGGGAAATCTACAAGATGTCAATCAGTCACTTTTAGGACAATGATGCATGACTCAAACCCTGCGCGCTTGAAGCCGACGTACGGCTTGATGCAGCATTGGGGAGATAGGGTACCCCAGAGCATTGCTGGAGCTGCGCCATCGTTGGCACGCAACTCCAGCAATGCGCCGCCTTTACGGCACAGATGCGTAAGGCTTCTGTGACATTTTGGGCCAATGGGTGGTGGTGGCATGGCACACAATTACTGCCGCACCCCTGCTACTTTGCAGGGATGCGCCGGTAATTGAAAATATGACCCTTAGTGTCTAGCATTACGCAGTTCTTATCTTTACACTACACTCATACATAATTTCTCAGGCCAATGAAATGAACACAAAATACAAAACAAATAAGCATAGTAGCAAGCAAGGCTACTGAGAAGGAGAGCAGTGCACCTGAAATGCATAGAAGATTTTGAAATATAATTTACCTACAATGTAATCGGCAGCATTATTGCTCTTGGTAAAGAACAAAGATTTGCAAATGACAGAGCCGGATAAAACAGAGTAGTGATGAATAGCTACTACTACTCACCAAGCCCGGGGACCTCTACGCCGAGCGCGTCCAGCAAGTCCCGTTCCCGGTCCATGACATCTGTCCAGCGGTGGGTGGCCTGGTTATATGTGCGCCGGACCCCAGAGAGCTTAAACATGGCCCGGCACACCTTCTCCCACCGCTTCCGGCGCTCCCGGATGCCATAGCCGGTTGCGATCTTGCCGCCTCCCAGGATCGTCTTGGGGAGGCGGCGCTGGACGTGGAAGATGAGTGCGGCCACCTCCTCCGCGCTAAAGATCTCCCGTGGCACCACTTGCTCCCCCCTCAAACGCCCACACGGGAGCCGGGCACGGGGTGCGGGACCCTTCCCCTTCTCAGGGTGCTTCCCGGCTCCCTTTACCATGGTCTGGGCAGAAATAAAGTTAAATGATAAAGAAGAAATAGAATAGTGAAGAAGAAAAGAAAAGAGTTTAAAAAAGTAGTTTAAAAGTAACTAAAAGCAGCAGAAAACACAAAAATATAGAGCTAGAAAAATAGAGGGATAGATTAATAAGTAAAATAGATCAAATAAACTTCAAACAAGCAAAGGATGGCAGAGATTCAGAGAGGATACAGAAAGCATGCCCAGAACCATAGCAATGAATGAGAAACAAGATGGCCGCGCCCGTTCACGACCGCGTGGGTAAGTTCGCGCGAGATTTTCCTCGCGAGCGCACGCGAAATTGTACTAGCGAGCAGCACAGTTTGCGAGATTACACATAGCGGCCGGAAACGGAATTACGTCACGCAAACAAGATGGCCGCGCCCGTGTACGACCGCTAGGGTAACTTGGCAAACGTATAGCTACAAGCGCCTCGCGAACACGCACAAAATCACGCGAACATACACGTCGCAAAGAAAAACTTAGTGTATTCGCAAGCATTCGCGGCTTCCGAAATCAATCTCGCACGGATTCGCGCCCCAAAAAACGCGAGAAATTGCAGAAAAAACGATTTTTGCTAAACTGAAAGCAATGAGCAGGTGCAAAAGTTCAAACTTAACATTAGTAACATTCACTCTAGTGCTTCCTGAGGGGCCCCTCCAGAGTTTGCAACTATTCTATGACCCTGCTATGACCCAAACAGCAGGCTCATAGAATAGCTACAAGTAGACCATAAAGGTCCTGTGAAAAAAAACATTGCACTGCAACAGAAAGCAAATTACAGATAAGGAAGGAAGCAGGTGCCAGCCAGACTGGAACTTTCAAAATAACTGACACATTAATCAACCCCAAATTAATTCATGGCAGTTGAAGTAGGGGAGGTGTGCTTGCTTTTTTCAACCCCCATAAACTACAGTGATAAACAAACCTAATGGGTGGCAGTGAGGATGTACCAGAGGGTGGCATGGGTGTCCCAGAGGGTGGCAGTGGTGAAACAGAGGGTGCTGTGAACCTGTGATGATAAACCAGACGTATAAACAACATAGTCGCGGCCGTTGCGAGCCGAAAAGTAAGTTCGCAATTGCGAAATTGTCCCAAAATCCGCGCAAATGCTCGCCAACACAAAAAACGGGAAAATCCGCAAATCCGCAAGAGTTCGCGTATTCTCGCGGATTGCGAATCCGTAAATACGCAAATTCGCGTACGCGAGATCCGCTAGATCCGCCCATGCTTAGTCTCAAGGCGCTGGGGGCAGGGGTTCATTATTTGTCGAATAGCCATGTTTTAAGTTCTTTTCTGAAGGAGATGTGGTTTTGAGTAAGGCGGAGGTGAGTGGGGAGTGAGTTCCAGGTCTTTGCAGCCAGGAAGGAGAAGGATCTGCCACCCATGGTGGATTTTCGGTTGCGCGGGACTGCGGCGAGGGCTTGATTGGACGATCTAAGCTGGCGGGAGGGTTTGTAGAAGGACAGTCGAGTGTTGAGGCATTCGGGTCCTAGATTGTAGACGGCCTTGTGTGCATGGGTAAGAAGACGGAATGTAATTCTTTTGTTGACGGGAAGCCAGTGGAGGTCTTTTAGGTGTCCGGTGATGTGATCTTGGCGAGGGATGTCCAATATGAGTCTTGCTGAAGCGTTTTGGATGCGTTGGAGTTTTTTCTGTAAATTTGCTGTGATTCCGGAGTATAGTGTGTTACCATAATCCAGTCGACTCGTGACCAGTGCGTGGGTGACAGTCTTTCTTGTCTCGAGGGGGATCCAGCGGAAGATCTTTTTGAGAATGCGAAGTACGTTGAAGCAGGAGGATGAAACTGCGTTGACTTGTCTGGACATCGAGAGAGAGGAGTCTAGGATGAAGCCAAGGTTACGTGCATGGTCTGTGGGTATGGGTGCTGTGCCCAGCGCGAAAGGCCACCAAGAGTCGTCCCAGGCCGATGGGGAAGATCCTAGGATGAGCACCTCCGTTTTGTCTGAGTTGAGTTTTAGGCGGCTATGTTTCATCCATTCGGCTACTTCTTTCATGCCTTCGTGAAGATTGGTTTTGGCGGTGTTAGGGTCGTTGGTGAGGGAAAGTATTAATTGGGTGTCGTCGGCGTAAGAGATGATGTTGATGGTGTGTGCGCGCGATGGATGCGAGTGGGCTCATGTAAACGTTGAAGAGGGTGGGGCTGAGAGATGATCCTTGAGGTACTCCACAGATGACTTCAGTGACCTCTGAGTTGAATGGGGGAAGTCGGACTCTCTGGGTTCTCCCAGCTAGGAACGAGGTGATGCAGTCCAAGGCTTTTCCTTGTATGCCGATGTTGTTGAGGCGTTGTATGAGGGTGCTGTGACAGACAGTGTCGAAGGCGGCGGAAAGGTCGAGTAGAATGAGGGCCACTGTTTCTCCGTTGTCCAGGAGAGCTCGGATGTCGTCGGTCGCTGCAATGAGGGCGGTTTCGGTGCTGTGTTTGGCTCGAAAGCCGGATTGAGAAGGATCAAGGGAGTTGTTGGATTCAAGGAAGGCGGCGAGCTGGCTGTTGACGGCTTTCTCAATTACTTTGGCCGGGAATGGGAGGAGGGATATGGGTCGGTAGTTTTTGAGTTCAGAGGGGTCTGCTGTGGGTTTCTTCAAAAGGGCGCTGAGTTCGGCGTGTTTCCAGCTTTCTGGGAAGGTGGCAGAGTTGAACGAGCAGTTGATGACATCACGGAGATGGGGTGCGATGATGGAGTCAGCTTTGTTGAAGATGTGGTGGGGGCAGGGGTCAGTTGGCGAGCCAGAGTGGATTGAGTTCATTAGGCGGATGGTGTCTTCAGTGGTGATTGGGTTCCAAGCGCTAAGGTTGTTAGATGACAGAGTGGGATGTGCGGGGGGTGGGGAGGGTTGATCGCTGGGAGTATTTTTGAAGCTGTTGTGGATGTCAGCAATTTTATTGTAGAAGAAGGAGGATAACGCATCACAGAGGTCTTGGGAGGGAGTGATGTCGTTAGACGCTGCGGTGGGGTTGGTGAATTATTTGACGATGTTGAAAAGTTCTTTGCTGTTGTGAGTGTTGTTGTCGAGACGATCCTTGAATGCAGATTTCTTGGCGGATCGTATCAGTTGGTGGTGTTTGCGGGTGGCTGCCTTGAGGGTGGCCATGTGGTCGGTGGTTGGGCATTTTCTCCATGTTGTCTCCAGGGTGCGGCATAGTTTCTTGGATATTTTAAGGTCATCATTGAACCAGGGGGCCTTTTTGCTGGCTGATTTGATCTGGTGCTTTTTCAGGGGTGCCAATTCGTCAGCACTGTGGGTGATCCATTTTTTGAGATTGGTGGCCGCTTGGTTTGGGTCCAATGAGAGGGTGGGAGGGTTTTGGTTGAGTGATGTGAGGAGTTGGTCGGAGGTGATTTTGTTCCAGTTTCTCCGAGGAATAGGTTGTGGGCGGTTGTGGGTCAGGGTGGTTTTGTAGCTGAAGTGAACACAGCTGTGGTCCGTCCAGTGTAGGGCTGTGGTGCGATCGAAGGAGATGTGCTTGCTGGAGGTGAAGATAGGGTCGAGCGTGTGTCCGGCTATATGGGTGGGGGTCTCAACAAGTTGTTTGAGTCCGAGATTGGCCAGGTTGTCCAGGAGGGTGGAGGTGTTGCTGTCCTGTTTGTTTTCAAGGTGGTAGTTGAGGTCTCCTAAAAGAATGTAGTTCTCGGAGGCGAGGGCATGTGGGCTGACGAAGTCAGTGATGTCATCGCTGAATTGAGTGCGGGTACCTGGAGGCCTGTAGATGAGGGTGCCCCTAAGCGTGGTCCTAGGGTTGGGGTGGATCTGGAAGTGAAGGTGTTCGGCGGTTGCAAGAAGATCGTCGGAGCTGGTCGTGATTTTGATGGTGTTCCTATGGATGATGGCGATGCCTCCTCCTGTTTGTTTGGTGCGGTCTTTTCGGATAATCTTATAGGCGTCCGGTAAGGCTATGGCGATGTCGGGAGCTGATGATGTGTTCATCCATGTTTCTGTAAGGAAGGCGATGTCCGGTGACGCAGTGTCAAGTAGGTCCCAGAGTTCAGTTGCGTGTCTGTGTACCGAGCGGGTGTTCAGCAGGATGCACTTCAGGTGATTAGAGACGGAGCTGAGTGTGGAGGAATAGGATTTGGTGAGGGTCCTGAAGCAGTTGAACTTGCAGGAGAGGCAGGCGAATGGGCCGTGGGTACGTCCTGGGGTGACTATGCAGCAGTGTGCAGAGCGTCCTGGATTGAGGGCGAGGAGAGTTGCGGCATCATATGTGACTCTGGTGGGGTGGGGGCGACAAGGACCAGGGGGACAGGCGCAGGGCGCGGTCCAGGCGCGGACGGGCGTAGACGGGCTTACCTTTGGCGCACCTTCGGCGCAACTGGGGCGCGACCGCTGCGCGCAAAAGCATCTGTCATATGTGGATAGTGGAGGGGGAGGGGCGAGCGAGGGTCAGCTGGGAGGCGGGAGCGGGGTGGAGCTACGGGCCGGGAGGCACCGTCACAAGATGGCGGCAAAAACAAACGAAAACACGGGGCGAATGCGTGTCAGCAAGCAGGCAGGGATCCTTACAGCAACCAAAGCGGACCTCTAATTAAAAATAAAATTAAAGCGCTCCTACAATATGCCAGCACGAACACCCAACAGAGATTCGGCACACATACAATGTCAAAGCACGAGCAGAGCAGCAAAGACCCAGGCACCAATCTTAACGCGCTGCGAGTATGCAATAAGCGCTACGCTTATAAGTATACACAGAAAGAATTCCAATGTCACTAAGCAGCCAAGCGCTACGATATTTCTGCAAAAGCGCTACGTTTTGGATTGTGCAAGCAGAGTATTCAAAAGTCACAAAGCAGCCAAGCGCTACGATATTTATGTGAAAGCGCTACGTTTTAGAATGTGTGAGCAAAGGAAACAAATGTTACCAAGCAGCCAAGCGCTACGGTATCCAATGGCCAGGGAAGCGTGGGGGAGCGACCGCTACTGCCAGGGACAGGACGGTCACTATAGGTATCCTTAATGTGTAGAAATGATTCCGTTAATGTCCCATGGTTTTGATGGTGGTGGAGTGCCATTAATTTGCTATCGCGGTATACCTTTGCCAATGTCTTTTTGGGGAAAAGCGGGCAGGTGGTTAGAGGGTCAGACCACAACTTCAAAAGGCCCAAGTCCTCCAGCTCAGTTTTAATAAATTTCAGCCATTTGATTTTCCCAGCATTAGGCATAGCGAGCACCTCCTGGAGTCCCTGCCTATAGCCAATCAATTCGGGAATTGACCACAGCCTACGCCAATAAGCCAGGGGTCGAAAAGCCAATTCTTCATCAAGGGGTCGCATCCCTAAATCTAACCTTAAAGGGACAAGAGGCGTGCTAGAAGGAAGCGCTACAAGCCTGCGAATGAACTTGTTCTCCTCTTTCAACAGGTCCTGAGAGGCTGCATGGCCCCAAAGCTCACACCCGTACATAGCAGCCCCCCTTGCCTGTGCCCTATAGATCTGTAAAGGTGGACCAACGGGTCGGATAGATGACTTGTTTTTACCCAAAAGTTTCATGGTACCACCTGAGTACTGAATCAGTTTGAGGAGTGCTTTCTCTTGATGGGTGCACCAGGACATTCTCTCATTTATCATAATTCCGAGATACTCGAAAGTCCTCACCCTTTCGAGTCTGCTTTGACCAATTTTGGGGCTAGAGCGGAGTTTTGGGGGAGGATTAAACACCATGAATTTGGTCTTTAAGGTGTTAATTTCAAGGCCGTGTTCCCCACAAAAGTCCACGAAGCCATCAAGAACACGCTGGATACCCATCGCCGACTTGGAGAGCAACAGAGTGTCGTCGGCGAACATGATTGCCGGCACTCTGGAGCCTGCCAGCTTGGGAGCATTGGAGTTGACCACCCCGTTCAGATGGGAGATAGCCATGTTGACATAGAGGCAGAACAGGGTCGGTGCAAGCACACAACCCTGCCTTACCCCCCTGTCAACGGGGAACCTATTTGACAAGGCTCCCTCCTTGCCACACCTCACTTGTGCAAAATTATCAGTGTGGAGACGAATAATCATCTCCAGCAAGCCCCTAGGGACCCCCAGTTTGGCCAGCACCTCCCAGAGCTTTTTGCGGGGGACCAGGTCAAAGGCTGCCCTCAGGTCCACGAATACAGTATAGAGACTGCCACCCTCCAACTGTACCGTTTTCCAAAAAATGAGGGTGAGCCGAAAGACCTGGTCTATAGTTGAGACCTTCTTTCTGAAACCCGCTTGGAGAGGACTCAGAATATCATATTCCGTCATCCAATCCAACAAACGATCCAACAATAGCCTGGCGAATAGCTTTTGTGAAACGTCTATCAGGCTTATAGGCCTATAGTTGACTGGGAGCAGAGGAGAACCCTTCTTGAAGATAGGGACTATCTCTGCCCCCAGCCAAGTTAGGGGGATCGTCATGCCGTTCAGAATTGCATTGAACAGCACCCTGAGGTACGAAGCCCAGATTTTAGGTTCATGTTTGTATAGGTCACCTGGAAGCCTGTCTAGGCCTGGCGCCTTTTCAGCAGCCAGACCCCTAATTGCCATGGTGACTTCTTCTAGGGAAAATCCATCCAAGGGAGCTGCACTTTCTGTGAGTGGGTCCATTATGGATTCTGATTGGGTCACCATTTGGTCCAAATTAAGAGGTCTATAAAGGGTTTTAAAGTGTTCCTCCCAGACAGCGGATGCTATATTTGCTTCAACTGCCGCTGGAGGTTCAGCTGAGCCATGCTTAACGATTTGCCACAATTTTCGGCCATCTCGCAGCATGAGTGCAGCTGACATTTCGGCCCAATTTTCCATACATAGTTCTGACGTTCCAGATTAGAAGTGTTGTTCCAATCTACATTCTAAAGGAATTCTTTCAATTCCAAATTAGAACTCTCTTTCCCAACTTAGAATGTCCTTTACAAATCAGAACTGTTAATCTTAGAACTCGAACATTACTTTTGTAACTAAAGATGAGACTGAAGCAAGGTAAGTTCAAGCACCTTTACTCTGTCATCCACTTTCTGTAACTGACCACATGTCCAACATTCCAAAGAGAACTCTAGGGGAACACTCCAAAAGGTAGGAGGAGGCGGGGAGAGGGGGAAGATACCAAAAGGGGCAGGGAGGAAAGAAACAACAGCGAGGAAAGAGCCAGGGAAAAAAGGAGAGAGATTACAACACATCGCCCTTCGGGGGGGAAAGGGAAAGCAGGGGAACCTGTGGAGAAACATAGCATGAACAGTGAGCAACAAGAAAATCCCCAGGGGTGGGGGAGACGGCCGGGTACCTGAAAAGACAATATGCAAGGAAGACTGTGCATGGCAATTCAATGGGGTATGGGATTGGCAAACGGATCTCTTCCCCTGATGGGCGCAAAATGGATGACTCCCGTTATCATGTCAGGAGATGTGTGATACGCCCAAAAGCATTCTCCTAACATTTTTTCAACATCCATATTTTTGGTACAAGTTAGCCGAGTAAGATTTTTTATCCAGACCATTGAGATAAGAATGGGGTCCTTGACTCCATGGCAGTTCTCGCTGGATTCCTCAAGCTTGATGCCCAGTTCACAAGGGAAAGACTTCATTTCCATAGATGAGGATTGGATATCCGTGTTGGTGACTATGCAAGCTGGCACACCGTCACATACAAATGAGTCTCTTTAGAAGTCGATAAGGACTTTTGTCGAAACACGTGGGACCCATTTGTATTTAATCCAGTGAGATGTGTAGTCCATGGGAACAATCAAAAATCTCTTCGAGATTCCAGATTGTCCCGTCGGACAGATTATCTCTAATGCCAACTTAGTCCATGGAGGCTGGGGAACTGCTGTGGTCTTACAAGAGAGATTAAGCATATTGGAACTAGCATAGCTACTCTTAACAACATCAGTACTAGATACAGCATGAACCATCTCTGGCATGATGTCCATTCCTGTGGGAGGTACGTCGCAGGCATTGCTATTTACAGTTTGACCTAATTCAGTGAACAACTCAGGACAACCGTTTACATCCTTGCTGGTTACCTCCACTTCCTCAGCTACAAGAACTTGATTTTTATTGTTGGGGTCGAGTACCATCCCCAGCTCTCTTTGATGATGCCAACCCAACAGATTAGACCCTTTGCTTACCATGTAGACGTTGCCCCATGTAGTTCTTCCTTTAAATGTAATACTCACACTCATCATCCCATCTAAAGGAATGTTCTCATCGGCATACCCTAGTGCTGAAATGTCTAGTTCTAGCATCTTGAAACTGGAGGTATCAAAAATGCCATTTATGACATCAATGTTGAATAAGGTTACAGGGGCACACGAGTCAGCCAACACGTCTATGGGCTTACTATACACCAAGATGGTAGATTTAGGATGTTCAATAGGCCAGAGGTCACTGAATTGCCCTTGAGAACTTGGGGAAGCTTGATTGTCTCTAACTTTGACTTGGAACACATACTTAGGGGCCAAGTCCCCTTCACTGTGTACTGCTTTCACTTGGTGGTTTTCACTGTTGTTGCACACTCTACCCGAGTGCCCTTTCTTGTTACATTTAACAGATGTGACATTGCGGGCAGTACAACGCACATCGTTAGCAAGGTGATTGCTGCTGCCACATCTATAGCATTTCAACTTTCCCTTTTCTCTGGCTGAATGGTTATCCTTGTCTTCTCCAGGTTTGATCTTAAATACCTCGTTATCAGTAAAATTGGCCTGTGCATCACAGCTATTGCGAACATTGGCAACAAGCTCATTGGGAGTTCTCATCTCTTTGATACACTTAGCAGTGTGTTCCACAGAGACTGCTATGCTAACCGCTTCTTTTAAGGTGGGGTTTTTGCCAGGAGCTTTTCTTGTATACGACTATTGTTTGTGCACCTGACAAGTTGGTCCATGATGAGTGAATGGGTGAGTTCACCAAAGTCATATAGTTGTGTCAGGCCTCTAAGTGCAGCAATGTAATTAATGAAAGAATCCTGTTTACCTTGGATGCGGGTAAAGAACTTATGTCGCTCCAAAACTACGTTTACTCTGTCACCAAAATGTGCCTCTAATTTTAACAGGGTGACTTTAAACTCATCAGTAGCCTCCTCATCCTCTTCTAGTTCTGGTTTGGGTAAGGTGTCATAAATGTTCCTACCTTGAATGCCTAGGTTATGCAACAATATGTGTTGTTTGCAAACTGCTGAATACCTTTTGCCGCCTATGGCTATGAGGTATGAGGCGAATAAATGTATCCCTTTCTTCCAGTGAATTTGCGGTTCCGCGATTTAATTTAGGAATGGAGGGGGTTGGCTCATAGCTTGCCCAGCCATTGTGGAGGGGGAGTGGGGGGGGCAGAACTAGCAAGCTGCAGCAGGAGTCACAGGTCAGAAAAGGTCACACAAAATCCAGCTGCACTTAGGGGGTGAAGATAAGGGACTAAATCATTAGAGGTGGGGGTTCCACATAGGGCTATAATTTAAATAACCTGTAATGAAATATGCATGTAAGGCAGCACTACCAGAAATCTAGAACACAGAATTTGAAACTGTAGTGGGCTTGTCCCACAGGTCCAGGTATAGATAGGAAGACACAGGATACCAGACAAGGTGCATATAGGTGGTGTTTATTAGTAGATAAGAAGTAACAGGATAACAGCCCCACCAGGAGCACCTAACCAGGTACTCAGCTCTAATCTAACTGACATTTACTGCTCCCAACATTCTATATTGCATCACTGATGTAGGGTTCCACTGACACAGCATTGCACATGTCAGGCCAGGATACTACATATCCTCCCTTGTTACAAAATGAACAAAAAGGAATGTCCAAAATTGAACTATAAGAAGGACCATACAACCCATTTAACAGGAAGAGCTGGGAAAAGGAAGATAAGAAGAGCATAAGTGAAGATAGAAGAACGCAGGTAGAGCGTGAAGAAAAAAGCAAAGAAAACTATCCTTCAAATGTAAAGAACAACAAGGAATGCACAAACAACACTCATAAGAGAGAATGACACTCATCCTTCCTTCCAGAGCGAAACACAGAAAAGAGAGAGTAACGAGATTGAAAGAGAAAGAAACCATCCATGACGGATTTCCCCGCATCTACTGGCCAGGAAAGATGTAGAAAACCATATCATCTCAGGAGTAGAACAAGGCGAGGGAGAAGAAGAGAACAGGATCTCCCTCAACATTTTAAGATTAGAAATAGAAGAACAACTGGGTTAAAGTGTAGAAACAAACCTAATACGCCCAGAGTAAACTGACCCATGTAACAAGGTAAGAGAAACTATGCACCCGCAGAGGGTAAAACAATTAACATGGGCAACTTCCGGAGAGGTACTGACATGCGTATAGTTAGTAAAAACACAAACTCACACCAAATATCAAGAGGAGAAAAAAAAACAAAGACGGTGGTGAGAGTAACTTAACTATACAACATGGATAATTATAGTGCACTGAACTAATGGGACGACACCCAACAAGCACTCCCCAAAAACATGAGTGAATCGTGCACAGAATAACAAAGTTTAGGTTACATGGAATGCACATGAATAATGTTGGAATAATCCAAACACACCTCTTGGAGAGGAAAAACACACCTCACGGAGAGGTGAAATGTAAAATAAATTATGTGCATAAATAAATAAATGCGGGAATAGATCCTCGCAACTAGAGATACAAATAATGGGGAAAGTCCCACAACACACCTTGCGGAGATGTAGCAAAATTGTGCACATGTAAGGCAAGCAAGTATGGAGTAAATGCGATCACTAAGTATGAAAACTCCATTATAAACCTAATCCTCACAACTTCAATACGTATAAATTTTCATTATATGAAACCCAAAAATTTTTTTTTTGCACAAAAAACAAACAATGTAAAACAAAATACAATAGTGTACTTGGAAAAAAAACGATATGTAGAAATGTAACATTCTTTTACATGTGAGAAAACATTTCATGTACTATTGAGAAATATTTCATATACTATTACTAAATGAAACACTAGATGGCAATGTAACTTTTCACTTTGCATTGTATTACTGATCGTGTTTGAAATTCTTAGTTTTAAAGTAATCATTTTAGTATTTACTGAATAGGACATGTTAAGTTGCTAAAAGAAAGAATCTTTTAAGGAACCAAATTCGACTTCAAAAACACTGAAAATAAAACGCTTCTGCTGGAAAAACGAAGAAGACTGTGCTTGTATGGTTTCCTCAGTTAAAGTAATTAGCACAGAGTCACTAGTTTCAGGTATTTCATTTAAAGGCCATGTGAACTTCAAAAACATATCCCACTGCCTTAGTTGGCAGACAGTTACTGTTATTTGATTTACGTTGCTTCTTGGCATCTCTCTTGACTGAGTCAAATTTGCCCTGCTTTGGTCTGACATACATTTTCGGTGGATGTAGATGAAGAATTCGACACATACGTTGGTTTAAAAAAAAAATGATGACTTTTGTGTAAAGTTATGTCCGTTAGATGAAAGCACGGACATTCGAGGAAGAAATTGACCTACCGACGTTGGAGGAATAACCTTTCTCGGTGAGCAGGAGAAAAAATGGCAGGACGTATGGAGGACGCATACCGAGTGGCTCTCGGCGCGCAGATGCATCAAGACGTCCTTAAACAGCATAGTATTTCCAGAAGACTCGAACACATCATGAGAGGCTGATGGCTGACGCAACTGAGAAGGTGAGATGCGCGAGCCAATTTCAAACATGAATTCAGTGAGTAACTGATTTTCTAATGCTTGCAGCATGAGGCTTGTATATTACAAAAGGTGTAAAAACTTGAAATGACAATCTTTTTTTTTTTTTTTTACAAAGACACTACTTTCATGCTAGACAGTTTGAGTTCACTTTCCGGTTTGCCTTTGATTTCTTTCACGAATTTTCTTACAGTTTATTTTTGACTGAGCTTGCTCATACCTTTCACACTTTGCAGATCGAGCGATATTATTGTATTTAACTGTGATAATTTTTAACAGTATCATCCATGAAAATTCACTCGATTTCAGTAAAGTTCAGATTTGTAGTTAGATATTTTTCTTTACTTCACACGCTTCTATTTGTTCCTTGATAATTTTATTTAAGTGTACAGTCATAAAATCCAAAACAGGATGCCTTCTTGCGCCAAAATTACACACAGCCACTGTAATTTACTTTGTCTTCTTGTGGATTGGAGACGCTGTAGGCATTGGTGATTCTTACAAAGCTTCCTTTAGATGACAGTACACTGCACACCTGTAGTTGAGCTGTCCGTTGTGCTGGACACTGGTGGGGCAAACAGGCGTGACTTCTTATTTACTTGACATGTTAGACTTCTTAAGTACGCTTTTTCTTCCTTTTGGTTGACTCTTGAGTGTAGGTTTTCTTTATTGGTAGGTTCTTTAAGTCCGACGTCGCCAAAATGTAGTGGGCTTGTCCCACAGGTCCAGGTATAGATAGGAAGACACAGGATACCAGACAAGGTGCATATAGGTGGTGTTTATTAGTAGATAAGAAGTAACAGGATAACAGCCCCACCAGGAGCACCTAACCAGGTACTCAGCTCTAATCTAACTGACATTTACTGCTCCCAACATTCTATATTGCATCACTGATGTAGGGTTCCACTGACACAGCATTGCACATGTCAGGTTTTAAACTGCTTTCTGGTCATTGATGAACCTGCACAGTATGACACTTGTCGGTCTTTATGCCAATATTACAAAAAAAAGTAATGTTATTGGATTTGCCTGCGTGAGGGAACACTTCTGCCACCTAATGGAGAAACATTTTTATTTTTATATTGCCTTTTCGATGTGCGGAGTTTGAGCTGGAGGGAAAGTTTCTCCTAACAGCCCATTTCAAGAGTGGACATGTGGAGAACTCGGGCTTTTCTACTCCGTGTTACTGGATGTGGCACAGGTGTTACTTTAATTTTGTGACAATTTACGGCAAATAATCTGCCTTTAGTGCGCACAAGCTGTAGTGTCAGTTCAACTGTTTTTACTGTTTAAAGTGGTGCGTGATTCCTTTCACACGCGCGCGGCTTACCTGTTCTTGCCCTGTGATGCCTTCCCTGTGGCGTTCTTCTCTCCGTCACTGCAACGGCGCAGGAATCCCTGGAGCTCTCTTCTGCCTTGAGCCATCCGGTGCGACGTAGCTGTGCGTCCTGCCATTTTGATTGGGCACACCATCTCTCCACACAAGCAATTCAAGTTAATTTTGCCGATTTCGTGTCTCTGTCAATAAAGTTATTTGGTTGTCATCACTCCATTTGCATTCCAGTGAGACCTTCACCACTTCGTGTTTTGTGCTGGCATTATTCTTCGAATTTCGCTGCCTTTGGAGATCTGTTTGTATTCCAGTGATGCCTGCACTACCGGATGATTTATGCTGGCACGATTCTTTGGATTGCAATGTATATGGAGATCGGTTGGTACTTCAATGAGTCGGAATTTCGGAAATATTGGCATGTTCTTGACTCCTTTCGCTTTACTTCCTGACTGTTTTTCATCAGTAAATAGTAACGGGAGGATAATTCCAGTCATTCTACTTTGCTGCAGTTTTCAGTCTCATTAAGAATGTGAAATATTCATAAGTTCATCAAGATAGTTTCTAAATTTAATGTAATGGAAGCCACCTATATTTTATTTTGGTTAGAGCGCCATCTTCTGGGCATGTTAATAGCTACATTCTCAATTTTAGCATGCATTTGTTTCCACAGGGATGTATACTTTTCTTTTTTATGTAATCCAGTCATGATGCAATTTTTGAAATTTTAATGTAATGTTTGCATTCTTACCTGCATATGCACATTTAAGGTACGTGGATTAGTTAAATGTTTAGTTGGTAATAGCTTCATGGCTATTGTCACTTATTACACATATAGTATACAAAGTCTGAAATTTGTTTTTTTTACAGTGCACAATCTGTACCACGAACCGTGGTGTCTCACAGGATTATAGTCCTGTCTGTTAGTGCACATTGTTTTGTTTACTCCGCTAAGGGTATCACGAAAAGATGTTGAGTCCTGTCATTACAGTGCACAATGTAGACCTCTTCATGAGGTGTTTCACGTGAGTTGTATTGTTATTTTTTAGTGTGCATTGCATTTTAGTGTCTATAAAGTTACAATACACATCTACATTTCAATACTCACATGTTGCTAGGTTTTTCCCGCATTTATTATGCACATACTCTCTTGACCTCCCAGCGAGGTGTGTTTTTCCTCTCCGTGAGGTGTATTTGAGGTCTTCCTCAATTCCATGTGCATTTCAGTGACCTCTACTCGAGGTATGTTGCGCAGATGTATGTCCCGCGCCTTTTAAGTACCCCATCTTGATCTCTCCGGAGTGATAGATTTTTGTTTGCTAATTTGGTTTTGTTCAAGGTACTTAGATTCTTATGCAGTGCACTAGTTTCCCATGTCCTCATGGGGTTTGTTTCCTGGGTGTTGTCCCTTTCGTACTGTGCACAATATTTACCCATGTTTACATAATTTTACCCTATAGGGTGTATGGTTTTAATTTCCATAGTACATGGGCTGTTCTACTCTGGGCGTTTTTCTTTATGATATTAGGTCAATTTTCTTACACTGTAGCCCAGTTTTATTTTCAATTTGTTATATATTCTTAAAATTCAGATGGAGAAGTTTGAGTATTTTCACTCTTTTTCTTCTCTGTCGTCTTCAATTCTCCTGATGTGAGTTGTCTCTTTGCTTACTTACCTGGCCAATGGGTTTGCGGAAGGCTGCCATTGATGGTTTTCCTACCTATTCTTTAACTTTCCTCTCTTTTTCGTGTTTAGAGAGGAGGATGAGTAATATGTCTACAATGGAATCTAATATAGAATCTCTATTTGTATTTAATATGCTTTCTCATCTCTCTTTTATTATCTTTACTTTTACTGCTAGTTCTTCAGCTCTCTTTTATTCTCTTTTGTACGTTTTTATTGCTGGTTCTTCAGCTCTCTCTTATTCTCTTTTGTACGTTTTTACTTCTGGTTCTGCACACTCTTTGCTTTTCTGTAGTGTGTTATTTTCTTACCTAAGTTTCTTTCTTTGTGTTTTTTTGAGAAAGGAGGATATGTAATATCTTAATAAATGTGTTCACATGTCTTCCTCTACTCCACCAGTGGAACTCTGTAAATATGATGTCATTTAGAATGTTATGACCTGATTCATCACAGTTGGTCTTGGGCTGAGCATCTAGCCAGACGCTCCTGGTGAGGTTTTTGTATATGTGTAACTTGTCCCAATAAATCTACTTGAAAGCTACCTTCAGTCTGGACCCAAGTTACCACAGAAACATTACCTGGAAAGAGTAATATTGAGTGGAATACATTCCACACAGACTGTAACGTAGTACTGATGTCCTTGACGTAAGTAGCAAAACAACGCCACAGATAGTATAGCAACGGAAATATTGTGTAAATTACAACTACACCGATTTGAGGTGTAACACTGAAGTCACTGAAGCACTACACAAACTTCCCCCACAAGTAGAGTCAGAGCAAAATATATAAATTACGTAATGGGTTGTCTTCTGTAGGAAAGGTGTACGTATCATCATAAGAAACGCCTCAAGTGGAGAAATACAGTTCACAAGATGATAAAGTGTGTGGTTAACTTAGGAAAAATAGGAAAATAGACAACAACTTTGTTTTAGATTCCTTAAGACGATGGGGAGCAAGGTAATGACACCTCTATAAGTTTCTCACAAAGGGGTGCACACAAAGGTAGGACAGTGAAGTGTGTTTCACCATGAACGATAGTCCTGCAGTGTTAGACCTGGCACCATTGGCTTGGGTCTCCCTTCCATTTTTGTTACTGTTGCCTCATGTGTTTTGCTGGTGTGCCGCATGTGTTTTGCTGGTGTTAGCTGCTCAGAGCACTGTGCCACTGCCAATCAGTACCACAGTGCAAGTGCTCCCTGTATAAAGTGTATATGTTGTTTGGTTTCCATGATTGACTTATTTGGTTTACTGTCAGACCCCAGTAACGTGCACCAGGAGTGCCCAGGGTTTGTAAATCCAAATGCTGCTAGTGGGCCTGCAACACTGGTTGTGCCACCCACAGAAGCAGCGCTGTAAAATCTGTCTAAGGTCTGCCGATGCAGAACCTGCGTGCAGTCTGGTACTGTCATGCTGACTGGGCAAGTGCACCCACCTGCCAGTTCCTAAACCTTCCCTTAACTTCATATTAGTTATCCCTATGGTAGGCCCAAGGGCAGGGTGCATTGAAAGCATAAGAAAGGACAAGCCCTGATGTGTGTGGCATGTCCTAATAGTGAATTACAGCCATTTTCGTTTTTCACTATTGTAAGGCTACCTGTTCTCATAGGCCAGAATGGGCTGTTGGAATTGTTACATTCTACATTCCTAACAGACTCAGGGAACATGATAGAAATTCGAGTTTAGTATGCCTGAACTCAGAATAATAAAATAAATATTTTAGTAAAGTTTCTTTTAATGTTCTGTGTTTGCAAATACTACTTTAAGAAAGTTGGTATTTGCTTGCCTAACCATTTCAGCCCGCCTCTGCTCTGATGTGTATCTGCTGTCTCGTTTCTGTGTGTGACAGCGCTGGGGAATTCCAGGAGACAGGCTGGGGCTGCCAGGTGGTGAATAGGAAGATGACAGCCAGATGGGTGGGAGGAGTGCACCTAGGTTCTGAACAGGGCTCTGCTCTGCCACCACAATGTTGGCTCCACCCCCTGTGGAGTTTCTGAGGTCTCTGCCCTGCACCTTGTAAAGAGAGAGAAAAAACTGTCAACAGAGTACTCCTGGACTGTACTTGTCACCACAATGCTGGCTCCACCTCCTGCGGAGCGTCTGATGTCTCTGCCCTGCACACTGAATGCAGAAGCCTGCATCCTATCAACAAAGTGCCCAGAAACTGGACTTAACTAGGCAAAGGCCCCCTGGCCTGAAAGAAGAAAAGAAATGCAGTATAAGTAAAGGAGCCCTGCTCCTAAGAAATCAGATCCTGTTTGACCACGAAGAACCTCTGCCTGACGAGAAGGACCTGGAAGAAGCTGTGAGGAGGAGTACTGTCCCTGACCTGGGGGACTGGCCTGCAGTGGGTGCCTTGCTGAGAAAGGAGAGAAAAAGGACTGAAAGAGACTTTTGCTACTTGTGCTTCAAACAATCTCCAAGGGCTTGTGGGTGAGCTTTCCCCCTGAACGGAGTCCCAGGATTATTGGACTCCTCCTGCCTTAACTGACAAATCTGCTGAACTTTGCCCTTCCTTATCACCGGAGCCGCGATCCCCAGTGCGCCTCATCCCCTCCTTTGCCGTGACGCTTGTGCCTGGCCGCCCCCGCACCGTGTGAGCCCGCTCTGCTTTGAGCCGTTCCTTGCACAGTCCCACTAGGCCGCCCTCAATCTGCCTCACTCTTCCTCCCTTTTCGAGCCGCACTGCTCGCCTCGCTGCCCCCGCTGCTGGCATCCGAACGGAGTGCCTCACAAAGTCAAGGACGGCCCATATGCACGAATCGTACCAGCCAACTCACATCACACTCGTGATCACCGGGGCCGTGCCGCACTAAGAGAGCCCAGCCATACGCCTCTTACTGGCTGCCTCGTGCCGCGCCTGCCCGCCTTGAATCAGCAGCTACGGACCGAAAGTACGGCTCGAACGCCGTGAACGCCGGAGGCAATCCGCATCGCCCGCCCCGCTCCTTAAGGCCCCCCTGCTCTACGCCTCGCACCGAGACGCCTACCAGAGCCTGGGTCCGCCTCGCAGAGGAGCCGCCAGCATCTTTGTGTTGCCTGCACGTCCCGGACGCCACATTCGAACCGGACTCCTCATTGCAGAAAAGGTATTGTCACTCAACGCGTACCACAGTGTGTACGCCACGGACCACGGAGTCCGCAACGCTGGTTTAATACCTTTTTGACATTGTTTTTCAATGGTAAGAGTAGGACAAGAGTGCGCAACGCACACAGGAACCAAGAATTACGATTTTTTAACAGAATCCTCATTTTATTGCTAAATAGTAATTGTGCCCTCATTTTAGAAACGTTATTTGAGTCTTGTGCTAAGCCTTATATAAAGATACTCATTTTTTTATACAAAACTAGACTGGTGTCCATTTGTGGTGTGTCATTGAATTACTGTATGTGGTCTAAATGCTTAACCCATAACGCTCTGAAGTTTAGCCTTGTCTGCTCGCGCCACGCAACCTAGAGGGTGAGCAGGGGTTATTTTAAAGAGTTGGGGCTAGATGTAGGTAAATAATTTTTACCGATTCTAAAATATCGAATTTTACCGATTCGGTATTTTAGAATCGGTAAATCTGATGTAGGTAAATTCTCGGTATTTTTTACAGAATCGGTAAGATTCGGTAATTACCGAATCGGTATTTACCGATTCGGTAATTGCCATTCATTCCTCTGGGCCTGGAGGGCCATAGGAATGAATGTCAATTACCGAATTGGTAATTACCGATTTGGTAAATACCGAATAATTCAAGGGTGGCAGGGTGGCACTTTGACACCCTGTTGCACCCCCAAGGGAATGTATGTGTGCCACATGGCACAGGTGTACATGCACAGATTTGCATATACACAGGTATTCGTTATTTACCACCAATTATTAGTTAGTGGTAAATAACGAATCCTTAAAGCCCTGTGACACTGTTTACAGTGCCACCTACATCTTAAAATACAGATTCGGTAATTTTACCAAATCGGTATTTTAAGATGCCCTACATCTCGGTACCCAAATACCGGTCGGTAACGGCCGAATATCGGTATTTTCGGCCGTTACCAACCGGTATTTGGATACCTACATCTGGCCCTAAGTTCCTTGCCCTGACTAGAGGAGAGGGTCCCTGCTTGTCACAAGTACTCACCTGTGCCAACCAGAGACCCCCAAATCTAACATTGGAGGCAGCAGTGAGGATTTCAAATTTGCATTTGTGATTAATATACAGTAATTGGTGAACACCACGTAGTGAGTTCAGACCAATAACGCAGCCACATACTTGTTGATTTTTGTTTTTGCCAAGAGATCTCCCTTTTTTTTTCAAGAAAAGTCATGCCTGATTCAGTCAATGGAGAAAAGGAAGCGTCTGTAGTTTCTGACATTGAAGGAATAAAATGGGAAGAAGAGAGACTAGAGAGCTACTCCTTAGCCCAGCTGAAGGGCTTCTGCAAAAAGTTTAGAGTTTCACAGTCTGGATGTAAAAACAAAGCTCACTTCCAAAAGGCGGTAAGGGCCTGGATTGAGTCAAGGGCACCTGAGAATTGAGTGGAAATTGAACAAGCAGAAAACATCCATGATTTTGGCAGAGTCCTGTCGCCAGAGGAGTCGGCAGACAGGAAGGAAACCCGGGCACATGCAATGGAGATGGCAAAACTAAATGGTCAGCTGGAGATGGAAAGCAAAAGGCTGGATATGGAAGAAAGAAACATTTTCAAATGGAGCATGAAATGAAGTTGAGGGAGCTGGAGCTGAAAGCTAAAAGTATGGAAACTACTCCCTCTGGTGGCAGCGCATTGCCAGTGCAGGTAGAATCAAGGGTGTACATGCCAAAGGATGTGGTGAAAGAATTTTTTAAGAATGATGACATGGGGCAGTGGTTTAAGGCCTATGAGGTATCCATGTCTTCCCACCGAGTCCCTGAGAGAGATTGGGGAGCAGGGTTGTGGGGGCGGTTCCTTAGTGAGGGGCGGGACACACTGCTAGATTTGCCCTCTGAAGTTTATAATTCTTACCCACACATGAAGGAAGCTTTGATGACCAGGTATGCGTTAACTCCTGAATTGTACAGACAGAGGTTCAGGGGTTGTGCAAATATTCCTAACAGTACGTATGTTGAGTATGTAACTTTTTTCTGCAGCGCACTAGATGGTTGGTTGAAGGGTAGCAAAGTTAATGATTTTCAAGGTCTCTTTGATTTAATTGCATGGGAGCACTTATCTTGTAATTGTTTTTCTGAGCTAAGCCAGCACCTGATTGATAGCAAGCTGACTAACCCTAGGAAGCTCGCTGAGGAGGCGGACTGCAGGGTCAGCACCAGGGTCCACAAGGGTCAAGTGGGAGACTCCTCCAAGGGTGGGCAGGGTCCCCAGCAGAGGAGTGAGGGGGACAAGGGCAAACAGAGGGAGTTTCAGAAGAGGCCCCAAAGTAATCCCCAAGGAAACCAAGGGAAAGGTTCTCAGCCTCCCCCACCCCAGAAACTGACCGGGGCCCCGACAGGTACCCCTGTTCAAAGAGGGCCCCTAAAGTGTTACAAATGTGGTGAACTGGGGCATTTTGCCAATGATCCCAAGTGTCGCCTGTTTGGTAAACCAGCACCCACTGGTGCTCAGCCCCGGCAGATGGCTAGTGTAGCCTTTGAGTGGGAGGTAGAAGTCCAAGGTGGGTGGGATCCTGTTCAGATGACCCTGGTCTTGTTAGGAGACAGTGAGATGGTCCCTGAGAACCAACTGCCCTCTAACACTAAGACATATGGGCAGTGGGTGACCATCAATGGCCAAAGGGTGGAGGCTCTTAGAGATACAGGAGCCAGTGTGACTGCTGTCAAGCAGCACCTGGTGTCTCAAGAGCAGGTTGTCCCCCATGCATACTGCCGGGTTGTCAACGCTGACAACACAGAGTTGTTGTCTAATGGCTCAGGTTCCCTTTGAGTGGGGTGGGTCTCTGGTACTCTTCGAGTAGCTGTGAGAACTGTCATGCCTGTAGACTGTTTGTTAGGGAATTACTTGGAAAGTTCACCTTGGGAAAAGGTGAAGAAAAGTGCTCACCTAAGGATGGTGGGTCTGCCTGACTGGGCGTGCATGACCACCCAGTCAATGGCAGCCAGTAGGGGTGCTCAAGAGGTCCTGGAGCCTGAGGGAGAGGCCCAGGAACCAGCCTTAGAGAGAAGGCGCAGGAGGTGCAGGAAACCGGCCACTGAAATTCCCACAGCCTAGGAGGAAGCAGACCTTGAGGGGGATAGCCTGGAGCCTACCGGGGAACAGATAGCTGAACTGGGGGACCTGGCTGAGCTGACCCATTGGTAGCAGGAAGGAGGCCCCTCCAGGGAGGAATTCTGCAGGGCGCAGAAAGAGTGTCCTTCTCTCATAGGTCTGCGGCAGCAGGCTGCAGACCAGGCCAATGGTGATCAGTCTGGAACACATTTCATTTATTGGGAGAATGACCTCCTGTATTCAGAGCCTAAGGTTGCTGAACCTGGGTCAGCCCATGCGCTGGTGGTACCCCAGAGATTCAGGGCCTTCCTACTGGGGCTGGCTCACGATATGACATTGGCAGGGCATTTGGGGTAGGACAAAACCTATGAAAGGCTTGTCACCCACTTTTATTGGCCTTAAATCCCCAAGAACTTAGATCCTCACTGTAGGGCCTGCCAGACTTGCAAGGCAAGTGGAAAGAGTGGAAGGAAGCAGAAGGCTCCTCTCCAGCCATTCCCTGTAGTCAGTACCGTATTCCAGCGAGTGGGAATTGACATTGTGGGGCCACTGGACCCCAGGACAGCCATGGGCAACAGGTTCATCCTGTTCCTGGTGGACCATGCCACCCTTTACCCGGAAGCCATCCCTCTGAGGACAGTGACGGCCCACGTGGTGGGACGTGCGCTGATGGGAATTTTCTCCAGAGTGGGATTCCCTCTAGAGGTGGTGTCTGACCGGGGTACTAATTTCATCTCCAAGTATATGAAATCCCTTTGGCAAGAGTGTGGTGTAACCTACAAATTCACCATGCCTTATAACCCCCAAGGAAACGGGTTGGTTGAGAGATTCAACCGAACTCTGAAGGGCATGGTTATGGGTCTGGAAGAACCCATGAGGCATAAGTGGGAGGTCCTCTTTCCATGCCTGCTCTTTGCTTACCGTGAGGTACCACAGAAGTCTCTAGGGTCCATCCCCTTTGAGCTCCTGTATGGCCACCCAGTGAGAGGACCTCTAAGTCTGGTCAAGGAAGGCTGGGAGAAATCTTCCAGGAAACCTCCCCAGAATGTATATAGCTACATGCTGGCCTTCAGGAACCAGACTAGGCGTTTCCGTGCACTTGCTGAGGCAAATCTGGAAGCCAGCCAGGAGGAGATGAAGCAGTGGTATGACCAGAATGCCACTCTGGTAGAGCTTCAGCCTGGACAGAAGGTGTGGGTCTTGGCCCCCGTGGAGCCTTGTGCGCTCCAGGATAAGTGGACAGGCCCCTTTGAGGTTGTGGAGTGCAAGAGTCCAGTCACCTATTTGGTGGACCTGCAATCTCCCAGGAACCCCTTGAGGGTCCTGCATGTCAACCGCCTTAAGCCCCACTTGGGGAGGTCCGAAGTGGGCATGCTCTTGGCAACAGATGATGGAATGGAGGAGGAGACTGAGCCTCTTCCTGACCTCCTGGTAGCCAGAGAGCAAGATGGGTCAGTGGATGGAGTTAACCTCTCTTCCACCCTGACCCCTGAGCAACAGAATGGCAGTTCTCTGACCTGTTCTCCCTGGTTCCTAGTATCACTGACTTGTGCGTCCATGTTGTGGATTGTTAGGAATGGGATTTCCGATTGGCTTTGGCTTGTGCCAAAGCCAGGCAGAAACCACCACTCTAGTCAGGGCAAGGGAGTTACACGCCAAACATAACCCCTGCTCACCCTCTAGGTAACGTGACACGAGCAGTAAGGCTTATCCCAGAGGCAATGTAAGTTAAGTATTTGCGCACGCACCCACCAGCAACAACATCTTAGGCCCCCCACAAAAGGAACTCCACACAAGGTTATATGTAAAACTAGCCTTTGTATTATATCAAACACATTAGATAAGAAACACACACTTTACAATGTGCCATAGGCAGGGGCAGAATTCTCAGGGGATTATGCACATGGGACAGGGCTACGTGGGCCACTGTCAGGAATAAGCACTTTTAGCGCTAGTACTTGGTAGAATTAGCACTTTGTAGGAATAACACTTAGCACATATAATAACTGTAGCGCCAAATAACAAATGTAGCACACAACCAGTAACCACTGGTAAAAGGTAAGTACCACCTACGCAATCCTAAACACTTCAGGCAAATATCACGCATGGAACCATGAACTCTCTAGTAGAACCTATACTAGGAAAAACAACCTCCTAAGCATAAACATATGTTTAGAGGTATCAGAACAGGGTGCGCAAAACATTCTACATACAGTACATTTCCTAGCACCCTAAGAAGCACATTAATCACATTTAGCGCAGAAATCACATTAAAGTCCAGGTTGCGCCACTGCGTCACAGGGGGTCCCAAGCTGTAACATCGATCAGTGGGCAGCGAGCTGCAGCAGGCCGAAGTGGGTCCCAACATTTAATATGTATCTGAGGGCCACGATCTGTAACAGGCCGGAGTGGGCCCCAAGATGTAACATGTATCTATCAATGGGCAGTGAGTTGTGGCAGGCCTCAGTGGGTCCGAAGCTTTAATATGAATCAAATGGGCAGCGGTCTGTAACAGGTTACAGTAGTTCCCAAGCTGTAACATCTATCAGTGGGCAGCGAGCTGTAGCAGGCCGAAGTGGGTCCCAACATTTAATATGTATCTGAGGGCAGCGAGCTGCAGCAGGCCGAAGTGGGTCCCAACATTTAATATGTATCCGAGGGCAGCGAGCTGCAGCAGGCCGGAGTGGGTCCCAACATTTAATATGTATCTGAGGGCAATGATCTGTAACAGGCCGGAGTGGGCTCCAAGATGTAACATGTATCTATCAATGGGCAGTGAGTTGTGGCAGGCCTCAGTGGGTCCGAAGCTTTAATATGAATCAAATGGGCAGCGGTCTGTAACAGGTTACAGTAGTTCCCAAGCTGTAATTGCCGTCATTAGGCCGGGAGCCCGTGACACGCTCAAAGGCCTCATTAGCCCCAAACAGCTCTGGGCATCAATCAGCCCCAAGTAGTAACAGACATTAATGTGATTCCAGCTGTAATCAGCATCAATGGGTCTCAAGGTGTAACAGGTAACAATCGCCTTCATTCTATAATATGCATCAATGATCCACAAGCTCTAACAGGCATTAATGGACCCCAAGCTAGAATAGGCATCAGTGGATCTCAAGATGAGCGTCATAGTAGACCATGTGCCTGGGTACCAGTTGCTTGGTAAAATTACTGATTCCAGCTGGTTATGGCACCCCTGCAGCATGCAATGACGAGCTTGTGCTCCCAGAATGGAGAAAGATGATGTGGACATTAAATGACCAGGCTCTTTACTGCAAATGGATATCTATTATTCCAGGGACATTTTTTCTCCCACTTATCACCTTGACCACGTGGGTAATTTGATCCGTGGGGGAGGTATTGGGGTTGTGGGTGGGGGTGTAGCGCCACGGTTTACTGCCCAGTCCTCTTTTTATGTTTAAGATACTTGTAGTGCCGAGAAGCTCCTCCCAGAGATTGTCACCTCTATGGACAGGTGCGGGGATTTCAAATTTTTTTGGATCTTATGAAAGTGTAAACTTTCTTTCCGTGTCTTTCTGCTTCTCCCCTGTTGAGCACAGGATCTTTCCTAGCTACATTTGCCCAGTTTCTTATTCCTATTTCCTGAACTCAGAGACACCTGAAATGTGTTGCCAGGGTAATAATGCACCTTGACAGCTGGAGCAGGCACTACACATGCCCCACCAGCAGGCCACGTGTATCCTGCAGGCCTCCAGGCCTTCACTCCAGGGGCAACAGTCACTGAATGTACCAGGAAAGAGGGAACGCTTCTCACACCAAAATCACCCACAATGCACCAATAAACTGTATATCATCATGGACGTCATTTAAGGGTCGAAGCTGCGACCCCTGGCTCGCCCTTTGCTACCCCTGGCACTGCCTTTGCGACCCCTGGCCTCAGAGGTGGCAAATTCAGTGCCAGGAACACAGGGACAGCTTGGGCTCCACTCTTTATTTTCTGTCAATTCTTTATCACACTAATGTGTAAGTATGTGTGTGTGAGTGAAAGTGGGTGTCAAAGGGCGTGTAATGTCACTTCCACTACCCCTGGCATTTTGGTGAATTGACGTCCATGTGTATCTGTTGTTGCTTGGTAGCAGTTTGTGTTACGCCTGTAAGGTATTTTATGTGTCTAGCTTAAGGTGTGCTTGTGTGGTGAATGACGTGTAGAGGGAAAGCCCTGCAGTTGTAGAAAAATACAAAAAACGTCTCAGCAGCAAAGTTTTAGTAAACACCAATAGTATTTCAAGCATAACCCTATAGATATTCTTGATTCCAGTATCAACTAAATATAGTGCCTAGCTTATGTTAAAGCGCCTGCAACAGATGGTTTCTCATCAAACACTGGGTCGCTTCCTCACTTGCCTTTGCATCAGCCTCGCCAGCAGCGATATCAATGTATCGCCTATTTCTGTTCAAAGTTTTAACCATTTGGGGAGTCTTTAGAAATACGCTGTAAACCTTATTGTGGACAGGTAATGTGTACTACCCACTCCCTCATGCAACAACTATGAGTTCTGGGTTTGTGGTAGGTCTGAGAGGTGTGAGGGTTGTCTGAAATGTGTTTTTCTTTCAAATAAATGTTTATATAGCACAACTATTGAACTGATGAGACACGCTGAAGGACTTCTAGGCACTTGAATATCAAAGTAGCGGCTGCTCCCATTGCAAAGTGGTGGCCGGGAGGGGGAATACAAACCAAAAACATCACGGAAGACAGAACTAAAATTAAATAAAATTGCACTTACCTGCTCCGACGGCTGCCCACGTGCTCCCGATCCTCTTCTTCCTGACGTCAGACACGGCTGCACACTGTACAGGATCCCAGATGCCAATCCCAGGGCTTTTCTCATGCTGGGAATACTATTTCCTGGTTCGGCCCCCAGACAGGAACTGGGAGTCTGTGTTGGTTCTCCACCCAGCTGTACAACACAGCTAAGGGTTGGAGAAAGGCTACCTGCGCATGCCGGTCTGGCCGCCACTTCCCCCATCCTCCCGGTGCTGCAGCGTCACTATGGATGGCCCGATGCCCTATCATATCATCTTTGTGCATTTTGTAAAAACTAAAATCGAGAACAAACAAAACAACTTGGGAATTGCACCCAAAAAAAATCATGTAAGAAATAAAAGAATGGCAGAGTAAGATGAGAAACAAAACAGCAGCGAATAAAGTGAGGAAAAGAAAAGACATGAAAAATCGATGTCAGAAAGAAATGACATAAGGAGCAGGGAAAATAACATGATGAAAGTAAAAATGCATGGTAAAGAAATTAAAAAATGAAATAAAGACATTGTAAAGAATGGAGAAGAAACAAAAGAGAAAGATAAAGTAGGGACGAAGGAATGAGAAAAGATATGCTGGACAAGAGAAAGTCCGAGAATCAACTTTAGAAAGAAGAAAAGCAATGAGGTGCGTGGGAAGTCAATGAGATAAAAGAACAAAATTAAGACTAAAACAATAAGAAACACAAAGTCCACAGAAGAATTAAACAAGGAATGAAAGAAAGTTTGTGGAGAATGAGGTGAGATGTAGATGTTAAAACTGAGAATAGAAAAAAGCAGCAAGAAAGCAGCTAGGAACAAGATATGTACCAGAAAAAAGAAATCAAAGACAGTGCACGCCCCTTTCATCCAAGACAGGTCAAATTAGCACAAGTTCATAGGTAAACTTGTGAGCAGTAGCACCACGCTAAGGTTTTGACCTTTGCTACTGAACATTCACACCATTCACACCTTCATTCATACTACCGTGCTTCACATTAGACCCACAGACATTCCGCACCCAGCTCCAGATAGGGGCGGTGCCAGAGTTCCTGGAGCTCAAGGCAAAATTGAATTTGCCTGAGGGAGAACCCCAGGAATTGCTATTAAAAGCTGTTTGGTACAACGTTAAGGAACATCATGAGGCATTACCCCACCTTATGGAAGCTCCGCCCCCACCTCAAAGTGCATCTCACTGGCGGTCTGCGAGGTGCTGCCTGTTTTCTCCCACTGAACAACCAAACAACACATGGCAGAGGCCACGAGAAGCAGAACTGCCGCAGCCATCCTGTGAGTCTGATGTTAGCTCGGTGCCCACAAGTCCCCCATTCACACCTCTTTCCCACCATTCATAGCCTAGCCAGACACTGCACTTACCCTGCAGCCATCCCAGACCACGCCTCTATACACATCCGAGAGGTGAATGATGCCATAAAGCCCGCCAGGACCAAGGGTGTGATGTAGTAGATGACATCACAAGCAATTGTTGGGAAATCCTGATAACACTCCAGGAAGCATGAAAGCACAGGAAGAAAGCAGCTAAGAACAAGCTACAGAAAAGGAAGAAAAATAAATCAAGGACAGTGCACACCCCTTTCATCCAAAACAGGTCAAATTAGCACAAGTTCATGGGTAAACTTGTGAGCAGTAGCACCACGCCAAGGTTTTGACCTTTGCTACTGGGCATTCACACCATTCACACCTTCATTCTACCTTGCTTCCCATCAGACCCACAGACATTCCGCACCCAGATCCAGATAGGGGCGGTGCCAGAGTTCCTGGAGCTCAAGGCAAAATTAAATTAGCCTGCTAAGAGAACCCCAGGAATTGCTATTAAAAGCTGTTTGCCGCAACAACAAGGAACCTCATAAGGCCTTACCACACCTTATGGAAGGCTCCGTCCCCACCTCATAATGCATCTCTCTGGCGGTCTGCGAGATGCTGACGGTGGGCCGATCAGACACGCAAATGGCAGAGGCCATTCTGTGGGTCTGATGTTAGCTCGGTGCCCCCAAGTCCCCCATTCACACCTCTTTCACACCATTCATAGCCCAGTCCACAGACTGCACACACACTGCAGGCATCCCAGACTACACCTCTATATATAGCTAAGAGGTGAATGATGTCATAAAGCCTGCAGGGCCAGGGTGTGATGTAGTACATGATGTCACAAACCGGCCAGGGTCAAGGGTGAGATATAGTTGATGACATCACAAGCGATTGATTGGAAATACTGATAGCCCTCATGGCTGCCTGGGGAGGACCAGTGATACATTATGTTGGTAGCTGTGGGCCCATCTGCCACATAACATCACAGAACCAGAAGATTGAGGGAAGGAAGTCAGTTTCCTGTGTTCTCTTTATTGCATACAGACTGCTATTTTTAAGCTGCCTAGAAAGACAGAATGGGTCAGAGGATTTGTTTCAGAATTTCTCCCTCTCTTGATTGATTATTCTACAGATGTGGCCTCGATGGTCAATAATTAACAAGTCATCTCCTATCAATTTTGCTGCCGAAAAGAATGTCCTTCATACCCATGTTATCAGAATCTGTAACGGCGCTGGTGAGACGGGCCTAGTGCACTGCACAGGAATGCACAGCTTTTCCTTCTGTTTCTTCCAATCTGCTCTGCCCACTTCACAGGTGTGATCAGGTATTCAAATGTCAGGGTGGGATCTAAGGATTAGAAGACACCCTACATCTTTCTTCTGCACTGACTGGCAGAGCCTGGCAGCGGTCTTATGGCTGGGCTCTGAGTCTTCATCTGTGTGAAGACTGCCATAGACTCCTTCTTGTGTGACTATACACAGCTTCAAGAGCAATGCACAAGTTCATGAAATAAAAGGTAGTTCTGGATACCCTGGGGGGTCAAGGTACCCAAGGAATCTGTGGTCTTGGAATCTCCTGTTTTCTACTCAAACAAATTTAGATATCACACATAGCTGCGGCTTCAACCTTAAAAAAGATTTATGTTTTGTGCAAGAGGCGTTCCAAATGTAGAATTTGCATTCCATACATAGCTCTTGCGTTCCAAATTAGATGGTTTGTTCCAATCTACATTCTAAAGGAATTCTTTCCATTCCAAATTAGAACTCTCATTCCGAACTTAGAATGTCCTTTACAAAATAGAACTGTCAATCTTAGAACTCAAATTTCATTTGAGCAAGGCCTGAACATTACATCATGCCTTCATTGTGACACCACAAACACATTCATTACAAGTTTGTAAATTCGATTTTTGCGCTGAAACTGGAGTTTCCGATCTAAGGGATTTTGAGAAAAAAGTAACACTAAAGCACTCACTGAGTTACTCATGGACAGATTTGGTCAGGTAAAACCTTGTGGAACTTGTCCATGGAAAACAGCTCTGTACTTCAGAAAAGTCTTGACAAAATCAGGGCAGAAAGGTGGACATCAGCTATAATTCACCTTTGCTGGGAGGAAAATGCCAAGCAGTGCAATATTCCTTATCATAGAATGTTCAAACCCTACATTATCGTCAATTGAAGTTATGGAATTTCTGATATGGTGTCTGCACAGCACTGGTGTTGTTTCGATTTAGATGTCTGTATATAGGTTTTCCTGAAACATGTCCTTATATAGGCACACTTTGCATTACCCTTATATAGGCACAAGATCCCAGCCCTTATTTAGGCATTAGCCATGCTCTCCAAATATGGCATGGTCACCTACATTGGTCCACCCCATTGTCACGAGTTCTTAGAAACCAGACCCTTAAGCCATTGGGACTTTCCTAGTCTAGGATTATTTATTTCTCCAATAACTCATTTATTTAGATGAACGGCTATGCCTTAAGCGTTTATTCTCGATGTCTTCCTCTGCCCGACTTTACGTCAAAGCTAACATTCCAAGGCACCTACCAGGTATAAATATACCTTCCCATACCAAGTGAAACGACGTCTGCACGGCTTTATTCGGCTGGGCTCGCCTCGGCAAGTTCGGAAGAAACCACGACTCCAGGAGAATTTGTGTCCCAGCCTGACGCACTGACTAGATGCTGTCATCCCTGCTCGCAGAGAATCCAGGGTTCTGACTCCCTTCGCAGGGTGTTAGAGTTTGAGACCTGGAAAGAGATTCCCACCTCTCTCATTCTAAGGTATGGAGCAGACTAGAACCTAGAGGGACTCTTGGCATACAAAACTATAGCTTACCATACTATAGAATACAGCACCTACTTCTTACCTTGTACTACACTTAGGTTAGGTACACTGGGGTAGAACTTGTTAGAAGCATCAGACGAGTATCCACTTTTTAGCCTTTGTTATTTATGCATATGTACATAAATATGTGTCATAACTAAAAGTCAATGCTATTGCAGTAATATTTCTTCTTACTGCTTACGCTGTACGAAATATATCTCGCATACTGTCTTGCAATTATAACAGCTCATATCTCTTACACAAGAAGCAAGACTGTTCAATAAATCCATTTTTATTGGAAAGCCCGTCTATCTCTTTCTGTGTAACTCTGAAGAAACTAAGAATGCACGCTTGACTAAGTGAAACTGTTATCTATTTTTTCCACGATTCTCAGACATATTCCGATTCCAAAGGGAAAATCAAAGTTGTCATGTTTATGTGGTTGCCAGAAACTACTCCCTTCTTGTCCATTTGAGAAAGTTTCTAGTGACCTTTGAGCTAGCTGGCACACAAAGTAATTGAGTTTAATGTGCTCGATAGGGGTATACTGACCTCAGTCCTATGCAAAAACTATAGGGTATATTATTCCAATGCGCAGAGCCTATTAGGGAAAGAGGAACTACACTACACTGGTCATTATGGGATCAGCGTCATGGTGCAAGAGCACGACTGTCACATGTTCATGCACATTATAGCATTAGCCAGTCAATGAACCATCACACATTCACAAGGTTCTCCCAGTCAACTGCTCCACCCAAGAAGAGGATGGACAGGTCCGGACCGTTCAACTGATCATATGGAGGGGAAGGGAGAATGGGATGGTGCCTGGGGGATGGAATGATATAGGGACTGTGTGTTACCTCTACATGGAACACATAATGCCACCTCATTAATATTAGATGAACTCTTTTCAGCTCCTGTAAGTAAGTATGTACGGAGAAAAGACCAGTTTATTCATATTTAATTACAAATGTGTTCCGTTGATTATAATAATCACATTTTCATTTAACTCATGAATGGCTTTTGTTATAATGAAGCTATGAATACGGCCTATAGGAAATAGAAGAATAATGATTTATATCATATAGGAGAACGTATGCAGCAGAAGAGTATGGAGGGTACTAGGAGAGACCATATGCTCAGGGGGATGACTGTGGACACATTTGACAGTAATACAAGAAAACTAATGTAGTAAAATGGTAATGAGCCCCCCTGAAAGATTGGCAAGGGGAGATTTAGGAACAAAACGTACATTTAAAAAATGAAAGGGTTGGAAAAGAAAAGAAGTACTTTTATTAATCGAAAGGAAAAGTGAGGATTAGACATCAAGAACGGGAGGTGTCGGTGAAGGTACAGTGTTCATTGAAATGTAGATTCTAAGTTCTAATATATAGAAGGAACACATTCAAGATTTTTTAGCAGATATTTTAGAGCAGTGGTCCTTAACCTTTTGGCGTCTGTGATTCACTGTGGGTCCGAAGCTGTAACATGCATCAATGGGCAGCGATCTGTAACTGTTCTCAGCGTGTCCCAGACTTTATTATGTATCAATGGGCAGCGATCTGTAACTGTTCTCAGCGTGTCCCAGACTTTATTATGTATCAATGGCCAGCGATCTGTAACTATTCTCAGCGTGTCCCAGACTTTATTATGTATCAATGGGCAGCGATCTGTAGCTGTTCTCAGCGTGTCCCAGACTTTATTATGTATCAATAGGCAACAATCTGTAACTGTTCTCAGCGTGTCCCAGACTTTATTATGTATCAATGGGCAGCGAGCTGTAACTGTTCTCAAGTTCTCAAATTGTAGTATGTATAAAGGGGCAGTGTTCTGTAACAGGCCCCAGTGGGTCCCACGCTGTAAGATTTATCAATGGGCAGCGAGCTGTAACAGGTCTCAGTGGGTCTGAAGCTGTAACATGTATCAATGGGAAGAGAGCTGTAACTGTTCTCAATGGGTCCAAAGCTGCAACATATATCAAGGGGTAGCATGCTGTAACAGGCTGCAGTGTGCCCAAGGTGTAGTGTGTATAAATGGGCAGCCAGCTGTAACAGGTCTCAGTATGTCCTGAGCGGTAACATGAATCAATGGGAAGTGAACTGTAACAGATCTCAGTGGATCACAAGCTGTAACATGTACCAAAGGGAAGTGAACTGTAACAGGTCTCAGCGGGTTCCGAGAGGTAAAATGAATCAATGAGAAAAGAGCTGTAACAGCTGTATCATTTATTAATGGGTGCCCAGTTGTTCCAGGTTTCAGGGGGGTCCCAAAATGTAATATGTATCAATGAGCAACGAGCTGCTACAGGCCGAAGTGGGTTCCAAGCTGTAATATGTATCAATGCGCAGCGAGGTGTAACAGGTCACAGGGGGTCCAAGCGGTAACTTGTCTCAATGGGCAGCGAGCTGTAGCAGGCCGAAGTGGGTTCCAAGCTGTAATATGTATCAATGTGCAGCAAAGTGTAATAGGTCACAGGGGGTCCCAAGCGGTAACTTGTCTCAATGGGCAGCGAGCTGTAGCAGGCCGAAGTGGGTTCCAAGCTGTAATATGTATCAATGCGCAGCGAGGTGTAACAGGTCACAGGGGGTCCCAAGCGGTAACTTGTCTCAATGGGCAGCGAGCTGCTTCAGGTTGAAGTGGGTTCCAAGCTGTAATATGTATCAATGCGCAGCGAGGTGTAACAGGTCACAGGGGGTCCCAAGCTGTAATATGTATCAATGGGCAGCGAGCTGTAACAGGTCACAGGGGGTCCAAAGCTGTAAAATGTCAAGACAAGTCAAGAAAGCTTTATTCGCCTATGCAAGTCATAAAAGCATTGCAATTAAAAAGAAGTAGAACAATAATTACAGAAATTTAAGATCTGAATTAAACAATTATGCAAATAAGCAATCAGGACCATCATTATGTTAAGAAATAAGAAGAATAAAAAGACACATTGTTAAAATAACACACATAAAATAATCGTTAGCCCATCAGCAAGGGTAGAGGAGCCCGCAGGACGACGTAAGCTCAATTATTTATTTATTTATTTATTTATTTATTTAGAAGTTTTCTATAGCGCTAACAAGACCCGAAGGTATCAGAGCGCTTTACAGTAGAGGGAATGACAAAGAGAACAACATGAAACAAACCCAATAAAAGCAATCAGCGAGTGACAATTTGTAAAGAAGAAAAGTTCGGACAACAGGGCTTCTTGGTACAGGAATCAACATTACCGCATGGATTCTGGGACGTTTGCAGCTCCAAGTTATCCACAACCGAGGGAGCGGATAAGGCACAAGGATTTGAGTTGGCTCTTGAATTCTGCATAGGATGGTAGAGTTCTGATGTGCGGGGGATGGCGTTCCATATTTTGGGGGCATTTCCTGAGAAAGAGCAGTCCGCAGTTCTCTTCCTTCTGGTTTTTGGTAGGATGAGCAGCAGGGAGTTAGAGCTTCTCAAATTTCTGGCTTGGCCTGCTTTTTGAGCTTGTTAGCCAGGTATTCCGGTTTGCCGGTGTGGAGGGCCTTGTGGGTTAGGCAGGCCGTTCTGAAGGTACTTCGCATTTCCACATGGAGCCATTCGAGTTCTTTGAGTGCCGGGGAGATGTGGTCAGATTTTTTGCAGCCTGTGATCATTCTCGCTGCCGCGTGAAGTGTTGTTTTTAGTGGTGCCAGGTGCGATTTGGGGATGCCTGTTAGGATTGAGTTCCCATAATCCAGTCTTGATAGAACTAGAGATTGCGTGGCTAGTTTGAGGTCCTTGTTGGGAATGTAAGGTTTAATTTTGTTCAAAAGTCTGAGGTTGAAGAATGCGTTTTTTGCTGAGTTCTTAATGTGGTTTGTCAGGGTTAGTTTGGGGTCTAGGGTGAAGCCCAGGGATTTAACGGAGTCGGCTAGCGTGAGGTTACCTTTGAGAGCATCGATCGACTTTAGCCACTCTGTAATTTGAGGGTTATCTACTTTGTTTGAGATGAGGAGTGTTTCTGTCTTGTCGGGGTTGAGTGTCAGGTGATGCTTTGTCAGCCAGTCTTGAACTTCATTTAGGACATCGTTGAGTCTGTGGATGTCTTTGAGAGAGGAGGTTTCCAGGTAAATCTGCGTGTCATCCGCGTAGAGGTGGAAGTGGATGTTGGCATTCCTGAGTAGCTTGGCGAGTGGTTCCATGTAGATGTTAAAGAGCTGGGGGGAGAGCACTGATCCTTGAGGGACACCCTTGTTGACTTGCTGGGTATCGGAGGTGAAGTTCTTGATTTTTATTACTTGCGAACGGTTTTGTAAAAAGTAGGAAAACCACTTGAGAACTACCTCGCCAAGGCCGGCTCTTTCTTGAAGAGTCATGATGAGGAGCTTGTGGTCCACCGTGTCGAACGCTGCTGAGAGATCAAGGAGTATGAGGAGGCAGCACTTGTCAGCGTCAAGAGATCCATGGATGTCGTCTATGATGTTCAGCATCGCTGTTTCTGTGCTGTGGCCTTGTCTGAAGCCAGATTGGAGGGGGTCCAGGAGATTGATGGTGTCCAGATGTTGCGTCAGTTGCAGGAGTACACAGCGTTCAAGTGTTTTCGAGAGTAAAGGGAGGTTGGATATCGGTCTGAAATTGTTCAAGTCAGTTGAGTCGAGACCGGGTTTTTTCAGTAGAGGAGTGACTTGTCCCATTTTTAGACAATCGGGGACCACACCGCTTTGTAAGGAGCTGTTTATGATTCTTCCCCAGATGGGCGCACTAGTGGGACGTCATCCTGCACTTTATTCATCCTTGATTTGTTTAGTACGTATAATCCACATCCACCTCAAATATTTTGCCACCGGAACTGCATACCTGGGAGATGGATCTGTGAAAAGGATACGCAGGGCTGTGGTATGTGATCTTGTAGCCAGGTTCTTACGTAGCCGGACCAGCCAAACCTTACGTGGGCTAGCGTACGCAGGACAAACAAAGAGCACGTGTGCAAATGATTCTACCTGTGTAGTGCATAAGTGACATTTGTTGCCCCTAATAACGGACCATTTAGATGTATAACACTTCAATGGAAGAGATCCAGATCTAAATTGGAAATAGAGTTTGCGATCCAGAGGGTTCTCAATAATGTCCCAATACGGCTCAAGGCCAGGGCATGGCTTGGTCTGAAGAAAAAGCCCCGAGAGAGAAGTTGTATCATGGCGCCTAAACTCATCATGCACCACTGTTTCCCAATGAACTTCTTTAAGACAAGTTTTTGTTGGGAATGTTTTGGTGGGGGGTGAATCCCACAGGTGTTGCAGGCACATTTTATTTAACAAACTTCTCAGTTTGCGCAGCCAACTAATTTCATGGAAGCGGACCTTGTTTACTATATCCCTTAGGCCCTGTGTGAACACGGCCAATTCCTTTGTACGCCAGAATAGTATTGGGCGTAGTATGGCCAGGTCCTACAGAGCTCATCTTCCTAGGTCGTTCCTTAGAGGGAGCATCGGTATACTTTGTGGCATACTAGTAATTGCGCTGAAGAACGTGTGTTCCGCTATTGTAAGGTGGGCCAGGTTTCCAAAGCTCCACAGCTCGGCCCTGTAGAGAACTGAACTCACCACTTTGATATTGTAACTTTGGAGTACCGGGCTTAGGGGTTTAGTAAAAGTAGTATTAAACTCTTTTCTTAGGGTTCCAGCGAGCTGCCGATGCTTTAGTGTCATGCCTTCAATGTGTGGGTTCCACCTCATATCCTTCTGCAGTTTGATGCCAAGATAGATAAAAGCACTAACCTGCTCCAGGGGTAGCCCATCCATCATCATTCTCCCTTTAAACGATCTATTCTAATTGAATGCCATAAACGTTGTCTTAGGAAATTAATTTTAAGACCCCTCAGAAGACAACTCTTCAAAGCGCTGGAGGGCACGCTGCAATCCCCCTTGCGTTTTTGAGATTATCAGCATGTCGTCCACAAACATTAAAATTGGAATTTTTCTCCCAGCTAGGACAGGTGCATCAGTATTATTAGCATCAAGAAAATGTGCAACTCCATTTATAACAAGCCTTGGCAATGCAATAGGTCTCGCATTTGCAAAAGTTAGAGCTATCTAAATGGTAATGGTAACGTTTTTATCTATGTGTTAGTTTTGAAAATAGATAAAGAAATGCCATTGTCATTTATAATGCTAATACCCTAAAATGTTGCAATGTAAATGAGAATGTGTTGTTTGTTTGTATGTTTAAAAATAATAATAAAACACGTAGGGCCATATGTATCAAGCTAATTAGCATTCGCAAAGGCCAAAATCCTGCGAATTTCGGCCTTTGCGAATGCTAATTAGCAAAATGGTATGTATGTAACATTTTTGATGCAAAATAAGGAATCGCAAAAATTGCTATTCCTTATTTTGCGATTGAACTGAAGGAATCGCAAATTTTGCGATTCCTTAAATGCAATGTATCAAAGAAAAAATAATCGAAAAATGCCCATAAGGATTCGCAAATTACCACCAACTTCTAGTTGGTGGTAAGTTGCGAATTCTTTAAAAAAAGCTTTTTTCCAAAAAACCAAAGGTGCCATATGACGCTAATACATGCCCTTAGGGCATGTATGTGCGCCATATGCCCCCAAATGTCATTTTCAGGGGTTCAGCAGGGTGTTCTTGAGACACCCCTGCACCCTTGAAAAAATTCCTAATTAGCGATTAGCAATTTGCTAATCGCAAATTGCCCCTTCATTCCTATGGGCCTCCTGGCCCATAGAAATGATTGGGTAATTTGCGATTAGCAATTTGCTAATCGCAAATTAGGAATGGTAAGGAATCGCTATAAGAAACGATTTTGTACATGCAAACCGTTTTGCATTTCCTAATTAGTGATTCCTTAAAATTCGCTATTTAGGAAATACAAAATAGTTTGATGATACATATGGCCCTTAATGCTGACAACAACTCACCCTGCTATCCTTACGAAGTTGATACATGGCGTGTATGAAGCCCATAGGAATCAATGGGCATTACTGATTCGGTATTTACCAAATCGGTAAATACCGAATTTTGCAAGGGTGCAGGGGGTGTCACTTTGACACCCTCTGGCACCCTATTTACAGGCATTTGTGCCATGTGGCACACAGACATGCCCTAAGGGCATGTCTGTCTGTCACATGGCATAGGTGTGCATGCACACATGTGCATGCACACCTGGATTCGGTATTTCACCACCCAATTGGATTGGGTGGTAAAATACCGAATTCTGAAGGCCTGTAGCACTGGTCTGGGATTTACCAAATCGGTAAAATTACCGATTCGGTATTTTACAGAATCGGTAATTTTACCGATTCGGTAAATTTAACGAATCAGTGTAATAATGGCCCCTACATCTCAATGACCCATTTACCGGTCGGTAACGGCCGAATTCGGCCGTTACCGACCGGTAATGGCCACCTACATCGGGCCCGTAATGCTGACATGAACTCACCCTGCTATCCTTACGCAGTCGGTACATGGCGTGCCATTCGTTGAGAATTCATAAAGACAGAGGTTACAACTATAAAACAGCCTGAAGCGCTACGCCATTGTACACTATAACACGAGCATAACTTAAAATACAAATATTGGTGGAGGAGCCAATATGGCGACCGAGATGGCTGCATAGACGCCCGGCTCCGTGAGCCTTCTCACCCCGTACATATATCCTGGCAATTATCCTGAGCTGTAACGACATATTTACGTTGGCGAAGAAAAACTTTCACTGACCGTTTGCTCCTGAGGCTCTAACGTGCGGCAGACCCGTGTAAATGTCCCCGACTGATTTGCGGCCTTCATAGAGCCGGGACCGGGGTGTCGAGTGAGGAGAGTAGCCGGCCGCGAATGCGACAACAGCTGCCTCTGGTGGTGGTGAGGAGTCGGCCGGAGGGAACCGGTGATCTGTTGGGCCGCTGGCAACTGTGCCGACCCAGTTCATCTAGCGGAGTGCCGTGTGGGATGTGCGAGACAGCAGGCTCGAGGGGAATGCTCGATACTTGGCTCCCTCTCCGGTGTTGTGTCCGGACATGATTATTGCCTTCTCCCGGCATCGACGGGCGACTCCCGGGGAGTGGCGGAGATTTTGTTTAGCCCTTTGGTGACCCTCCGCTGGGACGCCTGCCTTGACTTTCGGGATCCTCGTGGTTGCTCCTGTCGCCCCCTGGTGTGGGGCCTGGTCCCGAGGTGAGGTGGAGAAGGACGAGGCCGGATCCACTAAGATGGCTGATGGCGCCCTCATGTGCACACCACACCCTGGCAGAGACGCTACTGTGCGGGAGAGTCCTGGGTTATGGCGACACGAGAAAGAACCCACGTCCAGAGATATCCTGGCTGCGTTAACAACCCTGCATTTGACCCTGATCCGGGACGCCCTGGATCTGGGAAGAAGGATGGCCGCCATTGTTGTCCTGCCGTTCCACGCGGGCATAGTTCGCTCTTTGGGGGGCGCCGCTGTGCCCGCCTCTGCGTCAGTAATGAGTGCTCCAGCTACACCTATGTTCGTGGAGACGCTGGAAGACCCGGTTCACGAGATCGCTTTGGACAGTTCTGTTGTACATGTGAGTGATTTGTCGTTGCACTTCTCTGTTCGGCGGCTGGGGCACCGGCGTCGATCTATAGTTTGGACTGCCCCGGCTGCGCTTCGGCGCCTACCGGAAGGTGTGACTCTCTCTCCCTGGTTGGTGAGACTGTGTTCGGACTCGAGGATGCTTTCGAGGTCGATATTGACACGGACGGATTTTCGCCCTATATCTTTGGCTGGGTTTCGGTGGCTTAAGTCCCAAGGAGTAACAACACTATCCGGTCCGCCCGGATCACTCAGACCCTCCACGCTGCTCTGTATGCTGATTGATAGGTGGACGTATGTTGGTACTACTTATAGGAAGGGCCAGGGGTGAGACCGTCTGGGTCACGGTGGACCTTATTGTTGGCTGACGGTGCTTTGGGGGACACTCTGCGGGGATGTTATAGGCTGTGCTATTGGTGATTATTGTTTTCAGTGGCTATTCTGATCTTGCTTCTAGGATGTTTATTGTGCGCGGTGGTGGAGAGGGTGCCGGGTGGCTAGATCTATGGCCCTTCCCCAAGTTTTTTCTCTTTTTCTTCTTTTTCTCTTCTTCTATATTTCGGGTCTCTTATGAGGGTGACAGGCACGCTGCTGGGGGGTGTGGGGGGGTAGGCCGTAGCCTTCTGCAGGGGTGCAGGGTGGGGGGTAGGGGGATGGGGTTTGTTAATTTGTCCTTTCTTTGTTTCTATGGCCCTTTGTCTTTCTTCCTTTTTGGTGTCGTCTTTTTTTCATGTTTCCTACAGAATTTTTCGGTTTGAGGGGTGGGGTACAGCTCGCTATGAAACGTGTTTGTTTTTACATTTATCCTGCTTTGTACGCCTTACCCCCAACACTTCAAACGTATTTGTATTGTTTGCTGATTTCCTGTTTCATGTTTGCTATCGTAGGACCATGTATGACCGTATGGCATTGACTCTTTTCCTTTATTGTAAAATGAACCTTCTTGAATCCTCATTCTTACATAGTATGCTTGAATACAAGTTATATCCTGGACATTTATCAGACCCCGATCCTCGCGCTGCTGTCTTATTCTATATTGATTTGCTGTACTTACGATTTACACTAGCGGCTGGCCGGGGAGGTTGTAGGCCCATGCTTGTATTTACTTGAAGTGTCAATAAAGGTTCTCAAACCAAAAAAAAAAAAAAGTATTGGTACTGCTAGTATAATATGCGAGAAAGTACGATTGAAGAACAATTTCACATATGCTCATGATGCAGCACAGTGGACTTAGGCCCACTTTGGGAAGCAGATCATATGTTCACAACCACGAAGAATCGGCTCCAGTGTCTTCCACCCGCATCCATACAAGGTGTACGCAGCCAGCTCGGCATTAGCCCTTAACTGTAAATAATGTCGGAAAAGTGCAACAAAAAAGACAGACTGAGGGGCATATTTACAAGCCCCTTGCACCTCATTTACGCAGCTGTTGCGTCACTTTTGTGACGCAGCGGTGGCGCAAATCCTTCTCCATGGTGCGGGGTACATAAAACGTGACGCATCTGGGAGATGCGTCACGTTGTAATGCCCTGCCCCACATGTAGGCGTTCCTGTGCAGGGGGGGGGTGGGGTGGGAGTGGTGTTCCGGCGCAGGAACGCCTCCTAAAAGTGGCAGAGTGAAATCTACAAGATTTCACTCAGTCACTTTTAGGCCCATGCTGCGTCAAAACCCTGCGCCTGCCTGAAGCAGGCGTAAGGATTGACGCAGCATTATCCAGATAGGGCCCCCATAGCATTGCTGGAGCTGCATCGCGCTTGCGACGCAACTCCAGCAATGCATCACTTTTACGGCACAGATGCGTCACGCATCTGTGCCGTTTTTGCCCCATGGTGCGCCGCATTGTAAAATGTAAATGTTAATTGATACTTGTATAGCGCACTACTCATCCGCAAGGGTCTCAAGGCGCTTGCACGAATACCGCTGTGGAACCCATCCTGGCTTTCCCTGTGAAGTGTCCACACCTGGGCACCTCCAAGGTGGAGGCCAGGCATCCTTAGCGTTGTGAGGGCCGTTGTGGAGATTAAGCAAGCTATTGCCCAGAGTTGCAGAGTGGGACTCCATGATTGGAATAGGCACCGAGGCGAGAATTTTTAGGTCCGTGGAATTTTGAGACCAAGACCCACCGAGGCGGGGAATTGAACCCTGGTCCCGGGCTAGACCTCTGCATCAGGGTCTGCCGCTCTAACCATTGAGCCACACTTCTCCGTTGTAAATGCAGCGCATCCATGATGGCGGAGCTGTGGCGCACAATAACTGGCGCATCCCTGCTGATTTGCAGGGATGCGCCAGTTATTGTAAATATGCTCCTGAAAGTCTAGTATAGTGTGAAATGTTAACTTGTTTTTGCCAGTTGTGATAGGAAACCAGGACAAGCTAATTAAGTGCTTTGAGCCTTGCAGTAAAGATTGTAATCTCTTCATTCCCAGCATCTGTGAGATGCAAATGAACAAACAGAGTGATACTAGGGGCCTTAAAAACAAGGGTATTGTGCTTCATAACTAAAGACTTATAAGGTCCCAAAGGCGAGACCCATTGGCTATGCCAATGCTTGTTTTGTCTGTAAGCGAGACCTAAACATTTAGGATATTTGTGCATCCTGCCTCCTGCATATGGAGGCGGGGACTCTTCAGTACCAAAGTAACCTATGCATCAGCCCCATCACAGAGCCTGTGTTCAGTTGTGGGGCGCATACGTCCCCATATTGCTCTATGTGTATGAATGTTGCACTGATGTTCGTGAATGATGCTTTTGATGTCTATGGTCAGTTTGAGCCTTGAAGTGAGTCTCAAACAAGGAGGTTCTCAGCTTCTTCAGGGACCAGACCATAACAGAGGCTTCCCTCTCAATGGCCCTCCAACGCTGCTCCCCAAGGAGGAGTCACCTGCTGAAATAGGCAACTGGTTGATCCTGGCCCTCGTCATGGGTTTGTGACAACACTGCCCCTAGCCCATGTTCTGTTTGAAGAATGAACTGTTTCCCATAATCTGGTGCTTTTAGCAGCTGAGTACGTGGCTGCTTTCTGGGTGTCAAAGGCATTTTGACAACCCGTGGTCCAAATGATCTTCTTTGTCTGCTTCTTAGAAGTAAGCTCAGTGAGAGGGGCCACAATGGTACCCTACACCTACACAAACCTCCTATAATATTCAGTCAGGTCAAGGAATGGCCTGAGCTGGATCTGGGTTTTAGGAACCACCCCGTCAAGAATGGTCTAGGTCTTGGGTTGGAGAGGTCTCACTTGGCCTCTACCTACAAGGTGGCACAAGTAGACAACTGAACTCTGTCCTATCTGGCACTTTTTGGTCTTGATAGTGAGGCCTACCTTCTGCAGGGCCTGCAAAACCTCTCTCAGGTCGACCAGACAATCCTCCCAGGTGGAGGTAAAGACAGCAATATCATCTAGATATTTATTTATTTATTTATTAAAACATTTATAAAGCGCGAACGAAGGCCCATGCTGCTCTAAAGCCATCCAGGCCTGAAAAAACTCTATTCACTAACCTTTACAAAGTGTTGGGTGCATTCTCGGACTAAAGAGATTCACTTTAAATTAAAAATGTCCATCTGGAGACGAAAATGCAGACCTCTCCTTTGGTCGTTGGGTCAGGCCAATTTGTTAGTACCATGATGTCAAATATAAGTTACTGAGAATATTGGCTGGCCCAAGCTCTTCAATAAGCTCACTCTGCTCTGGGAATGGGGTGTGCATCAGTCATTCTTTCTGCATTCAACCCCCTGTAATGCACCCCAAATCTCATCTCAGGATTCCCACCCTTTGAGTGAGCTTTTGGGACCAGTACCACTGGGCTGGTGCAGGGACTGTCAGAGGGTTCAGTTGGCTCTAGCATATTTATTACTTCAGCTTTGATGCATGCTTTGACTTGATCAGACAGTCAATATATGTTTTTCTTGACAGGAAAGCTGTCACCTGTGTCCACCTCATCGACACACCAGTTTGTGTGACCAAGGGTCAAAGAAAAGAGCTCTCAAACTGGACCTGTTGCTGTACAGTGGGAGTGTCAGCCAGGGCTACACTGTCCACTGTACCACCTTGTTGGTTTGTTGACTGTAGGTCAGGGAGGGGCTCACTTTACTCCTCCTGTCCTCCATTTGTGACCATTAGCATAGTCATGTCAGTTCTGTCTTGGTGTGGCTTTAGGCGATTTTCTTGGAGAGCTCTGCAAGGAGTCCTAGGGGTGCCTAAGTCTATCAGATAGGTGACTACCACTTTCTTTTCCAAAATGCGGTAGGGTCGAGGCCATTTGTCCTGGAGAGCCCTGAGAGCCACAGGCTCCAACACCCACACCAATTGACCTGGTTAGTACTCTAACAGAGCAGACTTATGGTCATGCCATAGCTTGGGAAGCTCCTGGCTGGCCTCTAGGTTCTTGTTTGATTTCGGCATGTACTCAGCGATGCAAGAACGCAGGCTCAGTAGATAGTCCACTATGTCCTGCTTGGGTTGTTCGAGAAGCTTCCCCCAACCTTCCCTCACAAAACTTAGAGGACCTCTTAAAGGATAGCCAAACAGAAGTTGAAAAGGGCTTAAGTCAACGTCTTTATGAGGCACTTTTCTGTAGGCAAACAACAGGCATCTTAAACGGACAGCCCATCTCCTTCTGAGTTTTTCAGGGAGGCCCATCATCATGTCCTTTATGGTTTTGTTGAGCCTCTCAACTACGTCATTAGTCTGGGGATGTTTAATCTGTAACTTACACCACATTTATTCCTCATAGCATTTAGGTATGCAAACATGAAGTATGTACTTCTATCAGAGATTACCTCTTCGGGAAACCCAACCCTGATGAAGATTCCAAGAAGGGCCTTTGCTACTGCAGGAGCAGGAGCAGTCCTGAGGGGGATTTACCTCTGGATATCTATTGGCATGGTGGACTAACACTTGGTTAAGCCTGTTCCCAGATGCAGTTGGAGTGTCAGAGGGACCACCAATATCACTCCCTACCCTCTCCAAAAAACCCGGGTAGTGGACTTAAGGGAGCCTTTGGTTGTGTGCCTGTCTAGCCACTGGCGCCGCACGGCCACCCCCGCGCCGCACGGCCACCAGCTGCTGCGTGTGCCCCCCAGTGCCTGCCTCTGCCTCAGCGCCGGCCTCGCAGCCGCCCTGAGAGCTCTCCTTGGTTTTCCCCCGTTTTTTGACCAAAATTTGTGCTTGTTCTTTATTATTTCTTCCTGTGCCCTGATCGCGTGTAACAGTATTTTTTCCCCCGTTTTTTGACCAAAATTTGTGCTTGTTCTTTATTATTTCTTCCTGTGCCCTGATCGCGTGTAACAGTATTTTTTCCCCCGTTTTTGTCCAGAATTTGTGCTTGCTTCCTTTTGTTCTTCCTGTGCCCTGTTCGTGTGTCTCTGCATTTTTACCCCGTTTTGTCCTGATTTTGTGCTTGTTTTTCCTGTTTCTGCCGTCTCTCGTCGTGTTGACCCCCGCTCCCGCTTCCCGCCACCGCCTTCAGCCCCGCCCCTTTTCTCTTCTGTTTCCCTCCCCGCTCCCGCCTCCCAGCTGCTCCGCCCACCCGCGCACTTCGCCTTAAATGGCGACCGTGCGAACGCGCAGCGTTGACGCGCAGCGGGCGCGCCGATTGTGCGCCGAAGGCGCGCCAAAGGTAAGCCCGTCTGCGCCCGTCCGCGCCTGGACCGCGCCCAGTGCCAGGACCCCTGGCCCCCACCGACGGAAGCCGACCCGACGAACCTACAGCGCCGCCGACCTCACCGCACTCAACACCGGCCACATCCCAGGATGTCACCGAGCCGCCCCTAAGCACACCCACGGACCCTTCAGCTGCCACGCCTGCAAGTTCACCTGCATCCGGACCTTCCCTGCACCCGCAAAGCCGACCTCCAGCAGCACCCACCTCAAGTGCATCCTGCTCAACACCCGCTCCGTCCACAGACACGCCGTAGAACTCTGGAACCTGCTCGACACCACCGCCCCCGACGTTGCCTTCATCACCGAGACCTGGATGAACACCTCCTCAGCCCCAGACATCGCCATCGCCATCCCAGAGGGCTACAAGATCACCCGGAGGGACCGCGACAACCAGACCGGAGGAGGCATCGCCATCATCCACAGAGACACCATCCGCATCACGACCAACACCGACGACACCCTCACCACCGCCGAACACCTACACTTCCAGATACACACCAACCCGAAGACCACCCTAAGAGGCACCCTGATCTACCGACCCCCGGGACCGCGCACACGATTCAGCGAGGACATCGCCGACTTCGTCAGCCCGCACGCTCTCCCCTCCGCCGACTACATCCTCCTGGGGGACCTCAACTTCCACCTGGAGAACAACAACGACCGCAACACCATCACCCTGCTCGACAACCTCGACAACCTCGGACTCAAGCAGCTAGTGACCACCCCCACCCACCTCGCCGGACACACACTCGACGCCGTCTTCTCATCCAGCAAAGACGTCACCTTCAGCCACGCAACAGGACTCCACTGGACGGACCACAGCTGCGTCCACTTCACCTTCAGAAGAACGACGATCCACCACCTCCAGCAACAGGTTGCTCGAAGAAGCTGGAACAAGATCACAGCCGACCAGCTCACCGCCTCCCTGAGCCAGCACCCTCCCGCCAACTCAGCGAACCCCAGCCAGGCCGCCGACAACCTCACGAAGTGGATCAGCAACTGCGCGGACGAACTCGCCCCTCTGAGGACCCCGCCCAGCAGATCCTGCAGCAGAAAAACACCATGGTTCACCGACGAACTCAAGTGCTCCAAGAAGAACTGTCGAGCCCTCGAGAAAGCCTGGAGAAGGGAACCAACGACGGACAACATGACCACCCTCAAGCTCGCCACCCGGAAACACCACCAACTAATCCGCGCCACCAAGAAAAATGCATACAAGGACCGGCTGGACAACAACGCACACAACTGCAAGGAACTCTTCAACATCGTGAAAGAGCTCTCCAACCCCAACGCCGGAAACAACGACATCACCCCGTCGCAAGACCTCTGCAACTCCCTCGCGTCCTACTTCCACAACAAGATCACGGACATACACAACAGCTTCAACAACCAACCAACGCAAGCCACAACCGCAACGACGCCACCATCCACCACCCTCCGCACCTGGACCCCGATCAGCACCGAAGACACCATCCGCACCATGAACTCCATCCATTCCGGATCTCCGACTGACCCCTGCCCTCACCACGTCTTCAACAAGGCCGACGCTGTCCTCGCACCCCACCTGCGGGACATCATCAACACCTCCTTCGACTCCGCCACCTTCCCTGAGAGCTGGAAGCACGCCGAACTCAGCGCTCTCCTCAAGAAACCCACAGCAGACCCCACCGACCTCAAGAACTACCGTCCCATCTCGCTCCTCCCGTTCCCGGCCAAAGTCATCGAGAAGACCGTCAACAAACAGCTGGCCGCCTTCCTCGAGACGAATGGATCCCTCGACCCCTCACAGTCCGGCTTCCGAGCGAACCACAGCACCGAGACCGCCCTCATCGCCGCCACCGACGACCTTCGAACTCTGATGGACAACGGAGAAACAGCGGCCCTCATCCTCCTGGACCTCTCCGCGGCTTTCGACACTGTCTGCCACCGCACCCTAGTACAGCGCCTCAGCAACATCGGAATCCAGGAGAAGGCACTGGAATGGATCACCTCCTTCCTCGACGGAAGAACACAAAGAGTCCGCCTACCACCGTACAAGTCAGAGGCCACCAAAGTCATCTGCGGCGTACCCCAAGGATCCTCGCTGAGCCCAACCCTCTTCAACGTCTACATGAGCCCCCTCGCGGCCATCGCACGCCAACACAACCTGAACATCATCTCCTACGCCGACGACACCCAGCTGATCCTCTCCCTGACCAACGACCCCGCCACCGCCAGAGCCAACCTGCACGAAGGGATGAGAGACGTAGCCGAATGGATGACGACCAGCCGCCTGAAACTGAACTCAGACAAGACGGAGGTCCTCATCCTGGGCTCCACGCCCTCCGCCTGGGACGACTCCTGGTGGCCCCCCGCCCTGGGCACCGCACCCAAACCGACGGACCACGCACGCAACCTGGGCTTCATCCTGGACTCCTCCCTCTCCATGTCCAGACAAGTCAACGCCGTCTCCTCGTCATGCTTCAACATCCTGCGCATGCTACGTAAGATCTTCCGGTGGATCCCCACCGAGACGAGGAAGACGGTCACCCAAGCCCTCGTCACCAGCCGACTGGACTACGGCAACGCCCTCTACGCCGGAACCACTGCCAAACTCCAGAAGAGACTCCAGCGAATCCAGAACGCCTCGGCGAGACTCATCCTCGACATCCCCCGACGCAGCCACATCTCCGGACACCTGAGAGATCTGCACTGGCTCCCGGTCAACAAGAGAATCACCTTCCGGCTCCTCACCCACGCGCACAAAGCCCTACACGACCAAGGCCCGAGCTACCTCAACAACCGGATCAACTTCTACACTCCCAAGCGCCTCCTCAGATCAACCAACCACGCCCTCGCCGCCGTCCCCCGCATCCGAAGAGCGACAACAGGAGGAAGATCCTTCTCCTACCTGGCCGCCAAGACCTGGAACTCACTTCCGACCAATCTGCGCCTGACCCAAGACCACCTCTCCTTCAGGAAGAAGCTCAAGACCTGGCTGTTCGAGCAGTAGCGGCACCCCCCCCCTCCCAGCGCCTTGAGACCCTACGGGTGAGTAGTGCGCTATACAAATGACCTGATTGATTGATTGATTGATTGATTGATTGATTGATTGACAAGTCACACAAGAGCGACAAAACTTCAGAGACATCTGGGGCCAATACAAATGGGCAACCAATCTGTCCCAGGTCTTGGTTTGTGCCAGATGTCCAGCAAGGTGGATGTCATGGGCAATGTTAAAATGAACTCTCCGTACTCCTGGGGGACCACTACTCTCCTGGAAGACCCTAGTTTGGGGTCCCTGGCCTCAGTATTCAGGAGCCCACCCTCCCAATAAATGCAGAAGTTTCCAGATCATTGCCTAACAGACACTCAACAGGTATGGCAGGCGACACAACACCTTCTTTGGGCCAGTTACCTTCTTTGGCCCTGGTAACTCTAAGTTTACCAGGGCCATTGAATGAAGCTTTGTCTCATAGTCAGCACTGTTAATCTGGTGACTAATACCAGGAATCACCTCGTCTGGAAAAACCAGTCTGGCTGCCAACATGGTGACACTAGCACTTGCATCCCTTAGAGCCGCTACCTCAGTCCCAATGCTTTGTGGTCTTTGTATGTACTTGTCCAGACTTGGAGGTAAGTGCTCCAATGTCCACCCCACCCAGGGAAACTAAGGGAGCCTTAGTGCATCATCTGGCCTCTCCAGAGTACACTCCCATCTAAACACCAGCACATCCCTTGGATTGTCCTCCAGTGGAAGACTTCTTCGGGTGTACTGCATCCCTCTTCTTGTGCCCTGCCTGCTGACAGTCATAGCATGTCCCAGCCTTCTTGATCTCAATTCTTACCTTGATACCCCTTTCCTGAGGACTGGCAAGAGCCGCGGCCCACCATGCTTGGAAGACTTTTGGGGGCCTTTAGAGTGCTACCTTCTTTTCTCTTTGTTGGTGCTCACCTCCTTTCCTTGCTGGGAAGCCGTAACACCCTTCTGGGGTCACCCCCACCTTGAATCTTCTGGACACTGGTTCTGACCCATTTGTCAGCTATCCTCACCAGCTCTCTGCGAGAAGACAGATTGGAATCTACTAGATGCTGCCACAATTTCTCTGTGGTAAGTAAACTATACAGCTCATCAGATGTATCCATTTCAGAGCCATTAATGAAGCCCCCAGTGCTTTGACTAAGGAGACAACAAAGTCTCTGTACTCCTATGTGGGGAGTCCAAGCCCTTCTATGAGGTCTCCTTCGTGTGTTGATAGGACTCATTATGGGTCAGAAGTCTATCTCTGCCCTTCACCCAGAATAACTCCCACAGTAGAGAGCCCCAGTGTTGGTGACCTACTTTCCTCATTTTTCAAGCCCTCTCAAAAGCGGTAAGTCATTTATCGATGACATCATCATCATTAAACTTGGGGACAATCCCTTTGGGGACCTTGGGGTCAAAATACTCCTCCTTTTCCCTATTTAAGTTGCTGCCTACATTATCTTTGGGCTTGAAACCAATCTTCCCCCTTCGCTCAACAAGGGCTAGTCTCCTTTCATCCAGATCAAGTTTTCTCTCCTCCAGGGAGAGTAGGCCAAGCTCAACTTCTAGGGGTGCTACCATCTTACCATTGGGGGGAACACTGGAGGTGCTTCTGTCACTTCCCACTCGCGAAGGGGGTCTTTGGAAGGGTAGAGAGTTTTAGTCGTCACCTCCCTCCCGATTGCTTGTTTGGGCTAAGCCCCCCTCTGCAGGATCATCTCCTGAAGTCTGGCCTTCACTCTCTAATCTCTCTGTCTCATAGGAGCTGAGGGCCTGATTAACGGCCTTCCTTTTGACTGTTGTGCTAAAGCCAAGGCCCCTAATCTTGTCCCTTTCTGCGCAAAAACAATCCTGCAATCCTTAGGTGCCTAAGTTGGCACTAGGCTTCCAAAATGGAGTCAGCGCAGGGAGAAAGGACACAAATGCACCGTATTGCTTAAATACAGTCCATTCCCGCCCCTTCACTTTGGTGTAGGGCAACACAGCAAGGTGCCATGCTGCGCTGCCCTTCGCCAAAATACCATAAATAAGCCCCTTTGTCTGTACACCTCGTGCAAGGTTCAAATTTGCACTCTGGTTAAACAGGCTAAATATGATATGAGTGTCCTTCATTGACATATAGAAACTGACCCCTGTTGTCGGAGAGTGGATTGAAAAAGGGGAAAATACATAATTGACTCCTATGGAACACCAAAGCTCAATGGCTTCGGCCCGGAGTAAAAAGGTGGTAACTTAGTGATCTGCGGATCCTCAGAGAGAAATGATGTAAATTATTTGACTCAGCAGCCCAGTCCAGCCTCACTTCTTCTCTGATTCTTTCAGGATGGAATGATTGATGGTATGGGAGGCTTTTGAGAAGTCTAAACGCCCCAGTGTCCCACAACACCAGTGGTCGACCCTGTGCCAAAGATCATTAAAAAATAATAGGATTACCAGTTCTGTACTGTGTCCTGTTTAGAATCTGGCTTGAAAGGTATCCAAAAATTGCTTGAGTTGTTTAAAACTAGTGTCCATGGAACAGAAGAAGGCAAATTGGCCAAAGGTGGTTGATCGTGTGAGTCAAGTAAATATTTCTTTTATTGATTTCAATGTGAAATTTTTCAACATGAGCGGGAAAATACCTTGTCCTAAATTAGAGTTAATGAAGGCCTGCAGCTGAGTTTTAAGAAAAGGGAAAAGAGGTTTCATGAACTGGGCATAAACTGGCAGGTCGGCAGCTTGTAACAGTGGTACCAAGAACAGCCACGTCCATCAGTCTGAAAGGTTTTACCTTATTTAATATTACATCATTTTTTGGAGTGTTGTAAGGTATCTCAAGAGGCTGAAGCAAATTGTAGTTCTAATATGGAATAATTCTTTCAACAGGGTCAAATCCCTTCAGAGAAGTAGCTTTTCTTGGCCTGGATGATTTTTAATTTATAGCCTATAGGTGATAGCTATCTTGATAGATTCTGTTCTTTTTTGTTCAAATACATACTAGCTTTTGTTCTTTTATCCAATGTTTCTTCTGTCTAGACATGAAAATACTTGCCATGTTGGTAGAATGCTAGGCAGGTGACAACCGTAGAAGTCTGGTCTCCCTCCCCTGCACCTTGCAGCTGTACTGCAACACTGCGAGGGCCAAGGGAACAGGCCGGTCTGATCTCCCTCCCCTGCACCCTGCAGACATAGTGCAACACTGTGAATCCTCATTGAAGGCCGTCTCAGTGCTGTGGCTGCTGCGGAATCTGGATTGGGAAGAGTTGAGTAGGAGGTTTCGTTCCAGATGTGAGGAAGTTGTTAGTTGGCGACTTTTTATAATACTTTGGCACCCAACAGGAGTAGGGAGATCAGTCATTAGTTGTTGAGTTCACTGGGTTCTGCTGATGGTTTCTTTAGAAGGGCATTCACTTTTGCATGTTTCCAGTTCTCGGGGAAGGTGGCAATTGAGGTGCTGAACAAGGTGGAGAGGATGTGGCTGATTCTAGCTTCGGCTAATTTGAAGAAGTGGTGAGGGCATTGATTGGTTGCGGCCCTGAGTGGGCCAAGCTCATGATGGAGTTGGTGTTTTGTGGGGCGAGCTGGCTCCATTCTGTTAGTCGGATGCCTATGGTGGGAGCGGGGTCGTTGTGTTGCTTGAAGAAGTAGGTGGCCTTGGACTGGGGTTTGAAGTTTCTGTAGATGCTAGTGATCTCGTCATGGAAGAAGTGTGCAAGATTGTCGCAGAGTTTCTGTGGGGAGGTAATGTTGTTTGTTGCAGCTGAGGGGTTGGAGGATTCTTTGATGACGTTGTAGGGTCCTTTACTGTTATTGGAGTTTGATTCGATGCATGAGGCTTAGGTCTATTTCTTCGATTCTCTCAACTGTCTGTGGTAGAAGTTAAGGGCTGCCTTGAAGACAGTCTTGTTGGTTGAGTCCTCGCTGGTACTGCATCTCCTTTCCAGTTGTTTACAGTGTCATTTAGCGGGTCTGAGGTCTTCAGTCCTTCAGCTAGCCTTGGTGGACCTTCTGTGGGTGCTGTGGTAGACAGGAGCAACGCTGTCAGTGCAGTTGGTGATCCAGTTTTTTACGTTACCGACGTTCTGGTCTAGTGTGTTGGAGGAGATGGGGTGGGTGGTGTTGAGGGCATTGATCCATGTGTCCTTTGAGATTTTGCTCCAGTTGCAGTGGGGGGCATTGGGCAGACTATGGGCAGAGGTCTGTGAGCTGCTGAAGTTGAAGTGGTCAATGGAGTGATCAGTCCAGTTTGAATTCTGTGGTGTGGCTATACCTGATGAGGTCACTGGAGGTGAAGATGGGGGTCTAGCGTGTGGCCTGCGGTATGCATGGGGTCATGGACAAGTTAGGTGACCCCGTTGTTCATGCTGTCAAGTAGGTTGGTAGCGTTAATGTCATTGTGGTCATCGAGATGGAAGTTGAGGTCACAGAGGAAAATGTAGTTGTGGTCTATGGTGAGGGGGGCGATGAAGTCGGGAATTGAGTTACAGAAAGCTGGACGTGGTCCTGGAGGATGGTAGGTGAGATGGCCTCTGATGGTGGTTTTGTTGTCTGTTTGAAGTCGAAAGTCGTGGTGTTCGATGGCTGGGGTGATGTCTCATTTGTGGTGGTGCATTGAATGGGTTCCTTGTGTATGATGACAATCTCTCCACCAGGCTTGTTGATGTGGTCGCAGTGGGTGATCTTGTACCCTTCAGGTATTGCGGTGGGGATGTTGTGCGGGGAAGTGGGGTTGAGCCAGGTCTTAGTGAGGAAGAAGACGTTAAGTGTGAGGGTGGAGATGAGGTCCCAAATCTCAGTCTCAAATCTCAGAAGGGCTCATGACAGTTGGCGTTTTTGTTCAGGTGGTGACTGTGGTGTGTTCACGGTGGGGCTGGTCGTGGGCTTGTGTCTGTGCTGTGGCATGTGAAGCAACAGTGGCTACAGGTGAAAGGTCTTATGTGGAGCATGGGTATATGTGATGCCACTGTTTGTTGCAACGTCTAGGGTTGAGGGTGTAGAGCTCAGCAATGGTGTATCTTCAGGGGGCGGACGGGCCAGGGGTCGTGGAGCTGGGTGTAGTCCAGGTGCAGATGGGATTTGGGCCCTTTGGTGCGACATCCTACATTCGGTAGGTCCTGTGGTGGGCGGGGCAACTGCTGGAAGGAAGAATGATGAGTGGGAAAACCCAGGCAGGAATTCATGGATAGTGGTGTTGTCACTGGATCAGGCTGGAACAAGCAGGAACTGGAGGCCACATGCAAGTGGCAGGATAGGTGTCTCAGTGCCTACTGATGCGGTCACACTGTGACCTGGAATAAGTAGGTCCTGGGGTGGGCTGGGCTTCTGTTGACGGGAAGAACGGTGAGTGGGAAAACACGGGCAGGAAAACCTGGGTAGCAGTGGTGTAACTGGAGCAAGCTGGAACAAGCAGGAACTGGAGGCCACGGGCAAGTGACAGGCCAGGTGTCCAGGTACCTACTATCTGTGATGTCATTTCCTGGGTTGTCATGCAGTGTGCAAATCAGAGGGTCCGCACACATTACCTTTCTGCCTGGAGCCCCACAAGCCCTAGGTTTGTCCCTACCGCCACTGCACTCAGTTCAGTGCTCTGCTGCCGGACTTGCCTGTTCCAACCGGAAGTGACTGCAGGACAGGCTGAGGCTGAGTCAGCAGAAAGCATCCTGGAATAGGGGTCGTTCCGGGGGAGGGGCAGGGGCACCAGGATGCAGACTGTCTGTGTGCTGCCCTTGCTGGTCATGCTCCCCTGATTGGTGGAATCTCAACCGCACTGCTGTCGGTGCTGGTCGGAGTTTAGGGCAGGCAGGCTAGCTAGTACTTTTAAAGTCTGCGCTTGGCAGCCAGCATCGGACCACATTACGGGGACCCCTCATAAGGGGAATGAGGGAAGATGAGGTATACAACTTTGTAGTGTCCTGCAGGAAAAGGCATGCAACAGCCCCTCCCTAAGGGCACTCCTACCACACACCACACGGCCATCCAACACAGGCGTCACTGGTCAGGTGACCCTGTTAATAAAAGGGCCCAGGTGCATGTGCTCAGGGACAGTTATACCCACCATAAGCATGTATCTGTGTCATTTATCACCTAGCATGTGGGCCAAGGGCTCAAACCTTTGCATTGGCGATTAGGTTGACTGGACCTCGTCTGCCCCAGCATCGCGATCATGAAGTTAATTGCCCTGCTTCTTACAGGATAGTGGGTGAAGATATACCCGCCCGAACATCGCAGCCCTGTCCATGAAGAGGGTGCCATGTGGAGAAGACAGCAGGATGCATTTAAGGACTGCGTAGCACAGTGCAGTGTACTGTGCTGCTCCAGTGTTGGAAGGGTGCCACTCCAAGAATCCCACAAGCACTTCAGCCCACTCAGTGAGGAAAGCACAGGTGGGTGAAGGAGCGCAGTCACAGTTGGGTCACTTGGTGTCCTGCTGGACACATTCTAGTGTTCAGGAGTGTGATGTTATACACTGTACACCCACCCATCACAAGTGACCCTGCTAATAAAGGGGCCGGGCGTACGTGCCTGGGCCCAGTTCCAGAATCATACACACCATGTCTGCATGCCTTATTTCCTAAGTATGCGGGCCTAACCCCCACTACTTCACAATGTCCACAAGCGGGTAAATCCCCGTGTGCACGAGGGCAGCAGTCTTCCAGTTGCTCGTGGAGGGAGGTGCTGTTTGCCGTCTTGGTTCTGTTATACCGAGGCTCTATGTATCTATGTGCTCACCCGACATTTTGGGTATGTGCTTTATAGTACTGTTATATTAAACTAGATCATTGCATGCACTTTAATTAGAGTCGTGCATATTAGGGGTTGTGTGTTTTGTTAACTCTTGTTAACCCCTTTCGTGCAGGGCTGTTTCCCCCCGCTGCGCTGGGGGGGGGGTGGGCGTGCACAGTGCCCCCATGCTCATGACGAGCTCAGCTCGTCATGAGGCACAGTGCTCCTGTGCTCATGACGAGCTGAGCTCGTCATGACCGCGCCCGTTTTAATGGAACGCTCAGCACAGCGGGGGAATCAGCCCAGCATGCGAGCGTTCCATCAAACGGGCACGGTCATGACGAGCTCAGCTTGTCATGATCACAGGAGCACTGTGCCTCATGATGAGTTGAGCTCGTCATGAACACCGAAGGGGTTAAAAGCACTTATTCTGATTCTCTTTCTAGGGAGTTTTCTGACCAGTACAATCCAAGTCTGAGTGACATACACATTTTTTCCACTGTTTCAAGCCAATCCAAGTGGTCATTGGCACTTCATATTAGGCATACTCTGTTGCTCCTGATGAAAGCCGCTGCATCCCCATGGGGAGCGTCAGGCTGAAACATGTCGACCTTTCTAATGCTTTGACAGATCGAATCTCCCTCTGTCATAGTTATATCTTTAAATCCTGGCCTACGAATGCTACATTAAAAGCGTCCAGCATATCATAGAGTAGTTCTAATCACTTTCACCTTTTCACTCACCCCCTCCCCACACTCTGCTCATCTAGAGGTCTAGTGTACCTCTTCCTCTCTATCAAAACATCCCTGAGCTCCTCCCTCTCTGTGAGGGGTTTGTAGCCCGCGCTATGACTGGGTTCATAGTGCAAGGAGATCCCCTTTGATGAAGCATGCCACCTATGGGTGGGTGAGGGGAATCGTCCTAAGAAAGGGATACCCCAACACCTCTACATTAAATTAGACCCAGAGGCCTACTATTGTGCTTTCTCCTCCGTCTGGGCATAACCACCCCAGCACCTGGTGCCAGCACAACCCCAACACTGCCAGTGAGTTCACCTGCATCCACCGGTGGAGGCCCTGCAGCTGCCGGCATGATTGTGTACCTGCAAGCACCTGCTGTTAGACTGGCCTGAACCAATCTCATTAAATGCCTGCATCAGCAAAGAGACTGGAATTGCACTGCAGCGGCCAAAGTGCCAGCGGGAACGGCTCCCTCATGCCACAAGACAGAGTCTGCCCCAGCACAGAGGGAATCCTGCACAAGCATTCCCATTCCAGCACTGCCTGTCATTTCACCTGAGAAGGGGAGTGGATCGAGAAGCACTCTCAAGGTGAGAGAGGGTCAGTAAACTAGCGACAGAGCTGCTTGTTGCTATTACCCAAACCAAAGGGGATGATGGACGGAGTGTTGAACAATGCAAGCACTCACCCCCAGTCAACTGATCTGGGTTTAATCCATCATCATTCTTCAGCTCACTCCGCCAACCCAGTTCCGACATGGCCATATGCAAATCAGTCTGACCCTGTGCCTCATGGGAACAGTCCAGCCTGAACTGCCAAGCCATGTCTTCCCTGGACTGGAAACAAGCATTCTGGGACCGGTTTCAGGTTATAAATTGTAAATTGATACTTGTATAGCGCACTACTCACCCGCAAGGGTCTCAAGGCGCTTGTAAGAATACCGCTGTGGAACCCATCCTGGCTTTCCCTGTGAGGTGTCCACTCCTGGGCACCCCCAAGGTGGAGGCCAGGCATCCTTAGCGTTGTGGGGGCCGTTGTGGAGATTAAGCAAGCTATTGCCCAGAGTTGCAGAGTGGGACTGCCATGATTGGAATAGGCACAGAGGCGAGAATTATCAGGTTCGTGGAATTTTTTAGCCCAAGACCCGCCGAGGCGGGGAATTGAACCCTGGTCCCGGGCTAGACCTCTGCATCAGGGTCTGCCGCTGTAACCATTGAGCCACACTTCTCCTCATAACCCTCATCACCCATCCAGTGACCAAGTGAGCAAGGGACCCACGTCTGGGCATACCCAGCCAATTTAGGCCAAATTTAGCAAAACCAAAGGGGATGATGGACGGAGTGTTGAACAGTGCAGGCACTCAACCCCAGTCAACTGATCTGGGTTTAATCTATCATCATTCTTTAGCTCACTCCACCACCCCAGTTCAAACATGGCCATATGCAAATCAGTCTGACGCTGTGCCTCATGGGAACCGTCCAGCCCAAACTGCCAAGCCATGTCTTCCCTGGACTGGAAACAAGCATCCTGGGACCGGTTTCGGGTTCATAACCCTCATCAGCCAGACTATCTTGAATCCAGTGGCCAAGTGAGCAAAGGACCCACGTCTGGGCATACCATGCCAACTTAGGGCGAAATTAGCAAAACCAAAGGGAATGATTGACGGAGTGTTGTACAGTGCAAGCACTCACCCCCAGTCAACTCATCTGGGTTTAATCCATCATCATTAATTAGATCAATCTGCCACCCAGTTCAGACATGGCCATATGTAAATCAGTCTGACCCTGTGCCTCATGGGAACAGTCCAGCCTGAACTGCCATGCCATGTCTTCCCCGGAACGGAAACAAGCATCCTGGGACCGGTTTTGTGTTCATAACCCTCATCAGCCAGGCTATCTTGAATTCAGTGGCCCAGACGTGGGTCCCTTTCTCACTTTGCCACTGGATTCAAGCTAGCCTGATGATTATCCAGAAACGTGTCCCAGGATGCTTGTTTCCGGTCCAGGGAAGACATGGCTTGGCAGTTCGGGCTGGACTGTTCCCATGAGGCACAGGGTCAGACTGATTTGCATATGGCCATGTCTGAACTGGGGTGGCGGAGGGAGCTTAAGAAAGATGATGGATTAAACACAAATTAGTTGACTGGGGATAAGTTCTTGCAATGTTCAACACTCTGTCCATCATCCCCTTTGGTTTTGCTTTGTTCGCCCTAAGTTGGCAGGGTATGCCCAGACGTGGTTCCCTTGCTCACTTTTCCACTGTATTCAAGATAGCCTGGCTGATGACGGCTGATTAGCCAGAAACCGGTCTCAGGATGCTTGTTTCCAGTCCAGGGAAGACATGGCTTGACAGTTTGGGCTGGACTGTTCCCATGAAGTACAGGGTCAGACTGATTTGCATATGGCCATGTCTGAACGGGGTAGCGGAGTGAGCTTAAGAAAGATGATGGATTAAACCCAGATCAGTTGACTGGGGATGAGTGCTTGCAATGTTCAACACTCTGTCCATCATCCCCTTTGGTTTTGCTTTGTTCGCCCTAAGTTGGCAGGGTATGCCCAGACGTGGTTCCCTTGCACACTTTTCCACTGTATTCAAGATAGCCTGGCTGATGACGGCTGATTAGCCAGAAACCGGTCTCAGGATGCTTGTTTCCAGTCCAGGGAAGACATGGCTTGATAGTTCAGGCTAGACTGTTCCCACACGGCACAGGGTCAGACTGATTTGCATATGGCCATGTCTGAACTGGGGTGGCGGAGTGAGCTTAACAAAGATGATGGATTAAACCCAGATCAGTTGACTGGGGGTGAGTGCTTGCAATGTTCAACACTCCATCCATCATTCCCTTTGGTTTTGCATTGTTCGCTCTAAGTAGACAGGGTATGCCCAGACGCGGGTCCCTTGCTCACTTTGCCACTGGATTCAAGCTAGCCTGGCTGATGACGGCTGATTAGCCAGAAACCGGTCCCAGGATGCTTGCTTACGGTCCAGGGAAGACATGGCTTGGCAGTTCGGGCAGGACTGTTACCATGAGGCACAGGGTCAGTGTTAGATTTGGGATGCTCTAGTTGGCACAGGTTGGTACTTGTGACAAATAGGGACCCTCTCCTCTAGTCAGGGAAAGGGGGATTTCACTCCTAAAATAAATCCTGCTCACCCTCAAGGTATCGTGTTGAGAGCAGCCAAGGCTTTATTTCAGAGGCGTTGTAAGTTAAGCAGTTGTGACCACATACAGTAACCCAGTGACAACACTACAAATGGACACCATACAGTTTTTATATAAAAAATAAGTAGACTTTATATAGAGTTACCACAAGAGCATAAACAACACAAATACACACTATGATTACTTTAAGATGGTAGATTTAAGCTTAGTTCAGTTCAGTTCTTAGATGCGACACTCTGCGTCAATGTACCTTAAGTTGGTTTGCGCTTCCAAAACAAGCAATACCAAAGGGAGTGGTGATGGACGGAGCATCTGAACCAATCAAACACTCCAAAACAAGCAATGTCGCAGCGATGGGAAATGCGTCAAAGTTCAGGTGCAAAGAAATAAAGACGTGAAGATCTTCCAGATGCGGCACGCTTCATCGCCGAGAAGCGTGCCGCATCTGGAAGATCTTCACGTCTTTATTTCTTTGCACCTGAACTTTGACGCATTTCCCATCGCTGCGACACGCATCTAACCGAGAAGCTCTCGGTTAGATGCGTGGACTGAAGCGACGACATCCTTACGATGCGACGGCAACAGCTCCAGCGGCGATGCTCTTCTTTACGATGCGTGAAGCTTCTGCTCGATGCGACAACTACAGCGGTGACACCCATTATGCGACGGCAGCAGCTCTGACGGCGGTGAGCTTCTCGGGGATGCGAGGTGCTCTTGGTCGATGCTATGCAATGCTACAGATCCAGCGGCGACACCCTACTTCAGAGTTGCGACGGCAGGCACAGCGACGGCGACATGCTCCGACCTCGTTGCGAGATTCTTCTCCTGATGGGGTGCAGTGCGACAACCACAGCGGCGACACCCTCTTTCTTCGGAGTTGCGACGGCAGCAGCGACGGCGACACGCTTCCTCTCTGTTACGGCAGGCTTCTCTTCGATGTGGTGCAGTGCGACAGTTCCAGCGGCGACACCCTTCTTTCTCCGGAGTTGCAATGGCAGGCACAGCGACAACGACACGCTTCTTCTTGTTGAGTTGTTCTTCCAGCTCCTTGCGACACGCAGTTCCTCAGAAGGCCCAAAACAGCAGCAGGCACTTCCAAAATAACTCTGGGGAGCTGAGGGGTGAAGTCTGTTGTCCCTGAGACTTTAGCAGGAGGCAAGCTCGTTTCCAAGCCCTCGGAGATCCTTCACAAGTTGAAAGCAAAGTACACAGCGTTCCTTTCTCCTTCTTTTGGCAGTCAGGCAACCACTGCAGGCCAATCCCGCAAGCAGCACTTCAGCTTGGGAATAGTCTCTCCTCAGTTTCTTCAGGTTCCTCTCCAAAGTAAAGGTTTCTTCTTGTAGACCAAAAGTGATGTAATTTCATGGGAGCAGGGTCCCAACAATTGTACCCCAAAATGCTTTGTTCTCTGAGGGGAGAGGGGCCTGTGCCTAGTCCAAACCAGTTCCTGAGCACTTTGTTTACCAGACTTCTCCTTTCCCATCATAATGCAGGGCAGAAACATCAGCCGCCCCACAGGCGGTGGAGCCAGCATTCTGGAAGGCAAGTACAGTCCTGGAGTACTTTGTTGACAGGACTCCTTCTCTTCTTTCAGTGTGCAGGGCAGAGACATCAGCAACTCCCCAGGGGGTGGAGCTAGCATTGTGGAAGGCAGGCACAGCCCTATTCAGAGTTCAGGTGCACTCCTCCCTCCCATCTAGATGCAGATATCTCTATTCACCACTGGGTGACTCAGCCTGTCTCCTGGAATTCCCCAGCCCTGTCACTTCATGAAACCAGACATAGGAATACACAAACTAGCAGAGGCAGGTTTGAATGGTTAGACAAGCAAAGACCTACTTTCTAACAGTGGTATTTGCAAACACAGAATATTAAAATAAACTTCACTAAAATATGTATTTTATTATTCTGCGTTCAGGCATACTAAACTCGAATTTCTACCACGTTCTCCAAGCCTGTTAGGATTATAAAATGTAACAATTCTTCAGCCCATTCTGGCCTATGGAGAACAGGTAGCCTTGCAATAGTGAAAAACGAAAATGGCTGTGATTCACTATTAGGACATGCCTCACACATCAGGGCTTGTCCTACCTTATACGTACAATGCACCCTGCCCTTGGGCCCACCATAGGGGTGACTGATATGAAGAAAAGGGAAGGGTTAGGGACTGGGAAGTGGGTGCACTTACCTAGTCAGCATGACAGTACCAGACTGCACGCAGGCCCTGCAATGGCAGACCTTAGACACATTTTACAACGCTGCTTCTGTGGGTGGCACAACCAGTGCTGCAGGCCCACCAGCAGCATTTGGATTACACGCCCTGGCACACTCAGTGCACTAGACTAGAGTGTGACAAGTAAACCAAAATGGCCAAACATGGAATCACAAATCCATACATCAATTTACAATAGGGAGTGTGAGAAGTTAGCCTGGCATATGATGTCCACTAGTTCTAGTGGGCACCTTGCACCCGTCTAATCGACCCTTATTTGGTGGTTGTAAAGTCAACCTTATGGAAAGCTATCCTAGTGGTAGCATGGACCAGCAGTCAATAGGCTAAGACTTCAGAGAGCATGTGAAGCTGTTTGTTTTACCACTTATAATCCCTTGATGCCAAATGAAAGGACACCACACAAGGTATATATCAAATATATATGTATTTATTCTAAATACAACCCCTAAATACAACTATTAAAAACGGAACCTCCTGAGGCTTGAGCCGGGAGTAGAGCGAAATTGTGTACTTTTAACCTAAAGTGACAGAATTGTTTTGTCTTTTTAAAACTTGCACTCACCTGCACTGAGCACCTCGCGCTTTCACGAGTCCTCTGACAGCTGAGTTAAAAGCTGCCTCTGGCGAGGGTTTGTTTAGATTTCCCTGCCGCCATTGCCCAGGACACAGGCCACGCCCACCTGGCAAGGCCACACCCACCCTCCCCTCTCTCGCTATATAGAGCGCGCTGACTGCAAGCGCTGCTACTATTAAAAACGGAACCTCCTGAGGCTTGAGCCGGGAGTAGAGCGAAATTGTGTACTTTTAACCTAAAGTGACAGAATTGTTTTGTCTTTTTAAAACTTGCACTCACCTGCACTGAGCACCTCGCGCTTTCACGAGTCCTCTGACAGCTGAGTTAAAAGCTGCTTCTGGCGAGGGTTTGTTTAGATTTCCCTGCCGCCATTGCCGAGAACACAGGCCACGCCCACCTGGCAAGGCCACGCCCACCCTCCCCTCTCTCGCTATATAGAGCGCGCTGACTGCAAGCGCTGCTACTATTAAAAACGGAACCTCCTGAGGCTTGAGCCGGGAGTAGAGCGAAATTGTGTACTTTTAACCTAAAGTGACAGAATTGTTTTGTCTTTTTAAAACTTGCACTCACCTGCACTGAGCACCTCGCGCTTTCACGAGTCCTCTGACAGCTGAGTTAAAAGCTGCCTCTGGCGAGGGTTTGTTTAGATTTCCCTGCCGCCATTGCCCAGGACACAGGCCACGCCCACCTGGCAAGGCCACGCCCATATCTCATCCCCCCTGCCATCTATAAATCATGTGTTTATATAGGAAGCTTTCAAATCATCCGACAAGATCGTTCGGAGGGTAGAGGTGGAGGGTTAGCAATCATATTCAAAGAACAATACCACTGCAGACTCATCCCCGAAACTATTCCAGACTGTGAGAGCCTTGCTTTCTCGCTGGAGTTCTCCCCTAATCATTGCTTTTCGGGCACATTGATATACCGCCCACCCGGTCCCCCTAAACAATTTCACAATTTCTTACCAATAATTATGGCGCCACACGTTAGCGCTTCCGCCAACTATACCGTGTTAGGCGACCTCAATTTTCATTTTGATTCACCGCTGGACTCTTCTGCTATTACGTTAGCCGATGACTTGGCTGCGCTGCAACTTAGCCAACGAGTAAAAGCATCGACCCATGTGAAGGGTCACCTGTTAGACCCAGTGTTCAGTAACTGCGAGGACCTTGTGGTTGGGCCTCCGCTCCCCCTCCCGTGGACTGACCACTCTTTGGTGCCCTTTACTTGGTTTACTCAGAAAGCCGGTTCAGTAAAACCATCGATAAGACTTGCCAGATCCTGGGCACGGATACCTACAGAGGAATGGAAAAAGGTACTTATGAAAGAACTTCCCCCTAACAACGAGGATCCATGCTTGGCTAACCAGGCCTATGAAAACGGGATCCTGCACTCCCTCAAATCCATCCTCCCCCTCAAGAAATCAACGGTAAAACGCCTCCAAAAAACAGCACCGTGGTTTTCGGAGGCACTTAGGAACAAAAAGCGCCAATGTCGCAAAATTGAAAGAAAATGGCGCATAGACTACTCCATGGAGGAAAAGACTCGATATCGAGAGGAGATAAAAGCATATAAAAAGGAACTAAAAGCCGCCCAAGCAGTGTACTTCTCCGACAAGATTTTAGCTGCAAAATCCAAACCTAGAGAAATCTTTCAAACTTTGCAAAAACTCACAAAACTCCCGTCTCCAATTGCTTTGAAGGAAAAGTCTGTTTCCCAGTGCAATGACTTGGCTGAATTTTTTTCAGCTAAAGTAAATAAAATATATGCCTCTTTCCCCTGCACTCTCACTCCCACCCCTCCGCTAATTCAGGATAAAATCAAGACCTTAGACTCCGCGCCAGCCCCTCCACCTCTGCTCAGCCACTTTCCTTGCATGGATCTCGAAGTATTGGAGTCCATGGCTCGGAAAGTAAAATCCGGATCTCCATCTGACCCGGCACCTCCTGAAGCCATGATGCTGGTCTCTCAGACTGTCCTACCGATCATTAGGAACCTGCTAAACTCCTCCATTGCATCGGGCATTGTCCCTTCTGCTTGGAAACGGGCGATGGTCCGAGCGCTGATAAAGAAGCCCAATCTGGAACCATCGGACTTTGGGAACTATCATCCGATTTCCCTGCTTCCCTGGGTGAGTAAGATCGTGGAGAGGTATGTCAATCTCCAGCTGGTCAGCTTCCTTGAAGATAACCAGCTGCTAGACACCACCCAGACAGGGTTCAGGCCTAAGCATGGAACAGAATCCGCCCTCCTAATGGTCATCGAGGAGTCCAGGAAAATCCTTGATCAGGGAGGATCAGTGGCAGTGATCCTCCTTGATCTCAGTGCGGCGTTCGACACGGTCAGTCATGCCACCCTACTGAACCGTCTTTCGAATGTCGGCATTGTGGACAAGGCGTGGCTCTGGTTAAAATCTTTTATGAGCAACAGGTCATTCCAAGTGTTTGATGGACAGACAGTGTCTTCTAGCATTCCCCTGAAGTGCGGAGTCCCGCAAGGCTCCTCCTTAAGCCCCGCGCTTTTTAACGTCTATATGAGGCCACTGGCTGAGGTAGTTCGTCCGTATGGAGTCAAGATCATATCCTATGCGGACGATATCCAGCTGGTGGTCTCATTAGCGCAGGAGGCTCTCCAACCACGGTCAGGGGGACTTACCGAATGTCTGGAGGAGGTGAAGACCTGGATGACGCGGTCATCATTGAAACTTAATGGTGACAAAACGGAGCTCATGCTCCTGGGCCCTGCCGACCTCACATTCTTCAACTCACTGTGGCCCCCCTGTCTAGGTCCCCCTCCGGCCCCGAAGGATAACATCAAAAGCCTAGGGGTATGGCTGGACAGGAGTCTCTCACTCAACACCCAGGCCACAATGCTTTCAGCCACCTGCTTTGGAATACTCAGGACACTGAAGAAAGTCCTTCCTTTGCTCCCAATGGAGGCAAAGCAGATAGCCATACAGGGCCTGATACAATCACGGCTGGACTCCAACAACGTCCTATATCTGGGTGCACCAGAGTACACCTTAAAGAGATTACAGCTGGTGCAAAACTCCGCCGCGCGTACTCTGCTGCAGATCCCTCGTAGATTGCCAGTAAAGGCGGCTCTGACCAATCTCCACTGGCTCCCAGTGCGTAAGAGAGTCACTTTCAAAGCAATGTGTATTGCTCACCAGGCTTTCTGGGATTCGGGGCCCCTAATCACCCGTGATCTAGTAAGCCAGTATCACCCAGGTAGAAATCTACGCTCTAGTCAGGCCTTTATGGCAGCAGTCCCCAGAGTTAAAAGGTCTAGATCTGGCGGAAGGACGTTTGCCTTCAACGCCGCCAAGATCTGGAACTCCCTCCCGTCTCACTTGAGATCCAATCCTGATCTCGTTTCCTTCTGTAAACAATTAAAAACACACCTATTCAATTCCGTTTAATTTAACTCAGTTTTCCCTCCTTTTCTGGTTCTCAACCTCTTTATCCTTCACTGGTTCCTTTTTTTTAGCGCTTGGACGCCTCAGGGCAGCAATCGCGCTGGTATAAATTCACTTTCATTCATTCATTCATTCTGCACTCTTTATGTGGTCAGAGGTAAAAGTACATCACAAGTTACTCAATTAGCATACGATAAGTTGCACAATATACGGTAATGCCCTAGGGGCCTCACAAACCATATACTAAAAAAGTGGTATATGAACCACGTCTGAAACAGAGCGTAGGCCTAGGGCCTGGGGAATTGCTGGGGTTACACTAAACAACCAAAGGTTAGGAAGTAGGAGGCCCACGTGAGACGTGTGCAGTGTCTAACCACAGTCGTGAGTTACCATTGACTTATAATGGGAAACGAAGAAGTTACAAAGTTTTTGTTTAAAGGCACTTCCGGATGGAAGACAGCAAAACACCTTTAGACTAGGACACTTGGAGAGTCAATACCCACGGGAGCACGGGAGTACTCGTGTTACCTTACCCAGGGAAGCCCGGTGCATAGGTGCCTTTTGGTGTCAGGTTTCGTCGATGTTTTCTATGGAGATCTGCAAAGAAGTGCTCCAGGCGACCAGAGGAAAAGTGTCCGGGTGGATCCAAGGGTGGATCGAAGATCTGAAGAACCTGAAAGCAGAGAGGACAGAGTCTGGGTCACTAGCCAGTGACCAGGAAGGTACCAGGAAGGAACCAGGCGATGTCGCGATGATCTCAGGTGAAGAGGTGAAGCTTGTCTATGCAGCCACAAGGTCCAGGAGGTGTCGACGACAACCAGTAGCTGGATTCAAGCTGTCCCACAAAGGATCTAGATGACTGCAGTGTTGGTATCCGGATTGGACCCAAAAAGTCATAACAACTGCAACCCACACAGGAAGTGAAGATTGGCTTTGGTGCAGACCAGCAAGGTCTGTGGCGCTTCTCCTTTGCAGGGAAGCTGGAGCAAGCCTGGGGCAACCAGGAAAGCAGAATAGTTTGAAAGAAAAGTCTTTGGGGGGCACACTAGCCAACGGACTAGGAACCGGAAAGATGCGTTGAGCTGAAATGCAAGAGCAGGCCCCGCGCGGCACTCGTGGAGTTTGGAGGGCTGAGCTTTAGTGCAAATGGTGCTCGGGTCGGGGGCTTCTCGTACCCCAATGCACAACTGCAAGTTACCATAGGAGTAGATGCCGTTACCAAAATTCAGGAAGTCCAGGGTCTCCGGTCCCACGTCTCTCTTGTCCCCCACGGGTCTCAGCTTTGCTGTGGAACTGGGCCGGAGTCAGAGAAGTCTGAGAGTCCAGTTCCTGTGTCGCTGAGTCTTCGGGTTCCAGCGGGAGTGTCAACCAAGCAGATCGGAAAGTTACTGGTGGTGCCTGTTTGCACAGGGTGGTCACTCCTTGACGACAAGGGAGATGTCTTCTGTCGTCTAGTCAGAATAGAATGTCGAAGGTCCAAGAGTTCTGTATCAAAGTTTCGTTCCAGGATAATCTAAAGTCCTGGGGACACAGCTCCTATACTTATACTCAGTTAAGGGGCTGGATTACCTGCTAGGTCCCTCCTATGGGTGGACCTGAGAAGGGGGGGGTTACACCCCTTTCCCTTTGTCCAGTTTCGTGCCAGAGCAGGGCTGGAGTGCCCCAGCAACTGATTTGATCCGGGCTATGCATGAAGCACCTTGAGTGCCCCAGGCAGTGTCTGAAAAAGCATCTGCTGATGAAGCCCTCCCTGCCCCAATACACAAAACTCTGTCTGGGGAGGGGCTGGCACCTCCCTGGATGGGAAACCTATTGTCCAGGGCGCCCTTGCTGGAGTTTCCCCTAGCAACAGGAGGTCAGACTCGTGTCTGTGGCAGCAGCATCCATTTTGGGATGCTGAGGCTCTGTTTAACTTTAACAGGGTAAAGCAGTGACTACATGTCTTCTCTCTCTAGAAGGGTGGAATGCTACCCCCGCCACAAAGACTGGTGGGGGGGAAGTATTCCAAAGTGTTTGACACCTTATACGACATGTTTCGATAAAGCCAAACCAAAGTTAGCATTGACCTCGAGGATTATAATGCACTTAAAAGTATATTGTATGGCTATATCATAGAACAGCTATAAGGAGATGGTTCCGAAAGCTGCAGAGGGGCTAGGCTCATGCTAGGGCACCCTCTCACATAAAAACAAGCACTCTGTCTCCAGGATTGTCGAGGCCTACCATAGGAGTGGCTTATAGGTTACTATGTGTCTGTATATAAGGTAGATATAGGTATACTATATCTAAGTAAGGGGTGATTACACCACCTTACCCAGGCTGGGTGAACAGCCTGTGGTGTCAGTTTTGGAGGGCCAGCCAGGGGTGGCATAATACATGCTGCAGCCCCTGGTAGGCCTTGGATGCACCAATGCCCAGGGTACCTATGGTACACTATACAGGGGCTCACAGAGGTGAACCAATACCCAATATGGTATATCCCTAATGTACATGGAGTCCATTTTACATTGAGAGCAGATAGCCTGGGCCCTGAATAGCAGGATCCCAGACCAACTAAGTCGAAAACCAGTAAAACACTAGGCAAAAAGTTGGGGTACCCATATAGTCAGATATCCACCTTCCTACAGGGAGCACATGCACTGTGGCACTTAATAGCAGTGGCACAGTGCCCAAAGCATCTAGCACCAGCAAAAACACAGGAGGCAACAGCAAAAATAGAAGGGAGACCCACGCCAATGGTGCCAGGTCTAACATGTGTCCCCTCCAGCTGAAAAGTGGGGAGAACTACCCTAACTCCTGGGAGTTCTCTTCACTAAGGCGGAAAAATCTGGACAGACCATCAGCGTTGGGGTGTTCTGTACCAGGACGGTGTTCCACTGTGAAGTCCATACCCTGTAGGGAGATGGACCACCTCAACAGCTTTGGATTCTCACCCCTCATCTGCATCAACCATCTGAGGGGTCTGTGGTCTGTCTGAACCCGGAAGTGAGTCCCAAACAGGTATAGTCTCAGCTTCTTCAGTGCCCAGACCACAGCAAATGCCTCACGCTCAATAGCACTCCACCTCTGTTCCCGTGGAAGTAACCTTCTACTGATAAAGGCTACAGGTTGATCTAGGCCCTCATTGATCTGTGACAAAACAGCCCCCACACCATGCTCTGAAGCGTCTGTCTGGACAATGAACTCTCTTCAGAAGTTGGGTGCCAGGAGCACGGGCGCCGTGCACATGGCAGCTTTCAGGGCCTCAAAGGTTTTCTGACAGATGTCAGTCCAAATCTCTTTCTTGGGCTGCTTCCTGGAAGTCAGCTCTGTCAAGGGTGCAACAATGTTGCCATATCCCTTGACAAACCTCCTGTAATATCCTGTGAGTCCTAAAAAGGCTCTCACCTCTGTCTGGGTTTCGGGTGGCTCCCAAGCCAGGATGATTTCAATCTTGGGTTGTAGGGGCGCCAACTGGCCGCTCCCAACTTGATGTCCCAAGTACACCACAGAACCCTGCCCGATCTGACACTTACTCGCCTTGATCGTGAGGCCTGCCTTGCGCAGAGCCAACAACACTTCCCAGAGGTGGCGCAGATGTTCCTCCCAACTGACACTGAACACTGCGATGTCATCCAGGTAGGCGGCACTGAATTCCTCCAGTCCAACCAACACCTGGTTGACCAACCACTGAAAGGTGGCAGGAGCATTCTTCATCCCAAAAGGCATAACACGGAACTGGAAATGCCCATCTGGTGTGGAGAATGCTGACCTCTCCTTTGCCCCATCAGTCAAGGCGATCTGTCAGTACCCAGACGTTAAATCAAACGTGCTGAGGTATCGCGCAGCCCCCAGCCGATCAATGAGCTCATCAGCTCTGGGGATGGGGTGCGCGTCAGTCTTCATGACTGAATTGAGTCCTCTGTAGTTCACACAGAACCGGAGTTCGGTGTGGCACCCGGCGCTGCAGCCTTCGTTATCAAGACCACTGGGCTGGCCCAAGGACTGCTAGATGACTCAATCACCCCAAGTGCAAGCATCTTTGAGACCTCCTCTTTAATGCAAGCCCTTACCCTGTCAGTTACCCTGTAAGACTTGTGCTTCACAGGTAAGCTGTCTCCTGTCTCCACATCATGGACGCACCAATCTGTGACACCAGGAACCAGGGAGAACAGGCCAGAAAACTCTCCCAGCAACTGGCGGTAGTCATTCTATTGCTCAGGCGTCAGGGTGGAAGAGAGGTTAACACCATCCACTGACCCATCTTGCTCTGAGGCTGACAGGAGGTCAGGAAGAGGCTCAGTCTCCTCCTTCATCCCAGCATCTGTTGGCAAGAGCATGCCCACTTCAGACCTCTTAAGTGGGGCTTAAGGCGGTTGACATGTAGGACCCTCAAGGGGTTTCTAGGAGACCGCAAGTCCACCAAATAGGTAACAGGACTCTTGTGCTCCATAACCTCAAAAGGTCCGGTCCACTTATCTTGGAGCGCAGGCTTCCACTGGACGGTGTTCCACTGTGAAGTCCATACCCTGTAGGGAGATGGACCACCTCAACAGCTTTGGATTCTCACCCCTCATCTGCATCAACCATCTGAGGGGTCTGTGGTCTGTCTGAACCCGGAAGTGAGTCCCAAACAGGTATAGTCTCAGCTTCTTCAGTGCCCAGACCACAGCAAATGCCTCACGCTCAATAGCACTCCACCTCTGTTCCCGTGGAAGTAACCTTCTACTGATAAAGGCTACAGGTTGATCTAGGCCCTCATTGATCTGTGACAAAACAGCCCCCACACCATGCTCTGAAGCGTCTGTCTGGACAATGAACTCTCTTCAGAAGTTGGGTGCCAGGAGCACGGGCGCCGTGCACATGGCAGCTTTCAGGGCCTCAAAGGTTTTCTGACAGATGTCAGTCCAAATCTCTTTCTTGGGCTGCTTCCTGGAAGTCAGCTCTGTCAAGGGTGCAACAATGTTGCCATATCCCTTGACAAACCTCCTGTAATATCCTGTGAGTCCTAAAAAGGCTCTCACCTCTGTCTGGGTTTTGGGTGGCTCCCAAGCCAGGATGATTTCAATCTTGGGTTGTAGGGGCGCCAACTGGCCGCTCCCAACTTGATGTCCCAAGTACACTACAGAACCCTGCCCGATCTGACACTTACTCGCCTTGATCGTGAGGCCTGCCTTGCGCAGAGCCAACAACACTTCCCAGAGGTGGCGCAGATGTTCCTCCCAACTGACACTGAACACTGCGATGTCATCCAGGTAGGCGGCACTGAATTCCTCCAGTCCAACCAACACCTGGTTGACCAACCACTGAAAGGTGGCAGGGGCATTCTTCATCCCAAAAGGATTAACACGGAACTGGACCCACACCTTCTGTCAAGGCTGAAGCTCTACCAGAGTGGCCCTCTGGTCATACCAGTGCTTCATCTCCTCCTGGCTGGCCTCCAGATTCACCTGAGCGAGTTCACTGAAGCGCCTGGTCTGCACTCACTAAGTAGTGTTCACCAGTCACTGTACATGAGTCACAAATGCAAATTCAAAATCCCTCCGCTGCCACCAATGTTAGATTTAGGGGTCTCTAGTTGGCACAGGTAGGTACTTGTGACAAATAGGGACCCTCTCCTCTAGTCAGGGGAAAGGGGATTACACTCCTAAAATAACCCCTGTTCACCCTCAAGGTAGCGTGGCAAGAGCAGCCAAGGCTTTATTTCAGAGGCGTTGTAAGTTAAGCAGTTGTGACCACATACAGTAACCCAGTGACAATACTACAAATGGACACCACACAGGTTTTATATAAAAAAATAAGTAGACTTTATATAGAGTTACCACAAGACCATAAACGACAAAAATACACACTATGATTACTTTAAGATGGTAGATTTAAGCTTAGTTCAGTTCAGTTCTTAGATGCGACACTCTGCGTCAATGTACCTTAAGTTGCGTTCCGCTTCCACGACAAGCAATGTCGCAGCGATGGGAAATGCGGCAAAGTTCAGGTGCAAAGCAATTAAGACATGAAGATCTTCCAGATGCGGCACGCTTCTCGGGGATGCGAGAAGCTCTTGGTTCGATGCGTGGACTGAAGCGGCGACACCCTTACGATGTGACAGCAACAGGTCCTGCGGCAACACTCTTCTCCATGATGCGTGAAGCTTCCGCTCAATGCGACAACTACAACGGCGACATCCAAGATGCGCTGGCAGTAGCTCCAACGGTGGCGCGCTTCTCGGGGATGCGAGGTGCTTTTGGTCGATGCCGTGCAATGTTACAGTTCCAGCGACGGCACCCTCCTTCTTCGGAGTTGCGACAGCAGGCACAGCGACGGCGGTCTGGCAACCACTGCAGGCCAATCCCCCAAGCAGCACTTCATCTTGGTAATAGTCTCTCCTCAGTTTCTTCAGGTTCCTCTCCTCAGTAAAGGTTTCTTCTTGTAGTCCAAAAGTGATCTAATTTCATGGGAGAAGGGTCCCAATATGTATACCCCAAAATCCTTTGTCATCTGAGGGGAGAGGGGCCTGTGCCAAGTCCAAACCAATTCCTGAGCACTCTGTTTACCAGACTTCTCCTTTCCTTTCACAGTGCAGGCAGAAACATCAGACGCCCCACAGGAGGTGGAGCCAGCATTGTGGAAGGCAAGTACAGTCCTGGAGCACTTTGTAGACAAGACTCCTTCTCTTCTTTCAGTGTGCAGGGCAGAGACATCAGCCGCTCCCCATGGGGTGGAGCCAGCATTGTGGAAGGAAGGCACAGCCCTATTAAGAGTTCAGGTGAACTCCTCCCTCCCATCTAGATGCAGATCTCTCTATTCACCACTGGGTGACTCAGCCTGTCTCCTGGAATCCCCCAGCCCTGTCACTTCATGAAACCAGACATAGGAATACACAAACTAGCAGAGGCTGGTTTGAATGGTTCGACAAGCAAAGACCTACTTTCCAAAAGTGGTATTTGCAAACACAGAATATTAAAATAAACTTCACTAAAAGATGTATTTTATTCATCTGAGTTCAGGCATACTAAACTCTAATTTCAATCATGTTCTCTGAGCCTGTTAGGATTATAAAATGTAACAATTCTAACAGCTAATTCTGGCCTATGGAGAACAGGTAGCCTTGCAATAGTGAAAAACGAAAATGGCTGTAATTCACTATTAGGACAAGCCACACACATCAGGGCTTGTCATACCTTATACTTACAATGCACCCTGCCTTTGGGCCTACCATAGGGGTGACTGATATGAAGAAAATGGAAGGTTTAAGGACTGGGAAGTGTGTGAACTTGCCCAGTCAGCATGACAGTACCAGACTGCACGCAGGCCCTGCAATGGCAGACCTTAGACCCGTTTTACAAGGCTGCTTCTGTGAGTGGCACAACCAGTGCTGCAGGCCCACCAGCAGCATTTGGATTACACACCCTGGCACACTCAGTGCACTAGACTAGGGTCTGACAAGTAAACCAAAATAGCCAAACATGGGATCTCTAGTCCATACATCAAATTACAATAGGGAGCACTTGCACTGTGGCACTGAATAGCAGTGGCACAGTGAACCAGCAAAAACACATGAGGCAACAGCAAAAATGGAAGGGATACCCACGCCAATGGTGCCATGTCTAACAGTGAGCCTGATTTGCATATGGCCATGTCTGAACTGGGGAGGCGGAGTGAGCTTAAGAAAGATGATGAATTGAACCCAGATCAGTTGACTGGGGGTGAGTGCTTGTAATGTTCAACACTCCGACCATCATTCCCTTTGGTTTTACTTTCTTCACCCTAAATTGGCAGGGTATGCCCAGACGTGGGACCCTTGCTCACTTTCCCACTGGATTCAAGCTAGCCTGGCTGATGACGGCTGATTAGCCAGAAACCGGTCCCAGGATGCTTGTTTCCGGTCCAGGGAAGACATGGCTTGGCAGTTCGGGCTGGACTGTTCCCATGAGGCACAGGGTCAGACTGATTTGCATATGGTCATGTCTGAACTGGGGTGGCGGAGTTAGCTTAAGAAGGATGATGGATTATACCCAGCTCAGTTGACTGGGGGTGAGTGCTTGCAATGTTCAACACTCCGTCCATCATCCCCTTTGGTTTTGCTTTGTTCGCCCTAAGTTGGCAGTGTATGCACCAGACGTGGGCCCCTTGCTCACTTTGCCCCTGGATTCAAGCTAGCCTGGCTGATGACGGCTGATTAGCCTGAAACCGGTCCCAGGATGCTTGTTTCCGGTCCAGGGAAGACATGGCTTGGCAGTTCGGGCTGGACTGTTCCCATGAGGCACAGGGTCAGACTGATTTGCATATGGCCATGTCTGAACTGGGATGGCGGAGTGAGTTTAAGAAAGATGATGGATGAAACCCAGATCAGTTGACTGGGGGTGAGTGCCTGCAATGTTCAACACTCCGTCCATCATCCCCTTTGATTTTGCTTTGTTCGCCCTAAGTTGTCAGAGTATGCCCAGACGTGGGTCCCTTGCTCACTTTGACAATGGAATCAAGCTAGCCTGGCTGATGACGGCTGATTAGCCAGAAACCGGTCCCAGGATGCTTGTTTCCGGTCCAAGGAAGACATGGCTTGGCAATTCGGGCTGGACTGTTCCCATGAGGCACAGGGTCAGACTGATTTGCATATGGCCATGTCTGAACTGGGGTGGTGGAGTTACCTAAAGAAGGATGATGGATTAAACCCAGATCAGTTGATTGGGGGTGAGTGCTTGCAATGTTCAACACTCAGTCCATCATCCCCTTTGGTTTTGCTTTGTTTGCCCTAAGTTGGCAGTGTATGCACCAGACGTGGGTCCCTTGCTCACTTTGCCCCTGGATTCAAGCTAGCCTGGCTGATGATGGCAGATTAGCCTGAAACCGGTCCCCGGATGCTTGTTTCCGGTCCAGGGAAGACATGGCTTGGCAGTTCAGGCTGGACTGTTCCCATGAGGCACAGGGTCAGACTGCTTTGCATATGGCCATGTCCGAACTGGGGTGGCGGAGTGAGTTTAAGAAAGATGATGGATGAAACCCAGATCAGTTGACTGGGGGTGAGTGCCTGCAATGTTCAACACTCCGTCCATCATCCCCTTTGATTTTGCTTTGTTCGCCCTAAGTTGTCAGGGTATGCCCAGACGTGGGTCCCTTGCTCACTTTGACACTGGATTCAAGCTAGCCGGCTGATGACGGCTGATTAGCCAGAAACCGGTCCCAGGATGCTTATTTCCGGTCCAAGGAAGACATGGCTTGGCAATTCGGGCTGGACTGTTCCCATGAGGCACAGGGTCAGACTGATTTGCATATGGCCATGTCTGAACTGGGGTGGTGGAGTTACCTAAAGAAGGATGATGGATTAAACCCAGATCAGTTGATTGGGGGTGAGTGCTTGCAATGTTCAACACTCAGTCCATCATTCCCTTTGGTTTTGCTTTGTTCACCCTAAGTTGGAAGGATAAGCTCAGACGTTGGTCCCTTGCTCACTTTGCCACTGGATTCAAGCCAGCCTGGGTGATGGCAGCTGATTAGCCAGAAACCGGTCCCAGGATGCTTGTTTCCGGTCCATGGAAGATATGGCTTGACAGTTCAGGCTGGACTGTTCCCATGAAGCACAGGGTCAGACTGATTTGCATATGGCCATGTTTGAACTGGGGTGGCAGATTGATCTAATTAATGATGATGGATTAAACCCAGATGAGTTGACTGGGGATGAGTGCTTGCACTGTTCAACACTCCGTCCATCATCCCCTTTGGTTTTGCTAACTTCGCCCTAAGTTGGCAGGGTATGCCCAGACGTGAGTCCCTTGCTCACTTTGCCACTGGATTCAAGGTAGCCTTGCAGATGACGGCTGATTAGCCAAAAATCTGTCCCAGGATGCTTGTTTCCGGTCCAAGAAAGACATGGCTTGGCAGTTCGGGCTGGACTGTTCCCGTGAGGCACCTAGGTTCTGAAAAGGGCTGTCCTCTGCCACCACAATGCTAGATCCACCCCCTGTGGAGTGTCTGAGGTCTCTGCCCTGCACCTTGTAAAGAGAGAGGGAAGACTGTCAACAGAGTACTCCTGGACTGTACTTGTCACCACATTGCTGGCTCCACCTCCTGCGGAGCGTCTGATGTCTCTGCCCTTCACACTGAAAGCAGAAGCCTGCATCCTATCAACAAAGTGCTCAGAAACTGGACTTAACAAGGAAAAGTCCCCCTGGCCTGAAAGAACAAAAGAAATGCAGTATAAGTATAGGAGCCCTGCTCCTAAGAAATCAGATCCAAAGTCAAAGTCAAAAGGCTTTATTTCGATAAAAAAAATTAAAAAAAGCAGCACAAAAAATCACAATGGTACAGTTTTAAAAAACAGACATAAACTTGAAACAAAAAATTTGACCTATTTAGAAAGGATTGCTTAACAAAAAAAAGGACAGTAGATTTTACAATAAATATTTAAAAAGGATTTACACAAATGATACTAGCCTATTAGTTCATTAAGTTTTTACAGATTAGCGAATCAGGTCAAAAGGCAGTTCATTGGATTGATACATTGTAAAATGGGATTAAACAGTCAATTTTAGCCTTTTGGCTCGAATGGACCAAGCCCATGATAAACATTTGGCTAAAGCACAAACATAGGACACACGGCTGTCAGATATGAGTATCCTAATTGCTGCCTCATGACTCCTAGTACCCAACTGTCGACATACGTTTTTAAGCCAGACCCTCCTTGGTGTTGCATACTCGCTGCACTCAAACATAAAATGTGCCAATGTCTCTGGTTTGGCGAGGCATGCTGGGCAGAGCTCTGTCGTTTCCATACGAGATTTCCATCGTGAGGTGAAAGAATTAAGAGGAAGGGTTCCTATTCTGAATCTGAAGTACAGGGCCCTATCAAAAGGTTTTCCAATAATATCGAGATACAATTCCCGTTTGGGTCGATCTTTGAACCTCAGAAAGTCCTCCGTGAGCCTACCCAAGGTGGTACTCGTGTTCCTCTGAGAAAGGATCCAGTCCCAATAGAGCTTTTTAAGGACTAGCTTCGAGGGTGAAGTTCTATTCGACCATGCTTCGTTTAGGCCCAGTTTTGTTAGCAAGATCTTCATGTCTCTCAGCCATTTGATTTTGTGCCAACTTGGTGATGACATAATTTCAGCTAGTCCTTGGGCATATCCGCTAAGTTCTTCCACACGCCAAATACGTGCCCATAACAATAATAGGCGGAATTTTGCAACATCATCAATTTGGCGGCAGCCTAGGTCCAGCATTAGGGGGAGTGTAGGGGTGCCCTGCGGAAGGGACATAATTGCTCTACAAAATTTATTTTCTGATCTCGGCAAAGCGTCAGTAATGGATGAGCCCCAAAGTTCGGCCCCATAAAGGGCAGAGCTAACACCTTTAGCTGAGTAAATCTCGAGGACTGTAGCTATTGGTCTTATTGTACAGGATCGTTGCTCTTTCAAAAGGGCTCCTGTAATCCTCTTGTGAGTTAGGAACATTTTGTCCAAGTGTGGGGTCCATTCCATTTTGTGCGAGAGGCGTATCCCAAGATAGTCAAAAACCTCTACCCTTTCCAGGAGCACGGCATTCAGAGTGGGAGAGCGAACTTGTTGTTTAGGAGGATTCAGCACAAGGTACTTAGTTTTACTTGTATTTATTACCAGACCTCGTTTGGTGCAAAAGGATTGAAAATTGTCCAAAAGTCTCTGGAGGCCCATCGGGGATTTAGAAATTAAAAGCGTATCATCCGCGAAGAGGAGGGTTGGTATACGTTCGCCGGCCAGGGATGGTTCATCTGAAGGATGTTTCCGAAGGTGCTCAACCACCCCATTGATGTAAAGAGAAAAAAGGTTGGGGGCTAGGACACATCCCTGGCGGACACTTCTCTCAACCGGGATACTACCCGTTTTCTCCCCCCCAGGGCCCCACCTAACCTGGGCAAAACTATTGTGGTGCAGCCTGACAAGTAGGGATAGCAGAAAGTGGGGCAACCCCATATCGGCCAGTACACTCCATAAAGATTCCCTAGGTACAAGGTCAAAGGCAGTCTTTAAATCGATGAACGCGAGATAAAGACTGCCCTTGCCTATGACCACGACCTTCCAGTACACCATCATGAGTCTGAAGGCTTGCTCAATCGTCCCAGTGCCCACTCTAAAACCTGCCTGATAGTCAGAAAGAATTTTGTTTTCTTCTACCCAGTTTAAAATTCTGACCAGCAGGACCTTGCCGACTACTTTTTGGCTAATGTCTAACAAGCTGATCGGCCTGTAGTTTGATGGATCGTCCCTGGAGTCTTTTTTATGGATAGGGACCACCTCAGCCCCTTTCCACGATGAGGGAATAGGGGCACCTTTGCAGATGGCAGCAAGCAGAGAATGAATCAGTTTCCCCCATTTTACGCTGTCAGACTTTAAGAGGTCGCCAGGAATGCCATCCGGGCCAGCCGCTTTTTGTGGAATAATAGTGCTTATTGCATATTCCACTTCCTTGATCGTGAAATCAAAGTCAGTAGGCCGGATATCATAAATTTGAGGGAGCAATGGTAAGACCACCCCTCCCCCATCCGAATCACCATGACGGGTGTAAAGTTTGGACAAATGTTTGACCCACGCCTGACTTGGGATATTGCAGGTTATCAGGTCGCTATCTGGCCTGTTGCGAGCTCTTATGGTATCCCGAAATCAGATCCTGTTTGACCACGAATAACCTCTGCTCGACGAGAAGGACCTGGAAGAAGCTGTGAGGAGGAGTACTGTCCCTGACCTGGGGGACTGGCCTGCAGTGGGTGCCTTGCTGAGAAAGGAGAGAAAAAGGACTGAAAGAGACTTTTGCTACTTGTGCTTCAAACAATCTCCAAGGGTTTGTGGGTGAGCTTGCCCCGCACCGTGTGAGCCCGCTCTGCTTCGAGCCGTTCCTTGCACCGTCCCGCTGGGCCGCCCGCACTCTGCCTCATTCTTCCCCCCTTTTCGAGCCGCACTGCTCGCCTCGTGACCGCCCCCACCTCTGGAAGCCGAACGGAGTGCCTCACGAAGCCAAGCACGAAGCGAACCAGCCACCTTACATCGCACTCGTGATCACCGGGGCCGCGCCGCACTAAGAGAGCCCAGCTGTACGCCTCGTACTGGCTGCCTCGTGCCGCGCCTGCCCACATTGAATCAGCAGCTACGAACCAAAGGTACGGCTCGAACGCCGTGAACGCCGGAGGCAAACCGCATCGCCCGCCCTGCTCCTCAAAGCCCTCCTCCTGCTCTACGCCTTGCATGAGACGCCTACCAGAGCCGGGGCCCGCCTCACAGAGGAGCCGCCAGCATCTTTGTGTTGCCTGCACGTCCCGGACGCCGCATTCGAACGGGACTCCTCATCCCTGAAAAGATACTGTCACTCAACATGTACCACAGTGTGTACGCCACGGACCACGGAGTCCACAACGCTGGTTTAATACCTTTTTGACATTGTTTTTCAACGCTAAGAATCAGACAAAAGTGCGCAACGCGCACAGGAACCAAGATTTACGCATTTTTAACAGAATCCTCATTTTATTGCTAAATAGTATTATGGCCCCATTTTACAAACGTTATTTGAGTCTTGTGCTAAGCCTTATATAAAGATACTTATTTTTTTATACAAAACTAGACTGGTGTCCATTTGTGGTGTGTCATTGAATTACTGTATGTGGTCATAAATGCTTAACCCATAACGCTCTGAAGTTTAGCCTTGTCTGCTCGCGCCACGCAACCTAGAGGGTGAGTAGGGGTTATTTTAAAGATTAAGGACCAGATGTAGGTCGGTCGGTAACGGCCGAAAATCTGTATTTTCGTCCGTTACCGACCGGTATTACAGATTTGGCATGTAGGAGCACAATTTTACAGAATCGGTAAATTTACTGATTCGGTAAATTTACCGATTCTGTAAAATACCGAATCGGTATTTTTACCGATTCGGTAATTCCCAGATGTAGGTGGGACTCTTTAGAGTCCCAAAGGCCCTACAAATTCGGTATTTTAACACCCAATCCAATTGGGTGTTAAAATACCGAATTCAGGTGTGCATGCACATGTGTGCATGCACACCTAGCCATGTGACAGACAGACATGCCCTTAGGGCATGTCTGTTTGCCACATGGCGCACATGCCTATTTTTGGGGTGCCAGAGGGTGTCAAAGTGACACCCCTGCACCCTTGCTAAAATCGGTATTTACCGATTCTGTAATTACAGAATTGGTATTGCCCATTGATTCCTATGGGCTTCACAGCCCATAGGAATCAACAGGAAATACCGATTCGGTATTTCCAGATTCAGTAAATACCGAATCTTAAAGATTCGGTATTTACACATCTGGAAATACCTACATCTCCCCCCTTCATATTTACCACTTCTTAAATACCGAATCGGTAAAATTCGGTATTTAAGAAGTGGTAAATAAGAATTACCTACATCGGGCCCAATGTCCCTTGCCCTGACTAGAGGAGAGGGTCCCTGCTTGTCACAAGTACTCACCTGTGCCAACCAGAGACCCCAAAATCTAACATTGAAGGCAGCGGTGAGGGTTTCGAATTTGCATTTGTGATTAATATACAGTAATTGGTGAACACCACGTAATGAGTTCTGCCCAATAACGCAGCCACATACTTGTTGATTTTTGTTTTTGCCAAGAGATCTCCATTTTTTTTAAAAAGAAAAGTCATGCCTGATTCAGTCAATGGAGAAAAGGCAGCATCTGTAGTATCTGACATTGAAGGAATAGAATGGGAAGAAGAGAGACTAGAGAGCTACTCCTTAGCCCAGCTGAAGGGCTTCTGCAAAAAGTTTAGAGTTTCACAGTCTGGATGTAAAAACAAAGCTCACTTCCAAAAGGCACTGAGGGCCTTGATTGAGTCAAGGGCACCTGAGAATAGAGTGGAAATTGAACCAGCAGAAAACATTCATGATTTTGGCAAAGTCCTGTCGCCAGAGGAGTTGGCAGACAGGAAGGAAACCCGGGCACATGCAATGGAGATGGCAAAACTAAATGGTCAGCTGGAGATGGAAAGCTAAAGGCTGGCTATGGAAGAAAGAAAAATTCAAATGGAGCATGAAATGAAGTTGAGGGAGCTGGAGCAGAAAGCTGAAAGTATGGAAACTACTCCCTCTGGTGGCAGCGCATCACCAGTGCAGATAGAATCAAGCATGTACATGCCAAAGGATGTGGTGAAAGAACTTTTTAAGAATGATGACATGGGGCAGTGGTTCAAGGCCTATGAGGTAGCCATGTCTCCCACCGGGTCCCTGAGAGAGATTGGGGAGTGGGGTTGTTGGGGCAGTTCCTTAGTGAGGGGCGGGACACACTGCTAGATTTGCCCTCTGAAGTTTATAATTCTTAACCACACATGAAGGAAGCTTTGATGACCAGGTATGGGTTAACTCCTGAATTGTACAGACAGAGGTTCAGGGGTTGTTCAAAGATTCCTAACAGTATGTATGTTGAGTATGTAACTTTTTTCTGCAGAGCACTGGATGCTTGGATGAAGGGTAGCAAAGTTAATGATTTTCAAGGTCTCTTTGATTTAATTGCATGGTAGCACTTGTCTAGTAATTGATTTCCTGAGCTACCCCAGCACCTGATTGATAGCAAGCTTACTAACCCTAGGAAGCTCGCTGAAGAGGCGGACCGGTGGGTCAGCACCAGGGTCCACAAGGGTCAAGTGGGAGACTCCGCCAAGGGTAGGCAGGGTCCCCAGCAGAGGAGTGGGGGGGACAAGGGCAAACAGAGGGAGTTTCAGAGAGGCCCCAAAGTAATCCTCAAGGGAACCAAGGGAAAGGTTCTCAGCCTCCCCACCCCAGAAACCGACCGGGGCCCCGAAAGGTACCCCTGTTCAAAGAGGGCCCCTAAAGTGTTACAAATGTGGTGAACTGGGGCATTTTGCCAATGATTCCAAGTGTCGCCTGTTTGGTAAACCATCACCCACTGGTGCTCCGCCCCGGCAGGTGGCTTGTGTACCTTTGAGGGGGAGGTAGAAGTCCAAGGTGGGAGGGATCCTGTTCAGATGACCCTGGTCTCGTTAGAAGACAGTGAGATGGTCCCTGAGAACCAACTGCCCTCTAACACTAAGAAATATGGGCAGTGGGTGACCGTCAATGGCAAAAGGGTGGAGGCTCTTAGAGATACAAGAGGCAGTGTGACTTCTGTCAAGCAGCACCTGGTGTCTCAAGAGCAGGTTGTCCCCCATGCATACTGCCGGGTTGTCAACGCTGACAACACAGAGAGTTGTTGTCTAATGGCTCAGGTTCCCTTTGAGTGGGGAAGGTCTCTGGTACTCTTTAACTAGCTGTGAGAACTGCCATGCTTGTAGACTGTTTGTTAGGGAAAGACTTGGAAAGTTCACCTTGGGAAAAGTTGGAGAAAAGTACTCACCTAAGGATGGTGGGTCTGCCTGACTGGGCGTGCGTGACCACCCGGTCAATGGCAGCCAGTAGGGGTGCTCAAGAGGTCCTGGAGCCTAAGGGAGAGGCCCAGGAACCGGCCTTGGAGAGAAGGTGCAGGAGGCGCGGGAAACCGGCCCCTGAAGTTCCCATGGCCGAGGAGGAAGCAGACCTTGAGGGGGATGTCCTTTAGCCTACCGGGGAACAGATAGCTGAACTGGGGGACCTGCCTGAGCTGACCCATTGGCAGCAGGAAGGAGGCCCCTCCAGGGAGGAATTATGCAGGGCGCAGAAAGAGTGTCCTTCTCTCATAGGTCTGTGGCAGCAGGCTGCAGACCAGGCCAGCGGTGATCAGTCTGGAACACATTTAATTTATTGGGAGAATGACCTCCTGTATTCAGAGCCTAAGGTTGATGAACCTGGGTCAGCACGTGCACTGGTGGTACCCCAGAGATTCAGGGCCTTCCTACTGGGGCTGCCTCACGATATGCCATTGGCAGGGCATTTGGGGCAGGACAAAACCTAAGAAAGGCTTGTCACCCACTTTTATTGGCCTTAAATCCCCAAGAACTCAGATCCTCACTGTAGGACCTGCCAGACTTGCAAGGCAAGTGGAAAGAGTGGGAGGAAGCAGAAGGCTCCTCTCCAGCCATTCCCTGTAGTCAGTACCGTATTCCAGCGAGTGGGAATTGACATTGTGGGGCCACTGGACAGCCATGGGCAACAGGTTCATCCTGTTCCTGGTGGACCATGCCACTGTTTACCCGGAAGCCATCCCTCTGAGGACAGTGACGGCCCACGTGGTGGGACGTGCGCTGATGGGAATTTTCTCCAGAGTGGGATTCCCTCTAGAGTTGGTGTCTGACCGGGGTACTAATTTCATCTCCAAGTATATGAACTCCCTTTGGCAAGAGTGTGGTGTAACCTACAAATTCACATCGCCTTATTACCCACAAGGAAACGGGTTGGTTGAGAGATTCAACCGAACTCTGAAGGGCATGATTATGGGTCTGGAAGAACCCATGAGGCATAAGTGGGAGGTTCTCTTTCCATGCCTGCTCTTTGCTTACCGTGAGGTACCACAGAAGTCTTTAGGGTCCATCCCCTTTGAGCTCCTGTATGGCCACCCAGTGAGAGGACCTCTAAGTCTGGTCAAGGAAGGCTGGGAGCAATCTCCCAGGAAACCTCCCCAGAATGTATATAGCTACATGCTGGCCTTCAGGAACCAGACTAGGCGTTTCAGAGCACTTGCTGAGGCAAATCTGGAAGCCAGCCAGGAGGAGATGAAGCAGTGGTATGATCAGAATGCCACTCTGGTAGAGCTTCAGCCTGGACAAAAGGTGTGGGTCTTGACCCCCGTGGAGCCTTGTGCGCTCCAGGATAATTGGACAGGCCCCTTTGAGGTTGTGGAGTGCAAGAGTCCAGTTACCTATTTGGTGGACTTGCAATCTCCCAGGAACCCCTTGAGGGTCCTGCATGTCAACCGCCTTAAGCCCCACTTGGAGAGGTCCGAAGTGGGCATGCTCTTGGCAACAGATGATGGAATGGAGGAGGAGACTGAGCCTCGTCCTGACAGCCAGCGAGCAAGATGGGTCAGTGGATGGAGTCTACCTCTCACCCACCCTGACCCCTGAGAAACAGAATGGCAGTTCTCTGACCTGTTCTCCCTGGTTCCTAGTATCACTGACTGGTGCGTCCATGATGTGGATTGTTAGAAAATGGGATTTTCGGTTGGCTAAGGCTTGCGCCAAAGCCAGGCAGAAACCACCACTCTAGTCAGGGCAAGGGAGTTACACGCCAAAGATAACCCCTGCTCACCCTCTAGGTAACGTGACACGAGCAGTAAGGCTTATCCCGGAGGCAATGTAAGTTAAGTATTTGCGCACGCACCCACCAGCAACAACATCTTAGGCTCCCCACAAAAGGAACTCCACACAAGGTTATATGTAAAACTAGCTTTTGTATTATACCAAACACATTAGATAAGAAACACACACTTTACAATGTGCCATAGGCACGGGCAGAATTCTCAGGGGATTATGTACATGGGACAGGGCCACGTGGGCCACTGTCAGGAATAAGCACTTTTAGAACTAACACTTGGTAGAATTAGCACTTTGTAGGAATAACACTTAGCACATATAATAACTGTAGCACCAAAAAACAAATGTAGCACACAACCAGTAACCACTGGTAAAAGGTAAGTACCACCTACGCAATCCTTAACACTTTAGGCAAATATCACGCAGGGAACCATGAACTCTCTAGTAGAACCTATACTAGGAAAAACAACCTCCTAAGCATAAATATATGTCTAGAGGTATCAGAACAGGGTGCGCAAAACATTCTATACACAGTACATTCCCTAGCACCCTAAGAAGCACATTAATCACATTTAGCGCAGAAATCACATTAAAGTCCAGGTTGCTACACTGCGCAAAACCTAAAAGTAGCAGCTGCCCACTACTTGCTGTGCAGCTGAGGACAAGAACAGGCCCTAAACGCTGCAGCTGGCACTAAGTGCTGCGCAGCTGGGGAAGGCCAAAGTAGGGATGAAGGAGTGCGACTCACTCCTGAGTCCAAAGTACATGTCCCTAGAAAGGAAAACCTAAACAGTGCAGCTCCCCACTACTTGCTGGGCAGCTGGGATCTCAAAACTGTGACAGGCGCCCTTCCTAGCCCTTCAGAACAAAACTGCGTCAACTGTTGGAGCCCTCTGGCTCTAGAAATACATGTTGCGCATACGGTGGAGACCTCTAGGCTCTGAAATCAGCTATGCCCCTTGGAGCACTCTGGCTCCTAAACTAATTATGCGCATTCCAGAAAAAGAACTGGCCCCCAACGGTGGAGTCTCTGGCTCTAGGACAACGGGGGCCCTCAGGGGCAAGACCTGGGGCTTTTGGGATCATTGGGGCCATCGTTGGAGCCACGCATGGCTCTGGGGGACACGGGCCCCCGGCACCTCCACGGGCCTTTGAAACTACCAAAGAGCCATTGGTGGAGCGGCCCGCTGCCATCTGGGGCCACTCTGAAGAAGGGCACCACTCTGGCGCCTGGGGATCACATGTGGCCTTCCCCCCCCCGCCCCCGCCCCAGCCATCTAACTAACCGCTTTCGGCGCGGGGGGAGGCTCTCTTCATCAGGCGGCGGGGCAGGCACCGGCAATGTGCCTCGAGCCCCTCCGCTTCTCTGCAACCCTCGGTGATGCCTGCGGGGCTCTCCCTCACTTCTGGGAGCCCCGCCTTCGCACCATGCCTTACCCGGTCCTCTTTCCTCATGGGCCGGGACTTCGTGTAGAGCCCTCGAGGCTCCGGGCAGCGTTTCCTTCGCGGGCAGACTGGCAAAGCGGGCAAGGCTTCCCTCAGGCAGGGGGGAAGCGGAAGTGAGTCAATCCAGGCCCCGCCCACAGTCAGGCGCGGGCCTGACTTCTTGTTTTGCCGCGGCGGCGGCTTCTTGTGTCGGGGGATATAATGAGGGGTAGGCTGCCTCGGTAGAAAAAGTAAATAGCGGGGTGGGCACCCACGGTGATAACCACAAAAATAAGCGGGTGGCACCCGTGCTTTGTTAAATCTAAATACGGGCAAAACGCAGGGAGGGCATCCGCGAGGTACACAAGAGCAGGAGCGCTTCCTCCAGAGGGAATACAACAGCGCTCTGCCTATAAATGCAGAATAAAGTGCTCTCCAGGCGATGGGGGGTACAGAGCCCACCAGGCCCCCAAGGAATGACCCCCCAGGAAAGAAAAGGGCCCAGCAACAGGCAGGACATCACAGGACAAGGCTTCCAGGGCCAGGAAGAAGGGTCCACAAGAAGTCCATCAGCAATCCAGGGGCTGGGCAGGGCCCAGGGAGACAAGCCTTCCCCTGGGCCCCAGCAGCAGCACGCCCCTGGTAGATTCTAGTCAGGAAAACAAGAGAAGAACATTGAACATGAGGTCACAGCCTCATTTTATACACAAAATCCCTTTGTCTCTAGGGTGCAGGGTGGGGGAAAACCAGACGCAGCTGGTTCTGGAACACTTTGTTTTGCTCAGCCCCTCTTCCTATTCACAGGACAGGCTAGGGCCATCAGTCACACCACAGTCCCAGGTGCAGCCCCTCCCTGCCATCAACATGCAGATCTCCCCATTCACCACGGGGGCAGACCCATCCTGACTTCTGGTGCCAGGCACACCAGTCAGCTCAAGCCAATCACAAGCCAGACAGTCAATTCACATTTACAGCACAGGCAGGCCAACTTCTAGAAACACATTAAAGCCGCACACATCATCGCGCAGCATTTAATCACATGAGTACGCACATAACAAACTCAACCCTGCACTCCTCACCCATCAGGAATTACCATGGACACACATATCCCCCATGCATTCCTATGGGAGGGCAGGCCAATCTCACACACGCACTCAGAGAGCGCATGCACGTTACACTGCGCCACAGTGCTAAAGTGCGCAAGGACCAGAAATCACTATAATGATGTCACATTAAAAGGCAAAAAGTTCAGGGGTGATCCTGCCAGAAAGGCCAAATCCAACATGGATACAGAAGACAGTTTACCTATGAAGCACAAGGCTTACAGGGTGACTGACAGGGTCAGGGTCTGCATCAAAGAGGAGGTCTCGAAGATGCTTGCTCTTGGGGTGAATGAGTCCTCCAGCAGTCCTTGGGCCAGCCCAGTGGTCTTGGTCCTGAAGGCTGCAGCGCCGGGTACCACACCCGAACTCTGGTTCTGTGTGGACTCCAGAGGACTCAATTCAGTCACGAAGACTGACGCTCACCCCATCTCCAGGGCTGAAGAGCTCATCGATCGGTTAGGGGCTGCACGGTACCTCAGCACGTTTGACTTGACGTCTGGGTACTGGCAGATCGCCCTGACTGATGGGGCCAAAGAGAGGTCAGCATTCTCCACACCAGATGGGCATTTCCTGTTCTGGGTAATGCCATTTGGGATGAAGAAAGCCCCTGCCACCTTTCACAGGTTGGTCAACCAGGTGTTGGTTGGGCTGGATGAGTTCAGTGCCGCCTACCTGGATGACATCGCAGTGTTCAGTGTCACATGGGAAGAACATCTGCGCCACCTCTGGGAAGTGTTGATGACCCTGCGCAAGGCAGGCCTCACGATCAAGGAGAGTAAGGGCCATATCGGGCAGGGTTTTGTGGTGTACTTGGGACACCAAGTGGGGAGCGGCCAGGTGGCGCCCCTCCAACCCAAGTTTGAAACCATCCTGGCTTGGGAACCCCCAAAGACCCAGACAGAGGTGAGGGCCTTTTTAGGACTCACGGGGTACTACAGGAGGTTTGTCAAGGGTTATGGCAACATTGTTGCACCCTTGACAGAGCTGACTTCCAAGAAGCAGCCCAAGAAAGTGATTTGGACAGACACCTGTCAGAAAGCGTTTGAGACCCTGAAAACTGCCATGTGCACGGCGCCCGTGCTCCTGGCACCCAACTTCTCCAAAGAGTTTCTTGTGCAGACAGACGCTTCAGAGCATGGTGTAGGGGCTGTTCTCTCACAGATGACTGAGGAGGGCTTTGACCAACCTGTAGCCTTCATCAGTAGGAGGTTACTTCCAAGGGAACAGAGGTGGAGTGCAATTGAGCGTGAGGCTTTTGCTGTGGTCTGGGCACTGAAGAAGCTAAGACCCTACCTGTTTGGGACTCACTTACGGGTTCAGACAGACCACAGGCCCCTCAGATTGTTGATGCAAATGAGGGGTGAGAATCCAAAGCTGTTGAGGTGGTCTATTTCCCTACAGGGTACGGATTTCACGGTGGAAGATTGCGCTGGTACAGATCACGCCAATGCTGACGGTCTGTCCAGATTTTTCCGCCTTAGCAATGAGAACTCCCTGGGGTAGGGTAGTTCTCCCCACATATCAGCTGGAGGGGACACTTGTTAGACCTGGCACCATTGGCGTGGGTCTCCCTTCCATTTTTGTGACTGTTGCCTCATGTGTTTTGCTGATGTTAGCTGTTCAGAGCACTGTGCCACTGCCAATCAGTGCCACAGTGCAAGTGCTCCCTCTATAAAGTGTACATGTTGATTGGTTTCCATGATTGACTTATTTGGTTTACTGTCAGACCCCAGTAAAGTGAACCAGGAGTGCCAGGGCGTGTAAATCCAAATGCTGCTAGTGGGCCTGCAGCACTGGTTGTGCCACCCACAGAAGCAGCCCTGTAAAATGTGTCTAAGATCTGCCATTGCAGAACCTGCATGCAGTCTGGTACTGTCATGCTCATTGGGCAAGTGCACCCACTTGCCAGTCCCTAAACCTTCCCTTAACTTCATATTAGTCACCCCTATGGTAGGCCCAAGGGCAGGGTACATTTTAAGCATAAGGTAGGACAAGCCCTGATGTGTGTGGCATGTCCTAATAGTGAATTACAGCCATTTTCGTATTTCACTATTGTAAGACTACCTGTTCTCATAGGCCAGAATGCGCTGATGTAATTGTTACATTCTACATTCCTAACAGATTCAGGGAATATGGTAGAAATTCGAGTTTAGTATGCCTGAACTCAGAATAATAAAATACATCTTTTAGTAAAGTTTATTTTAATGTTCTGTGTTTGCAAATACCACTTTTACAAAGTTGGTATTTGCTTGCCTAACCATTTCAGCCCGCCTCTGCTCTGCATATTAGTTACCCCTATGGTAGACCCAAGGGCAGGGTGCATTGTAAGCATAAGGTAGGACAAGCCCTGATGTGTGTGGCATGTCCTAATAGTGAATTACAGCCATTTTCGTTTTTCACTATTGTAAGGCTACCTGTTCTCACAGGCCAGAATGGGCTGTTGGAATTGTTAGATTCTACATTCCTAACCGATTCAGGGAACATGGTAGAAATTCGAGTTTAGTATGCCTGAACTCAGAATAATAAAATACATCTTTTAGTAAAGTTTATTTTAATGTTCTGTGTTTGCAAATACCACTTTTAGAAAGTTGGTATTTGCTTGCCTTACCATTTCAGCCCGCCTCTGCTCTGATGTGTATCTGCTGTCTGGTTTCTGTGTGTGACAGGGCTGGGGAATTCCAGGAGGCAGGCTGGGGTTGCCAGGTGGTGAATAGGAAGAAGACAGCCAGATGGGAGGGAGGAGTGCACCAAGGTTCTGAATAGGGCTGTGCTCTGCCACCACAATGCTGGCTCCACCCACTGTGGAGTGTCTGAGGTCTCTGCCCTGCACCTTGTAAAGAGAGAGGAAAGACTGTCAACAGAGTACTCCTGGACTGTACTTATCACAACAATGCTGGCTCCACCTCCTGCGGAGCGTCTGATGTCTCTGCCCTGCACACTGAATGCAGAAGCCTGCATCCTATCAACAAAGTGCTCAGAAACTGGACTTAACTAGGCAAAGGCCCCCTGGCCTGAAAGAACAAAAGAAATGCAGTATAAGTATAGGAGCCCTGCTCCTAAGAAATCAGATCCTGTTTGACCACGAAGAACCTCTGCCCGACGAGAAGGACCTGGAAGAAGCTGTGAGGAGGAGTACTGTCCCTGACCAGGGGGACTGGCCTGCAGTGGGTGCCTTGCTGAGAAAGGAGAGAAAAAGGACTGGTAGAGACTTTTGCTACTTGTGCTTCAACCAATTTCCAAGGGCTTGTGGGTGAGCTTGCCCCTGAACGGAGTCCCAGGATTATTGGACTCCTCCTGCCTTCGCTGACAAATCTGCGGAACTTTGTCCTTCCTTTTCGCTGGAGCCGCGATCCCCAGTGCGCCTCGTCCCCTCCTTTGCCGTGACGCTTGTGCCTGGCCACCCCCGCACCGTGTGAGCCCGCTCTGCTTTGAGCCGTTCCTTGCACCATCCCGCTGGGCCGCCCGCACTCTGCCTCACTCTTCCCCCCTTTTCGAGCCGCACTGCTCGCCTCGCTGCCCCCACCGCAGGAAGCCAAACGGAGTGCCTCACGAAGCCATGGACGGCCCATACGCACGAAGCGTACCAGCCACCTCACATAGCACTCGTGATCACCGGGGCCGTGCCGCACTACGAGAGCCCGGCCATACGCCTCGTACTGGCTGCCTCGTGCCGCGCCTGCCCGCTTAGAATCAGCAACTACGAACCGAAGGTACGGCTCGAACGCTGTGAATGCCGGAGGCAATCCACATCGCCCGCCCCGCTAGGCCCCCCTGCTCTACGCCTCGCACCAAGACGCCTACCAGAGCCTGGGACCGCCTTGCAGAGCAGCCGCCAGCATCTTTGTGTTGCCTGCACGTCCCGGACGCTGCATTCGAACCGGACTCCTCATTGCAGAAAAGGTACTGTTACTCAACGCGTACCACAGTGTGTACGCCACGGACCACGGAGTCCGCAATGCTGGTTTAATACCTTTTTGACATTGTTTTTCAATGGTAGGAGTCGTACAAGAGTGCGCAACGTACACAGGAACCAAGAATTACGAATTTTTAACAGAATCCTCATTTTATTGCTAAATAGTAATTGTGCCCTTATTTTACAAACGTTATTTGAGTCTTGTGCTAAGCCTTATATAAAGATACTCATTTTTTCATACAAAACTAGATTGGTGTCCATTTGTGGTGTGTCATTGAATTACTGTATGTGGTCATAAATGCTTAACCCATAATGCTCTGAAGTTTAGCCTTGTCTGCTCGCGCCACGCAACCTAGAGGGTGAGCAGGGGTTATTTTAAAGAGTTGGGGCTAGATGTAGGTAAATAATTTTTACCGATTCTAAAATACCGAATTTTACCGATTTGGTATTTTAGAATCGGTAAATCTGATGTAGGTAAAAATCTGTATTTACCGATTCGGTAATTGCCCTTCATTCCTATGGGCCTGGAGGGCCATAGGAATGAATGTCAATTACCGAATCGGTAATTACCGATATGGTAAATACCGAATAATTCAAGGGTGGCAGTGTGGCACTTTGACACCCTGTTGCACCCCTAAGGGCATGTATGTGTGCCACATGGCACAAGTGTACATGCACAGATTTGCATATACACAGGTATTCGTTATTTACCACCAATTATTAGTTGGTGGTAAATAACGAATCCTTAAAGCCCTGTGACACTGTTTACAGTGCCACCTACATCTTAAAATACAGATTCTGTAATTTTACTGAATCTGTAATTTTACCGATTCGGTAAATTTACCGATTGGGTAAAATTACTGAATCTGTATTTTAAGATGCCCTACATCTCGGTATCCAAATACCGATCGGTAACGGCCGAATATCGGTATTTTCGGCCGTTACCAACCGGTATTTGGATACCTACATCTGGCCCTAAGTCCCTTGCCCTGACTAGAGGAGAGGGTCCCTGCTTGTCACAAGTACTGACCTGTGCCAACCAGAGACCCCCAAATCTAACATTGGAGGCAGCAGTGAGGATTTCGAATTTGCATTTGTGATTAATATACAGTAATTGGTGAACACCACGTAGTGAGTTCAGACCAATAACGCAGCCACATACTTGTTGATTTTTGTTTTTGCCAAGAGATCTCCCTTTTTTTTTAAAGAAAAGTCATGCCTGATTCAGTCAATGGAGAAAAGGCGGCATCTGTAGTCTCTGACATTGAAGGAATAGAATGGGAAGAAGAGAGACTAGAGAGCTACTCCTTAGCCCAGCTGAAGGGCTTCTGCAAAAAGTTTAGAGTTTCACAGTCTAGATGTGAAAACAAAGCTCCCTTCCAAAAGGCGCTGAGGGCCTGGATTGAGTCAAGGGCACCTGAGAATAGAGTGGAAATTGAACCAGCATAAAACATCCATGATTTTGGCAGAGTCCTGTCGCCAGAGGAGTCGGCAAACAGGAGGGAAACCTGGGCACATGCAATGGAGATGGCAAAACTAAATGGTCAGCTGGAGATGAAAAGCAAAAGGATGGCTATGGAAGAAAGAAAAATGTTCAAATAGAGCATGACATGAAGTTGAGGGAGCTGGAGCTGAAAGCTAAAAGTATGGAAACTACTCCCTCTGGTGGCAGCAAATCACCATTGCAGATAGAATCAAGGGTGTACATGCCAAAGGATGTGGTGAAAGAATTTTTTAAGAATTATGACATAGGGCAGTGGTTCAAGGCCTATGAGGTAGCCATGTCTTCCCACCGGGTCCCTGAGAGAGATTGGGGAGCGGGGTTGTGGGGGGCGGGTCCTTAGTGAGGGGCGGGACACACTGCTAGATTTGCCCTCTGAAGTTTATAATTCTTACCCACACATGAAGGAAGCTTTGATGACCAGGTATGGGTTAACTCCTGAATTGTACAGACAGAGGTTCAGGGGTTGTGCAAATATTCCTAACAGTATGTATGTTGAGTATGTAACTTTTTTCTGCAGCGCACTAGATGGTTGGTTGAAGGGTAGCAAAGTTAATGATTTTCAAGGTCTCTTTGATTTAATTGCATGGGAGCACTTATCTTGTAATTGTTTTTCTGAGCTAAGCCAGCACCTGATTGATAGCAAGCTGACTAACCCTAGGAAGCTCGCTGAGGAGGCGGACTGCAGGGTCAGCACCAGGGTCCACAAGGGTCAAGTGGGAGACTCCTCCAAGGGTGGGCAGGGTCCCCAGCAGAGGAGTGAGGGGGACAAGGGCAAACAGAGGGAGTTTCAGAAGAGGCCCCAAAGTAATCCCCAAGGGAACAAAGGGACAGGTTCTCAGCCTCCCCCACCCCAGAAACTGACCGGGGCCCCGACAGGTACCCCTGTTCAAAGAGGGCCCCTAAAGTGTTACAAATGTGGTGAACTGGGGCATTTTGCCAATGATCCCAAGTGTCGCCTGTTTGGTAAACCAGCACCCACTGGTGCTCAGCCCCGGCAGATGGCTAGTGTAGCCTTTGAGTGGGAGGTAGAAGTCCAAGGTGGGTGGGATCCTGTTCAGATGACCCTGGTCTTGTTAGGAGACAGTGAGATGGTCCCTGAGAACCAACTGCCCTCTAACACTAAGACATATGGGCAGTGGGTGACCATCAATGGCCAAAGGGTGGAGGCTCTTAGAGATACAGGAGCCAGTGTGACTGCTGTCAAGCAGCACCTGGTGTCTCAAGAGCAGGTTGTCCCCCATGCATACTGCCGGGTTGTCAACGCTGACAACACAGAGAGTTGTTGTCTAATGGCTCAGGTTCCCTTTGAGTGGGGGGGTCTCTGGTACTCTTCGAGTAGCTGTGAGAACTGTCATGCCTGTAGACTGTTTGTTAGGGAATGACTTGGAAAGTTCACCTTGGGAAAAGGTGAAGAAAAGTGCTCACCTAAGGATGGTGGGTCTGCCTGACTGGGCGTGCATGACCACCCAGTCAATGGCAGCCAGTAGGGGTGCTCAAGAGGTCCTGGAGCCTGAGGGAGAGGCCCAGGAACCAGCCTTAGAGAGAAGGCGCAGGAGGTGCAGGAAACCGGCCACTGAAGTTCCCACAGCCCAGGAGGAAGCAGACCTTGAGGGGGATAGCCTGGAGCCTACCGGGGAACAGATAGCTGAACTGGGGGACCTGGCTGAGCTGACCCATTGGTAGCAGGAAGGAGGCCCCTCCAGGGAGGAATTCTGCAGGGCGCAGAAAGAGTGTCCTTCTCTCATAGGTCTGCGGCAGCAGGCTGCAGACCAGGCCAATGGTGATCAGTCTGGAACACATTTCATTTATTGGGAGAATGACCTCCTGTATTCAGAGCCTAAGGTTGCTGAACCTGGGTCAGCCCATGCGCTGGTGGTACCCCAGAGATTCAGGGCCTTCCTACTGGGGCTGGCTCACGATATGACATTGGCAGGGCATTTGGGGTAGGACAAAACCTATGAAAGGCTTGTCACCCACTTTTATTGGCCTTAAATCCCCAAGAACTTAGATCCTCACTGTAGGGCCTGCCAGACTTGCAAGGCAAGTGGAAAGAGTGGGAGGAAGCAGAGGGCTCCTCTCCAGCCATTCCCTGTAGTCAGTACCGTATTCCAGCGAGTGGGAATTGACATTGTGGGGCCACTGGACCCCAGGACAGCCATGGGCAACAGGTTCATCCTGTTCCTGGTGGACCATGCCACCCTTTACCCGGAAGCCATCCCTCTGAGGACAGTGACGGCCCACGTGGTGGGACGTGCGCTGATGGGAATTTTCTCCAGAGTGGGATTCCCTCTAGAGGTGGTGTCTGACCGGGGTACTAATTTCATCTCCAAGTATATGAAATCCCTTTGGCAAGAGTGTGGTGTAACCTACAAATTCACCATGCCTTATAACCCCCAAGGAAACGGGTTGGTTGAGAGATTCAACCGAACTCTGAAGGGCATGGTTATGGGTCTGGAAGAACCCATGAGGCATAAGTGGGAGGTCCTCTTTCCATGCCTGCTCTTTGCTTACCGTGAGGTACCACAGAAGTCTCTAGGGTCCATCCCCTTTGAGCTCCTGTATGGCCACCCAGTGAGAGGACCTCTAAGTCTGGTCAAGGAAGGCTGGGAGAAATCTCCCAGGAAACCTCCCCAGAATGTATATAGCTACATGCTGGCCTTCAGGAACCAGACTAGGCGTTTCAGTGCACTTGCTGAGGCAAATCTGGAAGCCAGCCAGGAGGAGATGAAGCAGTGGTATGACCAGAATGCCACTCTGGTAGAGCTTCAGCCTGGACAGAAGGTGTGGGTCTTGGCCCCCGTGGAGCCTTGTGCGCTCCAGGATAAGTGGACAGGCCCCTTTGAGGTTGTGGAGTGCAAGAGTCCAGTCACCTATTTGGTGGACCTGCAATCTCCCAGGAACCCCTTGAGGGTCCTGCATGTCAACCGCCTTAAGCCCCACTTGGGGAGGTCCGAAGTGGGCATGCTCTTGGCAACAGATGATGGAATGGAGGAGGAGACTGAGCCTCTTCCTGACCTCCTGGTAGCCAGAGAGCAAGATGGGTCAGTGGATGGAGTTAACCTCTCTTCCACCCTGACCCCTGAGCAACAGAATGGCAGTTCTCTGACCTGTTCTCCCTGGTTCCTAGTATCACTGACTTGTGCGTCCATGTTGTGGATTGATAGGAATGGGATTTCCGATTGGCTTAGGCTTGTGCCAAAGCCAGGCAGAAACCACCACTCTAGTCAGGGCAAGGGAGTTACACGCCAAACATAACCCCTGCTCACCCTCTAGGTAACGTGACACGAGCAGTAAGGCTTAACCCAGAGGCAATGTAAGTTAAGTATTTGCGCACGCACCCACCAGCAACAACATCTTAGGCCCCCCACAAAAGGAACTCCACACAAGGTTATATGTAAAACTAGCCTTTGTATTATATCAAACACATTAGATAAGAAACACACACTTTACAATGTGCCATAGGCAGGGGCAGAATTCTCAGGGGATTATGCACATGGGACAGGGCTACGTGGGCCACTGTCAGGAATAAGCACTTTTAGCGCTAGCACTTGGTAGAATTAGCACTTTGTAGGAATAACACTTAGCACATATAATAACTGTAGCGCCAAATAACAAATGTAGCACACAACCTGTAACCACTGGTAAAAGGTAAGTACCACCTACGCAATCCTAAACACTTCAGGCAAATATCACGCAGGGAACCATGAACTCTCTAGTAGAACCTATACTAGGAAAAACAACCTCCTAAGCATAAACATATGTTTAGAGGTATCAGAACAGGGTGCGCAAAACATTCTACATACAGTACATTTCCTAGCACCCTAAGAAGCACATCACATTTAGCGCAGAAATCACATTAAAGTCCAGGTTGCGCCACTGCGTCACAGGGGGTCCCAAGCTGTAACATCGATCAGTGGGCAGCGAGCTGCAGCAGGCCGAAGTGGGTCCCAACATTTAATATGTATCTGAGGGCCACGATCTGTAACAGGCCGGAGTGGGCCCCAAGATGTAACATGTATCTGAGAGCAACGATCGGTACCAGGCCGGAGTGGGCCCCAAGATGTAACATGTATCTATCAATGGGCAGTGAGTTGTGGCAGGCCTCAGTGGGTCCGAAGCTTTAATATGAATCAAATGGGCAGCGGTCTGTAACAGGTTACAGTAGTTCCCAAGCTGTAACATCTATCAGTGGGCAGCGAGCTGTAGCAGGCCGAAGTGGGTCCCAACATTTAATATGTATCTGAGGGCAGCGAGCTGCAGCAGGCCGAAGTGGGTCCCAACATTTAATATGTATCTGAGGGCAGCGAGCTGCAGCAGGCCGGAGTGGGTCCCAACATTTAATATGTATCTGAGGGCAACGATCTGTAACAGGGCGGAGTGGGCCCCAAGATGTAACATGTATCTATCAATGGGCAGTGAGTTGTGGCAGGCCTCAGTGGGTCCGAAGCTTTAATATGAATCAAATGGGCAGCGGTCTGTAACAGGTTACAGTAGTTCCCAAGCTGTAATTGCCGTCATTAGGCCGGGAGCCCGTGACACGCTCAAAGGCCTCATTGGCCCCAAACAGCTCTGGGCATCAATCAGCCCCAAGTAGTAACAGACATGAATGTGATTCCAGCTGTAATCAGCATCAATGGGTCTCAAGGTGTAACAGGTAACAATCGCCTTCATTCTATAATATGCATCAATGATCCACAAGCTCTAACAGGCATTAATGGACCCCAAGCTAGAATAGGCATCAGTGGATCTCAAGATGAGCGTCATAGTAGACCATGTGCCTGGGTACCAGTTGCTTGGTAAAATTACTGATTCCAGCTGGTTATGGCACCCCTGCAGCATGCAATGACGAGCTTGTGCTCCCAGAATGGAGAAAGATGATGTGGACATTAAATGACCAGGCTCTTTACTGCAAATGGATATCTATTATTCCAGGGACATTTTTTCTCCCACTTATCACCTTGACCACGTGGGTAATTTGATCCGTGGGGGAGGTATTGGGGTTGTGGGTGGGGGTGTAGCGCCACGGTTTACTGCCCAGTCCTCTTTTTATGTTTAAGGTACTTGTAGTGCCGAGAAGCTCCTCCCAGAGATTGTCACCTCTATGGACAGGTGCGGGGATTTCAAAATTTTTTGGATCTTATGAAAGTGTAAACTTTCTTTCCGTGTCTTTCTGCTTCTCCCCTGTTGAGCACAGGATCTTTCCTAGCTACATTTGCCCAGTTTCTTATTCCTATTTCCTGAACTCAGAGACACCTGAAATGTGTTGCCAGGGTAATAATGCACCTTGACAGCTGGAGCAGGCACTAGACATGCCCCACCAGCAGGCCACGTGTATCCTGCAGGCCTCCAGGCCTTCACTCCAGGGGCAACAGTCACTGAATGTACCAGGAAAGAGGGAACGCTTCTCACACCAAAATCACCCACAATGCACCAATAAAATGTATATCATCATGGACGTCATTTAAGGGTCGAAGCTGCGACCCCTGGCTCGCCCTTTGCTACCCCTGGCACTGCCTTTGCGACCCCTGGCCTCAGAGGTGGCAAATTCAGTGCCAGGAACACAGGGACAGCTTGGGCTCCACTCTTTATTTTCTGTCAATTCTTTATCACACTAATGTGTAAGTGTGTGTGTGAGTGAAAGTGGGTGTCAAAGGGCGTGTAATGTCACTTCCACTACCCCTGGCATTTTGGTGAATTGACGTCCATGTGTATCTGTTGTTGCTTGGTAGCAGTTTGTGTTACGCCTGTAAGGTATTTTATGTGTCTAGCTTAAGGTGTGCTTGTGTGGTGAATGACGTGTAGAGGGAAAGCCCTGCAGTTGTAGAAAAATACAAAAAACGTCTCAGCAGCTAAGTTTTAGTAAACACCAATAGTATTTCAAGCATAACCCTATAGATATTCTTGATTCCAGTATCAACTAAATATAGTGCCTAGCTTATGTTAAAGCGCCTGCAACAGACGGTTTCTCACCAAACACTGGGTCGCTTCCTCACTTGCCTTTACATCAGCCTCACCAGCAGCGATATCAATGTATCGCCTATTTCTGTTCAAAGTTTTAACCATTTGGGGAGTCTTTAGAAATACGCTGTAAACCTTATTGTGGACAGGTAATGTGTACTACCCACTCCCTCATGCAACAAACATGAGTTCTGGGTTTGTGGTAGGTCTGAGAGGTGTGAGGGTTGTCTGAAATGTGTTTTTCTTTCAAATAAATGTTTATATAGCACAACTATTGAACTGATGAGACACGCTGAAGGACTTCTAGGCACTTGAATATCAAAGTAGCGGCTGCTCCCATTGCAAAGTGGTGGCCGGGAGGGGGAATACAAACCAAAAACATCACGGAAGACAGAACTAAAATTAAATAAAATTGCACTTACCTGCTCCGACGGCTGCCCACGTGCTCCCGATCCTCTTCTTCCTGACGTCAGACACGGCTGCACACTGTACAGGATCCCAGATGCCCATCCCAGGGCTTTTCTCATGCTGGGAATACTATTTCCTGGTTCAGCCCCCAGACAGGAACTGGGAGTCTGTGTTGGTTCTACACCCAGCTGTACAACACAGCTAAGGGTTGGAGAAAGGCTACCTGCGCATGCCGGTCTGGCCGCCACTTCCCCCATCCTCCCGGTGCTGCAGCGTCACTATGGATGGCCCGATGCCCTATCATATCATCTTTGTGCATTTTGTAAAAACTAAAATCGAGAACAAACAAAACAACTTGGGAATTGCACCCAAAAAAAATCATGTAAGAAATAAAAGAATGGCAGAGTAAGATGAGAAACAAAAGAGCAGCGAATAAAGTGAGGAAAAGAAAAGACATGAAAAATCGATGTCAGAAAGAAATGACATAAGGAGCAGGGAAAATAACATGATGAAAGTAAAAATGCATGGTAAAGAAATTAAAAAATGAAATAAAGACATTGTAAAGAATGGAGAAGAAACAAAAGAGAAAGATAAAGTATGGACGAAGGAATGAGAAAAGATATGCTGGACAAGAGAAAGTCCGAGAATCAACTTTAGAAAGAAGAAAAGCAATGAGGTGCGTGGGAAGTCAATGAGATAAAAGAACAAAATTAAGACTAAAACAATAAGAAACACAAAGTCCACAGAAGAATTAAACAAGGAATGAAAGAAAGTTTGTGGAGAATGAGGTGAGATGTAGATGTTAAAACTGAGAATAGAAAAAAGCAGCAAGAAAGCAGCTAGGAACAAGATATGTACCAGAAAAAAGAAATCAAAGACAGTGCACTCCCCTTTCATCCAAGACAGGTCAAATTAGCACAAGTTCATAGGTAAACTTGTGAGCAGTAGCACCACGCCAAGGTTTTGACCTTTGCTACTGAACATTCACACCATTCACACCTTCATTCATTCTACCTTGCTTCCCATCAGACCCACAGACATTCCGCACCCAGCTCCAGATAGGGGCGGTGCCAGAGTTCCTGGAGCTCAAGGCGAAATTGAATTTGCCTGAGGGAGAACCCCAGGAATTGCTATTAAAAGCTGTTTGGTACAACGACAAGGAACCTCATGAGGCATTACCCCACCTTATGGAAGCTCCGCCCCCACCTCAAAGTGCATCTCACTGGCGGTCTGCGAGGTGCTGCCTGTTTTCTCCCACTGAACAACCAAACAACACATGGCAGAGGCCACGAGAAGCAGAACTGCCGCAGCCATCCTGTGAGTCTGATGTTAGCTCGGTGCCCACAAGTCCCCCATTCACACCTCTTTCCCACCATTCATAGCCTAGCCAGACACTGCACTTACCCTGCAGCCATCCCAGACCACGCCTCTATACACATCCGAGAGGTGAATGATGCCATAAAGCCCGCCAGGACCAAGGGTGTGATGTAGTAGATGACATCACAAGCAATTGTTGGGAAATGCTGATAACACTCCAGGAAGCATGAAAGCACAGGAAGAAAGCAGCTAAGAACAAGCTACAGAAAAGGAAGAAAAATAAATCAAGGACAGTGCACACCCCTTTCATCCAAAACAGGTCAAATTAGCACAAGTTCATGGGTAAACTTGTGAGCAGTAGCACCACGCCAAGGTTTTGACCTTTGCTACTGGGCATTCACACCATTCACACCTTCATTCTACCTTGCTTCCCATCAGACCCACAGACATTCCGCACCCAGCTCCAGATAGGGGCGGTGCCAGAGTTCCTGGAGCTCAAGGCAAAATTAAATTAGCCTGCTAAGAGAACCCCAGGAATTGCTATTAAAAGCTGTTTGCCGCAACAACAAGGAACCTCATAAGGCCTTACCACACCTTATGGAAGGCTCCGTCCCCACCTCATAATGCATCTCTCTGGCGGTCTGCGAGATGCTGACGGTGGGCCGATCAGACACGCAAATGGCAGAGGCTCGAGAAGCAGAACTGCCGCGGCCATTCTGTGGGTCTGATGTTAGCTCGGTGCCCCCAAGTCCCCCATTCACACCTCTTTCACACCATTCATAGCCCAGTCCACAGACTGCACACACACTGCAGGCATCCCAGACTACACCTCTATATATAGCTAAGAGGTGAATGATGTCATAAAGCCTGCAGGGCCAGGGTGTGATGTAGTACATGATGTCACAAACCGGCCAGGGTCAAGGGTGAGATATAGTTGATGACATCACAAGCGATTGATTGGAAATACTGATAGCCCTCATGGCTGCCTGGGGGGACCAGTGATACATTATGTTGGTAGCTGTGGGCCCATCTGCCACATAACATCACAGAACCAGAAGATTGAGGGAAGGAAGTCAGTTTCCTGTGTTCTCTTTATTGCATACAGACTGCTATTTTTAAGCTGCCTAGAAAGACAGAATGGGTCAGAGGATTTGTTTCAGAATTTCTCCCTCTCTTGATTGATTATTCTACAGATGTGGCCTCGATGGTCAATAATTAACAAGTCATCTCCTATCAATTTTGCTGCCAAAAAGAATGTCCTTCATACCCATGTTATCAGAATCTGTAAAGGCGCTGGTAAGACGGGCCTAGTGCACTGCACAGGAATGCACAGCTTTTCCTTCTGTTTCTTCCAATCTGCTCTGCCCACTTCACAGGTGTGATCAGGTATTCAAATGTCAGGGTGGGATCTAAGGATTAGAAGACACCCTACATCTTTCTTCTGCACTGACTGGCAGAGCCTGGCAGCGGTCTTATGGCTGGGCTCTGAGTCTTTATCTGTGTGAAGACTGCCATAGACTCCTTCTTGTGTGACTATACACAGCTTCAAGAGCAATGCACAAGTTCATGAAATAAAAGGTAGTTCTGGATACCCTGGGGGGTCAAGGTACCCAAGGAATCTGTGGTCTTGGAATCTCCTGTTTTCTACTCAAACAAATTTAGATATCACACATAGCTGCGGCTTCAACCTTAAAAAAGATTTATGTTTTGTGCAAGAGGCGTTCCAAATGTAGAATTTGCATTCCATACATAGCTCTTGCGTTCCAAATTAGATGGTTTGTTCCAATCTACATTCTAAAGGAATTCTTTCCATTCCAAATTAGAACTCTCATTCCCAACTTAGAATGTCCTTTACAAAATAGAACTGTCAATCTTAGAACTCAAATTTCATTTGAGCAAGGCCTGAACATTACATCATGCCTTCATTGTGACACCACAAACACATTCATTACAAGTTTGTAAATTCGATTTTTGCGCTGAAACTGGAGTTTCCGATCTAAGGGATTTTGAGAAAAAAGTAACACTACTGCACTCACTGGGTTACTCATGGACAGATTTGGTCAGGTAAAACCTTGTGGAACTTGTCCACGGAAAACAGCTCTGTACTTTGGAACAGTCTTGACAAAATCAGGGCTGAAAGGTGGACATCAGCTATAATTCACCTTTGCTGGGAGGAAAATGCCAAGCATTGCAATATTCCTTATCATAGAATGTTCAAACCCTACATTATCGTCAATTGAAGTTATGGAATTTCTGATATGGTGTCTGCACAGCACTGGTGTTGTTTTGATTTAGTTGTCTGTATATAGGTTTTCCTGAAACATGTCCATATATAGGCACACTTTGCATTACCCTTATATAGGCACAAGATCCCAGCCCTTATTTAGGCATTAGCCATGCTCTCCAAATATGGCATGGTCACCTACATCGGTCCACCCCATTGTCACGAGTTCTTAGAAACCAGACCCTTAAGCCATTGGGACTTTCCCTAGTCTAGGATTATTTATTTCTCCAATAACTCATTTATTTAGATGAACGGCTATGCCTTAAGCGTTTATTCACGATGTCTTCCTCTGCCCGACTTTACGTCAAAGCTAACATTCCAAGGCACCTACCAGGTATAAATATACCTTCCCATACCAAGTGAAACGACGTCTGCACGGCTTTATTCGGCTTGGCTCGCCTCGGCAAGTTCGGAAGAAACCACGACTCCAGGAGAATTTGTGTCCCAGCCTGACGCACTGACTAGATGCTGTCATCCCTGCTCGCAGAGAATCCAGGGTTCTGACTCCCTTCGCAGGGTGTTAGAGTTTGAGACCTGGAAAGAGATTCCCACCTCTCTCATTCTAAGGTATGGAGCAGACTAGAACCTAGAGGGACTCTTGGCATACAAAACTATAGCTTACCATACTATAGAATACAGCACCTACTTCTTACCTTGTACTACACTTAGGTTAGGTACACTGGGGTAGAACTTGTTAGAAGCATCAGACGAGTATCCACTTTTTAGCCTTTGTTATTTATGCATATGTACATGAATATGTGTCATAACTAAAAGTCAATGCTATTGCAGTAATATTTCTTCTTACTGCTTACGCTGTACGAAATATATCTCGCATACTGTCTTGCAATTATAACAGCTCATATCTCTTACACAAGAAGCAAGACTGTTCAATAAATCCATTTTTATTGGAAAGCCCGTCTATCTCTTTCTGTGTAACTCTGAAGAAACTAAGAATGCACGCTTGACTAAGTGAAACTGTTATCTATTTTTTCCACGATTCTCAGACATATTCCGATTCCAAAGGGAAAATCAAAGTTGTCATGTTTATGTGGTTGCCAGAAACTACTCCCTTCTTGTTCATTTGAGAAAGTTTCTAGTGACCTTTGAGCTAGCTGGCACACAAAGTAATTGAGTTTAATGTGCTCGATAGGGGCATACTGACCTCAGTCCTATGCAAAAACTATAGGGTATATTATTCCAATGCGCAGAGCCTATTAGGGAAAGAGGAACTACACTACACTGGTCATTATGGGATCAGTGTCATGGTGCAAGAGCACGACTGTCACATGTTCATGCACATTATAGCATTAGCCAGTCAATGAACCATCACACATTCACAAGGTTCTCCCAGTCAACTGCTCCACCCAAGAAGAGGGTGGACAGGTCCGGACCGTTCAACTGATCACATGGAGGGGAAGGGAGAATGGGATGGTGCCGCGTGGATTGAATGATATAGAGACTGTGTGTTACCTCTACATGGAACACATAATGCCACCTCATTAATATTAGATGAACTCTTTTCAGCTCTAGTATGTAAGTATATAACGAGAAAAGACCAGTGTATTCATATTTAATTACAAATGTGTTCCGTTGATTATAATAATCACATTTTCATTTAACTCATGAATGGCTTTTGTTATAATGAAGCTATGAATACGGCCTATAGGAAATAGAAGAATAATGATTTATATCATATAGGAGAACGTATGCAGCAGAAGAGTATGGAGGGTACTAGGAGAGACCATATGCTCTGGGGGATGACTGTGGACACATTTGACAGTAATACAAGAAAACTAATGTAGTAAAAGGGTAATGAGCCCCCCTGAAAGATTGGCAAGGGGAGATTTAGGACCAAAAGCTACATTTAAAAAAAGAAAGGGTTGGAAAAGAAAAGAAGTACTTTTATTAATCGAAAGGAAAAGTGAGGATTAGACATCAAGAACGGGAGGTGTCGGCGAAGGTACAGTGTTCATTGAAATGTAGATTCCAAGTTCTAATATATAGAAGGAACACATTCAAGATTTTTTAGCAGATATTTTAGAGCAATGGTCCTTAACCTTTTGGCTTCTGTGATTCACTGTGGGTCCGAAGCTGTAACACAATAGGCAGTGACCTGTAACTGTTCTCAGCGTGTCCCAGACTTTAATATGTATCAATGGGCAGCGATCTGTAACGGTTCTCAGCGTGTCCCAGACTTTATTATGTATCAATGGGCAGCGATCTGTAACTGTTCTCAGCGTGTCCCAGACTTTATTATGTATGAAGGGGCAGCGATCTGTAACTGTTCTCAGCGTGTCCCAGACTTTATTATGTATCAATGGGCAGCGATCTGTAACTGTTCTCAGCGTGTCCCAGACTTTATTATGTATCAATGGGCAGCGATCTGTAACTGTTCTCAGCGTGTCCCAGACTTTATTATGTATCAATGGGCAGCGACCTGTAGCTGTTCTCAGCGTGTCCCAGACTTTATTATGTATCAATGGGCAACGATCTGTAACTTTTCTCAGCGTGTCCCAGACTTTATTATGTATCAATAGGCAACAATCTGTAACTGTTCTCAGCGTGTCCCAGACTTTATTATGTATCAATGGGCAGCGAGCTGTAACTGTTCTCAAGTTCTCAAATTGTAGTATGTATAAAGGGGCAGTGTTCTGTAACAGGCCCCAGTGGGTCCCATGCTGTAAGATGTATCAATGGGCAGCGAGCTGTACCAGGTCTCAGTGGGTCTGAAGCTGTAACATGTATCAATGGGAAGAGAGCTGTAACTGTTCTCAATGGGTCCAAAGCTGCAACATATATCAAGGGGTAGCATGCTGTAACAGGCTGCAGTGGGCCCAAGGTGTAGTGTGTATAAATGGGCAGCCAGCTGTAACAGGTCTCAGTATGTCCTGAGCGGTAACATGAATCAATGGGCAGTGAACTGTAACAGATCTCAGTGGATCACAAGCTGTAACATGTACCAAAGGGAAGTGAACTGTAACAGGTCTCAGTGGGTTCCGAGAGGTAAAATGAATCAATGAGAAGAGAGCTGTAACAGCTGTATCATTTATTAATGGGTGCCCAGTTGTTCCAGGTTTCAGGGGGGTCCCAAAATGTAATATGTATCAATGAGCAACGAGCTGCTACAGGCCGAAGTGGGTTCCAAGCTGTAATATGTATCAATGCGCAGCGAGCTGTAACAGGCCACAGTGAGTCCAAAGCTGTAAAATGTCAAGACAAGTCAAGAAAGCTTTATTCGCCTATGCAAGTCATAAAAGCATTGCAATTAAAAAGAAGTAGAACAATAATTACAGAAATTTAAGATCTGAATTAAACAATTATGCAAATAAGCAATCAGGACCATCATTATGTTAAAAAATAAGAAGATTAAAAAGACACATTGTTAAAATAACACACATAAAATAATCGTTAGCCCATCAGCAAGGGTAGAGGAGCCCGCAGGACGACGTAAGCTCAATTATTTATTTATTTATTTATTTATTTAGAAGTTTTCTATAGCGCTAACAAGACCCGAAGGTATCAGAGCGCTTTACAGTAGAGGGAATGACAAAGAGAACAACATGAAACAAACCCAATAAAAGCAATCAGCGAGTGACAATTTGGAAAGAAGAAAAGTTCGGACAACAGGGCTTCTTCGTACAGGAATCAACATTACCGCATGGATTCTGGGACGTTTGCAGCTCCAAGTTATCCACAACCGAGGGAGCGGATAAGGCACAAGGATTTGAGTTGGCTCTTGAATTCTGCATAGGATGGTAGAGTTCTGATGTGCGGGGGGATGGCGTTCCATATTTTGGGGGCATTTCCTGAGAAAGAGCAGTCCGCAGTTCTCTTCCTTCTGGTTTTTGGTAGGATGAGCAGCAGGGAGTTAGAGCTTCTCAAATTTCTGGCTTGGCCTGCTTTTTTGAGCTTGTTAGCCAGGTATTCCGGTTTGCCGGTGTGGAGGGCCTTGTGGGTTAGGCAGGCCGTTCTGAAGGTACTTCGCATTTCGGCACGGAGCCATTCGAGTTCTTTGAGTGCCGGGGAGATGTGGTCAGATTTTTTGCAGCCTGTGATCATTCTCGCTGCCGCGTGAAGTGTTGTTTTTAGTGGTGCCAGGTGCGATTTGGGGATGCCTGTTAGGATTGAGTTCCCATAATCCAGTCTTGATAGAACTAGAGATTGCGTGGCTAGTTTGAGGTCCTTGTTGGGAATGTAAGGTTTAATTTTGTTCAAAAGTCTGAGGTTGAAGAATGCGTTTTTTGCTGAGTTCTTAATGTGGTTTGTCAGGGTTAGTTTGGGGTCTAGGGTGAAGCCCAGGGATTTAACGGAGTCGGCTAGCGTGAGGTTACCTTTGGAAGCATCGATCGACTTTAGCCACTCTGTGATTTGAGGGTTATCTACTTTGTTTGAGATGAGGAGTGTTTCTGTCTTGTCGGGGTTGAGTTTCAGGTGATTCTTTGTCAGCCAGTCTTGAACTTCATTTAGGACATCGTTGAGTCTGTGGATGTCTTTGAGAGAGGAGGTTTCCAGGTAAATCTGCGTGTCATCCGCGTAGAGGTGGAAGTGGATGTTGGCGTTCCTGAGTAGCTTGGCGAGTGGTTCCATGTAGATGTTAAAGAGCTGGGGGGAGAGCACTGATCCTTGAGGGACACCCTTGTTGACTCGCTGGGTATCGGAGGTGAAGTTCTTGATTTTTATTACTTGCGAACGGTTCTGTAAAAAGTAGGAAAACCACTTGAGAACTACCTCGCCAAGGCCGGCTCTTTCTTGAAGAGTCATGATGAGGAGCTTGTGGTCCACCGTGTCGAACGCTGCTGAGAGATCAAGGAGTATGAGGAGGCAGCACTTGTCAGCGTCAAGAGATCCATGGATGTCGTCTATGATGTTCAGCATCGCGGTTTCTGTGCTGTGGCCTTGCCTGAAGCCGGATTGGAGGGGGTCCAGGAGATTGATGTTGTCCAGATGTTGCGTCAGTTGCAGGAGTACACAGCGTTCAAGTGTTTTCGAGAGTAAAGGGAGGTTGGATATCGGTCTGAAATTGTTCAAGTCAGTTGAGTCGAGACCGGGTTTTTTCCAGTAGAGGAGTGACTTGTCCCATTTTTAGACAATCGGGGACCACACCGCTTTGTAAGGAGCTGTTTATGATTCTTCCCCAGATGGGCGCACTAGTGGGACGTCATCCTGCACTTTATTCATCCTTGATTTGTTTAGTACGTATAATCCACATCCACCTCAAATATTTTGCCACCGGAACTGCATACCTGGGAGATGGATCTGTGAAAAGGATACGCAGGGCTGTGGTATGTGATCTTGTAGCCAGGTTCTTATGTAGCCGGACCAGCCAAACCTTACGTGGGCTAGCGTACGCAGGACAAACAAAGAGCACGTGTGCAAATGATTCTACCTGTGTAGTGCATAAGTGACATTTGTTGCCCCTAATAACGGACCATTTAGATGTATAACACTTCAATGGAAGAGATCCAGATCTAAATTGGAAAAAGAGTTTGCGATCCAGAGGGTTCTCAATAATGTCCCAATACGGCTCAAGGCCAGGGCATGGCTTGGTCTGAAGAAAAAGCCCCGAGAGAGAAGTTGTATCATGGCGCCTAAACTCATCATGCACCACTGTTTCCCAATGAACTTCTTTAAGACAATTTTTTGTTGGGAATGTTTTGGTGGGGGGTGAATCCCACAGGTGTTGCAGGCACATTTTATTTAACAAACTTCTCAGTTTGCGCAGCCAACTAATTTCATGGAAGCGGACCGTGTTTACTATATCCCTTAGGCCCTGTGTGAACACGGCCAATTCCTTTGTACGCCAGAATAGTATTGGGCGTAGTATGGCCAGGTCCTTCAGAGCTCATCTTCCTAGGTCGTTCCTTAGAGGGAGTATCGGTATACTTTGTGGCATACTAGTAATTGCGCTGAAGAACGTGTGTTCCGCTATTGTAAGGTGGGCCAGGTTTCCAAAGCTCCACAGCTCGGCCCTGTAGAGAACTGAACTCACCACTTTGATATTGTAACTTTGGAGTACCGGGCTTAGGGGTTTAGTAAAAGTAGTATTAAACTCTTTTCTTAGGGTTCCAGCGAGCTGCCGATGCTTTAGTGTCATGCCTTCAATGTGTGGGTTCCACCTCATATCCTTCTGCAGTTTGATGCCAAGATAGATAAAAGCACTAACCTGCTCCAGGGGTAGCCCATCCATCATCATTCTCCCTTTAAACGATCTATTCTAATTGAATGCCATAAACGTTGTCTTAGGAAATTAATTTTAAGACCCCTCAGAAGACAACTCTTCAAAGCGCTGGAGGGCACGCTGCAATCCCCCTTGCGTTTTTGAGATTATCAGCATGTCGTCCACAAACATTAAAATTGGAATTTTTCTCCCAGCTAGGACAGGTGCATCAGTATTATTAGCATCAAGAAAATGTGCAACTCCATTTATAACAAGCCTTGGCAATGCAATAGGTCTCGCATTTGCAAAAGTTAGAGCTATCTAAATGGTAATGGTAACGTTTTTATCTATGTGTTAGTTTTGAAAATAGATAAAGAAATGCCATTGTCATTTATAATGCTAATACCCTAAAATGTTGCAATGTAAATGAGAATGTGTTGTTTGTTTGTATGTTTAAAAATAATAATAAAACACGTAGGGCCATATGTATCAAGCTAATTAGCATTCGCAAAGGCCAAAATCCTGCGAATTTCGGCCTTTGCGAATGCTAATTAGCAAAATGGTATGTATGTAACATTTTTGATGCAAAATAAGGAATCGCAAAAATTGCTATTCCTTATTTTGCGATTGAACTGAAGGAATCGCAAATTTTGCGATTCCTTAAATGCAATGTATCAAAGAAAAAATAATCGAAAAATGCCCATAAGGATTCGCAAATTACCACCAACTTCTAGTTGGTGGTAAGTTGCGAATTCTTTAAAAAAAGCTTTTTTCCAAAAAACCAAAGGTGCCATATGACGCTCATACATGCCCTTAGGGCATGTATGTGCGCCATATGCCCCCAAATGTCATTTTCAGGGGTTCAGCAGGGTGTTCTTGAGACACCCCTGCACCCTTGAAAAAATTCCTAATTAGCGATTAGCAATTTGCTAATCGCAAATTGCCCCTTCATTCCTATGGGCCTCCTGGCCCATAGAAATGATTGGGTAATTTGCGATTAGCAATTTGCTAATCGCAAATTAGGAATGGTAAGGAATCGCTATAAGAAACGATTTTGTACATGCAAACCGTTTTGCATTTCCTAATTAGTGATTCCTTAAAATTCGCTATTTAGGAAATACAAAATAGTTTGATGATACATATGGCCCTTAATGCTGACATCTGCTATCCTTACGAAGTTGATACATGGCGTGTATGAAGCCCATAGGAATCAATGGGCATTACCGATTCGGTATTTACCAAATCGGTAAATACCGAATTTTGCAAGGGTGCAGGGGGTGTCACTTTGACACCCTCTGGCACCCTATTTACAGGCATTTGTGCCATGTGGCACACAGACATGCCCTAAGGGCATGTCTGTCTGTCACATGGCATAGGTGTGCATGCACACATGTGCATGCACACCTGGATTCGGTATTTCACCACCCAATTAGATTGGGTGGTAAAATACCGAATTCTGAAGGCCTGTAGCACTGGTCTGGGATTTACCGAATCGGTAAAATTACCGATTCGGTATTTTGCAGAATCGGTAATTTTACCGATTCGGTAAATTTACCGAATCAGTGTAATAATGGCCCCTACATCTCAATGACCCATTTACCGGTCGGTAACGGCCGAATTCGGCCGTTACCAACCGGTAATGGCCACCTACATCGGGCCCGTAATGCTGACATGAACTCACCCTGCTATCCTTACGCAGTCGGTACATGGCGTGCCATTCGTTGATAATTCATAAAGGCAGAGGTTACAACTATAAAACAGCCTGAAGCGCTGCGCCATTGTACACTATAACACGAGCATAACTTAAAATACAAATATTGGTGGAGGAGCCAATATGGCGACCGAGATGGCTGCATAGACGCCCGGCTCCGTGAGCCTTCTCACCCCGTACATATATCCTGGCAATTATCCTGAGCTGTAACGACATATTTACGTTGGCGAAGAAAAACTTTCACTGACCGTTTGCTCCTGAGGCTCTAACGTGTGACAGACCCGTGTAAATGTCCCCGACTGATTTGCGGCCTTCATAGAGCCAGGACCGGGGGTGTCGAGTGAGGAGAGTAGCCGGCCGCGAATGCGACAACAGCTGACTCTGGTGGTGGTGAGGAGTCGGCCGAAGGGAACCGGTGATCTGTTGGGCCGCTGGCAACTGTGCCGACCCAGTTCATCTAGCGGAGTGCCGTGTGGGATGTGCGAGACAGCAGGCTCAAGGGGAATGCTCGATACTTGGCCCCCTCTCCGGTGTTGTGTCCGGGCATGATTATTGCCTTCTCCCGGCATCGACGGGTGACTCCCGGGGAGTGGCGGAGATTTTGTTTAGCCCTTTGGTGACCCTCCGCTGGGACGCCTGCCTTGACTTTCGGGATCCTCGTGGTTCCTCCTGTCACCCCCTGGTGTGGGGCCCGGTCCCGAGGTGAGGTGGAGAAGGACGAGGCCGGATCCACTAAGATGGCTGATGGCGCCCTCATGTGCACACCACACCCTGGCAGAGACGCTACTGTGCGGGAGAGTCCTGGGTTATGGCGACACGAGAAAGAACCCACGTCCAGAGATATCCTGGCTGCGTTAACAACCCTGCATTTGACCCTGATCCGGGACGCCCTGGATCTGGGAAGAAGGATGGCTGCCATTGTTGTCCTGCCGTTCCACGCGGACATGGTTCGCTCTTTCGGGGCGCCGCTGTGCCCGCCTCTGCGTCAGTGATGAGTGCTCCAGCTACACCTATGTTCGTGGAGACGCTGGAAGACCCGGTTCACAAGATCGCTTTGGACAGTTCTGTTGTACATGTGAGTGATTTGTCGGCGCACTTCTCTGTTCGGCGGCTGGGGCACCGGCGTCGATCTATAGTTTGGACTGCCCCGGCTGCGCTTCGGCGCCTACCGGAATGTGTGACTCTCTCTCCCTGGTTGGTGAGACTGTGTTCAGACTCGAGGATGCTTTCGAGGTCGATATTGACACGGACGGATTTTCGCCCTATATCTTTGGCTGGGTTTCGGTGGCTTAAGTCCCAAGGAGTAACAACACTATCCGGTCCGCCCGGATCACTCAGACCCTCCACGCTGCTCTGTATGCCGATTGATAGGTGGACGTATGTTGGTACTACTGATAGGAAGGGCCAGGGGTGAGACCGTCTGGGTCACGGTGGACCTTATTGTTGGCTGACGGTGCTTTGGGGGACACTCTGCGGGGATGTTATAGGCTGTGCTATTGGTGATTATTGTTTTCAGTGGCTATTCTGATCTTGCTTCTAGGATGTTTATTGTGCGCGGTGGTGGAGAGGGTGCCGGGTGGCTAGATCTATGGCCCTTCCCCACATTTTTTCTCTTTTTCTTCTTTTTCTCTTCTTCTATATTTCGGGTCTCTTATGAGGGTGACAGGCACGCTGCCGGGGGGAGTGGGGGGGGTAGGCCGTAGCCTTCTGCAGGGGTGCAGGGTGGGGGGTAGGGGGATGGGGTTTGTTAATTTGTCCTTTCTTTGTTTCTATGGCCCTTTGTCTTTCTTCCTTTTTGGTGTCGTCTTTTTTTCATGTTTCCTACAGAATTTTTCGGTTTGAGGGGTGGGGTACAGCTCGCTATGAAACGTGTTTGTTTTTACATTTATCCTGCTTTGTACGCCTTACCCCCAACACATCAAACGTATTTGTATTGTTTGCTGATTTCCTGCTTCATGTTTGTTATCGTAGGACCATGTATGACCGTATGGCATTGACTCTTTTCCTTTATTGTAAAATGAATCTTCTTGAATCCTCATTCTTACATAGTATGCTTGAATACAAGTTATATCCTGGACATTTATCAGACCCCGATCCTCGCGCTGCTGTCTTTTTCTATATTGATTTGCTGTACTTACGATTTACACTAGCGGCCGGCCGGGGAGGTTTTAGGCCCATGCTTGTATTTACTTGAAGTGTCAATAAAGGTTCTAAAAAAACAAACAAAAAAAAATAAATAAATATTGGTACTGCTAGTATAATATGCGAGAAAGTACGATTGAAGAACAATTTCACATATGCTCATGATGCAGCACAGTGGACTTAGGCCCACTTTGGGAAGCAGATCATATGTTCACAACCACGAAGAATCAGCTCCAGTGTCTTCCACCCGCATCCATACAAGGTGCACGCAGCCAGCTCGGCATTAGCCCTTAACTGTAAATAATGTCGGAAAAGTGCAACAAAAAAGACAGACTGAGGGGCAGATTTACAAGCCCCTTGCACCTCATTTACGCAGCTGTTGCGTCACTTTTGTGACGCAGCGGTGGCGCAAATCCTTCTCCATGGTGCGGGGTACATAAAACGTGACGCATCTGGGAGATGCGTCCCGTTGTAATGCCCTGCCCCACATGTAGGCGTTCCTGTGCAGGGGGGGGGTGGGGTGGGAGTGGTGTTCCGGCGCAGGAACGCCTCCTAAAAGTGGCAGAGTGAAATCTACAAGATTTCACTCAGTCACTTTTAGGCCCATGCTGCGTCAAAACCCTGCGCCTGCCTGAAGCAGGCGTAAGGATTGACGCAGCATTATCTAGATAGGGCCCCCATAGCATTGCTGGAGCTGCATCGCGCTTGCGACGCAACTCCAGCAATGCATCACTTTTACGGCACAGATGCGTCACGCATCTGTGCCGTTTTTGCCCCATGGTGCGCCGCATTGTAAAATGTAAATGTAAATTGATACTTGTATAGCGCACTACTCATCCGCAAGGGTCTCAAGGCGCTTGTACGAATACCGCTGTGGAACCCATCCTGGCTTTCCCTGTGAAGTGTCCACACCTGGGCACCCCCAAGGTGGAGGCCAGGCATCCTTAGCGTTGTGAGGGCCGTTGTGGAGATTAAGCAAGCTATTGCCCAGAGTTGGACTCCATGATTGGAATAGGCACCGAGGCGAGAATTTTCAGGTCCGTGGAATTTTGAGCCCAAGACCCACCGAGGCGGGGAATTGAACCCTGGTCCCGGGCTAGACCTCTGCATCAGGGTCTGCCGCTCTAACCATTGAGCCACACTTCTCCATTGTAAATGCAGCGCATCCATGATGGCGGAGCTGTGGCGCACAATAACTGGCGCATCCCTGCTGATTTGCAGGGATGCGCCAGTTATTGTAAATATGCTCCTGAAAGTCTAGTATAGTGTGAAATGTTAACTTGTTTTCGCCAGTTGTGAAAGGAAACCAGGACAAGCTAATTAAGTGCTTTGAGCCTTGCAGTAAAGATTGTAATCTCTTCATTCCCAGCATCTGTGAGATGCAAATGAACAAACAGAGTGATGCTAAGGGCCTTAAAAACAAGGGTATTGTGCTTCATAACTAAAGACTTATAAGGTCCGAAAGGCGAGACCTATTGGCTATGCCAATGCTTGTTTTGTCTGTAAGCGAGACCTAAACATTTAGGATATTTGTGCATCCTGCCTCCTGCATATTGAGGCGGGGACTCTTCAGTACCAAAGTAACCTATGCATCAGCCCCATCACAGAGCCTGTGTTCAGTTGTGGGGCGCATGCGTCCCCATATTGCTCTATGTGCATGAATGCTGCACTGATGTTTCTGAATGATGCTTTTGATGTCTGTGGTCAGTTTGAGCCTTGAAGTGAGTCTCAAACAAGGAGGTTCTCAGCTTCTTCAGGGACCAGACCATAACAGAGGCTTCCCTCTCAATGGCCCTCCAACGCTGCTCCCCAAGGAGGAGTCACCTGCTGGAATAGGCAACTGGTTGATCCTGGCCCTCATCATGGGTTTGTGACAACACTGCCCCAACCCATGTTCTGTTTGAATAATGAACTGTTTCCCATAATCTGGTGCTTTTAGGACAGGTGCAGAGCACGTGGCTGCTTTCAGGGTGTCAAAGGCATTTTGACAACCCGTGGTGCAAATGATCTTCTTTTTCTGCTTCTTAGAAGTAAGCTCAGTGAGAGGGGCCACAATGGTACCCTACACCGACACAAACCTCCTATAATATTCAGTCAGGTCAAGGAATGGCCTGAGCTGGATCTGGGTTTTAGGAACCACCCCGTCAAGAATGGTCTAGGTCTTGGGTTGGAGAGGTCTCACTTGGCCTCTACCTACAAGGTGGCACAAGTAGACAACTGAACTCTGTCCTATATGGCACTTTTTGCCTTGATAGTGAGGCCTACCTTCTGCAGGGCCTGCAAAACCTCTCTCAAGACGACCAGACAATCCTCCCAGGTGGAGGTAAAGACAGCAATATCATCTAGATATGCTGCTTTAAAGCCATCCAGGCCTGAAAAAACTCTATTCACTAACCTTTACAAAGTGTTGGGTGCATTCTCGGACCAAAAGGATTCACTTCAAATTAAAAATGTCCATCTGGAGACGAAAATGCAGACCTCTCCTTTGGTCGTTGGGTCAAGCCAATTTGCTAGTACCATGATGTCAAATATAAGGTACTGAGAATATTGGCTGCCCCAAGCTCTTCAATAAGCTCATCTGCTCTGGGGATGGGGTGTGCATCAGTCATTATTTCTGCATTCAACCCCCTGTAATGCACCCCAAATCTCATCTCAGGATTCCCACCCTTTGAGTGAGCTTTTGGGACCAGTACCACTGGGCTGGTGCAGGGACTGTCAGAGGGTTCAGTCGGCTCTAGCATATTTATTACTTCAGCTTTGATGCATGCTTTGACTTGATCAATATATGTTTTTCTTGACAGGAAAGCTGTTACCTGTGTCCACCTCATGGACACACCAGTTTGTGTGACCAAGGGTCAAAGAAAAGAGCTCTGCAAACTGACTGCGGACCTTCCTGCAGTCAGTCTGTTGCTGTACAGTGAGAGTGTCAGACAGGGCTACACTGTCCACTGTACCATCTTGTTGGTTTGTTGACAGTAGGTCAGGGAACGGCTCACTTTACTCCTCCTGTCCTCCATCTGTGACCATTAGCATAGTCATGTCAGTTCTGTCTTGGTGTGGCTTTAGGCGATTTTCTTGGAAAGCTCTACAAGGAGTCCTAGGGGTGTCCTAAGTCTATCAGATAGGTGACTACCACGTTCTTTTCCAAAATGCGGTAGTGTCGTGGCCATTTGTCCTGGGGAGCCCTGGGAGCCACAGGCTCCAACACCCACACCAATTGACCTGGTTAGTACTCTAACAGAGCAGACTTATGGTCAGGCCATAGCTTGAGAAGCTCCTGGCTGGCCTCTAGGTTCTTGTTTGCTTTCGTCATGTACTCAGCGATGCAAGAACGCAGGCTCAGTAGATAGTCCACTATGTCCTGCTTGGGTTGTTCGAGAAGCTTCCCCCAACCCTCCCTCACAAAACTGAGAGGACCCCTTAAAGGATAGCCAAACAGAAGTTGAAAAGGGCTTAAGCCAACCTCTTGATGAGGCACTTTTCTGTAGGCAAACAACAGGCATCTTAATAGGACAACCCAGCTCCTTCTGAGTGTTTCAGGGAGGCCCATGATCATGCCCTTTATGGTTTTGCTGAGTCTCTCAACTAAGCCATTAGTCTGGGAATGATTAATCTGTAACTTACACCACATTAATTCCTCATAGTGTTTAGGTATGCAAACATGAAGTATGTACTTCTATCAGAGATTACCTCTTCGGGAAACCCAACCCTGATGAAGCTTCCAAGAAGGGCCTTTGCTACTGCAGGAGCAGTTGCAGTCCTGAGGGGAATTACCTCTGGATATCTATTGGCATGGTTCACTACCACCAGGATAAGTCTGTTCCCAGATGCAGTTGGAGTGTCAGAGGGACCAACAATGTCACTCCCTACCCTCTCCAAAAAACCCGGGTAGTGGAATTAAGGGAGCCTTTGGTTGTGTGCCTGTCTTGTCACTGGCTTGACAAGTCACACAAGAGCGACAAAACCTCAGAGACATCTGCGGCCAATACAAATGGGCAACCAATCTGTCCCAGGTCTTGGTTTGTGTCAGATGTCCAGCAAGGCGGGTGTCATGGGCAATGTTAAGATGAACTCTCCGTACACCTGGGGGACCACCACTCTCCTGGAAGTTCCTGGTTTGGGGTCCCTGGCCTCAGTATTCAGGAGCCCACCCTCCCAATAAATGCAGACGTTTCCAGAACATTGCCTAACAGACACTCAACAGGTATGACAGGGGACACAACCACCTTCTTTAGGCCAGTTACCTTCTTTGGCCCTGGTAACTCTAAGTTTACGAGGGCCATTGAATGGAGCTTTGTCTCATAGTCAGCACTGTTAATCTGGTGACTAACACCAGGAATCACTTGGGTCTGGGAAAACCAGTCTGGCTGCCACCATGGTGACACTAGCACTTGTATCCCTCAGAGCCGCTACCTCAGTCCCAATGCTTCTTGGTCTTTGTCTGTACTTGTCCAGACTTGGAGGTAAGTGCTCCAATGTCCACCCCACCCAGGGAAACTGAGGGAGCCTCAGTGCATCCTCTGGCCTCTCCAGAGTACACTCCCATCTAAACACCAGCACATCCCTTGGATTGTCCTCCAGTGGAAGACTTCTTGGGGTGTACTGCATCCCTCTTCTTGTGCCCTGCCTGCTGACAGTCATAGCATGTCCCAGCCTTCTTGATCTCAATTCTTACTTTGATACCCCTTTCCTGAGGACTGGCAAGAGTCGCGGGCCCACCATGCTTGGAAGACTTTTGGGGGCCTTTAGAGTGCTACCTCCTTTTCTCTTTGTTGGTGCTCACCTCCTTCCCTTGCTGGGAAGCCGTAACACCCGTCTGGGGTCACCCCCACCTTGAATCTTCCTGGACACTGGTTCTGACCCATTTGTCAGCTATCCTCACCAGCTCTCTCTGAGAAGACAGTTTGGAATCTACTAGATGCTGCCACAATTTCTCTGTGGTAAGTAAACTATACAGCCCATCATATGCATCCACTTCACAGCCATTAATGAAGCCCCCAATGCTTTGACTAAGGAGACAACAAAGTCTCTGTACTCTTATGTGGGGAGTCCAAGCCCTTCTATGAGCTGTCCTTCGTGTGTTGATAGGACTCAGCCACTTTCTCATTATGGGTCAGAAGTCTATCTCTGCCCTTCACCAAGAATAACTCCCACAGCAGAGTGCCCCAGTGTTGGTGACCTACTTTCCTCATTTTTAAAGCCCTCTCAAAAGCGGTAAGTCATTTATCGATGACATCATCATCACTAAACTTGGAGACAATTCCTTTGGGGTCCTTGGGGTCAAAAGACTCCTCCTTTTCCCTATTTAAGTTGCTGCCTGCATTATCTTTGGGCTTGAAACCAATATTCGCCCTTCGCTTAACAAGGGCTAGTCTCCTTTCATCCAGATCAAGTTTTCTCTCCTCCAGGGAGAGTAGGCCAAGCTCAACTTCTAGGGGTGCTACCACCTTACCATTGGGTGGAACACTGGTGATGCTTCTGTCACTTCCCACTCGCGAAGGGGGTCTTTCGAAGGGTAGAGAGTTTTAGTCGTCACCTTCCTCCCGATTGCTTGTTTGGACTAAGCCCCGCTCTGCAGGATCATCTCCTGAAGTCTGGCCTTCACTCTCTAATCTCTCTGTCTCATAGGAGCTGAGGGCCTGATTAACGGCCTTACTTTTGACTGTTGTGCTAAAGCCAAGTCCCCTAATCTTGTCCCTTTCTGCACAAAAACAATCCTGCATGCGACGGAGGCACCCTTGCACCATGGTGCAAGGGTGCCTAAGTTGGCACTAGGCTTCCAAAATGGAGTCAGCGCAGGGAGAAAGGACACAAATGCACCGTATTTCTTAAATACAGTACATTCCTGCCCCTTCACTTTGGTGTAGGGCAACACAGCAAGGTGCCTTGCTGCGCTGCCCTTCACCAAAATACCATAAATAAGCCCCTTTGTCTGTACACCTTGTGCAATGTTCAAATATGCACTCTGGTTAAACAGGCTAAATATGATAGGAGTGTCCTTCATTAACATATAGAAATTGACCCCTGTTGTCGCAGAGTGGATTGAAAAAGGGGGAAATACATGATTGCCTCCTATGGAACACCACAGCTCAATGGCTTCGGTCCAGCATAAAAAGGTGGTACCTTAGGGGCATATGTAGGTAGGCGTTTGCAAATCGCATATGCACAAATTCTGCAAATGTATGCAATTGAGAGTCGCAAAAGTGTGAAATGCTATGTAGGTAAAAAATATGGCATGCAAAATTGCTAATCGCAAATTTTGCGATTAGCAATTTAGCGAGTATAGGGTTCTGCAAATATTTATTCGAATTCGCAAGCTGCGGATGAGTAATCGCGAAAATCGCAAATACCGTCACGCAAAAAGCGAATTTGCAATTTCCAATGTAGGTAAAAATTGCAAATAGCGAATTTCCAAAATTCGCAAATTAGCACCTCGCAATTACCACCAACTCAGGCCAGGTGGTAACCAGGTGTAACCTATATAAAGTGGCCCATGATGCATCAGTGATTTCTCACAATGGCTGGGCTCTACGTAATAGCCAGGAGGCTGCGCATCTGAGAGGCAGACAGAGAAGGAGACGCCAGGAGAGGATCTACAGGACACGCATCGCCCTCTTCCAATGCACTGAGGAGGACATCCATGTGCACTACAGGCTGCATCAAGACAGTATTCTTGAACTGATAGAGGAGCTGACACCCATGCTTGAGCACCCCACATACAGGGCTCACACCATCCCCACACACATACAGGTGTTGTGCTCACTGCACCTCCTAGCTTCAGGGAGTTTCCAGGGGTAATTGCCGCAGTGGGAGGGGTGTCCCAGAGAGCTCTTTCGCGTTTCTTCCATGCTTTCCTTAATGCTATGATGCACAGAATGCATAACCACATAAAATTCCCAGACACACAGCAGGAACTTGACCAAACCAGACAGGATTTTTATCAAATTGCCCAATTTCCCCACTTAATTGGATGTGTAGATGGAACACATATTGCACTGTCCCCCCCTCACACAATGAGTATGTTTTTAGAAACAGAAAATCATACCATTCACTTAACATCCAGGTAGTCTGTAATGCAAAAAATCTCATCACCGTTATCGTATCTAAATTTCCAGGGAGCACTCATGATTCCTTCATTTTCAGACACTGTGCTTTACATCGTAGACTTACAAATGGTGATTTCGGAGAGGGATACCTGCTAGGTAAATACATGGCACATCAACCAGTAGTAAGATATGTTACGATTGTAAACATCTCACTAAAGTCATCCATTCTTCTTCCATGCAGGAGACAGTGCATATGCTGTGCGTGACTACATTCTCACACCCTACCTGACTCCAACCACTGCTGCTGAGCGTAGATACAACACTGCCCACAGAGCCACAGGAGCCACCATAGAGAGAACTTTTGGAATCTTGAAAAGCCGTTTCTGCTGCCTCCACAAGAGTGGAGGCACCCTACAGTACAGCCCTGAGACATGTTACAAGATAGTGGTGGCCTGAGCTATGCTACACAATATTGCCATCAAGAAGGGCACCCCAGTGGATCTGACTGACTCTGACACATCCGATGAAGAGGAACAAGCCCCCCAACGCAGATGTGCAGGAGGAGCTGGGGCAGCTGCTGGGCACATGCGACGTGATGACATCACACAAAACTACTTCTAGGTAAGAGAATACACCACAATGCTTAATGTTGTTAATCAGAAAAAATGTTACTTCCTTAAATGCAGGATATGTAATGTCACACAATGTGACTGTAAGTCAGAAAATTGCACGTGTTCATGTCCACACAGTGCCAATATGTCATTAACTTAAGTCCTCATGGGATGTGTTGCTTCACAACATTACATTGTGCATTCTGCTCCTTCACCTACGGCGTGAACGCCCTGATGCACCACCGTCAGCCTGGTCTGTATTTTCGGTGTTGTGCTCCACACCTCTTCCCTGACGGCCACTCCTACGCCTTTCAGCTGGTATTGGTGGTGTAGGTGTGCTTCTGCTTGATTGCCCATCTGTGTCAATGCTACCTGGTGTAACAATGCCCCCAGTTACAGCAGCACGCAGCTGATCAAGTGAATGTGTCACCTGCACCAGGCTCCAGGCAACATCCTGGCAGCAGTGTATGCTCACTGTTCTTCTGCAAAGCATGGCTATGGCTGTAGATTGTCGTCTCACAGCCCTTGCAAATTGGTCAAGCCGTGTTGTTAGGCATCGTTGCTCCCTGCGCTGGGCCTGGGTAGAAACTCTAGCTTCATTTAAATGTGCCTCTGTTGATGTTGCAATTTGTCTGATGCCGACTCTCACCTCAGACATGTGCCTATTGTGTTGTGCCAGATGACGTTGAATTGACGCTATGCCTTTACTTTGCAGGCGCTGCACTTGTAACAGTTGGCCATACAGCCCAGCAAAAACAGACTCATAACCTGTGGTGGCACTGCAGGTGTTGTTCCGTGCCCTCTGTCTGGCTCCACTGCCAATCATGTTGGAAATGGGTGTTTGCAATGTGCCCTGAGCTGCGCTAGGTGATACATCAGCCTGTGGCTCATCTTCAGCATCTGTGGATCCTGATTGCATTTGGATTAATGCAGATACAGCTTTCCGCCGTTTTGTTGGTACAGAAGGTGTGTCACGTGTGGCACCCTGACTCTCCTGCCCTGCCTGGTCCTCTGATGAAGCTGCCTAACCCACTGGTGCAACAGTGTCCTGTGTTGTTGATCCATCTGTAAAAAAAAATCACACATGAGTTGTGTGTAATTTTTTTTTCTTTTTTTTATATAAAGATTTATGTTAACACTATTTACATGCCTGCTTGTCTATTTTGTGTACTTTACATTTTGCCTTTGGACCTGTTCCCTACATAACCGTTGTATGTGTATCTGCCCCTATGTACATAACATATGACTACATTTCCCAAAATGCTTCACTGGGTATTACTAAAAACATGGACCGGATTCCTATTCATGCATGCGAGTTTTAGAGTTTGGGAGGGATGGCAATGCATTGTGTGTTTTTGGCATGCATCTTACCTTCAGTTGTGTCTCTGGCTTCAGAGCTGTCCAGGTCAGCCACGCCCATCACTGCCTCTGGCCTTAGGGTTGTCTCCACCAACTCCTCCATGGGCGTCGGCTCAGGTGTAGTGGAGCTCCCACCTCAAGTTGCTTTGGCTTCTGCCAATCTCGTGGCCACCCTCTCCTTGGACCTTTGCCTCATGTCATACCACCACTTTCGGAGGACATCGGTGGTTCGATGGGTAACGCCAATCGCATTGACTTTTTCCTGGATTTCTCCCCAAATGTTCCTCTTTCTGGCTTCAGGCACACTAAGTGAGGCTTTTCCAAAAAGAAGATCATGGTGCCTCACCACCTCCTCTGTTAATACCTCCAACTCCCACTCAGAAAATTTCTGCTTCCTTTTTCTGGATTGTTCTTCTGCCTGCTTCTCTCCACCTTCCTTTTCTGCAGCCTGTGAATCCATTGTGCACTGTTTGAGCGCAGAGCCAAATCCACACATCCTCCACTCTGTCTCTCAGCCAGCAACTGACTCTGGGACAGGTGCAGGCAATTAGGTGCAGCATGGAGACTCACACTTCCTGGTTGTGATGTCATCTTTCTGCACCTGAATTGCTCTTTCCCGTTTTCGCGATTCCTTATTAGCAAATCGCAAAAAAAGAGCGATTTTTTACCTACATCCGATTTTGCGATTCGGAAAGTGCGATTTGCGAAAAATTGCATTTTCTGAATCGCAAAATCTGGATTACCTACATATGCCCCTTAGTGATCTGCAGATCCTCAGAGAGAAATTATGTAATTTATTTGACTCAGCAGCCCAGTCCAGCCTCACTTCTTCTCTGATTCTTTCAGGGTGGAATTATTGATGGTATGGGATGCTTTTGAGAAGTCTAAAAGCACCAGGGTCCCAAAACACCGATGGTCGACCCTGTGCCAAAGATCATTCAAAACTATTAGGCTCACCAGTTCTGTACTGTGTCCTGTTTAGAATCTGGCTTGAAAGGTATACAAAAATTGATTGAGTTGTTTAAAACTAGTGTCCATGGAACAGAAGAAGGCAAATTGGTCAAAGGTGGCTGATCGTGTGAGTCAAGTGAAATTTCTTTTATTGATTTCAATGTGAAATTTTTCAACATGATCGGAAAATACCTTGTCCTAAATTAAAGATATTGAAGGCCTGCAACTGAGTTTTAAGAAAAGGGAAAAGAGGTTTCATGAACTGGGCATAAACTGGCAGGTCGGCAGCTTGTAACAGTGGTACCAAGAACAGCCACGTCCATCAGTCTGAAAGAGTTTAAAGTAATCTTATTTTGGATAGTGTGAGTAGCCACTGAAAGGTTTTACATTATTTAATATTACATCATTTTTTGGAGTGTTGTAAGGTATCTTAAGAGGCTGAAGCAAATTGTAGTTCTAATATGGAAGGATTCTTTCAACAGGGTCAAATCCCTTCAGAGAAGTAGCTTTTCTTGGCCTGTATGATTTTTAATTTATAGCCTATAGGTGATAGCTATGTTGATAGATTATGTTCTTTTTTGTTCAAATACATACTAGCTTTTGTTCTTTTATCCAATGTTTCTTCTGTCTAGACATGAAAATACTTGCCATGTTGGTAGAATGCTAGCCAGGTGACAACCGTAGAAGTCTGGTCTCCCTCCCCTGCACCTTGCAGCTGTACTGCAACAATGCGAGGGCCAAGGAAACAGGCCGGTCTGATCTCCCTCCCCTGCACCCTGCAGACGTAGTGCAACATTGTGAAGCCTCATTGAAGGCCGTCTCAGAGCTGTGGCTGCTGCGGAATCTGGATTGGGAAGAGTTGAGTAGGAGGTTTCGATCCAGATGTGAGGAAGTTGTTGGTTGATGACTTTTTCTAATACTTTGGCATTCAACAGGAGTAGAGAGATCGGTCATTAGTTGTTGAGTTCACTGGGTTCTGCTGATGGTTTCTTTAGAAGGGCATTCACTTCTGCATGTTTCCAGTTCTCGGGGAAGTGGGCAATTGAGGTGCTGAGCAAGGTGGGGAGTATGTGGCTGACTCTAGCTTCGCCTAAATTGAAGAAGTGGTGAGGGCATTGATTGGTTGGGGCCCTGAGTGGACCAAGCTCATGATGGAGTTGGTGTTTGTGGGGGAGCTGGCTCCATTCTGTTAGTCGGATGTCTGTGGTGGGAGCGGGGTCATTGTGTTGCTTGAAGAAGTCGGTGGCCTTGAGCTGGGGTTTGAAGTTTCTGTAGATGCTAGTGATCTCGTCATGGAAGACGTTTGCAAGGTTGTTGCAGAGTTTCTGTTAGGAGGTAATGTTGTTTGTTGCAGCTGAGGGATTGGAGGATTCTTTGATGATTTTGAAGGGTTCTTTACTGTTATTGGAGCTTGATTCAATGCATGAGGCTTAGGTATTTTTCTTCGATTCTCTCAACTGTCTGTGGTAGAAGTTAAGGGCTGCCTTGAAGACAGTCTTGTTGGTTGTGTCCTCACTGGTGTTGCATCTCCTTTCCAGTTGTTTACAGTGTCATTTAGTGGGTCTGAGGTCTTCAGTCCATCAGCTAGCCTTGGTGGACTTCTGTGGGTGCTGTGGTAGACAGGAGCAACGCTGTCAGTGCAGTTGGTGATCCAGTTTTTAAGTTTCCGACGTCCTGGTCTAGTGTGTTGGAGGGGATGTGGTATGGTGGTGTTGAGGGCATTGATCCATGTGTCCTTTGAGATTTTGCTCCAGTTGCAGAAGGGGGCATTGGGAAGACTAAGACTGTGAGCTGCTGAAGTTGAAGTGGACAATAGAGTGATCAGTCCCGGTGAGTTCCGTGGTGTGGTTATACATGATGTGGTCACTGGAGGTGAAGATGGGGGTCTAGCATGTGGCCTGCGGTATGCATGGGGTCATGGACAAGTTAGGTGAGCCCGTTGTTCATTCTGTCAAGTAGGTGGTAGCGTTAATGTAATTGTGGTCATCGAGATGGAAGTTGAGGTCACAGAGGAAAATGTAGTTGTGGTCTATGGTGAGGGGGGCGATGAAGTCGGGAATTGAGTTACAGATGGCTGGACATGGTCCTGGAGGACGGTAGGTGAGAGGGCCTCTGATGGTGGTTTTGCTGTCTGTTTGAAGTCGAAAGTCGAGGTGTTCGATGGCTGGGGTGATGTCTCATTTGTGGTGGTGCCTTGAATGGATTCCTTGTGTATGATGACAATCTCTCCACCAGGCTTGTTGATGTGGTCGCAGTGGGTGATCTTGTACCCTTCAGGTATTGCGGTGGGGATTTTGGGCGGTAAAGTGGGGTTGAGCCAGGTCTTAGTGAGGAAGAAGACATCAGGTGTGAGGGTGGAGATGAGGTCCCAAATCTCAGTCGTGTTTGCATAGTGAGCATGTATTGAGAAGGGCTAATGACAGCGTTTTTGTTCAGGTGGTGACTGTGGTGTGTTCAGCGTGGGACTGATCGTGGGCTCGTGTTTGTCCTGTGACGCAACAGTGGGTGCAGGTGAAAGGTGTTATGTGGAGCGTGGGTATGTGTGGTGGCACTGTTTGTTGCAACGTCTGGGGTTGAGGGTGTAGAGCTCAGCAATGGTGTATCTTCAGGGGGGCGGATGGGCCAGGGGTCGTGGAGCTGGGTGTGGTCCAGGTGCAGATGGGATTTGGGCCCTTTGGTGCGGCATCCTACATTAGGTAGGTCCTATGGTGAGCGGGGCTTCTGCTGGAAGGAATAATGATGAGTGGGAAAACCTAGGCAGGAATTCACGGATAGTGGTGTTGTCAATTGATCAGGCTGGAACAAGCAGGAACTGGAGGCCACAGGCAAGTTGCAGGCTAGGTGTCTTGGTGCGTACTGATGCGGTCACACTGTGACCTGCATTAAGTAGGGGGTGAGGTGGGCTGGGCTTCTGTTGACAGGAAGAACGGTGAGTGGGAAAACACGGGCAGGAAAACCTTGGTAGAAGCGGTGTAACTGGAGCAAGCTAGAACAAGCAGAAACTGGAGGCCACGGGCAAGTGACAGGCCAGGTGTGCAGGTGCCTACCATCTGGGATGTAATTTCCTGGGTCATCATGCAGTGTGCAAATCAGAGGGTCTGCACATATTCCCTTTCTGCCTGGAGCCCCACAAGTCCTAGATTTGTCCCTGCTCCACAAACACTCAGTTCAGTGCTCTGCTGCCGGACTTGCCTGTCCCACCCGGAAGTGACTACAGGACAGGCTGAGTCTGGGCCAGCAGAAAGCATCTTGGAAAAGAGGCCGTTCTATAAGAGGGGCGGGGGCACAAGGATGCAGACTGTGCTGCCCTTGCCGGTCATGCTCCCTTGAGTGGTGGAATCTCAACCACACTGCTGTCGGTGCTGGTCGGAGTTTAGGGCAGGCAGGCTGGCAAGCACTTTTAAAGTCTGCGCTTGGCAGTCAGCATCCAACCCCACACAAGGGGAATGAGGTCAGATGAGGTCTACAACTTTGTAGTGTCCCGCAGGAAAAGACAGCCCCTACCCTCTCTAAGGGCACTCCTACTACACACCCCACATTCATCCAACACAGGCGTCACTGGTCAGGTGACCCTGTTAATAAAAGGGCCGAGGTGCATGGGCTCAGGGACATTTATACCCACCATAAGCATGTGTCTGTGTCATTTATCACCTAGCATGTGGGCAAATGCCCACAACTTTACATTGGCGACGAGTTCGACTGGACCTCGTCTGCCCCAGCATCGCAAACATGAAGTTAATTGCCCTGCTTCTCCCAGGATAGTGGGTGAAGATATACCCGCCCAAACATTGCAGCCCTGTCCGTGAGGAGGGTGCCATGTGGAGAAGACAGCAGTGTGGAAAAGTAAATTTTGCCATGTTGTATGTGCCTACGTGTTCCCCATATTATGCTATATGTGCATGATCGATATGCATGTATTCCCCTCTGATCGATTAAAGACGCAATTACAGTTGTGTCCATCTCTAGTATGCCAGTTTCCAGTTCCCGTGAAAGCAACGAATATTAGGCCTATGTAAACCTACGTTGCTACATTTTACAGTGTGCACGTTAATTCATTGAATTGTCCCCGTTTCTAGGCCTCAAAAGGGCCCGGACACCAGATTCAGCTCCTGTCTCCTGAACCCTCTCTGAGGAGCGATACAGCCCCCACCTGCATCCCTGACCCTTCACTTACTTTCTGCCTCACAGTGCCTGGCTCGGCCTGGCTCTGCCTGCCAGTCTGCCAAGAATATGTTATGCTTCTAGTTATCAGTCCAGCCCTCCTTCTCTGCATTCCTAAGCTACTGAATCGCATCAATAGTTTCCGTCATGGTCTAGCCTTACTGTCTCCATGTAAGAGAAATACTGTATTAATATTCATAAAATATTCCTCGCACACGCAATACATGTAGAATTATGCATGCACCAGTCTTAGAGTCTATTAGCTTTTGCCCTGATAACTTTTGGATTCTATCAACATGTACTCCAAACACCAGATACCAGATATGCCTTGGGTACATGTCGCTCTGACACTCCAGACTTTAGTCTCCTCTTCTAGCGCAGAAGTCATAGCCCCCAGTTCTCCCTGGTAACACGTCATTGCCCATTTGCGCGCACCACTAGGTTAGAGGTCCCAGCTGCTCAGGTAGCCCCCTCCATGTTTCCGCCCCGTTTATGACACTTCTGTTACGTTTACATCACATGTCTATGTATACGCCCCGTACACGCCTTCTTGTTACATCATTTTGCCCTTATCTTTCGCGACTGCTACAAGAAACGCCTACTGCTACGCCTACTGTAATGAATGTAATGTATTTGTTTAAGTATATATACTGTGCACCCATATTAAAAGTTGCCAATAGCCGATGCCAATCCCCGATTCCCATTTCCCCGGCAGCTGCCATCCCGTACTATTGCAGGCTGTCCTGTTCCTGTCCTTATGCCTGATTAAAGCCTGTCGACTCAAGATACCTCGAATCCTGACTCTTATTTATTGAGCTACCTGTTTTATTGATTATATGAAAAATAGTACCGGTAATTAATTATTTATTTACCACATAATGGCGCCCGAATAGGGACTTGCCCTTTCCCCACGCGCCGGCGAAGCCACGCAGGCCCCCTGATCCTCTGCAGCCGTGACGGAACCATACCGTGCACGTGCAGATATTTCTGCTTCAAGTATCCCTCAGGCCCACGGAGGAGACGGAGGTTGCGGTCCAGCATCCAGACGAGGCGGTGAGGAACGCGGCGAGTCCCGACCAGAGCCCAAGCCGAGAGTCCAAGGTCCGAGGTATCCGGAGGCCCACCTGTAACTGAAGTCCGAAGTTCGTAGTCCGTCGTCGTAGCAGTCCAGTCCAGTCCGAGGCCTTCCGTTCTTGCTGCCCGGTGAGTACCGTTGCTGGGGTAGTATCTAGACAGGGTCAATTAATTTGTCTCTGGTCCGTGGGTTTGGGTACACAGATCCAACACGAAGTGTTCACCTAGGTGGACGCGGGTCCTGACGTGTCTCTTTATGGGACCGGTAAGTTTCGTGCTGTTTTAGCAGTGCATCTAGTCATTCTAGTAAGTTCTGTTCTCAAGAAATTCATGTGTTCTGTCCGAACTGTTATTTTAAATGTTATTCCATGTGTTTTCAATGTCGTGGTATGAGTGATTTGTTTTCCCAGTTATTATTGTGTTTATCTTGTATTGTATTGTGTCCAGACTCCAGCCTAAACTATGCCTCTATTCTCGAAGTTACGTCAGTTAAAAACCAGAAAAGGGTTATTAGAGGAAGCAGTTCCTGTCCCGCCTAGGGACAGTCCAGGTCATTTTATGTATCATAAGCATGGCTTAAGTGCCATATTATATCTAGACTTATGGGTGGAGTACACCAAGGAATTAGAAGAGAAATATAGATGGCCCACATCAGGTACATGGGATGCCGAGTGCATCATGCGAGTAGAAGAAGCATTATGGAAAAAGAAATCCAGACAGTCCCAGAAAGATGCCATCGAGTTATGGCGCAAAGAATCTCATAGAAGAACCGAAAAAGAAATCAGAAAAACAGAATTAAGTAGAGAATCCTCGGAAAGAGCCCAAGAAAGGGAATTAATCGAGTTAGGTGAACGAGTTAAAGCAGAACAGTCAGACAGACAGAGAAATGCCCTTATTAAGGGTATGTATCCTCTTCTGGCCGAGGGCTTGCCGAGAGCAACCCCGGAAGCACCATGTAATTTTCCGCCGCCATTAGTTCCGATTAAGTTACGTCACAAACCGACCGCAGCTGATATTTTCCTCTCGTCCTATTTGGACGACACAGTCCCAGCATATGCAAATCCTGTTCCGCCAGCTCCCGTAAATAATGTAATACCTGTTCCTCCAGCCACCGGGGCACCCGTTGCAGCATCTGTTACGGCACCCCCGGTCCAGCCTACAGTACATGTACCCGCTACATCAGTCACTCTCCCAGCACGTACAATACCCGTCGACGATTCTAGTCTAGGGGCCACGGGGGGTAGTCCTCCTGGAACCCCGCCTCAACCCAGACGTATAACGTTACTCGAGCTACATGCACGAGCGTTACAGCGTTCGCCCAAACTTCAGTCAGTTGCAGATATCAAGCGAGCACTTACCGAATGCCGTTATGATCCAGTCCCAGGCGATGATGATATGGTCCTGTATTCATTACGTGTAAGACGGGTGACCGAATATTTGGACACCCTACCGAATATGAAAGGTTATCTAGACAGAATATATCGTTTCATCCGTACAGGAGTAGATCCAGGAAGTGTTGGCGATGCCATGGTTCAAAGAAAAGTCGAGACTCAGCTCATGCTTTTAAAGTTTCTAATTAATTGTTTAATAAGGGAACAAGATTATCCGGATAAAGATCCGGAAGAAATGAAAGTCCTGACCAGGTGGAGTGACCATATAGCCGAGGGAAGACACAAGACACAGAACTGTATAGAGAGTATGTACAAGAAAATCCGTAGGGAAATAATAAAGTTACACGAGAAACGAGAAGCAGCACAAGTAACCGAGAAAGAAGACAACTCTTCTACTAAAGAGGTAGACGACGAGAATCCCTCCAGAATAGCGTATGTAGGTAGAACTAGACTTATCGACCGACATTCACGCCTAGATCACAAGAAAGTTTTCCCTCCTCCAGCACCAGAACAAGGTTCTCTTGAACAAGTATTTCAAGCTACCGATCACATTCTGAAATCACGAATAGGTTATAGTGAACTTAGTACCATGCATGAACAAGAACTAGCCCGATCAGCAGTCCGGTGGACTACTGATTCTACCACTTTTCCAGACGAAATAGTGGCACAAATGTTTCTGAAACTGCCCCCAGCCGAGCAGCGACTGGTGGGTATGTATATGATCCAGCACCTCATTACACTGTATGAGGGACAGCATTCTGATCCAGGTCCGTTACATGATGTTCTGAACGAGTTACTCCAGTATAGATGGAGAGGTCTAGGTACCGATTTAATTAGTATCATTCTAGAAAGTAAAGTAAAGTAAAGTCCACATTTGTAAAGTGCACAATCACCCGTAAGGGTCTCTAGGCGCTGGGGGGCCGTCGGGAAGATTAAGCGAGCTATTGCCCAGAGTCACATGGTGCTGGGCTGACCTGCCGCCGGAGCCGGGGATCGAACCGTGGTCCCCAGATTCCAGCGTCAGTCGCCCTGGCCGCGGCGCCACACCTCTTCCTTGAGAACAGCGCCACAAATATCGAACGTTTCTGAATCCGCATTTTGTTCATGTTTCACCTCCAGAAAGTAAATCATTTTACATAGATAGACAGCATCCGTTACGAGAAGTACACCCAGTTAGGACAGCGGGTGGTGAACTAGAACGAGTATTTGTCTACACCCCTATCACAAAGATGGAACTCTTAGAGATGAAAAAGTTAATTCCCTGTCACGACAAAGATCCAGCAGGGTTCCATCGAGAATTAAAAGACATGCTCCGTATGGGAGAATACACGTATCCTGATATCATTAAAATGTTAAAGGTCCTGTTGCCCGCAGGGGTATATGAAAAACTCAAAGAAAAAGAATGGGAGGTGGGAGAGAAAAAGATAGATTGGACAGCTCTAGAAGCTGAAGATAATTCACGAGTACCAGGTACCGGTCTAGGGGGTAAAGTTAAAGAATTGCCCGAGTTATTGATACAAGTTTTGCCAAGGTTACTAGCCACGAAAAAGGAAGATTGGGATGCAATCTCAGCTTGTAAACAGAAACAGGATGAAGACACTAGTGATTTTTATTCTAGATTCGAAAAATGTTTTATTATTAACAGTGGTCTGAAAACAAGTAGTGAATCGTACCCTCATCTTTTTGTTACCAAACTGGTCGAGAATTCAAGTCCACAAGTTAAAAATCGAGTATTGAAAGTCGAAAGTAGTTGGCAAGCTAATACTCCGTCACAAATGTTACAGATGCTCCAGTATCACCAGAATAGAATCAGGGAAGAGCAAGAACACGAAAGAAGACGTATGAAAGACACAAAAATGAAAGTATTAGTTGCACAATCAGTTCCACAAGACAGTCAGAAGAGGGGTCCGAATCAAGCCAGTCATCCTACAGCTCCCGTTAAAGGGACCTGCAATTATTGTAAACAGCCAGGTCATTTTATAAACGAGTGTGCAGTTCTGAAACACAACATAGCTACTGGTAAGACTAAAGAAAGACCACGTCCGCCTAGACAAGAACAAGTTTCACAGACTTCTCAGCCACCACAGAATGCACAACTGACAGTTCCAGCACCGCAGCCTATCGCTGCAACACAGCATGTTACACAGCAGATGTACCAGTATGCTCAGACAGAGTATCCAGATTATCAACAGTATTCATGAAACAGCCTAGAGAGGGAGGTAGGCTTGCCTCTCATCGAGATACCTGTAGATCAAGAGGGTCCCTATATTCACAGTCAAGTATTAGGGAAAGACAGAAAGTTTTTGATTGATACAGGGGCAAGTAGGACTACTATCAGTCATGACGAGGTTCCAGGGGCTCCGCTCTCAGGCTCTAAAAATGTTTCCCTTGGATTTTCAGGAAAGTCGATTGTTAATGAAATTTCGAAACCAGTTACTCTAGAAGTTGGTCCATTGTCCCGAACTACTGATTTGTTACTCACGAAATCATGTCCAGAAAATTTGTTAGGCATCAAGACATTAAAAGAATTAGGAGCAGTTATTTGCTGCTCCCCAGAAGGAGTCTGTTTGTTTCTGAGAGACTTTAAAGGTCATTATGTATTACGTGATTTTGATCCGAGATTATTGAATGTACCACAGCATTTATGGGCGCAAGGTCCAACTGATGTAGGTTGTATGCATATCACACCCCATCGTGTGACTCTCAAACAAGGTATAGTTTTGCCACGAATCAGACAGTACAGATTGCCACCTGAGGCTGTAGCAGCCTTATCCAGAATTATTGATGAACTTATTGCTCAAGGAGTGGTTGTAGAAACTGACTCCAATGTATGTAATTCTCCTATCATTCCAGTCCTGAAACGTACTGATCCAAATGCACCCCCAGTATATCGATTAGTGATTGACCTTCGAGAGCTTAATAAATGTATCATTCCTCAGTATCCAGTAGTCCCAGATATGTCTTCCCTATTGACAGCCATTGATTCTGAAGCTACATTTTTCACAGTTATCGATCTCAAGAATGCATTTTTCAGTGTCCCCATTCATCCAGACAGCCAGTACCTTTTCGGTTTCTGTTTAAATGGAAGAATCTATAAATTCACACGAGCTCCTCAAGGTTTTACAGAAAGTCCTAGTATTTACAGTCAAGCACTTAAGAGACAACTAGACAATATCCGCATGCCAACTGACACTGCCCTGCTCCAGTATGTCGATGATCTACTGATCACAGCCCGTTCTGAACGTGACTGCGAGCGTGCGTCACTTACAGTTCTGTATTTCCTGGCCGAGCAGGGGCACAAGGTGTCCCCTTCCAAATTACAATTCTGTGTCCAGCAAGTGGTATACTTAGGACACTTACTGTCCAAGTGGGGTAGGCAGTTGACACCAGACCGTATCCAGTTAATAGCGAGTCTTCCACAGCCCAAGACACAGAAGGAGGTACGAGCTTTTATTGGCCTCACTTCTTACTGCAGACAATGGATTCCACAGTATGCATTTCTAGCCAAGCCACTGATACAGTTAACGACACAGGAGGCAGCCGTATCGACTGTCCTCCCTTGGACCCAGGAACTTACACTTGTTTTCAATGAATTAAAGAAAGCCTTATGTCAAGCACCTGTTCTAGCGACACCGAACTACAGTAAGCCTTTTACACTTTTTGTTACAGAACGTGATGGTACTGCATTATCTGTTCTCACACAAGATCAAGCAGGACAGTACAAGCCCTGTGCTTATTTTTCGAGCACATTAGATCCAGTAGCCCAGGCTCTGCCTGCATGCCTCAAGTCAGTTGCAGCCACAGCTCTGGCTATCAGACAAAGTGATTCCATAGTGTTAGGACACTCCCTGACAGTACAAGTTCCACACTCCGTGGAAGTTCTTTTAAACCGAACACAGACTCAGCACTTGACAATTGCACGTTTAACAGGTTATGAACTTACACTGTTCCAGCCACACATAGAAATCAGACGCTGCAACATTCTAAATCCTGCTACACTGTTACCGTCAGTTACTTCAAATCCTGCCACACATGACTGTGTAGAAGTTGTTAACACTATGACAAAGCCAAGACAAGACCTGACAGACATTGCATTACCTAATCCCGACCTGACACTTTATGTGGATGGTTCATGTATGAGAACAAGTACAGGAGAACTAGTAGCCGCGTATGCAGTGACTACTGAAACCAAAGTTATAGAAACACATCGTATTGGCACCTTGTCTGCTCAAGCAGCAGAGCTAGTAGCTCTGACCCAAGCCTGCATACGTGCCAAGGACCTGAAAGTAAACATATATACAGATTCACGTTACGCATTCGGAGTCGTATACGACTTTGAAGTGCTCTGGCAGGAGAGAGGTTTCATGACTTCTCATGGAACCAAGATTCAGCATGGTCTCCTCATTCAAGCTCTGTTAGATGCAATACATTTACCGACAGCTATCGCTATCATGAAGTGCAAGGCACATACGAAAGTCACTGACATCATTTCCCAAGGTAACGATCTAGCAGATCGAACAGCCAAGCTTACAGCTCAGATTCCAGACATTCCAGTTAACACGACACAGACATTCACTCAAGATCAGACTACTTGTATGACAGTCAAGGACCCTACACAAAATGTCATAGACATACAGTCACATGCTACTCCTGAAGAAATCAAGAAATGGTCCGAACAAGGAGGGGTCCAGACAGATCAAGGATGGTTGACGAAGGGAAAAGCCACATGGTTTCTCCCCGACTCTATGGTTCAAGTCATTATTAATACCGCACATAGTCCAGCACATCTAGGAGAAAAAGCTATGTTAGACCGTATTCAGAACCTTTGGTTCAACAAGCATTTACGAGCTGCAGCCAAGCAGAAAGTCCGTACCTGTATGATATGTTGTCAGTTCAACCCAGGTAAAAGTGTCCCGGTGGAACAAGGGGGATTCCAACCTCCTGACCACCCTTTTGAAGTCCTCCAGATGGATTATATTCAGATGGAGCGATGTCGAGGTTTCAAGTATGTCCTCGTAGTTGTATGCGCCTTGTCCAGGTGGACAGAAGCATATCCAGTTCCAGATTACACAGCCGCGACCACTGCCAGGCAGTTGGTTCGTGAGTTCTTTCCCCGCTATGGACTCCCTAGGGTCGTGTATTCAGATAACGGCCAGCCATTCTCATCTGAGCTTATGAAACATGTTTCCCTTCTGTTAGGGTACCAGTGGAAGTTCCATTGTGTGCGCCATCCTGAAGCAGCCGGTCTCGTAGAGAGACATAATCAGACTCTGAAAATACGCATTGCAAAAGTATGTAAAGAGAAAGGTGTAGACTGGCTAGTAGCTCTGCCAGTTGCTTTATTCTATATGAGGATGGTTGCACATTCCAGATCAGGTCTGTCCCCGTATGAGGTCATATTCGGCCGCCCCCCAAACATGTGGGGTACACCTAGACCCCGCAGTATTACAGATGTTTCCAGTAATATGCTGACAGATTACCTAGCTTCCTTGATGTCTGCCCTACACTCTTGTCGTTCACAGGTTGCCGCCGCATTTCCAGACAACACCGAGGTGAAACCGCATGAAGTCGTCCCCGGTGACTTCGTATTCGTTCGAAATTTTGATCGTTCAAGTCCGCTGGAGCCCCGCTGGAAGGAGCCTCGCATGATCCTGTTAACAACAAGGACCGCCGTAAAGCTCGAGGGCAGGAAGGGGTGGGTCCACCTGAGCCATATTAAAAAATTCCATGGAATACGTAAACAGACTTTTGCTAAGGACTGCCTTATTCCGAAAGACTGCCTAAAAACAGACTCTGAACTTGACTCTGAACTCAAAGTTCCCCTGTTAGAGAAAACTCCGCAACAGGAGTATAAACAGAAGCTCCGGTCTAGTAAAATAAGTCAGCCAGTTTAATTGTCTAAGTCCCTCTCGGGTGAAACGGTTAGACAGGTTCCTGACATGTATGAGATAGACCCCCACAGTGAGAGAGTTAGTCGAAACTCTAAAATATGTATTATTGTTCTAAGTTTTCTATTATTTTTAAGTCTTATGGTTACCTGCACAAGTTATGCATTACATTTATGTTTTCCAATTTCACATGTACATATGTTTTCTAATGCTACAATAGAGCACACATTTAGTGATCTGCCTCCTCACGAGCTATCCTATCGTCTCGCTATGCGTAATAACACATTCATCCGAATGTTACACTATTCACACCAGACCAGCAATGCCACTAATTGTTGGGTATGTGGTCGACTCCCTCCTTTCCAGACACCGAAGGGAGTTCTGCCACTCTTTCCTTATCCGTTTTCACATAATGGTTCGTGTGGAGCATGGTCCACTTTAACGTCATCCTCAACTGATATGTCCCTTCTGAATAGAACATGTTTTCCAGACAAGCAAGGTCTCTCCCATAGAACAGGGTTAGATCTAGAAAATGAAGTGTATGATTTAGGTAATTATTCTTCGAATTTCATGGTCCTGAATGTTCAGTCCGATACTACCCCAGAATTGCCTGCTATTTCAGTACTACCAGTCAAAGGCGAATTATGTGTCAGAAAGAATGGTTCCGCACATGTAGGACATAGTGATTGTACTACTACTGTCGAGTATAGTGACAGTGGGAAATCTATTTTCAAAGCCTCACGTCATTCTTATTTTGTTTGTGGTCAGACCGCATATGTTCGTCTGCCCCTTGATTGGGATGGAACATGTTATATTGCCTTCCTACTGCCACCAGTTTTTCTAGCCCCATCCGATTATCACAGAAACACACATCTAGTACACGTCAGACCTAGAAGGGAGATCGAGTCCCCAATTGTCGATCAAACTGAAACTACTCTAGAACAGTATCAAGACTTCAATAAAGGTTTCTTCTTTTTTATAGGACCTATCCAGAATAGTAAGTTAATACGTAGGTTAACCAGAACCCTTGAAGCAGTAGTGAATGAGACTACTTCTGCTCTAGGTAACTTAACTGAAGAGCAATCTGCTATGAGATTTGTCGTGCTCCAAAATCGTCTCGTTCTTGACGTCATACTGGCAGATAGAGGAGGAGCATGTAGAGTCATCGGATCTAGTTGTTGCATTTTCATTCCTAATAACGCGCCGTCTGTTTATTCAGCTATAACCAGACTTCATAAAATTGCCCATCAGTTGCACCAGAATCCAGGCACCTGGACATGGTCCGGTTGGCTCTGGAGTATTATATCTGCCTGGGGATGGAAAGTATTGTCATTCCTAGGTATTGCAGTAATGATCATATTCAGTTGCTGCCTCTGTATACAATGTGGCCCTGCGATTTGCGGCATGTGCGCTACCTCTTGTATTCCTAGTCCTAAGTCCCGCTCCAAGACAATTCGAGACGAGCAGATGATGCTATATGAAATGATAGATGGTATCATGAATATTGATGTTTCCTGATGGAAACGTAGGGCACAAGGAGGGAATGTGGAAAAGTAAATTTTGCCATGTTGTATGTGCCTACGTGTTCCCCATATTATGCTATATGTGCATGATCGATATGCATGTATTCCCCTCTGATCGATTAAAGACGCAATTACAGTTGTGTCCATCTCTAGTATGCCAGTTTCCAGTTCCCGTGAAAGCAACGAATATTAGGCCTATGTAAACCTACGTTGCTACATTTTACAGTGTGCACGTTAATTCATTGAATTGTCCCCGTTTCTAGGCCTCAAAAGGGCCCGGACACCAGATTCAGCTCCTGTCTCCTGAACCCTCTCTGAGGAGCGATACAGCCCCCACCTGCATCCCTGACCCTTCACTTACTTTCTGCCTCACAGTGCCTGGCTCGGCCTGGCTCTGCCTGCCAGTCTGCCAAGAATATGTTATGCTTCTAGTTATCAGTCCAGCCCTCCTTCTCTGCATTCCTAAGCTACTGAATCGCATCAATAGTTTCCGTCATGGTCTAGCCTTACTGTCTCCATGTAAGAGCAATACTGTATTGATATTCATAAAATATTCCTCGCACACGCAATACATGTAGAATTATGCATGCACCAGTCTTAGAGTCTATTAGCTTTTGCCCTGATAACTTTTGGATTCTATCAACATGTACTCCAAACACCAGATACCAGATATGCCTTGGGTACATGTCGCTCTGACACTCCAGACTTTAGTCTCCTCTTCTAGCGCAGAAGTCATAGCCCCCAGTTCTCCCTGGTAACACGTCATTGCCCATTTGCGCGCACCACTAGGTTAGAGGTCCCAGCTGCTCAGGTAGCCCCCTCCATGTTTCCGCCCCATTTATGACACTTCTGTTACGTTTACATCACATGTCTATGTATACGCCCCGTACACGCCTTCTTGTTACATCATTTTGCCCTTATCTTTCGCGACTGCTACAAGAAACGCCTACTGCTACACCTACTGTAATGAATGTAATGTATTTGTTTAAGTATATATACTGTGCACCCATATTAAAAGTTGCCAATAGCCGATGCCAATCCCCGATTCCCATTTCCCCGGCAGCTGCCATCCCGTACTATTGCAGGCTGTCCTGTTCCTGTCCTTATGCCTGATTAAAGCCTGTCGACTCAAGATACCTCGAATCCTGACTCTTATTTATTGAGCTACCTGTTTTATTGATTATATGAAAAATAGTACCGGTAATTAATTATTTATTTACCACAGCAGGATGCATTTAAGGACTGCGTAGCACAGTGCAGTGTACTGTGCTGCTCCAGTGTTATAAGGGTGCCACTCCAAGAATCCCACAAGCACTTCAGCCCACCCGGTGAGGAAAGCACGGGTGGGTGAAGGGGAGCAGTCACAGTAGGGTCATGTAGTGTCCTGCTGGACACATTCTAGTATTCAGGAGTGTGATGTTATACACTGTACACCCACCCATCACAAGTGACCCTGCTAATAAAGGGGCCGGGCGTACGTGCCCTGGGCCCAGTCCCAGAACCATACACAGCATGTCTGCATGCCTTATTTCCTAGGTATGCGGGCCTACTATTTCACAATGTCCACAAGCGGGTAAATCCCCGTGTGCACGAGGGCAGCAGTTTTACAGTTGCTCGTGGGGGAGGTGCTGTCTGCCGCATTGATTCTGTTATACCGAGGTTCTAGGTATCTATGTGCTCACCCAACATTTTGGGTAGGTGCTTTATACTACTCTTATATTAAACTAGATCATTGCATGCACTTTAATTAGAGGCATGCATAGGGGTTGTATGTTTTGTTAACTCTTGTTAAAAGCACGTATTCTGTTTCTCTTTCTAGGGAGTTTTCTGACCAGTAAAATCCAAGTCTGAGTGACATACACATTTTTTCCACTGTTTCAAGCCAATCCAAGTGGTCATTGGCACTTCATATTAGGCATACTCTGTTGGTCCTGATGAAAGCCGCTGCATCCCTATGGGGAGCGTCAGGCTGAAACATGTCGACCTTTCTAATGCTTTGACAGATTGAATCTCCCTCTGTCATAGTTGTATCTTTTAATCCCCGCCTACGAATGCTACATTAAAAGCGTCCAGCATATCATAGAGTAGTTCTAATCACTTTCACCTTTTCACTCACCCCCTCCCCACACCCTGCTCATCTAGAGATTTAGGGGTCCATTACGATGTCGGGCGGTTTGCCTCCGCCAGGCTGGCGGTGGCCACTGCCGGCCTGGCGGAGGCAAACCGCCCAACATCGCAAGCCCAAATCCCCTCCGCCAGATTAGGATGGCGGAGGGGAAGGCGGCGGTGAAAAACACCGCCCGCCTGTTTTCCGCCCCGGTCGCTTTGCGGCCGGGGCGGAAAACCTGTAACATGGTGGCGGTGTCTGTAAGACACCGCCCGACATATTACAATGGGCTGTGAGGCAAGCCTTTCCGTGGCGGCAATGCCGCCACGGAAAGGCAGGCGGTCTTCACTCTGGGGGCCCCCTGCGGGCCCCCACAGTGAAGGACAGTAGGGGGGTGCACAGGGGGGGTACCTGTGGTACCCCCCTGCATTTGCATAATGAAAGCGGCAGGCACCGCGCGGTGCCTGCCGCTTTTATTATGCAAATGGTGAAAAGCATTTTCTGCATTGTGGCGGGCGGTGCAGAGAGCACCGCCCGCCACAATGCTGTAAATAGAGGATGTGCCCGCCACTGTGGCGGGCACATCCTAATCTCACCCCCGGGACCCACGCCCTTATGGCGGGCGGTCCCATTCCCCACTATGGTGACGGACGGACAAAGTCCGTCCGTCATCATAATGACCCCCTTAGTATACCTCTTCCTCTCTATCAAAACATCCCTGAGCTCCTCCCTCTCTGTGAGGGGTTTGTAGCCTGCACTATGTCTGGGTTCGTAGTGCAAGGAGATCCCCTTTGATGAAGCATGCCACCTATGGGTGGGTGAGGGGAATCGTCCTAAGAAAGGGATACCCCAACAGCTCTACATTAAATTAGACCCAGGGGCCTACTGTTGTGTTTTCTTCTCTGTCTAGGCATAACCACTCCACCACCTGCTGCCAGCACAACCCCAACTCTGCCAGTGAGTTTTACCTGCATCCACCGGTGGAGGCCCTGCAGCTGCTCGCATGATTGTGTACCTGCAAGCACCTGCTGTTAGACTGGCCTGAACCAATCTCATTAAATGCCTGCAGCAGCAAAGAGACTGGAATTGCAGTGCAGCAGCCAAAGTGCCAGCGGGAACGGCTCTCTCATGCCACAAGACAGAGTCTGCCCCAGCACAGAGGGAATCCTGCACAAGCATTCCCATTCCAGCACTGCCTGTCATTTCACCCGAGAAGGGGAGCGGATCGAGAAGCACTCTCAAGGTGAGAGAGGGTCATCAAAAATTAAGTAAACTAGCGACGGAGCTGCTTGTTGCTATTACCCAAACCAAAGGGGATGATGGACGGAGTGTTAAACAATGCAAGCACTCACCCCCAGTCAACTGATCTGGGTTTAATCCATCATCATTCTTCAGCTCACTCCGCCAACTCAGTTCAGACATGGCCATATGCAAATCAGTCTGACCCTGTGCCTCTTGGGAACAGTCCAGCCTGAACTGCCAAGCCATGTCTTCCCTGGACTGGAAACAAGCATTATGGGACCGGATTCAGGTTCATAACCCTCATCACCCATCCAGGGACCAAGTGAGCAAGGGACCCACTTCTGGGCATACCCAGCCAACTTAGTGCAAAATTAGCAAAACCAAAGGGGATGATGGATGGTGTGCTAAACATTGCAAGCACTCACCCCCAGTCAACTGAGCTGGGTTTAATCCATCATCATTCTTTAGCTCACTCCGCCACCCCTGTTCAGACATGGCTATATGCAAATCAGTCTGACCCTGTGCCTCATGGGAACAGTCCAGCACGAACAGCCAAGCAATGTCTTACCTGGACAGGAAACAAGCATCCTGGGACCGGTTTAAGTTTCATAACCCTCATCAGCCACGCTATCTTGAATCCAGTGGCCAAGTGAGCAAACGACCCACGTCTGGGCATATCCTGCCAACTTAGGGCGAAGTTAGCAAAACCAAAGGGGATGATGGACGGAGTGTTGAACAGTGCAAGCACTCACCCCCAGTCAACTCATCTGGGTTTAATCCATCATCATTAATTAGATCAATCTGCCACCCAGTTCAGACATGGCCATATGTAAATCAGTCTGACCCTGTGCCAAATGGGAACAGTCCACCCTGAACTGCCTTGCCATGTCTTCCCTGGACCGGAAACAAGCATCCTGGGACTGGTTTTGTGTTCATAACCCTCATCAGCCAGGCTATCTTGAATCCAGTGGCCCAGATGTGGGTCCCTTTCTCACTTTGCCACTGGATTCAAGCTAGCCTGGCTGATGACAGCTGATTATCCAGAAACGTGTCCCAGGATGCTTGTTTCCGGTCCAGGGAAGACATGGCTTAGCAGTTCGGGCTGGACTGTTCCCATGAGGCACAGGGTCAGACTGATTTACATATGGCCATGTCTGAACTGGGGTGGCGGAGGGAGCTTAAGAAAGATGATGGATTAAACCCAGATTAGTTGACTGGGGATGAGTTCTTGCAATGTTCAACACTCCGACCATCATCCCCTTTGGTTTTGCTTTGTTCACCCTAAGTTGGCAGGGTATGCCCAGACGTGGGTCCCTTGCTCACTTTGCCATTGGATTTAAGGTAGCCTGGCGAATGACGGGTGAATAGCCAGAAACCGGTCCCAGGATGCTTGTTTCCGGTCCAGGGAACACGTGGCTTGGCAGTTTGGGCTGGACTGTTCCCATGAAACACAGGGTCAGTCTGATTTGCATACGGCCATGTCTGAACGGGATAGTGGAGTGAGCTTAAGAAAGATGATGGATTAAACTCCGATCAGTTGACTGGGGGTGAGTGCTTGCAATGTTCAACACTCTGTCCATCATCCCCTTTGGTTTTGCTTTGTTCGCCCTAAATTGGCAGGATATGCCCAGACGTGGTTCCCTTGCTCACTTTTCCACTGTATTCAAGATAGCCTGGCTGATGACGGCTGATTAGCCAGAAATCGGTCTCAGGATGCTTGTTTCCAGCACAGGGAGACATGGCTTGACAGTTCAGGCTAGACTGTTCCCACACGGCACAGGGTCAGACTGATTTGCATATGGCCATGTCTGAACGGGGTAGTGGAGTGAGCTTAAGAAAGATGATGGATTAAACTCAGATCAGTTGACTGGGGGTGAGTGCTTGCAATGTTCAACACTCTGTCCATCATCCCCTTTGGTTTTGCTTTGTTCGCCCTAAGTTGGCAGGGTATGCCCAGACGTGGTTCCCTTGCTCACTTTTCCACTGTATTCAAGATAGCCTGGCTGATGACGGCTGATTAGCCAGAAATCGGTCTCAGGATGCTTGTTTCCAGTCCAGGGAGACATGGCTTGACAGTTCAGGCTAGACTGTTCCCACACGGCACAGGGTCAGACTGATTTGCATATGGCCATGTCTGAACTGGGGTGGCGGAGTGAGCTTAACAAGGATGATGGATTAAACCCAGATCAGTTGACTGGTGGTGAGTGCTTGCAATGTTCAACACTCCATCCATCATCCCCTTTGGTTTTGCATTGTTCGCTCTAAGTAGACAGGGTATGCCCAGACGCGGGTCCCTTGCTCACTTTGCCACTGGATTCAAGCTAGCCTGGCTGATGACGGCTGATTAGCCAGAAACCCGTCCCAGGATGCTTGTTTCCGGTCCAGGGAAGACATGGCTTGGCAGTTCGGGCAGGACTGTTACTATGATGCACAGGGTCAGTGTTAGATTTGGGGGGCTCTAGTTGGCACAGGTTGGTACTTGTGACAAATAGGGACCCTCTCCTCTACTCAGGGAAAGGGGGATTTCACTCCTAAAATAACCCCTGCTCACCCTCAAGGTATCGTGGTGAGAGCAGCCAAGCCTTTATTTCAGAGGCGTTGTAAGTTAAGCAGTTATGACCACATACAGTAACCCAGTGACAACACTACAAATGGACACCATACAGGTTTTATATAAAAAATAAGTAGACTTTATATAGAGTTACCACAAGAGCATAAACAACACAAATACACACTATGATTACTTTAAGATGGTAGATTTAAGCTTAGTTCAGTTCAGTTCTTAGATGCGACACTCTGCATCAATGTACCTTAAGTTGGTTTGCGCTTCCAAAACAAGCAATGTCGCAGCGATGAGAAATGCGTCAAAGTTCAGGTGCAAAGAAATAAAGACGCGAAGATCTTCCAGATGCGGCACGCTTCTCGGGGATGCGAGAAGCTCTCGGTTAGATGCGTGGACTGAAGCGACGACATCCTTATGATGCGACGGCAACAGCTCCAACGGCGACCCTCTTCTCTACGATGCATGAAGCTTCCTCTCGATGCGACCACTACAGCGGCGACACCCAAGATGCGACGGCAGCAGCTCTGACAGCGGTGAGCTTCTCGGGGATGCGAGGTGCTCTTGGTCGATGCGATGCAATGTTACAGTTCCAGCGGCGACACCCTCCTTCAGAGTTGCGACGGCAGGCACAGCGACAGTAACATGCTCCGACCTCGTTGCGAGATTCTTCTCCTGATGCAGTGCAGTGCGACAACCACAGCGGCGACACCCTCTTTATTCGGAGTTGCGACGGCAGCAGCGACGGCGACACACTTCCTCTCTGTTACGGCAGGCTTCTCTTCGATGCGGTGCAGTGCGACAGTTCCAGCGGCGACACCCTTCTTTCGCCGGAGTTGCGATAGCAGGCACGGCGACACGCTTCTTCTCGTTGAGTCGTTCTTCCAGCGCCTTCCGACACGCAGTTCCTCAGAAGGCCCAAAACAACAGCAGGCACTTCCAAAATAACTCTGGGGAGCTGGGGGGTGTAGTCTGTTGTCCCTGAGACTTTAGCAGGAGGCAAGCTCTTTTCCAAGCCCTTGGAGATCCTTCACAAGTTGAAGGCAAAGTACACAGCGTTCCATTCTCCTTCTTTTGGCAGTCAGGCAACCACTGCAGGCCAATCCCGCAAGCAGCACTTCAGCTGGGAATAGTCTCACCTCAGTTTCTTCAGGTTCCTCTCCAAAGTAAAGGTTTCTTCTTGTAGACCAAAAGTGATCTAATTTCATGGGAGCAGGGTCCCAATAATTATATCCCAAAATCCTTTGTTCTCTGAGGGGAGAGGGGCCTGTGCCTTATCCAAACCAGTTCCTGAGCACTTTGTTTACCAGACTTCTCCTTTCCTATCACAATGCAGGGCAGAAACATCAGCCGCCCCACAGGAGGTGGAGCCAGCATTGTGGAAGGCAAGTACAGTCCTGGAGCACTTTGTTGACAGGACTCCTTCTCTTCTTTCAGTGTGCAGGGCAGAGACATCAGCCGCTCCCCAGAGGGGGAGCCAGCATTGTGGAAGGCAGGCACAGCCCTATTCAGAGTTCAGGTGCACTCCTCCCTCCCATCTAGATGCAGATCTCTCTATTCACCACTGGGTGACTCAGCCTGTCTCCTGGAATTCCCCAGCCCTGTCACTTCATGAAACCAAACATAGGAATACACAAACTAGCAGAGGCAGGTTTGAATGGTTAGACAAGCAAAGACCTACTTTCTAAAAGTGGTATTTGCAAACACAGAATATTAAAATAAACTTCACTAAAAGATGTATTTTATTATTCTGAGTTCAGGCATACTAAACTCGAATTTAAACCACGTTCTCTAAGCCTGTTAGGATTATAAAATGTAACAATTCTAACAGCCCATTCTGGCCTATGGAGAACAGGTAGCCTTGCAATAGTGAAAAACGAAAATGGCTATAATTCACTATTAGGACATGCCACACACATCAGGGCTTGTCATACCTTATACTTACAATGCACCCTAACCTTGGGCCCACCATAGGGGTGACTGATATGAAGAAAAGGGAAGGTTTAGGGACTGGGAAGTGGATGCACTTGCCCAGTCAGCATGACAGTACCAGACTGCACGCAGGCCCTGCAATGGCAGTCCTTAGACACATTTTACAAGGCTGCTTCTGTGGGTGGCACAACCAGTGCTGCAGGCCCACCAGCAGCATTTGGATTACAGGCCCTGACACACTCAGTGCACTAGACTAGGGTCTGACAAGTAAACCAAAATAGCCAAACATGGAATCACTAATCCATACATCAATTTACAATAGGGAGTGTGAGAAGCTAGCCTGGCATATGATGTCCACTAGTTCTAGTGGGCACCTTGCACCAGTCTAATCAACCCTTATTTGGTGGTTGTAATGTCAACCTTATAGAAAGCTATCCTAGTGGTAGCATGGACCAGCAGTCAATAGGCTAAGACTTCAGAGAGCATGTGAAGCTGTTTGTTTTACCACTTATAATCCCTTGATGCCAAATGAAAGGACACCACACAAGGTATATATCAAATATATATGTATTTATTCTAAATACAACCCCTCTGCACTCTTTATGTGGTCCGAGGTAAAAGTACATCACAAGTTACTCAATTAGCATACGATAAGTTGAACAATATACGGTAATGCCCTAGGGGCCTCACAAACCATATACTAAGAAAGTGGTATATGAACCATGTCTGAAATAGAGCGTAGGCCTAGGGCATTGCTGAGGCTACACTAAACAACCAAAGGTTAGGAAGTAGGAGGCCCACGTGAGACGTGTGCAGTGTCTAAACACAGTCGTGAGTTACCATTGACTTATAATGGGAAACGAAGAAGTTACAAAGTTTTTGTTTAAGGGCACTTCCGGATGGAAGACAGCAAAAACCCTTTAGACTAGGACACTTGGAGAGTCAATACCCACGGGAGCACCGGAGTACTCATGTTACCTTACCCAGGGAAGCCCGGTGCATATGTGCATTTTGGTGTCAGGTTTTGTTGATGTTTTCTATGGAGATCTGCAAAGAAGTGCTCCAGGCGACCAGAGGAAAAGTGTCTGGGTGGATCGAAGATCTGAAGAACCTGAAAGCAGAGGGGACAGAGTCTGGGTCACTAGCCAATGACCAGGAAGGTATCAGGAAGAACCAGGCGATGTCGCGATGATCTCAGGTGAAGAGGTGAAGCTTGTCTATGCAGCGGCAAGGTCCAGGAGGTGGCGATGACAACCAGTAGCTGGATTCAAGCTGTCCCACAAAGGATCTAGATGACTGCAGTGTTGGTATCCGGATTGGACCCAACAAGCCTTAGCAACCGCAATCCACGCAGGAAGTGAAGATTGGCTTTGGTGCAGACCAGCAAGGTCTGTGACGCTTCTCCTTTGCAGGGAGGCTGGGGCAAGCCTGGGGCAACCAGGAAAGCAGAATAGTTTGAAAGAAAAGTCTTTGGGGGGCTCACTAGCCAACGGACTAGGAACCGGGAAGATGCGTTGAGCTGAAATGCAAGAGCAGGCCCCGCGTGGGACTCGTGGAGTGTGGAGGGCTGAGCTTTGGTGCAAATGGTGCTCGGGTTGGGGGCTTCTCGTACCCCAATGCACAACTGCAAGTTACCTTAGGAGTAGATGCCGTTAGCAAAATTCAGGATGTCCAGGGTCTCTGGTCCCACGTCTCTCTTGTCCCCCACGGGTCTCAGCTTTGCTGTGGATCTGGGCCGGAGTCAGAGAAGTCTGAGAGTCCAGTTCCTGTGTCACTGAGTCTTCGGGTTCCAGCGGGAGCGTCGACCAAGCAGATCGGAAAGTTACTGGTGGTGCCTGTTTGCACAGGTTGGCCACTCCTTGACCACAAGGGAGATGTCTTCTGTCTTCTAGTCAGAATAGAATGTCGAAGGTCCAAGAGTTCTGTATCAAAGTTTCGTTCCAGGATAATCTAAAGTCCTGGGGACACAGCTCCTATACTTATACTCAGTTAAGGGGCTGGATTACCTGCTATGTCCCTCCTATGGGTGGACCTGAGAAGGGGGGGTTACACCCCTTTCCCTTTGTCCAGTTTAGCGCCAGAGCAGGGCTGGAGTGCCCCAGCAACTGGTTTGATCGGGGCTATGAATGAAGCACCTTGAGTGCCCCAGGCAGTGTCTGAAAAAGCATCTGCTGATGAAGCCCTCCCTGCCCCAATACACAAAAACCCTGTCTGGGGAGGTGCTGGCACCTCCCTGGATAGGAAACCTATTGTCCAGGCCGCCCTTGCTGGAGTTTCCCCTAGCAACAGGAGGTCAGACTCGTGTCTGTGGCAGCAGCATCCATTTTGTGATGCTGAGGCTCTGTTTAACTTTAACCGGGTAAAGCAGTGACTACATCTCTTCTCCCTCTAGAAGGGTGGAATGCTACCCCCGCCACAAGGGCTGGTGGGGGGGTAGTATTCCAAAGTGTTTGACACCTTACACGACATGTTTCGATAAAGCCAAACCAAAGTTCGCATTAACCGCGAGGATTATAATGCACTTAAAAGTATATTGTATGGCTATATCATAGAACAGCTATAAGGAGATAGTTCCAAAAGCTGCAGAGGGGCTAGGCTCATGCTAGGGCACCCTCTCACATAAAACCAAGCACTCTGTCTCCAGGATTGTCGAGGCCTACCATAGGAGTGGCATATAGGTTACTATGTGTCTATATATAAAGTAGATATAGGTATACTATATCTAAGTAAGGGGTGATTACACAACCTTACCCAGGCTGGGTGAACAGCCTGTGGTGTCAGTTTTGGAGGGCCAGCCAGGGGTGGCATAATACATGCTGCAGCCCCTGGTAGGCCTTGGATGCACCAATGCCCTGGGTACCTATGGTACACTATACAGGGGCTCACAGAGTTGAACCAATACCCAATCTGGAATATCCCTAATGTACATGGAGTCCATTTTACATTGAGAGCAGATAGCCTGGGGCCCTGAATAGCAGGATCCCAGACCAACTAAGTCGAAAACCAGGAGAACACTAGGAAAAAAGTTGGGGTAACCATATAGTCAGATATCCACCTTCCTACAGGGAGCACTTGCACTGTGGCACTTAATAGCAGTGGCACAGTGCCCAAAGCATCTAGCACCAGCAAAAACACATGAGGCAACAGCAAAAATAGAAGGGAGACCCACGCCAATGGTGCCAGGTCTAACACGTGTCCCCTCCAGCTGAAAAGTGGGGAGAACAACCCTAACTCTTGGGAGTTCTCTTCACTAAGGCGGAAAAATCTGGACAGACCATCAGCATTGGCGTGTTCTGTACCAGGACGGTGTTCCACTAGGGAGATGGACCACCTCAACAGCTTCGGATTCTCACCACTCATCTGCATCAACCATCTGAGGGGTCTGTGGTCTGTCTGAACCCGGAAGTGAGTCCCAAACAGGTATAGTCTCAGCTTCTTCAGTGCCCAGATCACAGCAAATGCCTCATGCTCAATAGCACTCCACCTCTGTTCCCATGGAAGTAACCTTCTACTGATAAAGGCTACAGGTTGATCTAGGCCCTCCTCATTGATCTGTGACAAAACAGCCCCCACACCATGCTCTGAAGCGTCTGTCTGGACAATGAACTCTCTTGAGAAGTTGGGTGCCAGGAGCACGGGCGCCGTGCACATGGCAGCTTTCAGGGCCTCAAAGGTTTTCTGACAGATGTCACTCCAAATCACTTTCTTGGGCTGCTTCATGGAAGTCAGCTCTGTCAAGGGTGCAACAATGTTGCCATATCCCTTGACAAACCTCCTGTAATACCCTGTGAGTCCTAAAAAAGCTCTCACCTCTGTCTGGGGTTTGGGTGGCTCCCAAGCCAGGATGATTTCAATCTTGGGTTGTGGGGCGCCACCTGGCTGCTCCCAACTTGATGTCCCAAGTACACCAAAGAACCCTGCCCGATCTTGCACTTACTCGTCTTGATCGTGAGGCCTGCCTTGCGCAGAGCCAACAACACTTCCCAGAGGTGACGCAGATGTTTCTCCCAACTGACACTGAACACTGCGATGTCATCCAGGTAGGCGGCACTGAATTCCTCCAGTCCAACCAACACCTGGTTGACCAACCTCTGAAAGGTGGCAGGGGCATTCTTCATCCCAAAAGGCATAACACGGAACTGGAAATGCCCATCTGGTGTGGAGAATGCTGACCTCTCCTTTGCCCCATCAGTCAAGTTAAATCAAACGTGCTGAGGTATCGCGCAGCCCCTAGCCGATCAATGAGCTCATCAGCTCTGGGGATGGGGTGCGCGTCAGTCTTCATGACTGAATTGAGCCCTCTGTAGTTCACACAGAACCTGTGTTCGGTGTGGCACCCGGCGCTGTAGCCTTCGTGACCAAGTCCACTGGGCTGGCCCAAGGACTGCTAGATGACTCAATCACCCCAAGTGCAAGCATCTTTGAGACCTCCTCTTTAATGCAAGCCCTTACCCTGTCAGTTACCCTGTAAGACTTGTGCTTCACCGGTAAGCTGTCTCCTGTGTCCCCATCATGGACGCACCAATCTGTGACGCCAGGAACCAGGGAGAACAGGTCAGAAAACTGTCCCAGCAACTGGCGGCAGTCATTCTATTGCTCAGGGGTCAGTGTGGAAGAGAGGTTAACACCATCCACTGACCCATCTTGCTCTGAGGCTGACAGGAGGTCAGGAAGAGGCTCAGTCTCCTCCTCCATCCCGGCATCTGTTGGCAAGAGCATGCCCACTTCAGACCTCTTAAGTGGGGCTTAAGGCGGTTGACATGTAGGTCCCTCAAGGGGTTCCTAGGAGACCGCAAGTCCACCAAATAGGTAACAGGACTCTTGCGCTCCACAACCTCAAAAGGCCCGGTCCACTTATCTTGGAGCGCGCAGTGCTCCACTGGGGCCTTCATCCACACCTTCTGTCCAGGCTGAAGCTCTACCAGAATGGCATTCTGGTCATACCAGCGCTTTATCTCTTCCTGGCTGGCCTCCAGATTCACCTGAGCGAGTTCACTGAAGCGCCTGGTCTGCACTCACTAAGTAGTGTTCACCAGTCACTGTACATGAGTCACAAATGCAAATTCAAAATCCCTCCGCTGCCACCAATGTTAGATTTGGGGGTTTCTAGTTGGCACAGGTAGGTACTTGTGACAAATAGGGACCCTCTCCTCTAGTCAGGGGAAAGGGGAATACACTCCTAAAATAACCCCTGTTCACCCTCAAGGTAGCGTGGCAAGAGCAGCCAAGGCTTTATTTCAGAGGCGTTGTAAGTTAAGCAGTTGTGACCACATACAGTAACCCAGTGACAACACTACAAATGGACACCACACAGGTTTTATATAAAAAATAAGTAGACTTTATATAGAGTTACCACAAGACCATAAACGACAAAAATACACACTATGATTACTTTAAGATGGTAGATTTGAGCTTAGTTCAGTCCAGTTCTTAGATGCGACACTCTGCGTCAATGTACCTTAAGTTGCGTTCCGCTTCCACGACAAGCAATGTCGCAGCGATGGGAAATGCGGCAAAGTTCAGGTGCAAAGAAATAAAGACATGTAGATCTTCCAGATGCGGCACGCTTCTCGGGGATGCGAGAAGCTCTTGGTTCGATGCGTGGACTGAAGCGACGACACCCTTACGATGTGACAGCAACAGCTCCTGCGGCAACACTCTTCTCCATGATACGTGAAGCTTCCGCTCAATGCGACACCTACAACGGTGACATTCAAGATGCGCCGGCAGCAGCTCCGACGGCGGCGCGCTTCTTGGGGATGCGAGTTGCTTTTGGTCGATGTCGTGCAATGCGACAGTTCCAGCGGCGGCACCCTCCTTCTTCGGAGTTGCGACAGCAGGCACAGCGACGGCGGTCAGGCAACCACTGCAGACCAATCCCCCAAGCAGTACTTCATCTTAGTAATAGTCTCTCCTCAGTTTCTTCAGGTTCCTCTCCTCAGTAAAGGTTTCTTCTTGTAGTCCAAAAGTGATCTAATTTCATGGAAGCAGGGTCCCAATATTTATACCCCAAAATCCTTTGTCATCTGAGGGGAGAGGGGCCTGTGCCTGGTCCAAACCAGTTCCTGAGCACTTTATTTACCAGACTTCTCCTTTCCTTTCACAGTGCAGGGCTGAAACATCAGACGCCCCACAGGAGGTGGAGCCAGCATTGTGGAAGGCAAGTACAGTCCTGGAGCACTTGGTAGACAAGACTCCTTCTCTTCTTTCAGTGTGCAGGGCAGAGACATCAGCCGCTCCCCATGGGGTGGAGCCAGCATTGTGGAAGGCAGGCACAGCCCTATTCAGAGTTCAGGTGGACTCCTCCCTCCCATCTAGATGCAGATCTCTCTATTCACCACTGGGTGACTCAGCCAGTCTCCTGGAACCCCCCAGCCCTGTCACTTCATGAAACCAGACATAGGAATACACAAACTAGCAGAGGCAGGTTTGAATGGTTAGACAAGCAAAGACCTACTTTCTAAAAGTGGTATTTGCAAACAGAGAATATTAAAATAAACTTCACTAAAAGATGTATTTTATTCATCTGAGTTCAGGCATACTAAACTCTAATTTCAATCATGTTCTCTGAGCCTGTTAGGATTATAAAATGTAACAGTTCTAACAGCCCATTCTGGCCTATGAAGAACAGGTAGCCTTGCAATAGTGAAAAACGAAATGGAGAACAGGTAGCCTTGCAATAGTGAAAAACTAAATTCACTATTAGGACAAGCCACACACATCAGGGCTTGTCACTTGTCATACCTTATACTTACAATGCACCCTGCCTTTGGGCCTACCATAGGGGTGATTGATATGAAGAAAAGGGAAGGTTTAGAGACTGGGAAGTGGGTGCACTTGCCCAGTCAGCATGACAGTACCAGACTGCACGCAGGCCCTGCAATGGCAGACCTTAGACACGTTTTACAAGGCTGCTTCTGTGGGTGGCACAACCAGTGCTGCAGGCCCACCAGCAGCATTTGGATTACACACCCTGGCACACTCAGTGTACTAGACTAGGGTATGACAAGTTAACCAAAATAGCCAAACATGGAATCTCTAATCCATACATCAATTTACAATAGGGAGCACTTGCACTGTTGCACTGAATAGCAGTGGCACAGTGCCCAAAGCATCTAGAACCAGCAAAAATGCATGAGGTAACAGCAAAAATGGAAGGGATTCCCATGCCAATGGTGCCAGGTCTAACAGTGAGCCTGATTTGCATATGGCCATGTCTGAACTGGGGAGGAGGAGTGAGCTTAAGAAAGATGATGGATTGAACCCAGATCAGTTGACTGGGGGTGAGAGCTTGCAATGTTCAACACTCCGACCATCATTCCCTTTGGTTTTACTTTGTTCACCCTAAGTTGGCAGGGTATGCCCAGACGTGGGACCCTTGCTCACTTTCCCACTGGATTCAAGCTAGCCTGACTGATGACGGCTGATTAGCCTGAAACCGGTCCCAGGATGCTTGTTTCCGGTCCAGGGAACACGTGGCTTGGCAGTTCGGGCTGGATTGTTCCCATGAGGCACAGGGTCAGACTGATTTACATATGGCCATGTCTGAACTGGGGTGGCGGAATGGGTTTAAGAAAGATGATGGATGAAACCCAGATCAGTTGACTGGGGGTGAGTGCTTGCAATGTTCAACACTCCGTCCATCATCCCCTTTGGTTTTGCTTTGTTCGCTCTAAGTTGTCAGGGTATGCCCAGACGTGGCTCCCTTGCTCACTTTGACACTGGATTCAAGCTAGCCTGGCTGATGACGGCTGATTAGCCAGAAACCGGTCCCAGGATGCTTTTTTCCGGTCCAAGGAAGACATGGCTTGGCAGTTCGGGCTGGACTGTTCCCATGAAGCACAGGGTCAGACTGATTTGCATATGGCCATGTCTGAACTGGGGTGGTGGAGTTACCTTAAGAAGGATGATGGATTAAACCCAGATCAGTTGACTGGGGGTGAGTGCTTGCCATATTCAACACTCAAGCTAGCCTGGCTGATGACGGCTGATTAGCCAGAAACCGGTCCCAGGATGCTTGTTTCCGGTCCAGGGAAGACATGGCTTGGCAGTTCGCCTGGACTGTTCCCATGAGGCACGGGGTCAGACTGATTTGCATATGGCCATGTTTGAACTGGGGTGGCGGAGTGAGTTTAAGAAATATGATGGATTAAACCCAGATCAGTTGACTGGGGGTGAGTGCTTGCAATGTTCAAAACTCCGTCCTTCATCCCCTATGGTTTTGCTTTGTTCGCCATAAGTTGGCAGGTTATGCCCAGACGTGGGTCCCTTGCTCACTTTCCCACTGGATTCAAGCTAGCCTGGCTGATGACGGCTGATTAGCCAGAAACCGTTAGTAGGATGCTTGTTTCCAGTCCAGGAAAGACATGGCTTGGCAGTTCGGGCTGGACTGCTCCCATGAGGCACAGGGTCAGACTGATTTGCATATGGCCATTTCTGAACTGGGGTGGTGGAGTTACCTTAAGAAGGATGATGGATTAAACCCAGATCAGTTGATTGGGGTGAGTGCTTGCAATGTTCAACACTCAGTCCATCATCCCCTTTGGTTTTGCTTTGTTCGCCATAAGTTGGCAGGGTATGTCCAAACATGGTTCCATTGCTCAGTTTGCCACTGGATTCAAGCTAGCCTGGCTAATGACGGCTGATTAGCCAGAAACCGGTCCCAGGATGCTTGTTTCCGGTCCAGGGAAGACATGGCTTGGCAGTTCGGGCTGGACTGTTCCCATGAGGCACAGGATCAGACTGATTTGCATATAGCCATGTCTGAACTAGGGTGGCGGAGTGAGCTCAAGAAAGAGGATGGATGAATCCCAGATCAGTTTACTGGGGGTGAGTGCTTGCAATGTTCAACACTCAGTCCATCATTCCCTTTGGTTTTGCTTTGTTCACCCTAAGTTGGAAGGATAATCCCAGACGTTGGTCCCTTGCTCACTTTGCCACTGGATTCAAGCCAGCCTGGCTGATGGCAGCTGATTAGCCAGAAACCGGTCCCAGGATGCTTGTTTCCAGTCCATGGAAGATATGGCTTGCCAGTTCAGGCTGGACTGTTCCCATGAGGCACAGGGTCAGACTGATTTGCATATGAATGAATGAATGAATTGAGTTTTATAGAGCGCACATAGCTGTCCTGAGGCGTCCAAGCGCTATGATTACCAACTGAGGCTTGGATTGCTTGGGGAAAGGTTATCTACCCAACTACTGATTAGTGAACCAAAGCGTTTTCAGCTGTTTGCGGAAGGAAATGAGATCGGGGTTGGACCTTAGATGCTGGGGGAGAGCATTCCACAGCTTGGCCACATTATAGGAAAAAGAGCGGCCTCCCGATCTTGATTTCTTTATTTTTGGAACGATGGCCAGGTTGGCATCGGTTGAGTGCAGCTGTCTGGCCAGATGATAGTGTGTAATGAGAGGGAAATTGATTACCGGGCCAGAAGACCAAAAGGCCTGATGTGCAATACAGAGTGATTTAAAATTGACTCTATCCCTGACGGGGAGCCAGTGCAGTCTCCTTAAGTCGGACTTTACTGAAGATCTGCGGGAGATTTGTAAAAGAGTCCGTGCGGCGCAGTTTTGTATCAACTGTAATTTGCGCAGAGTAAAGTCAGGGGCTCCCAGGTATAGAGCGTTCCCGAAATCTAACCGTGATTGGATCAAACCCAGAACCACGATCTTTCTAGCTTCGAAGGGGAGTAGAGGGAGGATCTTTCTGATGACTCTGAGGATGCCGAAACAGATGGCAGACAGTTTTATGGCCTGCTGGTCAAATGACAAGGACCTATCCAGCCAGATACCAAGGCTCTTAATGGTATCTTTAGGTGCCGGGGCAGGTCCTAAGCAGGGTGGCCAGAGCGTGTCAATAGAAGATGGTGCGAGACGACCTAAGAGCATAAGCTCAGTCTTGTCTCCGTTGAGTTTGAGACAAGACTTGGTCATCCAGCTCTTGACCATCTCCAGGAAGCCTGCGAGATCCACACCCGCTGCGGAGCCCCCTTCCTGCGCCAGAGAGACCACCAGCTGAGTATCGTCCGTGTAGGTAATGATCTTAATACCATACGGCCGGACGATCTCAGCCAGTGGCCTCATATAGACGTTAAATAACGTCGGGCTCAGCGATGATCCCTGCGGGACTCCACATCCTAGAGGCTTGCTGGTAGAGATGACATTTCCCTCGTAGACCTGGAAGGATCTATCATTCAGGTAGGACCTGAACCACTCCAAGGCTTTGTCAGATATTCCGGTGTCCAGGAGACGCTGCAAGAGAATGTCGTGGTTAACGGTATCAAATGCAGCGCTCAGATCGAGGAGGATGACTGCCACCGATCCTCCCCGATCTAAGATCATATGGCCATGTTTGAACTGGGGTGGCGGAGTGAGCTTAAGAAAGATGATGGATTAACCCCAGATCAGTTGACTGAGGGTGAGTGCTTCCAATGTTCAAAACTCCGTCCCTCATCCCTATGGTTTTGCTTTGTTTGACATTAGTTGGCAGGGTATGCCCAGACGTGGGTCCCTTGCCTACTTTCCCACTGGATTCAAGCTAGCCTGGCTGATGATGGCTGATTAGCCAGAAACCGTTACCAGGATGCTTGTTTCCAGTCCAGGGAAAACATGGCTTGGCAGTTCGATGCTGGACTGTTCCCATGAGGCACAGGGTCAGACTGATTTGTGTATGGCCATGTCTGAAATGGGGTGGCGGAGTGTGCTTAAGAAAGAGATGGATTAAACCCAGATCAGTTGACTGGGGTTGAGTGCTTGTAATGCACAACACTCCATCCATCATCCCCTTTGGTTTGCTTTGTTCGCCCTAATTTGGCTGGGGATGCCCAGACGTGGATCCCTTGCTCACTTTGCCACTGGATTCAAGGTAGCCTTGCTGATGACGGCTGATTAGCCAAAAATCAGTCCCAGGATGTTTGTTTCCGGTCCAAGGAAGACATGGCTTGGCAGTTCGCGCTGGACTGTTCCCGTGAGGCACCTAGGTTCTGAATAGGGCTGTCCTCTGCCACCACAATGCTGGATCCACCCCCTGTGGAGTGTCTGAGGTCTCTGCCCTGCACCTTGTAAAGAGAGAGGGAAGACTGTCAACAGAGTACTCCTGGACTGTACTTGTCACCTCAATGCTGGCTCCACTTTCTGCGGAGCGTCTGATGTCTCTGCCCTGCACACTGAAAGCAGAAGCCTGCATCCTATCAACAAAGTACTCAGAAACTGGACTTAACAAGGAAAAGGCCCCCTGGCCTGAAAGAACAAAAGAAATGCAGTATAAGTATAGGAGCCCTGCTCTTAAGAAATCAGATCCTGTTCGACCACGAATAACCTCTGCCCGATGAGAAGGACCTGGAAGAAGCTGTGAGGAGGAGTACTGTCCCTGACCTGGGGGACTCTCCTGCAGTGGGTGCCTTGCTGAGAAAGGAGAGATAAAGGACTGAAAGAGACTTTTGCTACTTGTGCTTCAAACAATCTCCAAGGGCTTGTGGGTGAGCTTGCCCCGCACCGTGTGAGCCCGCTCTGCTTCGAGCCGTTCCTTGCACCGTCCCGCTGGGCCGCCCTCACTCTGCCTCACTCTTCCTCCCTTTTCGAGCCGCACTGCTCGCCTCGCCGCTCCCACCTCTGGAAGCCGAACGGAGTGCCTCATGAAGCCAAGGACGGCCCGTACGCACGAAGCAAACCAGCCACCTCGCATCGCACTCTTGATCACCGGGGCCACGCCGCACTAAGAGAGCCAGGCCATACGCCTCGAACTGGCTGCCTTGTGCCGCGCCTGCCCGGATTGAATCAGCAGCTACGAACCGAAGGTATGGCTCGAACGCCGTGAACGCCGGAGGCAACCCGCATCGCCCGCCCGCTCCTCAAAGCCCTCCTGCTCTATGCCTAGCATGAGACGCCTACCAGAGCCGGGGCCCGCCTCACAGAGGAGCCGCCAGCATCTTTGTGTTGCCTGCACGTCCCGGACGCCGCATTCGAACGGGACTCCTCATCGCAGAAAAGGTACTATCACTCAACGTGTACCACAGTGTGTATGCCATGGTCCACGGAGTCCGCAACGCTGGTTTAATACCTTTTTGACATTGTTTTTCAATGGTAAGAGTCAGACAAGAGTGCGCAACGCGCACAGGAACCAAGATTTACGCATTTGTAACAGAATCCTCATTTTATTGCTAAATAGTATTATGGCCCCATTTTACAAACGTTTTTTGAGTCTTGTGCTAAGCCTTATATAAAGATACTTATTTTTTGAGACAAAACTAGACTGGTGTCCATTTGTGGTGTGTCATTGAATTACTGTATGTGGTCATAAATGCTTAACCCATAACGCTCTGAAGTTTAGCCTTGTCTGCTCGCGCCACGCAACCTAGAGGGTGAGTAGGGGTTATTGTAAAGATTAATTCCCTTGCCCTGACTAGAGGAGAGGGTCCCTGCTTGTCACAAGTACTCACCTGTGCCAACCAGAGACCCCCAAATCTAACATTGAAGGCAGCGGTGAGGGTTTCGAATTTGCATTTGTGATTAATATACAGTAATTGGTGAACACCACGTAATGAGTTCTGACCAATAACGCAGCCACATACTTGTTGATTTTTGTTTTTGTCACGAGATCTCCATTTTTTTTTAAAGAAAAGTCATGCCTTATTCAGTCAATGGAGAAAAGGCAGCATCTGTAGTATCTGACATTGAAGGAATAGAATGGGAAGAAGAGAGACTAGAGAGCTACTCCTTAGCCCAGCTGAAGGGCTTCTGCAAAAAGTTTAGAGTTTCACAGTCTGGATGTAAACACAAAGCTCACTTCCAAAAGGCACTGAGGGCCTGGATTGAGTCAAGGGCACCTGAGAATAGAGTGGAATTGAACCAGCAGAAAACATCCATGATTTTGGCAAAGTCCTGTCGCCAGAGGAGTTGGCAGACAGGAAGGAAACCCGGGCACATGCAATAGAGATGGCAAAACTAAATGGTCAGCTGGAGATGGAACGCAAAAGGCTGACTATGGAAGAAAGAAAAATTCAAATGGAGCATGAAATGAAGTTGAGGGAGCTGGAGCTGAAAGCTGAAAGTATGGAAACTACTCCCTCTGGTGGCAGCGCATCACCAGTGCAGATAGAATCAAGGGTGTACATGCCAAAGGATGTGGTGAAAGAATTTTTTAAGAATGATGACATAGGGCAGTGGTTCAAGGCCTATGAGGTAGCCATGTCTTCCCACCAGGTCCCTTAGAGAGATTGGGGAGCGGGGTTGTGGGGGCAGTTCCTTAGTGAGGTGCGGGACACACTGCTAGATTTGCCCCCTGAAGTTTATAATTCTTAACCACACATGAAGGAAGCTTTGATGACTAGGTATGGGTTAACTCCTGAATTGTACAGACAGAGGTTCAGGGGTTGTGCAAAGATTCCTAACAGTACGTATGTTGAGTATGTAACTTTTTTCTGCAGAGCACTGGATGGTTGGGTGAAGGGTAGCAAAGTTAATGATTTTCAAGGTCTCTTTGATTTCATTGCATGGGAGCACTTGTCTAGTAATTGTTTTCCTGAGCTACGCCAGCACCTGATTGATAGCAAGCTTACTAACCCTAGGAAGCTCGCTGAAGAGGAGGACCGCTGGGTCAGCACCAGGGTCCGCAAGGGTCAAGTGGGAGACTCCGCCAAGGGTGGGCAGGGTCCCCAGCAGAGGAGTGGGGGGGACAAGGGCAAACAGAGGGAGTTTCAGAGAGGCCCCAAAGTAATCCTCAAGGGAACCAAGGGAAAGGTTCTCAGCCTCCCCCACCCCAGAAACTGACCGGGGCCCCGACAGGTACCCCTGTTCAAAGAGGGCCCCTAAAGTGTTACAAATGTGGTGAACTGGGGCATTTTGCCAATGATCCCAAGTGTCGCCTGTTTGGTAAACCAGCACCCACTGGTGCTCAGCCCCGGCATATGGCTAGCGTAGCCTTTGAGTGGGAGGTAGAAGTCCAAGGTGGGTGGGATCCTGTTCAGATGATCCTGGTCTCAATAGGAGACAGTGAGATGGTCCCTGAGAACCAACTGCCCTCTAACACTAAGAAATATGGGCAGTGGGTGACAGTCAATGGCCAAAGGATGGAGGCTCTTAGAGATACAGGAGCCAGTGTGACTGCTGTCAAGCAGCACCTGGTGTCTCAAGAGCAGGTTGTCTCCCATGCATACTGCCGGGTTGTCAATGCTGACAACACAGAGAGTTGTTGTCCAATGGCTCAGGTTCCCTTTGAGTGGGGGGGGGGCTCTGGTACTCTTCAAGTAGCTGTGAGAACTGCCATACCTGAAGACTGTTTGTTAGGGAATGACTTGGAAAGTTCACCTTTGGAAAAGGTGGAGAAAAGTACTCACCTAAGGATGGTGGGTCTGCCTGACTGGGGGTGCCTGACCACCCGGTCAATGGCAGCCAGTAGGGGTGCTCAAGAGGTCCTGGATTCTGAGGAAGAGGCCCAGGAACCTGCCTTAGAGAGAAGGCGCAGGAGGCGCGGGAAACCGCCCCCTGAAGTTCCCACGGCCCAGGAGGAAGCAGACCTTGAGGGGAATGCCCTGGAGCCTACCGAGAACAGATAGCTGAACTGGGGGACCTGCCTGAGCTGACCCTTTGACAGCAGAAAGGAGGCCCCTCCGGGGAGGAATTCTGCAGGGCGCAGAAAGAGTGTCCTTCTCTCATAGGTCTGCGGCAGCAGGCTGCAGACCAGGCCAACGATGATCAGTCTGGAACACATTTCATTTATTGGGAGAATGACCTCCTGTATTTAGAGCCTAAGGTTGCTGAACCTGGGTCAGCCCGTGCGCTGGTGGTACCCCAGAGATTCGGGGCTTTCCTACTGGGGCTGGCTCATGATGTGCTATTGGCATGGCATTTGGGGCAGGACAAGACCTATGAAAGGCTTGTCACCCACTTTTATTGGCCTCAAATGCACAAGAACTCAGATCCTCACTGTAGGACCTGCCAGACTTGCCAGGCAAGTGGAAAGAGTGGGAGGAAGCAGAAGGCTCCTCTCCAGCCATTCCCTGTAGTCAGTATCCCATTCCAGCGAGTGGGAATTGACATTGTGGGGCCACTGGACCCCAGGACAGCCATGGGCAACAGGTACATCCTGGTCCTGGTAGACCAGGCCACCCGGTACCCAGAAGCCATCCCTCTGAGAACAGTGACGGCCCACGTGGTGGGATGTGCGCTGATGGGAATTTTCTCCAGAGTGGGATTCCCCCTAGAGGTGGTGTCTGACTGGGGTACTAATTTCATCTCCAAGTATATGAAATCCCTTTGGCAAGAGTGTGGTGGAACCTACAAATTTACCACGCCTTACCACCGCCAAGGAAACAGGTTGGTTGAGAGATTCAACCGAACTCTGAAGGGCATGATTATGGGTCTGGAAGAAAGCATGAGGCGTAAGTGGGACGTCCTCTTGCCATGCCTGCTCTTTGCTTACCATTAGGTGCCACAGAAGTCTCTAGGGTCCATCCCCTTTGAGCTCCTGTATGGCCACCCAGTGAGAGGACCTCTAAGTCTGGTAACGGAATGCTGGGAGCAATCTCCCAGGAAACCTCCCCAGAATGTATATAGCTACATGCTGGCCTTCAGGAACCAGACTAGGCGTTTCAGAGCACTTGCTGACGCAAATCTTGAAGCCAGCCAGGAGGAGATGAAGCGGTGGTATGACCAGAATGCCACTCTGGTAGAGCTTCAGCCTGGACAGAAGGTGTGGGTCTTGGCCCCCGTGGAGCCTTGTGCGCTCTAGGATAAATGGACAGGCCCCTTTGAGGTTGTGGAGCGCAAGAGTCCAGTTACCTATTTGGTGGACTCTAAATCTCCCAGGAACCCCTTGAGGGTGCTGCATGTCAACCGCTTTAGGCCCCACTTGGAGAGGTCCGAGGTGGGCATGCTCTTGGCAACAGATGATGGAATTGAGGAGGAGACTGAGCCTCTTCCTGACCTCCTGGTAGCCAGAGAGCAAGATGGGTCAGTGGACGGAGTTAACCTCTCTCCCACCCTGACCCCTGAGCAACAGAATGACTGCGGCCAGTTGCTGGGGCAGTTGTCTGACCTGTTCTCCCTGGTTCCTAGTATCACTGACTGGTGTGTCCATGATGTGGATACAGGAGACAGTTTACCTATGAAGCACAAGGCTTACAGGGTGACTGACAGGGTCAGGGGCTGCATCAAAGAGGAGGTCTCAAAGATGCTTGCTCTTGGGGTGATTGAGTCCTCCAGCAGTCCTTGGGCCAGCCCAGTGGTCTTTGTCCCGAAGGCTGCAGCGCCGGGTGCCACACCCGAACTCCGGTTCTGTGTGGACTACAGAGGACTCAATTCAGTTTCGAAGACTGACGCTCACCCCATCTCCAGAGCTGATGAGCTCATCGATCGGTTAGAGGCTGCACGGTACCTCAGCACGTTTGACTTGACGTCTGGGTACTGGCAGATCGCCCTGACTGATGGGGCCAAAGAGAGGTCAGCATTCTCCACACCAGATGGGCATTTCTAGTTCCGGGTTATGCCATTTGGGATGAAGAATGCCCCTGCCACCTTTCAGAGGTTGGTCAACCAGGTGTTGGGTGGGCTGGATGAGTTCAGTGCCGCCTACCTGGATAACATCGCAGTGTTCAGTGTCACATGGGAAGAATATCTGTGCCACTTCTGGGAAGTGTTGATGGCCCTGCGCAAGGCAGGCCTCACGATTAAGGCAAGTAAGTGCCAGATCGGGCAGGGTTCCGTGGTGTACTTGCGACACCAAGTGGGGAGCGGCCAGGTGGCGCCCCTCCAACCCAAGATTGAAACCATCCTGGCTTGGGAACCCCCAAAGACCCAACCAGAGTTGAGGGCCTTTTTAGGACTCACAGGGTACTACAGGAGGTTTGTCAAGGGTTATGGCAACATTGTTGCACCCTTGACAGAGCTGACTTCCAAGAAGCAGCCCAAGAAAGTGATTTGGGCTGACACCTGTCAGAAAGCGTTTGAGACCCTGAAAACTGCCATTTCCACGGCGCCCTTGCTCCTGGCACCCACCTTCTCCCAAGAGTTCCTTGTGCAGACAGACGCTTCAGAGCATGGTGTAGGGGCTGTTCTCTCACAGATGACTGAGGAGGGCTTTGACCAATCCGTAGCCTTCATCAGGAGGAGGTTACTTCCACAGGAACAGAGGTGGAGTGCAATTGAGCGTGAAGCTTTTCCTGTGGTCAGGGCACTGAAGAAGCTAAGACCCTACCTGTTTGGGACTCACTTCTGGGTTCAGACAGACCACAAGCCCCTTAGATGGTTGATGCAAATGAGGGGTGAGAATCCAAAGCTGTTGAGGTGGTCCATTTCCCTACAGGGTGTGGATTTCACGGTGGAACATCGCCCTGGTACAGATCACGTCAATGCTGACGGTCTGTCCAGATTTTTCCACCTTAGTGATGAGAACTCCCTGGGGTAGGGTAGTTCTGCCCACATTTCAGCTGGAGGGGACACTTGTTAGACCTGGCACCATTGGCGTGGGTCTACTTTCCATTTCTATTACTGTTGCCTCATGTGTTTTGCTGATGTTAGCTGCTCAGAGCACTGTGCCGCTACCAATCAGTGCCACAGTGCAAGTGCTCCCTGTATAAAGTGTATATGTTGATTGGTTTCCATGATTGACTAATTTGGTTTACTGTCAGACCCCAGTAAAGTGCACCAGGAGTGCCCAGGGCTTGTAAATCCAAATGCTGCTAGTGGGCCCGCAGCACTGGTTGTGCCACCCACAGAAGCAGCCCTGTAAAATGTGTCTAAGGTCTGCCGATTCAGAACCTGCGTGCAGTCTGGTACTGTCATGCTGACTCGGCAATTGCACCCACCTGCCAGTTCCTAAACCTTCCCTTAACTTCATATTAGTTACCCCTATGGTAGGCCCAAGGGCAGGGTGCATTGAAAGCATAAGGTAGGACAAGCCCTGATGTGTGTGGCATGTCCTAATAGTGAATTACAGCGATTTTCATTTTTCACTATTGTAAGGCTACCTGTTCTCATAGGCCAGAATGGGCTGTTGGAATTGTTACATTCTACATTCCTAACAGACTCAGGGAACATGGTAGAAATTCGAGTTTAGTATGCCTGAACTCAGAATAATAAAATACATCTTTTAGTAAAGTTTCTTTTAATGTTCTGTGTTTGCAAATACTACTTTAAGAAAGTTGGTATTTGCTTGCCTAACTATTTCTGCCCGCCTCTGCTGTGATGTGTATCTGCTGTCTCGTTTCTGTGTGTGACAGGGCTGGGGAATTCCAGGAGACAGGCTGGGGCTGCCAGGTGGTGAATAGGAAGATGACAGCCAGATGGGTGGGAGGAGTGCACCTGGGTTCTGAACAGGGCTGTGCTCTGCCACCACAATGCTGGCTCCACCCCCTGTGGAGTGTCTGAGGTCTCTGCCCTGCACCTTGTAAAGAGAGAGGAAAGACTGTCAACAGAGTACTCCTAGACTGTACTTGTCACCACAATGCTGGCTCCACCTCCTGCGGAGCGTCTGATGTCTCTGCCCTGCACACTGAATGCAGAAGCCTGCATCCTATCAACAAAGTGCTCAGAAACTGGACTTAACTAGGCAAAGGCCCCCTGGCCTGAAAGAACAAAAGAAATGCAGTATAAGTATAGGAGCCCTGCTCCAAAGAAATCAGATCCTGTTTGACCACGAAGAACCTCTGCCCGACGAGAAGGACCTGGAAGAAGCTGTGAGGAGGAGTACTGTCCCTGACCTGGGGGACTGGCCTGCAGTGGGTGCCTTGCTGAGAAAGGAGAGAAAAAGGACTGAAAGAAACTTATGCTACTTGTGCTTCAAACAATCTCCAAGGGCTTTTGGGTGAGCTTGCCCCCTGAACGGAGTCCCAGGATTATTGGACTCCTCCTGCCTTCGCTGACAAATCTGCTGAACTTTGCCCTTCCTTATCGCTGGGGCCGCGATCCCCAGTGCGCCTCTTCCCCTCCTTTGCCGTGACGCTTATGGCTGGACGCCCCGCACCGTGTGAGCCCACTCTGCTTTGAGCCGTTCCTTGCACCGTCCCGCTGGGCGGTCCTCACTCTGCCTCACTCTTCCTCCCTTTTTGAGCCGTACTGCTCGCCTCGCCACCCCCACCGCTGGAGGCCGAACGGAGTGCCTCATGAAGACAAGGACGGCCCGTACGCACGAAGCGTACCAGCTGCCTCGCATCGCACTCGTGATCACCGGAGCCGCGCCACACTAAGACAGCCTGGCCGTACGCCTCATACTGGCTGCCTCGTGCCGCGCCTGCCCACATTGAATCAGCAGCTACGAACCGAAGGTACGGCTCGAACGCCGTGAACGCCGGAGGCAATCCGCATCGCCCGCCCCGCTCCTCGCGGCCCCCCTGCTCTACACCTCGCACCGAGACACCTACCAGAGCCTGGGCCCGCCTCGCAGAGGAGCCGCCAGCATCTTTGTGTTGCCTGCACGTCCCGGACGCCACATTCGAACCGGACTCCTCATTGCAGAAAAGGTACTGTCACTCAACGCGTACCACAGTATGTACGCCACGGACCACGGAGTCCGCAACGCTGGTTTAATACCTTTTTAACATTGTTTTTCAATGGTAAGAGTCGGACAAGAGTGCGCAACGCACACAGGAACCAAGAATTATGAATTTTTCACAGAATCCTCATTTTATTGCTAAATAGTAATTGTGCCCTCATTTTACAAACGTTATTTGAGTCTTGTGCTAAGCCTTATATAAAGATACTGATTTTTTTATACAAAACTAGACTGGTGTCCATTTGTGGTGTGTCATTGAATTACTGTATGTGGTCATAAATGCTTAACCCATTACGCTCTGAAGTTTAGCCTTGTCTGATCGCGCCACGCAACCTTGAGGGTGAGCAGGGGTTATTTTAAAGAGTTCGGGCTAGATGTAGGTAAATCATTTTTACCGATTCTAAAATACCGAATTTTACCGATTCGGTATTTTAGAATCGGTAAATATGATGTAGGTAAATTCTCTGTATTTTTTACCGAATCGGTAAGATTCGGTAATTACCGAATCGGTATTTACCGATTCGGTAATTGCCATTCATTCCTAAGGGCCTGGAGGGCCATAGGAATGAATGTCAATTACCGAATCGGTAATTACCGATTTGGTAAATTCCATAAAATTCAAGGGTGGCAGGGTGGCACTTTGACACCCTGTTGTACCCCTAAGGGCATGTATGTGTGCCACATGGCACAGGTGTACATGCACAGATTTGCATATACACAGGTATTTGTTATTTACCACCAATTATTAGTTGGTGGTAAATAACGAATCCTTAAAGCGCTGTGACACTGTTTACATAGCCACCTACATCTTAAAATACAGATTCGGTAATTTTACCGAATCGGTAATTTTACCGATTCGATAAATTTACCAATTGGGTAAAATTACCGAATCTGTATTTTAAGATGCCCTACATCTCGGTATCCAAATACCGGTCGGTAACGGCCGAATATCGGTATTTTCGGCCGTTACCAACCGGTATTTGGATACCTACATCTGGCCCTAAGTCCCTTGCCCTGACTAGAGGAGAGGGTCCCTGCTTGTCACAAGTACTCACCTGTGCCAACCAGAGACCCCCAAATCTAACATTGGAGGCAGCAATGAGGATTTCGAATTTGCATTTGTGATTAATATACAGTAATTGGTGAACACCAAGTAGTGAGTTCAGACCAATAACGCAGCCACATACTTGTTGATTTTTGTTTTTGCCAAGAGATCTCCCTTTTTTTCCAAGAAAAGTCATGCCTGATTCAGTCAATGGAGAAAAGGAAGCATCTGTAGGCTCTGACATTGAAGGAATAGAATGGGAAGAAGAGAGACTAGAGAGCTACTCCTTAGCCCAGCTGAAGGGCTTCTGCAAAAAGTTTAGAGTTTCACAGTCTGGATGTAAAAACAAAGCTCACTTCCAAAAGGCGCTGAGGGCCTGGATTGAGTCAAGGGTACCTGAGAATAGAGTGGAAATTGAACAAGCAGAAAACATCCATGATTTTGGCAGAGTCCTGTCGCCAGAGGAGTCGGCAGACAGGAAGGAAACCCGGGCACATGCAATGGAGATGGCAAAACTAAATGGTCAGCTGGAGATGGAAAGCAAAAGGCTGGCTATGGAAGAAAGAAAAAATTTCAAATGGAGCATGAAATGAAGTTGAGGGAGCTGGAGCTGAAAGCTAAAAGTATGGAAACTACTCCCTCTGGTGGCAACGCATCGCCAGTGCAGGTAGAATCAAGGGTGTACATGCCAAAGGATGTGCTGAAAGAATTATTTAAGAATGATGACATAGGGCAGTGGTTCAAGGCCTATGAGGTAGCCATGTCTTCCCACCGGGTCCCTGCGAGAAATTGGGGAGCAGGGTTTTGTGGGAGGTTCCTTAGTGAGGGGCGGGACACACTGCTAGATTTGCCCTCTGAAGTTTATAATTCTTATCCACACATGAAGGAAGCTTTGATGATCAGGTATGGGTTAACTCCTGAATTGTACAGACAGAGGTTCAGGGGTTGTGCAAAGATTCCTAACAGTACGTATGTTGAGTATGTAACTTTTTTCTGCAGAGCACTGGATGATTGGTTGAAGGGTAGCAAAGTTAATGATTTTCAAGGTCTCTTTGATTTAATTGCATGGGACCACTTGTCTAGTAATTGTTTTCCTGAGCTACGCCAGCACCTGATTGATAGCAAGCTGACTAACCCTAGGAAGCTCGTTGAGGAGGCGGACCGCTGGGTCAGCACCAGGGTCCACAAGGGTCAAGTGGGAGACACTCCGCCAAGGGTGGGCAGGGTCCCCAGCAGAGGAGTGGGGGGACAAGGGCAAACGGAGGGAGTTTCAGAAGAGGCCCCAAAGTAATCCCCAGGCGAAACCAAGGGAAAGGTTCTCGGGCCTCCCCACCCCCAGAAACCGACCGGGGCCCCGACAGGTACCGTTATTCAAAGAGGGCCCATAAAGTGTTACAAATGTGGTGAACCGGGGCATTTTGCCAATGATCCCAAGTGTCGCCTGTTTGGTAAACCAGCACCCACTGGTGCTCAGCCCTTGCAGATGGCTAGTGTAGCCTTAGAGGGGGAGGTAGAAGTCCAAGGTGGGTGGGATCCTGTTCAGATGACCCTGGTCTTGTTAGGAGACAGTGAGATGGTCCCTGAGAACTAACTGCCCTCTAGCACTAAGACATATGGGCAGTGGGTGACCATCAATAGCCAAAGGGTGGAGGCTCTTAGAGATACAGGAGCCAGTGTGACTGCTGTCAAGCAGCACCTGGTGTCTCAAGAGCAGGTTGTCCCCCATGAATACTGCTGGGTTGTTGAGAGTTGTTGTCTAATGGCTCAGGTTCCCTTTGAGTGGGGGGGAGTCTCTGGTACTCTTCGAGTAGCTGTGAGTACTGTCATGCCTGTAGACTGTTTGTTAGGGAACGACTTGGAAAGTTCACCTTGGGAAAAGGTGAAGAAAAGTGCTCACCTAAGGATGGTGGGTCTGCCTGACTGGGCGTGCGTGACCACCCAGTCAATGGCAGCCAGTAGAGGTGCTCAAGAGGTCCTGGAGCCTGAGGGAGAGGCCCAGGAACCAGCCTTAGAGAGAAGGCGCAGGTAGTGCAGGAAACCGGCCCCTGAAGTTCCCACGGCTCAGGAGGAAGCAGACCTTGAGGGGAATGCCCTGGAGCCTATCGGGGAACAGATAGCTGAACTGGGCACCTGCCTGAGCTGACCCTTTGGCAGCAGGAAGGAGGCCCCTCCAGGGAGGAATCCTGCAGGGCGCAGAAAGAGTGTCCTTCTCTCATAGGTCTGCGGCAGCAGGCTGCAGACCAGGCCAACGGTGATCAGTCTGGAACACATTTCATTTATTGGGAGAATGACCTCCTGTATTCAGAGCCTAAGGTTGCTGAACCTGGGTCAGCCCGTGCGCTGGTGGTACCCCAGAGATTCAGGGCCTTCCTACTGGGGCTGGCTCACGATATGCCATTGGCAGGGCATTTGGGGCAGGACAAAACCTATGAAAGGCTTGTTACCCACTTTTATTGGCCTTAAATCCCCAAGAACTCAGATCCTCACTGTAGGATCTGCTAGACTTGCAAGGCAAGTGGAAAGAGTAGGAGGAAGCAGAATCTCCTCTCCAGCCATTCCCTGTAGTCAGTACCGTATTCCAGCGAGTGGGAATTGACATTGTGGGGCCACTGGACCCCAGGACAGCCATGGGCAACAGGTTCATCCTGTTCTCGGTAGACCATGCCACCCTTTACCCGGAAGCCATCCCTCTGAGGACAGTGACGGCCCACGTGGTGGGACGTGCGCTGATGTGAATTTTCTCCAGAGTGGGATTCCCTCTAGAGGTGGTGTCTGACCGAGGTACTAATTTCATCTCCAAGTATATGAAATCCCTTTGGCAAGAGTGTGGTGTAACCTACAAATTCGCCACGCCTTATTACTCCCAAGGAAACGGGTTGGTTGAGAGATTCAACCGAACTCTGAATGGCATGATTATGGGCCTGGAAGAACCCATGAGGCATAAGTGGGAGGTCCTCCTTCCATGCCTGCTCTTTGCTTACCATGAGGTACCACAGAAGTCTCTAGGGTCCATCCCCTTTGAGCTCCTGTATGGCCACCCAGTGAGAGGACCTCTAAGTCTGGTCAAGGAAGGCTGGGAGCAATCTCCCAGGAAACCTCCCCAGAATGTATATAGCTACATGCTGGCCTTCAGGAACCAGACTAGGTGTTTCAGAGCACTTGCTGAGGCTAATCTGGAAGCCAGCCAGGAGGAGATGAAGCAGTGGTATGACCAGAATGCCACTCTGGTAGAGCTTCAGCCAGGACAGAAGGTGTGGGTCTTGGCCCCCGTGGAGCCTTGTGCGCTCCAGGATAAGTGGACAGGCCCCTTTGAGGTTGTGGAGTACAAGAGTCCAGTTACCTATTTGGTGGACTTGCAATCTCCCAGGAACCCCTTGAGGGTCCTGCATGTCAACCGCCTTAAGCCCCACTTGGAGAGGTCCGAAGTGGGAATGCTCTTGGCAACAGATGATGGAACGGAGGAGGAGACTGAGCCTCTTCCTGACCTCCTGGTAGCAAGAGAGCAAGATGGGTCAGTGGATGGAATTAACCTCTCTTCCACCCTGACCCCTGAGCAACAAAATGGCAGTTCTCCGACCTGTTCTCCCTGGTTCCTAGTATCACTGACTGGTGCGTCCATGTTGTGGATTGTTACAAATGGGATTTCCGATTGGCTTAGGCTTGTGCCAAAGCCAGGCAGAAACCACCACTCTAGTCAGGGCAAGGGAGTTACACGCCAAAGATAATCCCTGCGCACCCTCTAGGTAATGTGACACGAGCAGTAAGGCTTATCCCGGAGGCAATGTAAGTTAAGTATTTGCGCACGCACCCACCAGCAACATCATCTTAGGCCCCCCACAAAAGGAACTCCACACAAGGTTATATGTAAAACTAGCCTTTGTATTATACCAAACACATTAGATAAGAAACACACACTTTACTATGTGCCATAGGCACGGGCAGAATTCTCAGGGGATTATGTACATGGGACAGGGCCACGTGGGCCACTGTCAGGAAAAAGCACTTTTAGAACTAGCACTTGGTAGAATTAGCACTTTGTAGGAATAACACTTTGCACATATAATAACTGTAGCACCAAATAACAAATTTAGCACACAACCAGTAACCACTGGTAAAAGTTAAGTACCATCTACGCAATCCTAAACACTTTAGGCAAATATCACGCAGGGAACCATGAACTCTCTAGAAGAACCTATACTAGGAAAAACAGGATGTATGACGTTACATCGCAGGCTATTACAATGCCTGCCTTTACAACGCGGTTTTTACATCGCAAACCTTTACAACGCATAGTGCTTTTAGGCGCTGGATAGTGATTTATTTAATTTACTATTCCAACTCCAGTCCCCGTGGATAGTAGGGAAGGTGTTGGATAGTAAATTAAATATATTCCCTATCCTAGAGCACCCCTCAGCGCAATGCGTTGTAATGGTTTGTGTTGTAATGACTGCGTTGTAATGGTAGTGCGTTGTAAAAGTTTCGTTGTAAGTGATGTTTACCGGAAAAACAACCTCCTAAGCATAAACATATGTCTAGGTATCAGAACAGGGTGCGCAAAACATTCTACACACAGTACATTTCCTAGCACCCTAAGAAGCACATTAATCAGATTTAGCACAGAAATCACATTTAAGTCCAGGTTGCGCCACTGCGCCAAAACCTAAATGTAGCAGCTGCCCACTACTTGCTGAGGACAAGAACAGGCCCTAAACGCTGCAGCTGGCACTAAGTGCTGCGCAGCTGGGGAAGGCCAAAGTAGGGATGAAGGAGTGCGACTCACTCCTGAGTCCAAAGTACATGTCCCTAGGAAGGAAAACATAAACGGTGCAGCTCCCCACTACTTGCTGGGCAGCTGGGATCTCAAAACTGTGACAGGGGCCCTCCCTAGCCCTTCAGAACAAAACTGCGCCAACTGTTGGAGCCCTCTGGCTCTAGAAATACATGTTGCGCATACGGTGGAGCCCTCTAGGCTCTGAAATCAGCTATGCCCCTTGGAGCACTCTGGCTCCTAAACTAATTATGCGCAATCCAGAAAAAGAACTGGCCCCAACGGTGGAGCCCTCTGGCTCTAGAACAACGGGGGCCCTCAGAGGCAAGAACAAGTGCCCTTCTGGCCCTCCGGACCCCCACTGGGGCTTTTGGGATCATTGGGGCCATCGTTGGAGCCACGCATGGCTCTGGGGGACACGGGCCCCCGGGACCCCCACGGGGCCCTTGAAGCTACCAAAGAGCCATTGGTGGAGCGGCTCTCGGCGCGGGGGAGGCTCTCTTCATTGGGCGGTGGGGCAGGCACCGGCAGTGTGCCTCGAGCCCCTCCGCTTCTCTAGAACCCTCAGTGATGCCTGCGGGGGCTCTCCCTCGCTTCTAGGAGCCCCGCCTTTGCAAGGGCGCCATGCCTTACCCGGTCCTCTTTCCTCATGGGCCGTGATTTTGTGTAGAGCCCTCGAGTCTCCGGGCAGCTTTTCCTTCGCGTGCAGCATCCCTGGTCTCCCTCTCCCTACGGGAGACCGGCAAAGCTGGCATGGCTTTCCCCAGGCAGGGGGGAAGCGGAAGTGAGTGAATCCAGGCCCCGCCCACAGTCAGGCGGGCGCGGGCCTGACGTCCGGTTTTGCCGCGGCGGCGGCTTCTCATGTCGAGGGCTATAATGAGGGGTAGGCTCCCTCGGTATAGAAAGTAAATAGCGGGGTGGGCACCCACGGTGATAACCACAAAAATAAGCGGCGTGGCACCCGCGCTTAGTTGAATCTAAATACGGGCAAAATGCAGCGTGGGCACCTGCGAGGTACACAAGGGCAGGAGCACTTCCCCCAGAGCGAATACAACAGCGCTCTGCCTATAAATGGAGAATAAAGCGCTCACCAGGCGCTGGGGGGCACAGAGACCACCAGGCCCCCAAGGAATGACCCCCCAGGAAAGAAAAGGGCCCAGCAACAGGCAGGCCATCACAGGACAGGGCTTCCAGGGCCAGGAAGAAGGGTCTACAAGAAGTCCATCAGCAATCCAGGGGCTGGTCAGAGCCCAGGGAGGCAAGCCTTCCTCTGGGCCCCAGCAGCTGCACACCCCTGGTAGATTCTAGTCAGGAAAACAAGAACATTGAACATGAGGTCACAGCCTCATTTTATACACAAAATCCCTTTGTCTCTAGGGTGCAGGGTGGGGGAAAACCAGACTCAGCTTTTTCTGGAGCACTTTGTTTTGCTCAGCCCCACTCCCCACGCATCAGGAATTACCATGGGCACACATATCCCCCATGCATTCCCATGGGAGGGCAGGCCAATCTCACACACCCACTCAGAGAGCGCATGCACTTTACACTGCGCCACAATGCTAAAGGGCGCAAAGACCAGAAATCACAATAATGATGTAACATTAAAAGGCAAAACGTTCAGGGGTGAACCTGCCAGAAAGACCAAATCCAACACAACCCCCTTCCAGCCAAAACGCAGGGCAGACCAATCGCCACTGTGATGGACTTCCCTGCTTTGGGCAATAGAACACAGATGCGGGCCCGCACTGCTGGGACACCCTCCTGTTCTACGCCATGTTGTTCCACAAAACAAGCACACACAAAAAAAAAATTCTGACCCAACTAGGCGACCCCACCGGTACTCCTTAGTTGTCCACGGCTAGGACCAGGCCCTAGGCCACTCAGATACCACTGGTCCTTGCCCATCCACAGAGTGGGGGGTGGTAACCCCTGGCCTACAATAGCCATTCTCCACTCCCTTTCTCAGTGTAGTTCCAAACTATCACTGATCCTTCAACCTAGGGTCCGCACCCTCAGGCTGACCAGAGGTCACGGGCAAGAATGCCCCACCCTACCTCTACTTCTGGGGTTGCGCACTCTCCCAGGAGAAGCACCCTCCAGAACACAACTCTCCCACCAGTTCGGGACCTTTCTCCCTCGACTGGTTTACCACCTGGGATCCAACTTCACCGGATGCATAGGGGTCAGACTCCCTTTGACCCCCTTCCAGAGATCTGCACCCTCCCACTGTAGAACAGGGTCCCTCGACTTAAGGTAGGCCCCACCTGCTCTCAGGGTAGTACCACAACACTCAGCCAAGAACCCTAAAGATCCCTGCTAGTGTAGTGTAGTTCCTATATTCCCAATAGGCTCTGCGCATTGGAATAATATATTCAGCAGTGTAGACGTAAGACTGAGGTCGACTAGGTCTCTACTGACTATATTAGACTTAAGGTTTGCCAGCTAGCTCAGAGGTCACTAGAAACTTTCTCGAATAAACGAGGAGGAGTTTAACCTCTCTGGATAGACAAGAAGGGATTAGCTTCTGACAACCATAAAACATGACAACTTTGCTCCCTCAGAATAAGAGTGTATCTCTAGAGTCGTATGAAAACAATAGACAGCTATTTCACTCAGTCAAGTGTGCATACTTAGTTTCACCAGAGTGCAGAGAAAAGAGAGACGGGTGTTTTCAATAAAAGGTGTTATTTATTGAGCAGTCTTCTTTCTCATGCAAGAGAAATGAATTGCCAAAATTGCAATACTTAGCATAAAGTACAGTGCGTACAGTAAAAGGAGTATTATGAAATAATACTGTAAAAGCATTGATATGGTTTCTTAGCCATATGATACTTTATAATAGATCAAATATATACATATAAATATACATTGACTAACGTACTCAACTGGTGCTTCTAAATACGCCTACCCCGGTGTACCTGACCTGAGCCTAATACGTGGGAAGGAGTAAGTAAGTAGCAGTTTAAGTTAAGTTAGTTTTGCCAAGGAATCTGAATCAAGAATTCTCTTTAAGGGTTTAGTCAGCTCCGTACCTGGGTATTTAGAAAGCAGGAGGTCTGGTATCTCTCTCTCAGGACTCGATATCCCAGTAACCCGCGAGGGCATCTGGAAACACCGGAGCTGGATTTCTCGGCAGGAGAAAAGACAGCGTCTCTCTCAGTGCGTCAAAGGGGAGGGGCGGCGTCCGTGGGCTCTCGCATCAGCTGGGCTCTCAGGCAAGTAGATAGCCGCTCTGCTCCAAAACCACCACCGTGTATTTGCTTAAGGCACCGTTGGTATATTTATACCTGAAAGGTGCCGGGTTTTGACGTAAGGTTGGACATAAGACGTCAATAAAGATGTCACTAAGAACTGGCCGTTCTTAGAGTGCTCACAGGAGTTCTAGGAGTAAATCAAAACAAAAGCAATGGGGAATTCCCAGGTTGCTGGAGGTTTGGTTTGTTTACAGAACTTGTTGTACTTTCTAGGAGCCTGGGGAAGTAGCCTTGCTTAATTTGGGCAGCATTAAATATGGATATGATTCTTATGCCTTTATAGGGATATTATTTATTATAACCACATAAGGGCATAAATCAGGAATATCGAATTAGAGTCCTAGATAGAACTACAACACCCACTCCACGATCTAATGTCCCTCATTACTTAAAACTAAGCAATAGTAAACATATAAACATATAATGATGCATGTGTTTTCCAACCCAACCCAAAATACATAAATTTGCATATTAAAATGGTATGTGGTAATACACGAAAATGAGTATTGGTACTGTACGCTTTTCAAGCAGTGGTATCATTCAGTTAAAAAATGCATATATATATCAGCTGAATGAATTGCGAAAATGTACACATGAAATGGCTCTTAATACAGAAAAGAAGGTCGAGACCATTCCATCACATTTTAATACAAAATGCTGTACATGTGCTAGAGGCTGAGGTAATATATTGTCTCTAGAGTTCCTAAAATAGAAGCTCTGTTCTCTAAGAATAGTTCTACTTTAAGCAGAGTACATGTGCCTAAAAAAGGTAAATATTTTGGAAGTGGAAAAAAAAATAATTTCGTTTTCAAGGGAAAAATAGTTCCAAATGTTTTCAGTAGCTTTTGTTTATCAAAGCTGAAGGCCGAATTCAGAGTTCAGGGAACGCTGTGTGCTCGTTGCTTAAAAATTTATTCTTTTTGTTCAGGGGAGAACATCATTTCAGACAGACTCTCAAAAAATTGGTCTACGGCTTCAGGTGAAAGTTCGACCAAGTTTGAAAATGCCGCAACAGTACAGTCATGAGAATGATTGCTATCATCGATGTCAGGATCAGCAATGCTCACAGAAGGTCGTACCTGGGTGATGCTGCTCTCACCTCGTACTTCACTACCCCCTAATCGTAGTGGTTAAGTCTCAACGAATGCCGTCATCAGAATGGGTAGCCGCTGGGGACAACACGATGCATGAGCCGTTACAGGACTTAGCAAAGTATCTGTATCCAATGGTACTGCTGATGGTAGTGTAAGACAGACGTCCAACACGCATTCTTCTCCGCATAGCATACATCGAAGCAGAGGTAAGATGCAATTCTGCCAGATGGGACTGAATGAAAGAAACCAGGTCATATTCAGATCTCTTAGCCGGGCTAATCCAAGGTCTTTAGTTATGCGGTCCCGATAGCGTATAGCTAGGATTGTTTCTTCCATCGTTGCCGGAATCTTGTCTGCGACTTGGCTTGCCATATCGGAGCAGAAGGATCAAAAATAAAATTCCTGCTACGAGTCCCAAAATTAGTGGTAGGCCGCCAAAGACAGAATGGATAAAATTAGGAAAAATGCCCAGGACTGTTTCGAAGGGTGTTAACAGTCCTGAAAAAATTGTCTTAAATACATGTGGGATACCACTGGTATCTGACATATTTAGGATTTGGCTTAGCATTTCTATGAAATGCACGGGCAATTTGTTGATAAAAGGGTATGTATCTCTGCCGTTGTCCTTGCCACTTGCAGATCATACGTTTCTTTTGATGACGTTAAGGGCACAGTTGTCTGTAAAAGAACAGACTTTATTCTGCTTTAAGTATCAATTCGAATAGAAGAGATATTCAAAGAAGGCCAAATTGTTGCCTCCGTATCTGGAGTGATGTTTGGATACAATACTTACATACAGCAAGTGACCATGGAACTCACGCTGACGAGATAGGCTTTTCCTGGCACCATGCCACAACAGCTGTGGTCCACTATTAGAATGTAGCTCCCGTTAGTAAGCCGTCTAAAGAATGGCTTATCTGTGTTGTAGGAGTGCCGTGCAGGTGACATGAAAGGTTATTTGAATACCCATCGCAGGCTCCGTGCAAGTTAATGCCTTCACAAAGAAGTGTACCCCTCAGTGATCTTTTACATTTGTTGCCACTAAGAAATACATTCTTTTTCTTTTCACTGTAGCATGTGTGTGTATAAGGTAATTTCCATGTTGACTTGATGTACCCTCTACCCAACCTTTCATACTGGCCCGCTGGTATATACTCTTGGCAGTATTTAAATTGGAAAGTTGTTATCGGAATTGTAATTATTCCGTGTATTATCCATTCAATGACAGGTCTTTCTGACATTGTCAATGGTAATCTCTCAAGTTTTTCAATGCTCAGAATCGTATAGTCTGCTCCTTTTTGTGCCAAACTGATTTGTTTATCAGTAAGGTTTAAGATAGAGAATAAGGATGTTTTGTTGATTAAACGCCATGGTACGTAGCCTGAAAGCAGAGTTTGCAACGTCCAGCCGAGCTGTATAATAGAACGTAATTGGGACTGACCGTGTTGTAACATTAGTAAGTCCTGCTCTATTATATCAATAGCAGATAATACAATACTGTCCAGTGAATATATTCTGGAGAACAGAGTCAATAACCCATTGTCCACAACAGAAAGTGATTTTTCCAAATTAATACGATCAATTTCTCGTATTTTTTCTGCTGTTTCAATTTGCATTACTTTCCAAGCTTCGTTGTACGCAGCGTATATACCGGCCGCTATGAAACGTTTTTGACGCCGTTTGCGTGGTCCCACTATGAAATCACGCAAGTCAGCACCGTCTTTAAGTAAAGTCAAGTGTTGCTTCATTTCAGCCAGTGTGGATTTTTGTAGCCATTCGAGGCAGAGTTTCCCTACACTGTATGTTGTTACTATCCCTGGATGTTGTCTCTTGGAGTATCTTGGGACTGGCCTGTTCAGTTTTAACCCCTGTAATTTGTTCAGGAATCTATCTTGACAGTTATTTGTGTCTGTGGGCGAGATCAACCATTTTTTCCAATCAGGATGTGTTCTGTTTTGGTTTAAAAGTTTAGGTACGTCTATCTCCATGTCTGTAGTGCTATTATTATCAGGTATGGGCTTTGGAATAGACGGTTTGTTTAAGTCTTTAATCTTGGCTAGGCCAAGACAGGTTGTCTGTTGAATGGTGTTGATGGAGCGGTAATTTCTTCTGGTAGTTTCTCAATGCAAAACCCTCATGCTACCTCTAATTTACCGCTCAAAAGGTGTAGGGCCCTTCACACCATGTATTACCTTCAGGAGACTTTAAATAAACCTGAACAGTCAAAAATGCAATTTATTATTCAAGCCAATAAAGAGAGTTGTTGAGTATTTTAAAGGGTTTTATTTTCTAGTCAAAAGTAAATTTTTCTCTGACCCTTTATTCATTAGTAAAATATCAATCAGGTTACATAATTTGGAAAACAGGAAAATATCAATAATACAGAACACAACACTGGAAAACCACGGTTCGTTTAACAGGTGCAGGTGTGACAGGGTGTAGGCCTCCTAAAGGCATACCGACGCCCATCAGGAGGGAGGGGTTCCTCGGGGGGAGGGAGAGGAGGGCTCACAGTGGGGAAGGGATAGGGAAAAACAGTTGAAAATGTCCTCATATGACGTAAAATTACACTTGTTTAAATTCAGGTACAGGTCACCATTATTTTTTGGAGGGGGTAGCAAACCAGATAATGGCTCGTGGTAGTAGTAAAATCCTCTCCTGGAATCTAAATGGCCCGGGGAACCCCAAGAAACAACAGATGGTGTGTGAGTTTCTAAAGAACTCTGGGGCGTGTATATTTTTTCTACAGGAGACTCACCTGGGAGAAAAAGAATGTAAAAATCTGTTTGGCAGATATAATTGGGTTCAGGATATCTTGTGTTCCAAACAAACTGGTGTGACCAGAGGAGTCGCAATAATAGCGAGAGCCAACGAGGGGATTAGGGTTTGCGATTGGAGCACAGACCAATCGGGCAGATGGTTGGCTGCTGTTGTTTTGATTGGGGTATCAAATTATTGTGTGGGGTATACTACGGCCCTAACGAAGACAAAGTCTGTTTTTTGCATAATTTAGAAAAATATATGTCGCAGCATACAATTCCAGTTATATTAGGAGGTGATTTTAACCTTCTATTAGATCCCCAATTGGACCGTACTTCAAAAGCTAAATATAATCCCCCCAAAAAATCTCTTCTCGTCCTAAAAAACATTATGCAAGATTATACATTGAGAGACATTTGGAGAGCCAAATACGGTGACCGAAGAGAGTATTCCTTTTTTAGTAAAAAATATCATCAATTTTCTAGAATTGACTTTTTTTTGATTGACCAATCCTTTTTATTGAGCACTACCTTAGTCTCATATATTCCAGTGGGTCTGTCAGACCATTCTGTGGTAGAACTACAAATCACACTAAAAGATAAAACATTAGAAACTCGCTGGACACTCGATAGAACGATCCTATTAGATACTGTGGTTGGCAATAAAATAAAGGAAAGTATAGGTGAATTTTTCAGGTTTAACAAGAACAGTGCCTCAGAATATATAGTATGGGACACATTTAAGTCTTATTTAAGAGGCATATATAGTTCTCAAATGATGTTAAACCGGAAACTTAAAAAAGATAGAGACACTCAAGAGCTTAAATTAATAAAACTAAAAGAACATCAGCTCCAACTGGCTGTCCTGGAAAATAAACCCAATATCTTAAGTTTAGAGAAAGAAATTTTAGATCTCCAAACAGATTTTAAAACAAGAGCTGAAAAAATAATCCTAGATAAATGGGAAGTTAGTAAACTCCTTAATTTCGAATACGGTGAGAAATGTGGGTCCCTGTTAGCCTGGAAGGCTAGGACGGAGAAGAGCAGAAATAATATTAAATCTTTAATACAGCGTGGAACTGGTTTGTCTCTATTAGTTGATAGTGAGATAAAAAAAGAAGCCAGACTGTTCTATGAAGAATGATATCTGGAGAAGAATAAGGGGTTACAAAGTGAAAAGGAGGACTGGTGGGCCCAAATCGAACTCCCTCAGATAAACGATCTGGATAAAGCCTTTCTAGCTACTGAGATAACGGAGGCAGAGATAAGATCACAATTAAATAAAATGGCAAGAAATAAGGCTTCGGGCCCCGATGGACTTCCGACAGAGGTCTATAAGGATAATGTGGAAGAGATCTTGGCCCCATTACAGAAACTTCTCAATAAAATCTTTATTCATGGCGAGCAAATACCTCCCTCCTGGTCTGACGCTACAATTTCCTTAATAGCCAAACCAAATAAAGACCCGGAAAGGATTGAGTCTTACAGGCCTATTTCACTTTTAAATTCTGATCTGAAAGTATATTCTGGTATTCTGGCGTCGAGGCTGGCAAAAATAATTAAGTCAATAATTCACCCAGACCAACGGGGGTTCATACCAGGTCGTCAACTGAACGAATGGACTTTTCAGGTGATTGGAGCAATTGATATTGCTATTGAAACAAAAGCACCTCTTACTATTGTAGCTATAGACGCGGCCAAAGCTTTCGACCAGGTGAACTGGCATTTCCTCTGGAAATCAATGACCAATTTTGGTTTCCCAGAAGTATTCATCAAGGGAATCGAAACGCTATATAGAAATCCAAGAGCCAAGATCCTGGTTAATAACAGTCTTACCGATTGGTTGAGTATTTCTAGAGGGACAAGGCAGGGCTGCCCTTTATCCCCTCTTCTTTTTGACATTTATATTGAACCCTTTATATGTTATTTACGGCAGGACCCTGAAATAAAACCATTCAAAATAGGAAATCTCAAACTGAAGACAGCTCTGTACGCTGATGATTTACTTCTTTACACCTCCAATCCAGAGGAAGCAATACCAAGACTATTTAGACTGGCTGAAGATTTCGGATCAATATCAGGGTACAGCATCAATAGGGATAAGACTGAAATAATGAGCTGGAATAACCCTGCCCCAGTTGCTGAAGCAAAATCTAAAATTAGATATTTGGGGGTATATCTCACACAAAATTTAGACGACACTTCCAAGACTAGCTGGGGAACAGTGGTAAAAGAGATTAGAAAACTCCTAACTAGTTGGAGCAATCTTCCTTTAAACATTTACGGCAGAGTGAATTTAGTAAAAATGATAATTCTTCCAAAAGTTACTTTTTTGTTCAACTCTATTCCTTTAATTTTCAATAATAAAGATATTTCTAATCTACAAGGAAGAATTGGTACTTTTATCTGGGCTACAAAATCCACTAGAATAGCTTGGAAGAAGCTCAGAAGAGGATTGAAACTGGGTGGACTGGCACTTCCAGACTTACTCTCTTACTGCTACGCCTTCCAATTTAAGAACTTTAGACTTTTAGCCAATAAGTTGGATGATACTTCACACGGCAAACTGTTTCAAGCTATGTTAGCAGACCTCCCATATGGTGCAGATTTTTTCTTGTTCAAATTTGGCAACCAAAAATTCTTGAAAAAAATACGATTAAAGCTTTTAAGAACAGCCTTAGATAATTGGCGATGGATACGGAAGATCACAGGCATCCCCTACTATCACGCTCAGGCCCCAATTTGGGATTCCCCTGGTACTCCAGAATGCCTATTGGATCAACTAGCTCTCCCTATGAAGAAAGCTGGCCTTATAAAGTGGGGGGACCTCTGTGATGTCTCAAGCCTATTAAGTTGGGAAACACTATCACGCTTAACAGAGGGTACCATCACAAGGTTTAAATTTTACCAATTGTCAGCATGGTGGGGAAGACAAAATTGGAATACGGAAGAGGAGACCCTCCCACTCGACTTAATAACCAGGCAGAAGGGATGGAAGGGCGAGACGGCGGGATGATACAAAATGATAACGGGAAGTAAGGATAAGGAAAATCTAGAGGCTGAGATAACTAAATTATGGGATATCCTTCCAATACAAACCTCAGACGACATAATAAAAATCTGGTCAGACTCTTTCATAATATCACAGAAAGTCATCAAACCATCAAATCTGAGAAGAAACCATCTATTCACAATGTACAGGGCCTATTGGACACCCGCCAAACTTTCAAAAATATCAGAAGTACAGTACTCCTGTCCAAGGTGTAAGTTATCAGCAGCAGATGATATTCACATGTTTGCCGAGTGCCCTGAACTAGATATCTTTTGGAGGCAGGTATGTGGTTTTTTGGAAGAGGCATTACTAATCCCTATAACTTGGTCTCCCAAACTTGTTTTATTTGTTTTTTTACCCGAATATAGTATTGATAGCTGCACATCACAGTTTATCTTCTACATAATTGTCATCGCGAGAAGAGAGATCTGCAAAGAATGGAAATCAGAACTCCCCCCAAAATTTGCAGACTGCCTTAGGAACATCATGGCGGTGAGTAGTCTTGACTTACTATGTGGAGGGGTTAAGTCTGCTGAGGTGTGGTCTGCACTAAGAGCCTGGTGTGAAAAATAACAACAAAAAGTCCAATGATTATGCCAGAGGTTAAGTGGTCTTGTCCTCCCTTGACAGCAAGTAACATCGGGAAAGGGAGTTGGACTGGAACTAACCTTACCTCTGGACGATCTTCAATGGCTATCCACAAACACAAGGGCGGCAAAGGAAGGTTTGTGTTAGTGGCCTGAAGGACGTCTGCTTAGAGCTAACATTTACTGGTGGCATATATGAGGACAAAAAAAAAATAAAAAAATAATACAGAACACATTACAGTCTGCATATAAGCATTACATGTAGTTATGAAAATGTGGCGCAAAATATCAGTCAAAATTCTTAAACAGTTTCTAAGAAAAATAGTCTTGCAAAGCTAATCAATAATTAAATAGTTGGCAAAAATCTCCCATAAAGAGAAATAAATGCATAAGACAAATAAATCTTTTCAGACCTAATTAATTAGTCAAAGCATAAACTTAAAGTTTAGCATCTAAATCTATAGAGCCTTTCTATCTGTTGCTGCTCATGTGCATCTCTGTGTCTAAAGAGCAAAAAGGAGGGAGACAGCCCGCCCTTCACCAGACCTCAAAGGAATGTGGCCTGATGTGCCAAGATATGACGTGGAAGCAAGCAACCTCCCCCTGACTCTCCTCGGACGCCCAATGCTGCACCCGTGACGATCTCGTACCTAACCCATAGGATGTCTGGCCTAATCGTTCCTTCTCTCAAGAGCTCACACCCCCCCCTAATGAGCCTAGAAGCCAGCTGAGATGAGAAAGCCAGCCCCCATCCAGAGAGGACATTATTTTATACCCTAATTATTGTCAGACTACACAAAGATGTAGCATCTTTCAGGAAAACCTGTACGTGATTGGTCAGTCATGATGGCATGAGTTGTCACTCCCCTGACTCATTCTAAAATCCTGACTTTACCAGTTTTAACAAAAGAAGCATACATGAATAACTACATTTATAAACATTTGCAACATTTACTAAGAAAAATGTTTCATTCTAATTCTCTTCCTTCCTTCCTTCCTTCCTTCCACAGCGTAGTCAGATGGACACTTTAACTAACACTGGTACATTGGCAGAATCACAAGAATGTACAAAGTTCAAAGTGTCCTTGACTCCTTTAGGAAAGCTGGTACAGTCTGCGCATGCTCTCTTCTCTTTAATGCAAGCCATAGCCTTGATGGATTCACAGACAGCCATGTTTTGTGTAGGCCCCAAAAATAAAACAAACACAAAGATAATATTAATTTCATGTAAATCAGCCCATTATGTTTCCCTCCCTCATACTAGTACCCCTTATAAATGTTTACCTAGCCAAGCTATTAGTGAAAAGCAGCTTTTCTATTATTTATGACAACATGCAAAATAAATGTGAAACATAGCATTTTCATGCATTTAGTGTAAAATTTAAAAGCACACACAGTTAATATAGCACACACAGCAACATGCATTAGTGTTTTAGATAGCTTTTCATGCAAAAAGCATTTAGTCCCCTGTGTAGTGTTTGTGCATTATTAATTCACATACATTATAAAAAGAGGTGTTATTTAACTGAAAATATTTATCAAAATATGCAACAAGTCTTAGTCCTTTAAGACAGAAATATGGGATGAGCTGGGAAGAGAGAAACACATTCTATTAATCTTCAAAGGTAAAAAGGCCACTTTTCTCTACATTGGAAAAAACACATGTTAATTCAGCAAAAGCATTTCAGACTGAATAGGCCTCACTTTCATTGTATTTCATGTGCCATGTTTTTAACTAGCACCAAAATGTTTGAGGCAATTTAAATGCAGTCTGATGCACAAAAAATAAAACAATGCCTGACTGCAGATAAAATCTGCTCCATCAATCCACCCTTCTGATGATTCAAATCATAATAACATGATTTATAACTCATCACACATATTTAATTTCACTAGTGACATTTCTTATTGCAAAAGCTGAGCATACAACAATGTTACTTCTATTTCTAAGGCAAACACAAGTCTGGTCTGTAATCAGATCATATATAGCCAAGTTCAAATGTTTTAGTGCAGAGTTCTATAAGTAGCTTCTTGGAACAGTTAGTCTTCTTTAAAACAAGCAACTAAAAAAATAAAATGAGAATTCAACAGGACAGTTTCAGCATTTCTTTGCTCATTGTCATCAGCTTAGCATCAGTATGGCTCATACATTCCATGCAAATTGGACTACTTAGGTGCTGAGAAACTCTGACAGAGCACCATCAATCCTTTGCACTTTTTCAACCAAGGCCTTTCACTCTTATTTTCACTTTGATCATATTCAGATGTGTCACCACAGCATCTCTCAGATCAAAGCCGTTGCACCATCCATTATGCAGATCTTGTGTAGCAGCTGCAATCTGGTGAGAAACTGCACACTGTACATTAACCAGACCTACACAGCAATGGCTAGTGTTTTCATCAGTGTTTTCCACAAGTGCATTTGCATATGCATTTTCAAGCCACTTTAGTGTTGCTGAAACACAGTCTTTTGCAAAAGGTAACTCTGTGCTGCCATTGTGTTGCTTTATTATGCTTGACACTTCAGGCAGATAGCTACAATCCATTCCTTGTCCAATCTGTTGTTCTGCACTCATTATCTTTGAGACCACATTATGATCTGATTTCAGAGAAACTGGCAATCTATACCTGGGCATCAGTCTTTGCAATAACACATTTGCCACTATGCAGTTGTCACTTTTCTCAAAAACAGTTCTGATACAACCCTGTTGTGCTGCTTCAAAAACATTTTCTTGAGCCTCTTTTAATTCAACTGTGAATATTCCATTGAATGTATGTGCTAACAGAACACAAATTTGTGCAACTGAATTAGCATTTCTCTCTCCCATGACAACAGTGACTCCCAATTGAGCAGATATACTGCTTGTTATGGTAAGGGCAATCAATTTCGAATTTTGGGCTGGGGTAATTACTAAAAGCCATAAAGCTTTGACAACATCATGTATAAGGAGCACAGCATGTGCTGCTTTTAATGTGTCACCTTTCAAACCTGGGCCATCTACAATATGGACATTGTTGGGCTGACTCAGACATTCATCCTTAAAGTCTGAATTTGGCTTTATGCATATTTTCATGATATTTAGACACTCATATTCATTTTCATCATAATCCAATTCATTTGCTGACATTTCTGTGAAGTTAGGGTCAAAGGTCATTGGGCAATACATCACAAACCTTTGAACACAGTCATCTTTTTCAATAGGCAATGAGAGAGTGCAGCCCTCCCTCTCACTGCAAATTAGTGTATTTTCTTTCAAATAAACTTTCATTCCTAGTGCTGGGGCGCGACATTTTTTCTCTTTCAACTCTAGGAATGCTTTTTTGCAGTTGTTGTCCAATGGAAACGGATCAGACACACCTGAGTGTGTCAGCCTCAGTAAAGGCTTAGCCACTAGGGAAAGGTTTAGTAACCACTCTCTACAGTAGCTAACCATTTCCAAAAATGTCCTGACTTCTTTCTGAATTTGAGGTGTATTCATCCTGGAAATTATTTCCACCTTCTCTGGTGACACCTTTCTACCTCCCTTTCCAATTTTGTGTCCCAGACATTCATCTTCTTTTTGACAGTACTCCTGACTATTCTCATGCAATGGCACTGTGACATGACTTTTACAAAAATTAATAAGTGTAAGCCATTCTTCAGCACATGGAATGTGAAAAAATATATTGGCTGGATTTGATACCACAGGACAACATGGAAAAAATATGCTTTTAATCTCCTGCACTATTCTATTCTTTTCATTTATTTTCTGTGAACCTGTGATCAGAAAGTTACACAAACTTCTAATCAATTCCATCAAAAATCCTTTTATTGGTAAAATTCCTGCAACTGATTGTGTTCCTGAATACATGTCATCTTGTTCAAATTTTAATAAGACATGCTCTGCACATTTTATTAATCTGGCATATTTCTCTGTGAACTCTTTTATTTCTGTGTTTATTATTTTTTCCAAAGCAGAAGGTAATTTTTCAACTATCTTTTCTGAAAATAAAGCTACAGCTGTCTCTTGTTGGGCCATTTTAAAATGTACATCCTCATCAGGAATCTGAAAAATAACATTATCTGGTGTACAGTAATCTATGCTGCTTAATTTGCAAAATAATTGTTTTCCTGGTAGGCCTGAGTCACAGACAACAGTTTTGCAATTTTCCTCAAATGGGCCTAATTTTGGTGCACATTCTTCTAAAACTGGGTTTGTAATTTCTTTGTTTAAAACTCCTGCAACTAAATTTGGACTTTCCACTGCCTTCACAATGGACTTGGTAAATTCAGAATTGTGAGGGTTAAAACTCTCATTTTCAAACACAGCAACCTGTTGGACTGGGTTCTGTTTTTGTCTCTGGAAATAATTCACATTTGCTCTGGACACCTTATTTAAATTAACTTTAGCATTTTCGATATTTTGTGGGACCATCTGTGCTTGAAAAATTTCTGCCATAGGTACCTGTTTCTGAACTGACATTTGCATTTGCTTAGCTGGCATATTTTGCACCTGCATTTCTCCATGTTTTTGTGAACCATGTTTAAATTTATTTTTCTTCTTCCAATGCTCAAATCTGTTATAAAGATGGCAAAGGGACACATTTTCCAGCAGTACAACATCCATATCTGAATTTGCACAAACCAAAACACCTTTACTTCCATCCTGTGTTATTTTAATCTGTACCCAATCAACATCCTCTGCCCTTCAGGAAAATAATCACTGCTATATTTTCCTCCATAACAACAGAAAATGATGGTGCATTCATGCAAACCCTTTTCATTGTCTCTCCACTTGGCATTTGCACAACTTTAGATTCAAACCACAATTTAGTCAGCATGGCAATATAAAAGAACATTTCCAAATTAATGCACAACTCTTTCAATATTTCATCAAATCCATCAACTTGTGGGTACCACAGCATAAATGTGTCTCTCATTTGTGGGATTGTGTTCAGAAATGCTGCAAGTTCGCTTTTATTCTGTGGCATATGCACATACATTTCTCCCACCGTTTCTCTCAATGAGTAAGCAAAAGCCTCTCCCTCATTCTGTTTATTATTTTTCTCAACTATATCTGGTGGCTTCTTTTCCTTATCCATTTTCCTTGCTAGGTCTGGTGGTTTCTTTTTCTTCTCATGTTTTCTTGCCCACTTGTTTCCTAATTTCTCAAACCCATTGCATTTAAAAAAAAAAAATTATTTCTGCAATGTGCAATTGCATTCCTGAAGAACACATTTTGTCATTTGCTTCCTCATCCATGTGTACCCTAAAACTTTTCTGAAATGGAAAACTTCCTGAAACATCAGTTTCATATTTTTGAGCCAAGTCTGTCAGTCCATTATGTGTAGTTAATGCACATGCAGCTGTTTCCTTACTCAGGGAAATTAATACTTTTTCCTGACACTGGTTCACATTTTCATTATTTAAACAGCAAGGACTGTTAATTTCCCCATGTTCAAATGCTGCATTTAAAACACTAAGCTGTTTCTCTTTTTCAGGGCCTGTGTTAATGTGTTCTCCCATGCTCCCTATCTTTTTAATCACTGCTGCTTCCTCAAAGCAGGTTTGAAAAACCCCATTTTCAATTACATTCATTTTATCCTGGGCTGCAGATGTTGTAAATACCATTTTTCCCTCACCTTTTAGTGCTTGGGGTAATTTCTGTTCAATAATCTGTGTATTCTGAGTTTCTGAAATAAACCCTGCCATAATCTCTGATTCTGCAGCTCTTTGAACCTTTTCAGTAGGGACCATATTAATTGGGACAGTCATAATTTTTCTAGGCATTATCTGTGCATCTGCAGTTTGCAATTATTGAACTAAATCAGGCACATTTGAAGCAGTAACACCTGGAGGTATCACTGTCAGTGCTGAATCAACAGGTAATGGGTCAATATAAAATGTCTGCACAGTTCTCTCAGTCTGTATTTCTCTCTGTTCAACAGAAGCAGTAGCCCCTGTAGTATTTACTGGTGCACTATTTTCAGTATTTTTCATGGGAACCACATAAAGTGGTGGACACTCAGTTAACAATTCATCCATTATTTCATCCCCTGAATTAATATGTATTTGAAGCTCTTTATCATCACTAATTCCCTTCTCCTGCATCTGGTGATTTACCTTTTCATCCTCACTTGCTTTCTCTCTTGCTGCTTTTTCCCACATGCTTAAGGCCTCAAATTGTGCAGCTTTAGATGGTGTCTTTATTTCACATAACACTTCCCTTAATTTGTCAATGATTTGCAATTCAAAAGTACCATCTTTTGGAAACCTCAAAGCACCTTCTGTTTCAGTAATCTTGCACCATTGGTGAACCCACATACATGTATTTTGTCCCAAATTAGTAGACATAAAATGCACAGGTATTCCTTCAGGAGCATCCCCAATAAAAAACGAATTTTTCACTTTACCTCCTAACAGCTTCAATCAATCAATCAAAGACATTTATAGAGCGCACTACTTACCCGTAGGGTCTCAAGGCGCTGGGGGGGGGGGGGGTGCCGCTACTGCTCGAACAGCCAGGTCTTCAGCTTCTTCCTGAGGAAGAGGTGGTCTTGTGTCAGGCGCAGGTTGGTCGGGAGGGAGTTCCAGGTCTTGGCGGCCAGGTAGGAGAAGGACCTTCCTCCTGTTGTCGCTCTTCGGATGCGGGGGATGGCGGCGAGGGCGTGGTTGGCTGATCGGAGGTGGCGTTTGGGAGCGTAGAAGTTGATACGGTTGTTGAGGTAGCTCGGGCTTTGGTTGTGTAGGGCTTTGTGTGCGTGGGTGAGGAGGCGGAAGGTGATTCTTTTGTTGACGGGGAGCCAATGCAGGTCTCTCAGATGTCCGGAGATGTGGCTGGTTCGTGGGATGTCGAGGATGAGTCTGGCTGAGGCGTTCTGGATCCGCTGGAGTCTCTTCTGGACCTTGGCGGTGGTACCGGCGTAGAGGGCGTTGCCGTAGTCCAGTCGACTGGTGACGAGGGCCTGGGTGACGGTCTTCCTGGTCTCGGTGGGGATCCACCAGAAGATCTTCCGTAGCATGCGTAGGATGTTGAAGCACGCCGAGGAGACGTTGTTGACTTGCCTGGTCATGGAGAGGGATGAATCCAGGATGAAGCCCAGGTTGCGTGCGTGGTCCGTCGGTTTGGGTGCGGTGCCCAGGGCGGGAGGCCACCAGGAGTCGTCCCAGGCGGAGGGCGATGAGCCCAGGATGAGGACCTCCGTCTTGTCTGAGTTCAGTTTCAGGCGGCTGGTCGTCATCCATTCGGCTACCTCTTTCATCCCTTCGTGCAGGTTGGCTCTGGCGGCGACAGGGTCGTTGGTCAGGGAGAGTATCAGCTGGGTGTCGTCGGCGTAGGAGATTATGTTGAGGTCGTGTTGGCGTGCGATGGCCGCGAGGGGGCTCATGTAGACGTTGAAGAGGGTGGGGCTCAGCGAGGATCCTTGAGGGACGCCGCAGATGACTTCGGTGGCCTCTGACTTGTACGGTGGTAGGCGGACTCTCTGCGTTCTTCCGTCGAGGAAGGAGATGATCCATCCCAGAGCCTTCTCCTGGATTCCGACGTTTCTGAGGCGCTGTACTAGGGTGCGGTGGCAGACAGTGTCGAATGCCGCGGAGAGGTCTAGGAGGATGAGGGCCGCTGTTTCTCCGTTGTCCATCAGGGCTCGGATGTCATCGGTGGCGGCGATGAGGGCGGTCTCGGTGCTGTGGTTGGCTCGGAAGCCAGACTGCGAGGGGTCGAGGGAACCATTCGTCTCAAGGAAGGCTGCCAGCTGCTTGTTGACGGTCTTCTCGATGACTTTGGCTGGAAACGGGAGGAGCGAGATGGGGCGGTAATTCTTGAGTTCGGTGGGGTCCGCTGTGGGTTTCTTGAGTAGAGCGCTGAGTTCGGCGTGCTTCCAGCTCTCAGGGAAGGTGGCGGTGTCGAAGGATGTGTTGATGATGTCTCGCAGGTGGGGTGCGATGACAGCGTCGGCCTTGTTGAAGACGTGGTGAGGGCAGGGGTCGGTCGGAGATCCGGAGTGGACGGAGTTCATCGTGCGGATGGTGTCTTCGGTGCTGATCGGAGTCCAGGCGCGGAGGGTGGTGGTGGGGGGTGGTGGTTCGGTCGTGGTGTACGTTGGTTGGTTGTTGAAGCTGTTGTGTATGTCCGCGATCTTGTTGTGGAAGTATGAGGCGAGGGAGTTGCAGAGGTCTTGTGATGGGGTGATGTCGTTGTTTCCTGCGCTGGGGTTGGAAAGCTCTTTCACGATGTTGAAGAGTTCCTTGCAGTTGTGTGCGTTGTTGTCCAGCCGGTCCTTGAAGGCAGTTTTCTTGGCGGCGCGGATCATCTGGTGGTGCTTCCGGGTGGCAAGCTTGAAGGTGGTCCAGTTGTCCGGTGTTGGTTCCCTTCTCCAGGCTTTCTCGATGGTTCGGCAGTTCTTCTTGGAGCTCTTGAGTTCGTCGGTGAACCATGGGGCTTTTTTGCTGCCGGGTCTGCTGGGCGGGGTCCTTAGCGGGGCGAGCTCGTCCGCGCAGTCGCCGATCCACTTCGTGAGGTTGTCGGCGGCCTGGCTGGGGTTCGCTGAGCTGGCAGGAGGGTGCTGGCTCAGGGAGGTGGCGAGCTGGTCGGCTGTGATCTTGTTCCAGCTTCTGCGGGCAGCCTGTTGCTGGTGGTGGTGGGTCGTCGTTCTTTTGAAGGTGAAGTGGACGCAGCTGTGGTCCGTCCATTGGAGCTCTGTGGCGTGGCTGAAGGTGATGTCTGTGCTTCTTTAAACCTTCAAACATTTTCATTTTTGCAATAGTTCAATGCAATTTCTTTTTTTTTTCCAAAGCTGTCAGTCTCACTTCTAGTCAGTTTTACTCCTACCACTGACCCTCCACAAAAGTTACTGCAATATTTCTCTTAATCAATAACTCTGTTAGTAACAACATAAATACATTCGCTACTCTGTCTGTTGTGCTAAATAAAGGATAGATTTATATTCACTGCGAGTAACACATTCCGCTTACCCTTCATAAGGTAAGACTTTCCGTTTACTCTTCAAACACTACAGGTAAATCCCTTCCGCTTACCTTTCACTCAAGCTCAGAAGAACCTGCTACTCCTTTGGACTTATCCTTCAGGATATATCTTAGGCCAAAGTTTCACCAGCGAACCCTTTTGCTGTCACTCAAGCTCAGAAGAACCTGCTACTCCTTTGGTGTGACCCTTTCTAGGTGATATCAGACCAAAGGTTCACCAGCGAACTCTTTGCTATCAATCACTCACACAGAAAATAGTCCCTAATTTAACACTGCCAGCCCTACCTAGCTTCTCAGTGTTATTCCAACAGACGAGTAACCTCAGTGCAGTGTGGCTTCCATTTACCACCCGCTATTCCTTCCCGGGATTCCACAGGTGTGCATACCTGCGTGTTCCAGACAACATAGAACAAGACACTAACTTAACATGAAGAGTTAAAACATGTAATCAATAACCAAAAAAGTATGTCCTATGAAATTACCAATATAATCAATAACACCATCAATTCAAAATGAGCAACATTTTCACCAACAGTAAAAAAAACTTAATTTTACAACATTTCAAAAATACATGCTAGCATATTAACAATATTTCACAACCCTATTGATACTCACATCACTTCTTGCATCACCTGCCAGTACTGCTTTGCCAGTCTTCAGGTTCTGAGCATTGGAGTCAGGAATCAGGACTTGGACATTTATCTAACTTGGGCAATTATTTTACTTCCCTCCTAAGGTCAATGATCCATTAGTTGAATAGTTGATGGCGAAATCAATAATCATTAATCACCAAACTAATCAATAATGACCATCCTCTGCTTACCAAAAGCTGATGGAGCAGCAATTTCTTCTGGTAGTTTCTCAATGCAAAACCCTCATGCTACCTCTAATTTATCGCTCAAAAGGTGTTGGGCCCTTCACACCATGTATTACCTTCAGGAGACTTTAAATAAACCTGAACAGTCAAAAATGCAATTTATTATTCAAGCCAATAAAGAGAGTTGTTGAGTATTTTAAAGGGTTTTATTTTCTAGTCAAAAGTTAATTTTTCTCTGACCCTTTATTCATTAGTAAAATATCAATCAGGTTACATAATTTGGAAAACAGGAAAAATATCAATAATACAGAACACATTACAGTCTGCATATAAGCATTACATGTAGTTATGAAAATGTGGCGCAAAATATCAGTCAAAATTCTTAAACAGTTTCTAAGAAAAATAGTCTTGCAAAGCTAATCAATAATTAAATAGTTGGCAAAAATCTCCCATAAAGTGAAATAAATGCATAAGACAAATAAATCTTTTCAGACCTAATTAATTAGTCAAAGCATAAACTTAAAGTTTAGCATCTAAATCTATAGAGCCTTTCTATCTGTTGCTGCTCATGTGCATCTCTGTGTCTAAAGAGCAAAAAGGAGGGAGACAGCCCGCCCTTCACCAGACCTCAAAGGAATGTGGCCTGATGTGCCAAGATATGACGTGGAAGCAAGAAACCTCCCCCTGACTCTCCTCGGACGCCCAAGGCTGCCCCCGTGACGATCTCGTACCTAACCCATAGGATGTCTGGCCTAATCTGTTCCTTCTCTCAAGAGCTCACACCCCCCCCTAATGAGCCTAGAAGCCAGCTGAGATGAGAAAGCCAGCCCCCATCCAGAGAGGACATTATTTTATACCCTAATTATTGGCAGACTACACAAAGATGTAGCATCTTTCAGGAAAACCTGTACGTGATTGGTCAGTCATGATGGCATGAGTTGTCACTCCCCTGACTCATTCTAAAATCCTGATTTTACCAGTTTTAACAAAAGAAGCATACATGAATAACTACATTTATAAACATTTGCAACATTTACTAAGAAAAATGTTTCATTCTAATTCTCTTCCTTCCTTCCTTCCTTCCACAGCGTAGTCAGATGGACACTTTAACTAACACTGATACATTGGCAGAATCACAAGAATGTACAAAGTTCAAAGTGTCCTTGACTCCTTTAGGAAAGCTGGTACAGTCTGCGCATGCTCTCTTCTCTTTAATGCAAGCCATAGCTTTGATGGATTCACAGGCAGCCATGTTTTGTGTAGGCCCCAAAAATAAAACAAACACAAAGATAATATTAATTTCATGTAAATCAGCCCATTATGTTTCCCTCCCTCATACTAGTACCCCTTATAAATGTTTACCTAGCCAAGCTATTAGTGAAAAGCAGCTTTTCTATTATTTATGACAACATGCAAAATAAATGTGAAACATAGCATTTTCATGCATTTAGTGTAAAATTTAAAAGCACACACAGTTAATATAGCACACACAGCAACATGCATTAGTGTTTTAGATAGCTTTTCATGCAAAAAGCATTTAGTCCCCTGTGTAGTGTTTGTGCATTATTAATTCACACACATTATAAAAAGAGGTGTTATTTAACTGAAAATATTTATCAAAATATGCAACAAGTCAAAGTCCTTTAAGACAGAAATATGGGATGAGCTGGGAAGAGAGAAACACATTCTATTAATCTTCAAAGGTAAAAAGGCCACTTTTCTCTACATTGGAAAAAACACATGTTAATTCAGCAAAAGCATTTCAGACTGAATAGGCCTCACTTTCATTGTTTTTCATGTGCCATGTTTTTAACTAGCACCAAAATGTGTGTGGCAATTTAAATGCAGTCTGATGCACAAAAAATAAAACAATGCCTGACTGCAGATGAAATCTGCTCCATCAGTGTCATTCAAGAATATTATTTGTTCTAGGATCATGCAGGCTCGAAATAATGCTTCTAAACCTTGTACCTGCCAATCTTTTGTACCCCAGAGGGTTTTTGTTTCAATGTTGTTCTTCCAGAAATCAAACTGAATGTATTCATTTTTTCATAAAATGTTTCAGAATAAATCAATTTAGTATTTGTCAACATTGTTTTCATTCCTGTCTTATTTAACATTTTAAAATAAAACGTTTCTGCATCACTTGTGTTAAACCCTGAGAAGTATGGGAATTTGTCATAAAATATTTTCGAGCTGCTTTTAGGTGGAGTTGCACAATGTTCCCATTGATTATAATTACAAACATTTCTAGGCTGAGCAGATTTATGCAAATACTGATGTGCAAAGTGATTGTAGCAATACATTTCTTCATAATTTGATGAACCCTGTAAGTAATCATGTTCTGTAAATTTTGCTGACATTACTAAATCTGACATATCATTAATACTTTCAAAGTCCCAATCATCAGAGAATGTACTCTTTTTTACAAAGTCACTTAATGAAACCTTGAACTGATGTGGATATTTCAAGAGCTCAACCGGGCCATAGATTTCATAATCCGTTTTGGCCCATGCTACCCCACCGGGTATTGGATTGGCTGTGACATTTACTGATGATAGTTCTCTTTTCTCGATGTGAGATGACTTGTGAGGCTTTGGACCAAGTTGATGTTCTGACTTGCTGTGTCCATTGTACTGTATTTTCCTTCGATGAATTTTCCCAAACAAAGAACCATGATGAGCCAAAGCCGGAGGAAAAGTTCACCTAACACAATCCAAAATTCAATCCATGGAGAAATCAGATAGGTTTCTTTGAGTTGATGTGGAAGTTTAGTTACTTTGTCTTTAAAAGTTTTTGTTGCTGGCGTTTCTTCATGCTCGCTTGGATCTTCCGAAAAGTCATCCAAATTGATGAAGTAGCCAGATGCAGTTATGTCAATTGTTGGAATTGCTTCCGGATTTTCATTTACTTTTGGATTTTTCTTTGTTTCACTAGCATAGTCTGAGGCTACATCGTTGTAGACTGGTGTTTCTTGACGAACTGTTGCAATTTGGGTTTCAAGAGGCACAAGTTCCATGGCATTGTTGCATAGTCCTTTTTTATTCACTGCAGGTTTATCGAATGTGATTAGTCTCTCAGTTTGAACCTCTTGTATTGTAGCAAATTTTGGTACTCTGCTATTTCTTGGGAGTCCACTGGGCCTACTACTTATTTTTGGCCACATGATTGTGGTTTTACCAGGTTGATACAACTCGGTTCTCCTTTTTACCAGCAAGGGGCGGTAGTACAACTGATCTTGTTCCGCTGACAGCTAAGACAGATACTGCTTTTCTGTAAGAAGGCCCAAATTCCTTCTTCACCGCGATCTTCTCTCTGACCAGATCCCCAATCTTTGGAATCCAGACAGGCCTTGCTGGGACAGGTGGTTTATCTTCAGTGGCTGTTGGCTGCTGTTTTAACTTTACGTTGCTCAGGCCTTTTCTTGTTTCATTTAAGTCCTGTAAAATAGACAAACGATCTTTGATATCAAAGCATTTTTCTTCTACCACTCAAGTCTGACTATCAAGGTCCTGAATATGCATTCTAGTCCCGAACAATAGTTCGTACGGACTGAAACCTTTTAGAGAATTTCTTGGCAGATTATTAAGACTACGTTGGACACTTGTTAAATGTTGGACCCACCCATCACCCGAACCTAATACCCTCGCCGTTATAGATTGCTTTATGTCCCGGTTTTTTCTTTCCACAATCCCATTTCCCTCAGGATGGAAGGGACAAGAGTACCGCAATGCAATGCCCATGCTGGTCATGGCCTCCTTATAAGCTCGAGAGCTAAAAGCAGGACCCTGGTCAGAATGTAGCATGCCAATTGCGTATGTGCCGATAAAGACTCGCAAATCTTTTATAACAGTTCTGGCATCAGCCGAGCGCTGGTGTCTGCATTTTTAGTGAATCTAGTCTTAAACATTAATGGGACGCATTTCTCCTATTGGATTTCTGCGTATAGATAGCCTTATGCTTTCTAAAAGAAGGGTCCTGGCAATACTCCGGCCGGTTCACCACTGCGATCTCTGTTGCAGTTTTGACAGCCCATTGCAAATTTGTAAAATTGCAGGCTCATCCCGGCCACCAGTATTCTGATTGTAATTCTTTCAGAGATTTCATGATCTCCTGGTGCCTTAGACCTAATCCCATATGTGCTTCTTGAATCAAGAAGATTCCCCTGTTCGTGTTTGTAATCACTCTATCCCCCACTCCAGGGATTCGAGCAAAAGGAACGGAGTTTGCATCAAATATGTATGTATAAGTGAGTGGATAGTTCAGAGGCAGTGCTGCACAGTCGCCTTTAGAAGACGTTTTTACCGCCAGCATAGTTTCTCCGTCTATGTATTTTTCTGAACGCTTTTTTGTGGCTACGGAAGCCGGTTGAGCTGCTGCCGCTGTGGCTATGTTAGCCAATGAATTCCCTGCAGCGCGAACGCCATCACGCTGATGACTCAGTGTATGTATCACGTGAGTCTTTTGTAGTTCTTTCTGCAAAAGAACTACCTGTTCCCAAAGCTTTTTATGCTTTATTGTGGCACCTGTGTCATCTTTGTAATCGTTTTGAACCCAGTTCTGCAAGTCATTATTGTAAGATTTGACGCAGTAATGCGAATTGCACACTATTAGTGCGGGAAATTCGCGATCGGCAATATCGAGCGCCATCTGTAAAGCTAGTAGTTCAGTTTGTTGAGCCGAACTATCTTTTACAGATTGAGTCATAGTTACCAATGGTCTCAATTTTCCTTCGTGCCACCGGCATTTAACATCCGCGCACGCAGCACTGTAAGCTTGCTTACCCCCAACCGCGGGTTGTGCTGATCCGTCTGTATAAATTATACAGGCGTAATGTTGTAGAGGCAGAATTTCGATTGGCAGAGGATATTCTTTTTCATATGTTAGATTTTTCAGTTTTTTCATTTCCGGGTCAAAATAGTATTTCACGTCTTCTGCAGCAAGAGAATTTTCCCATTGTATCCATTTTGGATCTAATGCCACGGTAGTCAAATTGCGTGGGCTTGTTAATGCTTCAAAGGCTGATTCTGCTGTTAAAACAGTTATCAAATTCAAAATAGTCTTTATTCGATATTTTTTCAATCATAAAAGACATTTACAATTAAAAAATTGTTGTTTCTTGTTACCCCACCCCCCACCCCAGAGAAGTATAAGATCCACAGTGAATTGATTCTGATCTAAACAGAAAAAAAAAAAATATTACCCTAGCTCATCCTATTTACATTTTTACATATTCTTAGATAAAAAAAAAGAAAAAAAAAAGAAAGCTATTATAAAACAGTTATAAAAACAGGTAATAAAAGGTAATTCATCAATACAAAACTACAAAAATAACAGTTACTGATACAATGTAAGTAGTTAATCACTTATTAATACAGTATGCAAAATTAGATAGCAACAGACAATAACTGTCCTATGATTACTCCATACTCATTTTGCGTGCCCGAATTATCCACATCCAGTGGAGAAATTTTGACATGGCTATAATAACAGGCTGAGTTGTATCTGTTCTTAAAATCCTAACAGCCTCATTTGCAGTTCTTAAGCCTAACTGGACGCAAATCGGTTTTAGCCATGATCGTCTAGGAACACTATATTCTGGGCAGGCAAACAACACATGACCTATATTTTCCTTCTGGTCAGAGCAAAAGGGGCACTTTGAGGTTTGACTCTTGTACCATTTCTCAGTTAGGGCGTTTAAAGGTAGAGTCCCCACCCTCAGTTGATGATACCTCTTCCGGTCCCCTGGTACTGTAATCCAGTCCCAATAGGGTTCAAGGGCCGGTGCATGCTTGAGTTCTAGGAAATCATAAGTAAAAGATCGATCAATACGATTTCCAAAACACTTGGTCTCAACCATGCTCCAATATAGTTCTCGAAGTATCTTTTTAGGTGGGAATACATTACTTACAGGATCATCCCACAATTGGGATAATCCCATCGCCCTATATATAGTTTTTACATCTCTCATCCAGACTATTTTGCAATTTTTATCCAGGGATCTAACATCTAAGAAGCCTTGGGCGTACTGGGAAAGTTCTGGGGTTACCCATAACCTTCTCCAGTAGGCAACTGGTCTATACTTAGCCATATCCTCAAAAATATAGAATTCCAGGTCATAGTTTAAAGGTATCAAGGGGGTTGAGATCGGTAAGCCAGTGATATTACGGAGGAATTTATTCTGAGCTACCGTCAACTTTGTGAGATTACTGAGCCCCCAGATTTTGGCTCCGTATAGAACAGCCGCTCCTACCTTTGCGTTATAGATTTTTAAAACCGGTCTAATTGGTTTAGTATGTGATGAGAATAGTTCCTTCGTAAGGGCTCCTGTTAATTGAGCATGTCTTGTGGCTAGCTCATTTGTGTGTTGTTTCCAGTCTAAATTATAGGACAAATTAATTCCAAGGTACTTAAAGACCTGGGTCTGTTCTAGCTGGACACCGTCCATGACAACCTTCCCTCTGATGTGTCTCCGTTTGTGCAAAACCATAAATTTTGTTTTACTTGTATTGATAACAAGGCCATGGTCTGCGCAAAATGATTCAAAAGCTCCAATGGCCCTCTGAAGTCCCTGTTGTGTCTTAGATACCAGCAGGGTATCATCCGCAAACATCAGCAGGGGGATCAGTCTTCCTGCCAACTTTGGGGCATCTGTAGGTTGATGTTCGAAGTACCTGGTCACCCTGTCGATGTATAGCGAAAAGAGCGTTGGAGCTAGGACGCATCCTTGTCGTACTCCTTTCTCAATAGGGAATTTATCAGTGACGCTGCCCTGTTGGTTCCACCGAACCTGTGCAAAGTTATTTTCGTGCATTCTGATTAATAGGGACAAAATTTCATTTGGAATACCCTGTTCTTGCAGAATATTCCACAACTTGTGGCGGGGAACTAAATCAAAAGCCGATTTTAAGTCGACAAAAGCTGCAAAAAGCATCCCCCCCCCAAGTAAAACTACGCGCCAGTATATTAAAACAAATCTAAAAACCTGGTCAATAGTACTAGTATGGCTACGAAAGCCTGCCTGCAGGGGTGACAATATATCATGTTCATCTATCCACCCATGAATTCGCTGTAATAAAAGTCTTGCCAGTACTTTCTGTATACAAGCGATCAGGCTAATAGGCCTATAATTGCCTGGGTCCGAGCATGCCCCCTTTTTATAGATGGGGATAATCTCGGCTCCCTTCCATGTCTCAGGGATAGGCGAGCCGTTCGCAATACCATTGGCTAACAACTGTATATAGGTAGCCCATAAATCTTTATCGTGCATAAATAAGTCTGCAGGGACAGAATCTAGGCCCGGGGCTCTAGCTTTGGGTATGTTATTTAGGGTTTTTAATACATCTGCTTTGGTGAAGAATAAGTTGTTCATCATCGGAGTATCTACTAGAGCCACACTCCCCTCTTTATCCCCCTCCTCGGAAGCAAACTGGTTTTCATAGTAGGATACCCATGCTTCTGGTGACACATGGTTCATGGGTTCTCCTCTTATGGCCCCCCTTCCCCATTTTACAATGTTCCAAAAGGGTGTCATAGATCTTTCCTCACTAGCTTTGAGGAGATCCCTCCAGTAACCTTCCTCCCATTCCCTTTTTGCACTATTTTGAACTTTTTTATACGTAGAACGGGCATCCCTTATCTTATTTTTATCTTTCATTTTTACAGCTTCGGACAATGCCTTATAGACACCCATGCAGTTTTTATCGTACCACTGATCTTCCTTTCTTACTGGCCTACGCTGTTTCTTAGTAACTATTTTAACAAAGAAAGATTTTAACCTATTAAAAAATTCGTCGTGGATCCTACTAATTTCAGATATCGGAGAATCCATAATGGTTATACTCCTAACATCTCTGATGGCCTGGTTTGTTAAATCCCTCATAGCAATTATACTTTCCTCGTTGGCTGCACAAGTTAGCCATCTAATGCGTCTGTAGTCATTTGAGAGATTTATTTGAACACTCCCCCTCTGTTCGTCATTTTTCAGTAGGTCAAACAGTTTGAATGTCAAAATTAATGGGTCATGGTCACTTTCCACCCTTGGCTCAATCCACATGTCAACGACACTGACCCAATTCTCTTTATTAATCAAAATATAGTCGATACGACTTTTTGATGAGCCACTAGAGAAGGTCGGGGCACCCTGTTTATCCGAGCCCGTTCTTCCGTTAGTGGCCCCCAACCCGTACTCGACACACAAAACTTTTAATTGTAGTGCAGCCTCAGACCATTTTTTGATGGGCGGTAAGGAAAGCTGAGGGATATCCCAAATATAGTCCTCTTCTATCATGAGATCTACATCATGGTTGTCCAATGGTTCAAAACAACAATTGAAATCACCGCCAACAATAACATTGGCATTTAGGCAATATTGTTTTAAAAGGGAATCCAACTGATCAACCGCCTCAGTGGATTTACCACCTGATATACCCCTTGAATAAATATTGAAAATATAAAGATCCTTACAAAATGGTCGCTGTAACTTAACCAGCAATATATCAGGACTATTAGTGACCAATTGAACAGCTGAATGGTCACTGTTCTGTTTTACCCATGTCACCAGGCCGCCTTTAGGCCTTCCCCTTAAACTTGTCGTAGCTGGGACATAAAAATGTAAATAACCTTGGACCGGGTCTGGTTCAAGCTGCCAAGTTTCCTGAAAAAGGATTATGTCCTTTGAATCCAGGAAGGTTTGCCAGTCCTGTGATGGTATTTTACTTTTCAAACCTGCAACATTCCAAGATATTAAAATATATTTATCAAAAGCATTGTCATTGGTTGGTTCAGTGACACGAGATTGACTATCCCTTTGTTGCTTGGTAGATTCATTAACTCCTGTGTTATTTATACTTTCACCAATTTTTGGGGATAAGTTTACATTTAAATCATTTTCATCTGCATGATTAGGTCGACCAATAGGATGGTAATCATTATTTATATCGCCTGGATCACCCTGCATGTTGCTTACATGTATCGATGGGTCGCTTATTACAGCAATAGACTGAGCTTCAAGTTCCCCCCCTGCTTGTTCACCAGTAAGAGTAAGAAAGTCAAGATTACTTCTACCCAGTCAATCGCAGTCATTTAACCCTGATAGAGCTTCATATCTGTTTCCTAAAACCATACCCCATTCATTAAGAGGAGCCCTTAATCCTCTGTTGTTCCTCACAGTGTCCCACAAAGGTCCCGGAGTCTTTGGAAATGTTACATTCTGTTGTTCCCCATAAAAGAATTTTAAGGTCAGGGGAACAACAGACCCAGCTCTTCTTTGTGGGGGAAGGATATGGTTCAGGACGTTGGGTAAAACCGCTGCGTGGCAGAATGTCACTATAACACAGTCTCCTTTAAACCTTTTCGTTCGATTTCCAATCCAAGCAACCCTTTTCACAGACTTAATCTCACATGCTAGCTGATGTTTACCTCCTGGTCCCATTTGCATGTTGCTTGTTAACCAATGCAGTGCCTTGCTAGACAAAGATGCTGGCGATTCCGTTTGTGTATCCGTTGACGGGGGAACGTTAGCCAACACCAATACCACGGGTGAAGCTTCTTCAATAAATTGGAGGGGGTCTGTTTCCTGACATATTACTGGCGGTATACTTATTTTCAATGGTACGCCGTCATTAGTCAGGGGCTGACTTATAGAGTTTATCACATTTTGGGCTGGACATACAGAGAGTGTCGGGCCACTATCTTTTTCTATAGAGTTCCTCGCCTTAGTCTCAGATGACTTCCCCAATTGTGTCACCAGAGTAGTTAGCTTATCAACCCCTTCTACAGTGTTAGACTGGAGACCGCTCATTCTTTTTATTTCTGCATTTAGTTTGTCGATCTTGGCAACTAAAGGCTTAACGAGGGTTTTAATTTTTGAGTCAACGATGTCTGCTATCTTCTGGAGCAGATCAACCTCATTTTGGCTTTTATCCTGATAGCTCTTATCGAGGACATCATTATCTCCATCTTCAGTAAGTTTTGCCTTATTTTTCCCTATAGGTGTTGCATTTCTTCTCCTGTTTCCTGATCGTAAACCTGCCCGCTTTTGCTGAACTTTTCTTTGTTTTCTAACAGGTCGGATTACATGTTCAGGAGATAAAAGTTCATCAGATTTATAAGCCAAGATCTCGGGCTCGGGTCGGAATTAATTTCTAATTCTGGTGGCTCTACATCTGCTTGATAGTCCAGTATAAGGCTGTTTTGGTCATCTAGAATTTGATTAGAATGAGTCGTGATGTCTATTAAGTCAGTAGAGACATCAGGTGCTATAGATAATGACTGGTGGGGGCTTTGGGTCGGACTTAATGGCTGTAAATTAGGAGTCTGGCTTAGACCCAATGACTGTCTCCTTTTATCGTTGATTTTAGTGACCACTTGGACCATATAATTGTCTATAGTCTTTGTATTAGGTGGAGGCTGTTTTGTGGACATGTTTTTTGGCATGCCGAAAAGCTTCGCTGTATGTTTCCCCCGTGTAAGAGAAAATAATACACGTAGGCCCACACTTCACAATCCTGTGGAGGCAGCTGGAATCTCAATTAACAAAATAGCTTGTAGCAGAGATGTCTTAGCCAGGGCTCGAATGTAACAGTATGCAAACCATAGACAGTGGGTGAGTAGCTCCGCTTAGCAAACACACAAAGAAATAGGTTGTAATAGAATACTTTCTTACTTGTTTTCGGGCGTAAAGGGGGTGGCCCAGTCCAGTCCCGGCCAGTCTAGGACTGTCAAAGACTGTCCCGCCCTTGTCCCGGGCTTCTCCCGGTGCCCTCCCGCGCGCTCCCGCGCAGCGGGACACTCACGTTAAAGATGTACTAGCTGAAAAGAAAAAGGGGAGGAGCCTGCAGGGAGAGCGTCCCAGCTGTTGAGGATTGGGAGTTGTGGGCGCTCCTGGGACTTGAAGTCCTGCGCCCACAACACGCTCGCAGCCCTGCAGGTCCCAACACCCAAAGAAGGATTTTCACAAGTGGCGCTGTGTAGAGGTGACCTCCGGCGAAGCGGGACCCGCGCAGCGGGTACCGCGAGCAGCTGGTGAAGGGAGGCAAAAGGAAGGTTCAGAAAACACGGCAGCACAGGAAACCCAGCGTCTGGTCGGCAGCCAAGAAACAGAGAAATCCGCCGATGCAGGTAAGGAGGCGGGTTATTACCGCGTTCACAAGCCAGGGGAGGAGCCTGCAGGGAGAGCGTCCCAGCTGTTGAGGATTGGGAGTTGTGGGCACTCCTGGGACTTGAAGTCCTGCGCCCACAACACGCTCGCAGCCCTGCAGGTCCCAACACCCAAAGAAGGATTTTCACAAGTGGCGCTGTGTAGAGGTGACCTCCGGCGAAGCGGGACCCGCGCAGCGGGTACCGCGAGCAGCTGGTGAAGGGAGGCAAAAGGAAGGTTCAGAAAACACGGCAGCACAGGAAACCCAGCGTCTGGTCGGCAGCCAAGAAACAGAGAAATCCGCCGATGCAGGTAAGGAGGCGGGTTATTACCGCGTTCACAAGCCAGGGGAGGAGCCTGCAGGGAGAGCGTCCCAGCTGTTGAGGATTGGGAGTTGTGGGCGCTCCTGGGACTTGAAGTCCTGCGCCCACAACACGCTCGCAGCCCTGCAGGTCCCAACACCCAAAGAAGGATTTTCACAAGTGGCGCTGTGTAGAGGTGACCTCCGGCGAAGCGGGACCCGCGCAGCGGGTACCGCGAGCAGCTGGTGAAGGGAGGCAAAAGGAAGGTTCAGAAAACACGGCAGCACAGGAAACCCAGCGTCTGGTCGGCAGCCAAGAAACAGAGAAATCCGCCGATGCAGGTAAGGAGGCGGGTTATTACCGCGTTCACAAGCCAGGGGAGGAGCCTGCAGGGAGAGCGTCCCAGCTGTTGAGGATTGGGAGTTGTGGGCGCTCCTGGGACTTGAAGTCCTGCGCCCACAACACGCTCGCAGCCCTGCAGGTCCCAACACCCAAAGAAGGATTTTCACAAGTGGCGCTGTGTAGAGGTGACCTCCGGCGAAGCGGGACCCGCGCAGCGGGTACCGCGAGCAGCTGGTGAAGGGAGGCAAAAGGAAGGTTCAGAAAACACGGCAGCACAGGAAACCCAGCGTCTGGTCGGCAGCCAAGAAACAGAGAAATCCGCCGATGCAGGTAAGGAGGCGGGTTATTACCGCGTTCACAAGCCAGGGGAGGAGCCTGCAGGGAGAGCGTCCCAGCTGTTGAGGATTGGGAGTTGTGGGCGCTCCTGGGACTTGAAGTCCTGCGCCCACAACACGCTCGCAGCCCTGCAGGTCCCAACACCCAAAGAAGGATTTTCACAAGTGGCGCTGTGTAGAGGTGACCTCCGGCGAAGCGGGACCCGCGCAGCGGGTACCGCGAGCAGCTGGTGAAGGGAGGCAAAAGGAAGGTTCAGAAAACACGGCAGCACAGGAAACCCAGCGTCTGGTCGGCAGCCAAGAAACAGTTATCCTTTTGCCTTGTGCTTGGGCTCTTTCTTTTGCTACAGCAGTTTGAACCGCATTTACAATATTTTCTGTAAGACTGAACGTCTTTTCAGCTTGTGTGTACAAGTGTGATTTGTAAGCTATTGGTACCGTTTCTCCCTCATTAGAGGTTAGGTACGTGAATCCGCATCTTCCTGGGATGACTCGGATTACAAGGTTGCGTATGTTTTCGCGTGTTTGTAATTTGGTTTTAGCTAAGGTGTCTGTTTGCAATTATCTTAAAATTTCTGTGTGTTTCTGAGTCCAATTGATTGGTTTGAAATCAGGTTTTATTAATTCATAGAGAGGTTTAACCCTCTCCGCATAATTTAGAATGTATGTTCTTCCAAAATTCAGGAAACCTAGAATTGATTGTAAGTTCTTCAGCGTTTTAGGTGCTTGGAGTACAGCGCACTTCTCTAAGAAGTTGTCTGCTAGGCTTTTGCCTTCACTTGATAATTCATATCCTAAAAACAGGACAGTTAGATGGGCAATTCGTGACTTTTTAAAGTTGAATTTGTAACCCTCAACTGAAAACCCAAGTATTATGGTGTTTACTCTTTTCAAGTGAGTCTCCAGGTCATCATCTGTGAGATAGATGTCATCGACATAAGATAATGCTTCATCATCATATATTTGTAGTAACTCTGTTACTCTTGCTGAGAATAATCCTGGGCTATTCTTGAAGCCCTGTGGGAGTCGACAGAATTTTCTGTGACCCCATTATTGAGAAAGCGGTCAAATACCTGCTTTCAGGTGCAATGTTTTGACAAAAGAATCCATTAGAGATGTCTAATGTCGTTTTGTATTTTTTGCGCACGATTGTATTCATTAGTGCTGCACTGTGTGAGTTTTGTACTGCAAATGTTTTGCAACATGAGTTAAGGTGTCTGTAGTCCAAAACTAGACGATATAAATCGTCTGGCTTGGAGACCGGAAACAAAGGATTGTTCATTTGTGAGGTGCATGTTTCAATCACCCCTTGATATTCAAGTTGATCTAAGATCTCCCTGACTTGCTTTTTAGCTTCTTGTTTAATTGGGTACTGCCTTTGTGCAGTGGGTTGACATTTTAACTGGATTTTGTGAGGAGGAGAGTCCTCATCCCATCCTACATGATTTTTGTATAATGCAGGAGCTTGGGCTACTGCCCATTTTCTTGCATATGTATATTTTCTATGAATTGGAATATGATTTGGGAAGGCAGGCATAATCATTTCTTCGCCATGAGGGCACTCCCTGACAAACTCTGGTGGCCAGTCTTTCTCAGCTAAAAGGATGTCACAGCCTTTCGAAAGATTATCCCAAAAGAGACCTCTTACTTTCCTGGTCTTATCTCCCTCTATACGTAAAGTTATCTCGTATATTTTATGAGGTTTGCTAACTCTGGTATCTGCAGTTTCCACCTGAATGTATTCATTCGTGTCCACTGTCTCCAGAAGATTCATCAAGATCTTGCGAACTATGGTCACTTCTGCTGCGCTGTCTAGCTTTGTCTGGGCCCACTCTCCATTTTTTAGTTGTGTCCTCAGTATCCTCGGCATGTTTAATTATTTTAATACTGGCTACCTTCTTTCTTGGAAATTGTAATTTTTTACTTTGATGAGCAGGTTCCTTGTCTTTGGACTTGACGTGCTCTTCCCTGTGTTCTGACCGTCCTCTTCTTTCCGATTTCTGCGAGGAAGTCTGAAAAGATCGAGAGGGACGTGTATCAATATCTTGATATCTATCAGGTTTTTTCAAATTATCCCTATTTCTAAGGTTGTATCTATTCTCAGAGGGCTCCCTCTGGGGAGACTTGTTTCCTCGGTCAGGATATCTTTCTCTTCGTTGAGGAGACCTTCCTCTGGACTGGAATCTTTTTTCTTTGGGAGTGGATTGTTTATTTCCATCCCAACTCTTTTTTGGAGTATTTAGATTATTTTTAATAAAGATTTTTTCAGGATTTTCAGTTAGTTGGGGTTTTCCTGGTTTCCCACCCAAACTATCTCTACCTAGTTCTTCATAGGACTTTTCTATGATTCTGGCAAGTTCAAATGGCTGTTCTGCTATATCTGTTTCTTTCAATTTCTGGCGGATCGCCACAGATGCTGCTTCTCCTTTTATGTTGCCTAGTAATATAGCCGAGACCTGCTTGAAGTCTTTCAGTAGTTTCATACCCAGAGTTAAAGCAGGTTCTGGACCGTATTCATTTTGAATTTGTCTTAGCACATCTGGTATTACCGCCATGGATGGAACACCATGTGTTTTTGTGTAAATGGAAGCAAAGACTGTGCCCCAAGGGTCACAGTCCTCCACATGTGGTGCGATCCCCATTGGAAGACAGATAGTCAGAATTCTGTGTTTCTCAGTAGGTGTAGTATCAGGAAATACTGCCTCTATTTGAGTGATTTTTTGTGCTAACCAGAATGGAATTTGTTCCCGTTTTGCGGGTGTTTTACCAAGACAGGATTGTATGTTCTGTGGTGTTATTTTGTTTGTGTTCCCCTGATGAGGGGTCAGCTGTGGAATGTTAATTGCTGGTTGGACTGTTGTGGTCCGCATTACATATTGGACTAATTGTCTATGTATTTTAATCAGTTGTTTTAGCTGGGCTAAAAAAACTGGTACTGACATTTTATCAATGTCTGGATGTGGTGTGTAGCTGGCTAGAACTGGCCACGTTGCTACTGGTCTACCTAGTGGACCGAGCCTGGTGATGTGATTGTGATGTTTTAGGGCGCCTTTAAACCAGAGCAGGTGCTCTTGGTAATTTAATGGGATTTCAATCTCCTTGAAAGGAGTGTATACATCCGGAGGTTCCTCTATTTTGTAATAGTGGAATTCGTGTGTTACAGCGTTTGCTGCTGGAAAGTTTATCCATGAATAGAATACCTCTGTCTGCCGATATTCATGGGCCTCTATCACGAATATGACTATACCACCTCGTGATGTCAGTCCATTTTCTATAAGTTTAAGAGTTATAGTTTTTCTTATGTCGACCGGAATGATTATAACACTCGGGTCATTTTCTTGGAGACTTGTGTCATCCGCTAGGAGACGAGCTGCTATTGTAGCTGCCTCCCTTTCTTCTTCACTTTCCGTCATTTTTATTAACAGAAAGGTTTTTGTTGCAGATCAAGTTTCAAGGAAACAAAAATTAGGTGCACAATATTTTGGAACACTGTATCCTTCAACGTTGACTAAACCAAGAACTTTACATAGGAATCTCTTCCTACTAAGTTCCGGCGGATTTTAACCTTTTACCCACTCAAGACGTGTTTTGGAGTATTTACGGGAAAAGGGGTCCGTGTGAAAAAGCACGACTGAGTTACTCTAACGTCTTGCGTTAGATTTATCGCCTTACCAAATGTTGGGCGCCATGTAGTGTAGTTCCTATATTCCCAATAGGCTCTGCGCATTGGAATAATATATTCAGCAGTATAGACGTAGGACTGAGGTCGACTAGGTCTCTACTGGCTATATTAGACTTAAGGTTTGCCAGCTAGCTCAGAGGTCACTAGAAACTTTCTCGAATAAACGAGGAGGAGTTTAACCTCCCTGGACAGACAAGAAGGGATTAGCTTCTGACAACCATAAAACATGACAACTTTGCTCCCTCAGAATAAGAGTGTATCTCTAGAGTCGTGTGAAAACAATAGACAGCTATTTCACTCAGTCAAGTGTGCATACTTAGTTTCACCAGAGTGCAGAGAAAAGAGAGACGGGTGTTTTCAATAAAAGGTGTTATTTATTGAGCAGTCTTCTTTCTCATGCAAGAGAAATGAATTGCCACAATTGCAATACTTAGCATAAAGTAAAGTGCGTACAGTAAAAGGAGTATTATGAAATAATACTGTAAAAGCATTGATATGGTTTCTTAGCCATATGATACTTTAAAATAGATAAAATATATACATATAAATATACATTGACTAACGTACTCAACTGGTGCTTCTAAATACGCCTACCCCGGTGTACCTGATCTGAGCCTAATACGTGGGAAGGAGTAAGTAAGTAGCAGTTTAAGTTAAGTTGGTTTTGCCAAGGAATCTGAATCAAGAATTCTCTTTAAGGGTTTAGTCAGCTCCGTACCTGGGTATTTAGAGAGCAGGAGGTCTGGTATCTCTCTCTCCGGACTCGATATCCCAGTAACCCGCGAGGGTATCTGGAAACACCGGAGCTGGATTTCTCGGCAGGAGAAAAGACAGTGTCTCTCTCAGTGCGTCAAAGGGGAGGGGCGGCGTCCGTGGGCTCTCGCATCAGCTGGGCTCTTGGGCAAGTGGATAGCCGCTCTGCTCCAAAACCACCACCGTGTATTTGCTTAAGGCAACGTTGGTATATTTATACCTGAAAGGTGCCGGGTTTTGACGTAAGGTTGGACATAAGACGTCAATAAAGATGTCACTAAGAACTGGCCATTCTTAGAGTGCTCACAGGAGTTCTAGGACGAAATCAAAACAAAAGCAATGGGGAATTCCCAGGTTGCTGGAGGTTTGGTTTGTTTACAGAACTCGTTGTACTTTCTAGGAGCCTGGGGAAGTAGCCTTGCTTAATTTGGACAGCATTAAATATGGATATGATTCTTATGCCTTTATAGGGATATTATTTATTATAACCACATGAGGGCATAAATCAGGAATATCGAATTAGGGTCCTAAATAGAACTACAACACTAGGCCTGTACCACCCCTTCTGGGAAACACAGGGTCTCTTCACTTAAGATGAGCCCCACCTGTGTTCACAGGGATACCCCTTGAAGGCAAACCGGCCAGGACACTGGCTACAGTCGCCCTGCCGTCCAGGACAGGCAAACACCTGAACCTGGCTCCCCAACCTAGGTATGCTACCCTTTGGTTAGATGCCTGGTGCACCAGGATTTCTACAAGTTGAAAACTAAGTCTAAGGCTTTCTCTTCTCGTTCAGCAGCAAGGCAACCACTGCAGGCCAATCCCCCAGGTCAGGGACAGTACTCCTCCATACAGCTTACCCGGTTCCTTCTCTTCAGGCAGAAGTTTCTTCTTGTAACTTCAGGACACTACTTAAGTTGCCTTTACGTCTAGATCCGGAACCACCGGCTACTGGCTCCCAAACCGAGGGACGTACCCTTTGGTCAGATGCCTGGCGCACCAGGACTTCCTTGAGGGTAACACATAACTAATGTGTCGTGTCACAAGTCTGCCTGTTATCCAGGACAGAAGTGGCATCACCATGGTCACTCCCCGGCGACACAACCCTTCTGGCTGGCCCCTGACCCACTGGTTCCTCCACTGGGGAGCCTATCCCCCTCGCACCCCTCCATCTGGACTTCTGCATCCTCCTAACTGAAGCGGTACTGCCAGACACCAGAACTACTGGAACCCTGGTTACAGATGTTCCATGTTCTCCAGAAACAGCAAGCTCCCTATCTCAGAGCACTCACACCCAATTATTCAGCAAGCTCCTTATTTCAGAGAACTCACACCCAATTATTCAGCAAGTTCCCTATCTCAGAAAACTCACACCCACATCCAGTGCAAAACACCATTCATCCACCCCCCCCCCCCAGACCGGTGAGACAGTTTTCTAATGCCCCTGATTTCTCAACCTGACCACACGTGACACAGGTACCATTACTCCAGGAACGGGACGGGGAACCCATGCACTGGACACACTTCAGCTGCCACCACTGGATCCCACCCTTACTGGTGAACCCAGAAAATTCATACAGCTCTTAGGGGATGATCTACCCTCCCGAGCTAGGGACACCTAACTCACAGTGCACAAGAAACACATTTCCAAAGAAATGACATTTAGAAAAAACTTAAAAACAATAATCCCCTTACATGTGACTATCTAAAATGCGGAGTTTTGTAGTGGAGCCAGTTGTTTCTGTGGTACTGCGCAAATACAAATCCGGATCCCTTTCGCTGCCACCAATGTTAGAAATGGGATTTCCAGTTGGCTAAGGCTTGCGCCAAAGTCAGGCAGAAACCACCACTCTAGTCAGGGCAAGGGAGTTACACGCCAAAGATAACCCTTGTTCACCCTCTAGGTAACGTGACACGAGCAGTAAGGCTTATCCCAGAGGCAATGTAAGTTACGTATTTGCGCACGCACCGACCAACAAACAACATCATAGGCCCCCCACAAAAGGAACTCCACACAAGGTTATATGTAAAAATAGCCTTTGTATTATACCAAACCCATTAGATAAGAAACACACACTTTACAATGTGCCATAGGCACGTGCAGAATTTAGAGGGGATTATGTACATGGGACAGGGCCACGTGGGCCACTGTCAGGAATAAGCACTTTTAGAACTAGCACTTGGTAGAATTAGCACTTTGTAGAAATAACACTTAGCACATATAATAACTGTAGCACCAAATAACAAATGTAGCACACAACCAGTAACCACTGGTAAAAGGTAAGTACCGGCTACGCAATCCTAAACACTTTAGGCAAATATCACGCAGGGAACCATGAAGTCCCTAGTAGAACCTATACTAGGAACCTATACTAGGAACCTCCTAAGCATAAACATATGTCTAGAGGTATCAGAACAGGGTGCGCAAACCATTCTACACACAGTACATTTCCTAGCACCCTAAGAAGCACATAAATCACATTTAGCTCAGAAATCACATTAAAGTCCAGGTTGGGCCACTGCGCCAAAATCTAAACGTAGCAGCTGCCCACTACTTGCTAGGCAGCTGAGGACAAGAACAGGGCCTAAACGCTGCAGCTGGCGCTAAGTGCTGCGCAGCTGGTGAAGGCCAAAGTGGGGGTGAAGGAGTGCGACTCACTCCTGAGTCCAAAGTACATGTCACAGGAAGGAAAACCTAAACGGTGCAGCTGCCCACTACTTGCTGGGCAGCTGGGATCTCACAACTGCGAAAGGGGCCCCCCCTAGCCCTTCAGAACAAATCTGTGTCAACTGTTGGAGCCCTCTGGCTCTAGAAATACATGTTGCGCATACGGTGGAGCCCTCTAGGCTCTAAAATCAGCTATGCCCCTTGGAGCACTCTGGCTCCTAAACTAATTATGCATAATCCAGAAAAAGAACTGTCTCCCAACAGTGGAGCCCACTGGCTCTAGGACAACGGGGGACCACAGGGGCAAGAATACGGGCCCCTCTGGCCCTCGGGACCCCCAATGGGGCTTTTGGGATCATTGGGGCCATCGTTGGAGCCATGCATGGCTCTGGGGGACACGGGCCCCCGGGACCCCCATGGGGCCCTTGCAAATACCAAAGAGCCATTTGTGGAGTGGCCCGCTGCCATCTGGGGCAGCTCTGAAGAAGGGCACCAGTCTGGCGCCTGGAGAGCACATGTGGCCTCCCCCCTGCCCCAGCTGTCTGAACTTACTGGCTCTCGGTACGGGGGAGGCTCTCTTCATCGAGCAATGTGCCTCGAGCCCCTCCGCTACTCTGGAATCCTCGTTGACGCCTGCGGGGCTCTCCCTCACTTCTGGGAGCCCCGCCTTCGCAAAGGCGCCATGCCTTACCCGGTCCTCTTTCCTCATGGGCCGGGACTTCGTGTAGAGCCCTCGAGGCTCCAGACAGCTTTTCCTTCGTGGGCAGCATCCCCAGTCTCCCTATCCCTATGGGAGAATGGCAAAGCGGGCATGGCTACCCCCAGGCAGGGGGGAAGCGGAAGAGAGTGTATCCAGGCCCCGCCAACAGTCAGGTGGGCGCGGGCCTGACTTCCGGTTTTGCCGTAGCGGCGGCTTCTCGTGTCGGGGGCTATAATAAGGGGTAGGCTCCCTCGGTAGAAAAAGCAAATAGCGGGGTGGGCACCCGCGGTGATAACCACAAAAATAAGCGGGGTGGTACCAGCGGTTAGTTAAATCTAAATATGGGCAAAACGCAGGGTGGGCACCTGCGAGGTACACAAGGGCAGGAGCGCTCCCCCCAGAGGGAATACAACAGCGCTCTGCCTATAAATGCAGAATAAAGCGCTCACCGGGTACTGGGGGGCACAGTAGGCCCCAAAGGAATGACCCCCCAGGAAAGAAAAGGGCCCAGCAACAGGCAGGACATCACAGGACAAGGCTTCCAGGGCCAGGAAGAAGGGTCCACAAGAAGTCCATCAGCAATCCAGGGGCTGGGCAGGGCCCAGGGAGGCAAGCCTTCCTCTGGGCCCCAGCAGAAGCACGCCCCTGGTATATTCTAGTCAGGAAAACAAGAACATTGAATATGAGGTCACAGCCTCATTTTATACACAAAATCCCTTTGTCTCTAATGTGCAGGGTGGGGGAAAACCAGACTCAGCTGGTTCTGGAGCACTTTGTTTTGCTCAGCCCCTTCCCATTCACAGGACAGGCTAGGGTCATCAGTCGCACCACAGGGGGCAGGGCCAGCATTGTGGAGGGAAAGCCCAGCCCTATTCAAGTCTCAGGTGCAGCCCCTCCCTGCCATCAACATGCAGATCTCCCCATTCCCCACCGGGGCAGACCCATCCTGACTCCTGGAGCCAGGCACACCAGCCAGCTCCAGCCAATCACAAGCCAGACAGTCAAATCTCATTTACTGCACAGGCAGGCAAATTTCTAGAAGTGAAACTTCCACACTAGACACATTAGAGCCACACACATCATCGCGCAGCATTTAATCACAAGAGTCCGCACATACCAAACTCAACCTAGCACTCCCCACGCATCAGGAATTACCATGGACGCACATATCCCCTATGCATTCCTATGGGAGGGCAGGCAATTCTCACACACCCACTCAGAGAGCGCACGCACTTTACACTGCGCCACAGTGCTAAAGTGCGCAAAGACCAGAAATCACTATAATGATGTAACATTAAAAAGGCAAAAAGTTCAGGGGTGAACCTGCCAGAAAGACTAAATCCAAAACAACACCCTTCCAGCCAAAACGCAGGGCAGACCAATCACCACTATGATGGACTTCCCTGCTTTGGGCGATAGAACACGGACGCGGGCCCGCACTGCTGGGACACCCTCCTGTGCTACGCCACGTTGTTCCACAAAACAAGCACACACACAAAAAAATTCAGACCCAACTAGGCTACCCCACCGGTACACCTTAGTTGTCCACGGCTAGGACCAGGCCCTAGGCCACCCAGATACCACTGGTCCTTGCCCATCCACAGAGTGGGGGGTGGTAACCCCTGGCCTACAATAGCCATTCTCCACTCCCTTTCTCAGTGTAGTTCCAAACTATCACTGATCCTTCAACCTAGGGTCCGCACCCTCAGGCTGACCAGAGGTCACGGGCAAGAATGCCCCACCCTACCTCTACTTCTGGGGTTGCGCACTCTCCCAGGAGAAGCACCCTCCAGAACACAACTCTCCCACCAGTTCGGGACCTTTCTCCCTCGACTGGTCTACCACCTGGGATCCAACTTCACCGGATGCACAGGGGTCAGACTCCATCTGACCCCCTTCCAGAGTTCTGTACCCTCCCACTGTAGAACAGGGTCCCTCCACTTAAGGTAGGCCCCACCTGCTCTCAGGGTAGTACCACAACACTCAGCCAAGAACCCTAAAGATCCCTGCTAGGCTTGTCCCACCCCTTCTGGGAAACACAGGGTCTCTTCACTTAAGATGAGCCCCACCTGTGTTCACAGGGGTACCCCTTGAAGGCAAACCGACCAGGACACTGGCTGCAGTCGCCCTGCCGTCCAGGACAGGCAAACACCTGAACTTGGCTCCCCAACCTAGGGACGCTACCCTTTGGCTAGGTGCCTGGCGCACCAGGACTTCTACAAGTTGAAAACAAAATCTAAGGCTTTCTCTTCTCCTTCAGCAGCAAGGCAACCACTGCAGGCCAATCCACCAGGTCAGGGACAGTACTCCTCAATACAGCTTACCTGGTTCCTTCTCTTCAGGCAGAAGTTTCTTCTCGTAACTTCAGGACACTACTTAAATTGCCCTTACGTCTAGATCCGGAACCATCGGCTACTGGCTCCCCAACCGAGGAACGTACCCTTTGGTCAGATGCCTGGCGCACCAGGACTTCCTTGAGGGTGACACATAACTAATGTTTCGCGTCACAAGTCTGCCTGTTATCCAGGACAGAAGTGGCATCCCCATGGTCACTCCCCGGCGACACAACCCTTCTGGCTGGCCCCTGACCCACTGGTACCTCCACTGGAGAGCCTATCCCCCTCGCACCCCTCCATCTGGACTTATGCACCCTCCTAACTGAAGCGGTACTGCCAGACACCAGAACTACTGGAACCCTGGTTACAGATGTTCCATGTTCTCCAGACACAGCAAGCTCCCTATCTCAGAGAACTCACACTGAATTATTCAGCAAGCTCCTTATTTCAGAGAACTCACACCCAATTATTCAGCAAGTTCCCTATCTCAGAGAACTCACCCGCACGCCCAGTGCAAAATACCATTCATCCACACACACACCCCCAGACCGGTGAGACAGTTTCTACCGCCCCTGATTTCTCAACCTGACCACACGTGACACAGGTACCATTACTCCGGGAACGGGATGGGCAACACATGCACTGGACACACTTCAGCTGCCGCCTCTGGATCCCACCCTTACTGGTGAACCCAGAAAACTCATACTGCACTTAGGGGATGATCTACCCTCCCGAGCTAGGGACACCTAACTCACAGTGCGCAAGAAACACATTTCCAAAGAAATGACATTTAGAAAAAACTTAAAAACAATAATCCCCTTACATGTGACTATCTAAATGTGGAGTTTTGTAGTGGAGCCAGTTGTTTCTGTGGTACTTCGCAAACACAAATCCAGATTCCTATCGCTGCCACCAATGTTAGAAATGGGATTTCCGGTTGGCTAAGGCTTGCGCCAAAGCCAGGCCGAAACCACCACTCAGTCAAGGCAAGGGAGTTACACGCCAAAGATAACCTCTTCTCACCCTCTAGGTAACGTGACACAAGCAGTAAGGCTTATCCCGGAGGCAATGTAAGTTAAGTATTTGCGCACTCTCCCACCAGCAACAACATCCTAGGCCCCCCACAAAAGGAACTCCACACAAGGTTGTATGTAAAAATAGCCTTTGTATTATACCAAACACATTAGATAAGAAGCACACACTTTACAATGTGCCATAGCCACAGGCAGAATTTACAGGGGATTATGTACATGGGACAGGGCCAAGTGGGCCACTGTCAGGAATTAGCACTTTTAGAAGTAGCACTTGGTAGAATTAGCACTTTGTAGGAATAACACTTAGCACATATAATAACTGTAGCATCAAATAACAAATGTAGCACACAACCAGTAACCACTGGTAAAAGGTAAGTACCACCTACGCAATCCTAAACAATTTAGGCAAACATCACGCAGGGAACCATGAACTCCCTATTAGAACCTATACTAGGAAAAACAACCCCCTAAGCATAAACATATGTCTAGAGGTATCAGAACAGGGTGCGCAAAACATTCTACACACAGTACATTTTCTGGCCCCCTAAGAAGCATATAAATCACATTTAGGGCAGAAATCACATTAAAGTCCTTGTTGCGCCACTGCACCAAAACCTAAACGTAGCAGCTGCCCACTACTTGCTAGGCAGCGGAGGACAAGAACAGGGCCTAAACGCTGCAGCTGGCACTAAGTGCTGCGCAGCTAGTAAAGGCCAAAGTCGGGGTGAAGGAGTGCAACTCACTCCTGAGTCCAAAGTACATGTCCATAGGAAGAAAAACCTAAACGGTGCAGCTGCCCACTACTTGCTGGGCAGCTTGGATCTCACAACTGCGACAGGGGCCCTCCCTAGCCCTTCAGAACAAAACTGCGCCAACTGTTGGAGCCCTCTGGCTCTAGAAATACATGTTGCGCATACGGTGGAGCCCTCTAGGCTCTGAAATCAGCTATGCACCTTGGAGCACTCTGGCTTCTAAACTAATTATGCGCAATCCAGAAAAAGAACTGGCCCCCAACGGTGGAGCCCTCTGGCTCTAGGACAACGGGGGCCCTCAAGGGCAAGAACACGGGCCACTCTGGCCCTCGGGACCCCCACTGGGGCTTTTGGGATCATTGGGGCCATCGTTGGAGCCACGCATGGCTCTGCGGGACTCGGGCCCCCGAGACCCCGAGACCCCGACGGGGCCCTTGAAACTACCAAAGAGCCATTGGTGGAGCGGCCCGCTGCCACCTGGAGCCGCTTTGAAGAAGGGCACCACTCTGGCGCCTGGGGAGCACATGTGGCCTCCTCCCCCCCTGCCCCAGTCGTCTCAACTTACCGGCTCTCGGGGCGGGGGGAGGCTCTCTTCATCGGGCGGCGGGGCAGGCACTGGCAATGTGCCTCGAGCCCCTTTGCTTCTCTGGAACCCTCGGTGACGCCTGCAGGGCTCTCCCTCGCTTCTGGGAGCCCTGCCTTTGCAAAGGCGCCGTGCCTTACCCGGTCCTCTTTCCTCATGGGACTGGACTTCGTGTAGAGCCCTCGAGGCTCCGGACAGCTTTTCCTTCGCGGGCAGCATCCCTGGTCTCCTCCTCCCTACGGGAGACCAGCAAAGCGGGCATGGCTTCCCCCAGGCAGGGGGGAAGCAGAAGTGAGTCAATCCAGGCCCCGCCCACAGTCAGGCTGGTAGGAGCCTGACTTCCGGTTTTGCCGCAGCGGCGGCTTCTCATGTCTGGGGCTATAATGAGGGGTAGGCTCCCTCGGTAGAAAAAGTAAATAGCGGGGTGGACACCCACGGTGATAACCACAAAAATAAGCGGGGTGGCACCCGCGCTTAGTTAAATCTAAATACGGGCAAAACGAAGGGTGGGCACCTGCGGGGTACACAAGGGCTTGAGCGCTTCCCCCAGAGGGAATACAACAGCACTCTGCCTATAAATGCAGAATAAAGCGCTCACCAGGCGCTGGGGGCACAGAGACCACCAGGCCCCCAGAGAATGACCCCCCAGGAAAGAAAAGGGCCCAGCAACAGGCAGGTCATCACAGTACAAGGCTTCCAGGGCCAGGAAGAAGGTCCACAAAAAGTCCATCAGCAATCCAGGGGCTAGGCAGGGCCCAGGGAGGCAAGCCATCCCCTGGGCCCCAGCAGCAGCACGCCCCTGGTAGATTCTAGTCAGGAAAACAAGAACATTGAACATGAGGTCAGAGCCTCATTTATACACAAAATCCCCTTGTCTCTAGGGTGTAGGGTGGGGGAAAACCAAACGCAACTGGTTCTGGAGAACTTTGTTTTGCTCAGCCCCTCTTTCCATTCACAGGACAGGCTAGGGTCATCAGTCGCACCACAGGGGGCAGAGCCAGCATTGTGGAGGGAAAGCCCAGCCCTATTCAGGTCCGAGGTGCAGTCCCTCCCTGCCATCAACATGCATATCTCCCCATTCACAACCGGGGCAGACCCATCCTGACTTCAGGAGCAAGGCCCACCAGCCAGCTCCAGCCTATCACAAGTCAGACAGTCAATTCACATTTACTGCACAGGCAGGCCAACTTCTAGAAGTAAATCAGAGGAAGGGTAAAAATAGAACACACAGAGATGAAAGTTTAAAGAGATACATATTTACTCAAAAGGCACAAGGTCGGGAAGACAAATACATGAAATAAATCAAAGCAATAGTTATGAACAGAGGTAGACGATAGTTTCTCTACAATTCACAACTAAAAAACATCAACTCCTGGTGGATTAAACAGACAACCAAAATGAATTGATAAAGAGTGGTCGTATGTTAGTGCCAAAGCAGCGTGACTGGAGATGATGGAAGAAGTGTCGACGTTTCGGTCTAGAGGGCAATCGTCATGTAGACCATCATCAGGACAGAATATTTCATTGCTGAAAATACTCCCTACATTAAAACAATAAATACCCTTCTGAAATAAAACAGCTGTCATCCTCAAGCGCTACGTGATGGCTTACCCTTTGGCCAATTCCTACGCTTGCGTAGGAATTGCTCCAAAAGAGCTGACTATTTTAAAGAAGCACAACAACTTAAAATGAAATTGCTCGCACGAGGATATCCAAATAAGCTACTGAAACGCTCATTAAAGCGAGCGTGGAACAATGATCGAGAATCGCTCCTTCAAGTGAAACTAGAGACAACTGAACCCAAACTTGTCTGTGTCACTACTTTTGGGACATCTAGTAATTCCATCAAGAAATTAGTTTCCAAGCATTGGTCACTTCTCTCAGACCTTACAGAATTAGTCGAAAAAACGATGTTTGCCTTCAAAAGAGGCAGAAATCTTAGGCACAGACTAGTTCATGCCTACAACGACAAAGAAACCAATTTGGTTGACAACATGAGGCAATTTAGTCCACTACAAGGACACTATAAATGCAACCACTGTGCAGCCTGTGCTACCACAGCGAACATCAAACAATTTAGTTTAAATAACAAAACTTTTTTGCTAAAGAATTTTTCAAATTGCAATACAACCAATGTTGTTTATTGCATAAAATGTCCATGTGGCCTAAACTATTTTGGCAAAACGACTCAGCCAATTAAGAAAAGAATTCTACAACATCAATCTAGAATTCGCTGTCTCACCGAGAATGCCCCACTCGTTGACCATTATTTTGCCAAAAATCACAGTGAAAAAAGATCTACACTGGTGGGTGGTCGAGGTTGTCAAACCCACGATTAGACAGCCCAAGGTCGACCACTTACTGACACTGAAAGAACAACGCTGGATCTGTTTGGCAGATTCAGTTAAATTCGGCCTTAATTCCTGTACTGAATGGCATGCTCTGGCCTGCCTGGTCTAAAGGAACAGTTTTCCTTGTTCTAATATTTTTTTCTGCAAACACTGACATGCTCATTTTAGTCGTCACCATTTTTGTCAATATGTGTTTAAATCAGTTGAAATGTCACTTGAAATTAATTTTTATTCGACAAACTCGGTAACCCTACATTTATTATCGACTGTGGATTACCGAGTGGGACAATTGATCTTTTTGCACATAACATTTATATCTCTGCCCCCTTATAACATGGCAACCGTTGTTGTCAAAATTTGCTTTATTTAATCGTTACGCAACAGATACGGATAGTATTTTATATCGCTCTCAGACTGACTTAATTAAACAGCGCTAGTCTTTTCCTCATTTAATCTGGTGACTTTCTAGAAATTGCCTCAATACCCAGATTACAGGAATGCGATAGTCTTTTCCTCATCCAACATGGCGCGCCTTGTTGCCCGTGTTCATTTGTGAAGTACGGCCTTAAGCCAATTCGTCAGTTACGCTTGTACTTCCGGTTCGTGAAGTTTAAATTGCAAACCTCCGGGTCACTCTGAGTTGCTGATGAATCTACATGCTGATACAGGACGCTACCCGTGAGACCGTCTTGAAGTAAGTCTACCCGATTAGCTGTTCCGCCATTTCGAAAGTGTAAGAATGGCTTCTCTATGAACATTCGGTTTAGTGCATAAAACCAGTGACCGTTTTGACAATTTTGTCTGACGCTGCACGTTATCGTTTTTGCGCATTGGATGCAACCTTAACATATCCCTAAGCTGCATGTCACTTTCTGAAATGCCATGAACATTAGTATAAGTAATTTTTTTGTTATGTTTGATTTATATAATAGAGTAGCCTTTTGAAACGCTATGTCTACTCTTTTCAGAACGAGTGTATAACGCTGCTCTAATTGAGTGCTTCTCGAGAATTGGCCAACTGATGTGGTCCGCTTTCTCTTAATCTAAGGTATGAACAACTATAGATCAAGGGCTTTTTTCATTTTCATTTTTTGACTCCTGTCATTGTATATTGACGGAGGCTCTGCATCTTTTCAGATTCCATTCCGATATCGTGCCCAACTGTCATCCAATTAATGTGGCCACACTTTCTTCATTTCTAAGGTAGACATCCAAGAATAACTACAGCCCATAGGCTTTCTTTTGTTTCTTTTAAGTCTCCGTATATTGATTTAAGTTCTGCACTCTTTCAGATTCCAATTTGATACTGTGCTTCACGTTAACCCATCGCCCATAGCCATCTCACTAAGGCACATTTCCATGAATTTCAGGTGACAAATCAACTGTGATTTTATGTTTGACTGTCCAAGTCTTTTTCTCTGTCTTTAAATGTTGTTCATATGTTATGTTCTTAAATAGACGATATACAACAAGATATGTACTATGTCTTTCTTGTTTTTTAACATATTGAGCATCTGTCTATTAACTGTATAAGCCGTGATGCAAATAAGCAACATTCAATGTGTCTAATTATTTTTTCTCCAAGACAATACCAGGAAGGGGTATTTTGTTTTGTATAGATTAGACACTGAGTTATAATTTGACACATGGAGTTTTTGTATATGTATGTTTTTATAACTTTATTACATACTTTATTAGTAATTCACATTTATTGTTTTAATGTAGGGAGTATTTTCAGCAATGAAATATTCTGTTCTGATGATGGTCTACATGACGATTGCCCTCTAGACCGAAACGTCGACACTTCTTCCATCATCTCCAGTCACGCTGCTTTGGCACTAACATACGACCACTCTTTATCAATTAATTTTGGTTGTCTGTTTAATCCACCAGGAGTTGATGTTTTTTAGTTGTGAATTGTAGAGAAACTATCGTCTACCTCTGTTCATAACTATTGCTTTGATTAATTTCATGTATTTGTCTTCCCGACCTTATGCCTTTTGAGTAAATATATATCTCTTTAAACTTTCATCTCTGTGTGTTCTATTTTTACCCTTCTTCTGATTTATTTCAAATGTATATTCAGCTAGATATCCTGTGGATTCCCTTGAGTGTATTACATTAGTACAACTCACAACTAAGTTCAATTACTGTTTGAATTAAGTCCCTTGTAGCACACCTTGACCTTAACCATACAGTGCCCAAGCCTACAAGGGTTGATTGGGTTTCCCCTGCTTACAAAACTTCTAGAAGTGGCACTTCCACACTAGACACATTAGAGCCACACACATCATCGAGCAGCATTTAATCACACGAGTCCGCACACACTAAACTCATCCTTGCACTCCCCACGCATCAGGAATTACCATGGACACACATATCCCCCATGCATTCCTATGGGAGGGCAGGCCAATCTCACACACGCACTCAGATAGCGCTCGCACGTTAGACTGCGCCACAGTGCTAAAGTGCGCAAAGACCAAAATCACTATAATGATGTAACATTAAAAGGCAAGAAGTTCAGGGGTGAACCTGCCAGAAAGGCCAAATCCGACATGGATACAGGAGACAGTTTACATATGAAGCACAAGGCTTACAGGGTGACTGACAGGGTCAGGGTCTGCATCAAAGAGGAGGTCTCAAAGATGCTTGCTCTTGGGGTGATTGAGTCCTCCAGCAGGCCTTGGGCCAGCCCAGTGGTCTTGGTCCTGAAGGCTGCAGCGCCAGGTGCCACACCCGAACTCCGGTTCTGTGTGGACTACAGAGGACTCAATTCAGTCACGAAGACTGACGCTCACCCTATCTCCAGAGCTGATGAGCTCATCGATCGGTTAGGGGCTGCACGGTACCTCAGCACGTTTGACTTGACGTCTGGGTACTGGCAGATCGCCCTGACTGATGGGGCCAAAGAGAGGTCGGGATTCTCCACACCAGATGGGCATTTCCAGTTCCGGGTTATGCCATTTGAGATGAAGAATGCCCCTGCCACCTTTCAGAGGTTGGTCAACCAGGTGTTGGTTGGCCTGGGTGAGTTCAGTGCTGCCTACCTGGATGACATCGCAGTGTTCAGTGTCACATGGGAAGAACATCTGCGCCACCTCTGGGAAGTGATGATGGCCCTGCGCAAGGCAGGCCTCACGATCAAGGCGAGTAAGTGCCAGATGGAGCAGGGTTCCGTGGTGTACTTGGGACACCAAGTGGGGAGCGCCCAGGTGGCGCCCCTCCAACCCGAGATTGAAACCATCCTGGCTTGGGAACCCCCAAAGACCCAGACAGAGGTGAGGGCCTTTTTAGGACTCACAGGGTACTACAGGAGGTTTGTCAAGGGTTATGGCAACATTGTTGCACCCTTGACAGAGCTGACTTCCAAGAAGCAGCCCAAGAAAGTGATTTGGACTGACACCTGTCAGAAAGCGTTTGAGACCCTGAAAACTGCCATGTGCACGGCGCCCGTGCTCCTGGCACCCAACTTCTCCAAAGAGTTCCTTGTGCAGACAGACGCTTCAGAGCATGGTGTAGGGGCTGTTCTCTCACAGATGACTGAGGTGGGCTTTGACCAACCCGTAGCCTTCATCAGTAGGAGGTTACTTCCAAGGGAACAGAGGTGGAGTGCAATTGAGCGTGAGGCTTTTGCTGTGGTCTGGGCACTGAAGAAGCTAAGACCCTACCTGTTTGGGACTCACTTCCCGGTTCAATCAGACCACAGGCCCCTCAGATGGTTGATGCAAATGAGGGGTGAGAATCCAAAGCTGTTGAGGTGGTCCATTTCCCTACAGGGTATGGATTTCACGGTGGAACATCGCCCTGGTACAGAACACGCCAATGCTGACGGTCTGTCCAGATTTTTCCGCCTTAGTGATGAGAACTCCCTGGGGTAGGGTAGTTCTCCCCACATTTCAGCTGGAGGGGACACTTGTTAGACCTGGCACCATTGGCGTGGGTCTCCCTTCCATTTTTGTTACTGTTGCCTCATGTGTTTTGCTGATGTTAGCTGCTCAGAGCACTGTGCCATTGCTAATCAATGCCACAGTGCAAGTGCTCCCTGTATAAAGTGTATATGTTGCTTGGTTTCCATGATTGACCTATTTGGTTTACTGTCAGACCCCAGTAAAGTGCACCAGGAGTGCCCAGGGTATGTAAATCCAAATGCTGCTAGTTGGCCTGCAGCACTGGTTGTGCCACCCACAGAAGCAGCCCTGTAAAATGTGTCTAAGGTCTGCTGATGCAGAACCTGCATGCAGTCTGGTACTGTCATGCTGATTGGGCAAGTGCACCCACTTGCCAGTCCCTAAACCTTCGTTTAACTTCATATTAGTTAACCCTATGGTAGGCCCAAGGGCTGGGTGCATTGTAAGCATAAGGTAAGACAAGCCCTGATGTGTGTGGCATGCCCTAATAGTGAATTACATAGTGAATTACAGCCATTTTCGTTTTTCACTATTGTACGGCTACCTGTTCTCATAGGCCAGAATGGGCTGTTGGAATTGTTACATTCTACATTCCTAACAGACTCAGGGAACATGGTAGAAATTCGAGTTTAGTGTGCCTGAACTCAGAATAATAAAATACATCTTTTAGTAAAGTTTATTTTAATGTTCTGTGTTTGCAAATACCACGTTTAGAAAGTTGGTATTTGCTTGCCTAACCATGTCAGCCCGCCTCTGCTCTGATGTGTATCTGCTGTCTGGTTTCTGTGTGTGACAGTGCTGGGGAATTCCAGGAGACAGGCTGGGGCTGCCAGGTGGTGAATAGGAAGATGACAGCCAGATGGGTGGGAGGAGTGCACCAAGTTTCTGAATAGGGCTGTGCTCTGCCACCACAATGCTGGCTCCACCCCCTGTGGAGTGTCTGAGGTCTCTGCCCTGCACCTTGTAAAGAGAGAGGGAAGACTGTCAACAGAGTACTCCTGGACTGTACTTGTCACCACAATACTGGCTCCACCTCCTGCGGAGCCTCTGATGTCTCTGCCCTGCACACTGAAAGCAGAAGCCTGCATCCTATCAACAAAGTGCTCAGAAACTGGACTTAACTAGGAAAAGGCCCCCTGGCCTGAAAGAACAAAAGAAATGCAGTATAAGTATTGGAGCCCTGCTCCTAAGAAATCAGATCCTGTTTGACCAAGAAGAACCTCTGACCGACGAGAAGCACCTGGAAGAAGCTGTGAGGAGGAGTACTGTCCCTGACCTGGGGGACTGTCCTGCAGTGGGTGCCTTGCTGAGAAAGGAGAGAAAAAGGACTTAGAGAGACTTTTGCTAATTGTGCTTCAAACAATCTACAAGGGCTTGTGGGTGACCTTGCCCCCTGAACGGAGTCCCAGGATTATTGGACTCCTCCTGCCTTCGCTGACAAATCTGCTGAATTTTGCCCTTCCTTATCGCTGGATCCCCAGTGCGCCTCATCCCCTCCTTTGCTGATGCTTGTGCCTGGGCGCCCACGCACCGTGTGAGACTGCTCTGCTTTGAGCCGATCCTTGCACCATCCCGCTGGGCCGCCCGCACTCTGCCTCACTCTTCCCCCCTTTTTGAGCCACACTGCTCGCCCCGGTGCCCCCACATCTGGAAGCCGAACGGAGTGCCTCACGAAGCCAAGGACGGCCCTTACGCACAAAGCGTACCAACCGCCTCGCATTGCACTCGTGATCACCGGGGCCGCACCGCACTAAGAGAGCCCGGCCGTACGCCTCGTACTGGCTGCCTCGTACCACGCCTGCCCGCATTGAATCAGCAGCTACGAACCGAAGGTACGGCTCGAACGCCGTCAACGCCTGAGGCAACCCGCATCGACCACCCCACTCCTCAAGGCCCCCCTGCTCTACGTCTCGCACTGAGACGCCTACCAGAGCCGGGGCCCGCCTCACAAAGGAGCCGCCAGCATCTTTGTGTTGCCTGCACGTCCCGGACGCCACATTCGAACCGGACTCCTCATCGCAGAAAAGGTACTGTCACTCAACGCGTACCACAGGGTGTACGCCACGTCCACGGAGTCCGCAAAGCTGGTTTAATACCTTTTTGACATTGTTTTTCAATGGTAAGAGTCGGACAAGAGTGCGCAACGCGCACAGGAACCAAGAATTACACATGTTTAACAGAATCCTCATTTTATTGCTAAATAGTATTGTGGCCTCATTTTACAAACGTTATTTGAGTCTTGTGCTAAGCCTTATATAAAGATACTTATTTTTTTATACAAAACTAGACTGGTGTCCATTTGTGGTGTAAAACAGCAATGCTCTCGCAACCACAAAAACAGTGTGAAAACAGGAAAACAACAGTGACAATTTAAGATAAAAGAAAGCAGCAGATCTCTATGTTCATGTCCTTTTTCAAATGATGTTTTTAATAGGATCCAAGATCAGCCGACACGTGTTTCATCGTGTTAAAGTGGAGTCAACACGACTCTTCAGGGCTAGTATACAGATCCAGGCATCCAAGGTTAGATGCGAAAATTCAGTACAGATTGATGGAGTATCCTGTGAAGATATTGGCGGGTCTGCCAATATGTTTAATACGCCTAGAACCCTGGTTCCGGGTTAGCAAGTGTGTGTCACACTGCTGAATTGAAATGTGAACGCAAAATGCCCAGTATGGTGTCACAGATAGGAGAAAATCGGGATGAGAAAAAATCTCAAAGTAAGACGCTGAGACTTCTTCACAGCTTGAGGGAACCTTCTCTGAATTCAAACAGATAGAACTGAGGAATCAGCAAGTCTCTGGTATACCTTCAGTGAGACCTCCGCTCCATCAGAAAGGGAGAAAATTCTTCATAGCTTAAGAGAACGCTTCTCGGGAATCAATACTTCAGAACTGAAGAATCATTGAAGAATCATCAAGTTGAACACGCAGGAAGGAGAGAGTAAAGAAAGGGGAGATGACAGGAATGGCCCCCGTTGCCAATTCGTCAGCAGTGTTGAAATTAAAGATGAGACTGAAGCAAGGTAAGTTCAAGCACCTTTATTCTGTCATCCACTTTCTGTAACTGACCACATGTCCAGGACCCAGGACACCCCCCACACCGCACAGCTCGCCAGCTGTAGCGCGTCTCTGCCCCAGCGCCACAGGTTCGTCCCTGGCCTCGGTGCCCCCGCTGCTGCTCGTTTCTTTCTTCCCCGCTGTTGCCCTCATTTTGTGCATTTACTAATTGTACTTCTTTCTTCTGTAATTGTCTTTTTTGTGCCTTCGTGAGTACCGTAACCCCTGGTGTGCCCCCTCCCCGCTCCCCGCCTCCCGCCGCTGCTCCCTCGCGGCCCGCCGCCTTTTTCTTCTGTTACCCCATTGGCCGCCCGCTCCCGCCTCCCAGCTGCTCCTCCCTCCCACTTGGCCTCATATGGAGCCCGCGCGGCGCAGGTGAGTTTGACCTGACACAGGACACCCCCCACGCCGCACGGCTCACCAGCTGTAGTGCGTCTCTGCCCCAGCGCTACAGGTACGTCCCTGGCCTCGGTACCCCCGCTGCTGGTCGTTTCTTTCTTCCCCCCTGTTGCCCTCATTGTGTGCATTTACTAATTGTACTTCTTCATTCTGTAATTGTCTTTTTTGTGCCTTCGTGAGTACCGTAACCCCTGGTGTGCCCCCTCCCCTCTCCCCGCTTCCCGCCGCTGCTCCCTCGCGGCCCCGCCACCTTTTTCTTCTGTTACCCCATTGGCCACCCCGCTGCCGCCTCCCAGCTGCTCCTCCCTCCCACTTGGCCTCATATGGAGCCCGCGTGGCGCAGGTGAGTGTGACCTGACCCAGGACACCCCCCACGCTGCACGGCTTGCCAGCTGTAGCGCGTCTCTGCCCCAGCGCCACAGGTTTGTCCCTGGCCTCGGTACCCCCGCTGCTGCTCGTTTCTTTCTTCCCCGCTGTTGCCCTCATTGTGTGCATTTACTAATTGTACTTCTTCATTCTGTAATTGTCTTTTTTGTGCCTTCGTGAGTACCGTAACCCCTGGTGTGCCCCCTCCCCTCTCCCCGCTTCCCGCCGCTGCTCCCTCGCGGCCCCGCCACCTTTTTCTTCTGTTACCCCATTGGCCACCCCGCTGCCGCCTCCCAGCTGCTCCTCCCTCCCACTTGGCCTCATATGGAGCCCGCGTGGCGCAGGTGAGTGTGACCTGACCCAGGACACCCCCCACGCTGCACGGCTTGCCAGCTGTAGCGCGTCTCTGCCCCAGCGCCACAGGTTTGTCCCTGGCCTCGGTGCCCCCGCTGCTGCTCGTTTCTTTCTTCCCCGCTGTTGCCCTCATTGTGTGCATTTACTAATTGTACTTCTTTATTCTGTAATTGTATTTTTTGTGCCCTCGTGGGTACCGTAGCCCCTGGTGTGCCCCCTCCCCGCTCCCCGCCTCCCGCCGCTGCTCCCTCGCGGCCCGCCGCCTTTTTCTTCTGTTACCCCATTGGCCGCCCCGCTCCCTCCTCCCAGCTGCTCCTCCCTCCCACTTGGCCTCATATGGAGCCCGTGCGGCGCAGGTGAGTTTGACCTGACCCAGGACACCCCCCACGCCACACGGCTCGCCAGCTGTAGTGCGTCTCTGCCCCAGCGCTACAGGTTCGTCCCTGGCCTCGGTGCCCCCGCTGCTGCTCGTTTCTTTCTTCCCCGCTGTTGCCCTCATTGTGTGCATTTACTAATTGTACTTCTTCATTCTGTAATTGTCTTTTTTGTGCCTTCGTGAGTACCGTAACCCCTGGTGTGCCCCCTTCCCGCTCCCCACTTCCCGCCGCTGCTCCCTCGCAGCCCCGCCACCTTTTTCTTCTGTTACCCCATTGGCCACCCCGCTCCCACCTCCCAGCTGCTCCTCCCTCCCACTTGGCCTCATATGGAGCCCGCGCGGCGCAGGTGAGTGTGACCTGACCCAGGACAGCCCCCATGCTGGACGGCTCGCCAGCTGTAGCGCGTCTCTGCCCCAGCGCCACAGGTTCGTCCCTGGCCTCGGTGCCCCCGCTGCTGCTCGTTTCTTTCTTCCCCGCTGTTGCCCTCATTGTGTGCATTTACTAATTGTACTTCTTTATTCTGTAATTGTCTTTTTTGTGCCTTCGTGAGTACCGTAACCCCTGGTGTGGCCCCTCCCCGCTCCCCGCTTCCTGCCGCTGCTCCCTCGCGGCCCGCCCCCTTTTTCTTCTGTTACCCCATTGGCCGCCCCGCTCCCGCCTCCCAGCTGCTCCTCCCTCCCACTTCGCCTCATATGGAGCCGCGCGCTCGCGCAGCGGGCGCGCCGATTGTGCGCCGAAGGCGTGCCAAAGGCAAGCCCGTCTGCACCCGTCCGCACCTGGACCACGCCCAGCGCCAGGACCCCTGGCCCCCGACGGTGCCAACCCACACGACGGACTTAAGAAGCCGCCACCCTTAACACACTCAAACCCGACCAGAGTCCCGCCTGCTACCGAGCCACCCTGAAACGCACCCACGGACCCTTCAGCTGCCAAGCCTGCAAGTTCACCTGCCTCTGGACCTGCACAGCACCCAAAAGGCCAGGCACTAGCAAAAACCACCTCAAGTGCATCCTGCTCAACACCCGCTCCGTCCACAGACACGCCGTCGAACTCTGGAACCTGCTCGACACAACATCGCCCGACGTCGCCTTCCTCACGGAAACCTGGATGAACGCCTCCTCAGCGCCCGACATTGCCATTGCCATCCCGGACGGATACAAAATCACCCGGAAGGACCGCGTCAACCAGACCGGAGGAGGCATTGCAATCGTCCACTGGAACACCATCCGCATCACGACCAACTCCGACGACACCTTCACCACCGCCGAGCACCTCCACTTCCAGATACACACCGACCCCAAGACCACCCTCAGAGGCACTCTCATCTACAGACCCCTGGGCCCACGCACACAATTCAGCGAAGCCATCGCAGACTTCATCAGCCCACACGCCCTCACCTCCTCCGACTTCATCCTCCTAGGGGACCTCAACTTCCACCTGGAGAACAACAATGACAGCAACATCTGCTGGACAACCTCGCCAACCTCGGACTCAAGCAACTGGTGAACACCCCCACCCACTACGCCGGCCACACGCTTGACCCCGTCTTCTCCTCCAGCAAGCACATCTCCTTCAGCCACTCCACCGGACTTCATTGGACTGATCACAGCTGTGTCCACTTCAGCTTCAGGAAAACCACGACCCACCACCACCCGCAACAGGTTCCCTTCAGGAGCTGGAGCAAGATCACCGCCGACCAGTTCACCACCTCCCTCAGCCAGAACCCTCCCGCCATCGCAACGGACCCCAACGAAGCTGCCCGCAACCTCACAGAGTGGCTCATCAACTGCGCCGACGACTTCGCACCACTGAAGAACCCTCCCAGCAAACCCGGCAGCAAGAAAGCCTTGTGGTTCACCAACGAACTCAAAACATCCAAGAAAAACTGCCGCACCCTCGAAAAAGCCTGGCGCCATGACCAGACTACAGAAAACATGACTGCCTTCAAGAACGCCACCCGCACACACCACCACATGATCCGCACCAACAAAAGGACAACATTCAAAGAACGACTGGACAACAACACCCACAACAGCAAGGAACTCTTCAGCATTGTCAAAGAGCTCTCCAACCCCAGCGCTGGAAACAACAACATCACACCCTCGCAAGACCTCTGCGACTCACTCGCCTCCTTCTTCAACCGCAAGATCGCCGACATACACAACAGCTTCAGAGCACCGTCCACGCACCCAACCACCGAACCAATGCCCCCCACCATCACCCTCTGCAACTGGACCCTGGTCAGCACCAAAGACACCACCCGCACGATGAACACCATCCACTCCGGATCCCCGACCGACCCCTGCCCCCACCACGTCTTCAACAAGGCCGACTCCATCATCACACCCCAACTCCGGGACATCATCAACATCTCCTTCAACACCGCCACCTTCCCGGAGAGCTGAAGCATGCTGAGCTCAGCGCCCTCCTGAAGAAACCGACAGCAGAGCCCACCGACCTCAAGAACTTCCGCCCCATCTCGCTCCTCCCTTTTCCTGCCAAAGTCATCGAGAAGACCGTCAACAAACAGCTCGCCGCCTTCCTCGAGACAAACGAATCCCTCGACCCCTCACAGTCCGGTTTCCGAGCCAACCACAGTACCGAGACCGCCCTCATCGCCGCCACCGATGACATCAGATCCCTGCTTGACAACGGGGAAACAGCTGCCCTCATCCTCCTAGACCTCTCTGCAGCGTTCGACACAGTCTGCCACCGCACCCTAATACAGCACCTCAGCAACATCGGAATCCAAGAGAAGGCACTGGAGTGGATCATCTCGTTCCTCGCCGGAAGAATCCAGAGAGTCCGCCTTCCCCGTTCAGATCCGCGGCCACCGAAGTCATCTGTGGCATACCACAAGGATCCTCGCTCAGCCCCACCCTCTTCAACATCTACATGAGCCCCCTCGCAGACATTGCACGCCAACACAACCTTAACATCATCTCCTACGCCGACGACACCCAGCTGATCCTCTTCCTCACCAACGACCCTGCCACCGCCAGAGCCAGCCTACACGAGGGAATGAAGGAGGTCGCCGAATGGATGAAGAACAGCCGCCTGAAGCTGAACTCAGACAAGATGGAAGTCCTCATCCTGGGATCATCCCCCGCCGCCTGGGAAGACTCCTGGTGGCCCCCTGCCCTGGGCGCCACCCCCAAGCCAACGGACCACGCAAGAAACCTGGGCTTCATCCTGGACTCCTCCCTCTCGATGACCAGGCAAGTCAACGCCGTCTCGTCATCCTGTTTCAACACCCTGCGCATGCTCCGAAAGATCTTCCGATGGATCCCCACCGAAACCAGGAAGACGGTCCCCAGGCACTCGTCACCAGCCGACTGGACTACGGGAACACCCTCTTCACGGGAACCACTGCCAAACTACAGAAAAGACTCCAGCGCATACAGAACGCCTCCGCACGACTCGTCCTAGACATCTCCCGCCACAACCACATCTCCGTCCACCTGAGAGACCTGCACTGGCTCCACGTCAGCGAAGGCACACAAGGTTCTCTACGACCTGGGCCCCAAGTACCTCAACAACCGCCTCACCTTCTACACACCCACCCGCCAGCTGCAATCGTTCAGCCTCGCCCTCGCAACCGTACCATGCATTCGCAGAGACACCGCCGGAGGAAGATCCTTCTCCATCCGGGTGGCCAGACATTGAACTCCCTCCCCATCCACCTACGGCTGACTCAGGACCATCTCTCCTTCAGGAAGCAACTCAAGACCTGGCTTTTCGAGCAGTAACGGACCCCTCCCTCCCAGCGCCTCTTTTTATGCCCGACCGGGTGAGTAGCGCGCTATATAAATTGTTTGATTGATTGATTGATTCCAAAGAGAACTCTAGGGGAACGTTCCAAAAGGTAGGAAGAGGCGGGGAGAGGGGGAAGATACCAAAAGGGGCAGGGAAGAAAGAAACAACTGCGAGGAAAGAGCCAGGGGAAAAAGGAGAGAGATTACAACAATTACATCATGCCTTCATTGTGACACCACAAACACGTTCGTTACAAGTTTGTACATTCGATTTTGTGCGGAAACTGGAGTTTCTGATCTAAGGGATGTTGCAAAAAAAGTTACAGTACTTCACTCACTGGGCTTCTCATGGACACCTTTGGTCAGGTACAACCTTGTGGAACTTGTCCATGGAAAACAGCTCTGTACTTGGGAAAAGCCTGACAAAATCAGGGGAGAAAGTTGGACATCAGCTATAATACTCCAGTGTTTAGAGGAAAATGCCTCGCAGTGCAATATTCCACATCATAGAATGTTCAAAGCCTACAGTATCATTGATTGAAGTTATGGAATTTCTGATGCGGTGCCAGCGCAGATCATCATGGGATCAGAGTCAAGGTGCAAGAGCACGGCTGTCACATGTTCATGCACATTATAGCATTAGCCAGTCAATGAACCATCACACATTCACAAGGTTCTCCGAGTCAACTGCTCCACCCAAGAAGAGGATGGACATGTCCGGACCGTTCAACTGATCACATGGAGGGGAAGGGAGAATGGGATGGGGCCTGGGGGAGGGAATGATATAGGGACTGTGTGTTACCGCTACATGGAACACACAAAGCCACCTCATTAATATTAATGAGCTCTTTTCAGCTCCAGTATGTAAGTATATACCGAGAAAAGACCAGTTGGTTCATATTTAATTACACATGTGTTCACTTGATTATAATAATCACATTTTAATTTAATTCATGAATCGCTTTTGTTACAAAGAGGCTATGAATACGGGTCATAGGAAATATAATATTCATTTATATCATATAGGAGAACGTATGCAGAAGAGTATGGAGGGTACTAGGAGAGAGCATATGCTCAGGGGGATGACTGTGGACACATTTGACAGTAATACAAGGAAACTAAGGTAGAAAAAGGGTAATGAGCCCCCCTGAAAGATTGGCACGGGGAGATTTAGGACCAAAAGCGACATTTGAAAAAAGAAAGGGATGGAAAAGAAGTACTTTTATGAATGGAAAGAAAAAGTGAGGATTAGCCATCAAGAACGGAAGGTGTCGGAGAAAGTACACTGAGTTTTATTTCATGGAAAATGTAGCTTCTAAGTTGTTCTAATACGTAGAAGGAACACATTCAAGATTTTTTAACAGATATTTCAGAGCAATGGTTCTTAACCTTTTGGCCTCTGCGATTCACTGTGGGTCCGAAGCTGTAACACAATAGGCAGTGATCTGTAACTGTTCTCGGTGTGTCCCAAATTTTATTATGTATCAATGGGCAGCGTGTCGTAACAGGCTGCAGTGGGCCCAAGTTGTAGTTTGTATAAATGGGCAGTGAGCTGTAACAGGTCTCAGTGGGTTCCAAGAGTTAACATAACATAACATGAGTGTTGAACTTGGCCCTTTTCCCCCAAAATGTTTCGCTTTTCACCCCCCTGTTTTAGGATGTCTCCCCCATGGTAAATTAAATTGTATAGGCCATGTGTAGTATGATATGCCCTGTTTAATGTTAAATGCAATGCAATGGTGTGTACATTTATTTTCCCCCATTGTAAACATGTACCCTGGTGAAATGCTGCATTTGTGTTTTGCATTTGAAATGGCTGCCATGGCTGTGTGTTGTGCCACCTGACTGCAGGAGGTTAGAAGTCTAGTTGTTAGGTACCCAGCTACCCCTTCATTTGGAGGGAAAGCCTGGCACCCAGGGTGCTCTACTCCTCCCCCTGAGCCAGCTAGAACTAGTTCGCCTGTCTGAGGTGGGTTAGGGGTCTAGTCGTCTGGTACCCAGCAATCCCAGCATTTGGAGGGACCTTATAGAAGCTTCCAGCCTTTCTGGTATAGGGAGAGCAGTAGAGATGTGATGGGCAGAGACAGAGCTGGGACAGGAATGAGAGGGGACCTGCTGCCAGGAGATACTGCCACTTGGGCCTGTGTGCTGGGCCCTGCACCCATCTAGGACCCCCCTACTGTCCCCAGGGCTAGTGGAGCTCCACTTTAGGAGTTCAAGCTTCTGTGTGGAAGGAGGGCCACACTGCAGTGGAGGATGGTGAAAGCCTACCACCCTGTTTTGATGATGCCCCCACTACCTGCTGACCTGGCCCAGTAGTGCCTGCTGCTCTGTCCCCCGGGCCTCTGAGGAAGGAGGGCCCCCCTGGAAGTGCCTAGAAGGGAAGGAGCATCTGGCACCCCGCCACCTAGGAGGCGAGGAGTGTTACCCTGGGCCTGCTGCTGGGACTGTCCGCCCCCCTTTCGCTGTGCTCCTGGATGTGCTGGGCCTGGAGGGGTGCTGCGTGCCAAAACGCTATAATCCTGGAAGCACTGTGCTGCAGAAGCCCTGGGTAGTCCTGAAGTGCCTGAATTGTACTGCCTGCTTTGTGTGCCTGCAAAGCGCTGCTTCACCCAAGCACTGGACTGTTGGCAGGGCTGCCTGGCCCTCGATAAGTGCTGCCTGCTAAGCGCTGTGATCTAGAAGCGCTGTATGAGGAGCTGGGCTGAGGAGAAGCGCTGTGTGGTGGCTAGCGCTGCGCAGCTGGAAGAGGCTGCTTTTGTGTTCCTAAGCGCTACTGTGCCAGATCCTGCCGCCTCTCAGCCTTGTAAATAGGGCAGAAGCCTACCCGACCTCCGCTCGGGGAGCAGTATCTGCGTATGATGGTGAGTCCTCGAGGCACATTGTCGGTGCCTGCCTCCCACCCTACTGCCCAGGAAGCCCGGAGCGAGGAGCAGAAGCGTGGAGACATTGCCAAGAGCCCGGTGAGTGTGGGGCTCAAACAGACTGTATTGGGGGGTGTATCGGGGCATACTGTCAGTGCCCAACCCCCGGTGCCAGCATTCCGTGGTGAACTGCCGCCCCCAGGAACAGTATTGTTCTCCAGGTATCCCGCCTGGCAGCGGGCACCTGCAACATTGGGCCAGTAGACCCAAGACAGAGACCTGGGTTGTGCCTGCAGTAGTAAGTTGCCTGATTCCAGGCCGATAGGGGAAGTCAAGCTATGGAAGTTTAGCTGCAGATGGTCCTGCCTCATGGGTGATACCACTGTTGAAGGGGGGGGGGGGGGAGTTTGCCCTGTGATATTGACCTTGGGTTTCAGTATTAGTATTTCTTTCCCTCACGTATTCTCCTAAGGTTTCATGCCAATGATAACACGTTTTTATTTCAGCCATGGACTCACGGACTTATCCTTTTATTCCTGCCCCTTTCCCATGTAAATAACCCCCTTTGCATTCATTTCTCTGGCGCAAGTTGGCGCCCCCTTGGGATTACTGCTATTCTTGTGTTTTACCTTTGCAGGTTGGAGATAATACAACACTTATTCTTTTTCCAACCAGAAGTGGTGTCCTGTCTCTTTTGTGGTGTCCTTGGTGCGTCGTCTGTGGGTACTGTGTGAATGCTTCACACATGTCCTCTGAACTTTGGCCACCCCTCTCTGCTCTATGCTACCCCCCCGTAGAATTGGTAACCCCATTTCTAACATTAGTATCAATGGGCAGCGTGTTGTAACAGGCTGCAGTGGGCCCAAGTTGTAGTTTGTATAAATGGGCAGTGAGCTGTAACAGGTCTCAGTGGGTTCCAAGAGGCAACATAACATAACAAGAGTATTTGTAAAGCGCACGTTCACCCAGAGGTTTCTTGGCACTGAATAAAAGATGTTTATTGTTACCCAACTAAATGGTACTCATTTTATCGACCTCAGATGGATGAAAGTCTGAGTGGACCCGCCAGGATTTGAACCTGTGACCATGAGGTCGAACACAGGACCCTGAAGTGGACGCATTAGTCCACTGATCCACCAGACTCAGCATTCTGGTAACATGAATCAATGAGAAGCAGGCTGTAACAGGTCACAGGGGTCCCAAGCTGTAACATGTATCAATGGGCAGCGAGCTGTAGCAGGCCGAAGTGGGTCCCAACATTTAATATGTATATGAGAGCAACAATCTGTAACAGGCCGGAGTGGGTCCCAAGATGGAACATGTATCTATCAATGGGCAGTGAGTTGTGGCATGCCTCAGTGGGTCCGAAGCTTTAAAATGAATCTAATGGGCAGTGATCTGTAACAGGTTACAGTAGGTCTAAAGCTGTAATTGCCGTTATTAGGCTCCGAGCCGTGCCACGCTCAAAGGCCTCATTGGCCCCAAACAGCTCTGGGCATCAATCAGCCCCAAGTAGTAACAGACATTAATGTGATTCCAGCTGTAATCAGCATCAATGGGCCTCAAGGTGTAACAGGTAACAATCGCCTTCGTTCTATAATATGCATCAATGGTCCACAAGCTCTAACAGGCATTAATGGACCCCAAGCTAGAATAGGCATCAGTGGATCTCAAGATGAGCGTCACAGTAGACCATGTGCCTGGGTACGAGTTGCTTGGTAAAATGACTGATTCCAGCTGGTTATGGCACCCCTGTAACATGCAATGACGAGATTGCGTTTCCAGAATGGAGAAAGATGACGTAGACACGAAATTACCAGGCACTTTACTGCAAATGGATATCTATAGTTCCAGCAACATTTATTCTCCCATTTATCACCTTAATTGACCATGTGGGTAATTTTATCCGTGGGGGAGGTATTGGGGTTGTGGGTGGGGGTGAAGCTCCACGGTTTACTGCCCAGGCCTCTTTTTACGTTTAAGGTACTTGCAGTGCCGAGAAGGTCCGCCCAGAGATTGTCCCCTCTTTGGACAGGTGCGGGGATTTCATCATTTTTTTGATCTTATGAAAGTGGAACCTTTCTTACAGTGTCTCTCTGCTTCTCCCCTTTTGAGCACAGGATCATTCCTAGCTACTTTTACCCAGTTTCTTTTTCCTATTTCCTGAACTCAGAGACACATGAAATGTGTTGCCAGGGTAATGATGCACCTTGACAGCTGGAGCAGGCACTACACATGCCCCACCAGCAGCCGCGTGTATCCTGCAGGCCTCCAGGCCTTCACTCCAGGGGTAACAGTCACTAAAAGTACCAGGAAAGAGGGAACGTTTCTCACACCAAAATCACCCACAATGCACCATTAAACTGTATATCATCATGGACGTCATTTAAGGGTCGAAGCTGCGACCCCTGGCACTGCCTTTGCGACCCCTGTCCTCAGAGGTGGCAAATTCAGTGCCAGGAACACAGGGACAGCTTGGGCTCCACTCTTTATTTTCTGTCAATTCTTTATCACACTAATGTGTAAGTGTGTGTGTGTGAATGAAAGTGGATGTCAAAGGGCGTGTAATGTCACTTCCGCTACCCCTGGCATTTTGGTGAATTGACGTCAATGTATATCTGCTGTTGCTTGGTAGCAGTTTGTGTTACGCCAGTAAGGTATTTTATGTGTCTAACTTAAGGTGTGCTTCTGTGGTGAATGACGTGTAGAGGGAAATCCCTCCAGTTGTAGAAAAATACAAAAAACGTCTCAGCAGCAAAGTTTTAGTAAACACCAATAGTATTTCAAGCATAACCCTATAGATATTCTTGATTCCGGTATCAACTAAATATAGTGCCTAGCTTATGTTAAAGTGCCTGCAACAGACGGTTTCTCATCAAACACTGGGTCGCTTCCTCACTTGCCTTTACATCAGCCTCACCAGCAGCGATATCAATGTATCGCCTATTTCTGTTCAAAGTTTTAACCATTTGGGGAGTCTTTAGAAATACGCTGTAAACCTTATTGTGGACAAGTAATGTGTGCTACCCACTCCCTCATGCAACAACCATGAGTTCTGGGTTTGTGGTAGGTCTGAGAGATGTGAGGGTTGTCTGAAATGTGTTTTTCTATCAAATAAATGTTTATATAGCACAACTATTGAACTGACGAGACACGCTGAATCACTTCTAGGCACTCGAATATCGAAGTAGCGGCTGCAACCATTGCGAAGTGGTGGACGGGAGGGGGAATACAAACCAAAAACATCACGGAAGACAGAACTAAAATGAAATAAAATTGCACTTACCTGCTCCGACGGCTGCCCACGTGCTCCCGATCCTCTTCTTCCTGACGTCAGACACTGCTGCACACTGTACAGGATCCCAGATGCCCATCCCAGGGCTTTTCTCATGCTGGGAATACTACTTCCTGGTTCAGCCCCCAGACAGGAACTGGGAGTCTGTGTTGGTTCTCCATCTGGCTGTACAACACAGCTAAGGTTTGGAGAAGGGCTACCTGCGCATGCCGGTCTGGCCGCCACTTACCCCATCCTCCTGGTGCTGCAGCGTCACTATGGATGGCCCGATGCCCTATCGTATCATCTTTGTGCATTTTGTAAAAACTAAAATCGAGAACAAATAAAACAACTTAGGAATTGCACCAAAAAAAAAATCAAGGAAGAAGTAAAAGAATGGCAGAGTAAGATGAGAAACAAAACAGCAGCGAATAAAGTGAAGAAAAGAAAAGACATGAAAAATCGATGTCGGAAAGAAATGACATAAGGAGCAGGTAAAATAACATGATGAAAGTAAAAATGCATGATAAAGAAAATAAAAAATGAAATGAAGACAGTGTAAAGAATGGCGAAGAAACACAAGGAATGAGAAAAGATATGCTGGACAAGAGAAAGTCAGAGAATCAACTTTAGAAAGAAGAAAAGCAATGAGGTGCGTGGGAAGTCAATGAGATAAAAGAACAAAATTAAGACTAAAACAATAAGAAACACAAAGTCCACAGAATAATTAAACAAGGAAGGAATGAAAGAAAGTTTGTGGAGAATGAGGCGAGATGTAGATGTTAAAACTGAGAAAAGGAAAAAGCAGGAAGAAAGCAGCTGGGAACAAGATATGTAACAGAAAAAAGAAATCAAAGACAGTGCCAGCCCCTTTCATCCAAGGCAGGTCAAATTAGCACAAGTTCATAGGTAAACTTGTGAGCAGTAGCACCACGCCAAGGTTTTGACCTTTGCTACTGAACATTCACACCATTCACACCTTCATTCATTCTACCTTGCTTCACATCAGACCCACAGACATTCCGCACCCAGCTCCAGATAGGGGCGGTGACAGAGTTCCTGGAGCTCAAGGCAAAATTGAATTTGCCTGAGGGAGAACCCCAGGAATTGCTATTAAAAGCTGTTTGGTACAACGACAAGGAACCTCATGAGGCATTACCACACCTTATGGAAGCTCCGCCCCCACCTCAAAGTGCATCTCTCTGGCGGTCTGCGAGGTGCTGCCTGGTTTCTCCCACAGAACGAGCAAACAAGCAAATGGCAGAGGCCACGAAAAGCAGAACTGCCGCAGCCATCCTGTGAGTCCCCCATTCACACCTCTTTCCCACCATTCATAGCCTAGCCAGACACTGCTCTTACCCTGCAGCCATCCCAGACCACGCCTCTATACACAGCTGAGAAGTGAATGATGCCATAAAGCCCGCCAGGACCAAGGGTGTGATGTAGTAGATCACAAGGGATTGTTGGGAGATGCTGAGAACATTCCAGGCAGCATGAAAGCAGCTAAGAACAAGCTACAGAAAAGGAAGAAAAAGAAATCAAAGACAGTGCCAGCCCCTTTCATCCAAGGCAGGTCAAATTAGCACAAGTTCATGGGTAAACTTGTGAGCAGTAGCACCACGCCAAGGTTTTGACCTTTGCTACTGGGCATTCACACCATTCACACCTTCATTCACACTACCTTGCTTCCCATCAGACCCACAGACATTCCGCACCCAGCTCCAGATAGGGGTGGTGTCAGAGTTCCTGGAGCTCAAGGCAAAATTAAATTCGCCTGCTCTGAGAAACCCAGAAATTGCTATTAAAAGCGGTTTACTGCAACGACAAGGAACTTCATAAGGCCTTACCACACCTTATGGAAGGCTCCGCCCCCTCCTCAAAGTGCTTCTCTCAGGCGGTCTGCGATGTGCTGTCTGTTTTCTCCCACTGAACAACCAAACAACACATGGCAGAGGCCTCGAGAAGCAGAACTGCCGCGGCCATCGGATCACTAACACAATATCGACGGAAAAAATATCGACCTACACAAAAATCGACGTTGGAATATCGGAAGCAAGAATATAGACAGCCTATCTACAACATGATAAGTACAAAAATATCGAAGTTAAAAATATCGTAATTAAAAATATCTTTTTTTTTAATAAAAAAAAGTGTAAAATAAAGTAAATAATACTCATAAACCAAATAAACATAGTTAAAAATATTTAATAATGTTTAAAATTAATAAATAATACATATACAATAATACAACATTAATTAAACATATACATAAACAATCTAATATAAACTTATAAATTATTAAAAAGTATTATAAATTACAAGTACATCTACACACATCAAATAATAGCATAATAAAAAAAGTAAATAATTATATTAAATACATTTATTAAATTAAAAAAATTAAATATACTTTCAATATTTTTAAAATTAATAATATACTACATTATCAAAAATAATAATAAAAATATTAAATAGCTAAATAAATAAAACTACTATTCAAAGTCCCCAAAAAACTACAGCAATGATAACATTAGAAAGCGTAACACTTAAAATTACTATTCCAACTTCAGAAAATGCAACAGTGGGGAAAGCGTTGGATAGCGTAGGGATAAAAATGACTATTCCAACTACAGAGGAAACAGTAGGGAAAGCGTTGGATAGCGTAAGTTTAAGTTTAAAATATTTGTTGAGCGCAGCATACACCTAGACGGTTTCTTGGCGCTAAAGTCGAAGACAGCCCACTGAGCGGGAACAGTCACTGAACCAGTGGCTGGAAGCTAAACAGAAACCTGGGGAAAAGCCTGAGGGAATAAAAAGGTCTTCAAGGCTTTGCGAAAGGCGGAATAATCAGTGAGGGACCTAAGGTGAAGAGGGAGAGAGTTCCAAAACAAAGGGGCAAGAAACGAAAATTTCGAGCCACCCTGTTTCTTTTTCCGGAAGCGGGGCACAGCTAGGAGGAGTTGGGCTGAGGATCGAAGGTCTCGGCCAGGGACATAGGCCTTGATGGCCGAAGATATGAATAGGGGGGGCAGGCCAGTCCTGGCCTGGAACACCACGCAGCCAAGTTTGAACAGCGTAGAGGTAAAAATTACTATTCCAACTCCAGAGGGGCAAGTAGAGAAAGCGTTGGATAGCATAGAGGTACAAATTACTATTCCAACGGCAGAGGGTGCTACAGTAGGGAAAGCGTTGGATAGCGTAGAATTTGAATATAACATATTTATAAAAAGAAATTGTATTTACAATAATAAATAATTAAATGTTTTAATAACTCTACATCATTTACGAATACCCATTAATAATTATAAAAAATATAACTACAATTGAATAATTAATTAATAAATTAACAATAAATACCAATAAATATTAATTAATAAATATTAGTCACCAAATAATAAAAATTGAACTATAAAATATTTTTCATTACAAAAAAAATAATTATTTAAAATTAATTCACAATTAAAAAATATTAAACAATAAAATAATTGTTCATATCAAATAATACTTTTTATGAAACATTGATTACCAATTAATTAAAAATAATTTCAATTAATAAAAAATAATTACCAATTAAAAACATTCATTGCCAATTAACAAAATTAATTACCAAGTAAATAATTAATTACCAATTAAAACAATTATTTGCCAATTAAAAACATTAATTATAAATAAAAAAATGTAATTCAAAATCTAAAAAATTAATTACCAATTAAAGCAATAATTTACCAATTAAAACATTAATTACCAATTAAAAAAAATAATTATCAAATACAATATTTAATTGCCAATTAATAATTACAAATAAAATATTTACCCATTCCAATAAATAAAAATAAATAATTAATTATCATTAAATTATTCCCACCCAATTCCCCTATAAACCCACAACCCGCTACAGAAATAAACACAAACATTAATTAAAATTAATTTATAATTCCTCAAAATTAATAATTAATTTAGTATATTTAAATTACTTCCCACCCTATTCCCCTATAAACCCACTACCCGCTATGGTACTAAAACATACAATTTACTTAAAAATAACATTATTAATATATAAAAATAATACATATATAATTTAAAACAAGTAAAATACTTAACAAACAATATTACACATACATAATAAAATACATAACAATAATACAAATATCGATATTAGTAACTTCAATATTACTTACATCGATATAACCTTGACCTTGATATTATGTACCTTAGCTATTTCCAACACGATATTTTTGTAGGTCGATATTTCAAAATCGATATTTTCACTGTGCACCGCGGCCATCCTGTGAGTCTGATGTTAGCTCGGTGCCCCCAAGTCCCCCATTCACACCTCTTTCACACCATTCATAGCCCAGTCCACAGACTGCACTCATGCAGGCATCCCCGACTACACCTCTATATATAGCTAAGAGGTGAATGATGTCATAAAGCCTGCAGGGCCAGGGGTGTGATGTAGTAGATGATGACTCAAGCCTGCAGGGCCAGGGTGTGATGTAGTACATGATGTCACAAACCGGCCAGGGTCAAGGGTGTGATGTAGTTGATGACATCACAAACAACTGATGGGAAACACTGATAACACTCAAGGCTGCCTGGAGAGACCAGTGATACATTATGTTGGTAGGTGTGGGTCCATCTGACACATAACATCACAGAACCCGAAGATTGAGGGAAGGATGTCAGTTACAATAATCGTATTATTAAGGTTTCCTGTGTTCTCTTTATTGCATACAGACTGCTATAAAGACAGAATGGGTCAGAGGATTTGTTTCAGAATTTGTCCCTCTCTTGATTATTCTACAGATGCTGTGGCCTCGATGGTCAATAATTCACAATAGTCATCTCCTTTCAATCTTGCTGCCAAAATGAATGTCCTTCATACCCATGTTAACAGAATCTGTAAAGGTGCTGGTGAGACGGGCCTAGTGCACTGCACAGGAATGCACAGCTTTTCCTTCTGTTTCTTCCTGTCTGCTCTGCCCACTTCACAGGTGTGATTCAGGTATTCAAATGGCAGGGTGGATCAAAGGTTTAGAAGACATCTCACATCAGTCTTCTGCACTGACTATCAGAGCCTGGAGGCGGTCTTATGCCTGGGCTCTGAGTCTTCATCTGTGTGAAGACTGCCATGGACTTCTTCTTGTGTGACTATACACAGCTCCAAGGGCATTGCACACATCCATTCAATAGAAGGTAGTTCTGGATACCCTGGGGGGACATGATGCCCAAGGAATCTGTGGTCTTGGAATCTACTGTTTTCTACTCACAAAATTAAGATCTCACACATAGCTGCTGCTTCAACCTTAAAAAACATTTCTTTTGTGCAAGAGGCCTTCCAAATGTAGAATTTGCATTCCATACATAGTTCTGACGTTCCAAATTAGAAGTGTTGTTCCGATCTACATTCTAAAGGAATTCTTTCAATTCAAAATTAGAACTCTCATTCCCAACTTAGAATGTCCTTTACAAATCAGAACTGTTAATCTTAGAACTCGAACATTACTTTTGTAACTAAAGATGAGACTGAAGCAAGGTACGTTCAAGTACCTTTACTCTGTCATCCACTTTCCGTAACTGACCACATGTCCAACAGAACTCTAGGGGAACACTCCAAAAGGAAGGAGGAGGCGGGGAGAGGGGGAAGATACTAAAAGGGGCAGGGAGGAAAGAAACAACAGCGAGGAAAGAGCCAGGGAAAAAAGGAGAGAGATAACAACACATCTCCCTTCGGGGGGAAAGGGAAAGCAGGGGAACCTGTGGAGAAACATAGCATGGACAGTGAGCAACAAGAAAATCCCCAGTGGGGGAAGACAGCCGGGTACCTGAAAAGACAATATGCAAAGAAGACTGTGCATGGCAATTCAATGGGGTATGGGATTGGCAAACGGATATCTTCCCCTGATGGGCGCAAAATGGGTGAGTCCCGTTATCATGTTAGGAGAGGTGTGATACGCCCAAATGTATTCTCTTAATATTGTATCAATATCCATATTTTTGATACAAGCTAGCTGAGTAAGACTTTTTATCCAGAGCATTGACATAAGAATGGGGTCCTTGACTCTATGGCAGTTCTCGGTGGATTCCTCAAGCTTGATGCCCAGCTCACAAGGGAATGACTTCATTTCCATGCATGAGAATTGGATATTCTTGTTGGTGACTATGCAAGCTGGCACACCTTCACATACAAATGAGTCTCTTAAGAAGTCGATAAGGACTTTTGTCGAAACACGTGGGACACATTTGTATTTAATCCAGTGAGATGTGTAGTCGATGAGAACAATCAAAAATCTCTTTGAGATTCCTGATTGTCCCATTGGACAGATTATCTCCAATGCCAACTTAGTCCATGGAGTCTGGGGAACTGCTGTGGTCTTACAAGAGAGATTAAGCATATTGGAACTAGCATAGCTACTCTTAACAACATCAGTACTAGATACAGCATGATCCATCTCTGGCATGATGTACATTCCAGTGGGAGGTACGTCGCAGGCATTACTATTTACAGTTTGACCTAATTCAGTGAACAACTCAGGACAACCGTTTACCTCCTTGCTGGTTACCTCCACTTCCTCAGCTACAAGAACTTGATTTTTATTGTTGGGGTCGAGTACCATCCCCAGCTCTCTTTGATGATGCCAACCCAACAGATTAGACCCTTTGCTTACCATGTAGACTTTGCCCCATGTAGTTCTTCCTTTAAATGTAATACTCACACTCATCATCCCTACTAAAGGAATGTTCTCATCGGCATACCCTACCGCTGAAATGTCTGGTTCTAGCATCTTGAAACTGGAGGTATCAAAAATGTCATTTATGACATCAATGTTGGGTAAGGTTACAGGGGCACACGAGTCAGCCAACACGTCTATGGGCTTACTATACACCAAGATGGTAGATTTAGGATGTTCAATAGGCCTGAGGTCACTGAATTGCCCTTGAGAACTTGGGAAAGCTTGATTGTCTCTAACTTTTACTTGGAACACATACTTAGGGGCCAAGTCCCCTTCACTGTGTACTGCTTTCACTTGGTCGTTTTCACTGTTGTTGCACACTCTACCCGGGTGCCCTTACTTGTTACATTTAACAGATGTGACATTGCGGGCAGTACAACGCACATCGTTAGCAAGGTGATTGCTGCTGCCACATCTATAGCATTTCAACTTTCCCTTTTCTCTGGCTGAATGGTTATCCTTGTCTTCTCCAGGTTTAAACTTAAATATCTCATTATCAGTGGAATTGGCCTGTGCATCACAGCTATTGCGAACATTGGCAACAAGCTCATTGGGAGTTCTCATCTCTTTGATACACTTAGCAGTGTGTTCCACAGAGACTGCTATGCTAACTGCTTCTTTTAAGGTGGGTTTTTTTGCCAGGAGCTTTTCGTGTATACGACTATTGTTTGTGCACCTGACAAGTTGGTCCCTGATGAGTGAATCGGTGAGTTCACCAAAGTCACATAGTTGTGTCAGGCCTCTAAGTGCAGCAATGTCATTAATGAAATATTCCTGTTTACCTTGGATGCGGGTAAAGAACTTATGTCGCTCCAAAACTACGTTTACTCTGTCACCAAAATGTTCCTCTAATTTTAACAAGATGACTTTAAACTCATCAGTATCCTCCTCATCCTCTTCTAGTTCTGGTTTGGGTAAGGTGTCATAAATCTTCCTACCTTGAATGCCTAGGTTATGCAACAATATGTTTTGTTTGCGAACTGCTGAATACCTTTTGCCGCCTATGGCTATGAGGAAAATAAATTAATCCATTCCTTCCAGTGAATTTGCGGTTCCCCGATTTAATTTAGGAATGGAGGGGGTTGGCTCCTAGCTTGCCCAGCCATAGTGGAGGGGGGGGGGGGGGGGGGAAGGTCACACAAAATCCAGCTGCACTTAGGGGGTGAAGATAAGGGACTAAGGGCCAGATGTAGGAGCCCTAATACCGGTCGGAAACGGCCGATTTTGGTAAATTACCGATTCTGTAAATATACCGATTCTGTAATTCCAAATGTAGGTGGCACAGTTTACAGTGCCACAGGCCCTTAAGAGTCGGTATTTTACCACACAATCCTATTGTGTGGTAAAATACCGAATTCAGGTGTGCATGCACATCTGTGCATGCACACCTGTGCAATGTGACACACAGACATGCCCTTAGGCATGTATGTGTGCCACATGTCACACAAGCCTGTACTTGGGGTGCAAGAGGGTGTCAAAGTGACACCCCCTGCACCCTTGCAGGATTCGGTATTTACCGATTCGGTAAATACCGAATCGGTATTGCCCATTGATTCCTATGGGCTTCAAGGCCCATAGGAATCAATGGGCAATACCGATTCGGTATTTACCGAATCGGTAAATACTGAATCTTACAGATTCGGTATTCCTGAATTCGGAATTACCTACATCTGCCCCCTTCCCATTTACAGACTCCTAAATACCGAATCGGTAAAATTCGGTATTGAAGAGTCTGTAAATGGGAATTACCTACATCTAGCCCCAAATCATAAGAGGTGGGGGTTCCACATAGGGCTATAATTTAAATAACCTGTAATGAAATATGCATGTAAGGCAGCACTACCAGAAATCTAGAACACATAATTTGAAACATTACCTGGAAAGAGTAATATTGAGTGGAATACAATCCACACAGACTGTAACGTAGTACTGATGTCCTTGAAGTAAGTAGCAAAACAACCCCACAGATTGTATAGCAACGGAAATATTGTGTAAATTACAACTACACTGATTTGAGATGTAACACTGAAGTCACTGAAGCACTACAAAAACTTCCCCCACAAGTAGAGTCATAGCAAAATATATAAATTACGTAATGGGTTGTCTTCTGTAGGAAAGGTGTACGTATCATCATAAGAAACGCCTCAAGTGGAGAAATACAGTTCACAAGATGATAAAGTGTGTGGTTAACTTAGGAAAAATAGGAAAATAGACAACAACTCTGTTTTAGATTCTTTAAGATGATGGGGAGCAAGGTAAGGAAAGGGGTGCACAAAAAGGTAGGACAGTGAAGTGTGTTTCACCATGAACGATAGTCCTGCAATGTTAGACCTGGCACCATTGACGTGGGTCTCCCTTCCATTTTTGTTACTGTTGCCTCATGTGTTTTGCTGGTGTTAGCTGCTCAGAGCACTCTGCCACTGCCAATCAGTGCCACATTGCAAGTGCTCCCTTTATAAAGTGTATATGTTGATTGGTTTCCATGATTGACTTATTTGGTTTACTGTCAGACCACAGTAAAGTGCACCAGGAGTGCCCAGGGTCTGTAAATCCAAATGCTGCTAGTGGGTCTGCAGCACTGGTTGTGCCACCCACAGAAGTAGCCCTGTAAAATGTGTCTAAGGTCTGCCATTGCAGAACTGGCATGCAGTCTGGTACTGTCATGCTGATTGGGCAAGTGCACCCACTTGCCAGTCCCTAAACCTTCACTTAACTTCATATTAGTCACCCCTATGGTAGGCCCAAGGGCAGGGTGCATTGTAAGCATAAGGTAGGACAAGCCCTGGTGTGTGTGGCATGTCCTAAGAGTGAATTACAGCCATTTTCGTTTTTCCCTATTGTAAGGCTACCTGTTCTCATAGGCCAGAATGGGCTGTTGGAATTGTTACATTCTACATTCCTAACAGACTCAGGGAACATGGTGGAAATTCTAGTTTAGTATGCCTGAACTCAGAATAATAAAATACATCTTTTAGTAAAGTTTATTTTAATGTTCTGTGTTTGCAAATACAACTCTTAGAAAGTTGGCATTTGCTTGTCTAACCATTTCAGCCCGCCTCTGCTCTGATGTGTATCTGCTGTCTGGTTTCTGTGTGTGACAGGGCTGGGGAATTCCAGGAGACAGGCTGGGGCTGCCAGGTGGTGAATAGGAAGATGACAGCCAGATGGGTGGGAGGAGGGCACCTAGGTTCTGAATGGGGCTGTGCTCTGCCACTACAATGCTGGCTCCGTCCCCTGTGGAGCGTCTGAAGTCTCAGCCCTGCACCTTGTAAAGAGAGAGGGAAGACTGTCAACAGAGTACTCCTGGACTGTACTTGTGACCACAATGCTGGCTCCACCTCCTGCGGAGAGTCTGATGTCTCTGCCCTGCACACTGAAAGCAGAAGTCTGCATCGTATCAACAAAGTGCTCAGAAACTGGACTGAACTAGGCAAAGCCCCCCTGGCCTGAAAGAACAAATGAAATGCAGTATAAGTATAGGAGCCCTGCTCCTAACAAATCAGATCCTGTTTGTTAGAATCAGAGGTCTCTGGTTGGCACAGGTATGCACTTGTGACAAGCAGGGACCTTCTCCTCTAGTCAGGGCAAGGGAACTACTCCGTAAGAATAACCCCTGCTCACCCTCTAGGTGCGTGGCGCGAGCAGACAAGGCTAATCCTCAGGGTGATAGTTAGTTAAGCATTTATGATCACATACAGTAAACCCAATGACCCTCCACAGACGGACACCAGTCGTAAGTTTGTATCAAAAATACGTAGACTTTATATAAAAATACTTAGTTGCAGGATTATCACAAGACCATATAACGTTTAGCGAATGAGGCCACCAGATTTAACTAGGCAAAAGTTCTTAAGCGTTCTTAGTCAGCAAGGTACGCTGGGGGGGTCGATGCGCGCTTCGCGCTGGAGAAGCGACCAGTTGAAGATTGATGGACGACAGGGAAAACAAACGTTGCGGACCCTGGATCCGATGTGAACTCGGGTTTGAGTTCAAGTGTACCTTGTCGTGGGTGTCTGAGGCATTTCAGGCGCGGCCACTGGTGAGGGCGGACCCGGGACGGGGCCGACGGTTCACCGAAGAATCTATCTGGCTCGAAGCCCCCTCGAGGTGCGAGGCGGGTGAGCGGGACGGTGGAGGATTGTGGCGATCCGGGGTCTGGAGCAGCTCACGGGGCGAGGCGCCGTTCAGGCAAGCGGTGCGTACTACTTCTTAGTACGCAGGGTCGTGCCTGTGGATCTGTGGGGGGCGTCGCGTTCTCGGGCAGACAGGTGCAGCACTCCGGTACCAACGTACGGAAGGCCTTCTTGAGGTGCGGCACGAGCCTTGGTATGCAGAAGGGCAAAGCGAGACAGTCGGGTACGTAGCGACGTACGGACCGTCCGAGGCTATCAGATGCACTCCGTGCGGATTCCGGCGGGAGAAGATGAGAGACGCACAATGCGCTCCGTAACAGGCGAGGTGACAGGAGAGGGGGCAGCCCAGCACTGAAGCGGAGAGCGAGTCAAGCTTGAGCGGGGCTTCTCGGCGGCGGGCGACCAGGCTCCGAGCTGTCACGACCTTAGGAGGGGCGAAGGCACCCGAGTCACAACTCCGGCGAGGGAAGAGAACTTAAGGCCCAGCAGCAGACGGGCACCGGCAGAATTGAACCCAATGGTCCTGGGGCTCAGTTCAGGGGGCAAGCTCGAGATCAAGCCCTTGGAGATCGTTTCAGGCACAAGTCTTCAAAGTCCTCTCTAGTCTTTTCCTCTCCGTTCTCAGCAAGGCACCACTGCAGGACAGTCCCTCAGGTCAGGGACAGGTTTCCTTCTTTCAGCTTCTCTTGGTCCTTCTAGTCTGGCAGAGGTTCGTCGTGGTCAAAACAGGATCCGATTTGCTAGGAGAAGGGCTCCTATATTTATACTCAGTTTCTTTTGTCTTTCCAGGCCAGAGGGCCTGAGCCTGGTTCAACCCGGTTTTGGAGTACTCTGTTGACAGGAAGCTGCCTTCTTCTTTCAGGGTGCAGGGAAGGGACATCAGACGCTCCGCAGGAGGTGGAGCCAGCATTGTGGTGGTGGAGCACAACCCTATTCAGAGTCAAGGACTACTCCGCCCACCCATCCTGGTGTAAGTACTCTATTCACCACCTGGAAGCCCAGACTGTCCCCTGGAATTCCCCCGGCCCTGTCACTCACACAACCCAGACAGCAGATACACATCCTGGCAGAGGCGGGCTGAAATAGTCAGGTGAGCAAATGCTAACTTTCTAAAAGTAGCATTTGCAAACACAGGATATTAAAGTAAACCTTACTAAAGGAAGTATTTTATCATTCTGAGTTCAGGCATACTAAACTTTACGTGCCACCGTGTTCCCTGAGCCTGACTGGATTATAGCGTGTAATAATTCCGGCAGCCCATTCTGGCCTATGATAACAGGCGGCCCTTCAATAGTGAAGAATGAAAAGGGCGGTAATTCACTATTAGGACATGCCACACACATCAGGGCTTGTCCTACCTTATGCTCACAATGCACCCTGCCCGTGGGCCTACCATAGGGGTGACTGATATGAAGTTAAGGGAAGGTTTAGGGACTGGCAAGTGTGGGCACTTGCGCAGTCAGCGTGACAGTACCAGACTGCATGCAGGTCCTGCAATGGCAGAACCTAGACACATCTTACAAGGCCGTTTCTGTGGGTGGCGCAACCAGTGCTGCAGACCCACTAGCGGCATTTGTATTTAAAAGCCCTGGCACTCCTGGCGCACGTTACTGGGGACTGACAGTAAACCAAATAAGCCAATCATGGAAATCAATTGCATATACATTTTATACAGGGAGAGCATATGCACTTTAGCACTGGTCAGCAGTGGTAAAGTGCCCAGAGTCATTAAACCAACAAAAATATTGGAGGAAGGCAAAAATTTCAGGGAGGACCCTGCCAAGAGGGCCAGGTCCAACACAACCCCCTTCCAGCCAAAACGCAGGGTAGACCAATCACTACCATGATGGGCTTCCCTGCTTTGGGCGATAGAACATGCACCTGGCCCGCAACAGCAGGTGCACATTCCAGTTCTATGCCCATCTGAGCCTATTTCAAATCCTCTGTCCAAACTCTCGGGTCCAGCACGCCAATCCATGGGGCACCCTTCTCTTCCTCTGTGGATACCACCTGTGCAGCATCTAACCTTAACTTGTTCACATGTGTGTCCCAACAGACAGACAGCAAGTCACAGTTGCCACTGACAGTAGTCAGGGCTGAGACCCAGGCCTCAGGCCTCGCAGGGCTCTCAAACCTCTGTGGCGTGAGAGAGCGGGGGGCAGTAGCCCCAGGTGCGTAGCACCCTTTGTCCACTCTCCCTCCTGTCAGGTCAAGTATGACATCCTGGCACTGACCCACCAGCCCCAGGCCTGTACCCGGCGGCTGGACCAAAGACTGGGGTGGGCTCTCCCACACCCGGTCCTCTTCCTTGGGGCTCTGTACCCTCCCACTTGGAGTGGTACCCCCTTCCAGAATTGTCAGGGCACCTGTGGCAGGTGATCTGCACAATTCGCCCACCAGTTCAGGGGTGCTATCCTGCAACTGGGGTACCAGGTCAGGAGGGACAATCTGCATCTGGTCCTCTAACCTAGGGTCTAAACCCTCAAGCTGAACCAGGGTCAGAGGCGAGGACTCCCTCCCTCTACACCCCCTTCCAGAGTACTGCCCACTCCCAACTTGAGTGGTACCCCTAGAAGTGACATGGGTCAGGAAACAGCAATACTCTCGCACCAGCTGGTTGTGGACTCTATTAAACTACCCACGTTTATGATACACTCGGATACCTGCTTCTGTTTACTTTGGCTACCATTGTTTATGTTCATAATTATATTGTTACCCACGTTATACCTTGTGTCTTAGTGCGAGAGTATTGCTGTTTCTATTTCCAGGGGTGTCTGTTGACTCTCCACCTGGACGGTTAAGGTTTTTTACCGTTCACTCTTACGCACTATTACTTATCCTTGATTATAACACTCCTAACGGATACACCAGGTAGTGCGCCTCCCTCTCTGAGAAATCTAAAAAAACCTTAGTTGCTGTATCTGACATGGGTCAGGACACTGATTACAGTGGTCCCACCCTCCAGGTCAGACATCTTCTCAACCTGGCTTCCCAACCCTGGGACCAACCCATGCGGTTGAACACTTGCCTGGAACTCCAGTACTTCCTTGGGAGTACGCATGCCCCCCTTGAGGGTAACACATACTTCCTGTGTTGTGTGACAGTCTGCCTGGCGCAGATCTCCCGCCCCCGTCCATCTGACAGTGCGCGAAGATACCCCAGGACAGAAGTGGTGTCACCATGGCCATTCCCAGGGGACGCAGCCCTTCTGGCTGGCCTCTGACCCACTGGTTCTTCCACTGGGGACTCTTTCCCCCCTACCCCTCCATCTGGACCTCTGCATCCTCCCAACTGGAGCGGCACTGCCAGATACCAGAACTACTGGAGCTCTGCTTACAGAGTCTCCACGTTCTCTAGCCACTGGGAGATCCTCTTCAAATGGCCTACAAGTACAGCCTAGGCCCCCCTCAAGAAACCATCCAGGCCCTGAGACTGGGTTTCGGGTACCATTGGGACAGAACCCACACTCACTCCTCCTCCTCTGAGGCAGGACGCGAACCCCTATACCCCTCCCACTACACTGAGACCTAGATGGGCTACACTGAACCTCTTCCATCACACCGGACTGGAAGTTACCTGAGCCACTCTTGTCGGAGTCATTCCCCAATGCTGCTTTAGGCCCTCTGGAATCCACCAAAGGGTCAGCCACCAATGTGAGCTCCCTGGGGTCAAAGAACTCACTCTCAAACAGGTGTTGGCATAGCTCTGGAAAACAGGGACTTAAAATATGCTCTCCCAGAATTGGATCACACAGTCCCCTACAAGGGTCAACCAAACTATCCTTTACCTCACCATCCAGTGCCTCACACACATACTCCACACCACTCTCCTAAAATTGGCCAGACAGTATCTGACTGTCTCTGTCCCACAACCCACACTCTTCTGGACTGTCTCCATACTCACATTTCAGGACCTCAAGTTTGGGGGATCCCCTCTCCCTGTACCTCTCATCTAGAGTCGGTAGAGTGTCCCTCCTACCACTAGGACCATGAATCTCTACGCCAGTTACCCTATTCCCTTCAGGGACACTGCGCACTACTGGAGCTATCTCATGTCCTTGAACCTCCTGGTGTATGTTAACCAAGTATCCAAACTGGTCAACAAGCATTGGCGTACTCTGACAAGCGGGTCACTGAATCTTGAAAAACCACTTTTTGCCCACAGATGGGGCAGAAATTTAAAGGACATGCTGGTCCACAAGAGACCTCCCACACACAAGGTGGAACAAACAAGGTTACAAAGAATACAGGGCCATCACCCTTGCGGAAACTGCAACAGCTGCCACCTTACCAAGAAAAGCCAGACACTCACCTTCACGAATGGTACCAGTTGGGAACAACGCAAGTTTACCAACTGTAACAGTAAACACGTTGTGTACCTAATTACATGCCCCTGCAAGAAGGAATACGTGGGAATGACAACAAGGCAAGTCAAAATAAGGATCAATGAGCATAAAAGCAACATTAGATGCAAGAAATCAACTACAAAAATGGCAGCCCATTTCCTTGAATACCAACACTGTAATACCAACACTGTAAATGAGTTAAACTGGACAGTGATTGAGCAGCTGCCTACGGAGTCAGGTTTGTTTGTAAAAAAGAACAGCGGTGGGTGTTCCCCCTTGGGACTGACACCTCTGGGCTCAATGACTCTATCCCCTGGAGTCAGTTACGCTGAATGTTTATGGTGACAGTCTCACTGTACCCATAAGGCTGAGAGTACAGACTCATTGTAATCTCTATGCAGCTTTTTCCTATTTTGACTATATGAGATGTATAGAAACTGGAACAGCCCTCACTTCTATAAATAATTATATTGACTGTATACAGGACGAGATTAGAACTACCCTGAAAATACTACTAATGCACTCCTTCTGCAGTAAAACAAAACAATAGCGCGCAGGGTGCAAACGTCATTATGGAACATGTGTGTACTATCGAATCACAACCTAATCCAAGCTATGACTGTATTTGACATGGGTCTCATACGCAGGGTGACAGCCCCACATTTCCGCGCCGTAGTGTACATGGCCCCATTGGAATTTGGTGAAACTGGGTGCCTGAGGGTGCAGGATGCGCTGGCGTTTCTTAGTTGCGTATGCGCGCTGACTGCATTCACCCTGACATCCACCCCGGGCGCGACGCATGCGCGAATGCAATAGCGCTAGTTTCTAACGCATGCGCATTAGAATCCCAGACCGCGCCCTTGCCGAGCGCGCAGTACCGGACTTTGTCTGCAGAAAGCACCCGAATTTGGGCATGTTTCCGTGTCTAATTATCCAATTTACTACCTAAATTGGAATCACTGGCAGTATTTAAGAGGTAGAACACGAACCTTACCCCACACTTCGTCGGAGCAGCGTTGAGGGGAAGGCAGGCCATGAGACCATGCAGTAACCGTGAGTTGGGTCCAGGATTAGCATTTTTCTATCAGAATTTATGATAACAACCTAAAACCCACCCTTAATATCCTATAGGTTGCTTTACTGAGCAGTGAGGAAGGAATCCCCCAATACCACGCTTAGGCTCATGAGGTCATCAAACCTTGAACTATAAGTAAGCCTTCATTTAACAACTCCTCTCCTCCACAGTTTCTTCTTTTTTGGGGGAGTAATATCCTGACGTGTTCTATATTATGGATGTATGTCCTGTGTCCATTGTGTGTCTTGTTTTATTTCACAGGGTCCCTGAACCTTATTTTGGGTTCTTTTTACCCTCTAATGACTAGAAAACATTAGTTTTTCTTGTTCCTGGACGTCCGACTGTGATGTTTACTATGTCTTTTCTTCACGGAGCTTACCCATAATTTACATTAATAGGTACATTTCACCTAGTTTTTGTTTTTTGGTAGAATACACTTTGACATTCTACATTCCGTGTGAGTAAGGTGAGGATAACGTGCATATCCTCGTCCTGAAGAAGGAGTCGTAGTACTCCGAAACATGTCGACGCTCTCCAAGGTTGATGTACCCTAATACGTATATTGTCAACCTCACTTTGCACTTTTTTTTTTTTTTTTAATAATACCAGCCAAGGACATAATAAATAATTTTTTCCTATGAGCCAGGTATTTTTTAATTTAAAAACTTCACTTTTTTCACCTCACCTCACCACTCACACTTCTTCCCTAATCACACACCTACACATAGTTCACTATCATAGTGCTCCTACGTAGTCGTGAGTTGTAGCACACCGCATCCCGTAGAGGGGTGCGAAGGCCCCGATGATGAAGCATGACACCAAGGGGCCTGTTGGTGTGTGAGGGGCATTTAAACAACACTGTGTGCTCCCCATCACTTTAGGGATCACAACCACGTTCTGAGTGGATTCTAATTTGTTGAAACGTATGTTAACCCCCTCCAAGTCAGGTGCCACATCTCTGGGTGTGTGTACTACTCTCCTAGCACTAGATACCTGAATGTTGCTGCCACCATCTGAGCCGGACTCCACCTCCAACTCAGCAAAGCTCAATCTCTGAGCTACGCACATTTCCTGTTGCTGGGCTGAAACCCTCCTGGCTTCAAGCTCCTCGAGCTCCAAATCAAGTTTCCTCATTCTCAGGTCATGATCCATTTGGAGCTTTCTCTCCTCTATTGCTAATCTTTGGTTCTCCATTTTCAGCTGTCCATTTAATCTTGCCATCTCCACTTCATGCGCTCTGGTTGCGGCCCTGTCCGCCAGCTCCTCTGACGACAGGACTCTGTTCACCTCGACAAGGTTAACCGGAGGATCCACCACCAGATGATTCTCTGGTTCTCTTGATTCTTTCCAGGCTCTCAGTGCCTTGATCATTTGGGGTTTATTTTTGCACCCAGATTGGGAGACTCGGATGATAGAGGTTGCTCTCACAGGGAGTGAACCAGGCATGATTCGACGATACGCGATCTCGCGACAAGATTTAAAAGACAATAAATCTGTGGCTTCGTTATAGGTCTGCTCTCACTATGTGGTGATCAATAGTTCACTGTACATAAACCATAAATGCAAATTCGGAAACCTCACCACTGCCTCCAATGTTAGAATCGGAGGTCTCTGGTTGGCACAGGTATGCCCTTGTGACAAGCAGGGACCTTCTCCTCTAGTCAGGGCAAGGGAACTACTCCGTAAGAATAACCCCTGCTCACCCTCTAGGTGTGTGGCGCGAGCAGACAAAGCTAATCCTCAGGGCGATAGTTAGTTAAGCATTTATGATCACATACAGTAAACCCAATGACCCACCACAGACGGACACCAGTCGTAAGGTTGTGTCAAAAATACGTAGACTTTATATAAAAATACTTAGTTGCAGTGTAGTGTAGTTCCTATATTCCCAATAGGCTCTGCGCATTTGAATAACATAAACGATAGTTTAGACGTAGGACTGAGGTCGACTAGGTCTCTACTGAATATGTTAGACTTAATTATGAATGCCAGCTAGCTCAGAGGTCACTAGAAACTTTCTCGAGTGAACAGGAAGGTGTTGACTTTCCTGAATAGACAAGAAGGGATTAGTTTCTGACAACAGCATAAACATGACAACTTTTCTCCCCCCAGAATAAGGAGTATATCTCCAGAGTTGTGCGAAAACAATAGACAGCTATTTCACTCAGTCAATCGTGCATGCTTAGTTTCACCAGGAGTGCAGAGAAATAGAGAGACGGGCGTTTTCAATAAAAGTTGTTATTTATTGAGCAGTCCTCTTTCTCATGCAAGAGAGTGAATTGCCACAATTGCAATACTTGTCATAAAGTAAAGTGCGTACAGGTAAAAGGAGTATTATGAAATAATACTGTAAAAGCATTGATATGGTTTCTGAGTCATATGATACTTAAAATGAATAAAATATATACATACATAAAATCATTGACTAAACGTGCTCAACTGGTGTTTCTAAAATACGCCTACCCCGGTGTACCTGACCTAAGCCTAATACGTGGGAAGGAGTAAGTAAGTTAAGATAGTTTTGCCAAGAATCTGCATCAAGAACTCTCTAAGGATCTAATCAGCTCCGTACCTTGTTTATAGAATTAAGGAGGTCTTGTATCTTTCTCTCAGGACTCGATCTCCCAGCAACCCGCAAGGGTGACTGGAAACACTGGAGCTGGCTTTCTCGGCAGGAGAAAAGACAGCGTCTTTCTCAGTGCGTCAAATGGGAGGGTCGGCTTCCTTCAGCGCTCGCATCAGCTGGGCGTCGGGCAAGTAGATAGCCGCTCTGCTCCAAACCACCGTGTGTTTGCTTAAGGCAAATGCTGGTATATTTATACCTGGAAGGTGCCGAATTTGACGTAAGGTTGGACATAAGACGTCACTAAGAACTTACAGTTCTTTCTGGACTCCAGGAGTTCTTGCACAAATCAAAACAAAATCAGGGGGAATTCCCAGGCTGCTGGAGGCTTGGTTTGTTTAAAGAACGCGTTGTACTTTCTAGGTGTCTATGGGAGTAGCCTTGCCGTATTTGGACTGCATTGGCTGTGACTAAATATGGATATGATTCTTATGCCTTTATAAGGATATTATTTGTTATAACCACATAAGGGCATGAATCGGGAATATTTAAATAGGGTCCTAGATACGTTTACAACACCCACTCCACGTATAATGTCCATCATTACTAAATACTAAGCAATATTAAACATATAACGATGCATGTGTTTTCCAACCCACCCCAAAATACATAAATTGCATTTGAAATGGTATATGGTATATACACGAAAATGAGTATTTATACTGTACGTTTTTCAAGCAGTGGTATCATTCAGATAATGCATATACAAATATTTGCTGAATGAATTGCGAAAATTACATTTATGAAATGGCTCTTAATACAGAAGAGAAGGTCGAGACCATTTCATCACATATTTATACAATACTGTACATGTGCTAGAGGCTAAGTCAAAATATTGTCTCTAGAGTCTCTAAAAATAGAAGTTCTGTTCTCTAAGAATAGTTCTACTTTAAGCAGAGTACCATGTGCCAGAAAAAGGTAAATATTTTGGAAATGGAAAAATAATTTTGCTTTCAGAGGAAAAAAATAGTTCAGATCTTTTCAGTAGTGTTGTTTATCAAAAACTGAAGGGCGAATTCAGATTTCAGGGAACGCTGTGTGCTCGTTGTTTTAAAAGTTATTCTCGTTGTTAGGAGAGAACATCAAATCAGATAGGGTGGCAAAGAATTCATCTACAACAGTAGGTGAAAGTTTGACCAAGTTCGAAAAAGCTGAAAAAGTGCATATGTGAGAATCACTGCTATCATCGATGTCTGGATCAGCAATGCTCACTGAAGGTTGTACCTGTGTGGTGCTGCTTTCAACTCGTACTTCACCGCCACCTAATCATAATAGTGAAGTCTCAACGAATGCCGTCATCAGAATAGGTACCCGCTGGGGACAACACGTTGCATGAGCCGTTACCGAACCAAGCAAAGTATCGATATCCATTGGTACTGCTGATGGTAGTGTAAGACAGACGTCCAACACGCATTCTTCTCCGCATAGCAGACATCGAAGCACAGGTAAGATGCAATCTTGCCAGATTGGTCTGAATGAAAGAAACCAGGTAGTACTCAGATCTCTTAGCCGGGCAAAGCCGAGGACTTTAGTGATCCGTTCTCGGTAACGTATAGCCAGGATCGTTTCTTCCATTGTAGCCTGAGTTTTGTCTGTGGCTTGGCTTGCCATATCGGAGCAGAAGGAACAAAAATAAAATTCCTGCTACGAGTCCCAAAAGAAGAGGCAGGCCGCCGAATACAGAATGCACGAAATTCGGGAAGATGCCAAGAACTGTTTCAAACGGTGCTAACAGTCCTGAAAACATTGTCTTAAATACATGTGCGATGCCACTGGTATCAGACATGCTTAAGATTTGGCTTAACATTTCTATGAAATGCACGGGGCAATTTGTCGATAATAGGGTATGTATCTCTGCCACTGTCCTTGCAACTTGCAGATCATACGTCTCTTTGGACGAGGTTAAAGGCACAGTTGTCTGTAAAAGAATAGACTTCATTCTGCTTAAAGCATCAATTCGAATAGAAGAGATATTCAGAGAAGGCCATATTGCTGCCTCCTTGTCTGGTTTGCTGTTTGGATACAATACTTGCATACAACAAATGACCCTGGAAGTTACACTCACGAGATAGGCTATTCCTGGCACCATGCCACAACAGCTGTGGTCACTTATTATAACATAGCTGCCGTTGGAAAGCTGTCTGAAAAAAGGCTCTATCTGTGCTGCAGGGGTGCCATGGAGGTGACATGAAAGGTTATTTGATGAACCTTCACAGGCTCCATGCAAGTTAATACCTTGACACAGAAGTGTACCGCTTAGTGAATTTTTACAGTTGTTGCCACTTAGAAATACTTCTTTTTTCCCTTTACTATAACCTTTATGTGTATAAGGTAAATTCCAGGTTGACTTAATGTATCCTTTACCCAACCTTTCATACAGGCCTGCCGGTATATACTTTTGGCAATATTGAAACTGAAAAGTTGTTATCGGAATTGTAATTGTTCCATGTATTATCCATTCAATTACAGGTCTCTCTGACATTGTCAATGGTAATCTCTCAAGTTTTTCAATGCTCAGGATCGTATAGTCTGCTCCTTTTTGTGCCAAACTGATTTGTTTATCATTAAGGTTAAAGATAGAAAATAATGACGTTATGTTGATTAGACGCCATGGCACGTAGCCTGAACGCAGGTTTTGCAACGTCCAGCCTAGCTGTACACTAGAACGCAATTGGGTCTTGCCATGTTGTAACATTAGCAAGTCCTGCTCTATTATATCAATAGCAGATGATACAATGCTGTCCAGTGAATAAATTCTGGAGGACAGAGTCGTTAACCCATTGTCCACTATAGACAGTGATTTTTCCAAATTAATACGATCAATGTCTCGTATTTTTTCTGCAGTTTCAATTTGCGTCACTTTCCAAGCTTCGTTGTAAGCAGCGTATATACCGGCGTATATGAAACGTTTTTGACGCTGTTTGCGAGGTCCCAATATGAAATCTCGCAAGTCAGCACCTTCTTTAAGTAAAGTTAAGTGTTGCTTAATTTCAGGCAGTGTGGATTTCTGTAGCCACTCAAGGCATAGCTTTCCTACACTATATGTTGTAACTATCCCTGGATGTTGTCTCTGGGAATATCTTGGGTCTGGCCTGTTCTGTTTGAACCCCTGTATTTTGTTCAGGAATCTATCTTGACAGTTATTAGTGTCTGTGGGCCAGATCAACCATTTTTTCCAATCAGGATTTGTTCTGTTTTGGTGAAAAATGTGGGATACGTCTATCTCCACATCTGTAGTGCTATTACTATCAGGTATGGTCTTTGCAATAGACGGTTTGTTTAAGTCTTTTATCTTGGCTAGGCCAGGACAGGTTGTCTGTTGAATGGTGTCATTCAGGAATATTATCTGTTCTGGGATCTTGCAGCCTCTAAATAGTGATTCTAAACCTTGTACCTGCCAGTCTTTTGTACCCCAGATGGTTTTTGTCTCAATGTTGTTTTTCCAAAATTCAAAATCAAATGTAGACATTTTTTCATAAAAATTATCAGAATAAATCAATTTAGTATTTGTCAACATTGTTTTCATTCCTGTCTTATTTAACATTTTAAAATGAAATGATTCTGGGTCACTGTTATTAAAACCTGAGAAGTATGGGAATTTCTCATAAAATGTTTTCGAACTGCCTTTTGGCGGTGTTGGACAATGTTCCCATTGGTTATAAGTAAAAACATTACTAGGATTAGCAGATTTATGCAAATAGTGATGACCATAATGAATAAAACAGTACATTTCTTCATAATTTGATGAACCCTGTAAATAATCATGTTCTGTAAATTTTGCTGACATTTCTAAATCTGATATCATATTATTAATATTTTCAAAGTCCCAATCATCAGAGAAAGTACTTGGTGTCACAAAGTCACTTAATGAAACCTTGAACTGGTGTGGATATTTCAAGAGCTCAATCGGGCCATAGATTTCGTAATCAGTTTTGTCCCATGCTACTTCACCCGGTATAGGATTGGCTGTGATGTTCACTGATGACAGTTCTCTTTTTTCGATGTGAGATGATCTGTGAGGCTTTAGGACCAAGTTGATGTTCTGACTTGCTGTATCCATTGTACTATATTCTCTATAAATCTGCCCAAACATAAAACCAAGATGAGCTAGGAGGAAAATTACACCTAACACAATCCATAATTCAATCGATGGTGAAATCAGATATGTTTCTCTTGAGTTGATGAAAGAGTTCAGTCATTTTTTCTTTGAAAGTTTTAGTTGCTGGCATTTCTTCATGTTCGCTTGGATCATCAGAAAAGTCATCGAAATTGATGAAGTAGCCAGATGCAGTTCTGTCAATTGTTGGAATTGCTTCCGGATTTTCATTAGTCTTTGGATCTTTCTTTGTTACATTAGTATAGTCTGAGGCTACATCGTTGTAGACAGGTGTTTCTTGACGAACTGTTGCAATTTGGGTTTCAAGAGGCACAAGTTCAATGGCTTTGTTGCATAGTCCTTTTTTATTCACTGCAGGTTTATCAAATGTGATTAGTCTCTCAGTTTGAACCTCTTGGATTGTAGCAAGATTTGGTCTTCTGCTATTTCTTGGGAGTCCACTGGGCCTACTACTTATTATTGGCCACATGATTGTGGTTTTACCAGGTCGATGGATACAACTCTGTTCTCCTTTTTACCAGCAAGGGGCGGTAGTACTACTGATCTTGTTCCGCTGACACATAAGACAGGTACTGCTTTTCTGTAAGAAGGCCCAAATTCCTTCTTCACCACGATCTTTTCTCTGACCAGACAGATCTTGCTGGGACAGGTGGTTTTTCTTCAGTGGTCGTTGGCTTTAACTTTATGTTACTTAGACTTCTTCTTGTTTCATTAAGTCCTGTAAAACAGCCAAACGATTTTTGGTATCAAAGGATTTTTCTTTCACCACTGAAGTCTGACAATCTAGGTCCTGGATGATCATTCTAGTACCGAACAAATGTTCGTATGGAGTAATACCTCCTAGAGAATTTCTTGGCAGAATATTAAGACTACGTTGGACACTTATTAGATGTTTGACCCACCCGTCACCCGAACCTAATACCCTCGCTGTTATAGATTGCTTTATGTCACGGTTTTTTCTCTCCACTACCGCATTTCCCTCGGGATGGAATGGACTAGGGTACCGCAATGCAATGCCCATGCTGGTCATGGCCTCTTTGTAAGCTCGAGAGCTAAACGCAGGACCCTGGTCAGAATGTAGCATGCCAATTGCGTATGTGCCGATAAAGACTCGCAAATCTTTTATAACAGTTCTGGCGTCAGCCGAGCACTGGGGCCACATCTAAATGAATCTCGTGCAGGAATCCACTGCGACCATGATATATTTATAGTTGCCATCCCTTTGTAAGGGACCACAGTGGTCCAGGTAAACACACGCTAATGGTTTATCTGAGATTAGAGGGGGCATCTGTACTGGTCGTTTCACTGTTGATACTTTCATTGTTTGGCATATTTCACATTCTAGAACATAGTTCCTAGTTTGTTTTCTCATGCGCGGCCACCAATATCTCTGTTTTAAAAATGATACTGTGGCGGAAACACCAGCATGTGCAGAAGCGAGCCCTTCATGTGCTGCTAAAATTAGTCCTAACCTGTGTTCCATGTTTGGAATTGCTCTATCCCCCACTCCAGGGATTTGAGCAAAAGGAACATTATTCGCATCAGTTGTGTATGAGTACTTTACTGGAAAGCCTTTCGGGAGTGTCCTACCGCTGTCTTTTACTGAAGCACTGACAGCTTGCATCATCTCGATGTCTATTTTTGTTTTTGACCGGGTAATGGCAGCTACGGAAGCCGTTTGCACAGCTGCCTTCGCGTCCTCATCACCCAATGAATTCCCTGCAACGTGAACGCCATCACGTTGATGACTCAGTGTATGTATCACGTGAGTCTTTTGTAGTTCTTTCTGTAAAAGAACTACTTGTTCCCAAAGCATTTAATGCTTTTTTGTGCCACTTTTTGCATCTTTGAAGCCGTTTTGAACCCAGTTCTGCAAGTATTCATTGTAAGACTGGACGCAATAATATGAATCACACACTATTAGTGTGGGGAATTCGCGATCGGTATTTTCAAGCTCCATCTTAAAAGCCTGTAATTCAGCTCGCTGAGCTGTACAATCTCCTAGAGATTGAGTTTTAGTGAACAGTGGTCTGAATTTTCCTTCGTGCCAACGACCTTTAACAATCGCGCACGCAGCACTATATGCTTGTTTACCCACAACGTAGTGTTGTGCAAATCTGTCTGTGTAAATTACACAGGTGTATTGTTCTAGAGGCAGAATTTCGATTGACAGAGGATATTCATGTTCGTATTCTAGATTTTCTAGTGTTTTCATTTTCAGATCAAAAGCATGTTTCACGTCTTCTGCAGCAAGAGAATTTTCCCATTGTATCCATTTTGGATCTAAAGCCACAGCATTTGGAATGCGTGGTCTTGTTACTGCCTCAAGGGCTGATACTGCTGTTAAAACAGATATGCTCTTGCCTTGGGCTAGGGCTCTTCATTTTGCTACAGCAGTTTGAACCGCTGTTAGAATTCTTTCAGTTGGACTGAATTTCATTTCAGCTTGTGTGTACAAGTGTGATTTATAAGCTATTGGTACAGTTTCTCCCTCATTAGAGGTCAGGTATGTGAATCCGCATCTTCCTGTTATTACTCGGATTACAAGGTTGCGTACGTTTACGCGTGTTTGCAGTTTTGTTCTAGTTAAGATGTCTGTTTGTAATGATCTTAAAATTTCTGTGTGTTTCTGAGTCAATTAATTGGTTTGAAATCAAGTTTTATTAATTCGTATAGAGGTTCACCCTCTCCGCATAATTTAGAATGTATGTTCTTCCAAAATTCAGGAAACCTAGTATTGATTGTAAGTTCTTCAGCGTTTTTGGAGCTTGGAGTACTGCAAACTTCTCTAAGAAGTTGTCTGCTAGGCTTTTGCCTTCACTTGATAATTCATATCCTAAAAACAGGACAGTTAGATGGGCAATTTGTGACTTTTTAAAGTTGAATTTGTACTCTTCAGCTGCGAACCCAAGTATTTTTTATGTTCACTTTTTTTAAGTGAGTCTCTAGGTCATCGTCTGTGAGATAGATGTCGTCGACATAAGATAATGCCTCATCATCATATATTTGTAGTAACTCTGTTACTCTTGCTGAGAACGATCCTGGGCTATTCTTGAATCCCTGTGGGAGACGTCAACATTGTTTTTGTGCCCCCATTGTTGAGAAAGCAGTCAAATACCTGCTTTCAGGTGCTATGTTGTAACAAAAGAAACCATTTGAAATGTCTAATGTTGTTTTATATTTTTTGCGCACAATGTTATTCATTAGTGCTGCACTGTGTGAGTTTTGTACTGCAAATGTTTTGCAACAAGAGTTTAGGTGTCTGTAGTCCAAAACTAGACTATATGAATCGTCTGGCTTGGAAACAGGAAACAAAGGATTGTTCATTTGTGAGGTGCATGTTTCAATTACCCCCTGATATTCAAGTTGATCTAAGATCTCCCTGACTTGTTTTTTAGCTTCTTCCTTAACGGGATACTGCCTTTGTGCAGTAGGTTGATTGTTTAACTGAATTTTATGGTGAGGAGAATCCTCATCCCATCCTACATGATTTTTATATAATTCAGGGGCTTGGGCTACTGCCCATTTTCTAGCAAATGTGTATTTTTTATGAATTGTAATTTGATTTGAGAAGGCAGGCGTAATCATTTCTTCGCCATGTGGGCACTCCATGACAAACTCTGGTGGCCAGTCTTTTTCTGCTAGAAGGATATCATAGCCTTTAGATAAGTTATCCCAAAAGAGACCCCTTATTTTCCTAGTTGTGTCCCCTTCTATACGTATTGTTATTTCGTATATTTTATGGGGCTTGCTAACTCTGGTGTCCGCAGTTTCCACCTGAATGTATTCATTCATGTCCACTGTCTCCAGAAGATTCATCAGGATCTTGCGAGCTATGGTCACTTCTGCTGCGCTGTCTAGCATTGTCTGGGCCCATTCCCCATTTTTCAGTTGTGTCCTCAGAATCCTCTGCATGTTTTATTTTAATACTAGCTACCTTCTTTTTTGGAAATTGTAATTTTTTACTTTGATGAGCAGGTTCCTTGTCTTTGGACTTGACGTGCTCTTCTTTGTGTTCTGACCGTCCTCTTCTTTCCGATTTCTGTGAGGAAGTCTGAAAAGATCGAGAGGGACGTGTATCAATATCTTGATATCTGTCAGGTTTTCTCAAATTATTCCTATTTCTAAGGTTGTATCTTTTTTCAGAGGGCACTCTGTGGGGAGACTTGCCTCCTCGTTCTGGAGATCTATCTCTCCGCTGAGGAGACCTTCCTCTAGACTGAAATTGTTTTTCTCTGGGAGTGGTTTGTTTATTACCCTCCCACCTCTTTTTCGGAGTATTGATGTTATTTTTAATAAAAGTTTTTTCAGGATTTTGAGTTAGTTGGGGTTTTAGTGGTTTCCCACCCAAACTATCTCTACCTAGTTCTTCATAGGATTTTTCTATGATTCTGGCAAGTTCAAAAGGTTGTTCTGCTATATCTGTTTCTTTCAATTTCTGGCGGATCGCCACAGATGCTGCTTCTCCTTTTATGTTGCCTAGTAATATAGCCGAGACTTGCCTAAAGTCTTTCAGTAATTTCATACCTAGAGTTAAAGCAGGTTCTGGACCGTATTCATTTTGAATTTGTCTTAGTACATCTGGTATTTCCGCCATAGACGGAACACCATGTGTTTTTGTGTAAATCGAAGCAAAGACTGTGCCCCAAGTGTCACGGTCCTCCACATGTGGTGTGATCCACATTGGAAGGCAGATAGTCAGAATTCTGTATTTCTCATTAGGAGTAGTATCAGGAAATACTGCCTCTATTTGAATGATTTTTGGAGCTAACCAGAACGGAATGTGTTCCCGTTTTGCGGGTATTTTGCCAATCGCTGATTGTATATTCTGTGGTGTGATTTGTGTTCCCCTGGTGAGGGGTGTGCTGTGGAATTTTTATTGCTGGTTGGACTGTTGAAGTCCGCATGACATATTGGACCAATTGTCTATGTATTTTAATTAGTTGTTTTAGCTGAACTAAAAGTTTTTGGTCTGACATTTTTTCAATGTCCGGATGTGGTGTGTAGCTGGCTAGAACCGGCCACGTGGCTCCTGGTCTACCTAGTGGACCGAGCCTGGTGATGTGATTTTGATGTTTTAGGGCACCATTAAACCAGAGCATGTGCTCTTGGTATGTTAGTGGAATTTCAACGTCCTCGAAAGGGGCGTATTCCTCTGGAGATTCCTCTATTTTGTAATAGTGGAAATCGTGTGTTACAGCATGTGCTGCTGGAAAGTGTATCCAGGAATAGAATACCTCTGTCTGCCGATATTCATGGGCCTCTACCACAAATATGACTGTACCACCTCTTGATATTACTCCATTTTCTATGAGTTTCATAATTATAGTTTTTTTTACATTTACCGGAATGATTATAGCATTCGGGTCTTCATTTTGGAGACTTGTGTCATCCGCTAGAAGTTGAGCTGCTATTCTAGCTCTCTCCTTTTCATCCTCACATTCCCCCATTTTACTGACAGAAAGTTTTTTGTTGCAGAGCAAGTTTCAAGGAAACAAAGATTAGGTGCACAATATTTTGGAACACTGTATCCTTCAAAGTTGACTAAACCAAAAACTAATACATAGGAATCTCTTCCTACTAAGTTCCGGCGGAAATTAACCCTTTACCCACTCCAGACGTCTATTGGAGTTTTTACGGGAAAAGGGGTCTGTGTGAAAAGCACAACTGAGTTACTCTAGTATCTTGCGTTAGATTATCGCCTTACCAAACGTTGGGCGCCATGTAGTGTAGTTCCTATATTCCCAATAGGCTCTGCGCATTGGAATAACATAAACGATAGTTTAGACGTAGGACTGAGGTCGACTAGGTCTCTAATGAATATGTTAGACTTAATTACGAATGCCAGCTAGCTCAGAGGTCACTAGAAACTTTCTCGAGTGAACAGGAAGGAGTTAACTTTCCTGAATAGACAAGAAGGGATTAGTTTCTGACAACCGCATAAACATGATAACTTTGCTCCCCCCAGAATAAGGAGTATAACAATAGACAGCTATTTCACTCAGTCAATCGTGCATGCTTAGTTTCACCAGGAGTGCAGAGAAATAGAGAGACGGGCGTTTTCAATAAAAGTTGTTATTTCTTGAGCAGTCCTCTTTCTCATGCAAGAGAAGTGAATTGACACAATTGCAATACTTGTCATAAAGTAAAGTGCGTACAGTAAAAGGAGTATTATGAAATAATACTGTAAAAGCAATGATATGGTTTCTGAGCCATATGATACTTAAAATGGATAAAATATATACATACATAAAATCATTGACTAAACGTGCTCAATTGGTGTTTCTAAAATACGCCTACCCCGGTGTACCTGACCTAAGCCTAATACGTGGGAAGGAGTAAGTAAGTTAAGATAGTTTTGCCAAGAATCTGCATCAAGAATTCTCTAAGGATCTAATCAGCTCCGTACCTTGTTTATAGAATGAAGGAGGTCTTGTATCTCTCTTTCAGGACTCGATCTCCCAGCAGCCTGCAAGGGTGACTGGAAGCACTGGAGCTGGATTTCTCGGCAGGAGAAAAGACAGCGTCTTTCTAAGTGCGTCAAATGGGAGGGTTGGCTTCCTTCAGCACTCGCATCAGCTGGGCGTCGGGCAAGTAGATAGCCGCTCTGCTCCAAACCACCGTGTATTTGCTTAAGGCAAATGCTGGTATATTTATACCTGGAAGGTGCAGAGTTTGACGTAAGGTTGGACATGAGACGTCACTAAGAACTTACAGTTCTTTCTGGACTCCAAGAGTTCTTGCACAAATCAAAACAAAAGCAGGGGGAATTCCCGGGCTGCTGGAGGCTTGGTTTGTTTAAAGAACGCGTTGTACTTTCTAGGAGTCTATCGGAGTAGCCTTGCCGTATTTGGACTGCATTGGCTGTGACTAAATATGGATATGATTCTTATGCCTTTATAAGGATATTATTTGTTATAACCACATAAGGGCATGGATCGGGACTATTTAAATAGGGTCCTAGATACATTTAGAACAGCAGGATTATCACAAGACCATATAACGTTTAGCGAATGAGTCCACCAGATTTAACTAGGCAAAAGTTCTTAAGCATTCTTAGTCAGCAAGGTATGCTGGGGGGGTCGATGCGCGCTTTGCGCTGGAGAAGCGACCCGTTGAAGATTGACGGACGACAGGGAAAACAAACATTGCGGACCCTGGATCCGATGTGAACTCGGTTTTGAGTTCAAGTGTACCTTGTCGTGGGTGTCCGAGGTGTTTCAGGCGTGGCCACTGGTGAGGGCGGACCCGGGACGGGGCCGACGGTTCTCCGAAGAATCTATCCGGCTCGAAGCCCCCTCGAGTTGCAAGGCGGGTGAGCGGGATGGTGGAAGATTGTGGCGATCTGGGGTCTGGAGCAGCTCACGAGGCGAGACGCCGTTCAGGCCTGCGGGGCATACTACTTCTTAGTACGCAGGGTCGTACCTGTGGATCTGTGGGGAGCGTTGCGTTCTCGGGCAGACAGGTGCAGCACCGGGCCTCCGGTACCAACGTACGGAAGGCCTTCTTGAGGTGCGACACGAGCCTTGGTATGCAGAAGGTGCAAACCGAGACAGTCGGGTACGTAGCGACGTACGGGCCGTCCGAGGCTATCAGATGCGCTCCGTGCAGATTCCGGCGGGAGAAGATGAGAGGTGCACAACGCGCTCCATAACAGGTGAGGTGACAGGAGAGCGGGCGGCCCGGCACTGAAGCGGAGAGCGACTCAAGCTTGAGCGGGGCTACTCGGCGGTGGTGCGACCAGGCTCCGAGCTGTCACAACCTTAGGAGGGGCGAAGGCACCCGAGTCACAACTCCGGCGAGGGAAGAGAACTTAAGGCCCAGCAGCAGATGGGCACCGGCAGAATTGAACCCAATGGTCCTGGGGCTCAGTTCAGGGGGCAAGCTCGAGATCAAGCCCTTGGAGATCGTTTCAGGTACAAGTCTTCAAAGTCCTCTCTAGTCTTTTCCTCTCCGTTCTCAGCAAGGCACCACTGCAGGCCAGTCCCTCAGGTTAGGGACAGGTTTCCTTCCTTCAGCTTCTCTTGGTCCTTCTAGTCAGGCAGAGGTTCGTCATGGTCAAAACAGGATTCGATTTGCTAGGAGCAGGGCTCCTATATTTATACTCAGTTTCTTTTGTCTTTGCAGGCCAGTGGGTCTGAGCCTGGTTCAACCCGGTTTTGGAGCACTCTGTTGACAGGAAGCTGCCGTCTTCTTTCAGGGTGCAGGGCAGGGACATCAGACGCTCCGCAGGAGGTGGAGCCAGCATTGTGGTGGTGGAGCACAACCCTATTCAGAGTCAAGGACTACTCCGCCCACCCATCCTGGTGTAAGTACTCTATTCCTCACCTGGAAGCCCAGATTGTCCCCTGGAATTCCCCCAGCACTGTCACTCACACAACCCAGAGAGCAGATACACATCCTGGCAGAGGCGGGCTGAAATAGTCAGGCGAGCAAATGCTAACTTTCTAAAAGTAGCATTTGCAAACACAGGATATTAAAATAAACCTTACTAAAGGAAGTATTTTATCATTCTGAGTTCAGGCATACTAAACTTGACGTGCCACCGTGTTCCCTGAGCCTGACTGGATTATAGCGTGTAATAATTCCGGCAGCCCATTCTGGCCTGTGAGAACAGACGGCCCTTCAATAGTGAAGAATAAAAAGGGCGTTAATTCACTATTAGGACATGCCACACACATCAGGGCTTGTCCTACCTTATGCTCACAATGCACCCTGCCCGTGGGCCTACCATAGGGGAGACTGATATGAAGTTAAGGGAAGGTTTAGGGATTGGCAAGTGTGGGCACTTGCGAAGTCAGCGTGACAGCACCAGACTGCATGCAGGTTCTGCAATGGCAGAACCTAGACACATCTTACGAGGCCACTTCTGTGGGTGGCGCAACCAGCGCTGCAGGCCCACTAGCAGCATTAGTATTTACAAGCCCTGGCACTCCTGGTGCACGTTACTGGGGACTGACAGTAAACCAAATAAGCCAATCATGGAAATCAATTGCATATACATTTTATACAGGGAGAGCATATGCACTTTAGCACTGGTCAGCAGTGGTAAAGTGCCCAGAGTCATTAAACCAACAAAAACAGGTCAGAGAGAATATTGGAGGAAGGCAATAAGTTCAGGGAGGACCCTGCCGAGAGCGCCAGATCCAACACTGTTTGACCACGAAGAACCTCTGCCCGACAAGAAGGACCTGGAAGAAGCTGTGAGGAGGAGTACTGTTCCTGACCTGGGGGACTGGCCTGCAGTGGGTGCTGAGAAAGTAGAGAAAAAGGACTGAAAGAGACTTTTGCTACTTGTGCTACAAACAATCTCCAAGGGCTTGTGGGTGAGCTTGCCCCCTGAACGGAGTTATGTTATGTTATGTTATGTTATATATGTTTATATAGCGCACGGCTGCCCCAGCCAAGGGGCGTCCCGGCGCTAGCTGTCTATGTCCAAAGGAGGCTGCTGAGAAGTAGACTGCAAGTGACACAACATAACTAACGGAAGTGGTGAGTTTTTAAAGCTTTTCTGAAGGATAAAAGATCCTTCATCCCACGAATCTGGGCTGGAAGATCATTCCAGAGCTTTGCTGCTAAATATCTGAATGAGCGGCCGCCCATCCAACTTAATTTAATGCAAGGTACAGTGGCCAGAGTCTGTCCTTCCGACCGTAGAGTGCGCCGAGGAACGTAAGGTAAGAGGAGAGGACATAACATGGGGGGGAAGCAAGTTTCAGGATTTTAAAAGCAAGGCATAAGGTTTTAAAATGAATCCTCTTTTCTACAGGGAGCTAATGTAGACTCTTAAGGGTAGTAGTGACAGATTTATGGCGAGGAAGGCCCGTCAAAGCTCTCGCAGCGGCATTTTGAACTCGCTGCAATCTGACTCTCTCCGCTACGTTAGCTCCTAGGAGCTAGCGTAGTTCAGCCGTGAGAGATTAGCTGATTGTACCACCATTTGGCGAGTGTGGTGATCAAAATATTTTAAAATGGGCCGTAGGTTTCGTAAAGAAACAAAGCAGGTGGCCGCGACTTTTTTAGTATGATAGACAAAGTTCAAGGTAGAGTCCACCCATACTCCTAGGCTTTTTACAACATTTTTGGGCACAGGTGGTTGACCCAGAGTCTCAGGCCACCAATTGTTACCCCAAGCCGTTGTGTCTTTGCCTAGCAGCAAGACCTCCGTCTTGCCGGCGTTGAGTTGGAGGTAATTTGAAGTCATCCAGCTGGTTATATCTGCGAGAGTCTGTTTAAAATTCTGCGCACTCAAGCCGCTCTCGTCTTTTAATGCTACCACCAGCTGGGTATCGTCGGCATAGGACACGAGTGAAAGCCTGCGTTTCCTGGCCAACTCAGCCAAAGGATGGACATAAACATTGAACAGGGTGGGGCTGAGAGCAGACCCCTGAGGTACTCCCTGTTCAACCGGACATATCTTAGAAAGATGCGGTGGGATGGAGACCCTGAAGGATCTATCTGACAAAAATGCCTTAAGCCAGCCAAGAGCCTGATCAGATACCCCTACTTCATCTAATCTGGACATCAGCACCTTGTGTGAAACCGTATCGAAGGCAGCACTGAGATCCAAAAGAATCAGTGCTGCCGTTCCTCCTGGGTCAAGTATGGTCCGAAGATGTTCAGTAACACTCAGGAGGGCGTTTCGGTGCTGTGTCCGGCCCGGAAGCCATGTTGAGACCTGTCTAGAATGGAGTTAGACACCAAAAAGTTGGTCAAGGTGGAATTAACATGAGCTTCCGCCACTTTGGCTGGCCAAGGAAGTAAAGAGATGGGTCTGAAGTTTTCAGGTAGATTAGGGTCAAGCGTGGGTTTCTTTATGATAGGAGAGACCCACGCTTGCTTCCAGCTGGCGGGAATACTGGCCGTAAGAAAAGACAGGTTGATAAAGTCTCTAAGAGGGCCTAGTATTACTTTGCCGGCCTCTCTGAATTGTTCAGGTTTCAGGGGTTCCGCAGGTGAGCCAGATTTAATTTTGTTACATAGTGTCAGAAGGTTTTCTTGACTGAGTGCCGGGATACTGGAAAGTTTGGGTCTATCAGGGTCTGTCATGGGGGTAGATTGAGATATAATAGGGAAGGAATAATAAATTTTCTTGATTTTTTCCGTAAAGACGGTGGCTAGGTTATCGCATAATGCGGGTGAGATGTTGGGTTTATTTACTGTTTTTTTGCACTGAGCTCTTTCTGGATTCTAAAAATAGTTTTGGAGGCATTCTGGCTGTTGTTAATCTCAGAAGCGTAGTATGCTGCTCTTATCCTACATATATTGGGATGGTAGCTTTTTTGTAGCTGGACTTAAACGTAGGATCGTAGTCCCTTCTCCATCTTTGTTCTGCTATTTTTAGCTCCTTTCTTTGTAAGATAAGCTCATCATTAAACCATGGACTGGATTCATGAGATCGTAACTTGATCAACTTTGCAGGGATCAGCGTATCTAAGGCTCTAATGATCCAGTCACATAGAATGTCATACCCTGAGTTAGGGTCCTCAATAAGAATAGGGGGGTCCATAGTGAGGAGGGCGTGGAATTCCTCAAGGCGTAGCTTTTTCCATGGTCTTTTCCTGACCTGCTGAGTGGGGTTAATGTACGAGTCGCCCCCAGTGGACAGTACCATGATCACTAGATAGTGGTCTGACCAAGTCATGGGAATTGGCGAATCTACATTCATATTGGTAAGGTTGGAGAAGATCGGGTCTAGGAGGTGCCCTCCACTGTGCATGGGACCACTTACCAGTTGGCAGAGCTGTAGGGCGGCTAAGTCAGCAATTAAGGTATTAATCTTATTATCGGTGGTAGTATCAAAATTGATATTTAGATCCCCGATAATAGAAAAATTAGCGGTTCCAAAAGCCAGGGAGCATACATTCTGGAGGAGAGATAATATAAAATTAGTGTCAGCTCCCGGAGGTCTGTAAATCAAAAGGCCCGCAAGGGTAAGTTGGGGATGGATTTTAATAGTGTATCTGGCGCATTCACAGTCTTCAATTTCTAACCTAGTGAAGGTGCAAATGAGATGGGATTTAGCCATCATCTGGAGTCCCAGGATTATTGGACTCCTCCTGCCTTCGCTGACAAATCTGCTGAACTTTGCCCTTCCTTATCGCTGGAGCCGCAATCCCCAGTGCGCCTCATCCCCTCCTTTGCCGTGACGCTTGTGCCTGGCCGCCCCCACAACGTGTGAGCCAGCTCTGCTTGAGCCGTTCCTTGCACCGTCCCGCTGGGCCGCCCGCACTCTGCTTCACTCTTCCTCACTTTTCGAGCCGCACTGCTCGCCTCGCCGCCCCCACTGCTGGAAGCCGAACGGAGTGCCTCACGAAGTCAAGGACGGCCCTTACGCATGATCCGTACCAGCCGCTTCACATCGCACTCGTGATCACCGGGGCAGCGCCGCACTAAGAGAGCCCGGCCGTACGCCTCGTACTGGCTGCCTCGTGCCGCGCCTGCCCGCATTGAATCAGCAGCTACGAACCGAAGGTACGGCTCGAACGCCGTGAACGCCGGAGGCAACCCGCATCGCCCACCCCGCTCCTCGAGGCCCACCTGCTCTACGCCTCGCACCGAAACGCCTACCAGAGCCTGGGACCGCCTCGCAGAGGAGCCGCCAGCATCTTTGTGTTGCCTGTACGTCCCGGACGCCGCATTCGAACCGGACTCCTCATCGCAGAAAAGGTACTGTCACTCAACGCTTACCACAGTGTGTACGCCACGGACCACGGAGTCCGCAACCCTAGTTTAATACCTTTTTGACATTGTTTTTCAATGGTAAGAGTCAGACAAGAGTGCGCAACATGCACAGGAACCACGAAGTACGCATTTTTAACAGAATCCTCATTTTATTGCTAAATAGTATTGTGGCCTCATTTTACAAACGTTATTTGAGTCTTGTGCTAAGCCTTATATAAAGATACTTATTTTTTTATACATAACTAGACTGGTGTCCATTTGTGGTGTGTCATTGAATTACTGTATGTGGTCATAAATGCTTAACCCATAACGCTCTGAAGTTTAGCCTTGTCTGCACGCGCCACACAACCTAGAGGGTGAGCAGGGGTTATTTTAAAGAGTAACAGCTAGATTCATCAAGCTTAATTGTGCTTGCAAAGGGCCAGATTCTGAGAATCTGGCCCTTTGCGAGTGCAATTTTTGCATTTGGGATTCATCATCCCAAATGCAAAATTCGCTAATAAAGAATTCGCACATTTGCGAGGAATTGCATTTAAGGAATCTCTATTTGAGATTCCTTAAATGCAATTCATGAACCATTTTGAAATTGCGAAATCGCAATTTAGGACCGCTATTTACCACAAAGTCAAACCTCGTGGTAAATAGCTAAAACTTAGAAAAATGCATTTAAATGCATTTTTCTAAGTTGCATGTTACACACACACATGTCCTTTGGACATGTGTGTACACAACATCAGTGTAAATTCACATTTCAGGGGTGCTATATGGACACCCCTGCACCCTTGAAATTGCATCCTTAGTTGCGATTAGCAAATTGCTAATCGCAAATAAGGAATAACTCCCCATTCATTCCTATGGGCCTTTAGCAATTTGTAATCGCAAATAAGGAATGTGTAGGAATCGCAATTTATTTAGCAATTCCTACATGAATCCCGTTTTGCAAGTCCTTAATAGCAATTCCTTATGAATCGGTATTACAGACTCGCAAAACGGCCCTTTGATCAATCTAGCTGTAAGTCCCTTGCCCTGACTAGAGGAGAGGGTCCCTGCTTGTCACAAGTATTCTCCTGTGCCAACCAGAGACCCCCAAATCTAACATTGGAGGCAGCAGTGAGGATTTCAAATTTGCATTTGTGATTAATATACTGTAATTGGTGAACACCACGTAGTGAGTTCAGACCAACAACGCAGCCACATACTTGTTAAATTTTGTTTTTACCAAGAGATCTCCCTTTTTTTTAAAGAAAAGTCATGCCTGTTCAGTCAATAGAGAGAAGGCAGCATCTGTAGTCTCTGACATTGAAGGAATAGAATGGGAAGAAGAGAGACTAGAGAGCTACTCCTTAGCCCAGCTGAAGGGCTTCTGCAAAAAGTTTAGAGTTTCACAGTCTGGATGTAAAAACAAAGCTCACTTCCAAAAGGCGCTGAGGGCCTGCTTTGAGTCAAGGGCACCTGAGAATAGAGTGGAAATTGAACCAGCAGAAAACATCCATGATTTTGGCAGAGACCTGTCCTGTGCTGGGCTCAGTTCGTCACACAAGCAATCAACATCTTGAGAACCTGTTTGTGATGAGTTTTTGCTATGGCCGTGCTAGCTCATCATAAGGGGTAATGAACTACAAGCACCATCTCTCCTTGCCGTGCTGCCTGCACGTTCCTAAAACACGCGGTCCCTTTAAAAGATCCAAGCTTGCTTGCGGCATGTAAACGTCACACGCCGTGCGAACAAGCGGAGAGAGAGTATCCCTACGAACAAGTAAGCGGAATCGGTCTTTATAGTTCATCCTAGCCTAATCTAATCCAATAAACAAGATATCTAATGTAATCTTTGGTATCTTCGGTTTAGCTAGAAATTGAACTGAACGAATTGAAAACGTGTTCAAACGAGTCCCAGACCGAAGAGCGGCCGGCGCCCTTCCATCTAAACAAGCCGCTCCGCCAAGGTCTAAGGTAGGTTCCATGTCCGTGGGGGTTTGCAACAATTTCGGCAGTGTGTGGAGAGAGCCTTAGTGACAGGTCTTCATTTATTTTTATGTCCAAATGCAGAATCTGTTTACTTGAGCGGCTACTTTCAGCGAAGGGGTCGAGAGTGCAGCATACAGGTATTTTTATATACCATTTAGAGAGTCTGAGAGAGTATTAAACTATGAATACAATACTGACACCAAATCCCATTATTATTATTATTATTTTCAGTCTTGGCAATCTCCAGTCCGTGTCCTGAGGAGAACCCATAACTACATTGTGGTTCGAAAAGCGTTGACCCCGAGCCTGGGAAACAGAAGAAGGGTGCAACTAGGGTTATCAAATATTACCACACTTTCTATCCCTAGGAGTGTAACCCCAGAAGCATTTATCTATTCTCTGGCTTAGTAAGACAGGCAGGCAGTATCTATGAACTGTTTTGTCCTCCTGGCTTCCTGTATATAATATGAAGGACTGGTGCCCAGTGAAGAAATTATTTGAGGCATTATATTTGTGTGTTTTTGGTGTTTCTTAACTCTCAGTATTGATTTTGTGTATATTGAACACTTGTATATATTGTATATTTTCATGTCTGTATGTATTCTTTACTGTCTGATGACTGTTCTTTTGATGACATGAAAATGTAATGGAAAAAACTTTCCTATAAAAAAGAAAAAAAGACTAAAATAAAATAATCGATCACCCAGAACTGTTTGGCTGGGTGTGATAAAACTTAGAAAGTAAACCTGTCTGGCTATTTTTTCTGTTTTGGTGAGCTGACCCATTGGCAGCAGGAAGGAGGCCCCTCCAGGGAGGAATTCTGCAGGGTGCAGAAAGAGTGTCCTTCTCTCATAGGTCTGCGGCAGCAGGCTGCAGACCAGGCCAACGGTGATCAATCTGGAACACATTTCATTTATTGGGAGAATGACCTCCTGTATTCAGAGCCTAAGGTTGCTGAACCTGGGTCAGCCCATGTGCTGGTGGCATCCCAGAGATTCAGGGCCTTCCTACTGGGGCTGGCTCACGATGTGCCATTGGCAGGGCATTTGGGGCAGGACAAGACATGAAAGGCTTGTCACCCACTTTTATTGGCCTCAAATGTACAAGATCTCAGATCCTCACTGTAGGACCTGCCAGACTTGCCAGGCAAGTGGAAAGAGTGAGAGGAAGCAGAAGGGTCCTCTCCAGCCATTCCCTGTAGTCAGTACCCTATTCCAGCGAGTGGGAATTGACATTGTGAGGCCACTTGACCCCAGGACAGCCATGGGCAACAGGTTCATCCTAGTCCTGGTGGACCATGCCACCCGGTACCCGGAAGACATCCCTCAGTGACGGCCCCCGTGATGGGACGTGCGCTGATGGGAATTTTCTCCAGAGTGGGATTCCCGCTACAGGTGGTGTCTGACCGGGGTACTAATTTCATCTCCAAGTATATGAAATCCCTTTGGCAAGAGTGTGGTGTAACCTACAAATTCACCACGCCTTACCACCCCCAAGGAAACGGGTTGGTTGAGAGATTCAACTGAACTCTGAAGGGCATGATTATGGATCTGGAAGAGCCCATGAGGCATAAGTGGGACGTCCTCTTGCCATGACTGCTCTTTGCTTACCATGAGGTACAACAGAAGTCTCTAGGGTCTAGCCCCTTTGAGCTCCTGTATGGCCACCCAGTGAGAGGACCTCTAAGTCTGGTCAAGGAAGGCTGGGAGCAATCTCCCAGGAAACCTCCCCAGAATGTATGTAGCTAGATGCTGGCCTTCAGGAACCAGACTAGGCGTTTCAGAGCACTTGCTGAGGCAAATCTGGAAGCCAGCCAGGAGGAGATGTAGCGGTGGTATGACCAGAATGCCACTCTGGTAGAGCTTCAGCCTGGACAGAAGGTGTGGGTCTTGGCCCCCGTGGAGCCTTGTGCGCTCCAGGATAACTGGACAGGCCCCTTTGATGTTGTGGAGCGCAAGAGTCCAGTTACCTATTTGGTGGACTTGCAATCTCCCGGGAACCCCTTGAGGGTCCTGCATGTCAACCGCCTTAAGCCCCTCTTGGAGAGGTCCGAAGTGGGCATGCTCTTGGCAACAGATGATGGAATGGAGGAGGAGACTGAGCCTCTTCCTGACCTCCTGGTAGCCAGAGAGGAAGATGGGTCAGTGTATGGAGTTAACCTCTCTCCCACCCTGACCCCTGAGCAACAGAATGACTGCCGCCAGTTGCTGGGGCAGCTCTCTGACCTGTCCTCCCTGGTTCCTAGTATCACTGACTGGTGCGTCCATGATGTGGATTGTTAGAACTGGGATTTCCGGTTGGCTAAGGCTTGCGCCAAAGCCAGGCAGAAACCACCACTCTAGTCAGGGCAAGGGAGGTACACGCCAAAGATAACCCCTGCTCACACTCTAGGTAACGTGACACGAGCAGTAAGGCTTATCCCAGAGGCAATGTAAGTTAAGTATTTGCGCACGCACCCACCAGCAACAACATCTTAGACCCCCCACAAAAGGAACACACACAAGGTTATACGTAAAACTAGCTTTTGTATTATACCAAACACATTAGATAAGAAACACACACTTTACAATGTGCCATAGGCATCGGCAGAATTTACAGGGGATTATGTACATGGGACAGGGCCACGTGGGCCACTGTCAGGAATAACCACTTTTAGAACTAGCACTTGGTAGAATTAGCACTTTGTAGGAATAACACTTAGCACATATAATAACTGTAGCACCAAATAACAAATGTAGCACACAATCAGTAACCACTGGTAAAAGGTAAGTACCACCTACGCAATCCTAAACACTTTAGGCAAATATCATGCAGGGAACCATGAACTCTCTAGTAGAACCTATACTAGGAAAAACAACCTCCTAAGCATAAACATATGTCTAGAGGTATCAGAACAGGGTGCGCAAAACATTCTACACACAGTACATTTCCTAGCACCCTAAGAAGCACATAAATCACATTTAGTGCAAAAATCACATTAAAGTCCAGGTTGCGCCACTGCGCCAAAACTTAAACATAGCAGCTGCCCTCTACTTGCTTGGCAGCTGAGGACAAGAACAGGGCCTAAACGCTGCAGTTGGCACTAAGTGCTGCACAGCTGGGGAAACCAAAGTAGGGATGAAGGAGTGCGACTCACTCCTGAGTCCAAAGTACATGTCCCTAGGAAGGAAAACCTAAACGGTACAGCTGCCCACTACTTGCTGGGCAGCTGGGATCACAAAACTGCGACAGGGGCCCTTCCTAGCCCTTCAGAACAAAACTGCGCCAACTGTTGGAGCCCTCTGGCTCTAGAAATACATGTTGGGCATACGGTGGAGCCCTCTAGGCTCTGAAATCAGCTATGCCCCTTGGAGCACTCTGGCTCCTAAACGAATTATGCGCAATCCAGAAAAAGAACTGTCCCCCAACGGTGGAGCCCTCTGGCTCTAGGACAACAGGGGCCCTCAGGGGCAAGAACACGGGCCCCTCTGGCCCTCGGGACCCCCACTGGGGCTTTTGGGATCATTGGGGCCATTGTTGGAGCCCCGCATGGCTCTGAGGGACACGGGCCCCTGGGACCCCCACGGTGCCCTTGAAACTACCATAGAGCCATTGGTGGAGCGGCCCGCTGCCATATGGGGCTGCTCTGAAGAAGGGCACCACTCTGGCACCTGGGGAGCACATGTGGCCTTGCACCCCCCCTGCCCGAGCCGTCTCAACTTACCGGCTCTCGGCGTGGGGGGAGGCTCTTTTCGTCGGGCAGTGGGGCAGGCACCGGCAATGTGCCTCGAGCCCCTCCGCTTCTCTGGAACCCTCGGTGACGCCTGCGGGGCTCTTCCTCGCTTCTGGGGTCCCGCCTTCGCAAAGATGCCATGCCTTACGCGGTCCTCTTTCCTCATGGGCCGGGACTTCGTGTAGAGCCCTCGAGGCTCCGGGTAGCTTTTCCTTCGCGGGCAGCATCCCCGGTCTCTCTCTCCCTACGGGAGACCGGCAAAGCGGGCATGGCTTCCCCCAGGCAGGGGGGAAGCGGAAGTGAGTCAATCCAGGCCCCGCCCACAGTCAGGCGGGCACAGGCCTGACTTCCAGTTTTGCCACGGCGGCGGCTTCTCGTGTCAGGGGCTATAATGAGGGGTGGGCTCCCTCGGTAGAAAAAGTAAATAGCGGGGTGGGCACCCGCGGTGATAACCACAAAAATAAGCGGGGTGGCACCCGCGCTTAGTTAAATCTAAATACGGGCAAAGCGCAGGGTGGGCACCTGCGAGGTACACAAGGGCAGGAGCGCTTCCCCCAGAGGAAATACAACAGCGCTCTGCCTATAAATGCAAAATTAAGCACTCACCAGGTGCTAGGGGGCACAGAGTCCACCAGGCCCCCACGGAATGACCCCCCAGGAAAGAAAAGGGCCCAGCAACAGGCAGGACATCACAGGACAAGGCTTCCAGGGCCAGGAAGAAGGGTCCACAAGAAGTCCATCAGCAATCCAGGGGCTGGGCAGGGCCCATGGAGGCAAGCCTTCCCCTGGGCCCCAGCAGCAGCACGCCCCTGGTAGATTCTAGTCAGGAAAACAAGAACATTGAACATGAGGTCACAGCCTCATTTTATACACAAAATCCCTTTGTCTCTAGAGTGCAGGGTGGGGGAAAACCAGACGCAGCTGGTTCTGGAGCAGTTTGTTTTGCTCAGCCCCTCTTCCCATTCACAGGACAGGCTAGGGTCATCAGTCGCACCACAGGGGGTGGAGCCAGCATTGTGGAGGGAAAGCCCAGCCCTATTCAGGTCCCAGGTGCAGCCCCTCCCTGCCATCAACATGCAGATCTCCCCATTCCCCACCGGGTCAGACCCATCCTGACTTCTGGAGCCAGGCCCACCAGTCAGCTTCAGCCTATCACAAGACAGACAGCCAATTCACATTTACTGCACAGGCAGGCCAACTTCTAGAAGTGGCACTTCCACACTAGACACATTAAAGCTGCACACATCATCGCGCAGCATTTAATCACACGAGTCCGCACATACCAAACTCAACCTTGCACTCCCCATGTATCAGGAATTACCATGGACACACATATCCCCCATGCATTCCTATGGGAGGGCAGGCCAATCTCACACACGCACTCAGAGAGCGCATGCACGTTACACTGCGCCACAATGCTAAAGTGCACAAAGACCAGAAATCACTATAATGATGTAACATTAAAAGGCAAAAAGTTCAGGGATGAACCTGCCAGAAAGGCCAAATCCAACATGGATACAGGAGACAGTTTACCTATGAAGCACAAGGCTTACAGGGTGACTGGCAGGGTCAGGGTCTGCATCAAAGAGGAGGTCTCAAAGATGCTTGCTCTTGGGGTGATTGAGTCCTCCAGCAGTCCTTGGGCCAGCCCAGTGCTCTTCGTCCCGAAGGATGCAGCGCCGGGTGCCACACCCGAACTCTGGTTCTGTGTGGACTCAATTCAGTCACGAAGACTGACGCTCACCCCATCTCCAGAGCTGATGAGCTCATCGATCGGTTAGGGACTGCACAGTACCTCAGCACGGTTGACTTGACGTCTGGGTATTGGCAGATTGCCCTGACTTTTGGGGCCAAAGAGAGGTCAGCATTCTCCACACCAGATGGGCATTTCCAGTTCCGGATTATGCCATTTGGGATGAAGAATGCCCCTGCCACCTTTCAGAGGTTGGTCAACCAGGTGTTGGTTGGGCTGGATGAGTTCAGTGCCGCCTACCTGGATGACATCGCAGTGTTCAGTGTCACATGGGAAGAACATCTGCGCCACCTCTGGGAAGTGTTGATGGCCCTGCGCAAGGCAGGCCTCACGATCAAGGCGAGTAAGTGCCAGATCGGGCAGGTTTCCGTGGTGTACTTAGGACACCTAGTGGGGAGCGGCCAGGTGACGCCCTTCCAACCCAAGATTGAAACCATCCTGCTTGGGAACCCTCAAAGACCCAGACAGAGGTGAGGACCTTTTTAGGACTCACAGGGTACTACAGTAGGTTTGTCAAGGGTTATGGCAACATTGTTGCACCCTTGACAGAGCTGACTTCCAAGAAGCAGCCCAATCAAGTGATTTGGACTGACACCTGTCAGAAAGCGTTTGAGACCCTGAAAACTGCTATGTGCACGGCGCCCGTGCTCCTGGCACCCAACTTCTCCAAAGACTTCCTTGTGCAGACAGACGCTTCAGAGCATGGTGTAGGGGCTGTTCACTCACAGATGACTGAGTAGGGCTTTGACCAACCCGTAGCCTTCATCAATAGGCGGTTACTTCCAAGGGAACAGAGGTGGAGTGCAATTGAGCGTGAGGCTTTTGCTGTGGTCTGGGCACTAAAGAAGCTAAGACCCTACCTGTTTGGGACTCACTTCCGGGATCAGACAGAGCACAGGCCCCTCAGATGGTTGATGCAAATGAGGGGTGAGAATCCAAAGCTGTTGAGGTGGTCCATTTACCTACAGGGTATAGAATTCACGCTGGAACATCGCCCTGGTACAGATCACGCCAATGCTGACGGTCTGTCCAGATTTTTCCACCTTAGTGATGAGAACTCCCTGGGGTAGGGTAGTTCTCACCACATTTCAGCTGGAGGGGCCACTTGTTAGACCTAGCACCATTGGCGTGGGTCTCCCTTCCATTTTTGTTACTGTTGCCTCATGTGTTTTGCTGATGTTAGCTGCTCAGAGCACTGTGCCACTGCCAATCACTGCCACAGTGCAAGTGCTCCCTGTATAAAGTGTATATGTTGATTGGTTTCCATGATTGACTTATTTGGTTTACTGTCAGACCCCAGTAAAGTGCACCAGGAGTGCCCAGGGCGTGTAAATCCAAATGCTGCTAGTGGGCCTGCAGCACTGGTTGTGCCACCCACAGAAGCAGCCCTGTAAAATGTCTTCCCATGTAGAACCTGCATGCAGTCTGGTACTGTCATGCTGACTGGGCAAGTGCACCCACCTGCCAGTTCCTAAACCTTCCCTTAACTTCATATTAGTTACCCCTATGGTAGGCCCAAGGGCAGGGTGCATTGAAAGCATAAGAAAGGACAAGCCCTGATGTGTGTGGCATGTCCTAATAGTGAATTACAGCCATTTTCGTTTTTCACTATTGTAAGGCTACCTGTTCTCATAGGCCAGAATGGGCTGTTGGAATTGTTACATTCTACATTCCTAACAGACTCAGGGAACATGATAGAAATTCGAGTTTAGTATGCCTGAACTCAGAATAATAAAATAAATATTTTAGTAAAGTTTCTTTTAATGTTCTGTGTTTGCAAATACTACTTTAAGAAAGTTGGTATTTGCTTGCCTAACCATTTCAGCCCGCCTCTGCTCTGATGTGTATCTGCTGTCTCGTTTCTGTGTGTGACAGCGCTGGGGAATTCCAGGAGACAGGCTGGGGCTGCCAGGTGGTGAATAGGAAGATGACAACCAGATGGGTGGGAAGAGTGCACCTAGGTTCTGAACAGGGCTCTGCTCTGCCACCACAATGTTGGCTCCACCCCCTGTGGAGTTTCTGAGGTCTCTGCCCTGCACCTTGTAAAGAGAGAGAAAAAACTGTCAACAGAGTACTCCTGGACTGTACTTGTCACCACAATGCTGGCTCCACCTCCTGCGGAGCGTCTGATGTCTCTGCCCTGCACACTGAATGCAGAAGCCTGCATCCTATCAACAAAGTGCTCAGAAACTGGACTTAACTAGGCAAAGGCCCCCTGGCCTGAAAGAAGAAAAGAAATGCAGTATAAGTAAAGGAGCCCTGCTCCTAAGAAATCAGATCCTGTTTGACCACGAAGAACCTCTGCCTGACGAGAAGGACCTGGAAGAAGCTGTGAGGAGGAGTACTGTCCCTGACCTGGGGGACTGGCCTGCAGTGGGTGCCTTGCTGAGAAAGGAGAGAAAAAGGACTGAAAGAGACTTTTGCTACTTGTGCTTCAAACAATCTCCAAGGGCTTGTGGGTGAGCTTTCCCCCTGAACGGAGTCCCAGGATTATTGGACTCCTCCTGCCTTAACTGACAAATCTGCTGAACTTTGCCCTTCCTTATCACCGGAGCCGCGATCCCCAGTGCGCCTCGTCCCCTCCTTTGCCGTGACGCTTGTGCCTGGCCGCCCCCGCACCGTGTGAGCCCGCTCTGCTTTGAGCCGTTCCTTGCACCGTCCCACTAGGCCGCCCTCAATCTGCCTCACTCTTCCTCCCTTTTCGAGCCGCACTGCTCGCCTCGCTGCCCCCGCTGCTGGCATCCGAACGGAGTGCCTCACAAAGTCAAGGACGGCCCGTATGCACGAATCGTACCAGCCACCTCACATCACACTCGTGATCACCGGGGCCGTGCCGCACTAAGAGAGCCCAGCCATACGCCTCTTACTGGCTGCCTCGTGCCGCGCCTGCCCGCCTTGAATCAGCAGCTACGGACCGAAAGTACGGCTCGAACGCCGTGAACGCCGGAGGCAATCTGCATCGCCCGCCCCGCTCCTTAAGGCCCCCCTGCTCTACGCCTCGCACCGAGACGCCTACCAGAGCCTGGGTCCGCCTCGCAGAGGAGCCGCCAGCATCTTTGTGTTGCCTGCACGTCCCGGACGCCACATTCGAACCGGACTCCTCATTGCAGAAAAGGTATTGTCACTCAACGCGTACCACAGTGTGTACGCCACGGACCACGGAGTCCGCAACGCTGGTTTAATACCTTTTTGACATTGTTTTTCAATGGTAAGAGTAGGACAAGAGTGCGCAACGCACACAGGAACCAAGAATTACGATTTTTTAACAGAATCCTCATTTTATTGCTAAATAGTAATTGTGCCCTCATTTTAGAAACGTTATTTGAGTCTTGTGCTAAGCCTTATATAAAGATACTCATTTTTTTATACAAAACTAGACTGGTGTCCATTTGTGGGGTGTCATTGAATTACTGTATGTGGTCTAAATGCTTAACCCATAACGCTCTGAAGTTTAGCCTTGTCTGCTCGCGCCACGCAACCTAGAGGGTGAGCAGGGGTTATTTTAAAGAGTTGGGGCTAGATGTAGGTAAATAATTTTTACCGATTCTAAAATATCGAATTTTACCGATTCGGTATTTTAGAATCGGTAAATCTGATGTAGGTAAATTCTCGGTATTTTTTACAGAATCGGTAAGATTCGGTAATTACCGAATCGGTATTTACCGATTCGGTAATTGCCATTCATTCCTCTGGGCCTGGAGGGCCATAGGAATGAATGTCAATTACCGAATTGGTAATTACCGATTTGGTAAATACCGAATAATTCAAGGGTGGCAGGGTGGCACTTTGACACCCTGTTGCACCCCCAAGGGAATGTATGTGTGCCACATGGCACAGGTGTACATGCACAGATTTGCATATACACAGGTATTCGTTATTTACCACCAATTATTAGTTGGTGGTAAATAACGAATCCTTAAAGCCCTGTGACACTGTTTACAGTGCCACCTACATCTTAAAATACAGATTCGGTAATTTTACCAAATCGGTATTTTAAGATGCCCTACATCTCGGTACCCAAATACCGGTCGGTAACGGCCGAATATCGGTATTTTCGGCCGTTACCAACCGGTATTTGGATACCTACATCTGGCCCTAAGTCCCTTGCCCTGACTAGAGGAGAGGGTCCCTGCTTGTCACAAGTACTCACCTGTGCCAACCAGAGACCCCCAAATCTAACATTGGAGGCAGCAGTGAGGATTTCAAATTTGCATTTGTGATTAATATACAGTAATTGGTGAACACCACGTAGTGAGTTCAGACCAATAACGCAGCCACATACTTGTTGATTTTTGTTTTTGCCAAGAGATCTCCCTTTTTTTTTCAAGAAAAGTCATGCCTGATTCAGTCAATGGAGAAAAGGAAGCGTCTGTAGTTTCTGACATTGAAGGAATAAAATGGGAAGAAGAGAGACTAGAGAGCTACTCCTTAGCCCAGCTGAAGGGCTTCTGCAAAAAGTTTAGAGTTTCACAGTCTGGATGTAAAAACAAAGCTCACTTCCAAAAGGCGGTAAGGGCCTGGATTGAGTCAAGGGCACCTGAGAATTGAGTGGAAATTGAACAAGCAGAAAACATCCATGATTTTGGCAGAGTCCTGTCGCCAGAGGAGTCGGCAGACAGGAAGGAAACCCGGGCACATGCAATGGAGATGGCAAAACTAAATGGTCAGCTGGAGATGGAAAGCAAAAGGCTGGATATGGAAGAAAGAAACATTTTCAAATGGAGCATGAAATGAAGTTGAGGGAGCTGGAGCTGAAAGCTAAAAGTATGGAAACTACTCCCTCTGGTGGCAGCGCATTGCCAGTGCAGGTAGAATCAAGGGTGTACATGCCAAAGGATGTGGTGAAAGAATGTTTTAAGAATGATGACATGGGGCAGTGGTTTAAGGCCTATGAGGTATCCATGTCTTCCCACCGAGTCCCTGAGAGAGATTGGGGAGCAGGGTTGTGGGGGCGGTTCCTTATTGAGGGGCGGGACACACTGCTAGATTTGCCCTCTGAAGTTTATAATTCTTACCCACACATGAAGGAAGCTTTGATGACCAGGTATGCGTTAACTCCTGAATTGTACAGACAGAGGTTCAGGGGTTGTGCAAATATTCCTAACAGTACGTATGTTGAGTATGTAACTTTTTTCTGCAGCGCACTAGATGGTTGGTTGAAGGGTAGCAAAGTTAATGATTTTCAAGGTCTCTTTGATTTAATTGCATGGGAGCACTTATCTTGTAATTGTTTTTCTGAGCTAAGCCAGCACCTGATTGATAGCAAGCTGACTAACCCTAGGAAGCTCGCTGAGGAGGCGGACTGCAGGGTCAGCACCAGGGTCCACAAGGGTCAAGTGGGAGACTCCTCCAAGGGTGGGCAGGGTCCCCAGCAGAGGAGTGAGGGGGACAAGGGCAAACAGAGGGAGTTTCAGAAGAGGCCCCAAAGTAATCCCCAAGGGAACCAAGGGAAAGGTTCTCAGCCTCCCCCACCCCAGAAACTGACCGGGGCCCCGACAGGTACCCCTGTTCAAAGAGGGCCCCTAAAGTGTTACAAATGTGGTGAACTGGGGCATTTTGCCAATGATCCCAAGTGTTGCCTGTTTGGTAAACCAGCACCCACTGGTGCTCAGCCCCGGCAGATGGCTAGTGTAGCCTTTGAGTGGGAGGTAGAAGTCCAAGGTGGGTGGGATCCTGTTCAGATGACCCTGGTCTTGTTAGGAGACAGTGAGATGGTCCCTGAGAACCAACTGCCCTCTAACACTAAGACATATGGGCAGTGGGTGACCATCAATGGCCAAAGGGTGGAGGCTCTTAGAGATACAGGAGCCAGTGTGACTGCTGTCAAGCAGCACCTTGTGTCTCAAGAGCAGGTTGTCCCCCATGCATACTGCCGGGTTGTCAACGCTGACAACACAGAGAGTTGTTGTCTAATGGCTCAGGTTCCCTTTGAGTGGGGGGGGTCTCTGGTACTCTTCGAGTAGCTGTGAGAACTGTCATGCCTGTAGACTGTTTGTTAGGGAATGACTTGGAAAGTTCACCTTGGGAAAAGGTGAAGAAAAGTGCTCACCTAAGGATGGTGGGTCTGCCTGACTGGGCGTGCATGACCACCAGTCAATGGCAGCCAGTAGGGGTGCTCAAGAGGTCCTGGAGCCTGAGGGAGAGGCCCAGGAACCAGCCTTAGAGAGAAGGCGCAGGAGGTGCAGGAAACCGGCCACTGAAGTTCCCACAGCCCAGGAGGAAGCAGACCTTGAGGGGGATAGCCTGGAGCCTACCGGGGAACAGATAGCTGAACTGGGGGACCTGGCTGAGCTGACCCATTGGTAGCAGGAAGGAGGCCCCTCCAGGGAGGAATTCTGCAGGGCGCAGAAAGAGTGTCCTTCTCTCATAGGTCTGCGGCAGCAGGCTGCAGACCAGGCCAATGGTGATCAGTCTGGAACACATTTCATTTATTGGGAGAATGACCTCCTGTATTCAGAGCCTAAGGTTGCTGAACCTGGGTCAGCCCATGCGCTGGTGATACCCCAGAGATTCAGGGCCTTCCTGCTGGGGCTGGCTCACGATATGACATTGGCAGGGCATTTGGGGTAGGACAAAACCTATGAAAGGCTTGTCACCCACTTTTATTGGCCTTAAATCCCCAAGAACTTAGATCCTCACTGTAGGGCCTGCCAGACTTGCAAGGCAAGTGGAAAGAGTGGGAGGAAGCAGAAGGCTCCTCTCCAGCCATTCCCTGTAGTCTGTACCGTATTCCAGCGAGTGGGAATTGACATTGTGGGGCCACTGGACCCCAGGACAGCCATGGGCAACAGGTTCATCCTGTTCCTGGTGGACCATGCCACCCTTTACCCGGAAGCCATCCCTCTGAGGACAGTGACGGCCCACGTGGTGGGACGTGCGCTGATGGGAATTTTCTCCAGAGTGGGATTCCCTCTAGAGGTGGTGTCTGACCGGGGTACTAATTTCATCTCCAAGTATATGAAATCCCTTTGGCAAGAGTGTGGTGTAACCTACAAATTCACCATGCCTTATAACTAAGCATGGGCGGATCTAGCGGATCTCGCGTACGCGAACTTGCGGATTTACGGATTCGCAATCCGCGAAGATCCGCGAACTCTAGCGGATTTGCGGATTTTTCCGTTTTTTGTGTTGGCGCGTGTTCGCGCCGATTTTGGGACAAGTTCGCAATTGCGAACTTACTTTTCGGCTCGCAACGGCCGCGACTATGTTGTTTCTACGTCTGGTTTATCATCACAGGTTCACAGCACCCTCTGTTTCACCACTGCAACCCTCTGGGACACCCATGCCACCCTCTGGTACATCCTCACTGGCACCTATTAGGTTTATTTATCACTGTAGATTATGGTGGTTGAAAAAAGCAAGCACACCTGCCCTTCTTCAACTGCCATCAATTAATTTGTGTTTCATTAATGTGTCAGTAATTTTGAAAGTTCCAGTCTGGCTGGCACCTGCTTCCTTCCTTATCTGTAATTTGCTTTTTGTTGCAGTGAAATTTTTTTTTCACAGGACCTTTATGGTGCTATTCTATGAGCCTGCTGTTTGGGTCATAGCAGGGTCATAGAATAGTTGCAAACTCTGGAGGGGCCCATCAGGAAGCACTACCTTGAATGTTACTAATGTTAAGTTTGAACTTTTGCACCTGCTCATTGCTTTCAGTTTAGCTAAAATCGTTTTTTCTGCAATTTCGCGCGTTTTTTGGGGCGCGAATCCGTGCGAGATCGATTTCGGAAGCCGCGAATACGTGCGAATACAAAATTGTTTTTGTTGCGACGTGTATGTTCGCGTGATCTTGCGCGTGTTCGCAAGGCGCTTCTAGCTATACGTTTGCCAAGTTACCCTATCGGTCGTACACGGGCGCGGCCATCTTGTTGGCGTGACGTAATTCCGTTTCCGCCCGCTATGTGTAATCTCGCAAAGTGTGCTGCTCGCTAGTACAATTTCGCGCGTACTCGCAAGGAAAATCTCGCGCGAACTTACCCACGCGGTCGTGAACGGGCGCGGCCATCTTGTTTCTCATTCATTGCTATGGTTCTGGGCATGCTTTCTCTATCCTCTCTCAATCTCTGCCATCCTTTGCTTGTTTGAAGTTTTTTTGATCTAATTTTACTTATTATCTATCCCTCTATTTTTCTACCTCTATATTTTTGTGTTTTCTGCAGCTTTTAGTTACTTTTAAACTACTTTTTTAAACTCTTTTCTTTTCTTCTTCACTATTCTATTTCTTCTTTATCATTTAAGTTTATTTCTGCCCAGACCATGGTAAAGGGAGCCGGGAAGCACCCTGAGAAGGGGAAGGGTCCCGCACCCCGTGCCCGGCTCCCGTGCGGGCGTTTAAGGGGGGAGCAAGTGGTCCCGAGGGAGATCTTCAGCGCGGAGGAAGTGGCGGCACTGATCTTCCACGTCCAGCGCCGCCTCCCCAAGACGATCCTGGGAGGCGGCAAGATCGCGACCGGCTATGGCATCCGGGAGCGTCGCAAGCGGTGGGAGAAGGTGTGCCGGGCCATGTACAAGATCTCTGGGGTCCGGCGCACATATAACCAGGCCACCCACCGCTGGACCGATGTCATGGACCGGGAGCGGGACTTGCTGGACGCGCTCGGCGTAGAGGTCCCCGGGCTTGGTGAGTAGTAGTAGTAGTACATTTACTACTCTGTTTTATCCTGCTCTGTTATTTGCAAATCTTTGTTCTTTACCAAGAGCAATAATGCTGCCGATTACATTGAGGTAAATTATATTTCAAAATCTTCTATGCATTTCAGGTGCACTGCTCTCCTTCTCAGTAGCCTTGCTTGCTACTATGCTTCTTTGTTTTGTATGTTGTGTTCAGAAGCATTTCATTGGCCTGAGAAATTATGTATGAGTGTACTGTAAAGAAAAGAACTGCGTAATGCTAGACAGTAAGGGTCATATTTTCAATTACCGGCGCATCCCTGCAAAGTAGCAGGGATGCGGCAGTAATTGTGTGCCATGCCACCACCACCCATTGGCCCAAAACGTCACAGAAGCCTTACGCATCTGTGCCGTAAAGGCAGCGCATTGCTGGAGTTGCGTGGCAACGATGGCGCTGCTCCAGCAATGCTCTGGGGTACCCTATCTCCCCAATGCTGCATCAAGCCGTACGTCGGCTTCAAGCGCGCAGGGTTTGAGTCATGCATCATTGTCCTAAAAGTGACTGATTGACATCTTGTAGATTTCCCTCAGCCACTTTTAGGATTCGTTCCTGCGCAGGTACGCCCTCCCTTGCGCCGGAACGCCCCCTGATGGCGCAGGGCTTTACAACGTGATGCATCGCCCATATGCCCATATGTGTTTTTTTTTTTAATATATACGCCGCACCAACACCATGGCGAGTCTTTTGTTCCGCCGCTGCGTCAGAAAAGGCACGCAACAATGGAGGAAAATCAGCCGCAACTTCCGCAAGGGACTTCTAAATCAGCCCCAACAGACTGAAGTCCAGTCCTTCCTTTAGACAGTCACATGGCTATAAGAAGAAATAGTGGCGGTGGTGGCGGGTGGATTGATAGTTTGAGTATTCACTGATCTGCAAGCAGGATGGACTTTGTCTGTCACGTGTTGCGCACTGCTGCCTGCAGTGCCAGGCCTAGGCAAACCTCTTTAGTAGTCTGTTTATTGAGTTACATAGGAACTTTCTAAGTCAACGTTCCGCAAATCAGGCAATACGAATAACGTAGTATACCACATGAGATAGATCCCGTGGAATAGTTGTCTATCTATTTGCTATTTTTCCAAAATATGTTGTTATTGTTCTTTTGAAATGTTTGATTTGGTTGAAAAATCTCATCCATGTTTTCTGGTTTTTCTTTCTTTCATGTTGTACATCAGCTCCCCCCAAGGGCAAGAGGACACAGGAGGAGGGTGCTGAGGATGCAGGCCAGGATCGGGCAGGCGAGGGCTCCTTTGCTGGCCCCAGTAAGTTTACATTTTAATAAACAGTACCTATTTTTTCCTAGCGTTCCTCATTCGATTTTTTCTAAATCGTCTTTGATCTTCTTGTAGACTGGATATAAATTCTTATCCTGCCTCGAATATGACTCCCTGTGGTATTACTAGACTATTCTTATTAGTCTGTCTGTGTAGCTAACTAAGATTGGACATTTGGCAATTCCATTGGACTCCCATTATATTCAGCAATACCTCTATGCACTGTCTCCTTACTGACTAGATAGTGTGGCAGAGTCATTCAGCTCCCGAAGTCACCGATTATAGATCCCCAATGATCTCTAGATTATCGTACGCAGGACAAGAGAGTAGTACGGAGTCACAGCACAGTCAAGAAGTGTCAGAGGCACTCATGCTTGCAAAAATTCCAAAACCTTTAGCTCATCCACTCTAGTCTAGAGGAACAAAAACCACAGAGTCTATTTAAGTTTAAAAGCTTTATTAAAAGTAAACACATTTATTAAAATCTACTTTGTCATAAAACTATTTAACTGTAAACGGAAAAGTGGTTAGTGCTGACGATTAATTGGACACATTTCTTGTGGTCGAGCCGAACTCTCACCTGGTTTGAACTTGATCCTGGTCGTGTTCTTAGGACTCAGGAGTCAAGCTTCTGTCTGTTAGGAGAAAACGTGGTGCGTGTTAAAAATCAAAAGCAAGCATTCATCAGTTGTGCATAAAAGTGCAGCAAGACAACAGCCTTCCCTGGAAAATGGGACATTTTTACTATGGAGTAGACAGTCACAAATTATTACATTGTATTCTGTTTTTTTAACATTTCTCCTAGACCAAATATTATATAGTAGTGAGTGGTGTATTCTAACATTCTTAAATGTACTTTGTAGGTGTAACATCTGGTGACGGGGCCAGCGCGGAGGTGGCTGTGTTGGACCAGGACTCGGAGGCCTCTGGGGAGGAGGCGGCGGTAGAAGAGCTGGCGGACGTTCCTGTGGGGGATCAAACGGTGGTGGCGGAAACAGGTAAGCTATATATTCCTTACTTATTGAGATTGAAGACTGCATAGTGTGCTTTCTGCACGGGTGTATTACAATTACAAATCAACCAGGTAGTAGCCTCCTCGAAATGTACTTCGACTTAGCTGTGAAGTTTTTGGTGAGAAGAATCCCAATAAGTTCTTAGACGAACGTGATGGATGGGATGAACGAAAAGCGAAAGAAGGGTGTAAGTAAGTGGGACGCGAACTTGTATGATGGCTGGCAAAGAAGAACGATATGTGTTTGCTTGGCCCCCGAGGTGGCTGGGAAGGAAAGAATATGGTATGGTGCATGGCTGGGTCAATGATGAAGCAAGGATGGGTGGAAGGACAGCAGCCTGGGTGGGTGAAACAGAAACTGTATGTGTGCGTATACTTTGACTGAATGGATGCCTGGAGCATGGTATTCTCTGACTCTTAGATAGCACATGTGTATCTAGAGAGAGTAGATGGTCGCCAGGTGAAGTAAGTGTTACCTTGAAGAGCATGTACCACCGCACCCGCACGTCCGTTCCAGTGCAGGGAAGGCAAGGAAAAGAAATTGTAAATGTGTCCAATACTACCATGAATAGTAGCAGTACTTTGTATTGCGTTTGCATTCACAGCATATATCTGGTTATTACGGTGGACACTCCGTACCTCTCTTAATAACTTTAGTTTACTTGTAGTACGTCATTCATGTGTGGGTGTATCACTGTTCACTCAATATTAAGCAAAGCACCTAAAGTCATCTCATCTGTCATTAAATACGTCCCATGTGAAGTGATAGATAATCAAATTAGTTAGCTTCTTCAGTTTCCTTTTCTAGTACTCATTTGCACTGTAGGGTGAAAGGTAAATTAATTAAGCAGTAGCCCTTGTAACAGAGTATTCTCAGTGCCACCCGTAATAGAAAAGTAATAGCTTCACCACCTGCATGTACTGGACCGGTACAGTAACGCAAGTCTGTCTCACTCATCATGGTGTGCAACTTTTTTTCTCGGGTGCAAGTTCACTGTGCTGTGTCCATGTCATTCTGCCGGCTTGCATAAGATAACGTACCCATTTCCCTAAACAAGAGAGAAGAAGAAGAATAAGACTGGTGTACTGTCATAGTCGACTGTAATGGAAGTCCATAGTGGTCGTAGAATTAGTTCATTAAACTACCACTACTGTTAGAGCAAGGATGCAGAAGTGGGAGGTTACATAGATACTGTCCTCAATAGTTATGTACTGTGCTTTCAATTTGCTACTTGTACTCTGTGACCCAACTTTCGGCTCAATCACTTTGTGTTATTAATAAGGAGCATTGGTTACAGACTATGTCTTTCTTTCTTCATATAGTTGCTCCTTCCAAATCAACAACAAGGAGGGAGCAGGCTAGATTGGCCCGGCAACGGCGGCTGGAGGCCACAGTCGCCGAATATCGGCGGCTGGTGGCCCTGGAGGAGGAGGAGGACACGCAGTCGAGCGGGGCAACATCCTCGACTGTGACCACTGCATCCTCCTCCGTGACTAAGCCAGCGGGACCGAGCCGGGCTAAGAAAGACGACCGCCACCGCCAAGCAACCGAAATACCAGCTGCCCCCCACAGGAGCTGCAAGGAACGCCAACGCCGCCTACGAGTCCGCATGTCCAACCTGGAGCAGGAGGTCCTGAGGTATAGGAACTTGGTTAAGGGCCTCCGCTCCGAGCTTGCCACCCTCCGCAAGGAGTATGATGCCCATGCCGCATCATGCACCAGCACCAGCACCCTCCAGTAGTGGAGTGTCCCTTGCCCTTTTTTTATAGACTTTTGGGGGGTGGGATTTGGGAGTTGGGATCGTTTTGGGACGTTTCAGAGACAATCGTTGGGGTTAGGGTGGGTGAGGGAGATTATTTTGTTAGGGCTAAATAAATATATTTTTCAACTTTATCTGACCATACCTGTTTTTTACTGCTTTTCAGTCTGGTGGGTGGGGGGCGGGGGTGTAACAGTAACTTTGTTTTCCTGAACAGTCGTAGGACTTTAGTAGTACAACCGTCAATCTCTTGTCTACTCCGAAATAATACTCCATTATACTACCTCCCACCAAACGCTTATCTTACCTGTAATTTGTGTTAGAAATTAGGGCTAGGCCCAGGGCTGGCTCCAGGTGAAATGGGGATTAACGTTGTCAATCCTGGGCGGGTGACATTTCCTCATTGCAGTGGTACTAGTGGTGTGACACAGTGGCAGTTGCATGCCTATGGAAAAAAAGAAAACGAAACCTTGTTTGTCCTCCTTACTGTAGCATTACAACGGTTACGGTACGATCGAGAAAATAGCAGGTGACAGTACACTAGAACAGTGCCATAATGTAGCCTAACAAATGGTAAAGTATTTGCTTGCAAGTATAACTAGTACTTGCGTTGAATTTATTTGACATTGGCTACTACTACTAGAAGATATAGTACTGAAGCTGAGTAAGTCTAGAAGATATCCTCGTATTCCTTCACCAGCCTGTTGCTGCTATGACCTTATCCTCCCCAGCAAGTGTGTGGAATTATTGATGTCATTTTAGTCAGACATCAAGCAAAACAACACAGCCCGGGGGAAGAGGGTTAGGGTTTGTAAAATGGATGGGAATGGGGGTTTCTTTTTGGGTAGGTTTTGTTGAGAGAAGAAAAAAAAAGCAGAGCATGGACAAACAATAATTGAAGATACAGACAATCTTTGGTTACAAACTAAAGGTAAGCACATGCAGTCACACTCATAGAATAAAAGACAACAATGGATACTGTATCTGTATTGCGTATGTTGTTGGAGTTGTCCTGTTGAATTTGGTAAGTAAGTTGCATGCAGCAAACAATTCCTCTTATTGGCGGCACTCCTCCATTCCAGCTGACGCTTCGTCCATCAATGTGGTGACCACTGACAGAAGACACCCTGTCCACTGCCTGCCTGGCGGATGTTGACTGAAACCCGGCCTGTAATTATTGAACGGAAAACAGGAAGTGCTATTACAATACCACTGATAAATAAATAAAAGGTATGTACGCTGTGTGGTTCAAAAAGTGACACTTTGATTTCCCTAATAGACAGTACAATATTTTTGAAATTGCGTGCTCTGTCTGAGTCACCTTTTTAAGGATCAATAAGTATGGCCAAAATATTATAGCGGATCTTTCCCCTCAAGGTAGGTGTACTACTGTGTTTTAGAACAAAATTTGACCTTCCCAGCAATGCTCCCACCAAGACCCTTACTAAAGCCAGTCGCAAAAATGTAGAAGAACCCCAATCATATCTCCAAAAACGATGCCTAGCAGAAAAATGGTTACAAAACGTACTTTGAAAGTAACAGTAGGCCCAAATACAGACCGTGGATTGTATTCAAACCACTTGCAAGCAAGCAAAAGTATCCATAGCCAGCATCGCTCCAACAGTGCTCTACAACAACAGAACCGCGTTGCAATAGAACCCCCCGAATTACATGCAATCCTGCTGCTAGGGCTAACCCTAACGAACCCTAACTTACAAAAAGTGCCAAAACTGGTGTTTCCTTATGGATTTTGTCCAACAAACTTCTAGCCGGTATTAGACCTTCCCAGGAATGCCCCAGGCAAGACCCGCCAACCCACCCGCAAAAAACACCCGACACAACACCCCCAAACAGCGAAAAAGCTAAATCTCATACTTACAATGTCTCTCGGCCTTCGGTCCAAACGCGGCGCTGTGCAGCTAGGTCGTCATCATCATCAATCATCATAACTCCTGTTTTCCACCACGGATTTCCTGAAAAGCAAATGCAATCAAGATTAGACTGTCGCAGCAGTGCTTCGACAAGACAGAGACCCCGGCTGCAACCCACCCACGAACAGCAGGAAGCCCCCCAAAACGCTACATTGAGCAAGATGTCAGAAGAAATAGCAAAAAAAAGGCTGTTCCTTATGGATTTTGTCCAAAACACTTCTATCCGGTATTAGACCTTCCCAGGAATGCCCCAGGCAAGACCCGCCAACCCACCCGCAAAAAAGCACCCGACAACACCCCCAAACAGCGAAAAAGCAAAATCTCATACTTACAATATCTCTCGGCCTTCGGTCCAAATGCGGCGCTGTTCAGCTAGGTCATCATCATCAATCATCATAACTCCTGTTTTCCACCACGGATTTCCTGAAAAGCAAATGCAATCAAGATTAGAATGTCGCATCAGTGCTTCGACAGACACCAAAAATTACCCACAAACACCCGGAACCCCGCCAAAGAGCACCTCAAAGGCAAGCAAGTCAGCAAAAACGGCAAGAAATTTCCACCTCATATTTGGTCCAAAACACTTTTGTCCATTATTAGAGCTTCACAGCAATGGGCCCAAATCCGTCAACTCACCCGCAAAGAAGTACAACACCCCCACAAGTGCTGAGTCTTTCTTCATTGGGCGTAATCCAGCACTCTGCTTGGAGGGAAATCGCAGTCTGGAGGAGGAGGATAGAGGAGCATGTTCTTCAGAACTTGTGAACCTGAGGAATGTAGACTGCGGCACCTTCAAATCAATAAGCAAACAAGTGAAGACAGTTCTGATGATGGTCTTGTTTTTGGGATTAGGTGATTAAAGTTTGAATTAAATTAACTGTGCAAAACAAAGAAAGAGAGACACAAAGCACACAGGAATAAAAGTGAATAAGGACGAAAAAGAAAGTTCTTGATTGATTGTCTCATTTTCAGGGCTCGGTGTCAGGGAATAAGAACAAGATTTCGTCATCATACTCTGCGAATTCAGGCTGGATGAGGTCAGTGACACCGAACAGAGAACAAATCCCCTTATCTACGTTGCCGTCCTCCTCGTCTTCATGCGGCGTGCTTTCTCGTACTTTGTAATCTGGTGGTATGAGGTGCTGATTCATCTTGATCATTGTCAGCCGCTCCACATTTTTGGGCGAGAGGCGGCTCCGTTTGGGAGTTACAATGCCACCAGCAGCACTGAAAACACGTTCAGAAGACACACTTGCGAGTGGGCAAGACAAATAGTTTATAGCCAGGTTGAAGAGCTGTGGCCTCAATTGTTTTTTGCCATGCCAATACTGCAATGGCTCATCATTAAGAAAGACCACTGTTGAGTCATTCAGATAGTCCTGCACCATCGACTCAAGGTCAGCAACGGTTCCTCCACTTTGCTTACTTTTTGCTGTGGCTGTGACATTTTTTCGAGAACCATACCCAAGCAAACTTAGCCAATCCTCTACAACAGCCACTGTTTTTGTTGTGTGTGGTGCAGATGATCCAGTTGCCGGTGTCTTTAACGGCTGAGAGGTCACTTGTGCCCCAGCCACAGGTGCAGAAGTGGATTCTTGTGACTGGGGATGGCCTGCTGATGCTGATGCTGATGTACTGGCTTCTCCTTCAATAACCTGCCGTTCTTTTTCAAACCTCTTGGCTGACCAGGCTAACCAATGTTTGTACTTTTGAACATCTGCATCAGCAAAAGGAAAGAATGCTTCGCCTGCCAGCGCCTTTTTGTAGCGTGGATCCAGAATAGTAGCACAAATGTAATGCTGATCTGACTTGATCTTTTGAAGACGTTCATCACCACGTAGGCGCTCTAATCATTTCTCAGACAAAATAAAATGGTCTTTTTTTTGTACATCTTTTTCAAACTCAGAAGACACCGCCATCAGTTGGTGCTCCAGCATGCACAACAATGGGATAGCTTTTCCCAAATTACAGTCCTCCTGGCTGACTGCACGCGTGAAGAACTCAAAAGGACGAAGCATGTCTGTCAGGCTTTTAACTATGTCCCATTGCGCCGCACTCATCCGCAGGTCCTCCTTCTGAGATGTACCCTCTGTGAAGAAATAGTGATCGAGTACCGTATACTGCTCATACAGACGCTCAAGCATGTAGAAGGTTGAGTTCCAACGTGTTGCCACCTCCTGGATGAGTGCTTTCACTGGCATTCCACCTTGAAATAGCAGTCTCCGCAGATGCTTCCGGGCCTTAAAAGAATGGCTGAAATGGTTGCACATTTTGCGGCAGGTGGCCATTACCTCGAACGCTGTACTGTCTTTATCACTCAAGAATTTTTGAACTACCAGGTTGATACAGTGCGCCAAACACGGCACTCTAACATGGTCACCCTTCTGCATGGCCTTTACTACATTGGCGCCATTATCCGTGGAAACATAACCAATCTTGAGTTTTAGGGGGGATAGCATTTTCAAGACCTTTTTGTTAAACTCTTCCAAAAGGTTTTCTGCTGTGTGACTTTTCTCCAAGCCAAACATGGCTAGTGTTGCATGCTTCCGAGCAGCTTTGAAAACTTTGTCCGGGTCAACACCTGCGTTTAGCTTTGCTAAAACACCTGAAAAAGAGACCCAGTGTCCAGTGATGCACATGTAATCAGCGCCTGCGCCACTGGTCCACATGTCTGTTGTCAGATGTATTGTGTGAACAGCACTCTTCTGCAAAGCTGCCCCAATCGCCTGCAGCACATCTTCATGTAGTGCTGGAACCGCAACTCTGGCAAAATAGAACCGGCTCGGAACCTTCCATTTAGGGCAGAGCGTTGCCACTAATTCAAGAAAACCTACCGCTTCTACAAAAGAAAAAGGTAGAAGGTCCACAGCTAGCATTTTAGCCAGCTTAGTGTTATACAGACGCGTCAGTGGGTGGTTGCGTTCATATGGCACGTCTGAAGTAAGCATTGTTCTAATGTTGCCCTGGACCAAGCATTTACGGGCTGATAATGACTTCGTTGACCCAATTTTGCTCGCTGGTGAACTTTTGTGCGTTGGTGTCTCACTCGCTCCAACACTCTTAGTGTGCCTCACATTGGGTGTGCTGCTGACAGGGGTACTGGGTGTAAGGGAAGTGTTTGACACGTCTTCTTCCTGCTCGTCATCATCAGATGAAACATCAACGTTTCCTTGAATTTGGCCTTTCTTGATCGCATCTAGGTGCGCAAACCATTTGACAGTGTGCTTTCTCTCAAGATGACCTCTCTGGCCGCCGGTACCATAGTTGGTACCTGACTTACCACGACTAACTGCAAGCTTACAAAGGGTACAAATGGCAAACTTTGGATTTTTTGGACAAACAGTAAAGAAGTCCCAAACTGGGGACTTGAAGTGTCTGTGGGACATGGAGGAGGCGGCGATACTGGTGGTGGTGGTCATGAAGCTAATGCCAGATGAAGTGGAGGATGTGGATTGCCCAACTTTTGTACGTTTTGCACTTTCACCGCCACTAATTAAGGTCGAGGTTGACGGAGGTCTCTTCTTGCCAGAAAGAAATATGGAAGCGGGACGAGTTGGTGTACTACTTAACTCCAATGATTGTGGTGTTTCCACTGCCTCCTCATCGACAACATCATCATCACGCTCAGCAGCTCTTCGGGCTAGGGTCAAAATGTCTGTTTGCTGCATGCCCGCTGGGGCTGCAGTGACCTTTATGATGACTGGGTCGTCGTTGGCAGAGTCTTCATCAGCAGCAGTATCCGCCACTTCTTGTTGAGACTCATCACACTCCATAACTCTGAGACTTTGGACGAGCTTCCTTTTACGCTTAACTACCTTTGTTTGTTCCCAAGTTTGATCCGTATCATCAGAAGGAGGTGTGCTTGAAGAGGATGTAGACACCACCCTTGATCTCTTCCTTGCTAGGGGTGTGGAAGACAATGAAGGATCATCAGGAGGAGTGGCTTCCTCAAATGATACCTCGCCTTGATTGTCGATTTCCTGATGTGCCCCTACTTCGGGAGGAACAACTATTGTGGGCACTTGTTGTGACCCTCCATGCACCTCTGCTTGCGCATCTCCTTGCGCTGCCTCTCCTTCCACATGTACTTGGGCTTGTACTTGCACATGTGATTGTTGTTGCGGCTGTGGTTGTTCAACACTCGTCAGATGAGCTACAACAACCTGTGTTGATTGAGGGACATTGCTGCTGCTTTCTTGCGATGAGCCAACATCACTGGTCGATGGTGATTGAAGAAGTATACTGGCTGCCTCTGCAGCACTCAAGGGCTTGGACTTAAGTTGGCGTGGTGGTGGTGGTGGCACTGAGCCCAATGGAGCGGGGGTGCTGCTGCCAGCTTGGTCCCCAGCAGATCCCGCTGCAGCTGCTGCAGGCATACTTTTTTTTTTACTCCCAAAAAAAGGGGCGGGCGGCACACCAGTGTCCTTGGTAACTTGCTTCTTCTGCTCCTTACTGGCACCTTTCTTGCTAGAGGAGCTACGGGTTACTTTTTTTGGGGCCATCTTCTTCAGAGCAGGTCAGCAGGCAGCAGTTGCACGAGTTGCAGAGGGTTCTGTGTCCAGACGTGACGTCGCGTGACGTTATGCTGCACACACCGCTGCAGGACTTCTTCCTGGCACTGGTGGTTCTATTGAGTCTTCTTGTGCACCTAAAAGCAATGGAAGACAGAGGAACATCAGTTCAGTTATACACCCCAAAAAATCGACAAAACACAGAAAAATGAGCACAATCCCATGCCATCCATGATGTTTACATTGAAGACACCCCACAGAAAGACTAGGGACATGCAAGTATGCAACACTCACTACCCCTGGGCATAAGGGATGAAAAGTAGGCAAAATAAGTGCAGGCCTCAGACACTGCCTCTCCTCAAAATGGCCCCCTTACACCCCAAGCACATGTTGCCTGTACCAGCCAGCACTCAAGATGGCCACCACCACCACCCACATGGCCAGTCCACATCAACAGTACACCCCCAAAAAACAGAAAAAACAGCCAGAAATCACCACAATCCAATGCCATCCATGATGTTTACATCAAAGAGAGTGAGACCACACCACAGGCACACTCAGTCCATGCACCACCACCACCCCTGGGCAAGCAAAAGGCCACACCAGCAGCCCCCCAAAAACGACAAAAAACAATAAAATAAGCACAATCCCAGCCCATCAATGGCCTCAATTATGTTTAAATTCAAGAAGACACCCCACAGAAAGACTAGGCCCATGCAACACTCACCACCCCTGGGCAAAGGGCCACACCAGCAGGCCCAAAAAAACGACAAAAAACAATAAAATCTGCACAATCCCAGCCCATCCATGGCCTCAATGGTGTTTAAATTCAAGAAGACACCCCACAGAAAGACTAGGCCCATGCAACACTCACCACCCCTGGGCAAAGGGCCACACCAGCAGGCCCAAAAAAACGACAAAAAACAATAAAATCTGCACAATCCCAGCCCATCCATGGCCTCAATGGTGTTTAAATTCAAGAAGACACCCCTCAGAAACACTAGGCCCATGCAACACTCACTACCCCTGGGCATAAGGGATGAAAAGTAGGCAAAATAAGTGCAGGCCTCAGACACTGCCTCTCCTCAAAATGGCCCCCTTACACCCCAAGCACATGTTGCCTGTACCAGCCAGCACTCAAGATGGCCACCACCACCACCCACATGGCCAGTCCACATCAACAGTACACCCCCAAAAAACAGAAAAACAGCCAGAAATCACCACAATCCAATGCCATCCATGATGTTTACATCAAAGAGAGTGAGACCACACCACAGGCACACTCAGTCCATGCACCACCACCACCCCTGGGCAAGCAAAAGGCCACACCAGCAGCCCCCCAAAAACGACAAAAAACAATAAAATAAGCACAATCCCAACCCATCCATGGCCTCAATTATGTTTAAATTCAAGAAGACACCCCACAGAAAGACTAGGCCCATGCAACACTCACCACCCCTGGGCAAAGGGCCACACCAGCAGGCCCAAAAAAACGACAAAAAACAATAAAATCTGCACAATCCCAGCCCATCCATGGCCTCAATGGTGTTTAAATTCAAGAAGACACCCCTCAGAAACACTAGGCCCATGCAACACTCACTACCCCTGGGCATAAGGGATGAAAAGTAGGCAAAATAAGTGCAGGCCTCAGACACTGCCTCTCCTCAAAATGGCCCCCTTACACCCCAAGCACATGTTGCCTGTACCAGCCAGCACTCAAGATGGCCACCACCACCACCCACATGGCCAGTCCACATCAACAGTACACCCCCAAAAAACAGAAAAACAGCCAGAAATCACCACAATCCAATGCCATCCATGATGTTTACATCAAAGAGAGTGAGACCACACCACAGGCACACTCAGTCCATGCACCACCACCACCCCTGGGCAAGCAAAAGGCCACACCAGCAGCCCCCCAAAAACGACAAAAAACAATAAAATAAGCACAATCCCAGCCCATCCATGGCCTCAATTATGTTTAAATTCAAGAAGACACCCCACAGAAAGACTAGGCCCATGCAACACTCACCACCCCTGGGCAAAGGGCCACACCAGCAGGCCCAAAAAAACGACAAAAAACAATAAAATCTGCACAATCCCAGCCCATCCATGGCCTCAATGGTGTTTAAATTCAAGAAGACACCCCTAAGAAACACTAGGCCCATGCAACACTCACTACCCCTGGGCATAAGGGATGAAAAGTAGGCAAAATAAGTGCAGGCCTCAGACACTGCCTCTCCTCAAAATGGCCCCCTTACACCCCAAGCACATGTTGCCTGTACCAGCCAGCACTCAAGATGGCCACCACCACCACCCACATGGCCAGTCCACATCAACAGTACACCCCCAAAAAACAGAAAAACAGCCAGAAATCACCACAATCCAATGCCATCCATGATGTTTACATCAAAGAGAGTGAGACCACACCACAGGCACACTCAGTCCATGCACCACCACCACCCCTGGGCAAGCAAAAGGCCACACCAGCAGCCCCCCAAAAACGACAAAAAACAATAAAATAAGCACAATCCCAGCCCATCCATGGCCTCAATTATGTTTAAATTCAAGAAGACACCCCACAGAAAGACTAGGCCCATGCAACACTCACTCACCACCCCTGGGCAAAGGGCCACACCAGCAGGCCCAAAAAAACGACAAAAAACAATAAAATCTGCACAATCCCAGCCCATCCATGGCCTCAATGGTGTTTAAATTCAACAAAACAGTTGTATCATGCACCCATAACCAACCCTGGTCCTACTGGATACTGTGGCTACCCACAATATAATTTATTTAATTTTCTGAAAAAGTTCAAAAATTGTACTTGCAGCAACTGTAATGCCCCAAACAAACTTACTTGTGAAAGTTGATTTCTAATCCAAAAGTGATCCAAAGACAGTCAAAAAGGCCTCAAATCCAAATATCCAGCAGCACCCACAAAAAGTAATCCTTCCAGCTCCAGATCCAAATGAAAGTGACCAGGAGATGGACAAAGCACTGGGAGGAGCCTGCTGGACAGGAACAGGAAGTTGGAGACTGTGGGGCACTTCCTTCCTCCCCCCCCCCAAAATGGACTCCTTGCAAAAAAAAAGGCCATGCAAATGTCAACCTGAGGAGTGATTCTGATAAAAATCATAATTTTCTGAAGGTTTATCCTGTTTGCTGGTGATTTTCTTGTGCGAAATTGCAAAATCTCTATTTCGCAAGTGCGAGATTGTTCCTTTCCGCCGCAACTACGTGTTCGCAATTGCGAACTCTCGCGAGGTGTGCTGTGCAAGGTGGCAAGCCGCGAGTACGTATTCGCGGGCGACAAACTCCCGCGGGAACACGCAGCAAGATCTAAAATGGCGCGTCACTCGCAGAGAAAAACAACTCGGCAAACGCTAAAATGACGGAAAGTGAACGCCGTGCACCACGCCGCGCGCCGCAACCAAGCAAAAAATCCGCCGCGAGCGGATTCACGGATTTTCGACAAATTCGCGAGAGTTCGCGGATTGCGAATTTGCCGAAAATCCGAAAAATCCGCGAGCGGAGCGGATTTTACGCCCATGCTTACTTATAACCCCCAAGGAAACGGGTTGGTTGAGAGATTCAACCGAACTCTGAAGGGCATGGTTATGGGTCTGGAAGAACCCATGAGGCATAAGTGGGAGGTCCTCTTTCCATGCCTGCTCTTTGCTTACCGTGAGGTACCACAGAAGTCTCTAGGGTCCATCCCCTTTGAGCTCCTGTATGGCCACCCAGTGAGAGGACCTCTAAGTCTGGTCAAGGAAGGCTGGGAGAAATCTCCCAGGAAACCTCCCCAGAATGTATATAGCTACATGCTGGCCTTCAGGAACCAGACTAGGCGTTTCAGTGCACTTGCTGAGGCAAATCTGGAAGCCAGCCAGAAGGAGATGAAGCAGTGGTATGACCAGAATGCCACTCTGGTAGAGCTTCAGCCTGGACAGAAGGTGTGGGTCTTGGCCCCCGTGGAGCCTTGTGCGCTCCAGGATAAGTGGACAGGCCCCTTTGAGGTTGTGGAGTGCAAGAGTCCAGTCACCTATTTGGTGGACCTGCAATCTCCCAGGAACCCCTTGAGGGTCCTGCATGTCAACCGCCTTAAGCCCCACTTGGGGAGGTCCGAAGTGGGCATGCTCTTGGCAACAGATGATGGAATGGAGGAGGAGACTGAGCCTCTTCCTGACCTCCTGGTAGCCAGAGAGCAAGATGGGTCAGTGGATGGAGTTAACCTCTCTTCCACCCTGACCCCTGAGCAACAGAATGGCAGTTCTCTGACCTGTTCTCCCTGGTTCCTAGTATCACTGACTTGTGCGTCCATGTTGTGGATTGTTAGGAATGGGATTTCCGATTGGCTTAGGCTTGTGCCAAAGCCAGGCAGAAACCACCACTCTAGTCAGGGCAAGGGAGTTACACACCAAACATAACCCCTGCTCACCCTCTAGGTAACGTGACACGAGCAGTAAGGCTTATCCCAGAGGCAATGTAAGTTAAGTATTTGCGCACGCACCCACCAGCAACAACATCTTAGGCCCCCCACAAAAGGAACTCCACACAAGGTTATATGTAAAACTAGCCTTTGTATTATATCAAACACATTAGATAAGAAACACACACTTTACAATGTGCCATAGGCAGGGGCAGAATTCTCAGGGGATTATGCACATGGGACAGGGCTACGTGGGCCACTGTCAGGAATAAGCACTTTTAGCGCTAGCACTTGGTAGAATTAGCACTTTGTAGGAATAACACTTAGCACATATAATAACTGTAGCGCCAAATACCAAATGTAGCACACAACCAGTAACCACTGGTAAAAGGTAAGTACCACCTACGCAATCCTAAACACTTCAGGCAAATATCACGCAGGGAACCATGAACTCTCTAGTAGAACCTATACTAGGAAAAACAACCTCCTAAGCATAAACATATGTTTAGAGCTATCAGAACAGGGTGCGCAAAACATTCTACATACAGTACATTTCCTAGCACCCTAAGAAGCACATTAATCACATTTAGCGCAGAAATCACATTAAAGTCCAGGTTGCGCCACTGCGTCACAGGGGGTCCCAAGCTGTAACATCGATCAGTGGGCAGCGAGCTGCAGCAGGCCGAAGTGGGTCCCAACATTTAATATGTATCTGAGGGCCACGATCTGTAACAGGCCGGAGTGGGCCCCAAGATGTAACATGTATCTATCAATGGGCAGTGAGTTGTGGCAGGCCTCAGTGGGTACGAAGCTTTAATATGAATCAAATGGGCAGCGGTCTGTAACAGGTTACAGTAGTTCCCAAGCTGTAACATCTATCAGTGGGCAGCGAGCTGTAGCAGGCCGAAGTGGGTCCCAACATTTAATATGTATCTGAGGGCAGCGAGCTGCAGCAGGCCGAAGTGGGTCCCAACATTTAATATGTATCTGAGGGCAGCGAGCTGCAGCAGGCCGGAGTGGGTCCCAACATTTAATATGTATCTGAGGGCAATGATCTGTAACAGGCCGGAGTGGGCCCCAAGATGTAACATGTATCTATCAATGGGCAGTGAGTTGTGGCAGGCCTCAGTGGGTCCGAAGCTTTAATATGAATCAAATGGGCAGCGGTCTGTAACAGGTTACAGTAGTTCCCAAGCTGTAATTGCCGTCATTAGGCCGGGAGCCCGTGACACGCTCAAAGGCCTCATTGGCCCCAAACAGCTCTGGGCATCAATCAGCCCCAAGTAGTAACAGACATTAATGTGATTCCAGCTGTAATCAGCATCAATGGGTCTCAAGGTGTAACAGGTAACAATCGCCTTCATTCTATAATATGCCTCAATGATCCACAAGCTCTAATAGGCATTAATGGACCCCAAGCTAGAATAGGCATCAGTGGATCTCAAGATGAGCGTCATAGTAGACCATGTGCCTGGGTACCAGTTGCTTGGTAAAATTACTGATTCCAGCTGGTTATGGCACCCCTGCAGCATGCAATGACGAGCTTGTGCTCCCAGAATGGAGAAAGATGATGTGGACATTAAATGACCAGGCTATTTACTGCAAATGGATATCTATTATTCCAGGGACATTTTTTCTCCCACTTATCACTTTGACCACGTGGGTAATTTGATCCGTGGGGGAGGTATTGGGGTTGTGGGTGGGGGTGTAGCGCCACGGTTTACTGCCCAGTCCTCTTTTTATGTTTAAGGTACTTGTAGTGCCGAGAAGCTCCTCCCAGAGATTGTCACCTCTATGGACAGGTGCGGGGATTTCAAAATTTTTGGGATCTTATGAAAGTGTAAACCTTCTTTCCGTGTCTTTCTGCTTCTCCCCTGTTGAGCACAGGATCTTTCCTAGCTACATTTGCCCAGTTTCTTATTCCTATTTCCTGAACTCAGAGACACCTGAAATGTGTTGCCAGGGTAATAATGCACCTTGACAGCTGGAGCAGGCACTAGACATGCCCCACCAGCAGCCGCGTGTATCCTGCAGGCCTCCAGGCCTTCACTCCAGGGGCAACAGTCACTGAATGTACCAGGAAAGAGGGAACGCTTCTCACACCAAAATCACCCACAATGCACCATTAAACTGTATATCATCATGGACGTCATTTAAGGGTCGAAGCTGCGACCCCTGGCTCGCCCTTTGCTACCCCTGGCACTGCCTTTGCGACCCCTGGCCTCAGAGGTGGCAAATTCAGTGCCAGGAACACAGGGACAGCTTGGGCTCCACTCTTTATTTTCTGTTAATTCTTTATCACACTAATGTGTAAGTGTGTGTGTGAGTGAAAGTGGGTGTCAAAGGGCGTGTAATGTCACTTCCACTACCCCTGGCATTTTGGTGAATTGACGTCCATGTGTATCTGTTGTTGCTTGGTAGCAGTTTGTGTTACGCCTGTAAGGTATTTTATGTGTCTAGCTTAAGGTGTGCTTGTGTGGTGAATGACGTGTAGAGGGAAAGCCCTGCAGTTGTAGAAAAATACAAAAAACGTCTCAGCAGCAAAGTTTTAGTAAACACCAATAGTATTTTAAGCATAACCCTATAGATATTCTTGATTCCAGTATCAACTAAATATAGTGCCTAGCTTATGTTAAAGCGCCTGCAACAGACGGTTTCTCACCAAACACTGGGTCGCTTCCTCACTTGCCTTTACATCAGCCTCACCAGCAGCGATATCAATGTATCGCCTATTTCTGTTCAAAGTTTTAACCATTTGGGGAGTCTTTGGAAATACGCTGTAAACCTTATTGTGGACAGGTAATGTGTACTACCCACTCCCTCATGCAACAACCATGAGTTCTGGGTTTGTGGTAGGTCTGAGAGGTGTGAGGGTTGTCTGAAATGTGTTTTTCTTTCAAATAAATGTTTATATAGCACAACTATTGAACTGATGAGACACGCTGAAGGACTTCTAGGCACTTGAATATCAAAGTAGCGGCTGCTCCCATTGCAAAGTGGTGGCCGGGAGGGGGAATACAAACCAAAAACATCACAGAAGACAGAACTAAAATTAAATAAAATTGCACTTACCTGCTCCGACGGCTGCCCACGTGCTCCCGATCCTCTTCTTCCTGACGTCAGACACGGCTGCACACTGTACAGGATCCCAGATGCCCATCCCAGGGCTTTTCTCATGCTGGGAATACTATTTCCTGGTTCAGCCCCCAGACAGGAACTGGGAGTCTGTGTTGGTTCTCCACCCGGCTGTACAACACAGCTAAGGGTTGGAGAAAGGCTACCTGCGCATGCCGGTCTGGCCGCCACTTCCCCCATCCTCCTGGTGCTACAGCGTCAGTATGGATGGCCCGATGCCCTATCGTATCATCTTTGTGTATTTTGTAAAAAACTAAAATCGAGAACAAACAAAACAAGTTGGGAATTGCACCCAAAAAAAATCATGTAAGAAATAAAAGAATGGCAGAGTAAGATGAGAAACAAAACAGCAGCGAATAAAGTGAGGAAAAGAAAAGACATGAAAAATCGATGTCAGAAAGAAATGACATAAGGAGCAGGGAAAATAACATGATGAAAGTAAAAATGCATGGTAAAGAAATTAAAAAATGAAATAAAGACATTGTAAAGAATGGAGAAGAAACAAAAGAGAAAGATAAAGTATGGACGAAGGAATGAGAAAAGATATGCTGGACAAGAGAAAGTCCGAGAATCAACTTTAGAAAGAAGAAAAGCAATGAGGTGCGTGGGAAGTCAATGAGATAAAAGAACAAAATTAAGACTAAAACAATAAGAAACACAAAGTCCACAGAAGAATTAAACAAGGAATGAAAGAAAGTTTGTGGAGAATGAGGTGAGATGTAGATGTTAAAACTGAGAATAGAAAAAAGCAGCAAGAAAGCAGCTAGGAACAAGATATGTACCAGAAAAAAGAAATCAAAGACAGTGCACGCCCCTTTCATCCAAGACAGGTCAAATTAGCACAAGTTCATAGGTAAACTTGTGAGCAGTAGCACCACGCTAAGGTTTTGACCTTTGCTACTGAACATTCACACCATTCACACCTTCATTCATACTACCGTGCTTCACATTAGACCCACAGACATTCCGCACCCAGCTCCAGATAGGGGCGGTGCCTGAGTTCCTGGAGCTCAAGGCAAAATTGAATTTGCCTGAGGGAGAACCCCAGGAATTGCTATTAAAAGCTGTTTGGTACAACGACAAGGAACCTCATGAGGCATTACCCCACCTTATGGAAGCTCCGCCCCCACCTCAAAGTGCATCTCACTGGCGGTCTGCGAGGTGCTGCCTGTTTTCTCCCACTGAACAACCAAATAACACATGGCAGAGGCCACGAGAAGCAGAACTGCCGCAGCCATCCTGTGAGTCTGATGTTAGCTCGGTGCCCACAAGACCCCCATTCACACCTCTTTCCCACCATTCATAGCCCAGTCCACAGACTGCACTTACCCTGCAGCCATCCCAGACCACGCCTCTATACACATCCGAGAGGTGAATGATGCCATAAAGCCCGCCAGGACCAAGGGTGTGATGTAGTAGATGACATCACAAGCAATTGTTGGGAAATGCTGATAACACTCCAGGAAGCATGAAAGCACAGGAAGAAAGCAGCTAAGAACAAGCTACAGAAAAGGAAGAAAAATAAATCAAGGACAGTGCACACCCCTTTCATCCAAAACAGGTCAAATTAGCACAAGTTCATGGGTAAACTTGTGAGCAGTAGCACCACGCCAAGGTTTTGACCTTTGCTACTGGGCATTCACACCATTCACACCTTCATTCTACCTTGCTTCCCATCAAACCCACAGACATTCCGCACCCAGCTCCAGATAGGGGCGGTGCCAGAGTTCCTGGAGCTCAAGGCAAAATTAAATTAGCCTGCTAAGAGAACCCCAGGAATTGCTATTAAAAGCTGTTTGCCGCAACAACAAGGAACCTCATAAGGCCTTACCACACCTTATGGAAGGCTCCGTCCCCACCTCATAATGCATCTCTCTGGCGGTCTGCGAGATGCTGACGGTGGGCCGATCAGACACGCAAATGGCAGAGGCTCGAGAAGCAGAACTGCCGCAGCCATTCTGTGGGTCTGATGTTAGCTCGGTGCCCCCAAGTCCCCCATTCACACCTCTTTCACACCATTCATAGCCCAGTCCACAGACTGCACACACACTGCAGGCATCCCAGACTACACCTCTATATATAGCTAAGAGGTGAATGATGTCATAAAGCCTGCAGGGCCAGGGTGTGATGTAGTACATGATGTCACAAACCGGCCAGGGTCAAGGGTGAGATATAGTTGATGACATCACAAGCGATTGATGGGAAATACTGATAGCCCTCATGGCTGCCTGGGGAGGACCAGTGATACATTATGTTGGTAGCTGTGGGCCCATCTGACACATAACATCACAGAACCAGAAGATTGAGGGAAGGAAGTCAGTTTCCTGTGTTCTCTTTATTGCATACAGACTGCTATTTTTAAGCTGCCTAGAAAGACAGAATGGGTCAGAGGATTTGTTTCAGAATTTCTCCCTCTCTTGATTGATTATTCTACAGATGTGGCCTCGATGGTCAATAATTAACAAGTCATCTCCTATCAATTTTGCTGGGTTTTTTTTTTGTTTTGTTTTTTTTCTTTTTGTTTTTTCTTTTCCTTCTGTTTCTTCCAATCTGCTCTGCCCACTTCACAGGTGTGCTCAGGTATTCAAATGTCAGGGTGGGATCTAAGGATTAGAAGACACCCTACATCTTTCTTCTGCACTGACTGGCAGAGCCTGGCAGCGGTCTTATGGCTGGGCTCTGAGTCTTTATCTGTGTGAAGACTGCCATAGACTCCTTCTTGTGTGACTATACACAGCTTCAATGGCATTGCACACATTAATTAAATAGAAGGTAGTTCTGGATAACCTGGGGGGTCAAGGTACCCAAGGAATCTGTGGTCTTGGAATCTCCTGGTTTCTACTCAAACAAATTTAGATATCTCACATAGCTGCGGCTTCAACCTTAAAAAAGATTTATGTTTTGTGCAAGAGGCGTTCCAAATGTAGAATTTGCATTCCATACATAGCTCTTGCGTTCCAAATTAGATGGTTTGTTCCAATCTACATTCTAAAGGAATTCTTTCCATTCCAAATTAGAACTCTCATTCCCAACTTAGAATGTCCTTTACAAAATAGAACTGTCAATCTTAGAACTCAAATTTCATTTGAGCAAGGCCTGAACATTACATCATGCCTTCATTGTGACACCACAAACACATTCATTACAAGTTTGTAAATTCTATTTTTGCGCTGAAACTGGAGTTTCCGATCTAAGGGGTTTTGAGAAAAAAGTAACACTACTGCACTCACTGGGTTACTCATGGACAGATTTGGTCAGGTAAAACCTTGTGGAACTTGTCCATGTAAAACAGCTCTGTACTTTGGAACAGTCTTGACAAAATCAGGGCAGAAAGGTGGACATCAGCTATAATTCACCTTTGCTGGGAGGAAAATGCCAAGCAGTGCAATATTCCTTATCATAGAATGTTCAAACCCTACATTATCGTCAATTGAAGTTATGGAATTTCTGATATGGTGTCTGCACAGCACTGGTGTTGTTTTGATTTAGATGTCTGTATATAGGTTTTCCTGAAACATGTCCTTATATAGGCACACTTTGCATTACCCTTATATAGGCACAAGATCCCAGCCCTTATTTAGGCATTAGCCATGCTATCCAAATATGGCATGGTCACCTACATCGGTCCACCCCATTGTCACGAGTTCTTAGAAACCAGACCCTTAAGCCATTGGGACTTTCCCTAGTCTAGGATTATTTATTTCTCCAATAACTCATTTATTTAGATGAACGGCTATGCCTTAAGCGTTTATTCACGATGTCTTCCTCTGCCCGACTTTACGTCAAAGCTAACATTCCAAGGCACCTACCAGGTATAAATATACCTTCCCATACCAAGTGAAATGACGTCTGCATGGCTTTATTCGGCTTGGCTCGCCTCGGCAAGTTCGGAAGAAACCACGACTCCAGGAGAATTTGTGTCCCAGCCTGACGCACTGACTAGATGCTGTCATCCCTGCTCGCAGAGAATCCAGGGTTCTGACTCCCTTCGCAGGGTGTTAGAGTTTGAGACCTGGAAAGAGATTCCCACCTCTCTCATTCTAAGGTATGGAGCAGACTAGAACCTAGAGGGACTCTTGGCATACAAAACTATAGCTTACCATACTATAGAATACAGCACCTACTTCTTACCTTGTACTACACTTAGGTTAGGTACACTGGGGTAGAACTAGTTAGAAGCATCAGACGAGTATCCACTGTTTAGCCTTTGTTATTTATGCATATGTATATGAATATGTGTCATAACTAAAAGTCAATGCTATTGCAGTAATATTTCTTCTTACTGCTTACGCTGTACGAAATATATCTCGCATACTGTCTTGCAATTATAACAGGTCATATCTCTTACACAAGACGCAAGACTGTTCAATAAATCCATTTTTATTGGAAAGCCCGTCTATCTCTTTCTGTGTAACTCTGAAGAAACTAAGAATGCACGCTTGACTAAGTGAAACTGTTATCTATTTTTTCCACGATTCTCAGACATATTCCGATTCCAAAGGGAAAATCAAAGTTGTCATGTTTATGTGGTTGCCAGAAACTACTCCCTTCTTGTTCATTTGAGAAAGTTTCTAGTGACCTTTGAGCTAGCTGGCACACAAAGTAATTGAGTTTAATGTGCTCGATAGGGGCATACTGACCTCAGTCCTATGCAAAAACTATAGGGTATATTATTCCAATGCGCAGAGCCTATTAGGGAAAGAGGAACTACACTACACTGGTCATTATGGGATCAGCGTCATGGTGCAAGAGCACGGCTGTCACATGTTCATGCACATTATAGCATTAGCCAGTCAATGAACCATCACACATTCACAAGGTTCTCCCAGTCAACTGCTCCACCCAAGAAGAGGATGGACAGGTCCGGACCGTTCAACTGATCACATGGAGGGGAAGGGAGAATGGGATGGTGCCGCGGGGATGGAATGATATAGGGACTGTGTGTTACCTCTACATGGAACACATAATGCCACCTCATTAATATTAGATGAACTCTTTTCAGCTCCAGTAAGTAAGTATATACCGAGAAAAGACCAGTTTATTCATATTTAATTACAAATGTGTTCCGTTGATTATAATAATCAAATTTTCATTTAACTCATGAATGGCTTTTGTTATAATGAAGCTATGAATACGGCCTATAGGAAATAGAAGAATATTCATTTATATCATATAGGAGAACGTATGCAGCAGAAGAGTATGGAGGGTACTAGGAGAGACCATATGCTCAGGGGGATGACTGTGGACACATTTGACGGTAATACAAGAAAACTAAGGTAGTAAATTGGTAATGAGCCCCCCTGAAAGATTGGCAAGGGAAGATTTAGAAACAAAACGTACATTTAAAAAATTGAAAGGGTTGGAAAAGAAAAGAAGTACTTTTATTAATCGAAAGGAAAAGTGAGGATTAGACATCAAGAACGGGAGGTGTCGGTGAAGGTACAGTGTTCATTGAAATGTAGATTCCAAGTTCTAATATATAGAAGGAACACATTCAAGATTTTTTAGCAGATATTTTAGAGCAATGGTCCTTAACCTTTTGGCTTCTGTGATTCACTGTGGGTCCGAAGCTGTAACATGCATCAATGGGCAACGATCTGTAACTGTTCTCGGCGTGTCCCTGACTTTAATATGTATCAATGGGCAGCGATCTGTAACGGTTCTCAGCGTGTCCCAGACTTTATTATGTATCAATGGGCAGCGATCTGTAACTGTTCTCAGCGTGTCCCAGACTTTATTATGTATCAATGGGCAGCGATCTGTAACTGTTCTCAGCGTGTCCCAGACTTTATCATGTATCAATGGGCAGCGATCTGTAACTGTTCTCAGCGTGTCCCAGACTTTATTATGTATCAATGGGCAGCGACCTGTAGCTGTTCTCAGCGTGTCCCAGACTTTATTATGTATCAATGGGCAACGATCAGTAACTGTTCTCAGCGTGTCCCAGACTTTATTATGTATCAATAGGCAACAATCTGTAACTGTTCTCAGCGTGTCCCAGACTTTATTATGTATCAATGGGCAGCGAGCTGTAACTGTTCTCAAGTTCTCAAATTGTAGTATGTATAAAGGGGCAGTGTTCTGTAACAGGCCCCAGTGGGTCCCATGCTGTAAGATGTATCAATGGGCAGCGAGCTGTACCAGGTCTCAGTGGGTCTGAAGCTGTAACATGTATCAATGGGAAGAGAGCTGTAACTGTTCTCAATGGGTCCAAAGCTGCAACATATATCAAGGGGTAGCATGCTGTAACAGGCTGCAGTGGGCCCACGGTGTAGTGTGTATAAATGGGCAGCCAGCTGTAACAGGTCTCAGTATGTCCTGAGCGGTAACATGAATCAATGGGCAGTGAACTGTAACAGATCTCAGTGGATCACAAGCTGTAACATGTACCAAAGGGAAGTGAACTGTAACAGGTCTCAGTGGGTTCCGAGAGGTAAAATGAATCAATGAGAAGAGAGCTGTAACAGCTGTATCATTTATTAATGGGTTCCCAGTTGTTCCAGGTTTCAGGGGGGTCCCAAAATGTAATATGTATCAATGAGCAACGAGCTGCTACAGGCCGAAGTGGGTTCCAAGCTGTAATATGTATCAATGCGCAGCAAAGTGTAACAGGTCACAGGGGGTCCCAAGCGGTAACTTGTCTCAATGGGCAGCGAGCTGTAGCAGGCCGAAGTGGGTTCCAAGCTGTAATATGTATCAATGCGCAGCGAGGTGTAACAGGTCACAGGGGGTCCCAAGCGGTAACTTGTCTCAATGGGCAGCGAGCTGTAGCAGGCCGAAGTGGGTTCCAAGCGGTAACTTGTCTCAATGTGCAGCGAGCTGTAACAGGTCACAGGGGGTCCAAGCGGTAACTTGTCTCAATGGGCAGCGAGCTGCTTCAGGTTGAAGTGGGTTCCAAGCTGTAATATGTATCAATGTGCAGCGTGGTGTAACAGACCACAGTGAGTCCAAAGCTGTAAAATGTCAAGACAAGAAAGCTTTATTCGCCTATGCAAGTCATAAAAGCATTGCAATTAAAAAGAAGTAGAACAATAATTACAGAAATTTAAGATCTGAATTAAACAATTATGCAAATAAGCAATCAGGACCATCATTATGTTAAAAAATAAGAAGATTAAAAAGACACATTGTTAAAATAACACACATAAAATAATCGTTAGCCCATCAGCAAGGGTAGAGGAGCCCGCAGGACGACGTAAGCTCAATTATTTATTTAGAAGTTTTTTATAGCGCTAACAAGACCCGAAGGTATCAGAGCGCTTTACAGTAGAGGGAATGACAAAGAGAACAACATGAAACAAACCCAATAAAAGCAATCAGCGAGTGACAATTTGGAAAGAAGAAAAGTTCGGACAACAGGGCTTCTTCGTACAGGAATCAACATTACCGCATGGATTCTGGGACGTTTGCAGCTCCAAGTTATCCACAACCGAGGGAGCGGATAAGGCACAAGGATTTGAGTTGGCTCTTGAATTCTGCATAGGATGGTAGAGTTCTGATGTGCGGGGGGATGGCGTTCCATATTTTGGGGGCATTTCCTGAGAAAGAGCAGTCCGCAGTTCTCTTCCTTCTGGTTTTTGGTAGGATGAGCAGCAGGGAGTTAGAGCTTCTCAAATTTCTGGCTTGGCCTGCTTTTTTGAGCTTGTTAGCCAGGTATTCCGGTTTGCCGGTGTGGAGGGCCTTGTGGGTTAGGCAGGCCGTTCTGAAGGTACTTCGCATTTCCACACGGAGCCATTCGAGTTCTTTGAGTGCCGGGGAGATGTGGTCAGATTTTTTGCAGCCTGTGATCATTCTCGCTGCCGCGTGAAGTGTTGTTTTTAGTGGTGCCAGGTGCGATTTGGGGATGCCTGTTAGGATTGAGTACCCATAATCCAGTCTTGATAGAACTAGAGATTGCTTGGCTAGTTTGAGGTCCTTGTTGGGAATGTAAGGTTTAATTTTGTTCAAAAGTCTGAGGTTGAAGAATGCGTTTTTTACTGAGTTCTTAATGTGGTTTGTCAGGGTTAGTTTGGGGTCTAGGGTGAAGCCCAGGGATTTAACGGAGTCGGCTAGCGTGAGGTTACCTTTGAGAGCATCGATCGACTTTAGCCACTCTGTGATTTGAGGGTTATCTACTTTGTTTGAGATGAGGAGTGTTTCTGTCTTGTCGGGGTTGAGTTTCAGGTGATTCTTTGTCAGCCAGTCTTGAACTTCATTTAGGACATCGTTGAGTCTGTGGATGTCTTTGAGAGAGGAGGTTTCCAGGTAAATCTGCGTGTCATCCGCGTAGAGGTGGAAGTGGATGTTGGCGTTCCTGAGTAGCTTGGCGAGTGGTTCCATGTAGATGTTAAAGAGCTGGGGGAGAGCACTGATCCTTGAGGGACACCCTTGTTGACTTGCTGGGTATCGGAGGTGAAGTTCTTGATTTTTATTACTTGCGAACGGTTTTGTAAAAAGTAGGAAAACCACTTGAGAACTACCTCGCCAAGGCCGGCTCTTTCTTGAAGAGTCATGATGAGGAGCTTGTGGTCCACCGTGTCGAACGCTGCTGAGAGATCAAGGAGTATGAGGAGGCAGCACTTGTCAGCGTCAAGAGATCCATGGATGTCGTCTATGATGTTCAGCATCGCGGTTTTTGTGCTGTGGCCTTGTCTGAAGCCGGATTGGAGGGGGTGCAGGAGATTGATGTTGTCCAGATGTTGCATCAGTTGCAGGAGCACACAGCGTTCAAGTGTTTTCGAGAGTAAATGGAGGTTGGATATCGGTCTAAAATTGTTCAAGTCAGTTGAGTCGAGACCGGGTTTTTTCAGTAGAGGAGTGACTTGTCCCATTTTTAGACAATCGGGGACCACACCGCTTTGTAAGGAGCTGTTTATGATTCTTCCCCAGATGGGCGCACTAGTGGGACGTCATCCTGCACTTTATTCATCCTTGATTTGTTTAGTACGTATAATCCACATCCACCTCAAATATTTTGCCACCGGAACTGTATACCTGGGAGATGGATCTGTGAAAAGGATACGCAGGGCTGTGGTATGTGATCTTGTAGCCAGGTTCTTACGTAGCCGGACCAGCCAAACCTTACGTGGGCTAGCGTACGCAGGACAAACAAAGAGCACGTGTGCAAATGATTCTACCTGTGTAGTGCATAAGTGACATTTGTTGCCCCTAATAACGGACCATTTAGATGTATAACACTTCAATGGAAGAGATCCAGATCTAAACTGGAAATAGAGTTTGTGATCCAGAGGGTTCTCAATAATGTCCCAATACGGTTCAAGGCCAGGGCATAGCTTGGTCTGAAGAAAAAGCCCCGAGAGAGAAGTTGTATCATGGCGCCTAAACTCATCATGCACCACTGTTTCCCAATGAACTTCTTTAAGACAATTTTTTGTTGGGAATGTTTTGGTGGGGGGTGAATCCCACAGGTGTTGCAGGCACATTTTATTTAACAAACTTCTCAGTTTGCGCAGCCAACTAATTTCATGGAAGCGGACCGTGTTTACTATATCCCTTAGGCCCTGTGTGAACACGGCCAATTCCTTTGTACGCCAGAATAGTATTGAGCGTAGTATGGCCAGGTCCTTCAGAGCTCATCTTCCTAGGTCGTTCCTTAGAGGGAGCATCGGTATACTTTGTGGCATACTAGTAATTGCGCTGAAGAACGTGTGTTCCGCTATTGTAAGGTGGGCCAGGTTTCCAAAGCTCCACAGCTCGGCCCTGTAGAGAACTGAACTCACCACTTTGATATTGTAACTTTGGAGTACCGGGCTTAGGGGTTTAGTAAAAGTAGTATTAAATTCTTTTCTTAGGGTTCCAGCGAGCTGCCGATGCTTTAGTGTCATGCCTTCAATGTGTGGCTTCCACCTCATATCCTTCTGCAGTTTGATGCCAAGATAAATAAAAGTTTCAACCCGCTCCAGGGGTATCCCATCCATCATCATTCTCCCTTTAAACGATCTATGCTAATTGAATGCCATAAACTTTGTTTTAGGAAATTATTTTTAAGACCCCTCAGAAGACAACTCTTCAAAGCGCTGGAGGGCACGCTGCAATCCCCCTGGCGTTTTTGAGATTATCAGCATGTCGTCCACAAACATTAAAATTGGAATTTTTCTCCCAGCTAGGACAGGTGCATCAGTATTATTAGCATCAAGAAAATGTGCAACTCCATTTATAACAAGCCTTGGCAATGCAATAGGTCTCGCATTTGCAAAAGTTAGAGCTATCTAAATGGTAATGGTAACGTTTTTATCTATGTGTTAGTTTTGAAAATAGATAAAGAAATGCCATTGTCATTTATAATGCTAATACCCTAAAATGTTGCATTGTAAATGAGAATGTGTTGTTTGTTTGTATGTTTAAAAAATAATAATAAAACACTTAGGGCCATATGTATCAAGCTAATTAGCATTCGCAAAGGCCAAAATCCTGCGAATTTCGGCCTTTGCGAATGCTAATTAGCAAAATGGTATGTATGTAACATTTTTGATGCAAAATAAGGAATCGCAAAAATTGCTATTCTTTATTTTGCGATTGAACTGAAGGAATCGCAAATTTTGCGATTCCTTAAATGCAATGTATCAAAGAAAAAATAATCGAAAAATGCCCATAAGGATTCGCAAATTACCACCAACTTCTAGTTGGTGGTAAGTTGCGAATTCTTTAAAAAAAGCTTTTTTCCAAAAAACCAAAGGTGCCATATGACGCTCATACATGCCCTTAGGGCATGTATGTGCGCCATATGCCCCCAAATGTCATTTTCAGGGGTTCAGCAGGGTGTTCTTGAGACACCCCTGCACCCTTGAAAAAATTCCTAATTAGCGATTAGCAATTTGCTAATCGCAAATTGCCCCTTCATTCCTATGGGCCTCCTGGCCCATAGAAATGATTGGGTAATTTGCGATTAGCAATTTGCTAATCGCAAATTAGGAATGGTAAGGAATCGCTATAAGAAACGATTTTGTACATGCAAACCGTTTTGCATTTCCTAATTAGCGATTCCTTAAAATTCGCTATTTAGGAAATACAAAATAGTTTGATGATACATATGGCCCTTAATGCTGACATCAACTCACCCTGCTATCCTTACGAAGTTGATACATGGCGTGTATGAAGCCCATAGGAATCAATGGGCATTACCGATTCGATATTTACCAAATCGGTAAATACCGAATTTTGCAAGGGTGCAGGGGGTGTCACTTTGACACCCTCTGGCACCCTATTTACAGGCATTTGTGCCATGTGGCACACAGACATGCCCTAAGGGCATGTCTGTCTGTCACATGGCATAGGTGTGCATGCACACATGTGCATGCACACCTGGATTCGGTATTTCACCACCCAATTGGATTGGGTGGTAAAATACCGAATTCTGAAGGCCTGTAGCACTGGTCTGGGATTTACCGAATCGGTAAAATTACCGATTCGGTATTTTACAGAATCGGTAATTTTACCGATTCGGTAAATTTACCGAATCAGTGTAATAATGGCCCCTACATCTCAATGACCCATTTACCGGTCGGTAACGGCCGAATTCGGCCGTTACCGACCGATAATGGCCACCTACATCGGGCCCGTAATGCTGACATGAACTCACCCTGCTATCCTTACGCAGTCGGTACATGACGTGCCATTCGTTGAGAATTCATAAAGGCAGAGGTTACAACTATAAAACAGCCTGAAGCGCTGCGCCATTGTACACTATAACACGAGCATAACTTAAAATACAAATATTGGTGGAGGAGCCAGTATGGCGACCGAGATGGCTGCATAGACGCCCGGCTCCGTGAGCCTTCTCACCCCGTACATATATCCTGGCAATTATCCTGAGCTGTAACGACATATTTACGTTGGCGAAGAAAAACTTTCACTGACCGTTTGCTCCTGAGGCTCTAACGTGCGGCAAACCCGTGTAAATGTCCCCGACTGATTTGCGGCCTTCATAGAGCCGGGACCGGGGTGTCGAGTGAGGAGAGTAGCCGGCCGCGAATGCGACAACAGCTGCCTCTGGTGGTGGTGAGGAGTCGGCCGGAGGGAACCGGTGATCTGTTGGGCCGCTGGCAACTGTGCCGACCCAGTTCATCTAGCGGAGTGCCGTGTGGGATGTGCGAGACAGCAGGCTCGAGGGGAATGCTCGATACTTGGCCCCCTCTCCGGTGTTGTGTCCGGGCATGATTATTGCCTTCTCCCGGCATCGACGGGCGACTCCCGGGGAGTGGCGGAGATTTTGTTTAGCCCTTTGGTGACCCTCCGCTGGGACGCCTGCCTTGACTTTCGGGATCCTCGTGGTTCCTCCTGTCGCCCCCTGGTGTGGGGCCCGGTCCCGAGGTGAGGTGGAGAAGGACGAGGCCGGATCCACTAAGATGGCTGATGGCGCCCTCATGTGCACACCACACCCTGGCAGAGACGCTACTGTGCGGGAGAGTCCTGGGTTATGGCGACACGAGAAAGAACCCACGTCCAGAGATATCCTGGCTGCGTTCACAACCCTGCATTTGACCCTGATCCGGGACGCCCTGGATCTGGGAAGAAGGATGGCCGCCATTGTTGTCCTGCCGTTCCACGCGGGCATGGTTCGCTCTTTGGGGGGCGCCGCTGTGCCCGCCTCTGCGTCAGTGATGAGTGCTCCAGCTACACCTATGTTCGTGGAGACGCTGGAAGACCCGGTTCACGAGATCGCTTTGGACAGTTCTGTTGTACATGTGAGTGATTTGTCGGCGCACTTCTCTGTTCGGCGGCTGGGGCACCGGCGTCGATCTATAGTTTGGACTGCCCCGGCTGCGCTTCGGCGCCTACCGGAAGGTGTGACTCTCTCTCCCTGGTTGGTGAGACTGTGTTCGGACTCGAGGATGCTTTCGAGGTCGATATTGACACGGACGGATTTTCGCCCTATATCTTTGGCTGGGTTTCGGTGGCTTAAGTCCCAAGGAGTAACAACACTATCCGGTCCGCCCGGATCACTCAGACCCTCCACGCTGCTCTGTATGCCGATTGATAGGTGGACGTATGTTGGTACTACTGATAGGAAGGGCCAGGGGTGAGACCGTCTGGGTCACGGTGGACCTTATTGTTGGCTGACGGTGCTTTGGGGGACACTCTGCGGGGATGTTATAGGCTGTGCTATTGGTGATTATTGTTTTCAGTGGCTATTCTGATCTTGCTTCTAGGATGTTTATTGTGCGCGGTGGTGGAGAGGGTGCCGGGTGGCTAGATCTATGGCCCTTCCCCACATTTTTTCTCTTTTACTTCTTTTTCTCTTCTTCTATATTTCGGGTCTCTCATGAGGGTGACAGGCACGCTGCCGGGGGGGGGGGGTGGGGGGGGTAGGCCGTAGCCTTCTGCAGGGGTGCAGGGTGGGGGGTAGGGGGATGGGGTTTGTTAATTTGTCCTTTATTTGTTTCTATGGCCCTTTGTCTTTTTTCCTTTTTGGTGTCGTCTTTTTTTCATGTTTCCTACAGAATTTTTCGGTTTGAGGGGTGGGGTACAGCTCGCTATGAAACGTGTTTGTTTTTACATTTATCCTGCTTTGTACGCCTTACCCCCAACACTTCAAACGTATTTGTATTGTTTGCTGATTTCCTGCTTCATGTTTGCTATCGTAGGACCATGTATGACCGTATGGCATTGACTCTTTTCCTTTATTGTAAAATGAACCTTCTTGAATCCTCATTCTTACATAGTATGCTTGAATACAAGTTATATCCTGGACATTTATCAGACCCCGATCCTCGCGCTGCTGTCTTTTTCTATAGTGATTTGCTGTACTTACGATTTACACTAGCGGCCGGCCGGGGAGGTTGTAGGCCCATGCTTGTATTTACTTGAAGTGTCAATAAAGGTTCTCAAAAAAAAAAATAAAAAAAAAATATTGGTACTGCTAGTATAATATGTGAGAAAGTACGATTGAAGAACAATTTCACATATGCTCATGATGCAGCACAGTGGACTTAGTCCCACTTTGGGAAGCAGATCATATGTTCACAACCACGAAGAATCGGCTCCAGTGTCTTCCACCCGCATCCATACAAGGTGCACGCAGCCAGCTCGGCATTAGCCCTTAACTGTAAATAATGTTGGAAAAGTGCAACAAAAAAGACAGACTGAGGGGCAGATTTACAAGCCCCTTGCACCTCATTTACGCAGCTGTTGCGTCACTTTTGTGACGCAGCGGTGGCGCAAATCCTTCTCCATGGTGCGGGGTACATAAAACGTGACGCATCTGGGAGATGCGTCACGTTGTAATGCCCTGCCCCACATGTAGGCGTTCCTGTGCAGGGGGGGGGGGGTGGGAGTGGTGTTCCGGCGCAGGAACGCCTCCTAAAAGTGGCTGAGTGAAATCTACAAGATTTCACTCAGTCACTTTTAGGCCCATGCTGCGTCAAAACCCTGCGCCTGCCTGAAGCAGGCGTAAGGATTGACGCAGCATTATCCAGATAGGGCCCCCATAGCATTGCTGGAGCTGCATCGCGCTTGCGACGCAACTCCAGCAATGCATCACTTTTACGGCACAGATGCGTCACGCATCTGTGCTGTTTTTGCCCCATGGTGCGCCGCATTGTAAAATGTAAATGTAAATTGATACTTGTATAGCGCACTACTCATCCGCAAGGGTCTCAAGGCGCTTGTACAAATACCGCTGTGGAACCCATCCTGGCTTTCCCTGTGAAGTGTCCACACCTGGGCACCCCCAAGGTGGAGGCCAGGCATCCTTACCGTTGTGAGGGCCGTTGTGGAGATTAAGCAAGCTATTGCCCAGAGTTACAGAGTGGGACTCCATGATTGGAATAGGCACCGAGGCGAGAATTTTCAGGTCCGTGGAATTTTGAGCCCAAGACCCACCGAGGCGGGGAATTGAACCCTGGTCCCGGGCTAGACCTCTGCATCAGGGTCTGCCGCTCTAACCATTGAGCCACACTTCTCCATTGTAAATGCAGCGCATCCATGATGGCGGAGCTGTGGCGCACAATAACTGGTGCATCCCTGCTGATTTGCAGGGATGCGCCAGTTATTGTAAATATGCTCCTGAAAGTCTAGTATAGTGTGAAATGTTAACTTGTTTTTGCCAGTTGTGAAAGGAAACCAGGACAAGCTAATTAAGTGCTTTGAGCCTTGCAGTAAAGATTGTAATCTCTTCATTCCCAGCATCTGTGAGATGCAAATGAACAAACAGAGTGATGCTAAGGGCCTTAAAAACAAGGGTATTGTGCTTCATAACTAAAGACTTATAAGGTCCGAAAGGCGAGACCCATTGGCTATGCCAATGCTTGTTTTGTCTGTAAGCGAGACCTAAACATTTAGGATATTTGTGCATCCTGCCTCCTGCATATTGAGGCGGGGACTCTTCAGTACCAAAGTAACCTATGCATCAGCCCCATCACAGAGCCTGTGTTCAGTTGTGGAGCGCATACGTCCCCATATTGCTCTATGTGCATGAATGCTGCACTGATGTTTCAGAATGATGCTTTTGATGTCTGTGGTCAGTTTGAGCCTTGAAGTGAGTCTCAAACAAGGAGGTTCTCAGCTTCTTCAGGGACCAGACCATAACAGAGGCTTCCCTCTCAATGGCCCTCCAACGCTGCTCCCCAAGGAGGAGTCACCTGCTGAAATAGGCAACTGGTTGATCCTGGCCCTCATCATTGGTTTGTGACAACACTGCCCCTAGCTCATGTTCTGTTTGAAGAATGAACTGTTTCCCATACTCTGGTGCTTTTAGGACAGGTGCTGAGTACGTGGCTGCTTTCAGGGTGTCAAAGGCATTTTGACAACCCGTGGTCCAAATGATCTTCTTTTTCTGCTTCTTAGAAGTAAGCTCAGTGAGAGGGGCCACAATAGTACCCTACACCGACACAAACCTCCTATAATATTCAGTCAAGTCAAGCAATGGCCTGAGCTGGATCTGGGTTTTAGGAACCACCCCGTCAAGAATGGTCTAGGTCTTGGGTTGGAGAGGTCTCACTTGGCCTCTACCTACAAGGTGGCACAAGTAGACAACTGAACTCTGTCCTATCTGGCACTTTTTGGTCTTGATAGTGAGGCCTACCTTCTGCAGGGCCTGCAAAACCTCTCTCAGGTCGACCAGACAATCCTCCCAGGTGGAGGTAAAGACAGCAATATCATCTAGATATTTATTTATTTATTTATTAAAACATTTATAAAGCGCGAACGAAGGCCCATGCTGCTCTAAAGCCATCCAGGCCTGAAAAAACTCTATTCACTAACCTTTACAAAGTGTTGGGTGCATTCTCGGACTAAAGGGATTCACTTTAAATTAAAAATGTCCATCTGGAGACGAAAATGCAGACCTCTCCTTTGGTTGTTGGGTCAGGCCAATTTGTTAGTACCATGATGTCAAATATAAGTTACTGAGAATATTGGCTGCCCCAAGCTCTTCAATAAGCTCACTCTGCTCTGGGAATGGGGTGTGCATCAGTCATTCTTTCTGCATTCAACCCCCTGTAATGCACCCCAAATCTCATCTCAGGATTCCCACCCTTTGAGTGAGCTTTTGGGACCAGTACCACTGGGGTGGTGCAGGGACTGTCAGAGGGTTCAGTCGGCTCTAGCATATTTATTACTTCAGCTGTGATGCATGCTTTGACTTGATCAGACAGTCAATATATGTTTTTCTTGACAGGAAAGCTGTCACCTGTGTCCACCTCATCGACACACCAGTTTGTGTGACCAAGGGTCAAAGAAAAGAGCTCTCAAACTGGACCTGTTGCTGTACAGTGGGAGTGTCAGCCAGGGCTACACTGTCCACTGTACCACCTTGTTGGTTTGTTGACAGTAGGTCAGGGAGGGGCTCACTTTACTCCTCCTGTCCTCCATTTGTGACCATTAGCATAGTCATGTCAGTTCTGTCTTGGTGTGGCTTTAGCCGATTTTCTTGGAGAGCTCTGCAAGGAGTCCTAGGGGTGCCTAAGTCTATCAGATAGGTGACTACCACTTTCTTTTCCAAAATGCGGTAGGGTCGAGGCCATTTGTCCTGGAGAGCCCTGAGAGCCACAGGCTCCAACACCCACACCAATTGACCTGGTTAGTACTCTAACAGAGCAGACTTATGGTCATGCCATAACTTGAGAAGCTCCTGGCTGGCCTCTAGGTTCTTGTTTGCTTTCGTCATGTACTCAGCGATGCAAGAACGCAGGCTCCGTAGATAGTCCACTATGTCCTGCTTGGGTTGTTTGAGAAGCTTCCCCCAACCTTCCCTCACAAAACTTAGAGGACCCCTTAAAGGATAGCCAAACAGAAGTTGAAAAGGGCTTAAGCCAACCTCTTTATAATGTACTTTTCTGTAGGCAAACAACAGGCATCTTAATAGGACAACCCAGCTCCTTCTGAGTGTTTCAGGGAGGCCCATGATCATGCCCTTTATGGTTTTGTTTAGTCTCTCAACTAAGCCATTAGTCTGGGAATGATTAATCTGTAACTTACACCACATTAATTCCTCATAGTGTTTAGGTATGCAAACATGAAGTATGTACTTCTATCAGAGATTACCTCTTCGGGAAACCCAACCCTGATGAAGCTTCCAAGAAGGGCCTTTGCTACTGCAGGAGCAGTTGCAGTCCTGAGGGGAATTACCTCTGGATATCTATTGGCATGGTTCACTACCACCAGGATAAGTCTGTTCCCAGATGCAGTTGGAGTGTCAGAGGGACCAACAATGTCACTCCCTACCCTCTCCAAAAAAAAACGGGTAGTGGAATTAAGGGAGCCTTTGGTTGTGTGCCTGTCTTGTCACTAGCTTGACAAGTCACACAAGAGCGACAAAACCTCAGAGACATCTGGGGCCAATACAAATGGGCAACCAATCTGTCCCAGGTCTTGGTTTGTGTCAGATGTCCAGCAAGGCGGGTGTCATGGGCAATGTTAAGATGAACTCTCCGTACACCTGGGGGACCACCACTCTCCTGGAAGTTCCTGGTTTGGGGTCCCTGGCCTCAGTATTCAGGAGCCCACCCGCCCAATAAATGCAGACGTTTCCAGATCATTGCCTAACAGATACTCAACAGGTATGACAGGGGACACAACCACCTTCTTTAGGCCAGTTACCTTCTTTGGCCCTGGTAACTCTAAGTTTACCAGGGCCATTGAATGGAGCTTTGTCTCATAGTCAGCACTGTTAATCTGGTGACTAACACCAGGAATCACTTGGCTTTGGGAAAACCAGTCTGGCTGCCACCATGGTGACACTAGCTCTTGTATCCCTCAGAGCCGCTACCTCAGTTCCAATGCTTCTTGGTCTTTGTCTGTACTTGTCCAGACTTGGAGGTAAGTGCTCCAATGTCCACCCCGCCCAGGGAAACTAAGGGAGCCTCAGTGCATCCTCTGGCCTCTCCAGAGTACACTCCCATCTAAACACGAGCACATCCCTTGAATTGTCCTCCAGTGGAAGACTTCTTCGGGTGTACTGCATCCCTCTTCTTGTGCCCTGCCTGCTGACAGTCATAGCATGTCCCAGCCTTCTTTATCTCAATTCTTACCTTGATACCCATTTCCTGAGGACTGGCAAGAGTCACGGGCCCACCATGCTTGGAAGACTTTTGGGGGCCTTTAGAGTGCTACCTCCTTTTCTCTTTGTTGGTGCTCACCTCCTTCCTTTGCTGGGAAGCCGTAACACCCTTCTGGGGTCACCCCCACCTTGAATCTTCCTGGACACTGGTTCTGACCCATTTGTCAGCTATCCTCACCAGCTCTCTGCGAGAAGACAGTTTGGAATCTACTAGATGCTGCCACAATTTCTCTGTGGTAAGTACACTATACAGCCCATCATATGTATCCACTTCACAGCCATTAATGAAGCCCCCAGTGCTTTGACTAAGGAGACAACAAAGTCTCTGTACTCCAATGTGGGGAGTCCAAGCCCTTCTATGAGGTCTCCTTCGTGTGTTGATAGGACTCAGCCACTTTCTCATTATGGGTCAGAAGTCTATCTCTGCCCTTCACCAAGAATAACTCCCACAGTAGAGAGCCCCAGTGTTGGTGACCTACTTTCCTCATTTTTCAAGCCCTCTTAAAAGCGGTAAGTCATTTATCGATTACATCATCATCACTAAACTTGGGGACAATCCCTTTGGGGACCTTGGGGTCGAAAGACTCCTCCTTTTTCCTATTTAAGTTGCTGCCTACATTATCTTTGGGCTTGAAACCAATCTTCACCCTTCGCTCAACAAGGGCTAGTCTCCTTTCATCCAGATCAAGTTTTCTCTCCTCCAGGGAGAGTAGGCCAAGCTCAACTTCTAGGGGTGCTGCCAGCTTACCATTGGGGGAACACTAGAGGTACTTCTGTCACTTCCCACTCGTGAAGGGGGTCTTTGGACGGGTAGAGAGTTTTAGTCGTCACCTCCCTCCCGATTGCTTGTTTGGGCTAAGCCCCCCTCTGCAGGATCATCTCCTGAGGTCTGGCCTTCACTCTCTAATCTCTGTGTCTCATAGGAGCTGAGGGCCTGATTAACGGCCTTCCTTTTGACTGTTGTGCTAAAGCCAAGTCCCCTAATCTTGTCCCTTTCTGCGCAAAAACAATCCTGCATGCGACGGAGGCACCCTTGCACCATGGTGCAAGGGTGCCTAAGTTGGCACCAGGCTTCCAAAATGGAGTCAGCGCAGGGAGAAATGACACAAATGCACCGTATTGCTTAAATACAGTGCATTCCTGCCCCTTCACTTTGGTGTAGGGCAACACAGCAAGGTGCCATGCTGCGCTGCCCTTCGCCAAAATACCATAAATAAGCCCCTTTGTCTGTACACCTCGTGCAAGGTTCAAATTTGCACTCTGGCTAAACAGGCTAAATATGATATGAGTGTCCTTCATTAACATATAGTAAACTGACCCCTGTTGTCGGAGAGTGGATTGAAAAGGGGGAAAATACATGATTGACTCCCATGGAACACCAAAGCTCAATGGCTTCGGTCCGGAATAAAAAGGTGGGAACTTAGAGATCTGCGGATCCTCACAGAGAAATGATGTAATTTATTTGACTCAGCAGCCCAGTCCAGCCTCGCTTCTTCTCTGATTCTTTCAGGATGGAATGATTGATGGTATGGGAGGCTTTTGAGAAGTCTAAACGCCCCAGTGTCCCAAAACACCAGTAGTCGACCCTGTGCCAAAGATCATTAAAAAATAATAGGATTACCAGTTCTGTACTGTGTCCTGTTTAGAATCTGGCTTGAAAAGTATCCAAAAATTGCTTGAGTTGTTTAAAACTAGTGTCCATGGAACAGAAGAAGGCAAATTGGCCAAAGGTGGCTGATCGTGTGAGTCAAGTGAATACTTTTTTTATTGATTTCAATGTGAAATTTTTCAACATGAGTGGGAAAATACCTTGTCCTAAATTAGATTTAATGAAGGCCTGCAACTGAGTTTTAAGAAAAGGGAAAATTAGTTTCATGAACTGGGCATAAACTGGCAGGTCGGCAGCTTGTAACAGTAGTACCAAGAACAGCCACGTCCATCAGTCTGAAAGGTTTTAAATTATTTAATATTACATCATTTTTTGGAGTGTTGTAAGGTATCTTAAGAGGCTGAAGCAAATTGTAGTTCTAATATGGAATAATTCTTTCAACAGGGTCAAATCCCTTCAGAGAAGTAGCTTTTCTTGTCCTGGATGTTTTTTAATTTATAGCCTATAGGTGAAAGCTATGTTGATAGATTCTGTTCTTTTTTGTTCAAATACATACTAGCTTTTGTTCTTTTATCCAATGTTTCTTCTGTCTAGACATGAAAATACTTGCCATGTTGGTAGAATGCTAGCCAGGTGACAACCGTAGAAGTCTGGTCTCCCTCCCCTGCACCTTGCAGCCGTACTGCAACACTGCGAGGGTCAAGGAAGCAGGCCGGTCTGATCTCCCTCCCCTGCACCCTGCAGACATAGTGCAACACTGTGAATCCTCATTGAAGGCCGTCTCAGTGCTGTGGCTGCTGCGAAATCTGGATTGGGAAGAGTTGAGTAGTTGTGTTGCTTGAAGAAGTCGGTGGCCTTGGGCTGGGGTTTGAAGTTTCTGTAGATGCTAGTGATCTCGTCATGGAAGAATTTTGCAAGGTTGTCACAGAGTTTCTGTGAGGAGGTAATGTTGTTTGTTGCAGCTGTGGGGTTGGAGGACTCTTTGATGACGTTGGACGGTTCTTTACTGTTATTGGAGCTTGATTCAATGCATGAGGCTTAGGTCTTTTTCTTAGATTCTCTCAACAGTCTGTGGTAATCAATCAATCAATCAAGACATTTGTAGAGCGCACTACTTACCCGGAGGGTCTCAAGGCGCTTGGGGGGGGGGGGGGGTGCTGCTACTGCTCGAACAGCCAGGTCTTGAGCTTCTTCCTGAAGGAGAGGTGGTCTTGGGTCAGGCGCAGGTCGGTCGGGAGGGAGTTCCAGGTCTTGGCGGCCAGGTAGGAGAAGGACCTTCCTCCTGTTGTCGCTCTTCGGACGCAGGGAACGGTGGCGAGGGCGTGACTGGCTGATCGGAGGTGGCGTTTGGGAGCGTAGAAGTTGATGCGGTTGTTGAGGTAGCTCGGGCCCTGATCGTGAAGGGCTTTGTGTGCGTGGGTGAGGAGACGGAAGGTGATTCTTTTGTTGACGGGGAGCCAATGGAGGTCTCTCAGATGTCCGGAGATGTGGCTGTGTCGTGGGATGTCGAGGATGAGTCTGGCTGAGGTGTTCTGGATCCGCTGGAGTCTCTTCTGGAGCTTGGCGGTGGTTCCGGCGTAGAGGGGTAGAAGTTAAGGGCTGCCTTGAAGGCAGTCTTGTTGGTTGTGTCCTCGCTGGTACTGCATCTCCTTTCCAGTTGTTTACAGTGTCATTTAGAGGGTCTGAGGTCTTCAGTCCATCAGCTAGTCTTGGTGGACCTTCTGTGGGTGCTGTGGTAGACAGGAGCACCGCTGTCAGTGCAGTTGGTGATCCAATTTTTAAAGTTTCTGACGTTCTGGTCTAGTTTGTTGGAGGAGATGGGGTGGGTGGTGTTGAGGGCATTGATCCATGTGCCCTTTGAGATTTTGCTGCAGTAGGGAGCATTGGGCAGACTGTGGGCAGAGGTCTGTGAGCTGCTGAAGTTGAAGTGGACAATGGAGTGATCAGTCCAGGTGAGTTCCGTGGTGTGGCTATACCTGATGAGGTCACTGGAGGTGAAGATGGGGGTCTAGCATGTGGCCTGAGGTATGCATGGGGTCATGGACAAGTTAGGTGAGCCCGTTGTTCATGCTGTCAAGTAGGTTGGTAGTGTTAATGTCATTGTGGTCATCGAGATGGAAGTTGAGGTCACAGAGGAAAATGTAGTTGTGGTCTATGGTGAGGGGGACGATGAAGTCGGGAATTGAGTTACAGAAGGCTGGACGTGGTCCTGGAGGCCGGTAGGTGAGAGGGCCTCTGATTGTGGTTTTGCTGTCTGTTTCAAGTCGAAAGTCGAGGGGTTTGATGGATGGGGTGAGGTCTCATTTGTGGTGGTGCATTGAATGGGTTCCTGGTGTATGATGTCGATCCCTCCACCAGGCTTGTTGATGTGGTCGCAGTGGGTGATCTTGCACCCTTCAGGTATTGCGGTTAGGATGTTGTGCGGGGAAGTGGGGTTGAGCCAGGTCTTAGTGAGGAAGAAGACATCCGGTGTGAGGGTGGAGATGAGGTCCCAAATCTCAGTTGTGTCTTTGCATAGTGAGCATGTATTGAGAAGGGCTCATGAGAGTTGGCGTTTTTGTTCAGGTGGTGACTGTGGTTTGTTCGGGGTGGGGCTGGTCGTGGGCTTGTGTGTTTGCTGTGGCATGTGAAGCAACTGTGGGTGCAGGTGAAAGGTGTTATGTGGAGCGTGGGTATGTGTGGTGGCTGTGTTTATTGCAGCGTCTGGGGTTGAGGGTATAGAGCTCAGCGATGGTGTATCTTCAAGGGGCCGAAGGTTCAGGGGTCGTGAAGCTGGGTGTGGGCCAGATGCAGACGGGCTCTGGGCTCTTTGGTGCGGTGTCCTACATTAGGTAGGTCCTATGGTGGGCGGGGCTTCTGCTGGAAGGAATAATGATGAGTGGGAAAACCCGGGTCGGAAAACCCGGATAGTGGTGTTGTCACTGGATCAGGCCGGAACAAGCAGGAACTGGAGTCCACATGCAAGTGGCAGGATAGGTGTCTCAGTGCATACTGATGCGGTCACACTGTGACCTGGAATAAGTAGGTCCTGGGGTGGGCTGGGCTTCTGTTGACGGGAAGAACGGTGAGTGGGAAAACATGGGCAGGAAAACCTGGGTAGCAGCGGTGTAACTGGAGCAAGCTGGAACAAGCAGGAACTGGAGGCCACGGGCAAGTGATAGGCCAGGTGTCCAGGTGCCTACTATATGTGGTGTAATTTCCTGGGTTGTGTGTAAAGTAACGCACCCAGGCAAACAATATGACTACTGGCACAAGTTAGATGGCAAACAAACCGAAATTAATAATAATACACAACTGATTTAGCATATAAAGTACATTTTAATTTCATACATAAAACGTCATGAATGGAATCATTGACTTATTGATAAGACTTGATAAAACATTATTGCATTGTTACATATGCATTCATTTTATAAAAATTGTAATATAAATAGGAGATGGTTTCCTGTCATATTGTTTGCCTGGGTGCGTTACTTTACACACACTGTTTACCCTGACCCAGGAACTTTATCCAAATCAGGGGGTCCTTGTTTCTTACACAAGTAACTTCCTGGGTTGTCATGCAGTGTGCAAATCAGAGGGTCCGCACACATTCTCTTTCTGCCTCGAGCCCCACAAGCCCTAGATTTGTCCCTACCCCCACTGCACTCAGTTCAGTGCTCTGCTGCCGGACCTGCCTGTCCCACCCGGAAGTGACTGCAGGACAGGCTGAGTCTGGGCCAGCAGAAAGCATCTTGGAAAAGGGGTCATTGGAAGAGGTGTGGGGGCACAAGGATGCAGACTGTCTGTGTGCTGCCCTTGCTGGTCATGCTCCACTGAGTGGTGAAATCACAACAACACTGCTGTCGGTGCTGGTCGGAGTTTAGGGCAGGCAGGCTGGCAAGTACTTTTAAAGTCTGCGCTTGGCAGCCGCATCCGACCCCACACAAGGCGAATGAGGGCAAATGAGGTCTACAACTTTGTAGTGTCCCGCAGGAAAAGACATGCAGCAGTCCCTCCTTAAGGGCACTCCTACCACACACCCCACATTCATCCAACACAGGCGTCACTGGTCAGGTGACCCTGTCAATAAAAGGGCCCAGGTGCATGTGCTCAGGGACAGTTATACCCACCATAAGCATGTGTCTGTGTCGTTTATCACCTAGCATGTGGACCTATTGCACACAACTTTACATTGGCGACAAGGTAGACTGGACCTCGTCTGCCCCAGCATCGCAAACATGAAGTTAATTGCCCTGCTTCTCCCAGGATAGTGGGTGAAGATATACCCGCCTGAGCATCGCAGCCCTGTCAGTGAGGAGGGTGCCATGTGGAGAAGTCAGCAGGATGCAGTGTACTGTGCTGCTCCAGTGTTGGAAGGGTGCAATTCCAAGAATCCCACTAGCACTTCAGCCCACCCGGTGAGGAAAGCACAGGTGGGTGAAGGAGCGCAGTCACAGTTGGGTCACTTGGTGTCCTGCTGGACACATTCTAGTGTTCAGGAGTGTGATGTTATACACTGTACACCCACCCATCACAAGTGACCCTGATAATAAAGGGGCCAGGCGTACGTGCCCTGGGCCCAGTTCTAGAACCATACACACCATATCTGCATGCCTTATTTCCTAAATATGTGGGCCTAACGCCCACTACTTCACAATGACCACAAGCGGGTAAATCCCTGTGTGCATGAGGGCAGCAGTCTTCCAGTTGCTCGTGGGGGAGGTGCTGTCTGCCGCATTGATTCTGTTATACCGAGGTTCTAGGTATCTTTGTGCTCACCCAACATTTTGGGTAGGTGATTTATACTACTCTTATATTAAACTAGATCATTGCATGCACTTTAATTAGAGGCATGCATATTAGGGGTTGTATGTTTTGTTAACTCTTGTTAAAAGCACATATTCTGTTTCTCTTTCTAGGGAGTTTGCTGACCAGTACAATCCAAGTCCGAGTGACATACACATTTTTTCCACTGTTTCAAGGCAATCCAAATGGTCACTGGCACTTCATATTAGGCATACTCTGTTGGTCCTGATGAAAGCCGCTGCATCCCTATGGGGAGCGTCAGGCTGAAACATGTCGACCTTTCTAATGCTTTGACAGATTGAATCTCCCTCTATCATAGTTGTATCTTTTAATCCTGGCCTACGAATGCAACATTAAAAGCGTCCAGCATATCATAGAGTAGTTTTAAACACTTTCACCTTTTCACTAACCCCCTCCCCACACCCTGCTCATCTAGAGGTTTAGTATACCTCATTGTTAGAACTGGCTATTTCTGGTAGGCTAAGGCTGACGCCAAAGCCAGGCAGAAATCACCATTCTAGTCTGGGCAATCGAGTCACACGCCAAGATAACCCCTGCTCACCCCCTTGGTAGCTTGGCACGAGCAGTAAGGCTAAACTCGGAGGCAATGTGTAAAGCATTTGCGCAAGCACACAACAGCAACAACATCCTAGGCACACCACAAAAGGAACTCCACACAAGGTTATATAAAAATAACTTCTGTATTGTCAAAATTAAGCATGGGCGTAAAATCTGCTCCGCTCGCGGATTTTTCGGATTTTCGGCAAATTCGCAATCCGCGAACGCTCGCGAATTTGTCGAAAATCCGTGAATCCGCTCGCGGCGGATTTTTTGCTTGGTTGCGGCGCGCGGCGTGGTGCACGGCGTTCACTTTCCGTCATTTTAGCGTTTGCCGAGTTGTTTTTCTTTGCGAGTGACGCGCCATTTTAGATCTTGCTGCGTGTTCCCGCGGGAGTTTGTCGCCCGCGAATACGTACTCGCGGCTTGCCACCTTGCACAGCACACCTCGCGAGAGTTCGCAATTGCGAACACGTAGTTGCGGCGGAAAGGAACAATCTCGCACTTGCGAAATAGAGATTTTGCAATTTCGCACAAGAAAATCACCAGCAAACAGGATAAACCTTCAGAAAATTATGATTTTTATCAGAATCACTCCTCAGGTTGACATTTGCATGGCCTTTTTTTTTGCAAGGAGTCCATTTTGGGGGGGGGGAGGAAGGAAGTGCCCCACAGTCTCCAACTTCCTGTTCCTGTCCAGCAGGCTCCTCCCAGTGCTTTGTCCATCTCCTGGTCACTTTCATTTGGATCTGGAGCTGGAAGGATTACTTTTTGTGGGTGCTGCTGGATATTTGGATTTGAGGCCTTTTTGACTGTCTTTGGATCACTTTTGGATTAGAAATCAACTTTCACAAGTAAGTTTGTTTGGGGCATTACAGTTGCTGCAAGTACAATTTTGGAACTTTTTCAGAAAATTAAATAAATTATATTGTGGGTAGCCACAGTATCCAGTAGGACCAGGGTTGGTTATGGGTGCATGATACAACTGTTTTGTTGAATTTAAACACCATTGAGGCCATGGATGGGCTGGGATTGTGCAGATTTTATTGTTTTTTGTCGTTTTTTTGGGCCTGCTGGTGTGGCCCTTTGCCCAGGGGTGGTGAGTGTTGCATGGGCCTAGTCTTTCTGTGGGGTGTCTTCTTGAATTTAAACATAATTGAGGCCATGGATGGGCTGGGATTGTGCTTATTTTATTGTTTTTTGTCGTTTTTGGGGGGCTGCTGGTGTGGCCTTTTGCTTGCCCAGGGGTGGTGGTGGTGCATGGACTGAGTGTGCCTGTGGTGTGGTCTCACTCTCTTTGATGTAAACATCATGGATGGCATTGGATTGTGGTGATTTCTGGCTGTTTTTCTGTTTTTTGGGGGTGTACTGTTGATGTGGACTGGCCATGTGGGTGGTGGTGGTGGCCATCTTGAGTGCTGGCTGGTACAGGCAACATGTGCTTGGGGTGTAAGGGGGCCATTTTGAGGAGAGGCAGTGTCTGAGGCCTGCACTTATTTTGCCTACTTTTCATCCCTTATGCCCAGGGGTAGTGAGTGTTGCATGGGCCTAGTCTTTCTGTGGGGTGTCTTCTTGAATTTAAACACCACTGAGGCCATGGATGGGCTGGGATTGTGCAGATTTTATTGTTTTTTGTCGTTTTTTTGGGCCTGCTGGTGTGGCCCTTTGCCCAGGGGTGGTGAGTGTTGCATGGGCCTAGTCTTTCTGTGGGGTGTCTTCTTGAATTTAAACATAATTGAGGCCATGGATGGGCTGGGATTGTGCTTATTTTATTGTTTTTTGTCGTTTTTGGGGGGCTGCTGGTGTGGCCTTTTGCTTGCCCAGGGGTGGTGGTGGTGCATGGACTGAGTGTGCCTGTGGTGTGGTCTCACTCTCTTTGATGTAAACATCATGGATGGCATTGGATTGTGGTGATTTCTGGCTGTTTTTCTGTTTTTTGGGGGTGTACTGTTGATGTGGACTGGCCATGTGGGTGGTGGTGGTGGCCATCTTGAGTGCTGGCTGGTACAGGCAACATGTGCTTGGGGTGTAAGGGGGCCATTTTGAGGAGAGGCAGTGTCTGAGGCCTGCACTTATTTTGCCTACTTTTCATCCCTTATGGCCAGGGGTAGTGAGTGTTGCATACTTGCATGTCCCTAGTCTTTCTGTGGGGTGTCTTCAATGTAAACATCATGGATGGCATGGGATTGTGCTCATTTTTCTGTGTTTTGTCGATTTTTTGGGGTGTATAACTGAACTGATGTTCCTCTGTCTTCCATTGCTTTTAGGTGCACAAGAAGACTCAATAGAACCACCAGTGCCAGGAAGAAGTCCTGCAGCGGTGTGTGCAGCATAACGTCACGCGACGTCACGTCTGGACACAGAACCCTCTGCAACTCGTGCAACTGCTGCCTGCTGACCTGCTCTGAAGAAGATGGCCCCAAAAAAAGTAACCCGTAGCTCCTCTAGCAAGAAAGGTGCCAGTAAGGAGCAGAAGAAGCAAGTTACCAAGGACACTGGTGTGCCGCCCGCCCCTTTTTTTGGGAGTAAAAAAAAAAGTATGCCTGCAGCAGCTGCAGCGGGATCTGCTGGGGACCAAGCTGGCAGCAGCACCCCCGCTCCATTGGGCTCAGTGCCACCACCACCACCACGCCAACTTAAGTCCAAGCCCTTGAGTGCTGCAGAGGCAGCCAGTATACTTCTTCAATCACCATCGACCAGTGATGTTGGCTCATCGCAAGAAAGCAGCAGCAATGTCCCTCAATCAACACAGGTTGTTGTAGCTCATCTGACGAGTGTTGAACAACCACAGCCGCAACAACAATCACATGTGCAAGTACAAGCCCAAGTACATGTGGAAGGAGAGGCAGCGCAAGGAGATGCGCAAGCAGAGGTGCATGGAGGGTCACAACAAGTGCCCACAATAGTTGTTCCTCCCGAAGTAGGGGCACATCAGGAAATCGACAATCAAGGCGAGGTATCATTTGAGGAAGCCACTCCTCCTGATGATCCTTCATTGTCTTCCACACCCCTAGCAAGGAAGAGATCAAGGGTGGTGTCTACATCCTCTTCAAGCACACCTCCTTCTGATGATACGGATCAAACTTGGGAACAAACAAAGGTAGTTAAGCGTAAAAGGAAGCTCGTCCAAAGTCTCATAGTTATGGAGTGTGATGAGTCTCAACAAGAAGTGGCGGATACTGCTGCTGATGAAGACTCTGCCAACGACGACCCAGTCATCATAAAGGTCACTGCAGCCCCAGCGGGCATGCAGCAAACAGACATTTTGACCCTAGCCCGAAGAGCTGCTGAGCGTGATGATGATGTTGTCGATGAGGAGGCAGTGGAAACACCACAATCATTGGAGTTAAGTAGTACACCAACTCGTCCCGCTTCCATATTTCTTTCTGGCAAGAAGAGACCTCCGTCAACCTCGACCTTAATTAGTGGCGGTGAAAGTGCAAAACGTACAAAAGTTGGGCAATCCACATCCTCCACTTCATCTGGCATTAGCTTCATGACCACCACCACCAGTATCGCCGCCTCCTCCATGTCCCACAGACACTTCAAGTCCCCAGTTTGGGACTTCTTTACTGTTTGTCCAAAAAATCCAAAGTTTGCCATTTGTACCATTTGTAAGCAAGCAGTTAGTCGTGGTAAGCCAGGTACCAACTATGGTACCGGAGGCCAGAGAGGTCATCTTAGGAGACAGCACACTGTCAAATGGTTTGCGCACCTAGATGCGATCAAGAAAGGCCAAATTCAAGGAAACGTTGATGTTTCATCTGATGATGACGAGCAGGAAGAAGACGTGTCAAACACTTCCCTTACACCCAGTACCCCTGTCAGCAGCACACCCAATGTGAGGCACACTAAGAGTGTTGGAGCGAGTGAGACACCAACGCACAAAAGTTCACCAGCGAGCAAAATTGGGTCAACGAAGTCATTATCAGCCCGTAAATGCTTGGTCCAGGGCAACATTAGAACAATGCTTACTTCAGACGTGCCATATGAACGCAACCACCCACTGACGCGTCTGTATAACACTAAGCTGGCTAAAATGCTAGCTGTGGACCTTCTACCTTTTTCTTTTGTAGAAGCGGTAGGTTTTCTTGAATTAGTGGCAACGCTCTGCCCTAAATGGAAGGTTCTGAGCCGGTTCTATTTTGCCAGAGTTGCGGTTCCAGCACTACATGAAGATGTGCTGCAGGCGATTGGGGCAGCTTTGCAGAAGAGTACATCTGACAACAGACATGTGGACCAGTGGCCCAGGCGATGATTACATGTGCATCACTGCACACTGGGTCTCTTTTTCAGGTGTTAAAGCAAAGCTAAACGCAGGTGTTGACCCGGACCAAGTTTTCAAAGCTGCTCGGAAACATGCAACACTAGCCATGTTTGGCTTGGAGAAAAGTCACACAGCAGAAAACCTTTTGGAAGAGTTTAACAAAAAGGTCTTGACAATGCTATCCCCCCTAAAACGCAAGATTGGTTATGTTTCCACGGATAATGGCGCCAATGTAGTTAAGGCCATGTTCATGGGTGACCATGTTAGAGTGCCGTGTTTGGCGCACTGTATCAACCTGGTAGTTCAAAAATTCTTGAGTGATAAACAGAGTCCAGCGTTCGAGGTAATGGCCACCTGCCGCAAAATGTGCAACCATTTCAGCCATTCTTTTAAGGCCCGGAAGCATCTGCGGAGACTGCTACTTCAACGTAGAATGCCAGTGAAAGCACTCATCCAGGAGGTGGCAACACGTTGGAACTCAACCTTCTACATGCTTGAGCGTCTGTATGAGCAGTATACGGTACTCGATCACTATTTCTTCACAGAGGCTACATCTCAGAAGGAGGACCTGCGGATGAGTGCGGCGCAATGGGACATAGTTAAAAGCCTGACAGACATGCTTCGTCCTTTTGAGTTCTTCACGCGTGCAGTCAGCCAGGAGGACTGTAATTTGGGAAAAGCTATCCCATTGTTGTGCATGCTGGAGCACCAACTGATGGCGGTGTCTTCTGAGTTTGAAAAAGATGAAAAAAAAAAAAAACATTTCATTTTGTCTGAGAAATTATTACATCGCCTACGTGGTGATGAACGTCTTCAAAACATCAACTCAGATCAGCATTACATTTGTGCTACTATTCTGGATCCACGCTACAAAAAGGCGCTGGCAGACGAAGCATTCTTTCCTTTTGCTGATGCAGATGTTCAAAAGTACAAACATTGGTTAGCCTGGTCAGCCAAGAGGTTTGAAAAAGAACGGCAGGTTATTGAAGGAGAAGCCAGTACATCAGCATCAGCATCAGCAGGCCATCCGCAGTCACAAGAATCCACTTCTGCACCTGTGGCTGGGGCACAAGTGACCTCTCAGCCGTTAAAGACACCGGCAACTGGATCATCTGCACCACACACAATGACAACACTAACAGTGGCTGCGGAGGAGGATTGGCTAAGTTTGATGGGGTATGGTTCTCGAAAAAATGTCACAGGCACAGCAAAAAGTAAGCAAAGTGGAGGAACAGTTGATGACCTTGAGTCGATGGTGCAGGACTATCTGAATGACTCAACAGAGGTCTTCCTTAATGATGAGCCATTGCAGTATTGGCATGGCAAAAAACAATTGTGGCCACAGCTCTTCAACCTGGCTATAAACTATTTGTCTTGCCCACTCGCAAGTGTGTCTTCTGAACGTGTTTTCAGTGCTGCTGGTGGCATTGTAACTCCCAAACGGAGCCGCCTCTCGCCCAAAAATGTGGAGCGGCTGACAATGATCAAGATGAATCAGCACCTCATACCACCAGATTACAAAGTACGAGAAAGCACGCCGCATGAAGACGAGGAGGACAGCAACGTAGATGAGGGGATTTTTTCTCTGTTCGGTGCCACTGACCTCATCCAGCCTGAATTCGCAGAGTATGATGACGAAATCTTGTTCTTATTCCCTGACACCGAGCCCTGAAAATGAGACAATCAATCAAGAACTTTCTTTTTCGTCCTTATTCACTTTTATTCCTGTGTGCTTTGTGTCTCTCTTTCTTTGTTTTGCACAGTTAATTTAATTCAAACTTTAATCACCTAATCCCAAAAACAAGACCATCATCAGAACTGTCTTCACTTGTTTGCTTATTGATTTGAAGGTGCCGCAGTCTACATTCCTCAGGTTCACAAGTTCTGAAGAACATGCTCCTCTATCCTCCTCCTCCAGACTGCGATTTCCCTCCAAGCAGAGTGCTGGATTACGCCCAATGAAGAAAGACTCAGCACTTGTGGGGGTGTTGTACTTCTTTGCGGGTGAGTTGACGGATTTGGGCCCATTGCTGTGAAGCTCTAATAATGGACAAAAGTGTTTTGGACCAAATATGAGGTGGAAATTTCTTGCCGTTTTTGCTGACTTGCTTGCCTTTGAGGTGCTCTTTGGCGGGGTTCCGGGGGTTTGTGGGTAATTTTTGGTGTCTGTCGAAGCACTGCTGCGACAGTCTAATCTTGATTGCATTTGCTTTTCAGGAAATCCGTGGTGAAAAACAGGAGTTATGATGATTGATGATGATGACCTAGCTGAACAGCGCCGCATTTGGAACGAAGGCCGAGAGATATTGTAAGTATGAGATTTAGCTTTTTCGCTGTTTGGGGGTGTTGTCGGGTGGTTTTTTGCGGGTGGGTTGGCGGGTCTTGCCTGGGGCATTCCTGGGAAGGTCTAATACCGGATAGAAGTGTTTTGGACAAAATCCATAAGGAACAGCCTTTTTTTTGCTATTTCTTCTGACATCTTGCTCAATGTAGCGTTTTGGGGGGCTTCCTGCTGTTCGTGGGTGGGTTGCGGCCGGGGTCTCTGTCGAAGCACTGCTGCGACAGTCTAATCTTGATTGCATTTGCTTTTCAGGAAGTCCGTGGTGGAAAACAGGAGTTATGATGATTGATGATGATGATGACCTAGCTGCACAGCGCCGCGTTTGGACCGAAGGCCGAGAGACATTGTAAGTATGAGATTTAGCTTTTTCGCTGTTTGGGGGTGTTGTCGGGTGTTTTTTTGCGGGTGGGTTGGCGGGTCTTGCCTGGGGCATTCCTGGGAAGGTCTAATACCGGATAGAAGTGTTTTGGACAAAATCCATAAGGAACAGCCTTTTTTTTGCTATTTCTTCTGACATCTTGCTCAATGTAGCGTTTTGGGGGGCTTCCTGCTGTTCGTGGGTGGGTTGCGGCCGGGGTCTCTGTCGAAGCACTGCTGCGACAGTCTAATCTTGATTGCATTTGCTTTTCAGGAAATCCGTGGTGGAAAACAGGAGTTATGATGATTGATGATGATGATGACCTAGCTGCACAGCGCCGCGTTTGGACCGAAGGCCGAGAGACATTGTAAGTATGAGATTTAGCTTTTTCGCTGTTTGGGGGTGTTGTGTCGGGTGTTTTTTTGCGGGTGGGTTGGCGGGTCTTGCCTGGGGCATTCCTGGGAAGGTCTAATACCGTCTAGAAGTTTGTTGGACAAAATCCATAAGGAAACACCAGTTTTGGCACTTTTTGTAAGTTAGGGTTCGTTAGGGTTAGCCCTAGCAGCAGGATTGCATGTGTTTCGGGGGGTTCTATTGCAACGCGGTTCTGTTGTTGTAGAGCACTGTTGGAGCGATGCTGGCTATGGATACTTTTGCTTGCTTGCAAGTGGTTTGAATACAATCCACGGTCTGTATTTGGGCCTACTGTTACTTTCAAAGTACGTTTTGTAACCATTTTTCTGCTAGGCATCGTTTTTGGAGATATGATTGGGGTTCTTCTACATTTTTGCGACTGGCTTTAGTAAGGGTCTTGGTGGGAGCATTGCTGGGAAGGTCACATTTTGTTCTAAAACACAGTAGTACACCTACCTTGAGGGGAAAGATCCGCTATAATATTTTGGCCATACTTATTGATCCTTAAAAAGGTGACTCAGACAGAGCACGCAATTTCAAAAATATTGTACTGTCTATTAGGGAAATCAAAGTGTGACTTTTTGCACCACACAGCGTACATACCTTTTATTTATTTATCAGTGGTATTGTAATAGCACTTCCTGTTTTCCGTTCAATAATTACAGGCCGGGTTTCAGTCAACATCCGCCAGGCAGGCAGTGGACAGGGTGTCTTCTGTCAGTGGTCACCACATTGATGGACGAAGCGTCAGCTGGAATGGAGGAGTGCCGCCAATAAGAGGAATTGTTTGCTGCATGCAACTTACTTACCAAATTCAACAGGACAACTCCAACAACATACGCAATACAGATACAGTATCCATTGTTGTCTTTTATTCTATGAGTGTGACTGCATGTGCTTACCTTTAGTTTGTAACCAAAGATTGTCTGTATCTTCAATTATTGTTTGTCCATGCTCTGCTTTTTTTTTCTTCTCTCAACAAAACCTACCCAAAAAGAAACCCCCATTCCCATCCATTTTACAAACCCTAACCCTCTTCCCCCGGGCTGTGTTGTTTTGCTTGATGTCTGACTAAAATGACATCAATAATTCCACACACTTGCTGGGGAGGATAAGGTCATAGCAGCAACAGGCTGGTGAAGGAATACGAGGATATCTTCTAGACTTACTCAGCTTCAGTACTATATCTTCTAGTAGTAGTAGCCAATGTCAAATAAATTCAACGCAAGTACTAGTTATACTTGCAAGCAAATACTTTACCATTTGTTAGGCTACATTATGGCACTGTTCTAGTGTACTGTCACCTGCTATTTTCTCGATCGTACCGTAACCGTTGTAATGCTACAGTAAGGAGGACAAACAAGGTTTCGTTTTCTTTTTTTCCATAGGCATGCAACTGCCACTGTGTCACACCACTAGTACCACCGCAATGAGGAAATGTCACCCGCCCAGGATTGACAACGTTAATCCCCATTTCACCTGGAGCCAGCCCTGGGCCTAGCCCTAATTTCTAACACAAATTACAGGTAAGATAAGCGTTTGGTGGGAGGTAGTATAATGGAGTATTATTTCGGAGTAGACAAGAGATTGACGGTTGTACTACTAAAGTCCTACGACTGTTCAGGAAAACAAAGTTACTGTTACACCCCCGCCCCCCACCCACCAGACTGAAAAGCAGTAAAAAACAGGTATGGTCAGATAAAGTTTAAAAATATATTTATTTAGCCCTAACAAAATAATCTCCCTCACCCACCCTAACCCCAACGATTGTCTTTGAAACGTCCCAAAACTATCCCAACTCCCAAATCCCACCCCCCAAAAGTCTATAAAAAAAGGGCAAGGGACACTCCACTACTGGAGGGTGCTGGTGCTGGTGCATGATGCGGCATGGGCATCATACTCCTTGCGGAGGGTGGCAAGCTCGGAGCGGAGGCCCTTAACCAAGTTCTTATACTTTAGGACCTCCTGCTCCAGGTTGGACATGCGGACTCGTAGGCGGCGTTGGCGGTCCTTGCAGCTCCTGTGGGGGGCAGCTGGTATTTCGGTTGCTTGGCGGTGGCGGTCGTCTTTCTTAGCCCGGCTCGGTCCCGCTGGCTTAGTCACGGAGGAGGATGCAGTGGTCACAGTCGAGGATGTCGTTGTTGCCCCGCTCGACTGCGTGTCCTCCTCCTCCTCCAGGGCCACCAGCCGCCGATATTCGGCGACTGTGGCCTCCAGCCTCCGTTGCCGGGCCAATCTAGCCTGCTCCCTCCTTGTTGTTGATTTGGAAGGAGCAACTATATGAAGAAAGAAAGACATAGTCTGTAACCAATGCTCCTTATTAATAACACAAAGTGATTGAGCCGAAAGTTGGGTCACAGAGTACAAGTAGCAAATTGAAAGCACAGTACATAACTATTGAGGACAGTATCTATGTAACCTCCCACTTCTGCATCCTTGCTCTAACATTAGTGGTAGTTTAATGAACAAATTCTACGACCACTATGGACTTCCATTACAGTCGACTATGACAGTACACCAGTCTTATTCTTCTTCTTCTCTCTTGTTTAGGGAAATTGGTACGTTATCTTATGCAAGCCGGCAGAATGACATGGACAGCACAGTGAACTTGCACCCGAGAAAAAAAGTTGCACACCATGATGAGTGAGACAGACTTGCGTTACTGTACCGGTCCAGTACATGCAGGTGGTGAAGCTATTACTTTTCTATTACGGGTGGCACTGAGAATACTCTGTTACAAGGGCTACTGCTTAATTAATTTACCTTTCACCCTACAGTGCAAATGAGTACTAGAAAAGGAAAATGAAGAAGCTAACTAATTTGATTATCTATCACTTCACATGGGACGTATTTAATGACAGATGAGATGACTTTAGGTGCTTTGCTTAATATTGAGTGAACAGTGATACACCCACACATGAATGACGTACTACAAGTAAACTAAAGTTATTAAGAGAGGTACGGAGTGTCCACCGTAATAACCAGATATATGCTGTGAATGCAAACGCAATACAAAGTACTGCTACTATTCATGGTAGTATTGGACACATTTACAATTTCTTTTCCTTGCCTTCCCTGCACTGGAACGGACGTGCGGGTGCGGTGGTACATGCTCTTCAAGGTAACACTTACTTCACCTGGCGACCATCTACTCTCTCTAGATACACATGTGCTATCTAAGAGTCAGAGAATACCATGCTCCAGGCATCCATTCAGTCAAAGTATACGCACACATACAGTTTCTGTTTCACCCACCCAGGCTGCTGTCCTTCCACCCATCCTTGCTTCATCATTGACCCAGCCATGCACCATACCATATTCTTTCCTTCCCAGCCACCTCGGGGGCCAAGCAAACACATATCGTTCTTCTTTGCCAGCCATCATACAAGTTCGCGTCCCACTTACTTACACCCTTCTTTCGCTTTTCGTTCATCCCATCCATCACGTTCGTCTAAGAACTTATTGGGATTCTTCTCACCAAAAACTTCACAGCTAAGTCGAAGTACATTTCGAGGAGGCTACTACCTGGTTGATTTGTAATTGTAATACACCCGTGCAGAAAGCACACTATGCAGTCTTCAATCTCAATAAGTAAGGAATATATAGCTTACCTGTTTCCGCCACCACCGTTTGATCCCCCACAGGACCGTCCGCCGGCTCTTGCACCGCCTCCTCCCCAGAGGCCTCCGAGTCCTGGTCCAACACAGCCACCTCCGCGCTGGCCCCGTCACCAGATGTTACACCTACAAAGTACATTTAAGAATGTTAGAATACACCACTCACTACTATATAATATTTGGTCTAGGAGAAATGTTAAAAAAACAGAATACAATGTAATAATTTGTGACTGTCTACTCCATAGTAAAAATGTCCCATTTTCCAGGGAAGGCTGTTGTCTTGCTGCACTTTTATGCACAACTGATGAATGCTTGCTTTTGATTTTTAACACGCACCACTTTTTCTCCTAACAGACAGAAGCTTGACTCCTAAGAACACGACCAGGATCAAGTTCAAACCAGGTGAGAGCTCGGCTCGACCACAAGAAATGTGTCCAATTAATCGTCAGCACTAACCACTTTTCCGTTTTCAGTTAAATAGTTTTATGACAAAGTAGATTTTAATAAATGTGTTTACTTTTAATAAAGCTTTTAAACTTAAATAGACTCTGTGGTTTTTGTTCCTCTAGACTAGAGTGGATGAGTTAAAGGTTTTGGAATTTTTGCAAGCATGAGTGCCTCTGACACTTCTTGACTGTGCTGTGACTCCGTACTACTCTCTTGTCCTGCGTACGATAATCTAGAGATCATTGGGGATCTATAATCGGTGACTTCGGGAGCTGAATGGCTCTGCCACACTATCTAGTCAGTAAGGAGACAGTGCATAGAGGTATTGCTGAATATAATGGGAGTCCAATGGAATTGCCAAATGTCCAATCTTAGTTAGCTACACAGACAGACTAATAAGAATAGTCTAGTAATACCACAGGGAGTCATATTCGAGGCAGGATAAGAATTTATATCCAGTCTACAAGAAGATCAAAGACGATTTAGAAAAAATCGAATGAGGAACGCTAGGAAAAAATAGGTACTGTTTATTAAAATGTAAACTTACTGGGGCCAGCAAAGGAGCCCTCGCCTGCCCGATCCTGGCCTGCATCCTCAGCACCCTCCTCCTGTGTCCTCTTGCCCTTGGGGGGAGCTGATGTACAACATGAAAGAAAGAAAAACCAGAAAACATGGATGAGATTTTTCAACCAAATCAAACATTTCAAAAGAACAATAACAAAATATTTTGGAAAAATAGCAAATAGATAGACAACTATTCCACGGGATCTATCTCATGTGGTATACTACGTTATTCGTATTGCCTGATTTGCGGAACGTTGACTTAGAAAGTTCCTATGTAACTCAATAAACAGACTACTAAAGAGGTTTGCCTAGGCCTGGCACTGCAGGCAGCAGTGCGCAACACGCGAAGTGACAGACAAAGTCCATCCTGCTTGCAGATCAGTGAATACTCAAACTATCAATCCACCCGCCACCACCGCCACTATTTCTTCTTATAGCCATGTGTCTAAAGGAAGGACTGGACTTCAGTCTGTTGGGGCTGATTTAGAAGTCCCTTGCGGAAGTTGCGGCTCATTTTCCTCCATTGTTGCGTGCCTTTTGTGACGCAGCGGCAGAACAAAAGACTCGCCATGGTGTTGGTGCGGCGTATATATAAAAAAAAAACACATATGGGCATATGGGCGATGCATCACGTTGTAAAGCCCTGCGCCATCAGGGGGCGTTCCGGCGCAAGGGAGGGCGTACCTGCGCAGGAACGAATCCTAAAAGTGGCTGAGGGAAATCTACAAGATGTCAATCAGTCACTTTTAGGACAATGATGCATGACTCAAACCCTGCGCGCTTGAAGCCGACGTACGGCTTGATGCAGCATTGGGGAGATAGGGTACCCCAGAGCATTGCTGGAGCTGCGCCATCGTTGGCACGCAACTCCAGCAATGCGCTGCCTTTACGGCACAGATGCGTAAGGCTTCTGTGACGTTTTGGGCCAATGGGTGGTGGTGGCATGGCACACAATTACTGCCGCATCCCTGCTACTTTGCAGGGATGCGCCGGTAATTGAAAATATGACCCTTACTGTCTAGCATTACGCAGTTCTTTTCTTTACACTACACTCATACATAATTTCTCAGGCCAATGAAATGCTTCTGAACACAACATACAAAACAAAGAAGCATAGTAGCAAGCAAGGCTACTGAGAAGGAGAGCAGTGCACCTGAAATGCATAGAAGATTTTGAAATATAATTTACCTCAATGTAATCGGCAGCATTATTGCTCTTGGTAAAGAACAAAGATTTGCAAATAACAGAGCAGGATAAAACAGAGTAGTAAATGTACTACTACTACTACTCACCAAGCCCGGGGACCTCTACGCCGAGCGCGTCCAGCAAGTCCCGCTCCCGGTCCATGACATCGGTCCAGCGGTGGGTGGCCTGGTTATATGTGCGCCGGACCCCAGAGATCTTGTACATGGCCCGGCACACCTTCTCCCACCGCTTGCGACGCTCCCGGATGCCATAGCCAGTCGCGATCTTGCCGCCTCCCAGGATCGTCTTGGGGAGGCGGCGCTGGACGTGGAAGATCAGTGCCGCCACTTCCTCCGCGCTGAAGATCTCCCTCGGGACCACTTGCTCCCCCCTTAAACGCCCGCACGGGAGCCGGGCACGGGGTGCGGGACCCTTCCCCTTCTCAGGTTGCTTCCCGGCTCCCTTTACCATGGTCTGGGCAGAAATAGAGTTAAATGATAAACAAGAAATAGAATAGTGAAGAAGAAAAGAAAAGAGTTTAAAAAAGTAGTTTAAAAGTAACTAAAAGCTGCAGAAAACACAAAAATATAGAGCTAGAAAAATAGAGGGATAGATAATAAGTAAAATTAGATCAAAAAAACTTCAAACAAGCAAAGGATGGCAGAGATTGAGAGAGGATAGAGAAAGCATGCCCAGAACCATAGCAATGAATGAGAAACAAGATGGCCGCGCCCGTTCACGACCGCGTGGGTAAGTTCGCGCGAGATTTTCCTTGCGAGTACGCGCGAAATTGTACTAGCGAGCAGCACACTTTGCGAGTTTACACATAGCGGGCGGAAACGGAATTACGTCACGCCAACAAGATGGCCGCGCCCGTGTACGACCGATAGGGTAAATTGGCAAACGTATAGCTAGAAGCGCCTCGCGAACACGCGCAAGATCACGCGAACATACACGTCGCAAAAAAAACAATTTTGTATTCGCACGTATTCGCGGCTTCCGAAATCGATCTCGCACGGATTCGCGCCCCAAAAAACGCGCGAAATTGCAGAAAAAAACGATTTTAGCTAAACTGAAAGCAATGAGCAGGTGCAAAAGTTCAAACTTAACATTAGTAACATTCAAGGTAGTGCTTCCTGATGGGCCCCTCCAGAGTTTGCAACTATTCTATGACCCTGCTATGACCCAAACAGCAGGCTCATAGAATAGCTACAAGTAGACCATAAAGGTCCTGTGAAAAAAAAATTTCACTGCAACAAAAAGCAAATTACAGATAAGGAAGGAAGCAGGTGCCAGCCAGACTGGAACTTTCAAAATTACTGACACATTAATGAAACACAAATTAATTGATGGCAGTTGAAGAAGGGCAGGTGTGCTTGCTTTTTTCAACCACCATAATCTACAGTGATAAATAAACCTAATGGGTGGTAGTGAGGATGTACCAGAGGGTGGCATGGGTGTCCCAGAGGGTGGCAGTGGTGAAACAGAGGGTGCTGTGAACCTGTGATGATAAACCAGACGTAGAAACAACATAGTCGCGGCTGTTGCGAGCCGAAAAGTAAGTTCGCAATTGCGAACTTGCCCCAAAATCGGCGCGAACGCGCGCCACCACAAAAAACGGGAAAATCCGCAAATCCGCTAGAGTTCGCGGATCTTCGCTGATTGCGAATCCGTAAATCCGCAAGTTCGCGTACGCGAGATCCGCTAGATCCGCCCATGCTTAGTCAAAATCACATCAGATAGAAATCACACATGTACATTGTGCCAACTGGCACGGGCAATATTCACAAGGGATTATTCACAAGACAGAGCCACATGGGCCACTGTCAGGATCAATTCTTTTAGAAATAGAAATACTGTCAGAAATTAGGATAAAAGGATATAAAATCACTGTAGCACAAATTAGCAAGAATAGCACTCAACCAGTAACTACTGGTAACAGGTAAGTACCACCTATGCAACCTTAACCACCTTAGGAGAATGTCACGCAGGGGACCAGGACCTCACTAGGTCCACCTGTACTGGAAAGAACAACCACCTAAGAATAAAATACATTTAGGGGTATCAGAAAGAATACATTACACATGATACATCATAACATTCAGAGGTGTAGGGAAGGAAAAACACATGATGCATAAAACATACATTCAGCGATGTAATAACAAGGCACATGATGCATCATAAACACATTCAGAGGTGCAGGGAAGGAAAAACACATGATGCATAAACCAACACATTCAGAGGTGTAAAATCAAGGAAGTAAAAAAGAAAGGGAGGTCTCCTATATAATCCAATTTGGGACAAGGAGATTTGGAGTGAGAAAATTGAGAAGTCCCAAAAGGTTCAACTCTTAAAGTGCCCTTACCTGTATTGCCCTAATAACTCATAATGCCGACTTACTAGAAACGTATACAAAATTACTCAATTTTAACGTATATTAAAAACATCATAATGTCAAAAAATCATAAAAAATACGTGTGTGGAATTAAAAAGAACAGTTTATTACAAATCAATAAAATCAATGTCATATAACTTCAGTAGTGCCGTACAAACAAATTAAAGTTCAGTTTTTGTTAAAAAGGATTGCCGGTAAAGATTCAAAGATAAAAACATGTCATAAAAAATCACAGTTGTTCTTTTTGTATACGTTTCTAGTAAGTCGGCATTATGAGTTATTAGGGCAATACAGGTAAGGGCACTTTAAGAGTTGAACCTTTTAAGTACAATCAAGGAAGACACATGATGCATAAAAACATTCAGAGGTGCCAGACCATAACTCAATAGCGCAAAAACACATGATGCCTAAAAACATTCAGAGGTGTAAGATCAAGGTGCGTAATCATATTAAATGCATTACATTTCCTAGCACCACATCACATTGCACAAAACTCACATTAGGCAATCACCATCACATAGATAATCACATTGCGCCTAAATAAAATCACATACCAGCCCCCATCTAATAAAGCGACTAAAGAGCCCTGTGTCCAGAATGTAAGGGCGTTCTGCCAATGCAGTTCGAGTCAGGGGTGCGCCACCGGCGCAAAACCTAAACGTTGCAGGTGCCCAGTACTTGCTGGGCACCTGGGAACACACAAGACCTAAACGGTGCCGCTGCCCACTAATTGCTGGGCAGCTGGGAATCAAACTGCGACAGGGTCCTCACTGACCCTTAGGCGCAAACTGCGCCCACTGCTGGAGCCACACAGGCTCTGTCACCAAACACTGCGGCCAAATGCTGGAGCCACACAGGCTCTGGGCATTTCACATGCCCCAAACGTTGGAGCCACACAGGCTCTGAAACAAATATGCCCCAAGTCCCTCGGGGGGACTCTAAAGATCAATGTGGGCCTTGGAGCACCTTGGCTCCTAAATCAATAATGTGCCCCACTGAGCCTCATGGGCTCTCAAAATTGTTGTGGCGCCCTGAGCCCCTCGGGGCTCTCAAACTAAATATGCCCCCGGAGCCTCGGGGGCTCTAAACACTGAGGCCTCGCTGGGGCCTCTCAGCGCCCCTCCAAAAAGAAGCTTGCACCACCCGGGGGGGGGGCGGGCACCGGCAATGTGCCCCGACGGCCCCCCGCATCTCGCAGGCACTCAGACGTCGGGAAGAACGGTGGGGCGGCCCACTGTAATCCGGGGCCGCCCTAACTATCATGAACATCCTGGGCCTTCAATGGGCCATTCCACTGGGCCGCCCGGAGCCCCCCCCCCCAGCTCTCTAACACTCACCGGCTGTTGCGGGGGCCCCTCCTCTCCACTCGGGTGGCGGTATGCGGGGCTCTTCCTCAATCATAGGAGCCCCGCGCCGACCAGCGCGTCACCGGTTCCTCTCGGGGCTCTCCATGCAGCGCGGCACAAGGGGGCGGGACATCCTGCGGCCACTCGGGGAGGCGGGGTTAGGCTCCCAGCCTCCCCACGCAGTCCCAACTTCCCCCAGACGGCGGAAAGGATCTCCGGTCTCCCTCTCCCTACGGGAGTCCGGCCAAGTAGCCATGGCTTCCCCCAGGCAGGGGGGAAGCGGAAGTAAATCAATCTCGGCCCCGCCCACAGTCAGGCGGACGCCCTCAGTCTTCAAGTCCCTCAGGTATCCAGGAGCTGGGCAGGGCCCAGGGATTCCCCTGGGCCCAAGCAGCAGCACGCCCCGGGTAGGATTCAAGTCAGAAACAAGAACAAATTGTAAGGGGACACAGCCCCTTTTTATACTGTAAATTCCTTTGTCTAAAGGGTGCAGGCAGAGTGAGAACCAGCTAGAACTGGTTATAGGGAACTACTTTCAGTGTGAGGGGCAGAGGCGACAGTCGCCCAGCAGGAGGTGGAACCAGCATTGTGGCAGGCAGACACAGCCCTCTTCACTCCCAGGTGCTATCTCCTCTCACTTCCCTGGCAGCAGATGCAGCCTTTCATCCACGGGCTGAGTCAGACAACCTCCTGGGGCTCCCCATCCCCTGCCACCCTCAAACCAGACAGTCAATCCACAAGCAGGCCCAGGCACTCCTTAAGCCAGGCTCCAGCCAATCACGTGCCAGCAGACTCACTACACATGCACCCACATGTCTAGAAGTGGCACTTCTACACTAGACAAAACCATGCCGCATATACCATTTCGCAGCATTCAATCTCACGAGTTCACACATACCAAACTCGACCCTGCACTCCCCACACATCAGGAACTACCATGGGCATACATATTCCCCATTCATTCCTATGGGAGGGCAGGTCACTCACCACACATACACAGAGAGCTCACGCACTTTACACTGTACCACAGTGAAAAAGTGCGCAAAGGCCTAAAATCACCAACACCAGGTCACAGAAACAGGCTAGGAAAAAGCAAAAAGTTTCGTGGTGAACCTGCCAAAAAGGGCCAGGTCCAACACAACCCCCTTCCAGCCAAAACGCAGAGTAGACCAATCACTCCACTGATGGGCTTCCTTGCTTTGGGCGACAAAACACGGACACGGGCCCGCACGGCAGGGACAACCTCTGGTTTTTCGCCACTCTGAACCCACATGTATTTCTCTCAACAAGAGCTCTCTGGCCACTTCACAGAGTGGGGGGCAGTAACCCCTGGCACACAATAGCCATTTTCCACTCTCCCTCTCAGTGTAGCTACAACTACCACTGATCCTTCAACCTAGGGACCACACCCTCAGGCTGACCAGAGGTCACGGGCAAGAATGCCCCACCCTACCTCTACTTCTGGGGTTCCGCACCATCACAGGGAAGCACCCACCAGAACACAATTCTCCTACCAGTTCAGGACCTCACTCCATCACTGGTCTACCACCTGGAAACTATTTCACTTCTGAGGTACAAAGCACACAGCACAGTCCCTTCAAGCAGGTGGGGGGGACAGCACACAGCAAAGCCCCCTTTCCTCTACCTTAGTGGAAACAGCAAACTGCAGGTGGGCCCCAGATCACACAGCAAGGGCAGCCCCCTCAATCTCTTCAGCTGATCTACTTTGGCAGAGATTCCTTCTTGACCTGAAAGTTTCCTAATCTCCCAACCTAGGATCTAAACCCTCAGGTTGCACCGGGGTCAGAAGTGCACCGTCCCTCTGCACCCCCTTCCAGAGTTCTGCACCCTCCACTTAGGAGCGGTACTACCCAACACCAGGACCGCCGGAGTTCTGGTTACAGACACTCCCCGTCCTCTAGACACAGGAAGATCCTCCTCAAATGACCTGTAAGTACAGCCTAGGCCCCTGACCTGGCGCTCCCTAAGGGAACCCTCCAGGCCCTGAGACAGGGTTTTGGGCCAACGTGGGACACACCGAGCCACACTCACTCCGCCTCCGCTGAGACGGGATGTGAGCCCCTACACCCCTACCATCCTACTGGGACCCAGCTGGGCTACACATGAACCTCTTCACCTACACAGGATCATCAGATACACAAGCCACTACTTTTAGAATCACTTCCTAGTGCCTCTGCAAGTTATCTAGCACACCGCCAGACATCCACCTTCTTGTCCAGTGTCTCTGCAGGACCTCCTGCACACCACCAGAGGTACACCTCCTGTGCAAGCTCCTTAAAAAAACTCACACCAACTCCTCTAGTTCAACACACCACTCATCCACACACTCCCCCTCCAGACTGGTGAGACAGTTCCTCACTGCCCCTGACTCTCAACCTGTACCCCTCTTACTGAGCACCAGGCACCATACTCTGGGAACTGGGAATGGGACTTCACGCACTGGATACATTTTAGCTGCCACCACTGGATCCTACCATACTGGGGAATCCAGACACACACACTACACTCAGGGGATAACCACCCTCCCAAGCAAGCCATTTCTCCTCCACACTCCCTCTCTCCCATCTACCCACACAGGGACAGGAACAGGAACAGGGATTGGGCACTGGACCCAGCAAGGGATTCCTAATCTAAGGGAACCTCCCCTCTACTGGCGTCCCACCCTGTCATTTTCTCTCATCTGCCACTAAACATAAATCGCAGGAACACCATTTGAAAATGACACTCTTGAGGAAAAACAAAATCACAAACAATAATCCCAAACATGTGACTATCTAAAAAATGCAGAGTTTTGTAATGTAGCCAGCTGTCGCTGTGGCACTGCGCAAACACAAGTCCAAATCCGCACCGCTGACCAACAATGTTAGAACTGGCTATTTATGGTAGGCTAAGGCTGACTCCAAAGCCGTGCAGAAACCACCATTCTAGTCAGGGCAATGGAGTCACACGCCAAGATAACCCCTGCTCACCCCCTTGGTAGCTTGGCACGAGCAGTAAGGCTAAACACGGAGGCAATGTGTAAAGCATTTGCGCAGGCCCCGACGGCCCCCCCCCGCATCTCGCAGGCACTCAGACGTCAGGAAGAACGGTGGGGCGGCCCACTGTCATCCGGGGCCGCCCTAACTATCATGAACATCCTGGGCCTTCAATGGGCCATTCAACTGGGCCGCCCAGAGCCCCCCCCAGCTCTCTAACACTCACCGGCTGTTGCGGGGGCGGGGGCCCCTCCTCTCCACCCGGGTGGCGGTATGCGGGGCTCTTCCTCAATCATAGGAGCCCCGCGCCGACCAGCGCGTCACCGGTTCCTCTCGGGGCTCTCCATGCAGCACGGCACAAGGGAGCGGGACATCCCGCAGCCACTCGGGGAGGCGAGGTAGGCTCCCAGCCTCCCCATGCAGTCCCAGCTTCCGCCAGATGGCGGAAAGGATCTCCGGTCTCCCTCTCCCTACGGGAGACCGGCCAAGTATCCATGGCTTCCCCCAGGCAGGGGGGAAGCGGAAGTAAATCAATCTTGGCCCCGCCCACAGTCAGGCGGACGCGGGCCGAACTTCCGGTTTTGCGGCCATTTTCCTTCCCGGTGCTGCGGCGGTGAAACGAAGGGCAGAAAGGAGGGGTGGGCACCCTCGGTATCACAATAAAACATACCAGCGAGGTGGGCACTCGCAAAGGGGCCTATAAACGGGAGAATACCCGTAATAATAAAAATAAAGTGCACACGAAGCACTTGGGGCCACACAAAGGGCAGGAGCGCTTCCCACACGGGATAACCACAGCGCTCTGCCAGAACGTTACAAGTAAAGCGCTCCCAAGCGCTATTAAAGGCATATGCAGCGCTCCCAGTGCTAGGACAGGAAAAACAAAGCGCTTCCAGGCGCTTTAGGCTATAAAAAGCCCTGGCAAAAGCAAGGACAAGTTCCCAGGAGTCTGCAAGCAGGGGACCACAGGCAAAGGTCCCTAGGGAAAGTCCATCAGTCTTCAAGTCCCTCAGGTATCCAGGGGCTGGGCAGGGCCCAGGGATTCCCCTGGGCCCAAGCAGCAGCACGCCCCTGGTAGGATTCAAGTCAGAAACAAGAACAAATTGTAAGGGGACACAGCCCCTTTTTATACTGTAAATTCCTTTGTCTAAAGGGTGCAGGCAGTGTGAGAACCAGCTAGAACTGGTTATAGGAAACTTCTTTCAGGGTGAGGGCATAGGCGACAGTCGCCCAGCAGGAGGTGGAGCCAGCATTGTGGCAGGTAGGCACAGCCCTCTTCACTCCCAGGTGCCATCTCCTCCCACTTCCCTGGCAGCAGATGCAGCCTTTCATCCACGGGCTGAGTCAGACAACCTCCTGGGGCTCCCCATCCCCTGCCACCCTCAAACCAGACAGTCAATCCACAAGCAGGCCCAGGCACTCCTTAAGCCAGGCTCCAGCCAATCACGTGCCAGCAGACTCACTACACATGCACCCACATGTCTAGAAGTGGCACTTCTACACTAGACACAACCATGCCGCATTTACCATTTCGCAGCATTCAGTCTCACGAGTTCACACATACCAAACTCGACCCTGCACTCCCCACACATCAGGAACTATTATGGGCATACATATTCCCCATTCATTCCTATGGGAGGGCAGGTCACTCACCACACAAACACAGAGCTCACGCACTTTACACTGTACCACAGTGAAAAAGTGCGCAAAGGCCTAAAATCACCAACACCAGGTCACAGAAACAGGCTAGGAAAAAGCAAAAAGTTTCGGGGTGAACCTGCCAAAAAGGGCCAGGTCCAACACTCATCATCTCTATCAAAACATCCCTGAGCTCCTCCCTCTCTGTGATGGGTTTGGAGTCCGCACTAGGACTAGGTTCGTAGTGCAAGGAGATCCCCTTTGATGAAGCATGCCACCTATGGGTGGGTGAGGGGAATCATCCTAAGAAAGTGATACCCCAACACCTCTACATTAAATTAGAACCAGGGGCCTACTATTGTGCTTTCTTCTCAGTCTGGGCATAACCACCCCAGCACCTGCTGCCAGCACGACTGCAACCCTGCCAGTGAGTTCACCTGCAGCTGCCCGAATGATTGTGTCCCTGCAAGCACCTTCTGTCAGACTGGCTCGAGCCAATCTAATTAAATGCCTGCAGCAGCACAGAGCCTGCAATTGCAGTCATGCTGCCAAAGTGCCAGCAGGAAGGGCTCTCTCATGCCACAAGACAGAGTCGGCCCCAGCACAGAGGGAATCCTGCACAAGCATTCTCATTCCAGCACTGCCTGTGGTTTCACCCAAAAAGGGAGCAGAGCGAGAAGCACGCTCGAGGTCAGAGGGGTCATCAAACATGAAGTAAACCAGCGATGGAGCTGCATGTTGCTATTACCGGGCAGGTGGGAGAATCCTGTGAGGCCACCGAGCTGTTGATAGGGTTGTATGACGATACATCGCAAACGTTCACTTCGCACGCTGTTACAACGCGGCAAAAACATCGCAAGGTGTATCACAGCGGCATTTTTTACATCGCATGCAGTAGAGCCGCTAATGTGGTATTCCTATTGGCAAGCGTCTTACTTCGCAGACTTTTAAATTGCGCGTCTGTACAACGCGGTCTTTGAGCCCCACCACATTTTCTACTAGTATACCTTACAGCTAGAATACAATTCAGAAACCTGATTATAAGAACGGGTGGAAAAGAGGTTTAACGCAAATCGAATACAGGCCCTGAACCCTAGAATCGAGGTGGGTCTTGGATAGCAGAAACTCTCACCGTGGATTGCAGAAACTCTCACCGTGGATCGCAGAAACTCTCACCGTGGATAGTGGAAACTCTCACCATTGGATAGTGGTTAAAGTGCGGATAGCAGAAACTCTCACCGTAAAAGATAGTAAAGAAAACGCCGGACACAGATTCGAACGTCTAATAATCTAATTATTTAATTATTTTGGCGTGATCTCCAGCATGCGCTGTGCGTTGTAAATGTATGCGATGCTAATGTCATCGCACCGTTGTAGCATGCGTAGTAAATGCATGCGATGCTATTGACCCTGCGATGTAAAAGTCGCGGTGCAATGGCACCGCGATGTATTGACATCGCTGTAATGGGTGTTTACCGTTGATAGCAGTAGGACACCGACATGGAGCATGCTGGTGGCAAAGTCCCTACCGTGAACACTTATGCCCCTGCTTTCTGTAAAACCCGCACATGAACACTGACAGCGTCCGTGGGAGCCGCACAGAGCCTGCAGCATGGAGGACACTGGTGAACCTGCCGGCCTCCTGAAGTATCCCAAGCTCCACTCAGTGGCCGTTCACACCTCACCGGCATCTCAGCACCCATGAGGCGAGTAGCAGAAGGAAGGCACCGACCAAGACTTTCATGTTCACCTGCAGTGGCAGGCGGAGTCCCCGCCAAGCCCTGGGAGGCTGTATATGCCCCGCACTACCGTCTGTGCCACACGAGACCCACAGCATCTGGAAAGCTGCCGGGGCCTGAGCCAGACGTGGCATCAGCTCCACCTGCGGCGGCTCACGAAACCACACACGGTAAAGCAAGCCTCAGAGAGCACAAGGTTCAGCGCAAACAGAAGAGAGGGCGCTAATCATGGGTCTGGCGTTGAATGCCCCCAGTTCAGGGCACGAGTCCTAAAAAGAGAAGTGGGGGGACGCTGTCACCAGAAGTGACGTCACGACAGGAAATGACGTCACAAAAGGTGCCCTCCGATCTCGTCCCAGAGAGGCCAAAGAGTGAAGTCCTCTTGTTAAGCAGGGGGGGACGGCGTCCACCCGGTAAAATAAGTGGGGGGATGCCGTCCACCCGTGTGGTACCCCGACTCGAGCCCTGCCTCAGTTACCTGTGCACCATGCGGGGCATGAAGAAAGTATGGTGACATTGGGAAGCAGTGCTGCCTGTCCTATCTGCAGGGCCCCGCAGCTGTCCGCTGTGATACCGCACCACAAACAAACACACACTAGGAGCAATTCAGTGAACAGAAGCACACTTTCAGATCCCTGAAGCAGCCCTGTCTGGAGCCTTCAGACCAGGTGTTCGTGCTCACGAGCAGCACACCAGTGACTGCGGAAGCCAATGACTTCTCAGTGCTTCAAGCAGCACTTTCTCAACCCCTTCGGCGCTGATGACGAGCTCAGCTCGTCATCAGTTGCGCCGCTCGCACGCTGATGACGAGCTGAGCTCGTCATCTAATGCGGCTTTTTGAAAAAAGCCGCGTAGTGTGAAAATCGCCGCAGCGCGCATGCGGTTAAAACAGGCCACGACTGCTCTGCTACCTCAGTGAGAGATTGTCCAGAGAGAGCGCCACATGCCCAGGTACAGTGTTTGAAGGGGGAGACTAAGAACCCCTGTAGACAGAGATACACACAGAGTACATGATCCATGGGTGAGCACTGTGCCACACACCCCCTGTTATCTGTGTGTCGGTTTGGAGGGAGATAGACTGGATGCTCCAGCAAAGAAGACCGTACTGTAGCAAGAGGCTGATACATACAGCAGAGAGCCCCAAGAAGCTCAAAGCTGCCCAGCCAAGGAAGCTGCTAAGAGTCCAGGGATGCCAAGAGCAGCCAAGCAGCAAAGCCCCAAAGCATCAAGCACAAGAAAGGCACAAGGCGAACGTGCACATGCAACCCCGAGTGGCTGTGTGACGGCACCGCAAGTGAGGGCATTGCACTGCATGCCCCAGTGGTGAACGAACACCACAGGAAGCCAGAAGAAAGGGCACGCAAAGCACCAAAAGAGGGTGCCCGTGAAGAAGGATGGAGAGGGTGAGCCTGAAGTCAAAAGTGCATGGAGGGCTGCACCAGAAAACCTGACAGCTCGGGCAGGAGCCCAGGAGAGCAAGAGAGCTCACTGAACGGAAGAAGCAATGCTGAATGGAAGAGGCTGAACCAGCCGGCTGCCCACTGTACGGAATGACCACTGTTGACCCAGCATTGAGCATGTCACACAAAGTGACCGACCCTGCCAAATATGCCTGAACAGAGGCAGGAGCAAGTGCCACGGTGGCGCAGGCTTGAGGCACAAGGGCGCAGGCTCAAGGCACAGATGATACACCCTTGAGCAAAGAAGATGGAAAGAAGGTAACCCTCCATCCAGGCTGTGGAGCACTCAGAATACCCCTGAGGAAGGGACCGGACCTGCACGAGGTTTGCGCAAAGAAGAGCATGGCCTGACTCCACATCGCAAAGAGAAGGAAAGAAGAGCGTGGCACCATGCCACAGCGCAAGAGAAAAGAGGAGAAGAGAGAGGCCTTGCACAGCCCACACAGTCACGTCGCAATCCAGGGGCAAGGTTCTCAAGGGAACTCCTGTGAGAGGGGAATGCCGAGAAGAGATGACGTGTCTGCAGCAGCTCCACAACAAGCACAGGAAAGCACTGAGGCCACGGACGGAGAATGGTCACCCAAAGGCAATATAGTGGATGCCCGTGCACCTGAGTCCGGATTGCCAGAGCACACAGACCCTGAGAAAACCACCCTTTGTGGCTGCAAGAGAGACTTGGGTGTGGTCCTGTTGGCAGTTCCTCAGCGTCGCCTTTGCCCAGCCTATGAGAGGCCCCACACAGGTACCCTGGCAGCCTGGCACAAAGGGTCTCAAGGAGACTCCTGTGGGACTCCTGTGGGAGTGGGGTCCAAGCAGGAGAGGCTGGTCTGCAGCTGCTCTACCAGCGGGCACTTGGAAGCATCACGGCCTTCAAGGAAGACTCCCATGTGCTCAAGGTCGTTCTCAGCCTTTACAGGTTCACCGCCAACTGGAGCCTGAAGGCGTTCAAGAAGATCTCCAAAGTGGATTCCACCACCGCTCCCGATGCACCCACATTGAACTGAACAAACAGTTTCCAACACTGTGAGACCAGGCCGGTCCAAAACCAGTACTGCCCAGCAGATGGCCTTACGCGACTCATTGGTGCTATGTTTTCTTGTTTGTTCTTTCCCATAGGTTGGACTTTGTTTGGTTCTTTTCCAATAAAGTTTGGGAGGGATGTAGGGGCATATTAACAAGGCGGCGATAAATACATTATCACCCCTTTAGCATCCGTTTTCGGACGCTAGCGACGATAATTTTATTGCCGTATCAACAAGGCCACTTAGCGTTGGTTTTCAACGCTTAGCGACCAGATTTCTCATCGCCTAGCCACGCATCGCTAATGAGATGCAAGGTAGGCATGTGGTAGGCGTGTCTGGGAATACTTCAGGAAAATCTACCGCTAACGGGGCTTCCCGATATTAACAACGAGTCCCCGTCAGCGTTAGCGTTGCGATTTATATCGCTAACATGGGCTTAACTCAGGAATTTAACGTCTGCTAAATTTCTGACTTAGGCATACCTGTGATGGGAGGTGGATTATGTGGCTAAAACCACAGGCCCTATCAACAAGGTTATCGCCATTTTCAAAGTGAATATCGCTGGAAAACCAGCGATATTCCATTGAAAACTGCGATAATCCCCGCTATTGCTGGGATTTTTATCTCCATGGCGTTAAGCGTTGTTGATACAACGCTAACATGGAGATTATCCCCAGTGATAGATTTCCTCACGCTAACAGAGGTCAGTGATAATTATCGCTGCTGCTTTTTAATATGCCCCGTAGTGTCCTGCTGGACATGTTCTAGTGGTCCAGGAGTGTCCTATAACTACACTCTACACCAACCCATCATAGGTGTTAGCGGTCAGGTGACGCTGCTAATAAAAGGGGCCAGGCGCACGTGCCTTGGGCCCAGATCCAGAACCATATACACTGTGTCTGGGTGCCCTATTTCCTAAGTATGTGGGGCTAGCACCCAATACTTTACATGTCAGAGTGGTGTGTCGGCACAGCAGGCGGTACCTAGGCATTATGACAGTAAGGAATGACTAGTTGCACAAACCGCTCTATACACCAAAGTCAAGATAAATTATTTTTACAAGTGTTGCCAACCTCTTAGGTCCACTGCCAAAGAACCATAAACATACAAACAATAAGAGAATAAAGAGGCAACAAAAGGAATATTTGTACAATTTTTCACAAAACAAGTGGTAGAAATACTGTGCTGACGTTCTTCCATCTGAAGTGCTGGATACTTCTATTTTAAAAGCAAAATTGGCTGTTATGTTCCCTTCCCTTCTTCCTTTTCAGCCTATCATATTGCTGATAAATTACAGACTAAACGCTGCTGCTTTAGCGAAATCTGTGCATCTGCCCTGAGGAAGCCCAACCTGGGCGAAACGCGTTGGCTGTTTGTCCGATCATCTTGTATCAAGAATACTTCCGAGGATGCAATTAAAGTGGTTTGTGCATATCATTGAAGGACTAACATTTGTTTTGTGAAAAATTGTACAAATATTCCTCTTGTTGCCTCTCTATTCTCTTATGGCACCTAGGCATTATTTGCCCTTCTGCAATTACCAGATGTGTATGGTCACCGCCTATCTCACCCCTGCTGTGCTAGCCAGAATCTGTCTCCCACCCTCCGCACCATCTTCACTCATCGGCACAGGGACAGGAATGAGCCATTGCCTCAGTCATAGAGGTCCTGGAGAGGTGCAGACAGAGGTGGGAGACTGAAGCAGAGACAGGCGTGGTGAGCACTATGAACCCACTGGTGGCTGCTTGCCACCACCGCACGGAAGCGAAAACACCGTTCATTTCCCGCTTCGGCCATGCTACCCACAATCCGCCACTCCCTGCGAGAAAGAGAGAGAGAACGTCCCAGGAACAGACACTTCCCCTGGAGGCCACAAGAGGGCACGGAGAGGCCTGTTGGAGGAGGAGCAAAGTGAGTGGCACCTCCTACTGGTTAACCCTTTACCTGCAGCAATGGGAGTAGCTCCTCACTTCCCTTGTCTTTGGCTGGACTGGAGGTGCAGTGCGCAACAACAAGAAGGAGCTATGCTAGACAGTACTGCATGGGCAGTGCAGCTTGAAAGCCGAGCAGTGGGCGGGACCAAGCACACAGGTCAATCAGTCAATCAATCAATCAAACACAGGTCACACTGTCAGAAGGCAGGGTGCTACCAGTCAGGGTTGAATTGGTACAGCAGGCACTCAGGCAATGGCCGAGGGACCGGTATCTAAGTTCCAGCTGTAGGCCGCTTTTTTGGGCAGCATTTGGTCTGATTTGGTCTGATTTGGGCAGTGTCTGTGTTGTTCGGATGTCTCCAGCGGCCCAGTGGGTGCCTAAGTGGCCTTTCTGGAGGCAGATGGGCGTCCATTAACTCCTTTTTACCAACAGGGCAGAGGTGTCCCTCCTTTTCTCTCTCTGAGCCGGCCAATTAACGTATGCATATTGAGCATGGGCAGAGGGCCTGAGCAGAAGTGGCCTCACTGGTATTCACGTGTCACGTGCGGTTCACCAGTGTTACATAATCCATGCTTTTTTCCCCATCTAAGTGAAATTAAAAAAAACATGCGCGGAAAGGCAATATGCAAATGTGGGCCACTTTTTTTTAGTGTGCTTGGGCCGATTTTTGATCCCGATCCAACCCTGCGACCAGTTAAAGGAGCAGCAGGAAGCCCTGCTCTCGTTCGGGCTCTGGGAAGGTTGGCTGACCCCCTGAACATTTATTTATTTATTTATTTTATTTATGCATTTTTATATAGCGCAGACTTTACCCAAAGGTGTCAGAGTGCTTCACAATAGGAACAGAACTGATACAAGAGAACATTGCAAGTGAACAAATTACAAAAGCAAACGTTACATTACATGAGGCAAAAGTGACAATCGTGAGCCAACAAAATGCAAGAGGAGCAAACGGTGCATTATAGGAGGAAAAAGTGACATGTGTGCAGGTTACAAAAGCGTACAAAGTAAACATAGAGGTATAATACTGCAATAAATGGAGGACACTCAAACACAAGATGGCCCCTGCATCCAAAGCGTGCCGTGCAGCGCCGTTAAGTGGGACATCGGGCCAGAGGAGAAACGTTCAGTCTCCGAGGTATCAGCAAAGGGATGAGTGGTAGCAGCCCCTTCAAAGGCTGGAAAAGTTATTTAAACAAGCATTGAAAATGCAATAGGTCTCGCAATAGAAGAGTTTGACCTTTTGGTTTTGCAAATGGATGAGTGGCGTTGCGTGGATGAGTGGCGTTGCGTGGATGAGTGGCGTTGCGTGGATGCGTTGCGTGTGTGAGTGGCGTTGCGTGTGTGAGTGGCGTTGCGTGTGTGAGTGGCGTTGTGTGTGTGAGCGGCGTTGCGTGGGTGGCGTTGCGTGTGTGGGTGGCGTTGCGTGTGTGAGTGGCGTTGCGTGGGTGAGTGGCGTTGCGTGTGTGAGTGGCGTTGCGTGTGTGAGTGGCGTTGCGTGTGTGAGTGGCGTTGCGTGTGTGAGTGGCGTTGCGTTGATGAGTGGGGTTGCGTGGATGAGTGGGGTTGCGTGGATGCATTGCGTGTGTGAGTGGCGTTGCGTGTGTGAGTGGCGTTGCGTGTGTGAGTGGCGTTGCGTGTGTGGGTGGCGTTGCGTGTGTGGGTGGCGTTGCGTGTGTGAGTGGCGTTGCGTGTGTGAGTGGCGTTGCGTGTGTGAGTGGCGTTGCGTGTGTGAGTGGCGTTGCGTGTGTGAGTGGTGTTGCGTGGGTGAGTGGCGTTGCGTGTGTGAGTGGCGTTGCGTCGATGAGTGGGGTTGCGTGGATGAGTGGAGTTGCGTGGATGAGTTGCGTGTGTGAGTGGCGTTGCGTGTGAAATCAGCAGTGAAAAACGTGTTTAGTTGTGAGCAGCTTAAAAGAAGTAAACTTAAAACTTGTCAAACACCATACATCATAAATTAGGCAAAATAGCTATAACAAGCTGAACTTCTTGCATCCATTATCGTTGCTCGAGTGATGCGCCCAAGATCACACAGAGGCTAGGAGAAAGGGTCGGGTTTGTGGTTAGGATGGACTAAGACTGCTGGAGAAGGGCACAGTGGGGAAGGATGATGTGAACTTCCAAAGCTTTCCCTAGACCTTTCCGAATGTTGTGAAAAGTAAATTTATTCGAAGCTTTAGAAAAGGAGCTGAGCTCGAGATGCGCCTAGAAGCACCCAAAGTTACTGAGGAAGCCAAGGCGCTGAGGAGGGTTGGAGGGAAGGAGAGAGGCCGAGCTCGAGAAGCGCCTAGAAGGACATTAAGTCACTGAGGAAGCCAAGGCGCTGTGAAGGGAAGGAGAGAGGCTGAGCTCGAGAAGCGCCTAAGACGTAAAGTTACTAAGGAAACCAAGGAACTGTGGAGGGGTGCTGGAGCGAAAGGAGAGAGGTTGAGCTCGAGAAGCGCCTAGAAGGACATTAAGTCACTGAGGAAGCCAAAGCGCTGTGAAGGGAAGGAGAGAGGCTGAGCTTGAGAAGCGCTTAGAAGGACGTAAAGTCACTGAGGAAACCAAGGCGCTGCGGAGGAGTGGAAGAAAAGGGGAGAACCTGAACTCGAGAAGCGCCTAGTATTAGAGGGATGGAACACAGTGAGAGAGAATGGATGAGAGTAAACAACAAGAAAGGAAACAAGACGGAGGGCATTGCTGTGGGGAGGGGGGGAGGAGAAATGCACACGGCGGGCAGGGGAGGGGGCGGAGCGGGGAGAGCGGCATGAGGGTGTGAAGCAGCCGTGGCCTTTGAAGTGAAGCTAAGCTTCACTTCAAAGGTGTGGGAGGAGTGCGGCTGAGGGAACAGACGGCGATTTGGTGATGTGCACGCGCATTTTAGGTCAATGCGCTTGCGCATTGACCTAAAAGCCACGGGCACAGCACCAAATCGCCACAGTTAGGTAAACTTTGTTTAAAGCCCTATAGTCTCGCTTCTCTCAATGCGCATGCGCATTGATAGGTCACGAGACCTAAAAAAAAACAGCAACATTATCACCCAGTAACTCACAACGCAAGCAACCCCAGATGCCTGCAGTGCTCAAAAGCCGCCACTAGAGGGCAATGCTAGATAAACAATTAAATAAAATAAAGCAAAAAAATGCACAACAGACGTCGGGCGGTGCCGCCTGCTAATTCTAGAGCAGCAGCAGCCCTGCAGGTGGTATTCCTGCAAATCGAGGGACTGCCACAATATCTGTGCTAGACACCCTTGGAGAACAGCCAGCAAGCCAAAGGAGGAAGGAAATCTTAACACAGCCCCGAAGGCCTCCACCAGGCAGACAGAGGTGGACAGGAGCACAGCCAGGCCCAGAGCCCTAGATTCGGGGGGGCTTATTTATGAGCCCCTGCGTCACTTTTGCGCCACTGGTGCGTCACTTTTTGAGATGCACCAGTGGCGTAAAAAATGCACCATGTTGCGCCATATTTACAAAGAGATGCATCTAGGGAGATGCGTCACTTTGTAAACCCCTGCGCTACATTATACCTGCGCCAGGTATAATGTATGCAGGGTGGGCGTACACCCGCAAGAAAGGGTCATAGGAGTGGCGCAGCGAAATCTATGAGATTTCAGCGCGCCACTTCTAGGACGCCAATGCGTCAATGTCTTACTCCTGCCTTACAGCAGGCGTAAGGATGACACAGGCCCTTTCACATGGGGCTTGCCCTATGTGAACGGAACATTGCTGGAGTTGGGTCAGGCTTCCGACAAAACTCCAGAGGAGAGGAGAGGAGAGGAGAGAAAGGTTGTACACAGGGGCAGAAGAGAGAACAGGGCAGAGCAAGGCATTAGATGGAGCTGAAGCAGAAAACAAGACAAGAGTGAGACAAAAGGAATGAAAAGAAAGAAACCAACCTAATGGAAAAGAAACCACAGGCGAGAAAGAGGGAAAGAAGAAAAATAAAACGAGAGGAAAAGAGTCAGTGTATGTTTTAGCCTCGTGTGGCAGCTGGAAGTCCATTGCTTCATTGCTTCTGAGACAGTTCACTGAGTTAATGAGTGACTGAGGGGACCTATGTGTGTGCAGCCTGCAGGCCACAGAGTCTAAGCCTAATCCGAAAACTCAGTGGGTAAATGCACCTGCTGCAGAGATTTGTGCACAATATATTTTCCACGGTTTCCAATCATAGTTAGATATGTCAGTGGGTTAGTGCACCTACAGCAGGGATGTGACAAGCAACAGCTCCCTCCCAGACACCATCACACAGTGGCACATTCTATGACCTGTAATTAGCAATAATGTTTTTTACATTCTGCCCATGTGTTGAAATATGAGCAATTTGAGCTTAAGAAGCCAATTAGAACATGGTGAACTGTAAGGTTGTGTATAATTTGACCAAATATTTATATGACGTTACCCGTAGATTAAAGGTCAACAAAAGCCGTATAGATTATTTAGAACTTTTCAGCGGTGCCCATAGGTGCTGGAAGTAAGGTGCTGGCGGTACTGCAGCACCCCCAAAATACCAATGCCTGAGTTCCCAAGGTGAAAGTGCAAGAAAGATGCTTTTAAATTTTGTTTTAGCCTTGTCACGTTTGCTGTGTGTTCAAAGACAGAGGTCAAATGTCAGGCTCTGTCTGCAGACAAAGTGTTGCTTTTTCTTTTAACATGAAGATTGTAGCCGTTGTCGGGATTCTGCTCAGGAACAGAACTATGCTCGGAACCATAGAACATCGACAGGTCGGGACTGAGTCCCCATACCAGTATCTATGAGCCCGAGTCCGACTAGCTATAGAGCCTCACTTGCCCTCCTAACCTTACCAGAGAGGCAAGCGAGTTGGCACCCCAGAACCCAACACTCTTGTACCGCTCAGGGATCGTGGTAACAAGACACACCCTATCGCTCTCTCACTTGTACTCATCCACAATAAGATAACAAAGAGACATGAAAGAAGTTTAGAATATTTATTCATTGTATCATGCTCTGAAGTGCAGTATACCTGCCACAATTAGGAAACAAATGCATGATAAAAATACTGTTAGCATGGTTAATAATCCATATACCTTGAAAAGCCCGGTCATTTTGTAGGACAGAGTAACGTAACCCCCTCCCCCCCTCTGTTATTACCAAAGCTAAAAGATTATTGTTGGAAAACGAGGCAGCGTCTGTGAGGCCTGCACAAATAACATGTCACATTTGTCCTTCACTGGGAACCAAACACCCAATTGTAGTGCCTGACTCTCAGAGGGTAGCATTGCAGAGCAGCCTGGGGCTTACTATTTTGATATTTGATATTTTGAAGAGGTATTTCTAGAGCGCGGCATTCGCTCCGGAGGGAGCATCATGGCGCTGAGAATCCTTGAAAGCCAGCCACAAAGGTGAGAAGAAGGCTAGATGGCAGCTCTGGTCCAGTCGTCGGGGAGGTCATAGATCCAAGTTTTAAGAAGTTTTCTGAAGGGCTTCTCTGTGGGCTGCTTTCTCAAATGTCTGGGCATGCTGTTCCAGGCCTTGATGGCCAGGTGGCTTAAAGTTTTACCACCTTTTAACTTCAAGTTGAACCTGGCGGAGGTCATGAGATTGTCTTGGGCAGAACGAAGAGAACGACTTGGGTGATAGTGAGGGAAGCGTCTGGTTAAGTATTTAGGGCCGGTATTGTAGAACGCCCGGAAGGCGACAGTAAGAATTTTGAAGAGAATTCTTTTGTGGAGGGGTAGCCAGTGTAGGGTTTTTAGGGCTGCAGAGATTGAGGATCTGCGGGGCAGTTTAAGAACCAGGCGGACGGCCGTGTGAAGGACGCTTTGAAGTTTGGTCTGGGTGGATTTTTTAGTCCCGGCCAGGAGGCCGTTGCAGTAGTCAATGCGGGAGATTATGAGGGCTACTGTTACCGTCTTCCTCGCCTCAAGAGAGAGAAAGTCAAAAAACTTTCTAAGAGATTTAATGATCCCAAAGCATCTCCCGGCGACATTACTGGCGTGTTGATCGAACGATAAGTCCGAATCAAATAAAACGCCTAGGTTTCTAGCCGTGGAGACGGTCTGGGGGGGGGGGGGCAACAGAGTTATCCGGCCACCAAAGGGCTGGGCAGAAAGAGGTATTTTTTCCGATGGGGAGGATCTCTGTTTTGCTAGAGTTGCAACGGAGGTGGTTGGTGTCCATCCATTGGAAGACTGTAGTAAGGCAGTTCTTGAGATTGAGCTCAGCTGTGTTTGAATTATCTTCTAGGGGCACGATCAGCTGGGTATCATCGGCGTACGAGGTGACAGGTATGCCGAATGATTCAATCAAGGCTAGGAGAGGGATGAGGTAAACATTAAAAAGAAGGGGACTGAGGATGGACCCTTGTGGGACTCCAGAAGCGACCTTTTTCTCCCTCGATAGAAAAGGGCCAAGGGCGACGGTCTGGGACCTGTCGCTGAGGAATGACTTTATCCATGATATGGCAGAGTCTGAGATCCCTATGCCTAGCAATCTGTTAATCAGGATAGAGTGGGATATGGTATCAAACGCTGCTGTGAGGTCGAGGAGTATAAGAATGGCTCTCTTCCTCTGGTCTTGCAGCGTTTTGATTGTTTCAGTTAGTTCGATCAGAGCTGTTTCCGTTGAATGTTTAGGACGGAAACCAGATTGTTGTGGATGGAGTATATTGTGGACTTCTAGGAAGGTTTTGAGCTCTTTATAAACTAACTGTTCAGTAATTTTTCCCAGGGCCGGAAGAAGAGTGATTGGGCGGAGATTGGTTAGGTCAATGGGGGATTTGTTGGCCTTCTTCATAAGTAGTTTGACGACACCCTTTTTCCAGATGCGAGGGACAGATCCGGAACTGAGTGACAGATTGACTATGTTATTGATGATAGGGTTGACAGCATCTATGATTTGGTGGAGGATCTTGGGGGGACAGGGATCGGAAGGGGAACCGGATTTGCAAGATAGAATAGCTTCTCTGGTCTGGGCCAAAGTGACAGGAGTGAAGCTTTTGAGACTGCCACCTGAGGATTCAAATTGCACAGGACTAGGAGGCCCTGGGGGGGTTGGAGGAGGGGGGAAATTCCTTTGTTTGGAGGCGATTTTGTCGTCAAAGGAATCTGAGATTTTATCGCAGAGATCTTGAGAAGGGGGGATTTCGGGTTGGAGGGCTTTTGGGTGAGTAAAGGTTTTTACAATAGAAAATAGGGTTTTTTGTTTCTGGCTAGCTTCTTTGATGGCCTTTACGTAATGGGTTCTCTTGGCTGATTTGATGTTGGAGAGATAGTTTTTCCTCAATAGGATATAGGCAAGACGGTCGTCATTGTTGTAGGTACGACGCCATTTACGCTCAGCTTTCCTGCATAGGAGGTGAGAGGTGGCTAAGTCAGAAGTGAACCAAGGGGCATTATTTGTTTTCTTGTGGGTTCTGCCGGGGCGGTTTATGGGGGTCCGGGTTTTAATTTCTTGTGCGACCCATTTTTGAAAAAGGTCTGCATCCCTTTCAATGTCGCCGGATAGAGCGGGAAGCAGGGAATGAGAAATGGGATTACGAGTGAGGTTTTCCTGGACAGTTTTCCAGTTAACAGAATAGTCACAGTGGGGATTGGTTTTTTTGGCAGTTAGAGAGATACTATTAGTGATGTGGAATGGGACCAGGCTATGATCCGTCCATATCTGTGGAAGGGGGGGCAGAGTAGAGAGAGAAGGCAGATTGGTACAGACACCATCAAGAGTGTGTCCTAATGAATGGGTAGGTAGAGTGACAGTTTGTTGGAGATTGAAAATTTCAAGTATCTGTGAGAAACTATTAGTTTGTGAGTCAGATGAAGACTCCAGGTGCAGGTTAAAATCTCCTAAGAGAGTAAAGTGGGGGTAACGGAGAAGGAAGTGTCCTAGGGCGTCGCTAAGGGAATCAAGGAATTTGGAAGTATTACCAGGAGGGCGGTAAATCAAGCCCCCTGTGAAGGAGAGGGATTGGCTGAGTTTGATGGAGAAACCCATACCTTCTGTGTCTGTTAGGGGGTCTAAGCTGAAAGTATGGCAGTTGAAGGTGCTTTTCAGGATGATAGCAACGCCACCACCTCTTCCTTTAATTCTATCCTGTCTATGAAAGGAGTAACCTTGGGGGAGGGCTATAGCTATAACTGGGTTGCTGTCTTCTGTGAGCCAGGTTTCTGTGATCATAAGACAGTCCAAATCGGAGTCTAAGATGAGGTCGTGAATATCTTGGCTGTGTTTACACATAGACCGCGCATTAATCAACCCGCCTTTGAAGGGGCGCAGGGGGACCTTGGGGAGGAAAAGGGTAGGGGATGGGAGGGCTGGTAAAACAGTGAGAGGCCATCGGCAGTGGATGCAGCAAGATGGGCCGGATACCTCTGATAGGTCCAGTTGACAGGGACAGTCATGGTTACCTCGTAGAAGGTGGAGATCACTAGCGAGGTACCTGATATGTGGGGTGTTTAGGGCAGAGTTTCCTGCGCCTGTCGCGGTCTTGGCGCGGACGGGCGCAGACGGGCTTGCCTTGGGCGCGCCTTCGGCGCGCAAACGGCGCTCCCGCTGCGCTCGTCCGCTGCGCTTCCTAACCATGCACATTTCAAGCAGTGGGGAGAGGGCGTGGCCTAGCAGGTGGGCGTGGTTGAGCGCGCACGCCTGTGCTGATGGCGGCGGCTGAGGGGAGAATGCAAATGCGCTACAGCGTTCAGATCGGCTGAGTGCAGATTAACAAAGTATTAAAAGCAGCAAGTAAATGGGTAAGTGACACCACACAAATACGTTTTAAAAACACAAGAGCAATTTTTCAAGTACCTCCAGCCCCGGCTTTCCGCCTCAGGACTGGGTCAAGGAATCAATGGGAGGTGGTGTGGGCTAGTAATCGCCATTTGCAGGTGACCAAAAATAACACTCAATAATTGATTGTCCAGACTGTACTTTGTTTTATAAAAGCACGAGTACATTTCTTAAACACACACACTACTCAATACTATGCAACAATTTAGAAATATACATAAACTGGTGGAATTACTGTGTGACATTGGGTAACATCTCCACCCCTCCTGCAGGGGGGTCTAGTACCACCACTCTCCTGTATGCACATCATCTTGCCCCCAATGCAGTGAATTGGACTTAACCTGGAGCGAGGGCTCTGCGCACTGGCACCATCCCAGTGGTGACCCCCCGCCCCCTTATGCCAACCAGCATTAAAAATGGGTACACTTGCCTTGGTGGCAGATAACCCCGACTGAGCATCTCCTACTAACCATAAAGTATGCACCTCTACATCTTAAGGGCCAACAGTCTGGGTTGTTCCTCACCTAAAATCAGCAGCAAGAATACATGGTAAGCACCTCTTTAGAATGATCGTACTCATAACATTTGGATATCATTAAAAATCCATTGCAATTACTGCCCATAAAGGCATCACAGATGATCACCGGACTAAGTAAATACAGTCAGACACCCTAGCAGGACTTTCTAGCCACTTAAATCCACTTTGCTTATGACTCCATCTTACACATGTACTACCCATTTAACAACTCAGTCCCTCCAAAAGAAAAAAGCATTAGTGAATGCATTCCAAGGTAATCACACCGTTTCACCTTCAGGGGATGCCCTTCTCAAGACATCTCCAATTTAGCCCTTCATTCTTTAATACATTTCTTAATGCACCCCCAGCTCTGGAACAAAAGTTCCAGCCTAGGAGGTGATGCAATCTTCGGTGAGCCCTTGAGGGGTTATTCTTTCGAAATAATCAGTAAACTTAGGGTGACATGTCTCTTCGTGCTGGGGGGGAGACTGCGCTTTTCTCCATTGAGGGTGACCCACCCTCCTCTGGGGGGCCACCAAGCACAAAAACAGCAGACTTTCAAATGCCTGTGTTGTACCCGGCCTCATGGCGTGGTCCTACCCCTCCCGCATGGCGGGCCCAGGACGACATTGGCCCTCCATCGAGCCACGGTCACCCCCTGGGCACGACCCTACACGAACTACCGACGAGAGCAACCACCCTGGCAAACCACGGCTCTCCCCCCTGGAACATGGCGTACCCTGCACGCCCCACCACTGCCGGTCCGGCTACCACTCTGGATCCCCATACAGGCCCGACTCCATCCTGGGCCCATCACGTCCCGAGCACGTGGCCTCGGCCCCGGCCAAGGCCCCAGCGAAGCCCCGACATCGAGGCACCAAGATCCCCCCGGGTGGTAGAGTGGCCACTCAACGGATCCAAGAGGAGGGGAGTTTCGATGGCCCTCCAGCCGTCCCCGGACGCCTGGTATCGATCGCCCTCCGGCCTCCCTGGGCGCTGGCTCCACCCCCCTGCTGGGTGTCTGGACACCACCATCCCGGCCCCTCTGACCCCCCAGGCGCGAGGGTCCGGACATCAAAGGACTCCAGTCCTATATCTGGGCCAGCCCTGGAGTAGGACGCCAGTTGTATCCTGGAGTCAAGAGCCCTGCTGACGCTGTCGCGGCTGACCCGAGAAGAACTCCTTACTCTGAAGCCTGCTGGCGCTGCCGCGGTCCATCGCAGCTGAACCATCTTTGGAGCCTGCTGGCGCTGCCGCGGTCCATCTTAGCTGAACCATCTTTGGAGCCTGCTGGCGCTGCCGCGGCCCCCTCTCTGTTAAAGACCATCTGTCGAGTTCTGCTGGCGCTGCCGTGACTCGACCTCTCGGAACCCCCCGGCTCGAGGATTGAGAGCTGTGCGCAGGGTATCCCGTCCTTAACCAGTACTGAGACTGTCCCGCTACCCTGTCCCTTATTTACGAGACTTTTCAGATCCCTCAATCTGCCTGTACATATCGCTGAAGACAAGCAACCTTTATTCTTGATAAAGCCTAAGAACTTATCCTCTTGTGTGGTGTCCATTTGTAGTGGTGTGGTTACTCTGCTGTACGATCCTAGGCGAGGACCCTCACCCAGGAGGCCTCTCGATAACGCTTGGCTACTTCTAGACGGAGGGGTGGACCTAGGGGTGGTCAGTCAGACATCTTCTGCCTCCCCCGGGATCGCCTTTCTAACATTGGTGCCAGGCGTGCGATCCAAGCCAACGCAAATCGTACAGAGAGTGATTCACCCGCTACCGATAAAAACACACCGCGACCATGACTACTCAAGAAACCAGACCGACTGCAGAATTCCGGAAAGAGAAAATGGAAGAGTACAGTCATAAGGAATTGAAACAATTCTGCAAAGACCTGGGCATCGCTACCACTGGCCTAAGCACCAAGGAAGACTTTAAATCGGCCCTGCAAACATGGGTGGGAGCCGAAGACACGCCACCCCAGAATGAAGATAACCCGGGTCAGAACGGACGCCCAGAGACCGACGCGTCCCCAGCGGGGGAAAGACCCGCAAACCTAGACACGGGCCTCTCCCACGAAGACGCCCGAGAACGAGAGAGGAACCGGCTCCACGAACTAGAGCTAGCCCGACTCCGGCTAGACGGAGAACTACAGCTGGCGGAAAGAAAAATAGCCCTCGAGCAACTACGGCTAGAAGGAGACCTGGAGGAGAAACGAAGACAAAGAGACCTCAAAGAAAAGAAACTCACGTTCGAGCATGAGCGTGGCTTAAAGGAACTAGAGATCAAGGCCAAGACGAATGAGGCCAGTGCCTCCGGGGGCAAGACCTCCCCCCTCCTGTGGACACGAAGGTGCACATACCCAAGGATGTCGTCAAAGAGTACTATAAGAACGACGACATCCAACAGTGGTTCAAAGCCTATGAAGTAGCCATGACCGCCCATCGAGTACCCCTCAAGGACTGGGGCGCCGGCCTGTGGGGGAAGTTCGTGTTCGTCAACGAAGGGAGGGACGCCCTGCTAGAGCTCCCAGATGCCGAGATGACCTCGTACGAACACATGAAAACCGCCCTCCTCACTCGCTACGGACTCACCCCCGAAATGTACCGGCAGCGATTCCGAGACTGTAAAAAAATCCCCGGTACCACATGGGTGGAATACGTGAACTTTTATAGCAGAGCCTTCGAGGGGTGGATCAAAGGCAGTCAGGTCACCACCTACCAGCAGTTGGTCGACCTCATTATATGGGAACATCTTTCCAACAACTGCTTCATCGAACTCCGGCAGTATCTCCTCGACAGCAAACTGAGAGAGCCACGAAAACTCGCTGTCGAGGCTGATAGATGGGTGAGCACCCGAGTCCCCCGGAGTCCGATGGGAGACTACGGCCGGGGATCACCGGGGAACCACCGACCACGAGGCGGCGGAGGAGGCCAGAGCAGGGGCCGAGACGCCCCCACGGGATCCTCCCCTACCTCCACTTCGCCAGCCCTGGGCCGAAGGGGGGCCCCTCCAGCATGACCGGGGCCCCGCCCGAACGTTACTTGCCACAGATGCCAGCGGCCGGGTCACTATGCTAATGATCCTCTCTGCCCAATGAACCAGCGACCCGGCACCACCAGTCCTCCAAACCGCCAGATCGCGGCCGTCGCCCTGGGAGAAGAAAGAGGCGAGGAAGAGGACGACGACCCCGAGCAGGCCGAGTGGGAGCCCGCCGCTATGTCCTTGGTGTGCCTGGGTGAAAGAGAAATGATCCCCAGAGCCCCGATCCCAGGCAACACACAAAAGTACCGCCAATGGGTCACCATTAATGGACACCGGGCCGAAGCCCTACGTGACACTGGAGCCAGCGTGACGGCGGTCCGCTGCCATTTGGTGACCCCTGAACAAATTTTGCCCAACGTCCTGTGCCCAGTACGGTCGGCGGACAACTCCGAGAGCTTGTGCCAGATGGCCCGTATCCCCTTCGAATGGGGAGCAGTGTCGGGCATGCTGAAGGTGACCGTCCAGGACGATGCCCCCGTGGACTGCCTCCTCAGGAACGACCTGGAAAGTTCCCCCTGGGCCCACGTCGAGCGGAGAGAACATCTGGGGATGCTAGGCCTTCCCGAGTGGGCCTGTGCGACCACTCGATCCATGACCGCCCGGGCCTCCGCCCCGAACGAAGACACCCCGCCTGAAGAACCGGAGTGGCCCGCACCTCCGCCGCCCGCCGTCCCCGAGGACGCCGACCCTGAACCCGGGCCCCAGGGGCCCAACCACGAAGACCTCACCGAGCTCGGCCACCTTCCCGAACTAGCCCAATGGCGCCAAGAAGGTGACCCCACCCGCGAGCAGTTCCGGCAGGAACAGAAAACGTGTCCCTCCCTCGAGGGAATCCGACAACAAGCCGCCACGCAAGCCGCCGGAGACCCATCGGGGTCCCACTGGGTCTATTGGGACCACAATCTCCTATACAGTGAGCAGAAAATTGCCGAACTGGGGGCCAGCCGAGTGCTGGTGGTCCCCCTACGATTCAGAGACTTCCTCTTGAACCTGGCACATGACGTGCCCCTCGCCGGGCACCTGGGGCAGGACAAAACCTACAGCCGCCTGGTGACCCATTTTTACTGGCCGAAAATGCACAACGATGTGAACAGCCACTGCAGAACCTGTCCCACCTGTCAAGCCAGCGGGAAGAGCGGGGGGAAAGTCAAGGCCCCGCTCCAACCTTTTCCCGTGGTAACAACACCCTTCGAGCGAATGGGGATCTTCTCTAGAGTCGGCTTCCCCCGAGAGGTCGTGAGTGATCGGGGCACAAACTTTATATTTAAATATATGCGATCCCTGTGGCAACAGTGCGGGGTCACATATAAGTTCACCACCCCGTATCACCCCCAAGGAAATGGACTTGTAGAGCGGTTTAACTGAACACTGAAGGGGATGATCAAGGGCTTAGAAGAGCCGCTACGACGCAGATGGGATGTCCTGCTGCCCTGCCTCCTGTTTGCCTATCGAGAGGTGCCCCAGAAGTCCCTGGGGTTCAGCCCCTTCGAACTGTTGTATGGGCATCCTGTCCGAGGTCCCCTCAGCCTGGTCAAAGAAGGCTGGGAGACGGCTGTCCGAGATGCTCCACCGGATGTCTACCGGTACCTCCTGACCCTCCGCAACCAGACTCGGAAGTTCGGGGAACTTACCGAGGCCAACCTGGAGGCCAGTCAGGAGGAGATGAAACGCTGGTATGTTATGTTATGTTATGTTATGTTATGTTATGTTAAAATTCTTATACCGCGCACATACACCGAAACGGTTTCTTGGCGCTCATAACAGACATGGCGAGTAAGAGCAAGGATATCATACTGCAGCTGCTTTAAAGAGAAAGGTTTTCAGGGTTTTCCTAAATGACTCATAAGTGGGACAGTGACGAAAAGAAGAGGGGAGGGAATTCCAAAAGAAAGGGCCAAGAAAAGAAAAACGCAATCACGTATGACCAGAACGCCTCGTCCATCGAGTTCGAGCCGGGCCAGCAGGTCTGGGTCATGTCCCCGGTCGAACCTTGTGCCCTTCAGGACAAATGGACGGGGCCCTTCAAAGTGGTGGAGCGCAAGAGCCCCGTCACTTACTTGGTGGACATGGAGTCCCCCCGGAACTTCCTCCGAGTTCTACACGCCAACTGGCTCAGCCTCACTTTGCCCGCACTGAACGGAGCCTGCTGCTAGCTACAGATGACGGAGCTGAAGACGACTCCGAACCCCTACCCGATCTCCTGAGCACCACCGAGAAGGACGGCTCCGTCGAAGGAGTCACGCTCTCCTCTACCCTGACCCCCGGACAGCACCAAGACTGCCGAAAGCTGTTGGGGCAATTTGCAGACCTATTTTCCCTCACTCCCGGGGTCACCCGGTGGTGTGTCCACGATGTAGACACCGGGGACAGCCCGCCTGTACGACACCGGGCTTTTCGAGTTCCCGACCGAGTACGGGCCTGCATTCAGTCCGAAGTTGCCAAGATGCTAGCTCTGGGGGTAGTCAAACCCTCAAACAGTCCCTGGGCCAGTCCCGTTGTCCTTGTCCCTAAAGCCGCCGCCCCCGGCGCACCCCCGGAGCTCGGGTTCTGTGTCGACTACCGGGGGCTGAATGCCGTCACCAGGACGGACGCCCATCCCATCCCCCGGGCAGATGAACTGATCGATCTCCTGGGGGCCGCCAAGTATCTCAGCACCTTTGACCTCACGGCCGGTTATGGGCAGATCGGCCTCACGCCTGGTGCACAAGAGCGATCTGCCTTCTCGACCCCCGACGGCCACTTCCACTTTGGCATGAAAAACGCTCCGGCCACCTTCCAGAGACTAGTGAATAGAGTGCTGGCGGGGCTAGAAGAGTTCAGTGCCGCATATCTGGACGATATGGCGGTATACAGCCTCCACTGGGACGAGCACCTGACACACCTCTGGGAGGTCCTGACGGCCATCCGTCGGGCCGGACTGACAATAAAAGCCAGCAAGTGCCAGATAGGCCAAGGGTCCGTGACCTATCTGGGGCACCAAGTAGGGATCGGCCAGGTGGCTCCCCTCCAGCCAAAGATTGACGCCATCCGGGCCTGGGAGCCCCCGGTCACCCAGACAGCAGTCCGAGCCTTTCTGGGGCTCACTGGATATTATCGGCGCTTCATAAAAGACTATAATAATAATAATAATACAGCATTTTGTAAAGCGCGAACAGCTACCTCACAAGGAGGTGTCCCGGCGCTAGGAAGAACACTGTTGACCTGGAGGTTGAAACAGGGAGCTTAGCGTGGTTGGGTAAAGAGCCAGGTCTTCAGCAACCGTTTGAAGCAAGGTTCAGAGGGGGCTTGCTGAATAGCTGAGGGCAAGGAGTTCCATAACATTGTGACATTTGCCGAGAAAGTTCGGCCACCCAATCGAGCCCTTTTAGCTCGTGGGATGACAAGTTGAACACGGCTATTGGAACGAAGCGTACGGGCCTGTACATATCTCGGGAGCCGGATTTTCAAGTACTTAGGACAGGTGCCAAACAGAGATCTAAAGGCCAAAGTGAGTGCTTTGAATTTGATTCTGTTGGTAACTGGCAACCAGTGTAGTGATCGCAGATATGGAGAGACTGAGTGCTTAAAAGGGATCTGCAATAACAGTCTCGCAGCCACATTTTGGACCAACTGAAGTTTTTGAGTCAGGTATTTAGGTAAGCCCAGATAAAGTCCATTGGCGTAGTCCAGCCTAGATGTTACTGTGGCATGGATTACAGTTTTCCGACAACTCACAGGGAGAAGTCTCAGGATCCTGCGGAGATTCCTCAGTTTACTCAGACAGCAGCCGACTACCTGTTGAATATGCGAGGTAAAGGAGAGGCTGTCATCCCACCTCACTCCCAGATTTTTTGCCGAGAGACTAGGTGAAGGCGCTTGGCCCATCTCCGCTGGCCACCATAGCTCTGCGGGAGGAGGGGGGCCTTTACCAAAAAAGATCACCTCCGTTTTATTGGCGTTTAGTTTTAATTTGTTCGCGTTCATCCAACAGGCTACATCTCGGAGACAGCCCCGAAAGTTCGCGAAGGACTCCTGCGACACCTCTGAGTATGGAAATACCAACTGGGTGTCATCAGCATATGAGATTGCCTTGACACTCCAGTAGGCAATCAACGCAAAAAGAGGAGCGAGGTAGATATTGAACAAAAGGGGGCTGAGTGCCGACCCTTGCGGAACGCCACAGCTGATGACTTTGGGTGATGAAGAGACAGGCCCCAATGCCACCTTTTGTGTTCTCTGAGACAGATACGAATGTAGCCATCCCAATGCTTTGTCACAGATGCCTGTCTCAGCCAGTCGCATCAAGAGCCTGGCGTGATCGACCGTGTCGAAGGCGGCCGACAGATCCAGGAGTACCAGCATCGCTGAGCTTCCTGCATCCATCGACCACCTTGGACTATGGGAGCATTGTGGGGCCCCTCACAGAACTGACCTCCAAAAGACTACCACAGAAGGTGCACCGGACCCCCGAGTGCCAAGCAGCCTTCCAGACTCTAAAGACTGCCATGTGCACCGCCCCTGTGCTCCAGGCCCCCGACTACAGCCGAGAGTTTGTGGTCCAAACCGACGCCTCGGAGCACGGCATTGGGGCGGTCCTATCCCAAGTAAACCCTGAGGGAGTCGACCTTCCCGTGGCCTTCATCAGTCGGCGCCTGCTGGCTAGAGAACAACGATGGAGCACCATCGAGAGGGAAGCCTTCGCCGTCGTGTGGGCCCTAAAGAAACTCTGGCCCTACCTCTTCAGCACCCACTTCTGGGTACAGACCGACCACCGGCCCCTGCGGTGGCTGATGCAGATGCGGGGCGAGAACCCGAAGCTACTGCGATGGTCCATCTCCCTCCAAGGGAGGGACTTCACTGTGGAGCATCGCCCTGGCAACGACCACGCCAATGCGGGTGGCCTGTCCCGATTCTTCCGCCTCGGCGAGGAGAACCCCCAAGAAGATGGGTGACTCTCCCCTGCCTTCAGCTGGGGGGGACGCGTGTTGGACCCGGCCTCATGGCGTGGTCCTACCCCTCCCGCATGGCGGGCCCAGGACGACATCGGCCCTCCATCGAGCCACGGTCACCCCCTGGGCACGACCCTACACGAACTACCGACAAGAGCAACCACCCTGGCAAACCCCGGCTCTCCCCCCTGGAACATGGCGTACCCTGCACGCCCCACCACTGCCGGTCCGGCTACCACTCCGGATCCCCCCTACAGGCCCGACTCCATCCTGGGCCCATCACGTCCCGAGCACGTGGCCTCGGCCCCGGCCAAGGCCCCAGCGAAGCCCCGACATCGAGGCACCAAGATCCCCCCGGGTGGTAGAGTGGCCACTCAACGGATCCAAGAGGAGGGGAGTTTCGATGGCCCTCCAGCCGTCCCCGGACGCCTGGTATCGATCGCCTTCCGGCCTCCCTGGGCACTGGCTCCACCCCCCTGCTGGGTGTCTGGACACCACCATCCCGGCCCCTCTGACCCCCCAGGCGCGAGGGTCCGGACATCAAAGGACTCCAGTCCTATATCTGGGCCAGCCCTGGAGTAGGACGCCAGTTGTATCCTGGAGTCAAGAGCCCTGCTGACGCTGTCGCGGCTGACCCGAGAAGAACTCATTACCCTGAAGCCTGAACCCATCTTTGGAGCCTGCTGGCGCTGCCGCAGTCCTTCTTAGCTGAACCATCTTTGGAGCCTGCTGGCGCTGCCGCGGTCCATCTTAGCTGAACCATCTTTGGAGCCTGCTGGCGCTGCCGCGGCCCATCTTCGCCGAAACCACCTCGAGGCCTGCTGGCGCTGCCGCGGCCCCCTCTCCGTTTAAGACCATCTGTCGAGTTCTGCTGGCGCTGCCGCGACTCGACCTCTCGGAACCCCCACGGCTCGAGGATTGAGAGCTGTGCGCAGGGTATCCCGTCCTTCACCAGTACTGAGACTGTCCCGCTACCCTGTCCCTTATTTACGAGACTTTTCAGATCCCTCGATCTGCCTGTACATATCGCTGAAGACAAGCAACCTCTATTCTTGATAAAGCCTAAGATTATCCTCTTGTGTGGTGTCCATTTGTAGTGGTGTGGTTACTCTGCTGTACGATCCTAGGAGAGGACCCTCACCCAGGAGGCCTCTCGATAACGCTCGGCTACTTCTAGACGGAGGGGTGGACCTAGGGGTGGTCAGTCAGACATCTTCTGCCTCCCCCGGGATCGCCTTTCTAACAGCCTGGAATAGAATTATGGGGCAATTGTGCTCCTCTTCATGAATATCAGATTAGCGGCTCTCCCGCTGTGCTGGGGATAGCCGTGATGCAGCTGGCGGCCTCCTGCCACTTCTTCCGACCTCGTGGGGGCCCCGGTCCCACTTGGACCCCCAGGTAAGGGGATGCGGCTCGGGGAGCCCGCCCCCAGCCGCTCTGCGGATGTTCGGGGCCCAGTCCCACCCGGGCACCGTGTAGCTCCTCGGCTTCTCCTGACGGGGATCCCGGTCCCACCTGGGACCCCTGCATGCCCATACATTGGAGGGCAGCCCGTGGAGCCCACCCCCGGCTGCCCCCGCCGGCTCCCTGCCCGGCCAGCACCCTCTCGTACTGCCGCGGGAGCCGGCCACTCAGTTCTGGTCTGCCCGGGGGGCAGACTCGCAAGGCTTCTCTGGCTTCTCCAGACCTTGGGGAGAGTGCGGCTGCACTCCCCCGGCCTCCTCCTCCTTTTCAGGCCCTGGGGATGGGATCCCGGGCCCCGGACATCTTTGGGGGGGGGGCGCGATGGCGCTCCCCCTATCCTGGTCACTTCGGGGCCCGGTGATGGGGTCCCAGGCCCCTCCTTCTGTCTTCTTCCCAGGGGTGGGGGCACGACGATGTCTCCAGCCACCACCTCCTCACACGGGGCCGGGAGTTGGGCTCCCAGGCCCCTCCTCCCGCACCTCTTCACGGGGAGCGCGACAGCACTCTCCAGCGCAGGTTTCAGCGGGGGCCAGAGTGGGCTCCTGGCACCCTGCGGGGCCAGCTTCACAGGGTGCGCGACTGCGCACCCCGGCTTTACTTCTTTGGGGGGCAGCCCCTGGGACCTGACCCACCCTGGGGTCATCTCTGAGACCGGTGGTGGAGCCCCACGCGCTTCGTCGTCGGTCTTCTTAGGGGTCAAAGGTCACCTACCTTCCAGGGGCCATATCTCAGCCCCTGGGGGTCCGATCGGCCCCATTTTCACGTCTTCTTGCTCCTGGTGGTGCCCCCAGCCACTGGGAGCACTCTACTTTGTCCTACGGGTCTCCAAGAGGGTGCATTCTGCAGGTAGCGGTTTTCACTGGCTCCCAGCGCCTCTCTTCTCCCTGCGTAGAGGCCTCTTCTTCTGTGCACCGGTCCTGGGCTCTTCTTCTGGCACTGTTAGGGGCCTGGGGAGCTGTCAGGGGTGTCCTCCTTCCAACTGCCCATTGTGCCAGGCTCCAGCACCTTTTGCCTCAGCAGACCACACCCCAGAGAGAGCTTCTCTTCCTGTGCAAGTACTTTTTAAAAGTTGAGTAGGGGCCTGGCAGGAAGTCTCTGTGTGTCCTATCAAACAGCGACACATCACTTCCCTGCCCCCTCCCTCCTTCTTGTCCAGACTCTGGGTTGTTCAAAATGGCATCGTCCAGTGTCTCTGGCCACATGGCCTCTGAAACCCAACTCCTTCCCACCTCACTGCCTTCACCGTGGTTCAGCTTGGTGCCTGGCACCCAGCGACAGCAATTGAAGGATTGGCTTGTAGCTCCACTTACCTTTTCTCCTTGGAGGGAAGATCTTTGCTCTGGGAAGAAAGGTCATTAATCTAACCTGCCAGGGCCAGACCCCAGCCAGGGACTCAGAAAAATATGACATTTCTGGACGACCCAAAAGCAGTACAAATATGACTTTGGATTCTGCAGAATACTTCTTTTCACATCCGCTACACGGGACTTTAGCGCGTGTCTGGAATCTGTAGGACTTGTGAAAATTGCTCTAGCCATGGGTTCCACTTCCCCATAAGGTAATAATGAAGTAAAACACAGTAAGACGCACTGACTTTCCCTGGCATGTTCCTTCCCAGGGTATAAAGCCTATTCCATGTCACCACCCAATTCTGCATAAGTCCTGCCTGCCACACCATTCACTCTGTAGCTGCTCCTGGACTGCGCAAGCAAGGAATCTCCCCTGCGTATCCCCTACACGTGTGCACACGCGTGTACACATGTGTCTGCATTTAACTAGCCCGGTGCCCCATGCTCCAGCTGTTGCACAGCGGCCTAGTCAAGCCAGGCGGACACCAGTAAAATCCCTATGCAGTCTCTTACATCCTGCGTTCACTGTGGATGAGTCCCAGATTATGAGGCTTCCCCACAGTAAAAGCTCAATAATTAGGTGCTCAAAAAGCAAAAAATACGAGCGGCCCTAGTGTCAGAACCACCTTCTAACAATTATATATCAAAGAACTCTGGGATTACCGTCAGACCCCGTTCCTTAGCACACACAGATGGACACTCTACATCTCAGCAGACGCAGTGCTCTTGTCTCAGAACTCTCTTTCCATGTGTGTCTGTTCAAGTTCAAGTTCAGAATTTGTATAGCGCACTACTCACTATACTCAGGAATTCCAACATCCCCTTCCACCTCTACGCTGATGACACACAACTCTATCTGGAAACCACCTGTATGGATGACATTCTCAAACTTAACGACACGCTCAAAGATGTTAAACAATGGCTCTCACAAAATCACTTAAAGCTCAATCAAGAAAAAACTGAGGTTCTTCTCATCTCCAACAGAGACGAAAACCCCCAAATTGAAAAATGGCTCAAAGCCATCGACGCCATCAATGTCAGCCTCAAGCCAAAAGACTCTGTCAAATCCCTAGGAATCACCTTAGACCCCAAACGAAACATGAAAAAACACATTGCTAACTCCGCCAAAAGCACTTTCCTCTATCTGAAACTTCTCTACAAAATAAAACCATTCCTGCCTCCCAAGGACCTCCAACAGGCCACTCAAGCTCTGGTGCTCTCCAGAATTGACTATGGAATCGCAACCCTGACCGGCTCAGCCAAATCACACCTTGGTCCCCTGAAAACCACCCTCAATGCCGTGGCTAGAATGGTCACAGGAACCAAGAAATTAGACCACATTTCCCCCGCGCTCAAGGATCTGAAATGGCTCCCTATTGAACAACGAGCAAACTTTCGAACAGCATGCCTTACACACAAAGCCCTCCACACAGGCAAACCAGAATACCTGGCTGCGAAACTCAAAAGGGCTGGCCAGTCCAGGACCCTCCGAAGTCCAACACGCTTCTTCTCATCCCTTTGAAATCGCGAAAACGCAAAACTCTAAACAAATGCTTTGCATGTAATGCTCCCAGGATATAGAACGCCATCCCTTCCCACATCAGAATGACATCCCACTTCCCAAAATTCAAGACTTTACTCAAAGCCCTCTTCCTGGAGGACACCTGAACTGTAAGGGGACGCTCATAGTTCCACGAACTCTTGTAGTCATTATGATCTGTATGTTCTTGTGTTTTGTTATCCTCTTGAACTGTACAGCTATCAAACTTTCTTCGCCATCAAGGCACATTGTTTTACCTGATGTGAAGCGTTCTGATACCCTCGGGTCCAGCTAGCGCTATACAAACCTTATAATAAATAAATAAATAAATATAAATATACTCACCCGGAGGGTCTCAAGGCGCTTGAGGGAGGAGGGGGGAGTACTTTACTTATCGAATATCCAAGTTTTAAGTTGCTTTCTGAAGGAGAGGTGGTTCTGTGTAAGGCGTAGGTGGGTGGGGAGAGAATTCCAGGTTTTGGCCGCTAAGTAGGAGAAGGATCTTCCCCCCATGGTGGATTTGTTGATGCGCGGGCCTGATTGGACGAACGGAGTTGGCGGGTGGGGGTGTAAAAGGACAGGCGCGTGTTAAGGCATTCGGGTCCTAGGTCATAAAGGGCTTTGTGTGCATGGGTGAGGAGTCGGAACGTTATCCTCTTGTTGACGGGGAGCCAGTGGAGGTCTTTCAGGTGACCGGAGATGTGAGCTTGGCGGGGGATGTCAAGTATGAGTCTGGCTGGGGCGTTTTGGATGCGTTGGAGTTTTTTCTGTAGTTTGGCTGTGGTTCCTGCGTAAAGGGTGTTTCCGTAATCCAGTCGGCTGGTGACCAGTGCGTGGGTGACTGTCTTTCTTGTTTCGGTGGGGATCCAACTGAATATTTTTTTGAGCATGCGTAGGATGTTGAAGCATGATGAGGAAAAGGCGTTGACTTGTCTGGTCATCGAGAGGGACGAGTCCAGGATGAAGCCCAGGTTGCGGGCGTGGTCCGTTGGTTTGGGTGCGTTTCCCAGGGCAGGTGGCCACCATGAGTCGTCCCATGCAGAGGGGGATGATCCTAAGATGAGGACTTCCGTTTTGTCCGAGTTCAGTTTTAAACGGCTGTTCTTCATCCACTCGGCCACTTCTTTCATCCCGTCATGTAGGTTGGTTTTGGCGGAGTTTGGGTCTTTGGTGAGGGAGAGGATCAGCTGGGTGTCGTCTGCGTAGGAGATGATGTTGAGGTTGTGTTGGCGCGCGATGGATGCGAGGGGACTCATGTATACGTTGAAGAGGGTGGGACTGAGTGATGATCCTTGTGGTACGCCGCAGATGACTTCGGTGGGCTCCGATCTGAAAGGGGGAAGGCGGACTCTCTGGGTTCTTCCGGCGAGGAACGAGATGATCCAGTCCAATGCTTTTCCTTGTATTCCGACATTGTTGAGGCGTTGTATGAGGGTGCTGTGACAGACCGTGTCAAAGGCTGCGGAGGGGTCAAGTAGGATGAGGGCGACTGTTTCTCCGTTGTCCAGTAGTGTTCGAATGTCGTCAGTTGCTGCGATGAGGGCGGTCTCGGTGCTGTGTTTGGCTCGGAAGCCGGACTGTGAAGGGTCGAGGGATTTGTTGGATTCGAGGAAGGTGGCGAGCTGACTGTTGACGGCCTTCTCAATGACTTTGGCAGGGAATGGGAGTAGCGAGATGGGGCGGTAGTTCTTAAGTTCAGTGGGGTCTGCTGTGGGTTTCTTCAGAAGGGCGCTGAGTTCGGCATGTTTCCAGCTTTCCGGGAAGGTGGCGGAGTTGAGGGAGCAGTTGATGACGTCTCGGAGATGGGGTGCAATGATGGAGTCTGCTTTGTTGAAGATGTAGTGGGGACATGGGTCGGTTGGCGATCCTGAGTGGATGGAGTTCATCAGGTGGATGGTGTCTTCAGTGGTGATTGGGTTCCAGGCGTAAAGGTTGTTAGAGGGGGGATTTGGTTCGGGGGTGGGTGGGGTGGACTGGTCACCGGACTTGTTTTCAAAGCTGTTATGTAAGTCGGCAATTTTGTTGTGAAAGAAAGAGGCTAGGGAGTCGCAGAGGTCTTGGGATGGGGTGATGTCGTTGGTGCCGGCGGTGGGGTGGGTACATTCTTTGACGATGTTGAATAGTTCCTTGGTGTTGTGGGCGTTGTTGTCAAGTCGATCCTTGAATGCAGATTTCTTGGTGGATCGGATTAGTTGGTGGTGTTTGCGGGTGGCGTTCTTGAAGGTGGTTAGGTTGTCAGTGGTTGGGTTTTTTCTCCAGGCTTTCTCGAGGGTATGACAGAGCTTCTTGGATGTCTTAAGGTCATCGTTGAACCAGGGGGCTCTTTTGCTACTTTGCTTGTTTAGATGGTTTTTCAGGGGTGCTAGTTCATCGGCGCTGTGGGTGATCATTGTGTGAGGTTGGTGGCAGCTTGGTTTGGGTCCGATGTTTTGCCAGGAGGGTTATTGTGAAGCGAGGTAAAGAGCTGGTCGGTGGTAATTTTGTTCCAGTTTCTTCGAGGGATTGGTTGAGGGAGGTTGTGGGTCGTGGTCTTTTTGTAGTTGAAGTGGATGCAGCTGTGGTCCGTCCAGTGGAGAGCTGTGGTGTGGTTGAAGGAGATGTGCTTGCTGGAGGTGAAGATTGGGTCGAGCGTGTGCCCGGCATAGTGGGTGGGGGTATCAACAAGTTGTTTTAGTTAGAGGTTGGCCAAGTTGTCCAGGACGGTGGTGGTGTTGCTGTCGTTTTTCTTTTCCAGGTGGAAGTTGAGGTCTCCCAGTAGGATGTAGTCCTCAGAGGGGAGGGCGTGTGGGCTGATGAAGTCAGTGATGTCTTCGTTGAATCGAGTGCGGGGTCCTGGTGGTCTGTAGATGAGGGTGCCTCTGAGTGTGGTTTTGGGGTTGGTGTGGATCTGGAAGTGAAGGTGTTCGGCGGCTGCAAGGTTATGGTCTGAGCTGGTCGTGATGCGGATGGAGTTCTTGTGTACGATGGCGATGCCTCCTCCTGTTTGGATGGTGCGGTCTTTTCGGATGATCTTGTAGCCGTCCGGTATGGCTATGGCAATGTCGGGAGCTGATGAGGCGTTCATCCAGGTTTCTGTAAGGAAGGCGACGTCCGGCGAAGTGGTGTCGAGTAGGTTCCAAAGTTCAATGGCGTGTCTGTGGACCGAGCGGGTGTTGAGTAGGATGCACTTCAGGTGGTTAGTGTCGGAGCTCTGTTTGGAGTTTGTAGATTTGGTGTGGGTCCTGATGCAGTCGAACTTGCAGGAGTGGCAGGTGAAGGGTCCATGGGTGTGTCCTGGTGCGGCTTGGTAGCAGTCTGGGAGACGGCCGGGGTTGAGTGCTGAGAGGGATGCGGCATCGTACGTTATGCGGGTGGAGTGGTATTTGCGAGGACCAGGGGGTCTGGCGCTGGGCGCGGTCCAGGCGCGAACGGGCGTAAACGGGCTTACCTTTGGTGCACCTTCGGCGCGCATGGGGCGCGTCCGCTGCACGTTAACGCTGCGCGCAAAAGCATCTGTCATATGTGGATGGGGGGGGCGGGGGTGAGGGAGGAGCAGCTGGGAGGCGGGAGCGGGGTGGAGAGCCGGGCAGGGAGGCACAGCAACAACAACAAAATGGCTGCAAGCCAAAAGCGATACAGGATTGGGGCACCAAGTAAATAAATGCGAAGAAAATGGCAGAGGCTCCGGCACAATCAGGCGCAAATGAGTCACACAGGCAGCACAGCACAACTGAAATGATCGCGAAAGCGCACCTTGGCAATACAGCGCTAGGATACAAACAGAGTGAGCAAACAGGCAACAGTAGATGAGAGAGTACACTTGCAGTATAGCGCTACGATATAATTCAACAGAGCAATCAGGCAATAATGGTTCAGAGAGCACACTTGCAGTATAGCGCTACGATATCCAGCGGCAGGCAGAGCAGGGAGCAGCGTGGGGAGCGACCGCTTCTGATGAGATCAGGACGGCTCATGTACTCATCTATATGATAGGACGTGTGTGTCTGTGGCTCGTGTACTCATCTATATGATAGGACGTGTGTGTCTGTGGCTCATGTACTCATCTATATGATAGGACGTGTGTGTCTGTGGCTCATGTACTCATCTTTATGATAGGACGTGTGTGTCTGTGGCTCATGTACTCATCTATATGATAGGACGTGTGTGTCTGTAGGTCATGTACTCATCTATATGATAGGACGTGTGTGTCTGTGGTTCATGTACTCATCTATATGATAGGACGTGTGTGTCTGTGGCTCATGTACTCATCTATATGATAGGACATGTGTGTCTGTGGCTCATGTACTCATCTATATGATAGGACGTGTGTGTCTGTGGTTCATGTACTCATCTATATGATAGGACGTGTGTGTCTGTGGTTCATGTACTCATCTATATGATAGGACGTGTGTGTCTGTGGCTCATGTACTCATCTATATGATAGGACGTGTGTGTCTGTGGCTCATGTACTCATCTATATGATAGGACGTGTGTGTCTGTGGCTCATGTACTCATCTTTATGATAGGACGTGTGTGTCTGTGGCTCATGTACTCATCTATATGATAGGACTGTGTGTCTGTGGCTCATGTACTCATCTATATGATAGGACGTGTGTGTCTGTGGCTCATGTACTCATCTATATGATAGGACGTGTGTGTGTGGCTCATGTACTCATCTATATGATAGGACGTGTGTGTCTGTAGCTCATGTACTCATCTATATGATAGGACGTGTGTGTCTGTGGCTCATGTACTCATCTATATGATAGGACGTGTGTGTCTGTGGCTCATGTACTCATCTATATGATAGGACGTGTGTGTCTGTAGCTCATGTACTCATCTATATGATAGGACGTGTGTGTCTGTGGTTCATGTACTCATCTATATGATAGGACGTGTGTGTCTGTGGCTCATGTACTCATCTATATGATAGGACGTGTGTGTCTGTGGCTCATGTACTCATCTATATGATAGGGGAGAGCGGAGCCTAACTATCAGTGGGAGGGAGGAGCAGCTGGGAGGCGGGAGCGGGGTGGAGAGCCGGGCAGGGAGGCACAGCAACCACAACAAAATGGCTGCAAGCCAAAAGCGATACAGGATTGGGGCACCAAGTAAATAAATGCGAAGAAAATGGCAGAGGCTCCGGCACAATCAGGCGCAAATGAGTCACACAGGCAGCACAGCACAACTGAAACGATCGCGAAAGCGCACCTTGACAATACAGCTCTACGATACAAACAGAGTGAGCAAACTGGCAACAGTAGATGAGAGAGTACACTTGCAGTATAGCGCTACGATATAATTCAACAGAGCAATCAGGCAATAATGGTTCAGAGAGCACACTTGCAGTATAGCGCTATGATATCCAGCGGCAGGGAGCAGCGTGGGGAGCGACCGCTTCTGATGAGATCAGGACGGCTCATGTACTCATCTATATGACAGGACGTGTGTGTCTGTGGCTCGTGTTCTCATCTATATGATAGGACGTGTGTGTCTGTGGCTCATGTACTCATCTATATGACAGGACGTGTGTGTCTGTGGCTCGTGTTCTCATCTATATGATAGGACGTGTGTGTCTGTGGCTCATGTACTCATCTATATGATAGGACGTGTGTGTCTGTAGGTCATGTACTCATCTATATGATAGGACGTGTGTGTCTGTGGCTCATGTACTCATCTATATGATAGGACGTGTGTGTCTGTAGGTCATGTACTCATCTATATGATAGGACATGTGTGTCTGTGGCTCATGTACTCATCTATATGATAGGACTGTGTGTCTGTGGCTCATGTACTCATCTATATGATAGGACGTGTGTGTCTGTGGCTCATGTACTCATCTATATGATAGGGGAGAGCGGAGCCTAACTATCAGTGGGAGGGAGGAGCAGCTGGGAGGCGGGAGCGGGGTGGAGAGCCGGGCAGGGAGGCACAGCAACCACAACAAAATGGCTGTAGGCCAAAAGCGAAACAGGATTGGGGCACTAAGTAAATAAATGCGAAGAAAATGGCAGAGGCTCCGGCACAATCAGGCGCAAATGAGTCACACAGGCAGCACAGCACAACTGAAACGATCGCGAAAGCGCACCTTGACAATACAGCGCTACGATACAGAGTGAGCAAACAGGCAACAGTAGATGAGAGAGTACACTTGCAGTATAGCGCTACGATATAATTCAACAGAGCAATCAGGCAATAATGGTTCAGAGAGCACACTTGCAGTATAGCGCTACGATATCCAGCGGCAGGCAGAGCAGGGAGCAGCGTGGGGAGCGACCGCTTCTGATGAGATCAGGACGGCTCATGTACTCATCTATATGATAGGACGTGTGTGTCTGTGGCTCGTGTACTCATCTATATGATAGGACGTGTGTGTCTGTGGCTCATGTACTCATCTACATGATAGGACATGTGTGTCTGTGGCTCATGTACTCATCTACATGATAGGACGTGTGTGTCTGTGGCTCATGTACTCATCTATATGATAGGACATATGTGCACATAAACAACAGCTGCATTCTTGTGTTATGTCTCGGTGCTAGTGCCAGAAAGAATAACAAGGGACATTGTTGTTTGACCCTGTCAGTGGTGCTCAGACTAAATCCAAGGAAAGGAACAGGACGTAAAACATATGCAGGTCCCATGTGAAAGTACAATGTGGCACAAAGGCAAGTGTGTTTATATATTAACATGTGCAAAGGAGAATGAGACCTACAATGTGCACAGTTAGGCTAACATAAGGAAAACTACAATGGACCATGCAGGAAACACATGACAGTGTTTACTTTTCTTTCTCTGATGGTAAAGCTGGTGGGTGTGAAAGGAAACACTGCAGGATATACCTTTTTTCTAACACCTAACAACATTTAAATAATTATAAATGAACTATACAAATATTTCAAAATATATCACCAGCTCGAAAAACACAAATAAATCTTTTTTTGTCATTCTGAAGCGTTATGTAAACAAAGATTTTAATTAACTCAAAATCAATCAAGACACTTTAGTTGGTGATGCGTAAATCACATATATTAACCGAAACCTGATTTATACACATTTTTCTTTTTTTTTTTTTTGGTTATAAACTTTTATTCGTCATCAATTCACACACACAGCTTCCGCCTACAACCCTGGGGCCGGCAGCAAACTTAGAACAATGGCAGTACAGTAATCAAGACCAACTCACAAAAATTTTCACATCCCCATCGACCTAGGGACCAGTTGACCAATTCTCAAAATAGTACAGCCCCGTTAGTATTGTGTGTGCGCCTCCGCCCCGAGTCCCAATCTCACAATCCTTGGTGTTTGTGGATTTGGCAGCCGCCAGGAGAGGCGGTTAGTAACATGAAGTGTGTGTGTCCGACAACGAGAACCAGGTCCAACCTTTCTATCACAACAATCCCCCTAAACCCCCACCCTCTTCCCCCGACTGCCTGAGTGCCTTCCACTATTATGTCACCGCCCTGTCAATGCTATTTGTCATTCCGCCCACGCCTACGCTGTTCTATACCCTCCCCGTCCACCCAGGTCCCACGCTCACCCTGACCTCCCGTCTAGTGTGTCTCCCAGCGTATGCAGCCTATATGTCTAAGTCTTCTAGCTTCCTTATATACCCCTGTGTCCCACCCGTGTGCCCCCACCTGCCCCCAGGAATGTGTATCTAATCCTCTTGGCCCTCCTCCCTTTCCCTTTGGACCTCTGTCTCCTCCTGATCCTCTTCCGCAGTGTTTCTATTGGAATCGTAAGTCAGATACAGGTCCCAAAAGTTTTTAGGCCTACTAACAGGGGGAAGGAGTTCACTATATAATTGTGATTGGGTACAACTGTACAGCATATCCCTGTCCCATTTTCGTTTTGTTGGTAGCGGTCCTCGCATCCAACACTGTGCCACCGCTCGCCTAGCCAGAATGAGCCCTATGTCTGCCAAGCGACGCGTCGCCAGAGGAAGAACTCTGGTGTGTCCCAACAGTGCCAACGCAGGATCTACTGGAAATTCAATCTCGAGTATTCGACTCAGCTCTAGAAAGACGTCCTCCCAGAAGTTGTTAATTCCTGGGCAGGACCATGCCAAATGTAGGAAGTCCGCTACTGGCGTATGGCAGCGTTCACATTCGGGCGACTGCCGGAGCCCGTATCTGTGCAAGCGTTCTGGAGTGTAATACACCCTCTGTAGGAATTTAAACTGTACGAGTCTGTGCCTAGCATTCAGCGACACCTTTTTCGTATTTTGGCAGCAATACTTCCACATTGCATCACTGATCTCCGTCTGTAAGTCTCGTTGCCACGCCAGTCTGGCCTTAGAGGGTGCCTGTTCCCGGTGACGCTGTCCCATCTTGTATAATCGCGATATCAAATTGCACGATGATGACGTTTTTATGACGTACGTCAGTTCAAGCAACTCGGGGGGCTCCTCCAGGTTTGGCCCCAGCAGCTCCCGCAGCGCCGCGCGAATCCTATGCAAGTGAAAGCGGTGCAGCAACGTCGCCGGGGCCTGGGAGGTAGCGACCTGGTCCCAGGAAACCACCCTCCCCTCCTTGAATAGGTCCCCCAACTTGAATATGCCTAGTTGATTAAGAGCACGCGTGACTCCTGTTTCCCGCAGCGGTGGTAACCACGCGGCCCATTCTATCGGAACCAGAGGGGAGTACAGGAGTGAGCAGGCATGGCTCTTGGCCAAAGAGTGCCATGCCTGATTTGTCGACGCGATCGAGTCCAGAGTTCCTACTCGTCGCGTGACCGGTTCAAATATAGTAGCCGCAGGCGGGAGGGGCTTCGTGAATAAAGTCTCTAGAATCACGTGGGGGATGTTACGATCCCCGTGTATCCAGGTATGCAGGTGCGTCACCTGCGCGACCCTATAGTACTGTTCCATATCCGGGGCCCCTAGTCCGCCCTGCTCATATGGGAGGGTCAGGATTTGCCACTGTACCCTAGGCTGCTTTCCTCCCCATGCCAACCGCGTGAGAGTTTGAGTCATCGTCTTGAAGAAGGCCTTAGAGAGGATCACCGGGAGATTGTTAAAAAGAAACAAGAACCTCGGGAGTACTATCATTTTCATGAGCGCGATGCGGCCCATGAGGGACAGCGGCAACCTGCACCATCTATCAACATCCTCATTTAACTTCGTGTAGGCGACACCATAATTTCCCCTAACTAACACATCCGGGTCTGGATGCAGCTGTACGCCCAAGTACCTAACTGGGTCTTCCGACCATTGCAATGGGTACTCCATGACAAATTTACTCGTCACCGTAGTCAGTGGGAACGCCACCGATTTGGTCCAGTTCACTTTTAGACCAGATAAGGCGCCAAATTGCACTACTTCCCTGAGTACGGGGGAGAGGTTAAGTTCCGGGTCTCTGACGTACAAAAGTGTGTCATCAGCGTACGTGGAAATACAAATCTTATAAGTAGGGAAATTGATGCCCTCATGACTGTGGTATTCCCGGAGCGCACACGCCAGGGGCTCCGCCACTAGGGCGTATAGCAAAGGGGAGAGGGGGCAGCCCTGTCTGGTACCCCTGCCTATTCCGAACGCCTCCGTGACTCTGTCTCCAATTCGTAACCTGGCCGACGGCTTATAATACAAGGCGCCTATCATTTGTAGGAAGGGTTCGCCCAGTCCCAGCTTTCTGAGTACTCTGGACATGAACGGCCACTCCACAGAGTCAAAGGCTTTCTCCATGTCGAGAAATACTGCCAATGCCTTATTCTACGGTTTCACATGCTGCATCGTCCCCAGGACCGTGCGTATATTATACGTGAGGTTCCTAGATGGTATAAAACCTGCCTGTTCTGGGGCTACCAGTTCCGGGGCGAGCAGTGCGAGTCGAGTCGCGAGAACCTTGGCATACAGCTTGGCGTCGACATTAATCAGTGATAGAGGCCTGTATGAGCCGCACTCCGTAGCGGGTTTCCCTGGCTTAAGGATCGTTATAATGAGTGCCTTCCGCATCGTCGGGGGCAAGGAGCCTTCCAAGCATATATCGTCAAATAAAGCTGAGAGGAAGGGGATCAGCTGTTCTTTAAAGGACTTGTAGAAGCCGACAGTCAGCCCATCAGCGCCCGGAGCACTACCGGACTGCATGCCGTCTAGCGCCTCCGCAATTTCCTCCCTTTGGATGGGCATCATAAGGAATTCTCTCTGCGAGTTGGACAGCTGTGGCATCCTGATGTAGCTCAGGTAATCGTCGATAGCCCCTTCCATTCCCGTAGACTTTGATTCATATAGAGTGGAGTAGTACCGTCTAAATTCCCCGACAATCTGTTCTTCATCTGTGAGGACCTCCCCCGTACTCGAAACCAGCTCGCCAATTAGTAACGGGCGTCGTTCGTGCCGAATCATCTTGGCTAGGAGTGCTGATTTATACACATTAATACTTGTTTGCTATATAGGTTTTGCAGTAAAACTATGTCTGTGCAAAGCTGGTGCTTATTTTTTAATGGAAAGTTTGTAATCTATAAATGACAATGCGCTATTAGAGCACGCATTGGTAATGTTTACAGTAGTGTGCTCCAAAATTCAATACCCGCGCCATACTGCACTCTTACTGAAAGGGCATGCCTCATTTGTGACAGTTGTTGTTCGTGTGACACTTGGGTTTTTCACAGTCACTATGACTTCAGTGATGCAACATTGATGGCAGCACCCCCACTCTGAAAATTGTCCCAGCCAACTGGCTGTGCTCCTGACCCACACCTACAGACTCCACCCCCTTTGTCCCCTCTCAAATCTCCCCCATCTCTCTGCAGCTGCCAAGCCACTCACCTCATGGTCGTGTACAGCTGTTACCGTTTCTAAAATGTTCATACATCTCCCTCGAACCTGCACGCTGTATTTACAGTAAAATCATTCCTCAAACATATCGCAGTGAATCAACAGTGCAAGATTGGTGCCTCTTCCATACAACACACTGTTTCCATTCTCTTCCCCAATTCCAGTGAAGCGGTGATGCTGCTTAAGTGCTTGTGCTGTGTCTCATGATGGACCAGCTGCCCGTCTTAATAAAAAGTATAAGAATTCCTATTGCTCTGCGTTCATGGGGTAGTGACAGCTCTGGAGAGGCGGGTTTGATGGGAAGTCGTAGCTCTCTTTAATATTAGCGTGAACGGTAATCCTTAGGATAGCTTTCTACATATTTAAGTGCCGTTATTAGCAGCTCCCCAACAGAGTTGCTGGCGGCCATTTTGGTTTACTAGAGGAGCGACAACGGAATTGCTGGCGGCCATCTTGGTTTACTAGAGGAGTGACAACGGAGTCGCTGGTGGCCATCTTGGTTTACTAGAGGAGCGACAATGGAGGCGCTAGTGGCCCTCTTGGCAGCAGGAGCAGTACGGACGTGGTGGCTCTCGGTGTCTTCTGTTTACAGCCAATCCATCTTGCAGGGCTTGAGCCAGGAGCCTCACCTACAGAGCATTCCTTCCCTAGGGCTGCAGCCTTTTCCCTTGAGGGAGGGATGCTCTGGGGTCCCAGACTGAGTCACCTGTGCTTGCTCACTCATTCCATGTGTCACTGATGCCATATTATACCAACAACCCCTGGAAGAAACTCACTCATCCATGTACCTGGTTGTTCCCAAAAAGTGCAGGTACTCTCCCATTCAAATTAAAGAAGTACTCTCCCATTAAAATTAAAGAAGTGCAGGTACTCTCTCATTCAAATTAATGAAGTGTAGGTACTCTCCTATTCAAATTAAAGAAGTGTAGGTACTCTCCTATTCAAATTAAAGAAGTGTAGGTACTCTCCCATTCAAATTAAAGAAGTGCAGGTACTCTCTCATTCAAATTAATGAAGTGTAGGTACTCTCCCATTCAAATTAAAGAAGTGTAGGTGCTCTCCTATTCAAATTAATGAAGTGTAGGTACTCTCTCATTCAAATGAAAGAAGTGCATGTACTCTCCCATTCAAATTAATGAGGTGCAGGTACTCTCCATCAAATTAAAGAAGTGCAGGTACTCTCCCATTCAAATGAAAGAAGTGCATGTACTCTCCCATTCAAATTAAAGAAGTGAAGGTACTCTCTCATTCAAATTATTGAAGTGTAGGTACTCTGCCATTCAAATTAAAGTAGTGTAGGTACTCTCCTATTGAAATTAATTAAGTGTAGGTACTCTCCCATTCAAATTAAAGAAGTGCAGGTACTCTACCATTCAAATAAATGAGGTGCACGTACTCTCCCATCAAATTAAATAAGTGCAGGTACTCTCCCATTCAAACTAATTAAGTGCAGGAACTCTCCCATTCAAATGAAAGAAGTGCAGGTACTCTCCCATTCAAATTAAAGAAGTGCAGGTACTCTCCCATTCAAATTAATGAAGTGTAGGGACTCTTCCATTCAAATTAATGAAGTGCAGGTACTCTACCATTCAAATTAAAGAAGTGCAGGTACTCTCCCATTCAAATTAATAAAGTGCAGGTACTCTCCCATTCAAATGAAAGAAGTGTAGGTAGTCTCCCATTCACATTCAAGAAGTGCGGGTACTCTCCCATTCAAATAATGAAGTGCAGGTACACTCCCATTCAAATTAATAAAGTGCAGGTATTCTCCCATTCAAATTAATGAAGTATAGGGACTCTCCCATTCAAATTAATGAAGTGTAGGTACTCTACCATTCAAATTAAAGAAGTGCAGGTACTCTCCCATTCAAATTAATGACGGGTAGGGACTCTCCCAGTCAAATTAAAGAAGTACTCCCCCATTCAAATTAAAGAAGTGCAGGTACTCTCTCATTCAAATTAATGAAGTGTAGGTACTCTCCCATTCAAATTAAAGAAGTACTCTCCATCAAATTAAAGAAGTGCAGGTACTCTCTCATTCAAATTAATGAAGTGTAGGTACTCTCCCATTAAAATTAAAGAAGTGTAGGTACTCTCCTATTTAAATTAATGAAGTGTAGGTACTCTCCTAATCAAATTAAAGAAGTGCAGGTACTCTCCCATTCAAATTAATGAGGTGCAGGTACTCTCCCATCAAATTAAAGAAGTGCAGGTACTCTCCCATTCAAACTAATGAAGTGCAGGAACTCTCCCATTCAAATGAAAGAAGTGCAGGTACTCTCCCATTCAAATTAAAGAAGTGCAGGTACTCTCCCATTCAAATTAATGAAGTGTAGGGACTCTTCCATTCAAATTAATGAAGTGCAGGTACTCTACCATTCAAATTAAAGAAGTGCAGGTACTCTCCCATTCAAATTAATGAAGTGCAGGTACTCTCCCATTCAAATGAAAGAAGTGTAGGTAGTCTCCCATTTAAATTAAAGAAGTGTGGGTACTCTCCCATTCAAATAAATGAAGTGCAGGTACACTCCCATTCAAATTAACGAAGTGCAGGTATTCTCCCATTCAAATTAATGAAGTGTAGGGACTCTCCCATTCAAATTAAAGAAGTGTAGGTAGTCTCCCATTCACATTCAAGAAGTGCGGGTACTCTCCCATTCAAATAATGAAGTGCAGGTACACTCCCATTCAAATTAATAAAGTGCAGGTATTCTCCCATTCAAATTAATGAAGTATAGGGACTCTCCCATTCAAATTAATGAAGTGTAGGTACTCTACCATTCAAATTAAAGAAGTGCAGGTACTCTCCCATTCAAATTAATGACGGGTAGGGACTCTCCCAGTCAAATTAAAGAAGTACTCCCCCATTCAAATTAAAGAAGTGCAGGTACTCTCTCATTCAAATTAATGAAGTGTAGGTACTCTCCCATTCAAATTAAAGAAGTACTCTCCATCAAATTAAAGAAGTGCAGGTACTCTCTCATTCAAATTAATGAAGTGTAGGTACTCTCCCATTAAAATTAAAGAAGTGTAGGTACTCTCCTATTTAAATTAATGAAGTGTAGGTACTCTCCTAATCAAATTAAAGAAGTGCAGGTACTCTCCCATTCAAATTAATGAGGTGCAGGTACTCTCCCATCAAATTAAAGAAGTGCAGGTACTCTCCCATTCAAACTAATGAAGTGCAGGAACTCTCCCATTCAAATGAAAGAAGTGCAGGTACTCTCCCATTCAAATTAAAGAAGTGCAGGTACTCTCCCATTCAAATTAATGAAGTGTAGGTACTCTCCCATTCAAATTAAAGAAGTGTAGGTGCTCTCCTATTCAAATTAATGAAGTGTAGGTACTCTCTCATTCAAATGAAAGAAGTGCATGTACTCTCCCATTCAAATTAATGAGGTGCAGGTACTCTCCATCAAATTAAAGAAGTGCAGGTACTCTCCCATTCAAATGAAAGAAGTGCATGTACTCTCCCATTCAAATTAAAGAAGTGAAGGTACTCTCTCATTCAAATTATTGAAGTGTAGGTACTCTGCCATTCAAATTAAAGTAGTGTAGGTACTCTCCTATTGAAATTAATTAAGTGTAGGTACTCTCCCATTCAAATTAAAGAAGTGCAGGTACTCTACCATTCAAATAAATGAGGTGCACGTACTCTCCCATCAAATTAAATAAGTGCAGGTACTCTCCCATTCAAACTAATTAAGTGCAGGAACTCTCCCATTCAAATGAAAGAAGTGCAGGTACTCTCCCATTCAAATTAAAGAAGTGCAGGTACTCTCCCATTCAAATTAATGAAGTGTAGGGACTCTTCCATTCAAATTAATGAAGTGCAGGTACTCTACCATTCAAATTAAAGAAGTGCAGGTACTCTCCCATTCAAATTAATAAAGTGCAGGTACTCTCCCATTCAAATTAAAGAAGTGTAGGTAGTCTCCCATTCACATTCAAGAAGTGCGGGTACTCTCCCATTCAAATAATGAAGTGCAGGTACACTCCCATTCAAATTAATAAAGTGCAGGTATTCTCCCATTCAAATTAATGAAGTATAGGGACTCTCCCATTCAAATTAATGAAGTGTAGGTACTCTACCATTCAAATTAAAGAAGTGCAGGTACTCTCCCATTCAAATTAATGACGGGTAGGGACTCTCCCAGTCAAATTAAAGAAGTACTCCCCCATTCAAATTAAAGAAGTGCAGGTACTCTCTCATTCAAATTAATGAAGTGTAGGTACTCTCCCATTCAAATTAAAGAAGTACTCTCCATCAAATTAAAGAAGTGCAGGTACTCTCTCATTCAAATTAATGAAGTGTAGGTACTCTCCCATTAAAATTAAAGAAGTGTAGGTACTCTCCTATTTAAATTAATGAAGTGTAGGTACTCTCCTAATCAAATTAAAGAAGTGCAGGTACTCTCCCATTCAAATTAATGAGGTGCAGGTACTCTCCCATCAAATTAAAGAAGTGCAGGTACTCTCCCATTCAAACTAATGAAGTGCAGGAACTCTCCCATTCAAATGAAAGAAGTGCAGGTACTCTCCCATTCAAATTAAAGAAGTGCAGGTACTCTCCCATTCAAATTAATGAAGTGTAGGGACTCTTCCATTCAAATTAATGAAGTGCAGGTACTCTACCATTCAAATTAAAGAAGTGCAGGTACTCTCCCATTCAAATTAATGAAGTGCAGGTACTCTCCCATTCAAATGAAAGAAGTGTAGGTAGTCTCCCATTTAAATTAAAGAAGTGTGGGTACTCTCCCATTCAAATAAATGAAGTGCAGGTACACTCCCATTCAAATTAACGAAGTGCAGGTATTCTCCCATTCAAATTAATGAAGTGTAGGGACTCTCCCATTCAAATTAAAGAAGTGTAGGTAGTCTCCCATTCACATTCAAGAAGTGCGGGTACTCTCCCATTCAAATAATGAAGTGCAGGTACACTCCCATTCAAATTAATAAAGTGCAGGTATTCTCCCATTCAAATTAATGAAGTATAGGGACTCTCCCATTCAAATTAATGAAGTGTAGGTACTCTACCATTCAAATTAAAGAAGTGCAGGTACTCTCCCATTCAAATTAATGACGGGTAGGGACTCTCCCAGTCAAATTAAAGAAGTACTCCCCCATTCAAATTAAAGAAGTGCAGGTACTCTCTCATTCAAATTAATGAAGTGTAGGTACTCTCCCATTCAAATTAAAGAAGTACTCTCCATCAAATTAAAGAAGTGCAGGTACTCTCTCATTCAAATTAATGAAGTGTAGGTACTCTCCCATTAAAATTAAAGAAGTGTAGGTACTCTCCTATTTAAATTAATGAAGTGTAGGTACTCTCCTAATCAAATTAAAGAAGTGCAGGTACTCTCCCATTCAAATTAATGAGGTGCAGGTACTCTCCCATCAAATTAAAGAAGTGCAGGTACTCTCCCATTCAAACTAATGAAGTGCAGGAACTCTCCCATTCAAATGAAAGAAGTGCAGGTACTCTCCCATTCAAATTAAAGAAGTGCAGGTACTCTCCCATTCAAATTAATGAAGTGTAGGGACTCTTCCATTCAAATTAATGAAGTGCAGGTACTCTACCATTCAAATTAAAGAAGTGCAGGTACTCTCCCATTCAAATTAATGAAGTGCAGGTACTCTCCCATTCAAATGAAAGAAGTGTAGGTAGTCTCCCATTTAAATTAAAGAAGTGTGGGTACTCTCCCATTCAAATTAATGAAGTGCAGGTACACTCCCATTCAAATTAACGAAGTGCAGGTATTCTCCCATTCAAATTAATGAAGTGTAGGGACTCTCCCATTCAAATTAATGAAGTGTAGGTACTCTACCATTCAAATTAAAGAAGTGCAGGTACTCTCCCATTCAAATTAATGAAGTGCAGGTACACTCCCATTCAAATTAACGAAGTGCAGGTATTCTCCCATTCAAATTAATGAAGTGTAGGGACTCTCCCATTCAAATTAATGAAGTGTAGGTACTCTACCATTCAAATTAAAGAAGTGCAGGTACTCTCCCATTCAAATTAATGAAGTGTAGGGACCCTCCCATTCAAATTAATGAAGTGTAGGGACTCTCCTATTCAAATTAATGAAGTGTGGGTACTCTACCATTCAAATTAAAGAAGTGCAGGTACTCTCCCATTCAAATTAGCGAAGTGCAGGTACTCTCCTATTCAAATTAAAGAAGTGTAGGTACTCTCCCATTCAAATTAAAGAAGTGCAGGTACTCAGTATAGGACAATACCTGCCAATTTAAATCACTGTTAGGGATTATATGCTAAGGGTGCATGGTTGGGATAAACACAAAGTCATAATTTAAAACATAATGCAGTACTTGGGGTAGTCTGTACTAATAAAAGGATCTATATGTCAACAGCAGTAACTCACTTACCTATCAACATAAAATGCAAATCTGCCATCTGCATGTTACACACTGTACTTTGCAAGAGACACATTAACCCTCTGTGCTACTTCATGAGTCAAAACTGTTACTAGACAAAACACAGATCTCTCCAGCAACTGCATTAACCACCAGAGTTATCTTACCATAATTGTTATTTCTTTAGACTTACTGGGCACACAACTCTCTGCAGAGGGTACCTTAATCCATAAAATGTTATAAGATACAGCCTTTGCAACCAATAAAGCTAGACCAGAGTTACTGTCACGCTTCCCAGAGTTTGAAAAAATAAATGTACAAGTTTTCTGTCAGACTGCTTTTCATGGCTCCGCCCCTAGTGACTCCACCCCTTTTTCTTGCCACATCTTGACTCCCAATGTATGGGTTCCTGGAGTAATGTTTTTCTACTTCCAGCCCAGCTCAGTGGAATGAGTAAAACTTGAATGAGTGAAATCTACCAATGGATAAGGTCAGTGGAATGAGTGCAATCCTGCCAACATATCAGGCCAGACATATGTAAAGTAGTGGGTCTTACCACTGGATCAGATCAGTGGTATGTTGAATGAGTAAGTTTTGAAATAGTGAGACCCTACCACTGGATAAGGTCAGTGGCACGTTGAATAAGTGAGGCCTGCTGGTGTCCGAGGCCAGCGATATGTGATTGAGTGAGATTCTTCCAATGGCTGAGGCTGGTGGGATCCACATGATGCCAGAGTCATGTGGAATGAGCAAGATGTGAATGACTTTGATTCAACCAATGGATACGGTCAGTGGTGTGTGGATCGAGTAAGATCCTGCTGGCGTATGAGGGTCACCTTCCTGCACAAAAACAATCCTCTCAAGCCTTCTTTATTTTGCGGCACACATAGAAAGAGGAGAAAACGAGGAGAAATACGCATATTTCCACTTGTTACACCTCCCGTCGGGAGACGAAGCATTGTGACGCATTCCCAGGTCTACCAGCTATGATAAATCTCTGATTGCACCAAAATCCATGGTTGGAAGTGTGGGAACACCCAGCTTACCATGGAACGCCTCCATGGCGCAAAGTAACGCAAGGCAGCGATTAGCACTGTCTTGCATTACACCACATTTACCAAGCCAAACCCGGCCACACAGGGTGGCCTAACATTGCTTGGTAAATGTTATCTAGATTTTGTGTCACCCTTGCGCCCGCTTACGTGGTGGGCAACGTAAAACCATGATAAATACGCCCCCCTAATTTTTTACCCATTTCCGCAGAAACTAACAACAGGGTTGTAAGTTGATGTGTTTCAAGAAGTGGCAGAGTTTTGCTCCTTGAGTTGCCTTGTTGTATCACCTTCTACGTCTGCCTTGGATCGCTTCCGCCTTGAGGACAACCAGTCCCAGTCTCATGGGTTTGCCTGCACCCCTTTCTCCTCTACTTATGCTCCAGACTCCGTACTCTTCGATAGTAACCTGTCTATTGCCATGAGAGTATCAGAAGTTATCAAATGTGGCCTCTAGTGTTCTATGTAAACCATGACAAAGCATTGTAGATGCTTCCGCTGCACTATAGAAAAATACCACAGAAATAATTATGTGGAGTTGTACAAGTGAGTCATCGGTGTGCGTGGAGTTACATTCCTAAATTCTTCAAGATGAGATATTCTACTACTTCATCTTCTGGTAGCTGCTCATCCCTTGCCTGAAATCACCTACTCCTTGGTGTGCCCACCTGTAAGCAGAAGTCACCTGTTCAACAGTTGAATGGGATTCCGTATTATGTGGCCGCTCCATCCATAGACTGACATCTCCTCTGCTTTGGGCGGTCTATTCATACATTGAAATCACCCCTGCTTTGTCTTTGCTGCCCGTAAGAGGAATTCAAATATTCTTCGAGCATGTCCACCTGTAGACTGGAATCACATCCTCCGCTCTTCCACCTATAGATGGAGTCATCTGTTCTTCGGCGCATCCATCTGTAGACTGGAATCACATTCTCTGCTCTGTCCACCCATATCCGCAAGTCATCTGTTCTTCGGCGGGTCCACCTGTAGACTGGAATCGCATTCTTCACTCTGTCTGACTAAAATTCCCAAGTTTTGGTCTGCCCATTTTATGTTGAGAGCACCTGCTTTTCAGCGTGTCCGCCAATTCACAAAATATTAGAATTTACATGGTCGGGTTTGCAGATGTGGTGCTCTTGTGAGTCTCCCACCTAGCTCATCTCGGCTATATAGCACCTGATGTGACCTAATGCAACCTAACCTACAGAATATGACACATTATTCAACTCTCAGAGGGCAGCGGCACGTTTTAGGTCTCACCTGCCAAACAGGGCATGCTGTCTGGTTGTGAGAGACCTATTGTGAACCTACCAAGAACGTACAGTGGGTTACAGCCTGCCCATTGCTTGGCATTGGTGGGTTGTACTGTCACTCTGATTTCTTTGCTTCCTATTGGATGGATTTCCTTGTCCCATGTTGTCCCTCTAGTGTTTATCCCTGTCCTGGAGCAGAGATTCTTTACCATCCTTTTGACTGGCTGACTTCTATTCTTTAACTGTGTACTTTTAGGGAGCTACTTTTTTCGATTTGGTTATGCACTCTATGATATTGCACGTGAGTTCCAGCTCTTCTCTTGTGTGCTTCTCTCCACCAAAAATTGCTCCTCCCACCCCTTGAATGCTCTCACCCCTGTGTGCTGCTTTTCCCTTCCACCCCTCACCGGCTTTATTATTTTATTATTCCCCAATGCCATCTCAGCATTGCGTCCCTGCCATACCCTCCCCTTCAAGCCGGTCCTTTTTACATCTTAATTGTTTTGGGAGGGAGCGGCAGAAAATTGCTGCTTGTCTTCCCACCGTACAAAAAAAATACTTCTGAGGTACTCCATTTTCATTTTTAGGTCGAGCCTAGCGCAGCGCATGCTCAGCACTAGGATATCGACCTCTTGGATTCACTTCAGCTTCAGGAGAAGCTCCTGCGTGTGGTGCTCCCCGCTGTTGGCCTTTGCGTCTGGCTTTAGTACGCATTTGGCCAAAGGCGTTTGGAGGTCCCAGCTTCTTGGGAAATGTTTATTCCCAGAGCGTTTTGCTCTTGGGAGCCAGCAGCGGCCCGCAGGGGCCATCTGTTTTGGGTCAGGTTTTAAAGGCACGTCCCCTCCACCCCACCTCCAGAAGAGTGTGCGTCGCTTTAACTTTCGCGGCTGCACGGCCGCACTTGTCTTTTAACGCTTGTTTTTTTGGGTGGACCGTCATGAAGCGCTTTAACTTTCATAATGCTGACCACGCACCTTTCTTTTGTTCTGTGCGACTCGCATCAGTAGATGCCACTTATAGCAGCACCATGAAATGCGGCAACCTCTTGCCCCAGCCAGACGCACTGCTAAATGCCACCATTGTGGTAACTGTACCAACTTTTTAGTCCTTGTTAATAATCCATGTATTCATTTTCAGTCATGATTTATAGAATCTCATTTTAACGTTGTTACATCTCAGAGTGGTATCTTGCAGAGTAGATACCGGTTTTGTAGATTTTGTTGCAACTACTATATGCGCATTGTTCACGTTTTGTTATGGCCCCTCTGGCATGTGAACTTTAAGGGAGCTGGGGTCTTAGAGTGCACTTCAGAAGCACAGGTCTCTGAGCGGGAACACTGGAGACACACGGAACCTGAAGCTACACTCCAGAGGCACGGGAGTCGGAAAGTGCGCTCCAGAAGAACACAAGTGTGCACTCGGATTCACAGGGTCAAAATGTGCAGTTAAAAAACGTACTCTTGTACACTTCAGAGACACGGAGGTTAGAATGTGCACTTAAAAAGCGCACCTGTGTGCCCTTCAGAAACATGAGGATCGGAATGTGCAGTGTAAAAGCTTAGTCTTGTGCACTCTTGAGACACGGGGTTTGGGATGTGCACTCCAGAAGCGCACACTTGTGCACTTCAGAGCCACAGTATCGGAATGTGCATTCCAAACACACACGTGTGCACTGTGGAGGCACGGGGTCGGGATGTGCATTCCAAGCACTGCAGAGACACAGGGTTGGAATGTGCATTCCAAACACACACGTGTGCACTGTGGAGGCACGGGGTCGGGGTGTGCATTCCAAGCACTGCAGAGACACAGGGTTGGAATGTGCATTCCAAACACACACTTGTGCAGTGTGGAGGCACGGGGTCGGAATGTGCATTCCAAACACACACTTGTGCAGTGTGGAGGCACGGGGTCGGAATGTGCATTCCAAACACACACTTGTGCACTGCAGAGACACAGGGTTGGAATGTGCATTCCAAACACACACTTGTGCACTGTGGAGGCACGGGGTCGGAATGTGCTTGGTCGCCCTACTCACTGCTGCCGCTCCTGCTTGCCTTTGCCGCCTCCTGCCTGCAGATTCCTTCGCTCGCTGCCAGCTGCTCCTGGGAATTTCCCGCTGCTCCTAGGAATTTCCCGCTGCTCCTGGGAATTTCCCGCTGCCCGCTGCTTCTTGGAATTTCCCGCCGCTGACTCCCTGCGGCCCGCCCCCCTGTGATTCCATTCGCCGCCCCGCTCCCGCCACCCAGCTGCTCCTCCCTCCCGGCTCCTTACTTAAGGGGACCGTAGGGGACCACAGAGTGTGACCGCTCAGCCCTCCACAGGGCTTGGTCGCCCCACTCACTGCTGCCGCTCCTGCCTGCCTTTGCCGCCTCCTGCCTGCAGATTCCTTCGCTCGCTGCCCGCTGCTCCTGGGAATTTCCCGCTGCTCCTGGGAATTTCCCGCTGCTCCTGGGAATTTCCCGCTGCCCGCTGCTTCTTGGAATTTCCCGCCGCTGCCTCCCTGCGGCCCCGCCCCCCTGTGATTCCATTCGCCGCCCCGCTCCCGCCACCCAGCTGCTCCTTCCTCCCGTCTCCTTACTTATGACGCCCCCAGAGCGACCGCACAGCGGACGCGCGCAGCGGGAGCACCGATTGAGCGCCAAAGGTGCGCCAAAGGTAAGCCCGTCTGTGCCCGTCCGCGCCTGGCCCGCGCCCAGCACCAGGACCCCTGGCCCTCCCCGCCGAGGCAAGACGACCCGACTGACCTACGACGCCGCCACTCTCAACGCACTCAATGCCGGCCGGACCCACGCCTGCTGCCGAGCCACCCCGAGACGCACCCACGGACCCTTCACCTGCTGCACCTGCAAGTTCACCTGCCTCCGAACCTGCCCCGCACCTGCCAAGACAAACACCAGCAGCAACCACCTCAAGTGCATCCTGATCAACACCCGCTCCGTCCACAGACACGCCGTGGAACTCTGGAACCTCCTCGACGCTACATCACCGGACGTCGCCTTCCTCACGGAAACCTGGATGAACGCCTCCTCTGCACCCGACATCGCCATCGCCATCCCGGACGGGTACAAGATCATCAGGAGGGACCGCATCAACCAGACCGGAGGTGGCATCGCCATCGTCCACAGGAACACCATCCGCATCACGACCGACGCCAACGACTCCTTCGCCGCAGCCGAACATCTCCACTTCCAGATTCACACCGACCCTAAGACGACCCTCAGAGGCACCCTCGTCTACAGACCCCCGGGACCACGCACACACAGTGGCTGACCGCCTGCGCCGACGACCTCGCGCCACTAAAGAACCCTCCCAGCAGACCCAGAAGCAAGAAGGCATCCTGGTTCACCGACGACCTCAAGGACTCCAACAAGACCTGCCGCACCCTCGAGAAAGCCTGGCTCCTAGACCGGACCACCGACAACATGACCGCCCTCAAACACGCTACCTGCAAGCACCACCAGCTCATCCGCACCACCAAGAAAAAATCCCTGAAGGAACGACTGGACAACAACGCCCACAACAGCAAATAGCTCTTCACTATCGTCAAGGAGTTCTCCAACCCCAGCACCGGCACCAACGACATCACTCCTTCACAAGACCTCTGCGACTCCCTCGCCTCGTTCTTCCACCGCATGATCGCCGACATCCACAACAGCTTTGGTGCCCACCCACGCACCCAACCGTCGAACCAACGCCCCCCACCGCCACCCTTCGCACCTGGACCACGGTGACCACCAAAGACACAGCCCGCACGATGAACACCATCCACTCCGGATCACCGACCGACCCCTGCCCACACCACGTCTTCAACAAGGCCGCCTCCACCATCGCACCCCAACTCCGGAACATCATCAACGCCTCCTTCAACACCGCCACCTTCCCGGAGAGCTGGAAGCACGCCGAGATCAGCGCCCTCCTGAAGAAACCTACAGCGGACCCCACCGATCTCAAAAACTTCCGCCCCATCTCGCTCCTCCCTTTTCCTGCTAAAGTCATCAAGAAGATTGTCAACAGACAGCTGACCGCCTTCCTCGAGACGAACAGATCCCTCGACCCCTCGCAGTCCGGCTTCAGAGCCAACCACAGCACCGAGACGGCCCTCATCACAGCCACCGACGACATCCGGACCCTGCTCGACAAGGGGGAAACAGTGGCCCTCATCCTCCTGGACCTCTCCGCTGCTTTCGACACGGTCTGCCACCGCACCCTAGTCCAGCGCCTCAGCAACATCGGTATCCAAGAGAAGGCACTGGAGTGGAACATCTCGTTCCTCGCCGGAAGAACACAAAGAGTACGCCTCCCCCCGTTTCGCTCCAAGGCCACCGAAGTCATCTGCGGCGTCCCGCAAGGATCTACACTCAGCCCCACCCTCTTCAACATCTACATGAAACCTCTCGCAGCCATCGCACGCCAGCACAACCTCAACATCATCTCTTACGCCGACGACACCCAGCTGATCCTCTCCCTCACCAGAGACCCCGACGCCGCCAGAACCTGCCTACACGAAGGGATGAAAGACGTCGCCGAGTGGATGAAGGACAGCCGCCTGAAACTGAACTCGGACAAGACGGAAGTCCTCATTCTGGGATCTTCGCCCTCCGCCTGGGACGACTCCTGGTGGCCCCCAGCCCTGGGCACCGCACCCAAGCCAACCGACCACGCACGCAACCTGGGCTTCATCCTGGACCCCTCCCTCTCAATGACCAGACAAGTCAACGCCGTCTCCTCATCGTGCTTCAACACCCTGAGTATGCTTCGCAAGATCTTCCGCTGGATCCCGACCGAGACCAGGAAGACTGTCACCCAAGCACTCGTCACCAGTCGACTGGACTACGGAAACGCCCTCTACGCCCGAACCACAGCCAAGTTACAGAGAAGACTCCAGCGCATCCAGAACGCCTCCGCCCGACTCATCCTGGATGTTCCCCGACGCAGCCACATCTCCAGCCACCTGAGGAACCTGCACTGGCTCCCCGTCGACAAGAGGATCACGTTCCGGCTCCTCACCCACGCACACAAGTCTCTCCACGACCTGGGCCCCAAGTACCTCAACGACCGCCTGACCTTCTACACTCCCACCCGCCAGCTACGGTCCACCAGCCTCGCCCTTGCCGCCGTACCACGCATCCATAGAGCCACCACCGGAGGAAGATCCTTCTCTTACCTGGCTGCCAAGACTTGGAACTCCCTCCCCATCCACCTTCGGCTGACCCAGGACCATCTCGCCTTCAGGAAACAACTCAAGACCTGGCTGTTCGAGCAGTAGCATACCCCTCCCCCCAAGCGCCTTGAGACCCTCCCGGGTGAGTAGTGCGCTATACAAATGGCATGATTGATTGATTGATTGAAAGTACTCATGCCCTGGTGTACACTCCAGGGCCGCGTGCAACAGTGACGCTGATGTCTGGGTATGCTCACCGAAGTGCAGGTGTCTGAGTGAGCACTACAGAGGCTTGCCAGTCACCTCACCTCCCGTGCTACAGGTGACTGCAGAGCAGACAGATGCATGTGTCTGCGAGTGCACGCTTGCGGCACGGTGCCCTCACTTGTTCAGTGCCCCCCCCCCCGAAGAGTGCACGCAGTAAGAGCACAGGTGTCCACACACAGGGGGATGAGGGGGCGCGATTGTTGGACGATGCATTCTGCAGCAGAGTCGGAGTGTCGAGTGTGCACTGTGCACTCTCGGGGTTCTGGGGTCTGTCGGAGTGTGCACTGTGCACTCTCGAGGTTCTGGGGTCTGTCGGAGTGTGCACTGTGCACTCTTGAGGTTCTGGGGTCTGTCGGAGTGTGCACTGTGCACTCTTGAGGTTCTGGGGTCTGTCGGAGTGTGCACTGTGCACTCTCGAGGTTCTGGGGTCTGTCGGAGTGTGCACTGTGCACTCTCGAGGTTCTGGGGTCTGTCGGAGTGTGCACTGTGCACTCTCTCGAGGTTCTGGGGTCTGTCGGAGTGTGCACTGTGCACTCTCGAGGTTCTGGGGTCTGTCGGAGTGTGCACTGTGCACTCTTGAGGTTCTGGGGTCTGTCGGAGTGTGCACTGTGCACTCTCTTGAGGTTCTGGGGTCTGTCGGAGTGTGCACTGTGCACTCTCGAGGTTCTGGGGTCTGTCGGAGTGTGCACTGTGCACTCTTGAGGTTCTGGGGTCTGTCGGAGTGTGCACTGTGCACTCTTGAGGTTCTGGGGTCTGTCGGAGTGTGCACTGTGCACTCTCTCGAGGTTCTGGGGTCTGTCGGAGTGTGCACTGTGCACTCTCTCGAGGTTCTGGGGTCTGTCGGAGTGTGCACTGTGCACTCTCGAGGTTCTGGGGTCTGTCGGAGTGTGCACTGTGCACTCTCTCGAGGTTCTGGGGTCTGTCGGAGTGTGCACTGTGCACTCTTGAGGTTCTGGGGTCTGTCGGAGTGTGCACTGTGCACTCTCTCGAGGTTCTGGGGTCTGTCGGAGTGTGCACTGTGCACTCTCGAGGTTCTGGGGTCTGTCGGAGTGTGCACTGTGCACTCTCTCGAGGTTCTTGGGTCTGTCGGAGTGTGCACTGTGCACTCTCTCGAGGTTCTGGGGTCTGTCGGAGTGTGCACTGTGCACTCTTGAGGTTCTGGGGTCTGTCGGAGTGTGCACTGTGCACTCTCTCGAGGTTCTGGGGTCTGTCGGAGTGTGCACTGTGCACTCTCGAGGTTCTGGGGTCTGTCGGAGTGTGCACTGTGCACTCTCTCGAGGTTCTGGGGTCTGTCGGAGTGTGCACTGTGCACTCTTGAGGTTCTGGGGTCAGTCGGAGTGTGCACTGTGCACTCTCTCGAGGTTCTGGGGTCTGTCGGAGTGTGCACTGTGCACTCTCTCTCGAGGTTCTGGGGTCTGTCGGAGTGTGCACTGTGCACTCTCTCGAGGTTCTGGGGTCTGTCGGAGTGTGCACTGTGCACTCTCTCGAGGTTCTGGGGTCTGTCGGAGTGTGCACTGTGCACTCTCTCGAGGTTCTGGGGTCTGTCGGAGTGTGCACTGTGCACTCTCGAGGCTCTGGGGTCTGTCGGAGTGTGCACTGTGCACTCTCTCGAGGTTCTGGGGTCTGTCGGAGTGTGCACTGTGCACTCTCGAGGCTCTGGGGTCTGTCGGAGTGTGCACTGTGCACTCTCTCGAGGTTCTGGGGTCTGTCGGAGTGTGCACTGTGCACTCTCTCGAGGTTCTGGGGTCTGTCGGAGTGTGCACTGTGCACTCTCGAGGCTCTGGGGTCTGTCGGAGTGTGCACTGTGCACTCTCTCGAGGTTCTGGGGTCTGTCGGAGTGTGCACTGTGCACTCTCTCGAGGTTCTGAGGTCTGTCGGAGTGTGCACTGTGCACTCTCGAGGTTCTGGGGTCTGTCGGAGTGTGCACTGTGCACTCTCGAGGTTCTGGGGTCTGCCTGTGTAACGCGGCCTCACCTGGGTCTGAGTCTGACTGTGGAGGGGCCGGAGTCGGGGAGGAGCCGAGAAGCACAGGGCTGCCTTGGCTTTCCAAAGGTTCGACCGTCCGTACATTTCACGGACAGTCCGTAAATTTCACCTCACGTCCGTTGTCCGTGAGGTCCCTTTTACGGACGCCTTTTGTCCGTAATTTTGGCCATCACAGGGAGCAGCGCTGCTCCCCTGTGAGAGGCCTCACGCCCACTGCTGGAGCCGCCTCGCACTCATTCTAGAGCACAAGAGCAGCCCCTCCCGCCCAGTGTCCTTCTGTATGCAGGTCGATTGCCACATACAGAATGACAATGGGGCCGTCTGGGCTTGGGATGTGTAGGGGAGCAGGACGTGGCCCCACACACACTGATGGGCCACGGACTAACGGTCGCTGCAGGGCAATAACTGGACACGCACACACAGCTTGCAGGTACGGACCGGAAGTCCCGAGCGACTCCGGTCCCTTTATTTAAAGCCTTCTGGCCACGCCTGGCCAGAAGGTGCTACAATGTTTGTGGGTGTTTCCGGGTCTCAGCCGAGACCCGCGAAACACTAGAGCGCTACATCCCATTCCAACTTGGTTCTTTATTTTCTTTTCTTCAGGAATAATAGTGAGTCAACACGCAAAGTCAGCAAGCCTCACATTAGGCCGAGGGTTGGGTCTTAGATGGTGTCCCCCACCTCCTCTGGTTGTTTGTGAGTCAGGCTCTTTTCTTCTCGTGACTTCAGGTGTGCTCACGGTGCTATCTGTATGAAGGTCACCGTCAGTTTGCTCCGCCATATCGACGTCTTGCCTTTCATCGCCTTGTCGGTTTTCCGGCCTTGCTGGGATACGCTTAAACCAGGACACATTCCTAGTCACCACCTCCTCATTTCTCTGTGCCGTCACCGCCGTACCTTTAGTTGTTTTGATGACCCATGGCTCGGTCTCATATGGTGTACGGAATTTGCCTCCCGGTCTTCTGGTTCGCAGCAAGGCAGTGTCTCCGGGGCTTAGTTCTTTGTCTTGAGCTCTCCTCTTGTTGTTTGCCCGTTCATTGTTCTTTCGCCTTCGTTCTTGGGTGTCGGCAGGTCTATATGGCGCCACTTTCCAGTTATCAGCCATGGGCAGTCGATCTCTCCTTGGTCCGGCAAACATCAGTGACCATGGGGATCTTTGGGTGGTGCTATGTGGGGTGCTCCTATATTCCCTCAGGAACAGTTGCAGTGCCATCTCTGGGTCTTTGCCTTCCACCATCGCAATCCGTATGGTTTTGTTAACTGTCCTCATAAAGCGTTCTGCCTCCCCGTTTGCCTGGGGCCATTGTGGAGTGACTCTGTGATGTTTTACTCCCAGCTCCTTTAGAAATTCCTTAAACTCGCTGCCCTGGAATGGCGGCCCATTATCCGTTTTGATTCTCTGGGGAATGCCAAATAGCGCAAATGTCTTGCTAAGCAGAGGTTGTATGTTTGCGAAGCTGGTAGACGTTGCTAACTCTACTATTGGATACTTGGTGTAGTTGTCCACCATTACTACCGTCACTCTCCCGTCCGGGAAGCTGCCAAAGTCCAGACTGATCCAGCTCCACGGGGAGGGTGAGGGCTCCTCTGTGATGATCGGGGCTGGTGATTCCGGGGCACTAGTAAGCTGGCATGCCCGGCAGTTCCTTACTACGCTGTCTACCATCTCGTCCATGTAGGGAAACCACACCTTTTCCCTCATTCTCGCTTTCATTCTTCTTGTCCCTTGGTGTCCCTCATGGGCTAGCAGGGTTGCGTGATCTTGAAGAGACACTGGGATGACTACCCGCGACCCTCTCAGAATCAGTCCATTGTTGGCTTTACTTAGCTCGTTGTGCACTCTCCAAATTTGGGACAGCCGATTTCGATCTGTTTCACTCCAGTCACTCACATTGCGCAGGAAGTTCTCCCAGGACCCTGCCTCGAGGGCCGCTTTAACTTTGACCATCGTGGCATCATGATCATATTGGGCTACAATGTCTTCTGCCACCAATGCATGCGGACATGCTAACTGCGATACCATGTCTACAAACTCTTCCGTCTGTGTTTCCTGGTCACCCCCAGTTTCTTCCTTCTCGGTGGGATGACGTGACAAGAAGTCTGCCGGGTTTTTTGCTCCCGGACGATATACCAGGTCCATTTGGTAGTGTTGAGTTTGAATGGCCCACCTCTCGATCCGGGGTGGAGGGTGCGGAGCGGTCCCTCTGAATAGTGGTAGAAGTGGCTGATGATCGGTGACCATTCTGAATGGCTGTCCGGCAATGTATAGATGAAAGTGATTGCAGGCCCACTTCACTGCTAACGCCTCTCTCTCTATCTGAGAGTATCTTGCTTCTGTTGCGGTTAGGGCCTTGCTCGCAAACGCCAACGGGACCCACACCCCTGGTTCTGACTCTTGCATAAGGAGGGCGCCCAGCCCTACGGGGCTAGCGTCCACAAGGATTTCTGTTGCCCTTGCTGTGTCAAAATAAGCCATTGTCGTGCTGTCCAATAGCGCTCCCTTGATTTTCTCGAACGCCTCTGCTTCCACCCGTGACCATTTCCACGCTGTTTCTTTCTTCGTCAGGTTTCTTAACGGCTCGGCAATCGTGGCTAGTTGCGGAATGAACCGGGCACAGTATTGTGCCATTCCCATGAAACTCCTCACCTCTGAAGCTGTTGTTGGAGCAGGGGCATTTTTAATTGCTGTGACTTCCTGGGGTCCACCTTGACGCCTTCTGAGTCGAACACGTAGCCAAAGAATTCGATCGACTGCTTGAAAAATTGGCATTTCTCCTTGTGCAGGGTGATTCCAAATTCAGCTAGCCTTCGAAGTGTCGACTTTAGTCTTCTATGGTGTTCCTCACTCGTCTTCGCGTGGATGAGGATATCATCACTTATGTTCAGTACTCCGTTCAGCCCGGATAAGATCTCTTTGATGGTGTTCTGAAAGATCTCTGCTGCCGATGTTATTCCGAAGTTGAGTCTCTTGTACCGTCTCAGCCCCAAGTGTGTGGAAAACGTCGTGATGTAACGACTCTCTTCTGCTAGTCTGAGTTGATGGTATCCCGCATTAAGATCTAATTTGGAAAACCATTGGGCTCCATTTAAGTCGGTCAATATATCATCCACTGTAGGCGTTAGGTGCCTCTCCCTCTTAATTGCCCTGTTCGGCATCCTCATGTCTATGCAAATCCTGATTTTTCCAGGTTGTCTTGGTTTCTCAGCGATCACCATGGGTGACACCCACGGGGTTGGTCCCGTTACTTTTTCAATTACCCCTTGTTCCTCAAGATTCTTTAGCTCTTGTTCCACCGCTGACCGCAGGTGAAATGGAATTCTTCTATGGCGTAGGGCTACTGGTTGTATTGCTTTGTCGATGTGCAACCTGACTGGTGGTCGTTTGATGGTGCCCAGGCCCTGAAATAGTGAGGGGAACATTTGGAGGAGCTCCTCTGTGTGTAGCGCCTTTACTATGTTTGCGAACGCTATCAGCTTGAGGTCTTCCGCTGTGTGGCTTCCTATGAGCAGGTCTGCCTCTCGATCTATGACATGAAATGTGGTCGTGAGCTCTTGCCCCTCTGCTTTCACTTGCACAGTCATTTTTCCTTTTAGGGGTAGGGGTTTCGTGCTTCCATACGTGAGGATGCGTGCTTTAGATGGCACTAGCTTCTTCCATTGCGGTGGCACGAGCATCCGACAGTTCATGTGACCTGGCAAGCATCAGTATCTCATCCAGCGTGATGCGTGATTGTCGCAGAATCAGTGTTCTCAAGTGTTTGCTTTTGCAGCCTTGGATCAGTTGGGCCGTTACTTCCTTCGTCTGGTCATCGTCCGGGCAGGTGCTTATCATTTCTCTGAGTCTTGCGTGGAACGCATCCATGGTCTCCCCCTCTCTTTGTTTGGATTGTCTAAACTTGAACCTTTCATAATGGGGGTTAAGTTGAGGGTCAAAGTGATCGTTCAGCGCTTGCACAGCAGCATTGTAGTCTGTTGCCGCCCCTGTATTTGGTAGGTGTGTGAACAGTTTGTGTAATTCATCTCCTCCAAAATGTAATAGCAGGGATCTTTTTACCTCATCATCTTTCTCGCGTGTTGCCGTGAAATAATTGTTTAATCGGCGCAGCCACATTGCCCACCTTGGCGCGGCTGTATTTGGTTCAATGAGAGCGCTAAATAGCGGCAGTGGATTGATTTGCGAGTGTGGGGACTGTTGGACCTCTGTTCTCGCTGCCTGCTGTCTCGCTGGTCCTGTCACTGCCGCTGTGGGCGCAACCTGTTGTGACCCTCCTGTGGCTGCCCCATCTTGTAAAGACATTGTTAGGGATTGTCTTGGTGATGCCTGTCTACAGTAGCTGTTGAGCACCTCCCACCCCCTTTTCTTTTCTTGATACCAGTGTTCTTAGATAGGAACCTTCGTATAGCTTGACCTTTGCTCTCACCAGAAATGCACAGTCTCTGATAGAGTTCACCGTGTATTTGATTTTTTTTTTTTTTCTGGGAGTAAAACATCACAGAGTCACTCCACAATGGCCCCAGGCAAACGGGGAGGCAGAACGCTTTATGAGGACAGTTAACAAAACCATACGGATTGCGATGGTGGAAGGCAAAGACCCAGAGATGGCACTGCAACTGTTCCTGAGGGAATATAGGAGCACCCCACATAGCACCACCTTCCAGGCACAACCGGGATTTCCCGCCAACAGCACTCGGCGCACACAGGGGCCGCCGCACACCAGGTACGCCAACGGCACCCGCTGATTCGCCGCTCCGCCGCTGGGCTCACTAGACGTGATCCCATCCTCGTCGCCAGTGTAGGGGAGCAGGACGTGGCCCCACACACACTGATGGGCCACGGACTAACGGTCGCTGCAGGGCAATAACTGGACACGCACACACAGCTTGAAGGTACGGACCGGAAGTCCCGAGCGACTCCGGTCCCTTTATTTAAAGCCTTCTGGCCACGCCTGGCCAGAAGGTGCTACAATGTTTGTGGGTGTTTCCGGGTCTCAGCCGAGACCCGCGAAACACTAGAGCGCTACAGGATGGAAAGCAAGCACATGTCTCTTTTCAACAAAGGGCTATCATGAAACCTGCTTTTAAGCAACAATACTACATTTGGTGTAAACCTTCAGAGGTTTCCTTTCTAGCCACAGAGAAAGCAAACGAAGACCTTTGCATTTAACAATGGTGTCTCCAACAGGATGGTCATAGTATTCAGACCGGCCATCCTATTCTGTTTCCAGCTGCTACCAATACATGTGGCTGAAAATGTATTCAGTAAAAAGTGAAAAAAAGGCTACTGAGAGAGTCATGGCAGCCGTCCGGGATGTGGAGGTTCAATAATGTGGCAGTAGTTCTTCCAATCTAGAAGTGCCCGGTTCCAGTCACTCTTTTACATTACTTTGAAAAAAGCGGGAGAGCAGAAGACTACTGGAGTGCCCAGACGCTTTATTATTTATGTTGCAGTTATATACAGCGCAAACTTGATCCAAAGGCAGTGCAGCGCTTTACATGAGCATCTGCTATATAAGTTCCCCGGAAGTTAGGTGATTTGCCCAGAATCACAGACTGTTGACATAAGGCTGACACTCGAACCCGGCTCACCCCTAGGCCTGGGCAGAACTCGTAGAATTTCACTCTGTGGAATTCCACAGAGTTAAATAAAAATTCCATGAAATTTGGCAGGGTTCTGTAAATGGCAAGGAAATGCTCCTCGCACTGTCACTTTGCACCGGTGGCACGTTTTGTGCTTAAAAATCCGAGCCTTCCACTGCTCACTTTTAGTGAACTCACTTTTTTTTAGGTGCTTTATGAGAATGCATTTTTTTTATCATCCCTTTCACTTGTGTGCTTCTCCCCCTGCCAAATACTCACCCGCTCCACTACAGCACTCCCTGTTGCTGTCTCCCTCGTGTTGCAAGCTCCCTAGCCCCACCATGATTGCTGCCTTTTTTTTAATGCAACTAATAACCATTGACAAAGCTAGTAGTTCTGGCTTGTTGCAGGTGTAACGTTACTTGTTGTGTTATATATCTGGATACAATGACAAGAGGCAAAATACCAGTCAGGCGTACACTATAATAAGCACAGATTTTTAGCTTAGGTGTTTTAAGCCACACCCTTAATTACATCACACAACCACTTTGGAGAGACCCCCCAGTTTTTTCATCCCACTTAAAGCCCTGGAAAACACACCATGTCAGTCACCTCATGGCCTGGCACTGTGCATCATGCATGACTCAGATTGCCTATGTGCAAGTGCTTGGTGAACACTTCCTGCCCCACGCCCTGCGTTAGGAACTAGAGCAGGGGTGACGTTCTTGATGGGCCTCTTCTGTCTGCAACTCTGCAGACAAGGGCTCAGCTCATAATTAATATGAAACGGTGGGCGAGTGAGTAAGTGAAGGGATGGGTGAATGGCTGAATGGATTAGTGAAAAGATGGATAATGAGAGAAAGGATGGATGGATGGATGTGAGTGGAAGGATGGATTAGAGAAAAGGTAAAAAGATGGATGGATGGGTGGAAGGGTAGATGGATGGGTAGAAGGGTGAATGGATGAGTGAAAGGGTGGATGATGGGCGAGTGAAAGGGTGGATGATGGGCGAGTGAATGGGTGGATGGATGAGTGAAATGATGGATGGATTGATGAATTGATAAGTGAAAGGGTGAATGGATCGACGGATGAGTGAAAGGGTGGATGTAAGGATGGATGAGTGAGTGAAAGGGAGGGTAGATGGACAAAAGGATGGATAGATGAGTGAAGGAGTGAAAGGGTAGATGGATGATTGATAGGGTCAATGGATGGATTCATGAGTGGATGAGTAGATGGATGGGTGGAAGGAAGGATGGCTAAATGAAAGATTTGCTGGAGAGAAAGGGAGGATGGATGGATGACTGAATGGGTGGAGGGATGAGTGACGGTGGATGGATGAGTAAGTGAAAGGATGGCTTGATGGGTGAAAGGTTAAAAGGCTGGATGGATGAGTGGATGGATGAACGGATGGGTGGAAGAGCAGATGGATGAGTGTACCGATAGATAGAGTGAAAGGGGGGATGGATGGATGAGTGAAAGGGTGATGGATGTGTGAAATCATGGATGGAAGAATACATGATGGACAGGTTTGCAAATGGTTGAATATGTTTGGATATGGATGTGCTTACTTATATACTACTGCGCGAACTCCTTTAATATGTCTGTAAAACGTACCTTTTGTCCCGAAGTTTTGTCCTGAATTTTGACGTCCTGTCCTGAATTTTTGTCCTGAATTTTGTCCCTTTGTCCTGAATTTTTACACTCCCCGTCCTGAATTTGCACCCATGCCAGTTGGTCACTCGTGGTCCCTAGTCTGCGCCCCTGCGGGGTCGAAAGACCGTTCTATGCTGAACTGGACCGAACTGAAAACATTCTTATTTAGAAATTAACCTTCTCCTCATCCTTTTCCCTCTTTCTCCCACCCCTCAGAGCTTCTTTTCTACTATTAGCGCTTGGACGCCCTCGGGCAACAGTCGCGCTTTTTAAAACTCCTTCACTTCACTTCACTTCACTATGCGAGCAGGGCCCCAGTGGGCCCTCGGAGGCCCATCTTAACATATCTAAAGAAACCTTTCGCACTCAAAAGAGTTAACATGTCAATTGTGTGGCTGCTTTTCATTGCCTTGTATGTGTGTCACAAGCTGCTGCTCACACACACCCACACAGATAGATGGATCTCTTTCTCTCTTCAATTTTAAATTACATTGTTTACCTTTATCTTTAGTGACGATTAGGACAAGGGCGGGTGAAGACAGGATACCGTGGAGAACAGAAGAAGCAGCCAAGATGCCATGAACTTTGAGCAGAGATGCTGTGTTTTTCAAAGCTGGACTTTAGAATTCCAACTAAAGGCCAATAGTTTAATTAGCAAGACAGGAGGCCAGCAGTAAACCAACGGGCTACTTAGATATGCAGATGTTGGAAAGAGTATCTCGAGAATGTATAATAAAAAAACGAAGGATTTGCTTCTATTTCAGTTTTGTTTTTTGCTTTCATTACATAGAGTTAACTGACAAAAATCTAATAAATAAACGAACAATCCGGTAGTTCATGTGTTAAGATTTTATGATTAACTTGACATTCATGCCTGAAGAATGAAGATATGATTTGCTTTCAATTTCTTTATTATAGGATTTCCCCTTTCCATACAAAGTCATACAAATTATACACTATATGCTGTAATTCAATAGTATATGCATATTTCCAGAAGCCTGCAAAATAATAAAGCGGACAGCCTATCCTAAATTCCCATAGGCTCATACCAGTAAAATACACGCGCATAGATATGCATAAAGGTACGTGAACAGCACCATTGTACTTACAGATGCGTTCTTTAGTCCACTAAAACAATGGGGCATATTACCAACACGTAGCGATAGTTATCGCTAAATAGGCTTAGCGACGATTTTTTTATCGCTGCCTATCGCTGGATATGTTAGCGGAGAAAACATGCTATTAGCAACGTTTTCTCCATTGTGCTAAAATATACAGCGATAGCGGCAAAATGCGTGAATATCGCTGAGAATACAGCAATATTCACGCATTAGCGACTAAATGCTCTTGGCCATGATATCCACCTCTCATTGGATAACATGGCTATGAACTGGTCTGAGCAGGTGTTGGTTTTTGGCGATAGCGGGAATATTTCCATCGCTACGCCTGCCTTGCTAATAGGCGATAGCGACGTTAGCAACTGCTTTCAGTGGCTAACTGGTTAGGTACGCCCACTTTGCATGTCATTAGCGATAAATATCGCTAACATGCAAAGCGGGCGCCAAACCGATGGTTATCGCTTAAAAGCTGTCACTAACATCGGTTAGCGACAGCTTGCTAATAGAGCGATAGAATTATCGCCGCTTAGCGGCTGAAAACAGCCGCTAAACCGGCGATAATTGCCTATCGCCACCCTTGGTAATATGCCCCAATGTGTTTTTTACTAATAAATGTAGCCCTGTTTGCGGAATCTGTACGACACTTTTATTTGCAGTTTTATATAGAGCGAACTCGACCCAAAGATATCAGAGGGCTTTACATGACAAAAAATTATCTGACAACTAATAATGGTCCATTAAAATTTCCTGCAGCTAGTTCAAGAGGGGCAAAGTCATAAAGGGTGCTCCTAAAAATATTAATTTCCCATTCATATCACATGGGAATTTTCACTCCCACTACAGCAAGAACTGCTGGAGAGAATTACAAACATCTAGACATGAAGACAGAGGTGGAAACAGACTAGCCCCCAGATTCATCAAAGTCCCGTTTTGCGAGTCCTTAATAGCGATTTTTAAGGATTCGCTATTAAAGACTCGCAAAACGGGATGCATATAGGAATCACAATATTTTTTGCTCTTTCTACTGATTCCTTATTTGCGATTCGCTAATTGCTAATCGCAAATAAGGAATTGTTTTCCCATTCATTCCTATGGGCCTGAAGGCCCATAGGAATGAATGGGGAATCATTACTTATTTGCGATTAGCAATTAGCGAATCGCAAATAAGGAAGCGATTTCAAGGGTGCCAGGGTATCCAAAGGACACCCTGTAGCACCCCATAAATGGTAAGGTACACTGGTGTTGCGCACACACATGTCCAAAGGACATGTGTGTGTGTAACATACAACTTGTAAAAATGCACTAAAGTGCATTTTCCTAAGTTTTCGCTATTTACCACGTAGTTAGACTTCGCGGTAAATAGCGGCCCCAGATTGCGAATTTGCAACTTTAAAATGGTCCATGAATTGCATTTAAGGAATCTCAAATTGAGATTCCTTAAATGCAATTATTCGCAATTTAGCGATTTCTAAAATTGCGATTTTTGCATTTGGGATGATGAATCCCAAATGCAAAAATAGCGCTCGCGAGCCGATTTTGGCTTGATAAATCTGGCTGTAGGTCTGGGTTTATTTTGCGCAAATTAGTTCAGTATTTTTTCTAAGCAAAATCTAAAATAAAAAAATCTAACGCTTTTTCGACAGCTGTATTTTTCATACTGAATATTTAAATGAAAAATGTAATCTGCTTGGCCGGCAAGTTCTTTGTTCACTGGGGGCTCTTCATGTTTTGTGAAGTGGTTCTTGAATCACCATACTCTGATTGACTGAAGAAGTCTGGAAATATGTGTTCCATCTTCCAGTATGGAAGGTTAGAGGTTCACTAACTCCAGGGCATTTTGTGCCGTGGAATTCCACAAATAAATGCTTGGTGGTATGTGTGGGCAAGGGGATATCCTAAAAGATAACAAATACCTAAAGTCCACTAAGTATCACTGAAGGTGTAAGGGCACGCCCTGCTTCACAAGCACCTCACACATGCGACGTGCTGTTTCTGCATGCAACATATGCCTGGCACAAGCTCTTCCACCACAGCTTCTCCTTCCCTTGTGTGATTCGTTCATGGGTGTTGATATTGGCGTGGCACTCATGTTAATGAGTGCCCTGCCTGGCATAATTTCCACCATCGTAGATACATCTGCTTTTACTAGCACGGTATGGCCTGAGTCAAGGGACCATACACAGCATGCCCATGTGCACACTTCCATATGTGTGCATGTTTCCAAGTATCTCTTTACACTCCTCGCTTGAGAACTTTAAATGGAGCTTCAATCCCCCTTGACTAATTCCATGGGTTTTCCTTTATTACCATAGAAAGATATATTGTGGAGAAGTGTGGCTCACCGATTCGAGCAGCAGACCCTGAGGCAGAGGTCTGGCCCGGGACCAGGGTTCGATTCCCTTGGGCTCAATGTCCACGAACCTGATAATTCTCGCCTCGGTGCCTATTCCAATCATGGGTCCCACTCTGCGACTCTGGGCAATGGCTTGCTTAATCTCCACAACGGCCCCAACAGCGCTAGGATGCCTGGCTTCACCTTGGGGGTGCCCAGGCGTAGACACCTCACAGGAACAAGCCAGGAAGGGTTCCACAGCGGTATTCGTACAGCGCTTAGAGACCCCTGGGTGATAGGCGCTATACAAGTGCAAATTACATTACATATTAGTGGGATTATCTTTGACTTGAACTTGTCCCTGATTTATCGACTGGGTAAAACAACAAATCTTTTGTCCACTTCTTGTCCTGTCGCCAACTTCCCCGTGTGCAGGAAGAGATGGGGGCAGGATTTTGCCAGAGCCAGTCCCTGTGGTCATAGACAGCAGGAGGCTGAACAGCTGTGTTGGATTGGACACTGCACACAACCAATCACAGCCCATGGTGTTTTTTGGTGCTGAATCCGGCCAGAAGCCAGGCCCTGTGGCTCACCCCTACCGCACATGGCCAGAGACTGTGCAAAGCGAGTGATTTGGCTGAATATGATCAAAACAACCCAGACATTCTCTAAAACAAGCATTTACAATGCAATAGGTCTCGCATTTACGCGAGTTTGAGCTATTGACATTGCAAATAACAAAGCCTTTTATTTTTGTTTCAGTTTTTAAAACAGAAATAAAAGGCATAGTCATTTACAATGCCAATAGCTTAAACTTGCGTAAAAACGAGACCTATTGCATTTCAAATGCTTGTTCTGTGGTGCATTTGTTCGCAGACAATATTTCTTTGGTTCTCCTTCTGATGTGTTGATGGCCTAACACGCCTTGCACCCTTGGCCTCATGACCTCGCTGAAGATATCGGCCTCTCGTGGTGCACATAGAGTTAGGCAGATGTAGACGGTTTGCTCAAGAAAGAAAACAATGCTTTCCCAAATGCACAAAAGAGTGTACATTGTTCAGACCTTTGCACTTTTTTTTGTATTCTCTTGCACAAGAGGGCTATCTGAGATGTGCACATGTGCAAACGTGCAGTTTTTGTAAATGTGCAACTTTTCATTGTTATGCAGGATATTCCTCTCCAGTGCACACTGTGCAAAACCTGTGCACTTGCATTATGTACATATAAAGTAAAGTAAAGTCCACATTTGTAAAGCGCACAATCACCCGTAAGGGTCTCTAGGCGCTGGGGGCCGTCGGGAAGATTAAGCGAGCTACTGCCCAGAGTCACATGGTGCTGGGCTGACCTGCCGCCGGCGCCGGGATCGAACCGTGGTCCCCAGATTCCAACGTCAGTCGCCCTGGCCGCGGTGCCACAACTCTCCACCATAAACACAGTATTACATATACACAGTACACATAACACAGTCTCGCACCTTTGAGTAAGTCTGGGTCATAGTGACCCCTCTCCAAAGATGGATAACACTTTTGTGTGAACTTTTCACCACTACTCTTGAACACAATCTGCGGTGAAGTACCATTAGGGAAAATAATTCTACATTAATGTTCACAAGCATGCTTAACAATACATCACAACATGACAAACTGGCTCTGACTTTAAAGCATGCTGTGAAATATTCTCCCAGTTTTTATGCCTCCCTATGCCACATTGGCCCACGTGATGCAGCTGTAGTTCTTTCTAGCAGAGTTGGAGTGCCAATAAAAGCATAGCTGCCAAGGTTTCAGATTGCTTATGTGTGACATTTTCTTAAAATCAGTGTAATTATGAGTGTCATTTCAATGATTATGAGTGACACTTTATTGCAAGCTAAATCAAGCAATGAAGATGAGGGAAACCTTCTAAATATCAGAAATTACACCCATTTGCGCAACAATAAACTCTAAGAAGATCTTAAAACTGATGCATAGCACCTGAAATGGAAGACCACTAACCGAAGACAGTGTGCGTGACTGCAGTTCGCAGTAACAGAGGGCAGGAAGGCACTACAGTGCTCACCAGATGATCTCGTTGATCTGATCATTCCTGACCAAACGCTTGCCTAAAAAGCTGATTTTATAGCATAGATGCCAAATTTTCCGATTGCTTATGTGTGAGCTTTCCATGGTTTTAGTGTACTTGTGAGTGACATTCTACTGCCCAATGTGTGGCAAAATGAGTGGCACTTTCTCACCAGTAGAAAAAAGCAATGAAATCCACATTGAGAGTTAAATATCACAAATGTCCACCTTTTTGGGAATGAGGAGCACTGGCCAGACAATATTGTCCATTTTAACACCGTTAACAGCAAATCAGAAGTAGCCTGACCCACTCAGTGCATCCTAACTCCATTGACCGGACCGGAAACAGCAAGGGCCAGCCCAGTGTGCGGAAACCCTGCACACTTCCAGCAAATCTACCCCTGCACTCTGACCCCCCTTGCCTCCATCAGAGCCATATCAGCCAGCTGAATTTCATTCTAGCTCCATTCGTATCCACCACAACTAGTGTGACCCCTGCCCAGTCCCATCCTGGCCCTGCCCAGTCCCATCCTGGCCCTGCCCAGTCCCATCTATTATCCTTTTCCCAGTATGATTTAGTCAGCCCTGCCGGTGCATGCAAACACCATATCTATGCAACCCAGTCAGTTTAAGCAAATCTGGCCCCAGATACAGCAACCAGAACCAGCCTATAGAGTTGGTACCTGGCTGTTTTTTAATGTTGCTGATTACGATTTTAATGTCTCAGTAAAAAAATCACCGAAAGCTGGCATTTTGTCCCTTATCAGTGCACATTTAAAACAGCAAACATATGAGTAAAAAGCACTTTAAAATGTGTGGAGGTGCTGCTTCGATGGTCCGTGACTAATAAAGTAATAAAAGTCCTGTTTATCATGTCTAGGCATTTAGAGAATCTTCAAACATTAGAAAGTGGTGGTATTATTCCCCGGGAAAGGTGGGAGCCGTACAGGCCTATCCCTCACCACCTTCCATTCACAGCACAACTCGCCTGTGACAAGTGCCTTACAGCCTGATTCATGAAGCTAAATTGCACTCGCAAAGGGCAAGATTCTCAGAATCTTGCCTTTTGCGAGTGCAATTTTGGCATTTGGGATTCACAATCCCAAATGCAAAAATCGCTAATGAAGAATTAGCTAATATGCGAGAATTAGCATTTAGGGAATCTCTATTAGAGATTCCTTAAATGCTATTCATGACACTTTCAAAAATTGCGATTTAGCAAATTTGGGCCGCTATTTACCGAGAGGTCAGACCTCTCGGTAAATAGCAAAAACTTAGAAAAATGCTTTTAAAAGCATTTTTCTAAGTTGCATGTTGCACACACACATGTCCTTTGGACATGTGTGTGCGCAACACCTGTTCAAATGTGCATTTTAGGGGTGCTACAGGGTGTCCTTTGGACACCCCTGGCACCCTTTAAATCGCTATCTTATTTGCGAGTAGTAAATTGTTACTCGCAAATAAGGGATACTCCCCATTCATTCCTATGGGCCTTTTGGCCCATAGGAATGAATGGGGAGTTATTCCTTTTTTTGCGAGTAGCAATTTTCTACTCGCAAATAGAGAAGATGTAGGAATCGCTATTTATTTAGCAATTCCTACATGAATACCGTTTTGCGTGTCCTCAATAGCGAGTCGCTATGATTCGCTATTAGGGCCACGCAAAACGGCCCGTACATGAATCAGGCTGCATGTGCCTAGCGCCAGCGTGTCTTCATGCTAGGAGCGACCGGGCGGCGCTCTTCTGTGCTGAATATTGCACAGAGTAAATCCAGGGTACGTGGGACCTGCCTTACTTTAGAGCCTACAGGTATTAGTCCGATGCTGCTAAAAGAAGTCTGCCACCCACCACCTTAGACCTCACACTGTGTGTGAGACCCGGGTCCAGTCACCACCCGCCTCGTGCCAGAATGTGACTGCCGGAATATAACAAAGGCAATGAGTGCACATTGTTACAGCCAGAGAATTCGTCAAGTACTTAGGCTATTATTTTATCTCGGTTGTAATTTTAATGGCATAAACACTTCATGAGTTTTGAGCAACTATTAGAACAAGGCAATGAAGGGAGTTGTGATAGCGACCCAGTTAGTAAAATTAATATTTGAATAAAGATAGCATCACTGATGAGGCAATCAGCAGGTGTGAATTCTTCCATTGTTGATATTTGTTGTGTAGCAATGAGCAATTTGTTGAACATAAAATTAAGAAAAACATACAAAAATGAATGAAAACGTATGTGTCCAGTTTCAACATTATTTAAAATGCACTGCTTATGCGAATTGTAATATTGGTATATGAACGGAGAGTGTAATGGAGTCCGTTTTCTTTTTCAACTATACGTTTTGAAAAGACTCTACTGCAGCCTTTTAAGAACTAGCAACGGAGTTTTTGTCAACTCTCTTGCCACAAATGATATGCCACCCAATGCACCCATAACTCAGCCTAACCTGGATGTGTGTGCGGAGGGGGCTGGAGCAGGGCGAAGGTCTCATCAGTTGTGAAGTCCTGCAGTAGATGGAGATCGCATGCACGCCGATGTCCAGAGCGTGAATTAAAGGCACACTTTTTTTATGTATAGGCACACTTTTTTTATGTATATGATACATGCTGGGCAATTAGTTGTGTGGAAAATCAGGGGCATTAGTAGAAGACGAGTCAATGAGTGCGTTTGGGCCAGCTGCAGAGCAGTCAAATATTACATCATCCGTGGATCTGTTCTCATCCAGAGTAACACAGGTCAGGTATCATGGTGTCTGAAATGAAGTGCGTGGCTGCGACTCGAGTGCAGGTGTGTCATGCGTGCGTGTAAGGAGGAAAGTAAGCCAAAATGATGCACATTATTTGGAGCTTTAATTAGCGCAATTTTCACTCAATGCTCTTCATTAATGCACCTGACTCCAGAGCGCTACTACTCGCTGGCACATACTTGCTTAATTCATTGAATGAAGATTTATTTGCAGCGAAGGACACTGGCAGCCACCGAGAGCTGCATTTTCGGACAGGGCCAGCCACGGGATTTACCGCAGAGCCGCAACAGCTCTTCGTAGCAGCCAGGCCTGGCCCTGGCACTGCAACACTCAGCACTGGTCACTACTCTCGACAAACTTGCACAGTAGAGCTCAGCAGGTGCAACGCACCACTGCTGTCCAGTGGGTCCACATGTACTGCGGTCGCGTGGGGCTTGGTCAGGCGGTGCCACTAGCAACGTATATTTGCAGATGATAACACTTAGCTAGTAACACCTTCTCAAATGTTCTACTTACTTGCGAGGCTCCCTTCTGTTTACGGGGCGGCCGTCGATTCCTCAGACTAACTCCTTGCTTCTCCAACATTCACATCGACATTGATTTGACTTTACCGCCACGCGGCGGTGCGAACAGCACTGCCACAGCCTCAGACTCACTGAGAGGACAGGGACCAACGCCCCACGGGTCTGATGACACAGCACAGAACTCCTCAAGTCTCTGACCCGGACCTAGTTCCAAAAGAGCCATTGTGCTACAAACAAAACCAACCCAGTTTCTTCGTGTGTTTATTTAAACGCATTTCAAGTCGGGGGACGTTCATTGTTGAGACATATTTGGCTTGGGCCCCGAGTTCCCATTTCCATCAGCAGTTTAAATAAGATTATGCATTGGGTCCCAAATAAGAAACAGCACTTGTTCCCACATACAAACAAGGAGGGTCCATCCAACAATGACGAAAACCGCACGCACACAAAAAGAAACTAGACATAACCAGAGAGACAGGAGATTGGGAACGCGCGCGGCCGGCTCCGATCGCTTTCCGGAGCGTGCGCGTGCCAGTCTCCTGTCTCCTGGGAAGCAGACCCGGCAACTATAGTATCGCGCCTGCGCGATGCGCATATGGCTTCGCCATATGCATCGCAGGCGAGAGACCTAAAAATGGACAAGAGGGCTGCTAAACGTATGGAAAAGGCAGAGAGCCTATTCATTAAGACTCAGCCAACAACATTAACAAACAACCCTAAACCAGCAGCCTCAAACGCTGCGGCCACCACATTAAATCACCACATTAAATCACCACATTAAATCACCACATTAAATCAATTGTTTCAACAATTAGAGAAATTGCTGCGTAAAGAAATATCCCGCGGATGGGAAATCATCACCCTAGAGAAATACTTGAAACTAGGGTTAGTACCCCGTGGGCTACGCATATTCACCCTGCCAAATCATCCAGACACAAATGTGGAGATGCTGGAGGAATGGGGGCGTAACAACATGGATTGCTCGCGCACCATGATATTGATTATTGTAAAATATGCAAAAAAGAGTGTAGAGGAACTACGCATTAAAATTGAAGAGATGGAGCAATTCATTCAAGCCACAGGACAAGAAGAGGATGAAATGAACAAGCTGCGAATGGTAATGGAGACAAATTTGGACAAACATGAAAGTGAGGTGGAAGAAAGAAAGCAGAGGAAATTCAGGAGGGACGAGTATGACTTTGAGAATGTAACTCTATTTACATTCGCAAAGAGCTTTGATTCCTTAAGACAACCAGGGAATACCAAACCGACCGGCGCTCGAGGGATGTCACAAATCACAGCAAGTGAAACGGAATCAGACGTAAGTAAGGGTGAACAAAGAACACCGGCAATAAAATCAACAACACTGAAAAAATACTCTTTTTTTTTTTAGAGGAAATGACCATGCTCTACTAGGATCAGCAAACACCAAAGGGAAGAAGAAGGGGCCGTGGCAGAGGGAGAAATGGAGGCCGGGGGAGAGGCCAATCCGTAAACCAAGGCGCAAAACCCGCAGAAGTAGACAAACAAAGATATCCACTACGCAACAGAACTGTGACAAAGAAATAAGAACAAGTAAAAACATTGACACAGTTCCAAATCTAATCATAAACCTCTCTAACCATACCCTAACCAAACCGGAGACAATGCTGCTGAATACAGGACTAACGTTTTGTCCAGACAAACACCAGGATGGTGTAGAAACAAAGATAGACTTGTATAAATACATACGAAAGTTGAAACTAAAAAAGATGTTTGCCAAAATGCCAACCATACCTGAATAAAAACTCCCTCTAGAGACAACCAAAAGCAATGTCCAACAACCACGTCATGCAATATCTGACATACCAGGCCTAGTTACAGCCTATGAACTGACACATGAGATAGAAGAAACTGATATGACTGAAAGTCAAGTATCGATGGACATGGAAATACCATTAAGCACTCATCCGTGAACAAAATTCAAGAACAAGTCAAGATTCTGTCCAATTTTATATCCGGGCAATCGAATAGATGTGCTTCATGACTTAGTGACAGCGGAATTGGATATCATGAAAACTGTAACAACAAAAGAGAAGAAAACCTGTCTTGGGATGAACGAGAAGCATTGAAATCATTGAAAAACAACAATGAGATCGAAATTAAACCTGCAGACAAGGGGATTACATAGAAGAGGCGAAGCGACAACTCAATGACAGTAACAGCTATGTAGTATTGGAGGGGAATCCAATTCCGGAAATGACCAACAGGATACACAAACAAATAGCAGAATGGCATGAAAATGGCCTATTGAGCCAAGATGAGAAAAACTTCTTAACAGTGATCAACCCAATAACCCCGACAATCTATTTTTTGTCTAAAGTGCATAAAACTTTGCATAAGCCACCAGCACGTCCAATAATATCCAGCTGTGGATCGCTATATGAGAACATTGCATCATATATGGATTTCTTCCTAGCACCCCTTGTTCCGACATTAAACTCTTTCATAAAGGACACAGGCGACTTCCTGAGGATCTTAATGGAAACGGAATGGCAACCAACGTATCTACTGGTGACAATAGATGTTGTTTCCTTATATACATCGATAAACCATGACATTGGTTTACAGGCGATTACCTACTTCCTGAAACAACGTCCTATAGGGGAACTAAAACATACCAGAATGCTATTGGAAATGATAAGGATTTGCCTAACAAATAATGTCTTCCTGTTCAACAGTAAACTATATTCTCAAAAGTGTGGAACAGCCATGTGAGTTTCCTTCTCTGCAAGCTATGCTAATCTCACCATGGGTTGGTGGGAGAAACACATAGCTTGGAGAGAAGAAAACGACCCATACACGACAGATGTGGTTCTATGGCTAAGATTCATAGACAACTTATTTCTTCTATGGAAAGGCAGCAAGTCCAAACTCCTTGAATATATCGCTGTACTAAACAATAACGAAGTAGGATTACATTTCACTTTCAATATACAACAAAAAGACATTGACTTTCTCGACACAAAGGGCTTCATGGTGTCCTGTCTTTCTGTTTTACCCCTTATGTCCACACAGTGCGAGGCCTCATAGAACCTGAGCAAGGTCCAGGTGAGGTGAGGTCAATTCCCCTACCATGAAGGGTGAGCATTAATTGTCTATTTTTTGTGTTAATAGCTTCAGTGAAACACTTGTTTTTTGGATAAAGACATGGTTAGGTTACACTAATTATTGTAAATTTTTCCTCCGTAGATATCCTCCTTCTAAATTGACATGGAGGGTAATGTTTCCGGTTGCTACAGTTTGTATCGTATTCAACCGCTTTTTCCACTATGGTGACGGTGGTGTTTTCTACTTTTGTGTTTGAATCATTGTAAGTGCAACGATTGTAAGAACAGAGGCCCTGACGAAAGCCATGGGACAGATTGCCCGTTAGGCAGAAACATGTTGGCCCATTACCAGACAGATATTTGTTGACTGTCTCCTTTGCACTGTTCTAGGTTTTAATTAGGAGGTGTTGTTTGGCTGCAGAATACAATTTATATAAGGTGGACACACCATCCTATTTTAAATTCACTATATTGTTTATGTTGCACCTTAATTCACTTAACCATTAAAGATCAGCCATCATATAGCGGCTCATTTATGTTGGTGGACCAAATCCTAAACCAGCAACGAATGGTGTGGCTCTTCAGGTCCCAATGATCAGGGGACTAGCCTTACTCACACCTGGGTATGGCCAGATGATAGGACTGATCACCAAGTCAATTTGATGGTAACCCATTGCTAAAACGGGATGGATTTTCTAAACTAACTTTTAAATGACCTATAAAGTGTCTGGGTTTCCTTTAAACATAGTGTTCACCTTCGTCTTAGTAGGCTGTCTGTATGTGATTTAGACACTCCAAGATTTTTGATAACTTGGATTGGCAGCCCAGCCATACAATTTGGCTGTTAGACGCCCTGTGTTTCTGTGTTATGTATGTAGAAGTAGCTGGGGATAATAACCAGGCATGGGTCTCTAAACTTTATATCCCTTGGACCCTCTCTTAAAGGTTTGTTTTTGATATCGACACAAAGGTATACATAAAAGACAATCAAATACAAACAACTGTATTCCGGAAAAAAACATCCACAAACAGTGTTCTGCATGGAACAAGTTTCCACCCCACATCATTGAAACAGTGTATCCCATACGGAGAATTCTTAAGAATGAAGCGTAATTGTTCGGAACCAGCGGAAATGGAAAGGAAATTTGAGGAAACGAGATCACGATTTAAAAAGAGGGGGTACATAGCTTGTGTCATAAATCGTGGAGAGCAAAGAACAAGAAGGAAGACCAGAATAGAAACCCTATACCTAAAAGTCGGGACGAAAAATCAGAATCGTCAAGAATTGAAGAAAATCCACGACTCATACTGACCTACTCCAAAGAGAGCTTCAAAATTAGAAACATCATAACCAAATATTGGAGTGTACTTAAGAAGGACCCCGATATTGGGAACCTGATAGGGGATGGACATGCAATTTCATTCAGGAAGACGCCATCGCTTCAAGACACATTAGTGAATAGTCACTTTTCCACCGTCTTGTTCGAGTTCAGCTTCAGACAGCTGGTCTTCATCCAGTCGGCGACGACTTTCATTCCTTTGTGGAGGTTGGCTTTGGCGGTGATGGGGTACTTGGTGAGGGAGAGGATCAGCTGAGTGTCGTCGACGTAGGAGATTATATTGAGGTCTTGCTGTCGGGCTACGTGTGTGAGCGGGGCCATGTAAATGTTGAACAGCGTCGGGCTGAGGGAGGATCCCTGGGGTACGCCGCTAAGATAAGGAATGTAAATAGAACAATGAAGTATCAATATACCATAGTCTGGAACATTTGACTTGAACATTAACTAACTCCTCTATTTAACGAGGTTAACCTTATTAGAATAAATGGCTTAACACCGCCTGTCCTACGACTATGACTACGCTTCAGTATGCCAATTCCAGGCAGTAGTACTCTTCCATGTTGCAGCACAACATATTTTCTCCGGCGGAATGCCTGCACACAGAGCAGCCTAAGTGGACACTGCTCTTGGAAAATTAACTTTATCTCTTCCTTTTAGGGGTTTTTCTGCATTCGAATGGCAAAACTGAATTGTCACCGAAATCCGTCTTGCAATCTTAGGTTTTGTCAGTACGCTGACTTGAGGACCTTGGTCATAAGCTACAAGTAGCTGGTAGGTCTTGCGAATGTGCTTAGTTCAGTGAAGGTAACATTTGAGACACCGCTTGATGTCCAAAGTATGAAGAGCCTGCTCAAGTGGTGTGGCAGGGTTGGGGAAAAAAGTTTGACAGGCTCATTGAGGTGAAATTGAGAATGCACCTTTAGGATGAACTGCGGGTTTGTTCTGAGAAGTACAAACTCATCTGTGAAACGAATAAATGGGTCTTTAGTAGTAAAGGCGTGTGTTAGAACTGAGGGTCTCTAGTTGGCAATGGTATACATCTTTGTCCTAATAGGGACCCTTGCTTCTAAGTCAGGGAAAGGGGATTACACTACTGGATAGCTCCTGCTCACCCCCTTGGTAGTTTGACACGAGCAGACAGGCTTATCTCAGAGGCAGTGTGTTAAGCATTTGTGAATACATAAGGTAGTACAGTGAAAACACTACAGATGGACACCACACATGTTTTATAATAATAAGTATTCCTTATAGAGACTAATATAGACCTATCACAAGATCATAAATTACAAAAGTACACAATACTGTAATCAGTAAGAATTCTTCAAGATGGTAGGAATAGTTAAATAGTTCAAAAATAGGTTAGTTACTTAAAAATAGTCTTTAGCAACAAATTACCCCAACGGGAGTTATCACAACATCAAGGTGAAAGAAATCCCAAAGTACGGCACTGACCACAAGGTGCACAACATCGAGCCCGGAGTCAAAACAGACCCACAAAGAACAGTACCTTGGAAAAGCGAAAACAAAGACAGCTCACAGCGTCGGGGAGGTGTGGTGTCGTTGGCGCGTTGCGGCATCGGTTCCTTACTTCGGGGGAGATGATGCGTCGGTGTCCTGGATGCTTGCGCAGGCATGGGAGGCATCAGTTCCTGACCGGAGAGGAGGTGACGTCACGGTGGCGCCAAAACCACAGTTCCGTACGATGTCACGATGTGGATGGATTCTTGACCATACACATCGACGATCGGCTCCGCGATGTCAGCTTCGGAGTCAATGCGGCACAGCAGCAAGTGTCGGGCCGGAATCGCAAGTCGGAGCAGCGCTCACGGATATGGCAGGCTTACAATGTTGTTCGCTGGCATCGATGTGGCTCGGCTCACGGCGTCTGGTCTACGTTGTAAGTCGGAACAGCGCTCACAACTTCGGTGCAGATTAAGGCGTCGCTCGCCGGCGTCGGTATTGCAGATTCCTTCTGTAGCACTAGAACAGCAAGTTCCAGATGCAGGCAAACGGAAGGGGGTGACGTCTGGTATCCCTAAGACTTCAGTCAGGAGGCAATCTCAAATGAAGCCCTTGGAGTAATATTCTGCAGGATGATGAGAGTTCTTTAAAAGTTCCTTCTACTTTCCTTGGTAATGAAGAGACCACTGCAGGCCAACCCAGCAAACAGCACACTGGCAGAGGGGCAGTCCTAACTCCTGCAGCATCCCTGGTTCCTCTCCTTAACAAAAGATTTGTCTTGTTCCCAGAAGTGATCCAATTTCTTGGGGTCAGGGTACCCATATTTATACTCAAATTCTATTTGTTCTCTGAAGGCAGAGAGGCCACTGCCTAGCCCAAACCAGTTCTGGTCTGTCCTGGAGCACTTTGTTGACAAGACTCCTTCTTTCCTTTCACAGTGTAGGCCAGGGACATCAGACACACCACAGGAGGTGGAGCCAGCATTGTGGAGGGAAGGCATAGCCCTATTCAGGTCCCTGGTGCAGCTCCTCCTACCCATCTAGATGAAGATCTCTGTATTCAGCACTGTGCTGACTCACCCTGTCTCCTGGAATTCCCCATCCCCTGTCACTCAAACTCCAGACAAGGAATACACAACCTAGCTGAGGCAGGCTTGGATAGTTAGGCAAGAAAATACCTACTTTCTAAAAGTGGTATTTTCAAACACAGAATGTTAAAACCAACTCCACTAAAAGATGTATTTTATAATTCTGAGTTCAGGCATACTAACCTCGAATTACAACCATGTTCCCTGAGTCAGTTAGGATTATAAGATGTAATAATCAAACTGCCTATTCAGGCCTATGGGGAACAGGTAGCCTTGCAATAGTGAAAAAAGAAAATGGCTGTAATTCACTATTACGACATGCTACACACACCAGGGCATGTCCATTCTTACAATGCACCCTGCCCGTGGGCCCACCATAGGGGTGTCTGATATGATGAAATGGGAAGGTTTAGGGACTGGCAAGTGGGTGCGCTTGCCAAGTTGACATGGCAGTCACAGACTGCACACAGGTCCTGCAATGGCAAGCCTGAGACATACTTTACAAGCTGCGTCTCTGGGTGGCACAACCAGTGCTGCAAGCCCACCAGCAGCATTGGATTTACAAGCCCGGGGTACACATGGTGCACTGTAGTAGGGTCTGACAAGTATATCAAATAACCCAATCATGGAGTCACTAATTAGTACAATATTTTAACACAGGGATCACTTGCACTGTGGCACTGAATAGCAGTGGCACAGTGCCCAAAGCATCTAATCAGGAAAACAATTCAAAAACAGAGGAGGCAATCAGTTAAAAATGGAAGGGAGACTCACACCAATGATACCTAGTCTAACACATGTCCTCTCCAGCTGAAATGTGGGAAGAACTACCATTCCCCTTGGGAGTTCTCATCACTAAGGCGGAAAAATCTGGACAGACCATCAGCATTGGCGTGTTCTTTACCAGGGCGGTGTTTCATCGTAAAGTCCATCCCCTGTAGGGAAAAGGACCACCTCAACAACTTTGGGTTCTCACCCCTCATCTGCATCAACCCTCTGAGGGGCCTGTGGTCTGCCTGAACCCAGAAGTGAGTCCCAAACAGGTATGGCCTCAAATTCTTCAGTGCCCAGACCACAGCAAATGCCTCATGCTCAATTGCACTCCACCGCTGTTCCCGTGGAAGTAACCTCCTACTGATGAAGGCTACAGGTTGATCTAGGCCCTCTTCATTAATCTGTGAAAGAACAGACCCCACACCATGCTCTGAAGCGTCTGTCTGTACAATGAATTAATTTGAGAAGTTTGGCACGGGTGCTGTGCACATGGCAGTCTTCAGGGTGTCAAAAGCCATCTGACAGGTGTCAGTCCAGTTAACTTTCTTGGGCTGCTTCCTTGGAAGTCAGCTCAGTCAAGGGTGCAACAATGTTGCCATACCCCTTGACAAACATCCTGTTAGGGCCGGACTGGCATGCTGCCGAGCTGGGGGCTGATTTCGTTGATGGGGACCTGCGTGTGCTGAATGAAATTTGTTTTGCTTTGTTTATTTCGAAGCACACTCAGGTCTCCATCGACAAAATTAGGCCCCACCGCAGTGACATCAGCCCCCAGCTCGGCAGCATGTCAAAACACCCGGTAGCCAGTCCGGCCCTGCCTCCTGTAGTACCGCGTGAGTCCCAAAAGGCTCTCACCTGCGTATGAGTCTTTGGGGGTTCCCAGGCCAGGATGGTATCAATCTTGGGTTGTAGGGGCTCCACTTGGCTGCTCCCTACCTTGTGTCCCAAGAACACCTCGGAACCCTGCCCGATCTGGCACTTACTCGCCTTGATCATGAGGCCTGCCTTTCGCAGTGCCATCAACACTTCCTAGAGGCGGCGCAGATGTACTTCCCAACTGGCGCTGAACACTGCAATGTCATCAAGGTAGGTGTCACTGAAATCTTCCAGTCCAACCAACACCTGGTTGACCAACCTCTGAAAGGTGGCAGAGGCATTCTTCATCCCAAAGGGCACAACCCGGAATTGGTAGTGCCTATCTGGTGTGGTGAATGCTGACCTCTCTTTGGGCCCATCAGTCAAGGCGATCTGCCAGTACCCAGACGTCAAATCAAACGTGCTGAGGTACGGTGCAGCCCCTAACAGATCAATGAGCTCATCAGCTCCGGGGATGGGGTGAGCGTCAGTCCTGGTGACTGAATTAAGTCCATGGTAGTCCATACAGAACCGGAGTTCGGCTGTGGCACCAGGCGCGGCAGCCTTTGGGATCAAGACCACTGGGCTGGCCCAAGGACTGTTGGAGGACTCAATCACCCCTAAGGCACACATTTTAGAGACCTCCTCCTTGATGTAAGCTCTGACCATGTCAGTCACTCTGTAAGACTTGTGCTTCACAGGAGGACTGCCCCCAGTGTCCACATCATGGATGCACCACTGTGTGATACCAGGAACTAGGGAAAACAATCAGAGAATTGCCCCAACAGTTGGCGGCAATCTTGCTGCTGTTCAGGGGTCAGTGTGGCAGAGAGGCTGATACCATCCACTGACCCATCTTGCTCTGTTGTAGACAGGAGGTCAGGAAGAGGCTCTGTTGTCTCCTCCATTCCATCATCTGTCGCTAGGAGCATGCCCACTTCGGACCTTTCTAAGTGGGGCTTCAGGCAGTTAACAGGCAGGACCCGCAAAGAGGTCCTAGGAGTCCGCAATTTCACCAAATGGGTGACATCACTCTTGCGCTCCACCACCTCAAATGGTCCGGTCCACCTGTCCTGGAGCGCACAAGGCCCTACAGGGGCCATGACCCAAACTTTCTGTCCAGGTTGAAGCTCAGTCAGAGTGGCATTCTGATCGTACCACCACTTCTTGTCCTCCTGGCTGGCTTCCAGATTCGCCTGAGCGGCTGTCTGAATCCCGAGTCTGGTTCCTGAAGGCCAGCATGTAACTATACATCCTGGGGAGGTTTCATGGGAGATTGCTCCCAGCCTTCCTTGACCAGACTCAAAGGTCCTCTTACCGGGTGTCCATACAGCAGTTCAAAGGGGCTGAACCCTAGGGATGTCTGTGGCACCTCACAGTAAGCAAAAAGAAGGCATGACAAGAGGACGGCCCACTTATGCCTCATAGGTTCCTCAAGGCCCATAATCATGCCTTTAAGGGTCCGGTTGATTCTCTCAACCAGCCCATTACCTTGGGGATGGTAAGGAGTGGTGAACTTGTATGTAACACCACACTCCTTCCACAGGGACTTCATATAATTTGATATGCAGTTGGTTTCACGGTCTGACACCACAACTCTGGGGAACCCAACACGGGAGAAAATCCTCATCAGTGCACGTCCCACTATAGAGTCTGTCGCTGCCTTGAGCGGGATGGCTTCCGGGTACCATGTAGCATGGTCCACCAAGACCAAGATAAACCTGTTGCCCAACGCTGTCTTGGGGTCCAGTGGCCCCACAATGTCATTGCCCACCCGTTCAAAGGGGGTACTGACTACAGGGAAAGGTTGGAGAGGAGCCTTTTGCTTCCTTCCACTTTTCCCACTTGCCCGGCGAGTTTGACATGTCCTACAATGAGTGTCTGAGCTGGTCCGCATCTGGGGCCAATAAAAGTGGGTGACAAGCCTTTCAAATGTCTTGTCCTGCCCCAGATGTCCAGCTAAAGGCACATCATGAGCTAAACCCAGTAGGAAGGCTCTGAAGCGCTGGGGTACCACCAGCACACTTGCTGACCCAGGCTCAGCAACCTTAGTCTTGCTATATAGGAGGTCGTTCTCCCAGTAGATCCAATTTGATCCAGACTGATCACCTGCTGCCTGGTTTGTTGCCTGGTTAGGATTATAAGATGTAATAATCAAACTGCCCATTTTGGCCAATGGGGAACAGGTAGCCTTGCAATAGTGAAAAAAGAAAATGGCTGTAATTCACTATTAGGACATGCTACACACACCAGGGCATGTCCTACCTTATCCTTACAATGCACCCTGCCCGTGGGCCTACCATAGATGAATAAAATCGAAGGTTTAGGGACTGGCAAGTGAGTGCACTTGCCAAGTCGACATGGCAGTCACAGACGGCACACAGGCCCTGCAATGGCAGGCCTGAGACACACATAAGCTGCTTCTGTGGGAGGCACAACCAGTGCCTCAAGACCACCAGCAGCATTTGATTTACAAGCCTGGGGCACACTCGGTGCACTGTACTAGGGTCTGACAAGTAAATCAAATAACCCAATCATGGCGTCACTAATTGGTACAATAATTTAACATAGGGAGCACTTGCACTGTGGCACTGAATAGCAGTGGCACAGTGCCCATAGCATCTAACCAGCAAAACAGTTAAAAAACATAGGATGCAATCAGTGATAAATGGAAGGGAGACTCACGCCAATGATACCAGGTCTAACAGCGTGTATCTGACTAACCTTTCTGGTAGATGTGAGAGCGAGGAGAAAAGCATCCTTCCATGTGAGAAACTTTGCGAGAGCCTTATGAATGGGTTCAAAGGGCTGCTTCATCAGTTGCAAGAGGACCACATTCAGATGCCATTCGGAAGAGGAGCTCGCTCCAGCGGAGAAGCTGTTAAGAACCCTTTCATGAATTGCTTAATGAACCTTATAGAACAGAGGGATACAGCCTGAGCCGAGCGTCTTTACCTTGACATTGCAGCAAAGTGGATTTTGACTGATGAATAAACCAGGCCTGGCTTAGCCAGAGAAAGAAGATAAGGTGAGTTATGTTCTAGAAAAGCGTGGAATGGGTGTAAGTTGTTTTGTCGACACAAGTGATGGAATCTTATCCACTTTAACTTGTACATTTTGGTTGTCCCTTCTGCTCTGGACTCATGAAGGATATCTCTGGATTCTTGAGTGTTAATAAAGTTCCGAAACTCATAGAATTTATGAGTCATGAATGCAAGTGGAGAGATGATGGCTCCGGGTGGCATATCTGACCTTGGCTACATGTTGGAAGAGATGGCACTGGTGGAAAATTAATGGGCTTGGACTCTGACAGGAGGATGAGCTCTGAAAACCAGTGCTGTCTGGGTCCCTTAGGAACGATCAAAAGGAGACGGCAGCGTCAAGTCTTCATCTTAGTGAGGACCGTGGGTATCGATAGGAAGGGGGAACAAGTGTACACATAAATCCTGGTCCAGCGCTACCAAAGGGCATTCTCCCACGACCCTGGAAGACGGAATCGAGTGGCGTAGAACTGGCATTTGTCATTGCTGTCCATCGTGAGGAGGTCCATTGCTGGTTTCACCCACAATGAGAATATTTTTTTCAACTGCAGTTGGTCCAGTTCCCACTCATGGAAATTGCCCTTGGTCCTGCTGAGGGCTTCCACTAGCATGTTGTCAAAACCAGACGCATGCTCGGCCTTTAAGGATCTTCCGTGGGCTGTGAACCAACCCCACATATCTTGGGCTTCTTAAGATAGTGATGGAGATCGAGTCCCTCCCTGTTTGTTGATATAATACATGCTGGTCGTATGGTCGGTATGGACCAGCACAAAGGATTTTGCAATTTTGGGAGGAAAGCCTGCTGGGAGAGAAAAATTACCTTCAGCTCCAAGCTGTGGAGAGACCTTTGACGTGTCAACCACCTTCCTTTGATCTAAATGTCTTGTAAATGGCCTCCCCAGTCCTCCATGAAAGCATTTGTGTTGATGATGAAATCCGGGACTAGTGGTAGGAACATGAGGCCTTGAAAGAGATGTGGTTTGTGAGACCACCATGCAAGCATGGGTACCATTCAAGAAGTAATCAATATCAAGAGGGTCATTAGGAAGGCGGAGGGACAAAGTCCCCCGCCATCCTGACGGTAAAAGTCACAATTCGCTCCCTGTGCTCTCGTGCCCACCACCAGGGGGCTGAATTGTGGGGCTTTCCAGTGTTCTAATATGCCTTCAGACACTCCCCTGTATGCATATCCTGACTTCCAGGCATTTGGACATCATTTAGGAATTGAAATCCATTCCCAATCCATGCCGGGTTTTGTGAAAGCCAGCCTGCTTATACTTTAAGCCAGCCTACTCATGCCTGAAACTCCATTACCCAGAATTCCCTGCTCACTGCTTTGTCTCCACCCCTGCAGGCCAAGGATGGGTGGAGGAATTCAGCTCACCTGTGGCTGGCTGCTGCTAGCCTGCTCACACCTGATGCATATGATTACTGTGAGCTCTTTTAAGCCCCAGCTCCCTTCAGGCCAAGGTTGGTCATTGTAGCTGTTTACCGGTGAGACCAATCCTTGGTTCCAGAGTTCCCTGAGCTTTTGCTATTCTTGTTTCCAGTGTTTCCTGAGCTTTAATTATGCCTTGTTCCTGACCTGCTGCTGTTTTCCCTGTTCCTGAATTAGCACTGCCTGCAGTGCTACCCTGACCCCATAGACTTAGTATTCCTTGTTCCTGAACTACAGCAGTTTCCCTTCTCCTGAATTAGCACTGCTTGCAGTGCTACCTTGTTTCCTGATTCCTGAGCTATAGTTAATCCTGGTGCCTCAATTAGCACTGCCTACAGTGCTACCTTGTTTCCTTAGTTCCTGAGCTATAGCTATTCCTTGTACCTGAACTAGCACTGCCTGCAGTGCTACCTTGACTCCAGAAGCTTTGGTAGTTCCCTGTTCCTGAACCGGCACTGTCTGCGGTGCTGCCTTGACTCCTGAGCCTTACCTCACTTCTTGTTCCTGCCCCAATACTGCCTTCTATGCTTCTTTGTTTTCTTGATTCCTTAACCTGCACTATTCTAGTATACCCTTGTAGCCTCCCCTTCTATATATCCGTTTCCAGTCCCTGCCTTACTGCCCATTTCCTTGGTTCCAGTTCTAGTTTGCTGTCTTTCTATTCTGCTGTCTTACTTCTGTTACCTTGTATGTTTGTTACCTGCTTTCTGCCAAGTGTGCTCGGTCATTTCCTTCCTTTCCTGTTAAGCACTCCTCCTTGCTAGCTCCTTGTCTATTGTGCTTGTGTTTAGTTCTACCCCTTTGCTGTTACTGCCTTGCGCGTTCCTGTTTGATCGCCAGGATCCGTGGGCACAGCTGACTAGCTAGGTGGTGTTTCTTGTTCACTGTGAGTTTTGTCTTTGAGTTACATGTATAACATCACCATAGGTATAAGCTCCACAGACCCTGCCTTTGTATGCATATCCTACATGTGGGTATTTACAGTCAGTATCTGTAACAGCAATTGTGGGTAAGAAACTTACTGAGCTTCAGTCTTCCCGTGTGGAGCTCCTGAGTGCTTTACCCCACACCCCCCTTTATTGTTAATGTTGTTTCATATATATGTCTTGCACATTCATCCTGGGTGTTGTTATTCTGAATGCTAAATTGCTTTGTGAGTGCCCTTCCTTTCTAAGTCTTACCCATCTTGTTCACTTGTACAGGCTTCGCCTTTGGATCCCTCTTTCTCCTCTGACTCCCTGTATGATCCTGGGCAGCGCTGTACTCCTCTTCCTGTGTAAGTTTTCTACCCAGTTCCCAGTCCTTGGCCAAGTCCCTGTCTGTTTTCCTCACATAGTCCCGGACAGTCCCTGACAGAATGACCAACCAACATTTCCAGGGTCCCTTCTGAGGTTTCTTTGCATTCAGTTAGCTACCTTTTTCTGTTTCATGTGTGTGTGCAAATATTAAGTGTGTCATAATGAGCGGTTTAAGAAAGAGACACACCAGTGCATCATTTAAGTTTGTTCAGGGCAGTTCCCCAGTGTTCACCAATGAGAGACATTTAGTGTCTACTTTCCAGTTTGAAAATGTTCACCCTAGTCCTGAAACAATTAATCCTCTTATGAAAAATGGACATTTACGTTCTGAATATTTTACCCATTGGCTCTCAAACACCTCTTTGCCAGATCCCGACTTGCTCTTCGGTTCTGATCCAGATTCAATGTCTGTGTCAGAATTGCAAAAGGAAAATAATACCTTACTCAGTTTGCTGAACAAGAATTCTGATTCTCGCATGTCTGCTGACAGTGGTTGTAAAATACAATGTTCAACCACACAACCAAAGAAAGAGCAGATGCATTTCATAACCTCTGATTTCCATTCACATAATGTTACCCAGTCTTGTAGTCCAGTAAAAATCACAGTCCCGGATACTAAAGGGGCCTTGTTAAATACCACATTCAAAGTAAACAATAATCAGTTCAACAAAAGAGAGAAAAGACCTACTAGAACACAGGAGGCTAATAGCCACTTTGAAAAAAATCCAAGGCATAGCTCTGTTGCTTGTGAAGTTGCCAAGTCTGCCACTGTCCTTATAGATAAAGATCTACAGTCCTCGCAGGATATGTTTTCATCTAAGATTCTTGAATTACAACAAGAGAATAAAATGTTCCAGACTCTGTTAAAAAATTATAACCCAGAGTTCAAGTGGGAATTTAAAACCCCTGTAGAAAACAACTTTTCCACCTCTATGTTAGCCTCCTTAGAAATGGAGAATGAAGCCTTGCGCTCTCTTTTGCGTTCCCCTCTGAGCTGGTCCAGCAATTGTGTTAATAATTCTGTGGCTGATCACTCCGATACCATTCAGAACAACCATAGTACCTTGTCTCACAGTCCAGCTAAGGAAAGTATTTGTTTGAATCCTGAAATGTCTAACTCCTCTGTTTTGTCTTCTTGTACTAAAGTACATCCAGGCGCTACATCTGAGATGTGTCCCTCCACTTTTCAGGACCCCCAAATGCCAGGCAGGACAAAACACATCTCTTTGCTTTCTTTTCCTGGTAGTGAGGTCAGTTCTACCCCGGGGGTTTCACACACACGGGCCATTGATTTACAGACAAAACCCGTACCATTGACCCACATTTTCTCTGATGGGATGTATGACATTACAACGCATGCTTTTACCACGCATGCCTTTACAACGCGGTTTTTACAACGCAAACCTTTACAACGCATAGCGCATTGGGGTGCTGGATAGTGAATAGTTTAATTTACTATTCCAACTCCAGTCCCCGTGGACACTAGGGAAGGTGTTGGATAGTAAATTAAACTTATTCCCTATCCTAGAGCGCCCCCCAGCGCAATGCGTTGTGATGGTTTGCGTTGTAAAAGTTGCGTCGTAAAGGCACTGCGTGGTAAAAGTTGCGTTGTAAAGAATGTTTCCCTCTCTGATGTGACAATGTCCTGTGACTCAGACCATGCTCTTGATTTAACTGCTGCAACTGAAGTCAACCTCCTCGCTGAGAAGCAACACAATCTTGACACCTACATTGATGTTTTGTCGACAAACACAACACTAATTGAAAAGTCAGGAAATTATAATTCTCTGTGCTCCAATGCATTTGTACCACCTTGTAATACTGCAGAAAATGAAAAGATCTCCCATGACCAAGTAATCTCTGGCCTATTTCCCCTGACTAAGAATTGTGAACTGCCAAATGGTAAAGGAAGTCTGGTCATCAGAGATTCTAAGAAAAGCACTATTCTAAGCCATCCCAAAGAAAGAACATCAGTGTGTTTTAAAGAGCCAAGGAACTGTGAAGATGTCACTATTGACACCAGGGATGTTCATTGGCAATGGCCATTCCCTGAATTTACAATCTGTCATGCTTGTGCCTCTCTGCCAACAGGTAGTCTCCTTGCAGAGTCTCCAGAGTCCTCAGCCGGCATGCTGCTTTCAGAGTCTCCAGAGTCCTCAACCGGCCTGCTGCCTTCGGAACTTCAGTCTGCAGCCTGCCTGCCATCTGAGCATGAGCCTGCAGCTTGCCTGCCATTAGTACCGGAGCCTCCAGACTGCCTGCATTCAGAGCCCAAGCCCACAGCTCACCTGCCTCCTGCACCAGTGCTTCCAGGCTCCCTGCCTCCTGCACCAGAGCTTCCTGGCTCCCTGCCTCCTGCAACAGTGCTTCCAGGCTCCCTGCCTCCTGCACCAGTGCTTCCAGGCTCCCTGCCTCCTGCACAGCTTCCTGGCTCCCTGCCTCCTGCACCAGTGCTTCCAGGCTCCCTGCCTCCTGCACAGCTTCCAGGCTCCCTGCCTCCTGCACCAGTGCTTCCAGGCTCCTTGCCTCCTGCACCAGAGCTTCCTGGCTCCCTGCCTCCTGCACCAGTGCTTCCAGGCTCCCTGCCTCCTGCACAGATTCCTGGCTCCCTGCCTCCTGCACCAGTGCTTCCAGGCTCCCTGCCTCCTGCACAGCTTCCTGGCTCCCTGCCTCCTGCACCAGTGCTTCCAGGCTCCCTGCCTCCTGCACAGCTTCCTGGCTCCCTGCCTCCTGCACCAGTGCTTCCAGGCTCCCTGCCTCCTGCACAGCTTCCAGGCTCCCTGCCTCCTGCACCAGTGCTTCCAGGCTCCCTGCCTCCTGCACAGCTTCCAGGCTCCCTGCCTCCTGCACCAGTGCTTCCAGGCTCCCTGCCTCCTGCTCAGCTTCCAGGCTCCCTGCCTCCTGCACCAGTGCTTCCAGGCTCCCTGCCTCCTGCACCAGAGCTTCCTGGCTCCCTGCCTCCTGCAACAGTGCTTCCAGGCTCCCTGCCTCCTGCACAGCTTCCTGGCTCCCTGCCTCCTGCACCAGTGCTTCCAGGCTCCCTGCCTCCTGCACAGCTTCCAGGCTCCCTGCCTCCTGCACCAGTGCTTCCAAGCTCCTTGCCTCCTGCACCAGTGCTTCCAGGCTCCCTGCCTCCTGCACAGCTTCCAGGCTCCCTGCCTCCTGCAACAGTGCTTCCAGGCTCCCTGCCTCCTGCACAGCTTCCTGGCTCCCTGCCTCCTGCACCAGTGCTTCCAGGCTCCCTGCCTCCTGCACAGCTTCCAGGCTCCCTGCCTCCTGCACCAGTGCTTCCAGGCTCCTTGCCTCCTGCACCAGAGCTTCCAGGCTCCCTGCCTCCTGCACAGCTTCCAGGCTCCCTGCCTCCTGCACCAGTGCTTCGAGGCTCCCTGCCTCCTGCACAGCTTCCAGGCTCCCTGCCTCCTGCACCAGAGCTTCCAGGCTCCCTGCCTCCTGCACAGCTTCCAGGCTCCCTGCCTCCTGCACCAGTGCTTCCAGGCTCCCTGCCTCCTGCACAGCTTCCAGGCTCCCTGCCTCCTACACCAGTGCTTCCAGGCTCCCTGCCTCCTGCACAGCTTCCAGGCTCCCTGCCTCCTGCACCAGTGCTTCCAGGCTCCCTGCCTCCTGCACAGCTTCCAGGCTCCCTGCCTCCTGCACCAGTGCTTCCAGGCTCCCTGCCTCCTGCACAGCTTCCAGGCTCCCTGCCTCCTGCACCAGTGCTTCCAGGCTCCCTGCCTCCTGCACAGCTTCCAGGCTCCCTGCCTCCTGCACAGCTTCCAGGCTCCCTGCCTCCTACACCAGTGCTTCCAGGCTCCCTGCCTCCTGCACAGCTTCCAGGCTCCCTGCCTCCTGCACCAGTGCTTCCAGGCTCCCTGCCTCCTGCACAGCTTCCAGGCTCCCTGCCTCCTGCACCAGTGCTTCCAGGCTCCCTGCCTCCTGCACAGCTTCCAGGCTCCCTGCCTCCTGCACCAGTGCTTCCAGGCTCCCTGCCTCCTGCACAGCTTCCAGGCTCCCTGCCTCCTGCACCAGTGCTTCCAGGCTCCCTGCCTCCTGCACCAGAGCTTCCAGGCTCCCTGCCTCCTGCACAGCTTCTAGGCTCCCTGCCTTCTGCAGCAGAGCTTCCAGGCTCCCTGCCTTCTGGTCTTGAGCCTCTACTGTGCCAACGCTTTGACCCTGTGCTTCCAGTTTCCCAGCTTTCAGAGGTCTCAATACATATACATTCAGAGAATGAACCTCCAGCACCAGAGACAAAATTCTCAACATGTAAGCCTCCAGGGCCTGGGTCTCCTGCATACCTGCTTCCTAAGTCTCCTGCATGTGTATCTTTAGTATGTTTTCTTCCGGGGACAGAACTTCAGGTCTGCTTTCTATCACCTCCTTCATTGTCAGCCAGTTTGTCTTTGACCTCTGTGCCTCCTGCCAATCCGTTATCTGCTTTTGACCCTACAGTCAATATGCCTTTGTTTTCAGAGTGCTTATCTAGCCTGTCATCATCAGGACTTCAAACACATGTAATGCAGGCTTCTAAGCCCTTGTCACTGGATTTGGACTCTTCAAGTTCTACTGCTGTTAATTTACAGAGTATTATCCAACCCTCCAGAACATCACAATTTACCTTCAGTCCTCTGATAGCGTGCACTGAATCTATGATGGAAATTTACTTCATTCTTAGGAGCAAAGGCTTTGGATCCAGTTCCAGACTCCGGGAGACTGTCTTTGGAGGGGGAGTACTGTCACGATTCGCTCCCTGTGCTCTCGTGCCCACCACCAGGGGGCTGAATTGTGGGGCTTTCCAGTGTTCTAATATGTCTTCAGACACTCCCCTGTATGCATATCCTGACTTCCAGGCATTTGGACATCATTTAGGAATTGACATCCATTCCCAATCCATGCCGGGTTTTGTGAAAGCCAGCCTGCTTATACTTGAAGCCAGCCTACTCATGCCTGAAACTCCATTACCCAGAATTCCCTGCTCACTGCTTTGTCTCCACCCCTGCAGGCCAAGGATGGGTGGAGGAATTCAGCTCACCTGTGGCTGGCTGCTGCTAGCCTGCTCACACCTGATGCATATGATTACTGTGAGCTCTTTTAAGCCCCAGCTCCCTTGAGGCCAAGGTTGGTCATTGTAGCTGTTTACCGGTGAGACCAATCCTTGGTTCCAGAGTTCCCTGAGCTTTTGCTATTCTTGTTTCCAGTGTTTCCTGAGCTTTAATTATGCCTTGTTCCTGACCTGCTGCTGTTTTCCCTGTTCCTGAATTAGCACAGCCTGCAGTGCTACCCTGACCCCATAGCCTTAGTATGCCTTGTTCCTGAACTACAGCAGTTTCCCTTCTCCTGAATTATCACTGCTTGCAGTGCTACCTTGTTTCCTGATTCCTGAGCTATAGCTAATCCTGGTGCCTCAATTAGCACTGCCTACAGTGCTACCTTGTTTCCTTAGTTCCTGAGCTATAGCTATTCCTTGTACCTGAACTAGCACTGACTGCAGTGCTACCTTGTTTCCTGAGTTCCTGAGCTATAGCTATTCCTTGTACCTGAACTAGCACTGACTGCAGTGCTACCTTGTTTCCTGAGTTCCAGAGCTATAGTTATTCTTTGTTCTTGTTCCTGGGCTTAGCTATTTCTTGTTCCTGATTTGCACTGCTTGCAGTGCTCTCTTGAGTCCTTGTTTCCTGAGCTGTAGCTGTGTCCTGTTTCCTTGAACCAGTACTGCCTGCAGTGCTACCTTGACTCCTGAGCTCTAGTAATTTCCTTGTTCCTGAACCAGCACTGCCTGCAGTGCTACCTTGACTCCTGAGCTCTAGTAATTTCCTTGTTCCTGAACCGGCACTGTCTGCGGTGCTGCCTTGACTCCTGAGCTCTAGTAATTTCCCTGTTCCAGAAGTAGCACTGCCTGCAGTGCTACCTTGACTCCTTGAAGCTCTAGTAATTTCCCTGTTCCTGAACCAGCACTGCCTGCAGTGCTGCCTTGACTCCTGAGCCTTACCGCACTTCTTGTTCCTCCCCCAATACTGCCTTCTATGCTTCTTTGTTTTCTTGATTCCTTAACCTGCACTATTCTAGCATACCCTTGTAGCCTCCCCTTCTGTATATCCGTTTCCAGTCCCTGCCTTACTTCCCATTTCCTTCGTTCCAGTTCTAGTTTGCTGTCTTTCTATTCTGCTGTCTTACTTCTGTTACCTTGTATGTTTGTTACCTGCTTTCTGCCAAGTGTGCTCGGTCATTTCCTCCCTTTCCTGTTAAGCACTCCTCCTTGCTAGCTCCTTGTCTATTGTGCTTGTGTTTAGTTCTACCCCTTTGCTGTTACTGCCTTGCGCGTTCCTGTTTGATCGCCAGGATCCGTGGGCACAGCTGACTAGCTAGGTGGTGTTTCTTGTTCACTGTGAGTTTTGTCTTTGAGTTACATGTATAACATCACCATAGGTATAAGCTCCACAGACCCTGCCTTTGTATCCATATCCTACATGTGGGTATTTACAGTCAGTATCTGTAACAGCAATTGTGGGTAAGAAACTTACTGAGCTTCAGTCTTCCCGTGTGGAGCTCCTGAGTGCTTTGCCCCACACCCCCCTTTATTGTTAATGTTGTTTCATATGTCTTGCACATTCATCCTGGGTGTAGTTATTCTGAATGCTAAATTGCTTTGTGAGTGCCCTTCCTTTCTAAGTCTTACCCATCTTGTTCACTTGTACAGGATTCCCCTTTGGATCACTTTTTCTCCTGACTCCTGTATGATCCTGGGCAGCCCTGTACTCCTCTTCCTGTGTAAGTTTTCTACCCAGTTCCCAGTCCTTGGCCAAGTCCCTGACTGTGTTCTTCTCATAGTCCCGGACAGTCCCTGACAGTAAAAGGGACCGCCCGCCATATGTGCGGGGGTCCCGTGGGTGACATTAGGATGCACCCGCCACACTGGCGGGATCATCCTGCACTTTTAACATTGCGGCGGGCGGTGCTTTCACCACCGCCCACCGCAATGCCAAAAATGCATGTGCATGCACTGCGCGGTGCCTGCCATGTTGTGCATAGTGCCTCTTCCACTCCCAAACCAGAAAATCGCATGCCTTCCATGGACGTGCAACAGTTGGGAAAGTGTTGGATAGCGGAGGGGTAAAAATTACTATTCCCACTCCAGTCAGTGCAACAGTAGGGAAATTGTTGGATTGCGGAAGAGAAAATTACTATCCCACTCCAAAAAATTTAACAGTAGGGAAAGTGTTGGATAGCGGAGGGGTAAACATTACTTTTCCCACTCCAATGAGTGCAACAGGAGGGGAAGTGTTGCTTAGTGACGAGACAAAAATTACTATTCCCACTCAAATGAGTTCAACGGTAGGGAAAATGTTGGATTGGGGAGGGGTAACAATTAACATTCTCACTCCAATCAGTTCAAAATTAAAAACAAACAAAATATTAACAACAACAAAAATATTTTAAAAACAAAGTAAATAAAAACATATAAATATGTTACAAATTAAAATATAAATATATTTAATTGTAAAAATACCTACAAATATTATATCAAATAAAATAAAAAATAATTTTCAAACATAAATATTTTTTATTAGAAATTATTTAGAAACAAAAACATTAATTATTACCTAAGTTTACTTTTTTTATATTTCCTACCCTACAACACCACACAATTCACAACCCACATCTAAATGTTAAAAGAAATGTACTTTAATTAACATAAATAATCACCAATTAAAGAAATATTATTTAAAAAACAAATTAAAACTCCCCACACTTTACCCCTATAATCTCCACAACCTATAGCTAAAATTAAACTGTAATAAAATGAATTACACAATTAAAACTTATTTACAATAAAAAAACTAATAGCATTTAACAACTAATTATAAAGTCAGTAAAATTAATTTACTCCCCACACTTTACCCCTATAAAAGGAAAAGCCACACACAAAAAATATCAATAATTACCTGAATTAAATATCAATGAATTAATATTAATGATCAACTAATTATTAATGTATTAAAAATAAAATCATTCATTTATTATAATTAAATTACTTCCCGCCCTATTCCTCTACAAACCCGCTACGGAACAAAAAAGCGCAAAATTAAATTGATAACTACTAAAAATGTAACACATATATTAAAAAACATAAACAATACTCATACAAAAAAATGCATCACATACATTTAAAATATAAACTAAAATTCATAACACATTAAAAAATCAATATTTTAAACAACTATGGGGCCCATTACGATGCAAGGGAGCCAGGGACTGACTGCCGAAGTGGCGGGTGCATCCTAATGCCACTGGCGGGCGCATCCTGCATTTTTTACATTGCATGCACCCGCCGCAATGTAAAAAAAGCATGTTGTGCATTTGAATGCTCAACGTGACAGGCACCGCGCGGTGCCTGCCACCTTGTGCATGCAAATGTAGGGAGGTACCATGGGTATACCCTCAAGTGCATCCCCCACCTCCCCAACACCCCGGGTGCCAAAACGGGCCCCCAACTCAAAAGACTGCATGGCTTTCAATGAAAGGCGGATTGCCACCTGCATAATAATATGGATGACGATATCGACTGGCGCTAAAGTGGCGGATGGTCTTTCCATCCGCCGCAGACCCCCAGCCATACTAATATGGCGGGGGTCTTTCAGGTATGGATGGCGGGCACTCCTATATTTTTGTAAATTATATTAGTGACTTCTATATTTTTTAAACAATATTTCATACTTAAATTCAATATTCTTTTTTTGTTTTTTAATTCTCTTTTTATTGAACAGTTGTGATGGTATAGTGACAGGCCACATGGCCACACAGCAATGACACATAATAAAAAGGCCACATGAACTTGTTTACAAATTGCATCGTAATATGACATTAAGCATCAAGAGACTCAAGAACTCCCTCATTTTCCCCGCATGTCAACTGAAGGAGAGATACAAAGTTCACTACGGAATTTGTTCCACTTCGCCCATTTGTGATCCCACTTCGCAAGGCAACCTCTGTTTTGAACACGTCCTTCTCAGCAATCATGGTGTTGTCCATATCGTTGACCCATTTTGAATATTTAGGTAGAACTCCGGTCCCCCACCCCAGAGCCACGTTTCTCTTAGCCAGGACAAATCCCAAGGACGCCCATGTGCGTTCTGTTTGAGTCAGGTCTGTGGCTTCCCACACATTCAGTAAACACAGTCGCAAGGAATGGACGATAGCTTTACCATTAACCCTCGGCAGAATGACAACAATTTTCTCCCAATAAGGCTGGAGCTTTGAACATTCCCAGATTATATGAAAGAAAGTGCCCTCGAATGAGCACCCTCTAAGGCAGCTCAGATCCGGACGACTACCCATCCTGACCAGTATGTGTGCAGAGAGATATGTTCTGTGTAGAATTCTGAGCTGAATGAGTCGGAGATGCATTGGTATAGCAACTTCCCTCGGGGAGGAAAGGGCTTCCTGCCAATCATCATCTTCTAAATGTCCCAGGTCCGTCTCCCACAGCGGATCAGGCCTGTTGTTGATAAGTTTACGATAACTGAGAGAGATCGCTTTACATGGAAGGGGATCTGTCAGTAGTCTATCCTGTAGTGGGGAGGCCTCAGGCAAAGCCCCGCCACCAGTGACAACAGTAGTGACTGCGTGCCCGATCTGGAGATAGCGAAACTTCTCAGACTCAGCCAACTGGTACTCTTTTTGGATGTCAGCGAATGAGACCTTAGAATTGCGCTTCCAGAGGTTGATATTCTTGACGACTATATTCTTGCTGTGGATATTTCTGTGTCACAATATTTCCATTTCGATATTAGTGTAAGTCGACATTTCCAACTCGATATTCTGTCTGAATACCTTTTGAGATGAATAGGGATATGGAAGTAAGCGTTTTTTAGGTTTAGAGATGTCATGAAATCTCCGCTGTTGGGACGATGAAAAATGTTGGAGAGAGTTCTCATCCAGAAGGATTGCTTGCAGAGTATTTGTTGAGCTTCCCGAGATCTAGGATAGGTCTCCACACTCCTGGTTTCTTGCATATATGGAAAAAAGGGATTAGAATAATTTCCCTTTTTGAGCAACTGGGACTTTCTCTATTACTCCATCGCCAAGCATTAAGAACGTTTATTTCCATAATAAGTGAAGACAAGGGGGTTGCGCTCCACTTGGTGTAGTGGTTGGAGGTTTTCCTTAAACTCCAGCGTATGGCCATAGGTGGCTAGGTACAATACCCATCTGTCTGAGGTAATGGTTTGCCAAAGATGGAGGTAAATGTATATCTTTGCACTTACATGATGAACAGGTGGCGTGGCTATTATATGAACAAGGTCACTGCTTGCGGCTTGTGTTGCGGCTCTGAGGTGGTGTTCTTCTGTGAGGCTCTTGTTTAGAGAAACCCGATGTGGAGGATTGATGTTATGACTGTTGGTGAAATCTGTGCCTGTATTTGGACTGGTAGGACTGATACTTTTGGGAGCACTAGAATCCACCCCTTAATAAATGAAGCCACTGCCACACACTCCTCAAAAGGGCACATTGTGATAATTGAGAATGCCCAGTGATTTGGCATTATCCGTGTCTGTTTTAATGGCAAGATGAGCATCGTCAGTATGCTTTCTAAATAGCATGTTTTCGCCAAGTGCCATGTCCAATATTTGAGATTGTACCACAGGTCTAAAGGAGGTTGCTCTGAGCCGTCCTTGGTGCCTTAACACAGTTGCTCCGAGTAGTTGACAGAAGCCTGTAGAGGCAACGTTGATGGCGAAATACATGATTTCTGATGAAGTGCACTTGCCCTCCAGTATGATCTTCTTGGCTTCCCACCATCTATCCTCCGAGATGAGGTTGATGATGAAGCCAACATTAGACCACATTTCTTGATCATTACTGCCTAGAATCACAAGGGAGTTGGCTGCACGCACTGTAATTGCAGATATGGTGGAAAACCTTTTTCCAATATTGTCTAAACGTCATTCTTTCTTGTCAGGTGGTGCTGAAATAGGAGTAGACAGGTTCTTAGACCTATGTTGTGTGCCTGAGAGATCACCGGGTCAGACTTGGGGTGTCCTGTCAAACTTGAAGGGGAATCCTCGGGCCCTGTATTTTCTATCAATGTGATAGAGGACAGCCGCTACTGTGTCAAGGTTCTTCACAGGCAGGACTCCTTCTTCCCAGATGGATACAATGATTAGTATAGACTGAAGCGATTTTCCTGACTGCTCTTTAAAATATTAGAGTTAACAGACAGACTGTTTCACTGACATTAAATCTGGTAGCTGCTGTAAGAGGCTGGCTCAGTATAAAGTGTCTCCCTGTGGTGAGGCGCTGTGCACACAACCCTTAATGATAGTGTTTATATTCACCTGGTGTGGTTCTTTCTTGTGTGAAAAGTGTACTGACTGACTAAAGTGGTAAATGACACCTCCTGAAGAAGCTTTAGTTGCTCTCCACAGCCACCCATTCACCAGGACACTTCTGCAAAGTAATGAAATGGTGTTGGAACCACCCGCAGACGGCAATGGAGGTTTGTGGAAGATCAGCAGCGACAGAGACTCATGGACAAGGCTAGTGGTTCCAGGATGTGGAATCCAGATGAGAAGAACCTGAAAGCAGGGGGGGGGAGAGTCCAATCCGCCCGGAGGTGGCCAGGAGGCACACAAGCACATAATCAGCCTTTCCATTTTGTTCTTGCTGTAGCAGGGTGAGGTTGAAGCAGCAGCTGTGGAGACCAGGTGACAATACAGGAGCCTTCCACAAGCTGTCCCACCTAGTCGACGAGTGTAGGAGGATTAGTATCAGGTAGGACCACCAACAAGTCATGGCAAACGCAAACACTGGTTTGCAGGAGAAAATGCTGTTTTGCAGACCTACAAGGTCTGTGGGACTAACACAGCAAATGCAAGTCTGGGCTGGCTCTCAGCATGCAAGAAAGCCAGCAGAAATCAATGGAGCCCCCTCGAAGACTCTCTGGCAGCAGGCGCAGGGAGTTGCAGGAGAGCCTTAGCAGAACACAGTAGATGAAGGCCCACAATGCAGAGGATGCAGGCAGGACTTCGTTCTTGGAGCTGTGCAATGCTGGAGGCTGAAGCTTCTTGGAGCTTGAAGATCTTTTGTGAATAGAGCCAACAAGCCATGACAACATCCAAAAGATGAGGTGCAACGGGAGGCGGTTCACGTCGGCTGGAGAGGGATTACAGTCACCCCAGTTGCAGGGAAGACTTTTCAGGTCTCTGGAGCGCCAACAAACCACGACTTGTGTTGCAGAGCTGGGCGATGTCGATGGGACAACAGGATCAGCAAATTGGTCATCATCGTAGAGGTGGCTGTGGATGCAGGGAAGTGTCTCATTCACTTCAAGGGAGATTTCCTCTGGCTTTGATGCAGGCTGAGTCCTTGGTGACTCAGAGAATGCACGGCCATGGAGTTGCAGAACTTGACGATGCACAAGGCCGAAGATGCAGCAGGAATCTTCCCACTGAAGCAGGCTTATCTTTGGTCATGGCTTGAAGAATGGCATAGTTCCAGTGTCCACCAGCAGAAAACGCTTTGGGCAGTCTTCATATGACAGGCAGTCAGATCTTGAAGTTGTTCTCAGGACGAATCTGAGGACCTACCCTCAGGGGAGCCCTTAAGTGACCCTAAAGAGAGGAAGTAACTCTTCTGTGGTGACCTGCCTATCAGAGGGGGGCAGGAATGCTGCACAGCAGCCAAGCCAGTCATATGTTCCCAAGGGCTAAGATTCAACATAGCAGAATCAAGTAGCCACTTTGAGAACCTTCATAGGGTAGAGGTGGACAGGGGAGTGGACACTCCCCTGTACTTTGTGTACTTCGTGCCATAGCGGGAGCCAAGGGCTTCTGAACTGAGCAAAACTGTTTATGCAAGGAGGGCACCAAATGTGTCCTTCAATGCAGTCTCTGAGGTGGCCCCACCCTACCTAATTCTAAAGGAGAGGTGTTCATGACTTTCCTTTGCAGGAAATTCTTTTTTCCCTGTTAGGAAATGGACCACCTCAAAAGTTTGACATTTTCACCCTTCATTTGTTTTAGCCATAAAAGGGGCCTATGGTCTGTCTGAACAATAAAGTGAATGCCAAACAGGTATGGCCTCAAATTCTTCAAGACCCAGACCACAGCAAAGGCCTCCCTCTCAATAGCTGACCAACGTTTCTCTCTTGGGGTCAACCATCTGTTGATAAAAGCTGCTGGTTGATCCTGGCCCTCTTCATTAAGTTGTGACAACATTGCTCCTATCCCTATCTCAGAAGCATCTGCCTGGGCAATAAATTGTATGGAGTAGTTAGGACTCTGCAGATTGGGGGCTGAGCATGACCTTCTTCAGGACGTCAAAGGCCTCTTGACAGCTAACTGTTCAATTCACCTTCTTTGGTATATTCTTAGAGGTGAGGTCATTAAAGGGAGTCATAATGGACCCATACCCCTTAATACATCTTATGCAGGCCCTGAAATACACTGACCTGAGTAGAGAGTGAGCGCCCAATGCTTTGGATTTTGCTCTCCTATGGTTGAACTTGGCCTCCACCTACCAGGTGGTGCAAGCATACAACCTTCCTCTACCCTTTCTAGCACTTAGTGGCCTTCATAGGGAGGCCTGCCTTCTGCAGGGCCCCAAGTACATTCCTGAGGTGGACCAGGTGATTTTGCCAGGTGGAGCTAAAGACAGCTATATCATCAAGATATAATGCACTAAAATCTTCCAGACCTGCAAGAACTTGATTCACCAACCTCTGAAATGTGGCAGGAGCATTTTCCAAATCAACGGGCATTAAATTAAACTGAAAGTGCTCTCCAGGGGTTGAGAATACTGTTTTAGGATTTTCCTGCAGTCAGGTCAAAGATGCTGAGGTACTTAGCAGAAGCTGGAGTGTCGATCAATTCATTTGCCCTGGGGGTAGGATGGGCATCAGTCTTAGTGACTGCATTAAGACCTCTATAGTCCACGCAAAACTTCATTTGTCTCTTTCTGCCCTGTGAGTGAGGATTTGGCACAAGGACTACTGGACTATCCGAAAGCTCAATGACCCCCAACTCCATCATCTTTAGGACTTCTGTCCTGATGCAATCCCTGGGATGGTCCAACTGCCTGTAGATTTTACTGTAGACAGGCAGACTGTCACCTGTATCCACCTCCTGTGCACACTAGGTAGTCTGAGTGGTTGTCAGGGGGAAGAGGTTTGAGAACTTACTAAGAACCTATCTGCAGTCAGCTTGTTGTTTGACAGTGAGGCTGTCTGCCAAGACTTACTCTATGAGCTCAGCCATCAACAGGATTTTATAAGAGGAGATCAGGGAGAGGGTCACCCTCTTCTTCCTGTCCCTCATCAGTAGCCATGAGCAATCTCATGACAGCCCTGTTTTAGTAAGGCTTTAGGTTGTTCACTCTAGGAGTACCCAGGTCCACCAGATAGGTGACCTCATATTTCTTCTCCAGGATGATATGGAGGCTACTCCACTTGTCTTGGAGTGCTCTAAGAGCCACATACCCCAAGACCCTCAATTTCTGCCCTGGCTGGTAACCAGTCAGAACAGCCTTATGGTCATGCCAAAACCTCTGAAATTGTTGGCTGGCCTCCAGATTTTTGCTGGCTTTTCTCATGAACTCAGCCATGCATGAACATAGGCCTAGCACTTTTGTCCACCATGTCCTGCTTTGGAGATTTGAGAGGCTGCTCCCATCACTCCTTCACTAGATAAAGTGGACCCTGAACTAGATGTCCAAACAGAAGTTCAAATGGGCTGTAGCCCGCTCCCTTCTGTGGCACCTCTCTTTAGTCCAAAAGAAGGCACAGTAATAGGACATCACATCTTCTCCTGAGCATGTCAGATAGTTCCATAATCATACCTTTATGACACCAAATGTGCCCTTCAATGCAGTCTGGTGGCGTGCAGAAGTGCCCCAGCCCTACCTAATTCTACAGGAGAGTTGGTCACACCTTTCATTTGCAGGAAATCCTTTGTTCAGCTTCCCCTGCTCGAGCTAAGCTCATCAGCAGGGGGAGAACACTGTCTAGGGTCAGCAGCAGAGAGGGTATGCAGCTGGACTCTGTAAAAATACACAGATAAGGAGCCCCCAGTACATGGTATATTGTGCTTGAGGTAATCCTATGTTTCGAAACCATGTGATGACATTTGACTACCATTGTTTTAATTGACTTTTGGTGTAGCCTGAATGTATGACATAAATTTTCCCTGCATGTGCCTTTCTTCCTTCAAGATTTCTTTCGTATCTCTTTGTGGTTTTAGCAGAGTGGGAGCTGTCACAGTGTAGAACAGCCTTGCCAGGAACAGAACATGTGGGATGTGCATTTGAAAGCATGAGAGAGACATGTGGAATGTACTTCTTGGTCTCGAAGTGCAGTGTTATAAGCAGTGGTGTTCAAATGTGCATTATGTTTTACATTGGGAGTTGAAGTGTGTGATGCTGTAAGGAGTGGTGCACAAATGTGCATGTAGTTGTACATTGGGAAGTATTATGAAGTTCTTACTATTGGCTTTGACATGCCCTCATATCATCTTGAATTCTAACTTGCTTGAGCTTTTTGCGTGCATAGGCAGGCCCCCAGATTACTCAAGTTGTTTAGTATACCCACGTACAAGGTTGTTTTGTTGACTGCTCCTGAGGCTTGAGCCGGGAGCTAGCTAGTGCAAGCTGCTATTTTACATGTCACAAAGCTGTTTTTACTAAGACCTGAGCACCGCTACTTTTTAAATTTGAAGTCACGTTATTTTTGTGCAGTTTAGTTGTACATTTTAACTGTGAAAGCTACTCACTGGCGGGAAGGGCAGGCTGATTAGAGATTCTGCACCCCTTGGTATCTATAGGTCGGGGACTGGGACGTGGGAACTGCGACGCGACGCTCGCCTGGACGGCTGCCATATTGAAGCGGGCCAAGGCTGAGCGCTCTAGTCTTTCTCCTCCCGGGTCTACAAAAGTCGGGCTGGCGCGACCGCGCAGCGGACGCACGCAGCAGGCCAAAAACAAGCCCGTCTGCGCCCGTCCGTGCCGGACCCACGCCACGTGCCATAACCCCTGGTCGAGTCACCCTGAACACAGTAAGTCACCACACCTATAACCGAGGGACCCTGTGGGCTTTAGGGGGAGAAGACAGATCATTGGGCTGTGTAGGCTTGGAAATGTGTAAGGACATGCAGACTACACCGCATCAATGCCCGAGTTGCAATAAGGTCCTCCCTAAGGTTCTTTTGGCAGAACATCAAGAGCATCTCCAATATAGACAGAGAGATGGAGAAGGGGGAACATGCTGTGGTGAAATGTCTGCTGCTAAACGCTAGATCTTTAGTGAAACACAGCACTGAATTAGCGGATCTGATACAGGACACAAAAGTAAAGATAGTGTTTATAACTGAATCATGGACCGATGCAGCATCAGGCCCAGACATTGTTAAAGCTACCCCCCCTGACTACGGGTGCTTTGTTCAGAACAGAGATGGTAAGAGAGGTGGTGGATTGGCTATCATCTATCACAACTCAGTCCGAGTGAGCTTCCAGCCGGCTGCAACTGATCTGGGAGAAGCACTGGCTTTTAATTTTATCTTGTCAGATCACCAAACCCTCAGAGGCTGTCTACTCTACAGGCCCACTGGGGCCAAGGCCCCATTCCTAGCGGCACTAGGCAATCTGTTAGAAGAAGCAGTATCTGCCAAGACATTTACTGTTCTTGGCAATTTTAACTTTTATTTGGAGTGCACATTCGATACGGATACACGGGTACTCATGGAATTGCTGGAAGGGGTCGAGCTAAGGCAAAGGGTGATGGACCCAACACACAAGGCAGGGCACACCCTAGATGGTGTTTTTTCTAACCATCCTAACTTGCCGGCAATAAGCCCGGTTTCCTGGTCTGATCACGCTACAGTGTATTTCAATATTACCTTGGTGCCTCCCCCTAGGCCAAGTAAGGTGAGGAATCCAGCCAGGACAGTTAGTAAGTGGAAAAGCATAGAAGGGGAGGCCCTCGATGACCTACTTAGATCCTCGATGTTGCCCCTCCCAGTTAACGTGGAGGAAGCGGCGACAGCCTATACCAACAGGGTGGACAATGCATGTCGGGATTTAGTACCACCAAAAACCTACCATTCCACTCATTCAAGCCCTTCGGCCTCCTGGTTTTCAGAAGAGATTAGAGATCATAAAGTGATTTGCATAAAACTGGAAAGAAACTGGCGAACAAATTACTGTGAGGCTGATAAAAAGATACTTAAACTAGAGCTGGCAGTGTTTAAAGAAATAATTGTAAAGGCTAAACGCGTTTTTTTCACGAAGCGCATTAATGAGGCAAGCAATTCCCCAAAAGAACTTTTCCTAACTGTGTCATAGCTGGCAGCCCCCAAACCAGTGGAGGTGCCCCCCAGTCAGGAATTATGTGAGAATTTGGCCAAATTTTTCAAAAACAAGGTGGAGATGATCTTCAACTCCCTGGATGACCAAGTAAAGATTAACTCCCCAAAGAACAACCCAGGCAATTTAGAGACCAATGAGCAAGTAAATAGGCTAATAAACGTCTCCCCGATTAACGAGGAGGAGGTTAGGACACGGCTACAGAGGCTAAAATCAGGCTCCCCTCGTGACCCTTGCCCAGCTATTATAGCAAAAGCGGCCTCGTATACGATAGCGTCTGGGCTCACCCCACTATTTAATAACATGTTGGAAAGTGGGGAGTTTCCTCTCCGTTGGAAACAGGCATCCATCCTGCCCCTCTTTAAAAAAACAATTTAGATTCGGCCGATTTGAACAACTATCGGCCCTGTTAGACTTGGGCCTTAGGGCAGGTTCACCCCTAATCTTTTTGCCTTTATTTGTGACCCTGTGTAGTGATTTTTGGGTCTTGGCGCACTTTTTTCCCTGTGTCCCAGAGTGAAAGTGCGTGCGTGTAGTATGGCTGGCCTGCCCTCCCATAGGAATGCATGGGGAATGTGTGTGCCCTGGTAGTTCCTGATGTGTGGGGAGTGCAGGCTCGAGTTTAGCATGTATGAACTCGTGAGAGTGAATGCTGTGCAATGGTATGTGCGGCTTGTATGTGTCTAGAAGGGAAGTGCTACTTCTGGACATTGATGTATGTGTGCAGTGAGGATAGTGGAGCGTGATTGGCTGGAGCTGGCTGGCATGCCAGGCTCCAGGAAGTCTGGATGGGTCTGCCCGGTGGTGAGTGTGAGATCAGCATGAGTGATGTGTGGGAGGAGTAGATCTGTGTCCTGGATGGGCTGGGTTTTTCCCCACACAATGCTGGCTCCGCCCCCCTGTGGTTTGTCTAACGACCCTAGCCTCCCCAGTGAATGAAAGGGGTGGTTGGGCCATCAAGGGTACTCCCGAGCCAGCTGCAACTGGTTTCCCCCCACCCTGCACTTCCTAACAAAGGAATTCTCTGTATAAATATGGGGCTGTGTCCCCACAGAAATTGTTCTACTTGTGGATCCTTGCCAGAGGGGGCTGTTGCTGCTGCTGGGGCCAGGAGGACCGCCACTTGGACTGTCTCCCTGCCTGGAGACCCAGTGTGCTGGCTCTGGCCCTGCCCTGCCCCTCTGCCTGCCTCCAGTCCCTGCTGGAGCTTTTGCTTTTGGCTTAGAGTGCCTGGAGGCGCTCTTATTTGATTTATAGCGCTAGGCGCGCTTTCCTGGTGCCCCAGCGCTCAATAGCGCTTTGCTTCTATTTTTAGCGCTAGGCGCGCTTTCTGTGGCCCCTAAGCGCTTGGGAGCGCGCTGTATGCAGCCGGTGCCTACCCGGCATCTGTCCGCCTGATTTCGCCGATTTTCGGCGTAGCGAGTGCCACCTCGCTTTATCTTTTAATTGGAGAGCCGGTGCCACCCGGCATTGCCCCGTGTCCTTTTATTGATTACGAGCCGGTGCCCACCCGGCATTGCCAAGGAATCACCGCCGCAGCCCCGGAGCCCCGAAAGCTGTTGCCGGGCCGCTGCCTTCCGCGACCCGGAAGTCCCGCCTCCTGACCCCCAGGGCCGCGCTGCCATTGGCGGCCCCGGCGGAAGTCAGGCAGAAGGACGTCGTGACGAGGCCAGGCGGGAGACCAAGGAAGCCTGCTCCCGTGCCCGCGAGGCTCCCGAGTGAGGAGAAGAGCCCCGCGCTGCTGCCGTCAGGAGACCCGGTGAGTGCAGCAGGGCCGGGGGAGAGTGAGGAAAGGGAGGAGGGCGTCGGGGCACGTTGTCGGTGCCCGCCCCTCCCCCTCCGTGTGCAGACCGGGCCTTAGAGCGGCCCCAGTGAGGAGAGCCCCCTGAGGCTCTTGGGGGGCATTTGTGTGGTTCTCGAGTCCCCCGTGAGGGACTCCAACGTGGTCACCATATTGAGATTGGAGCTCCGAGGCTCCTGGGTGCCATTTGTTCATTGCCCACAGTTAATCCACGAGCCCAGCGAGGCTCATTGCCCACAGCGTTTAGAGCCCTGAGAGAGGCTCTGGGGGCATATTATCCTGAGAGCGCTGAAGCTCTACATTAGTGCACATTTGCTTTGCGAGTCCAGAGAGGCTCTAGGGGGACACAGGTAGCTAGTTGGTTGTAGCCCAGAGGCTCCCACGCTGTGTCTCCCCACTTTGTTCTTGAGCCCTCCTGGCTCCAACGTTGCCTACCATATTTACAACTGTCCAGCACTTAGTGGACAAGTTGCTACGTTTAGGCTTTTGTTCTGTGCTGCCTGCGCAGCCTTCCCTGACATTGAGACTCAGGGCATTTCAGCCCCTTTCGAGGCCAGTTGGCCTGAGGGACATTTCTAATGTTGTGCCATGTGCACCCTGCGCATTTATGATTCCTGCTAATTTGATTTCTGCGCAAATGTTCTACCTGCACCTCTGAATGTGTTTTAATGTTTCATGTGCAATTCTTATGTGTTTATCCCCTTTGCTAAAAGTGACCTGCTTAGAGGAATGTTGATGTTTTATTGCCTGCGCTAAATGTTACTTGCCTAGGTGATTATTTTAGGTTTCCTTCCCTTTGCTAAAAGTGACCTGCTTAGGTGATAGGTTTTCCTGCGGATAAGGCCCTAGCTCCCTGCGTGATTTCCCTACAGAGATTAGGGTGGCGTAGGAGGTGATAGGTTTTCCTTCCATAGGTCCTAGCTCCCTGCGTGATTTCCCTACAGAGACTAGGGTGGCGTAGGAGGTATTTTCCCTTTACCAGTAGTTACTGGTTGTATGCTACATTTTCTATTTCTGTGTTACAGTCATTATATGTGGATGTGCTAAAGTGTTATACCTACAAGTATTATTTCTAACAAGTGCATACCCCTGACAGTGGTCCAGGTGGCCCTGTCCTGTACATAATCCCTTGTAAATCTTGCCCGTGCCTGTTGGCACATTGTAAAGTGTGTGTGTTATCTAATGTGTTTTTATTATTATAATACAAAGGCTATTTTTGATATAACCTTGTGTGGAGTTTCCTTTGTGGTGGGCCTTTGGTTGTTGTCGCTGGGGTGCGCGCGCAAACGCTTTACACATCGCCTCTGAGATTAGCCTTGCTGCTCGCGCCACGTTACCTAGAGGGTGAGCGGGGGTTATCTTAGTGTGTGACTCCCTAGCCCTGACTTAGAAATGGTGATCCCTGACTGACCTTGGCGCAAGCCTTGGCCGGCCAGAGGTCCCGTTTCTAACATTGGTGGCTAGCGGTGCGGATTGGACTTGCGTTTGCGTTGTACCACAGTGGCGACAGGCCACACTTCAAAACTCTGCAATTTTAGATAACCACATTTTGGGGATTATTGTTTTTAGGGAAGTTCAGTTTTGCTTCTCCTGAAAGGTGTCATTTGTATTTTGTCCAGTACCTTGTTCCCCGCCCTGCTCCCAGAGTTTGGTACCTGTGTCGCTAGTGGTCAGGTTGAGATAATCAGGGGTGGTAGAAACTGCCTTACCAGTCCGAGGGGAGGGTTGTGTGTGAATGAGTGTGTGTTACGCTGGATAGTGGAGTGCAAGTTCTGATATAGGAATCTTGCTGAATTGTGTAATTGTGTACTCCTGTGTAAGCTCAGACCCCCAGGTTCCCTGTGTCAAACTCTTCTTGAGAACGTCCGCCAAAATGGAGCCTGTTTTTGATCTCTGTTGTCTTTTTAGGTACAGTAGGTCAGAGCTGGTCAGATTCTGTGAAGAGGGAGGCATGGAGGTGAGTGTGTCGGATACTCAGTCCCAGCTTAGGGACAGCCTGATCCAATGGCAAAAGGGTCAGTGGGATCTTGAGTACAGTGAGAGAGAGAGGGCCCGGGCCGCACGTCATGAGGATGGTGAGTCTGTTGAGAGCCCTGAAGAATGTGAGTTGTATGATGATGACAGTGGATGGATGTCAGCAGATAGTGAGGACCCCATAGGTAGGGAGTCCCTTGCTGAGCCCAGTGTCAGTACCAGCGCCACATCCCTTGTCCTGTCCCCAGAAGAATGGGAAGATAGGGAGAAAGAAAGGGAGCATCAGGTAGCAATGGAACAGCTCATGTTAGAGCATGCCCAGGCTATGGCGCAGCTAGAGATTGAGAGACTCTTAGCGCAGGAGAGGATAGAGGTGGAGAGAAGGGCCATCATCCGTGAGAGAGCAGCCCTAGAGGATAGACTCTTTCCTGCGCACAGTTGTAATTGTCTGGATTCCCCAGGGAGGGTGGAGTCCAGTGGTGGCAGCTTTTTAAAAATAAGTGTGGACAGTCCCACTCCCAGTTCCCCGAGTATGCTGCCTGCTTCCCCCGAAGAGGAGTATAGGTTGCAGTTCAGGGACAGTAGGAAACTGTCTCACCAGTCTTGGGAGGAGTTTACAGAGGACTGTCAGTGTGCACTGATTGAGTGGTTAGAGGTTCCCACGGAACATGATTTTGACAAACTGTTTTGTCTTATTCTCAAGGAAAAGGTGCTCAGTCATTGTCGGCCGGAGTTGCGGCAACACCTGTTGGGGTTGACCTTTGATCCTTGGGAGCTTGCAAAGGAAGCAGACCGATGGGACAGTGCGAAAGGTTCTTTTGAGTCACTAGTGAGTGATTCCAACAATAGTGGGTCAGGTGTCCTCCAGCCCAGTGTGGTGGAGGAGGGTGAAAGTAGCCCAGCTAGGTCCTTGGTTAGTGAGAAGGGTGTAGGGGCTGACTGCCTGTCTCAGTGGAGCGGGAGTGAGTGTGTGACCGAGAGTCCCCAGACGCCCGAAGCCCTGTCACAGAGCCTGGATGGTTTCTTTAGGGAACACCAGGAAGGGAACCTAGACTTGCCTGTTAGTTCACTTGAGGGAGATCTCCTAGTGGGTAGAGGACCTGGAGCATCTGTAAGCGGAGCTTCCATGGTTCTAGAGGCTGGCAGTACCGCTCCAGGAAGGAGAGTACAGGAGTCCAGTGAAGGGAGTGATTGGGGGATAGTATGTGAGTCCCCAGAAGTCCTGGAGTGCCAGGCATTGGTTCCACCAAAGGTTCTAGACCGGAGGTGGGAAGGCCAGGTTCAGGATCCGCCTGACCTGAAGGGTGGGACTACTGTAATCAGTGTCCTGACCAGTTCTTTTTCCAGATGTACCGCCCCGGTTGGGAGGGAGCAGGACTCTGGAAGGGGGTGCAGAGGTTGGGAGAGCCCACCTCTGACCCGGTACCACCTGAGGGGTTAAACCCTAGGTTGGGAGAATGTTGTTTAGAGGGGACCCCTCGCAGGAGGAGGAGGAACCCTAGGAGAAGAGGTAAGGGGAGGAGAGCCTTCCCTGAGACTCCTGGTCCACCTAAGGTTGTAGACCCTAGGCTGGAGAACCAGTGGAAGTCTAGCCCTGTCTTGCAGACAGGAAGAGTGGAGCATGGCTATTATGTGCCAGGGGTTACTACCCCCCACTTTGTGAGTAGGCAGGATCCAGTGGTACCTGGATGGCCTAGGGCCTGGTCCTGGCCGAGGGCAGCTGGAGAGTATCAGTGGGTTACCCCAGTTAGTCCCTACAGTAGTTTTAGAAGGAACCCTAGGGGTTCACCGTGGCGTAAAACAGGAGGGTGTCCCTGCAGTTGTGGGCCCGCGTCCTTGTTTTATCGCCCCAAGCAGGGAAGCCCATCACGGTGGTGATCGGTCTGCCCTGCGTTTTGGCTGGAAGGGGGTCGTGTTAGACTTGGGCCTTAGGGCAGGTTCACCCCTAATCTTTTTGCCTTTATTTGTGACCCTGTGTAGTGATTTTTGGGTCTTGGCGCACTTTTTTCCCTGTGTCCCAGAGTGAAAGTGCGTGCGTGTAGTATGGCTGGCCTGCCCTCCCATAGGAATGCATGGGGAATGTGTGTGCCCTGGTAGTTCCTGATGTGTGGGGAGTGCAGGCTCGAGTTTAGCATGTATGAACTCGTGAGAGTGAATGCTGTGCAATGGTATGTGCGGCTTGTATGTGTCTAGAAGGGAAGTGCTACTTCTGGACATTGATGTATGTGTGCAGTGAGGATAGTGGAGCGTGATTGGCTGGAGCTGGCTGGCATGCCAGGCTCCAGGAAGTCTGGATGGGTCTGCCCGGTGGTGAGTGTGAGATCAGCATGAGTGATGTGTGGGAGGAGTAGATCTGTGTCCTGGATGGGCTGGGTTTTTCCCCACACAATGCTGGCTCCGCCCCCCTGTGGTTTGTCTAACGACCCTAGCCTCCCCAGTGAATGAAAGGGGTGGTTGGGCCATCAAGGGTACTCCCAAGCCAGCTGCAACTGGTTTCCCCCCACCCTGCACCTCCTAACAAAGGAATTCTCTGTATAAATATGGGGCTGTGTCCCCACAGAAATTGTTCTACTTGTGGATCCTTGCCAGAGGGGGCTGTTGCTGCTGCTGGGGCCAGGAGGACCGCCACTTGGACTGTCTCCCTGCCTGGAGACCCAGTGTGCTGGCTCTGGCCCTGCCCTGCCCCTCTGCCTGCCTCCAGTCCCTGCTGGAGCTTTTGCTTTTGGCTTAGAGTGCCTGGAGGCGCTCTTATTTGATTTATAGCGCTAGGCGCGCTTTCCTGGTGCCCCAGCGCTCAATAGCGCTTTGCTTCTATTTTTAGCGCTAGGCGCGCTTTCTGTGGCCCCTAAGCGCTTGGGAGCGCGCTGTATGCAGCCGGTGCCTACCCGGCATCTGTCCGCCTGATTTCGCCGATTTTCGGCGTAGCGAGTGCCACCTCGCTTTATCTTTTAATTGGAGAGCCGGTGCCACCCGGCATTGCCCCGTGTCCTTTTATTGATTACGAGCCGGTGCCCACCCGGCATTGCCAAGGAATCACCGCCGCAGCCCCGGAGCCCCGAAAGCTGTTGCCGGGCCGCTGCCTTCCGCGACCCGGAAGTCCCGCCTCCTGACCCCCAGGGCCGCGCTGCCATTGGCGGCCCCGGCGGAAGTCAGGCAGAAGGACGTCGTGACGAGGCCAGGCGGGAGACCAAGGAAGCCTGCTCCCGTGCCCGCGAGGCTCCCGAGTGAGGAGAAGAGCCCCGCGCTGCTGCCGTCAGGAGACCCGGTGAGTGCAGCAGGGCCGGGGGAGAGTGAGGAAAGGGAGGAGGGCGTCGGGGCACGTTGTCGGTGCCCGCCCCTCCCCCTCCGTGTGCAGACCGGGCCTTAGAGCGGCCCCAGTGAGGAGAGCCCCCTGAGGCTCTTGGGGGGCATTTGTGTGGTTCTCGAGTCCCCCGTGAGGGACTCCAACGTGGTCACCATATTGAGATTGGAGCTCCGAGGCTCCTGGGTGCCATTTGTTCATTGCCCACAGTTAATCCACGAGCCCAGCGAGGCTCATTGCCCACAGCGTTTAGAGCCCTGAGAGAGGCTCTGGGGGCATATTATCCTGAGAGCGCTGAAGCTCTACATTAGTGCACATTTGCTTTGCGAGTCCAGAGAGGCTCTAGGGGGACACAGGTAGCTAGTTGGTTGTAGCCCCGAGGCTCCCACGCTGTGTCTCCCCACTTTGTTCTTGAGCCCTCCTGGCTCCAACGTTGCCTACCATATTTACAACTGTCCAGCACTTAGTGGACAAGTTGCTACGTTTAGGCTTTTGTTCTGTGCTGCCTGCGCAGCCTTCCCTGACATTGAGACTCAGGGCATTTCAGCCCCTTTCGAGGCCAGTTGGCCTGAGGGACATTTCTAATGTTGTGCCATGTGCACCCTGCGCATTTATGATTCCTGCTAATTTGATTTCTGCGCAAATGTTCTACCTGCACCTCTGAATGTGTTTTAATGTTTCATGTGCAATTCTTATGTGTTTATCCCCTTTGCTAAAAGTGACCTGCTTAGAGGAATGTTGATGTTTTATTGCCTGCGCTAAATGTTACTTGCCTAGGTGATTATTTTAGGTTTCCTTCCCTTTGCTAAAAGTGACCTGCTTAGGTGATAGGTTTTCCTGCGGATAAGGCCCTAGCTCCCTGCGTGATTTCCCTACAGAGATTAGGGTGGCGTAGGAGGTGATAGGTTTTCCTTCCATAGGTCCTAGCTCCCTGCGTGATTTCCCTACAGAGACTAGGGTGGCGTAGGAGGTATTTTCCCTTTACCAGTAGTTACTGGTTGTATGCTACATTTTATATTTCTGTGTTACAGTCATTATATGTGGATGTGCTAAAGTGTTATACCTACAAGTATTATTTCTAACAAGTGCATACCCCTGACAGTGGTCCAGGTGGCCCTGTCCTGTACATAATCCCTTGTAAATCTTGCCCGTGCCTGTTGGCACATTGTAAAGTGTGTGTGTTATCTAATGTGTTTTTATTATTATAATACAAAGGCTATTTTTGATATAACCTTGTGTGGAGTTTCCTTTGTGGTGGGCCTTTGGTTGTTGTCGCTGGGGTGAGCGCGCAAACGCTTTACACATCGCCTCTGAGATTAGCCTTGCTGCTCGCGCCACGTTACCTAGAGGGTGAGCGGGGGTTATCTTAGTGTGTGACTCCCTAGCCCTGACTTAGAAATGGTGATCCCTGACTGACCTTGGCGCAAGCCTTGGCCGGCCAGAGGTCCCGTTTCTAACAGGCCCATTGCCAGGCTTCCACTGCCGGCTAAGATCATAGAGGGATTAATGAACACTCAGCTGAGTGTTTTTCTGGAGGCGGGACAACATATGGATCCATCACAGCATGGATTCCGGGCGGGACACAGCACAGAATCGGCCCTGATCAAATCAGCAGATGATATAAGATCAGTGATGGATGCAGGAGGCAGAGCTGCCTTGATCCTGCTGGATTTGTCCGCGGCCTTTGATACGGTCCACCACAGGTTATTGATGGACCGCTTGGAGGCCTGTGGGATTCAGGGGAAAGCGCTTAAGATCTTGCAAGCTTTCCTTTCCAACAGGAACCAGGTGGTGGCCCTAGGAGATTTTGAATCAGACCCGTTTGTGCTCCCCTGTGGAGTCCCTCAGGGTTCATCTCTGAGTCCGACTCTTTTTAACGTATATGTCTCCACGCTAGCCCCAGTTATCAGATCCTTCGGCTTTAACTTAACATCATATGCAGATGACACGCAGATTGTGGTGTCACTGCTACCGGGGGGGAGCTGAAGGCACGGCAGACAGGTTTAAAGATGGCGGGCCCGATTCACAGAATGAACTTAAGACTCAATCCTAAACTTACTACTATTTTGGTATCCACAGAATGCACTTACTACTTTTGGTATTCACAGAATGAACTTACTACTTTTGGTATTCACAGAAGTTAGGATTTTGTCTTAAGTTTGTCTTAAGACAAACTTAAGACAGACTTAAGTTAGGATTTTGTCTTAAGTCTGTCTTAAGTCTGTCTTAAGTCTGTCTTAAGTCTGTCTTAAGTTTGTCTTAAAACAAACTTAAGACAAAATCCTAACTTCTGTGAATACCAAAAGTAGTAATTTCATTCTGTGAATACCAAAATAGTAGTAAGTTTAGGATTGAGTCTTAAGTTCATTCTGTGAATCGGGCCCTGCATGCATGCAGTCAGCAACTGGATGGCAGGGAATTGTCTCAGGCTGAACTCATCTAAGACCGAGGTTCTCCTGTTTGGGGCTAAAGACAACTTCTGGTCCCCAAGATGGTGGCCGGAGGAAATGGGCACTCCTCCCTCCCCAGTTGCTAAGGTAAAAAACCTGGGGATACTGATGGACGACACACTGTCCTTCGGGCCTCAAGCAAATGCGCTATCCTCAGCAATCCATTATATCTTGAAAACAGTACGCAAAGTCTTGCCCTTTCTCCCAGATGACCACAGGAAAGCAGTAGTGACGGGACTAGTAATGTCCCGTTTGGACTACTGCAACGGCCTGTTGCTTAATGCGCAACAAGGGCTGCTCAATAAACTGCAAATTCTGCAGAATGCAGCGGCCCGTCTGATCACGGGTACACCTAAATTTGCCCCGGTTGCCCAGGATTTGGTGAAACTACACTGGTTACCGGTGCGCAAGAGAATTGCATTTAAAGCTCTTTGTGTAGTTTCAAAGGAATAGGCCCTCATTGCATGAGACAGCTCTTCCAGTGGTACAAACCAGCAAAGTCACTTAGGTCAGCCAATCAGGGGCTGATTGTGGTTCCAAGAGTTAAGAAGGCTCGCTGGGGGAGAAGGAGTTTTTCCCTGGGAGCAGCAAAATCCTGGAACGCCCTGCCAGTGGTCCTCAGATAGGCTTCGGATCTGATGTCCTTCAGGAGGGCCCTGAAAACATGGCTTTTTAAACATTAACTTTCAGGTTAAGCTCAAGGAGTGGTCAGTTAGCGCCAGGACACCGGCTGGTAACAGTGCGCTTTAAAAATGTGAAAAATAAATAAATAAACTGTGCTGCCGGAGACTTTCTTAACCTTCGTTAAGATAAAGGCTGGTACACATGAGAATACAGAAGGAACGTGAGTACTCCTTTGCCTTTGGAATGCTTGCATGGAAAGTAGCCAACTCCAGTATGTTTTCTTGGCACAGGGGAGGGCCTCTTGGAACCTTCTAGTGTGTTTTGAGATTATAAAGCTGGGGTTTGTTGACTTAGAAACTCGAATTTGTTTTGGAGTCTGTATGGGAACGCGGCACGTCTACTTCGGTACAGCAGAACCCCGGTTTACTGAGGCTCCTAACCCCGGCTGTGAATCCCCCAGTCTGGAGTGGGCTAAGATACAGTGTTTGGAGCTGGTGAGGTGATTTGCTTTTGAGTATTGACTTTGTAATGTGTGAGTGAGTTTGAGTGCACATCCAATTCTCCAGTGACTATAATCATCTGAGGTGCTTTCATTGGAGTGGTGTGGCTCACTGGTTAGAGGCGGCAGACCCAGGAGCAGAGGACGGCCCGGGACCAGGGTTCAATTCCCGACGCGGCAGGGTCTTGGACCAGGTTCAGCGGACTCGATAATTCTCGCCTCGGTGCCTACTCTAACTAGGGATCACACTCGGCAACTCTGGGCATTAGCTTGCCTCATCTCCACAACGGCCCCACACATACGCCGGGGATGCCTGGTTTCACCTTGGAGATACCCAGTAGGGACCATCTCACAGGGAAAACCAGGACGGGTTCCCCAGCGGTCTATAGCGCGGAGATACTCCTTCGGGAGTCGATTCTAGCGCGTTAGAAACCCACAATTAATTCCAATTAATTAATTGTGATGTGTGAGTACCTGTGTTCACATCCAAGTTCAGTGATTGTAACATCTGATGTATTTAGTGTATATATGTTTCTGATTTCTTGCAGGACTTCCAGCATTATCTGCTTGTGTTTCTTCTTCTTATTATTATCTACTTGTATATCGTTACACATTATACATTTGCATTTGATTGCTTGTGCATATATATACATATATATATCTCTATATGCATTTGAATGTTCATTTGACATCTGGCAAAGCCTTTCTGTTAGAAAGCATTGCATGAATAAAACCCCAAGCCTATTCTTTGAAGTGTTTTATTTTAGAGAGTGAAATTCCTTTCCAGGTGGTGTTGTGTTGATTTCATTGCTTCGTCATGTTTGAGCCTCCGTGTGGGAGGGTGGTATTTTCTATTATCTGGGAGTGCAAAGCAATACAATGGTATTATGCAACTAACACTGTAATCATTGTAGTTGCATGCTTTCAACATGTTCGATATCAAACATGACTAGGTCTGGAACAGTCATTATGTAGTTGGACATCTCGACTTGCCAGTGTCCACTACATATCTTATAATGGCTGTCCCAAACATACAAAGCTCTGAGAATGGAGTCCGGGGTTTGTAGGGGTACCTCTGCTCATGCAGGAGTACCCACATACTTAGAACCATGCACCCTGCCCTTGGACTGAAGGGCCTACCTTAGGGGGACTTATAGGTTAAAAGTGCACTGACCGGCACATATGGGAAACCTTGTATCCAAAGTGAAAGTTGCAAGGTGCAAGCAGCACTTAACGTAGGCTGCAATGGCAGCTCTGCAGACACAGTTTTCATAGACTCCCATGGGTGGCATAACACATGCAGCAGCTCATTGGAGACCCCTGGTGTACTTGGTACCTCAGTACCGTATATTAGGGACTTACAATGGTACCCCTGTGTATACCAATTGTGGGGTGTACAAAGTACTTACCATTGAATTTAGAGGAGAGAGCACTGCCACTAGGTCCTGGTTAGCAGGACCCCAGTGAACTACAGTCAAAACAAACTGACACCAGGCAAAAAGTGGGGGTATCAATGCCAGAAAGATTCTACTTAATCACAGCCGCCCTCTCCATGAGGTTATGGAAACCTCTGATATCTCTGGAGGTGAATCAGCAGGTTGCTGCAGAGGTGGGGATGACATTGGTAGAACGTATTCATCCCATTCATCCAAAGGTGGCTATGTGTCAGGGTTCTCACCCTCTTCTCTTTCATCATCTATCATCATATTCTCTCAGTGGCACTGCTACATGGGAGGCAGGCGTCATTCTAGGAGTAGCTGGCAGTGGGAGAAGTGCTGGAGCAAGAGGGGTGACAAGTGGTGGTCGCGCACCAGGCTGCTGTTCAGGGGGGTTGCAGAAAATGTCTCAGATAATCTGTGAGCATCGCCTGGAACTCCTGTATCAAGGAAGCAGGAAGATGTGCAGGATCCCGGGTACGTGGAGGGTCGGAATAATATCCGTGAGGCTCATAATGTCTTGGAGGTGGAGGATACTAATACTGATAGTAATGACCTTCCTCCTCAAAATCCTCCTATTCCTCCTGGCATTTAACTTTCAGTTCTGAATGGTCATCGATGATCTTGGTATCAACTGTTAAGGCATCGTCGAGAGGTACTTGGAAGAAGATTTAAGCCTTGTGGATGGATCAGCAGAGGAGACATGAGGCCAATCCTTATCCTTGTCAGATGGCATTGACGGGCCGGGTAAGGATGTTTCTGAGGAGAAATGTTTTTCGTTCTCCTTTTTCTTGGAGCTACGAGGCTGGTCGAGAAATCCTCAAGCATTTTCTGGACTCCATTGATGTTTCTTCATGAGATCCAGCCCATTTGTGAGACCCTGCAGAGATGCCACTATCCTCTTGAGAAGATGTTTTCTGAGTTTTTGCTTTCTGAAGTCACAGTAGTAGCCTCCCTTCCCTGTCCTCAGAGTATTTGAGGAGAAAGTGAGACAAGTCTTGTACTCTTTTACCTCATGCTTGGGATGAAAGCAGTAAAGACAGTCCTTATGTGGGTCATCCACATGAACTCTTTCTTCCCACAGGTCATACAGGGATGAGAAATATCTTTTCTGTCGGACATAGTAGAATATTAAGGTTGAAAATAGCTTTTCAGATGAAAAATCTGAGCAGAGCTCAGGCAGACTCCTTTCACACAAGGCATGGGTAGCTGCCATCTTTCACAGTCAGTAATACATTTTGCCTAAAAAAGCGCAAAATATTGTCCTTTGCATCAGTCAAGCAATCACTGCATTCACATCCTCTTTGGATCCTTGCACACCTAACAAGATATTCTCTAGTGGGGAAAATCCCCACTCAAAACTTAGGGGCATATTTATCAAACTTTCCCACAGCACAGCGAGCCACCTTGCTGTGCTGTGCTGCGTGAAAGTACAGGTATGTATAACATTATACAGCACACTCCTGTCCTTTCCTTGCACTGGCGCCATTTTGGCTGCCTAGTGCCAACGAAAGGACTCTTACACCCTGGTACAACGGTGCCTGCGATGTAGCAGGAGTGTTTTTGTGTAGGAAGGGACACCTACCTGCACTAAAAGAATCCTCGGCAGCATTTACCTCTTTCAATGTATGGTGCAGAGTGCAGCACACTTAGAAAGTGGAAACAATGAGGAACAATAAAGATATTTATCATCGTTGTGCCTCTCCTGGGTAGGCCCGGGTGTGATCTTCTGCTCCACTCACAGACATTAAGTTGGCGAGCGCGTGCAAGGAAAATCTTACTCCAGACCACCTCCTGGCAAGATTGCTCAAGATGGGTGGTCACAGATGGTTGCTACCAGTCGCGTTGAGAAATCTTCCGTTCACGTTGAGGAAGCTGCCGCTCGAGTAGAACATATATTCGAATGGCAGAAAGAGGCAGTGCCCTCTTGAGCTGCATGTGGTTCCGTTCATGCTGATTTTACAGCGTGGGACAAACACCTGGTGCAAAAAATTAGCTCTAACGGCACCGCGTAACGATTTCCGGCGCTTATGGAACTCTGCATAGTGGAGTTTTTAAGTCACTCTGCATAGTTTCGCTTGGTGGAAGTCCCAGAACTACTCCTGGGAGGCATAGTATTTTGACGCATTCCCAGATTTACCAGTGTTGATAAATCTGTGAATGCATCAACATCCATGGGTGCAAGGGAGGGAACCCCCATGCTCCTCCCGTGGAACGCCTCTGGGGAAGAGCACCACAACGCAGCAATTGGCACTGGGTTCTGTTTCTCCATATTTATCAAGCCATGCAGGGCCACGCAAGGTGGCCGTGCGTTGCACGATGAATCTTACTTTAGTGATGCGTTGCCTTTGCGCCTCCCTTGCATGGCACAAGGGTTGATGCAACACATTGTTTAATAGGCATTTGAATACATAGAGTGTGTTTCAGTTCTGGATGAATCAGATCCAGTTAGGACTTCCAGCCAGGACCTGCTCTACTCACAAGGAGGTCCCTCAACATACTGCCTGGTCTTGTTGCAGCAAATATTGTTCCATAACTAAATTTGCAGTAGTGTTCTTTCACAAATTGTATAGTGTTACACCCTACCTTACTTGGGTCTATCTATAAGCCCCCCTATTACAATTCAATTAGCAAGTTCCTCAAGTGCCCCAGCCAGTTACCTTGACCTGGACCTCCACATCTATAGGCCTCTTCCAGTGAAAGCAAATATACTGCGGCCTTCTGGGTCCTTACTAGCCTGGTCTAATACAGGCACGGGTTTTGTTGCTGCCAGATAGGCATTAGGCTGAGTTCCATATACAGTAATAACAAGGAGGTACATGGTCCCAACCTTAACACTGCCCAATGATTTTTTTCTGACACTTGAAGTGGTTAATGTTACCATACCACTAGAGCTCAGCCCCATAGAGCACAGCTGCTACCACTTTGAGTTTATGTATCTGGAGTACCGTACCAATAGTTTAGGCAGCTGCATTTTGCCTACATTTTAATACCGTCCCAGCAGACTGGAGTAAGACCTTCACTATCTGGGCCTTCCAAATAAGGGGCATATGTACAAAGACTTAACACCGCCATAGCACCAATTTCTTGATTTTGCAGCAGCTATTTTTTTATCATCTTATTTACAAGTTGTCACTAACCTGTTAGCAGCGGTTTCCTGGCGAAAACATGCCTTTTTGAGATCGCCACTTCTGTTAGCGGGAGTTAACGAAAATGAGATGCAAGGTAGGCGTTCCCATGCAAAAGCTGCCGCTAACCCCACTTTGGGATATTTACAAGAAATTCCTTGTATGGCGCAAAACAAAAAAAAACTGCCTCTGACTGCAGTTAGAGGCAGTTTTTTAAGACCCGAAAATAGCTGGTCATAAAATTGGTGCAAACATTCATTTCAGAAGGTTTCGGTGCTTGGCAGCGCTGCAAGGAATGTTGCTGCACTGCCCTGCAACAAAACTACAGGGCAGGAATGTGCACCATCAATAAGATAGTGCGCATTCCTGGGCCTCAGCCATGAAAAGTGTTGCATTTCTGCAACAAAACAGCGTTGCAGCACTTTTCACTACGCCCTTCTTGCGCCATCATGGATGCGCTGTATTCACTGTATGGCGCTCCATGTCGCAATGAATGACAGACACGTCTGAAATCCTGACGTATTTGTCAGCGCTAAAGTCAAGCATTGCTGCAGTTGTGTCACAACCATGACGCAACTCCAGCAAAGCATGGGGCCAGCCTATCCCTGTGGCACTGCGTCACCATTACACCTGCCGTGAGGCAGACGTTAGATATTGACGCAGTGGCGTCCTATGTGAGAAGTTGGCCTGATATATAGTGCTCACTATTCTAGTGATCACTATGTATCAGTCCAAACAACCCTTATTGATGATTGGTTGTAAGTCAACCTTTCAGACCAGCTATCCTAGTAGCATGGACACGAGCAGTCTTCAGGCTAAACTCTAGAGGGCGTGTTAAGCCAGCTGTTTTACCATCACATTACCCCTTGAACACCAAGTGAAAGGACACCACACAAGTTGTTATAAAAATATAGGATATTTATTAATAACAGTTCTACCCTAAACTCTTTATGAGTCAGGGAGCTAAGCACAATACAAAACTCTTATGAAAATACTTCAAGTTGCACAATTTACACAAATGCCAGAGGGGCACGAAAAACCATATACACAATAAGTGGAATGCGAAATACTAGCAGGTAAGTAACAAGATCCAGAGGCTTCAGGATCGCTAGGACTACACTACTGAACCCTAAGGTTAGGAGCAGGAGGCCTAGGGAGATCGGGTGCAGAGTGTGCACTCTCACGCGGGATGCGGGAAGAAGTCTATGGATGCTAGATTTCATAAAGTTAGTGTTATCGGACGAATCCGACTAGTTAGGCTGAAACCGAAAAAGGATCTGGACACTTAGATAGTGAACCTACGTTGGAGCACCAAAATGCTCGAGTTACCTAGCCCAGGGGCTGCGGCTGCATAGGGTTCAAAAGACGTTGGGAATCCTCGTTACAGTCGATGGAGCCTGAAAGAAGAAGTTGCTGGCAGGCGACCAGTGATGAGGTTCGATGGGATCCAAGCCTGGATCGGAGTTGAAGATGACCTGAAAGCAGAGGGGACTCAGTTCTTGATCACTAGCCAGTGATCGGATGGGCACCAGGATGGCACCGGATGAAATCACCTCGACCAGGTGAGTGGGCGACGCTGGGCTCTGCAGTCTCTCGGACCAGGAGGCGTTGTCGGCGACCAGGATGGAGGTGCGAGCTGTCCCACGAAGGTGTCTGCTGTCAGTGCTGCTGAAACCAGGATTGGAGCAACAAGCCTTGGCAAAGTCAAGCCCACGCGGTGGAGTCAAGATGGCGTCTGGAGTGGACCAGGAGGATCCGGGGTGCTCCTCTCTTGGAAGGGAGCAAGGGCCAGTCTGGGGCAACCAGACCAGCTGTGAAATCGTCGTGGTACGTCGTCAGGAGGGCCACTAGCCAACGGGCAAGTGACCGGACAACGCGGGAAGCAGCAAAGAGCAGAAGGGCCCCACGCAGATCTCGTGGATGCTGGGAGGCTGGACTTCGGTGCTGGAGCTGCTTAGGGTTAGGGCTTCTCAAACCCCAGTGCACTTACTCGAGGGTCTCTCGGGGGTTGTGCTGGTGAAGCGTCGTGCAGGTCTTGAAGATGGCCGGTCCCACGGGTCTCGTCACACCCACGAATCTCAGCTGGGCTGGATGATGTAGGTAGAGGTCAGAGATGGCAGGGAATCCGGGTCTCGTCGAGCTGGGCAGTCTTGATCCGGAGGATGGACTTGCAGCAAACCGCAAGAGCTTTGATGGTGCCTGCTGGTGCAGGGTGGCTACTCCTTAGCCACAAGGGAGAGTCTTCAGAAGAGTCAAGAGTTCCTTTCGTGGAAAGTAGTTTCAAGATTCGAGATTATCTAATTTGGGAAGGGGGCCTGCTCCTACCTTTATCCTAAGAAAAGGGGCTGGCACGCGACTAAGTCCTGCCCTATGGGTGGGACTAGGAGGGGGGTGGTTACACCCCTCTCCTTTGTCCGGTCTCTCCCCAGCTCAGGGGCTGGGGTGCCCCAGGAACTGGTTTGAGCCGGCATATGCACAGTGAGCACCGGGGTGCCACTTGCAGTCACCTTCCTTTCAGCCCTGCCTACCTGGAATACACAAAATCCTGTCTGGGATGGTGCTAGCACCGCCCCTGACAGGAAACCCTTTGTCCATGCCTCCGTTGCTGGAAGGACTCCCAGCAGCAGGAGGGCAGACTTGTGTCTCAGTGGCAGCATCCATTTTGTGGAGCTGAGGCTGTGTCTGACTTTAACCGAGGTTACAGCTACCAACATGTCTTCTCCCTCTAGAGGGGTGGAATGCTACCCCGTCGCCAGAACTGGCGAGGGGGTAGTATTCCAAAGCGTATGACACCTTACACGACATGTTTAGATAATGTCAGACCAAAGTTACCATAACCGCAAGGATTATAAGGCACTTAAGAGTATATGGTCTGACGCTATCATGGAAACGGCTAAGGGATAGATCCCGAAGGCCGCAGACAGGCTCAGCTCATGCCAGAGCACTATCTCACACGATTCCAAGCACTCTGCCTCCAGGATAGTTAAGGCCTGCCATAGGAGTGACTGATAGGAGATCTGTGTGCCCATTTTAGGTTTAGATATAGGTATACTATATCTAAAGCAAAGGGTGATTACACCACCTTGCCCCAGCTGTCAAGCAGCTAGTTGTGTCAGTTTCGGATGGCCAGCCAGGGGTGGCATTATACATGCTTCAGCCCCTAGTAGGCCCTGGGTACACCTATGCCCTGGATACCTAAGGTATACTGTACAGGGACTGATAAGGTGACTCAGTATCCAATCAGATATGTACCTAGGGTACATGGAATCCATTTTAACAGAGAGAGCAGTGGGCCTGGGGTCCTGAATAGCAGGGCCCCAGGTCAACTAAGTCAGAAAACCAGCAAAACACCAGTCAAAAAGTTGGGGGCAACCATAGTCAGGGATCTACCTTCCTACATAACCCCCCCAAACGAAAGGAGATAAGGCTGTCCTTGACCAGGTAAGCCTATATTGCCTAAGTGGCCATATAAGGAGGTACCAGCACTGGCATGGTTACCCCTATCTCACGGTCCACTAAGCAATCCCTCACCCTAAGGGTGTCTGAGGGTCTCCACCATAGGGAATCTCTACCTGTGGTGTGTTTTGGCAAAGTAAAAGGCTGGTGCTGAGATGGAGTACTGAAGTGAGGCTCCACTAATTTTGGGCTCAGCTTCCTCCAATCATTATCCATCATAGAGGCCTTTCTTTCCAAGACTGAGTTGTGTTGAGCTCTCAGGGTCAACCTCTGGCTACCTAAAGCTGGAGGTTGGGTCCCTCTGTTTGGCTTACTGGAGGGACAGGTCAGGTCTGGGGCCCTTAGGTCCCAGGTTTGGCTGTGCCCAACATTGTCCATCTGGGGGAGGTCCCTAACTAATTTTAAGGGGGATCCCTCAGGAGTTTGTTTTATTTTCACTTGGCTAGGACTACTAGCTTCAGTGCCCTTAATCTGCTGATTGGGAAGTTTATTTGGAGAGGGGGCCCTTTGGGGTCCACCACTGGCCTCCCTGACCTCTACAGCCCTGGGCTGACTGAGGCAGGGTAGAGAGGGGCAGGTTACCTGCTCCAGACTGGGTCGCACCTTGGAAGGGTCCACTGACATCATAGGTCCTGCCAGGCTAGGCCTGACTACCTCTAGGGCAGTTTCTTCACAAGGGGTAAGATCAGTTCCCTGAGGAGGCTGATCCTTTCCTAAAGTCTGGTGGGAGGGAGATTTCTCTTCCTCCCCAATGCTCTCTGTTTGAGTGGAGTGATCCATAGTTTCAGGCTTCACAACACTATTATCAGTCTGAGTTTGGGATGTGGCCATCACAACCCCACCAACCTTTTCAGCAAGGGACTCAGTTTGGGTATGGGCTGTTACCATCACAGCCCTGCTAACTTTTTCAGGGAAGGAATCTACTTGAGATTGGGCTGAGACTGGCACAGCCCTCCTAACCTGTTCAGGAAGATTTACCATTTTGGAATGGGTTTCTTGTTCTACCTAAGCCCATGCTGAGATTTCTAAATCATTCCCCAGTAGGCAATCTACAGGCAAGTTTGATGACACTGCCACTCTCTTGGGGCCAGTGACACCTCCCCAGCTGAGACTTACTACTGCCATGGGATGATTTCTCTGTACCCCATCAATGTTTGTCACCTGGTATGTGGCACCAGGTATAAGTTGCCTTGAGGGGACTAGGCTCTCAGTCACCATAGTGATGCTAGCTCTGTGTCTCTATAGGCCTCAACTTTTGAACCATTGATGAGGGGCTCCTGCCTGTATTTGCCCAACGTGTTGGGACAATCAGTGAAGTTGGCAAACCCCATGCCATTCTCACAGACAAGAGTATCTGAGCTAGGGGACCTAGTTAGGCCAGAGTCCACAGGAACTCCCAAAGTAAAACCACCCAAATTCTTTGGGGCACTCCCACCACCTGGGGGATTACTACTAGTAGTAACAGGGGGCTTGGGAATGTTACTCGGGGTATGTTCTCCTTATTGGGGTTCTTTGGGCAACTGCTGTCAGTTTTCCAATGACCCACCTGCTTGCAGGCCTGGCAATAAGGTTTCTTCTGGGTATTGGAAGGATTCTGGGACCCACCCCCTTCAGAGGATTTTTGGGGCCCTGATCTGGTTTGATCTGAAGATTTATTCCCACCCTTCTCTTGAGGCTTGGTTGATTCCTTCTTTTGGTCACCACCTTGGTTCTTAGGCCTAACCCTGGTTCTGACCCATTTGTCTGCCCTCTTACCCAATACTTGTGGAGAGGTCAGATCAGAGTCTACCAGGTGCTGGTGTAATAACTGGTTCTGACAATTATTTAAGACTTGCTCTCTCATAATTAGATTATACAATCCTTTGTAATCAGTAACTTTACTACCCAGTAACCAGCCCTCCAGAGCCTTAGTGGCACAATCAACGAAGTCAGCCCAATCCTGAGACTGAATTTTCTGGGTGTCCCTGAACAGCAACCTGTACTGCTCAGTTGTTAATCCAAACCCATCAATCAGTGTATTTTTCAGGACTTGGTACTTGTTAGCATCCTCAGCTCTAGTAGTGAGGAGCTTATCTCTACCTTTACTTTCAAAGGAGAGCCACAATATAGCTGCCCACTGACTCTGGGGGATGCACTGTACAGTGCAGGCCCTCTCCAAAGCAGTCATCCATTTGTGGATGTCATCCCCTTGTTTAAAGGGGGGCACTATTTTACTCAGGTGTCTAGTATCAAAACTCCTGTCTTTATCCTTAGGGATATTGCTGCCACCAGTGGGGACTACCCCACTTAACTGTTGCTCTCTAGCAAAGGCAAGCTTCTCCTTGGCAAGGGCAAGTTCTTCCCTCTGAATCCTCAGATTAGCCTGTTTCATCCTTGCTTCATGTTCTCTTCTCTGAGGGGAAGTTATTCTCTTCTGAGCAGAGCCATGAGAGTGCAGAGATCTATTGGAGTCCCTAGAATGAGACCTATCTCTTCTAACTCCAAAGTTAGGCCTGCTTAGGGTCAGTACTGGGGGTCCCCCAGATCCTTCCCTATGTAGGTCTAAGTTGGCCCTAGTAAGTCTGCTGACTAGCTCAGGACCATTGTCTGCCTCATCCCCAGAGACGTCCTCTTCCTCCTCCTCCTCCTCTTCTACATCTTCTGTTTCGGGGAGGTTGGAGTCTGGGTCACCACGAGTACCTTCTAAGGGGGGCATGCTCCCATCTGTCTGAGAAGCTTTTCTAGCATCATATGTCTCTAAGAGACCTAACAGAAAAGGAGTGGTAGGGTTAGAACCCTGTTTTAGTTTCCTGGAGGTACACAATTGTCTCATCTCCTGGAAACTAAGGGCTGCATATCTGGAAGTGACCTGTGGTGGGTCAACAACCACAAGGGGAGTCTCTGAAGACTCTCCATGGGTAGACATGCTTCTAGTGTGGTGTAAGTGATGCACCTACCTACACTATGGGTTTACCTACTGATCCCTTGCTAAGAGTTGTAGTCAGGGTGTGCTAAGCCCTGTTACACTACAACAGCTGGTTCAGTAGAACTCAGAGTATTCTAAGTTAAGTTATATGTACCTGGGTACTTATGTGATCTTTCAATCGATATTCTTAGGATACGTGCGAGGTAAAACAACAGCTAGCTAAAATCCCAACCGCTGCACACCAATGTGAGAAGTTGGCCTGATATATAGTGCTCACTATTCTAGTGATCACTTTGTATCATACCAAACAACCCTTATTGATGATTGGTTGTAAGTCAACCTTTCAGACCAGCTATCCTAGTAGCATGGACACGAGCAGTCTTCAGGCTAAACTCTAGAGGGCGTGTTAAGCCAGCCGTTTTACCATCACATGTACCCCTTGAACACCAAGTGAAAGGACACCACACAAGTTGTTATAAAAATATAGGATATTTATTAATAACAGTTCTACCCTAAACTCTTTATGAGTCAGGGAGCTAAGCACAATACAAAACTCTTACGAAAATACTTCAAGTTGCACAATTTACACAAATGCCCGAGGGGCACGAAAAACCATATACACAATAAGTGGAATGCGAAATACTAGCAAGTAAGTAACAAGATCCAGAGGCTTCAGGATCGCTAGGACTACACTACTGAACCCTAAGGTTAGGAGCAGGAGGCCTAGGGAGATCGGGTGCAGAGTGTGCACTCTCACGCGGGATGCGGGAAGAAGTCTATGGATGCTAGATTTCGTAAAGTTAGTGTTATCGGACGAATCCGACTAGTTAGGCTGAAAACGAAAAAGGATCTGGACACTTAGATAGTGAACCTACGTTGGAGCACCGAAATGCTCGAGTTACCTATCCCAGGGGCTGCGGCTGCATAGGGTTCAAAAGACGTCGGGAATCCTCGTTACAGTCGATGGAGCCTGAAAGAAGAAGTTGCTGGCAGGCGACCAGTGATGAAGTTCGATGGGATCCAAGCCTGGATCGGAGTTGAAGATGACCTGAAAGCAGAGGGGACTCAGTTCTTGATCACTAGCCAGTGATCAGATGGGCACCAGGATGGCACCGGATGAAATCACCTCGACCAGGTGAGTGGGCGACGCTGGGCTCTGCAGTCTCTCGGACCAGGAGGCGTTGTCGGCGACCAGGATGGAGGTGCGAGCTGTCCCACGAAGGTGTCTGCTGTCGGTGCTGCTGAAACCAGGATTGGAGCAACAAGCCTTGGCAAAGTCAAGCCCACGCGGTGGACTCAAGATGGCGTCTGGAGTGGACCAGGAGGGTCCGGGGTGCTCCTCTCTTGCAAGGGAGCAAGGGGCAGTCTGAGGCAACCAGACCAGCGGTGAAATCATCGTGGTACGTCGTCAGGAGGGCCACTAGCCAACGGGCAAGTGACCGGACAACGCGGGAAGCAGCAAAGAGCAGAAGGGCCCCACGCAGATCTCGTGGATGCTGGGAGGCTGGACTTTGGTGCTGGAGCTGCTTAGGGTTAGGGCTTCTCAAACCCCAGTGCACTTACTCGAGGGTCTCTCGGGGGTCGTGCTGGTGAAGCGTCGTGCAGGTCTTGAAGATGGCCGGTCCCACGGGTCTCGTCACACCCACGAATCTCAGCTGGGCTGGATGATGTAGGTAGAGGTCAGAGATGGCAGGGAATCCGGGTCTCGTTGAGCTGGGCAGTCTTGATCCGGAGGATGGACTTGCAGCAAACCGCAAGAGCTTCGATGGTGCCTGCTGGTGCAGGGTGGCTACTCCTTAGCCACAAGGGAGAGTCTTCAGAAGAGTCAAGAGTTCCTTTCGTGGAAAGTAGTTTCAAGATTCGAGATTATCTAATTTGGGAAGGGGGCCTGCTCCTACCTTTATCCTAAGAAAAGGGGCTGGCACGCGACTAAGTCCTGGCCTATGGGTGGGACTAGGAGGGGGGTGGTTACACCCCTCTCCTTTGTCCGGTCTCTCCCCAGCTCAGGGGCTGGGGTGCCCCAGGAACTGGTTTGAGCCGGCATATACACAGTGAGCACCGGGGTGCCACTTGCAGTCACCTTCCTTTCAGCCCTGCCTACCTGGAATACACAAAATCCTGTCTGGGATGGTGCTAGCACCGCCCCTGACAGGAAACCCTTTGTCCATGCCTCCGTTGCTGGAAGGACTCCAAGCAGCAGGAGGGCAGACTTGTGTCTCAGTGGCAGCATCCATTTTGTATCCTCGGGATCAACTGACCCGAGTATCGCCATCAAAATCAGTCAGGATATTCTCCACTTCGGGAGACCGGACAACGCCCAAGTCCCGCGGCCGATGTTGTTCAACTCCAACCCGGGCGGGTTAGAAATCGAGGCCCCGGCTTCCACGCTGGGTTAGGCCAAGAATTGAAACACGGCGTATCTTCATCATTCGAGAAGATGGAAATCTCGGGATTGCACCTTTAGATTCGGGAACACCTCAGTCACACGGGAGTCCGGTGCAAATTCAGGATCGGGATCAGGATTTCCGAGCTACTGGCGGAGGTCGGCGGAGCCGGGAGCTTACGCGGCCATCTTTTTGGAACGGCTTTTAATTCATGATCCAATTTCAGCTATTTCATGCCCTCTTTGGCCCGCTCACTGACAGGCACACTGGTCCTAATTCTGAATGTGTTTCCATCTAATATTCAGGGATAGTGAGGTGTGTTTTCAATATTGTCATACAGCAGCAGTTCACTAATATTACTGCAAATAATCTCTGTGACGCCTTCCATTTCTCATATATAATGTCCTGTTTTGATTTAATAAAAACTTTTTCATGGATGTTGCATGGAACATAAACAAAACATTTCTCTTCAAAATGTCTGTAATCGACTCTCACACATTACCCACATTAAAAATAAATTAAAAGAAACTGTATTTAAAACAATCTATATAAGAAGTATTCAAGGTCAACAGTGCAAGGCTCTCTGCAGAACAGAGCTGGCTCTATCAGGGACCCCTGAAACGCTAGGGCCCTGGGCCAGAGCCCTTTTGCCCATTCCTTAAAACGTCTCTGGCAGGGCATCAGGTCTAGTGGATGGTGGGAGTGAACCAGTTGGCCTTCTTGGAGTGTTGTTTGCCTGGTCTTTTCTTGAGGGGTGCCAGGGTGTCGGCGCAGTTGGAGATCCATTGGTGAACGCTGCGCGTTGCGTTGTTGTCATCTGTAAGCATTGGCGGATTGGTGGTGCTGAGGGAGTTGACGAAAAGTTCTTTGGTGGCTTTGATCCAGCTGCGAGGGGGGCTATTATGGCGGAGGTGTACGGTGGGCATGGTGAAGATGTGATGTATACACTGATGGTCGGTACAGGGGAGTCAGGTGGTGTGGCTGTAGTTGAGGTTCCCGCTGGTGGAGAAGATGTGCTCGAGCGTGTGTCCGGCTATGTGGGTTGGTGCTGTGACTAGCTGCTTGAGTTCGATGTTGGCGAGGTTCTCCAGGAGGGGGGTGGTGTTTTGGTTACTATGGTTGTCCAGGTGGAACTTGAGGTCTCCGAGTAAGATGTAGTCGGTGGATAAGAGAGCCAGGGGTGCAATGAGGTCTACAATGGCATTGGTGAATGGGGGCCCATGCCCTGGGGGCCTGTAGATGAGGGTACCGCAGAGGATGACGTTGGGGTTTTGATCGGGAAGCGGAGGTGTTTCATGGTCACCATTGGGTCATTAGAGTGCGTGGTCAGTCAGAGTGTGCTTTTGTAGACAATGGCAATGTCTCCTCCTGGACGGTCAGGGTAGTCCTTGCTTTTGATTAAGTAGCCGCCAGGGATGGAGATGACGATGTCCAGTCCATAGCAGAGGTTGGTCCAGGTTTCCCTGAAAAGGTGACATCTGAAGAGGTGGCTTCGAGGAGGTCCCAGATTTCAGTTGCATGTTTGTGGTGGGACTGCTCGTTGAGGAGGATGCAGTTGAGCTGGTCGGGTGCGCTGTTGGTCGGCTGGGCGGCAGGAGGCACTGGTGTGCTGATGTGGCAGAAGGTGCATTTGTAATTTTGAAAGGCGCAGAGTTAAAGTTAATTCTACAGTGTTGCTTGATGGCAGGCGGTGTGGCATCCAGGGTTGATGACAAGGAAGGTGCTGGCCTCGTAGCGGTGGGGTGTCCGAGAGGAAGGATCCTTGGTCCTCGGCGCAGTCCAAGGGTGGACGGACACAGACGGTCTTGCCTATGGCTTGCCTTTGGCACACCAATGGTACGCCCGCTGCGCATGACCGCACAGCGGCCACCACTGAGTAGTGCTGCAGGGGGGACTGGACAGCTGAGATGCGGGAAACACGGGAAAGGACAGTAGAGGGGGTGGGGACACGGGTGGGAAGAGTGGTGTTGTAAATATTTTTTCAAATAATTCTTACCTCGAGGCCGGGTCTGGCATCTTTTGTGCTCCTGCTCTCCTGAGTCTCCTTCCATGAACAGGAAGCAGGCAGCCAGGCTCCCACCCCTAAGCCAATCACAATGCTGCAATGTGGCATTGTGATTGTTCTTGAGTGCCGTGACAAGGCTGGAGGGGTGGGCATGTTTTCCATCCAGGCTGTAATGCAGCCTGCATTGCGAACAGGAAAATGTGCATGACTGCTTTGGGCAGCCAGAGAGGGCTGACCAAACAGTCATTGAGCACTTGAGTGGGCTTACCATTCCACTCCACCCCTGCCCTGATCCGTGTATAGAGCAGCCCCACCCACCCACCAGCCTGCAAAGGAAACATAACATGAGTACATCAGAAAGTTATCATCATGTTATTATTTTTCCTCCTCTGGCACTGCTTGAAAGCAGTGGGGCAACGCTCTTCGACCATAGCAGATGAGCCGCCTCTGGGGGTGCATCACCCACAGGTGCTAGGCCTGGGCCTGGGCGACTCGTTCCCTGGGCCTTCTCTGCTGCGCGTCCCACCTGCTCCTCACCTGGACATTGACACTGTGGCGCAATCCGCTGCACTCTCTCCAAATCTGTCACTCAGCCAGCAGGAGCCTCAGCCAGGTGGGATTTCACAGTCCGGGGTAGAGCAATCGCAACAGGGTCACCTAAGACATGAAGTTACAGTGCTCCCGCCACACACGTTTGGCACAGCTCAGTGGCCTCACCCTCCACATCGTCCATCCAGCGCAACATCATCCGACCTGTGATGCAGAGAGGTGCCGCCCACCATTGGTAATCTCCTCTGTGAACCACGGTGTAGTGGTAGATTGTAGTGTGCGATGCAGACCTCCCTACGTTGGTGCGTAGGAGTGCCTCTACCATTCACAGCTCCAAAGGACGCAAGGCGGTCTTCTCACACAGGTCAGCAATGTGTCTCCATGCGACCTGCCAGACTTCAACACCATGTAAGGGCGATCGCCGCACCTCAATATCTACCGCCATGGCTCAGCGACTCCACAGCACCTCTGCATCCCACTCCGGGTCCCAGACGGAGGCCCAGCGAGACCTCCGGGCCCCCGGGACAGTCTGCACTTTCAATGTTTTGGATGCCATGGTGTTGCAAGTAGTGATAAGTGATGCATCACTGGTTTTGCACAGCGATGCGCCTCTTTTCATGATTGTAGCCCTGGATTTCCTCTTCACCTGGGACTCTGGCTGGTCATCCTGGCTGTTGGGGGGTTTGTTGATCTGTGCTGCACTTGGCCCTGGCTGCTCCAATATGCATTCCATTGGTTTTGTTTCCTATTTTTCACTGGGGTGAACTTATAGGCTATTTTTGCCTCTACAGGCAAAAAAAGTCACGATGGGCTGACTAACAATAGTTTTTTTCCTCGTTGAGAAAACCGCCGTTACTTGGCGTTAGCGTTAGTGAGCGGCAGTTCTTGTACATATGCCCCTAAGTTGTTCTGTAATTTGTATCCCCCAGTAATCAGAGAACTCTGCACCCTCACACCCCACTCCCTAGGACCCATATGGCCCCCACTCCCTGGGACCTATATGGCTTCCTCTCTCTGGGACCTATATGACACCCACTCCCTGGGACCTCTATGGCACCCACTCCCTGGGACCTATATGGCACCCACTCCCTGGGACCCATATGGCCCCCACTCCCAGGGACCTATGTGGCCCCCACTCCCTAAGACCCATATGGACCCCGCTCCCTGGGCCCTATATGGCCCCCACTCCCTGGGACCTATATGGCCCCCACTCCCTGGGACCCATATGGACTTCACTCCTTGGGACCTATATGGCCCCGGCTTCCTGGGACCCATATGGCCCCCACTCCTTGGGACGTATATGGCCCCCACTCCCAGGGACCTATGTGACCCCCACTCCCTAAGACCCATATGGACCCCGCTCCCTGGGCCCTCCATGGCCCCCACTCCCTGGGTCCTATATGACCACACACTGGGACCTATATGGCCCCCACTTCCTGGGACCCATATGGACTCCACTCCCTGGGACCTATATGGCCCGACTTCCCGGGACCCATATGGCCCCCACTCCTTGGGACCTATATGGCTCCCACTCCCTGGGTCCTATATGGCCCCCACTCCTTGGGACCTATATGGCTCCCACTCCCTGGGACCTCCATGGTCCCCTCTCCCTGGGCCCTATATGGCCCCCACTCCCTGGGACCCATATGGCCCCCACTCCCTGGGACCCATATGGCCCCCACTCCCTGGGACCCATATGGACTCCACTCCCTGGGACCTATATGACCCCCAATCCCTGGGACCTCTATGGTACCCTCTCCCTGGGACCTATATGGGCCTCACTCCCTGGGCCCTCTCTGGCCCCCACTCCCTGGGACCTAGAGGGCCCCCACTCCCTGGGACCTATATGGCCCCCACTCCCTGGGACCTATATGGCCCCCACTCCCAGGGACCTATGTGGCCCCCAATCCCTGGTACCCATATTGACCCCACTCCATGGGCCCTCTATGGCCCCCACTTCCTGGGATCTATATGACCCCCACTCCCTTGGACCTATATGGCCCCCACTTCCTGGGACCCATATGACCCCCACTCCCTAGGACCCATATGACCCCACTCCCTAGGACCCATATGGCCCCCACTCCCAGGGACCTATGTGGCCTCCACTCACTGGGACCCATATGGCATTCTAGCTCGTTTGCATTTCCCCTCTCTACATGGGTAACAACCCCCCGAACCCTGGGGCATATTAACAAGGGCCTTATCTCCGCTTTTTGCCTTTGATATTTTTATCACCCTATCTAGCATGCATTAGCGCATGTTAGCACCCGTTTTCCCGACGCCTCGCTTTGCATCCGTAATGAGATGCAAAGTGGCCATCACTGGGCAGTACTCCTTGTAAAGTATTGCTGATGTGCACATCGCAATATTTACAAAGAGGCCCACGCATTTTAAAAGATGTTAGGGGCATAATACCAAGGCGGGCGATATGAGATTATCACCGCTTTAGTGTCCGTTTTTGGCCGATAAGCAGCGATAATTTTATTAGCAAGCTGTCGCTAACAGCAGTTAGCGACAGCTTGTAGGCGATAGCGAGCGGTTTAGGGCCCGCTTTGCATGTCAGCGATATCTATCGCTAATGACATGCAAAGCGAGAGTACCCAAACTGTTAGCGACTGAAAGCAGTCGCTAACATCGCTATCGCCTATTATCAACGCAGGCGTAGCGATGGAAATATTCGCGCTAAGCGCGAATATCTCCAAAACCTAACGCCTGCTCAGACCAGCTCTTAGCCTGTATATCCAATGGGAGGTGGATATTCAGGCTAAGTCCCTATTAGCGATAATGCTTGAATATCGCTGGATTTCCAGCGATATTCAGCCATTTCGCGGCTATCGCCGGAAATGTTATCGCTTTAGAGATAAACTTTGCTAATAGCACGTTATCTCTGCGATAAAATCCGGCGATGCGCAGCAATAAAAAAAATGTCGCTAAGCTTATTTAGCGATAAATATCGCTAGTTGTTGATAATATGCCCCTTAGTTTTTGGCGAAAACGGCGGTTTTCGCCAAAAACTAACGTCTGCTAAAATGCTGACTTAGGTATACTTACCATTGGGGGTGGATTATGCTGATACGACCACAGGGTCGTATCAGCAAGGTTATCGACGTTTTCCATGGAACATCGCTGAAAAACCAGCGATGTTCCATGGAAAACATCGCTATCACTGGAATAAGTATTGCCATTGCGCTATGTATTGTTAATACAGCGCTAGCATGGCGATAGTTATCAGCTATAGCCGGCGATAAAAAGGTTCACGTTGAGGGCGGCCAGTGATAATTATCGCTGCCGCTTGATGATATGCCCCCGTGATAGTTCTCTTTGTATACGTCGCTTCTTTGACCTCTGCCCACAGTTCATCCTGTGCTGTCTATACTCCCTCCTATAGGCTCCAACAGCCATTCACTGCCACTTCCTGGTGGCGCTGGGTATAAGCCTGTCAAACTTTGTGACTTGTGTTATAACATTCCTTATTGTACCAGCGGGGGCAACGTGCGTTCTTGCCCCCCCCTCTTCACTGTTAATACTGGCCGCGACCACAGGAGTTTCAATCCACGACCCGTTAAATCCTACATAATCAATACATTCAGGGCAGCATCCCCAGGGGCATTAAGGGTGCAGGGTCCATATATTGTCATGACTGCATTTAACAGAGGGATTTCATTCAGATATGTCTCTAAATCCATCCAGCACTTCTTCTGTTATGTAAGGGTCTCCCACTGCCCCCCACAGTGACACTACATCACAAATGTGCTGATCAGTACCCCCCCCCCATGGCCCCCCCGGATCATGCCCCCCTGTTGGCCTCTGTAGCAGGTCACCTACTGCGGCTGGAACTGGCGCTTTCCAAGATGGCCACCATGATGCCAAGGGTGAGCAGTAGAGCCCTGAACCCCATGGTGCTCTGGGGGTGCTCTGCTATCGCGTCTTCTTCCTGTGGGGAAAAGGGCAGAGAAATGTCTGTCACTCACTGACGTCAACACACAGGAGTCCAATGATGGGGTCCTGTGAGGAGGTGTCACTGGGGCACCCCCCGTGGAGAGTACTGATGGCCGCGCGTGATATGGCTTCAGTCATGTGTGTTCCCTTACGTGACGTGTGTCACTTTCATCAAATGACATCATAGTATCTCGTTTTGGGGAAACAATATGCAGATTTTGGTGTTTAATGCATAAAATCCTCACAGTCTGGCACGAGGAGCTACACTGCTGACAGAAACAGGAGCAGACATAGCCACGAGGAGCTAAACTGCTGAGAGAAATAGAAGCAGACACAGCCACGAGGAGCTATACTACAGCAGAATTACTGAAACAGTACTAGACATAGCCACAAGGAGCTACACTGCCGCAGAATGACAGAAACAGGAGCAGACACAGCCATGAGAAACTACCCTGCAGCAGAAAAGCAGAAGCAGACATAGCCACGAGGAGCTAGAAACAGAAGAAGACATAGCCAGGAGGAGCTATACTGCAGCAGAATGACGGAAACAGAAGCAGACATAGCCATGAGGAGCTATAATGCTGAGAGAAACAGGAGCAGACACAGCCACGAGGAGCTAAACTGCTGATAGAAACATGAGCAGACACAGCCACGAGGAGCTATACTACAGCAGACTTACTGACACAGTACTAGACATAGCCACAATGAGCTACACTGCCGCAGAATGACAGATACCAGAGCAGATATAGCCACGAGAAGCTACACTGCAGTAGAATAGCAGAAGCAGACATAGCAATGAGGAGCTATACTGCAGCATAATAGCAGAAGCAGATATAGCCATGAGGAGCTAGAAACAGAAGACATAGCCAGGAGGAGCTATACTGCCTCAGAATGACAGAAGCAGACATAGCCATGAGGAGCTAGAAACAGAAGAAGACATAGCCAGTAGGAGCTATACTGCACCAGAATGACAGAAAAAGTAGCAGAAATAGCCACAAGGAGCTACACTGCAGCAGAATGACAGATACCAGAGCAGATATAGCCACGAGGAGCTAAACTGCTGAGAGAAACAGGAGCAGACACAGCCACGAGGAGCTATACTACAGCAGAATTACTGAAACATAGCCACAAGGAGATACATTGCCGCAGAATGACAGATACCAGAGCAGATATAGCTACGAGGAGCTACACTGCAGTAGAATGACAGAAACAGGAGCAGACATGGCCACGAGAAACTACTATGCAGCAGAATAGCAGAAGCAGACATAGCAATGAGGAGCTATACTGCAGCATAATAGCAGAAGCAGATATAGCCATGAGGAGCTAGAAACAGAAGAAGACATAGCCAGTAGGAGCTATACTGCACCAGAATGACAGAAAAAGTAGCAGAAATAGCCACAAGGAGCTACACTGCAGCAGAATGACAGATACCAGAGCAGATATAGCCACGAGGAGCTAAACTGCTGAGAGAAACAGGAGCAGACACAGCCACGAGGAGCTATACTACAGCAGAATTACTGAAACATAGCCACAAGGAGATACATTGCCGCAGAATGACAGATACCAGAGCAGATATAGCTACGAGGAGCTACACTGCAGTAGAATGACAGAAACAGGAGCAGACATGGCCACGAGAAACTACTATGCAGCAGAATAGCAGAAGCAGACATAGCCACGAGGAGCTAGAAACAGAGAAAGACATAGCCACGAGGAGCTATACTGCAGCAGAATGACAGAAACAGAAGCAGACATAGCCATAAGGAGCTAGAAACAGAGGAAGACATAGCCAGTAGGAGCTATACTGCAGCAGAATGACAGAAACGGGAGCACAGTACGAGGATCTAGACAGCAGCAGAATGCCAGAAACAGGTGCAAATACAGCCAGGGGGAGCTACATTATAGTAGCATCTCCAACACATATGCAGCCATAGTCACTGGGAGCTACACTGCTGACAGAACCAGGAGCAGCCATAGCCAGGAGGAGCTACACTGCTGACAGAACCAGGAGCAGCCATAGCCAGGCGGAGCTACACTGCTGACAGAACCAGGAGCAGCCATAGCCAGGAGGAGCTACACTGCTGACAGAACCAGGAGCAGCCATAGCCAGGAGGAGCTACACTGCTGAAAAAACCAGGAGCAGACATAGCCAGGAGGAGCTACACTGCTGACAGAACCAGGAGCAGCCATAGCCAGGAGGAGCTACACTGCTGACAGAACCAGGAGCAGCCATAGCCAGGAGGAGCTACACTGCTGACAGAACCAGGAGCAGCCATAGCCAGGAGGAGCTACACTGCTGACAGAACCAGGAGCAGCCATAGCCAGGAGGAGCTACACTGCTGAAAGAACCAGGAGCAGCCATAGCCAGGTGGAGCTACACTGCTGACAGAACCAGGAGCAGCCATAGCCAGGAGGAGCTACACTGCTGAAAGAACCAGGAGCAGCCATAGCCAGGAGGAGCTACACTGCTGAAAGAACCAGGAGCAGCCATAGCCAGGAGGAGCTACACTGCTGAAAGAACCAGGAGCAGCCATAGCCAGGAGGAGCTACACTGCTTACAGAACCAGGAGCAGCCATATCCACAAGGAGCTACACTGCTGAAAGAACCAGGAGCAGCCATAGCCAGGAGGAGCTACACTGCTGAAAGAACCAGGAGCAACCATAGCCAGGAGGAGCTACACTGCTGACAGAACCAGGAGCAGCCATAGCCAGGAGGAGCTACACTGCTGACAGAACCAGGAGCAGCCATAGCCAGGAGGAGCTACACTGCTGAAAGAACCAGGAGCAGCCATAGCCAGGAGGAGCTACACTGCTGACAGAACCAGGAGCAGCCATAGCCAGGAGGAGCTACACTGCTGACAGAACCAGGAGCAGCCATAGCCAGGAGGAGCTACACTGCTGACAGAACCAGGAGCAGCCATAGCCAGGAGGAGCTACACTGCTGAAAGAACCAGGAGCAGCCATAGCCAGGAGGAGCTACACTGCTGAAAGAACCAGGAGCAGCCATAGCCAGGAGGAGCTACACTGCTGACAGAACCAGGAGCTGCCATAGCCAGGAGGAGCTACACTGCTGAAAGAACCAGGAGCAGCCATAGCCAGGAGGAGCTACACTGCTGAAAGAACCAGGAGCAGCCATAGCCAGGAGGAGCTACACTGCTGAAAGAACCAGGAGCAGCCATAGCCAGGAGGAGCTACACTGCTGAAAGAACCAGGAGCAGCCATAGCCAGGAGGAGCTACACTGCTGACAGAACCAGGAGCAGCCATAGCCAGGAGGAGCTACACTGTGACAGAACCAGGAGCAGCCATAGCCAGGAGGAGCTACACTGCTGACAGAACCAGGAGCAGCCATAGCCAGGAGGAGCTACACTGCAATCCCAAAGATGCAACCAGAAGACTATAGCATAAAAAGGAACAATATCGATGGGAGACTCTGTGAGCTCCTCTGTAGGTGCAACGTGCAGAGAAACCGGGTCGGCATTAATATCACGATAGGAGATGCTTGGAGCGGAAACAGCGGCACCTGTCACTCAAGGATGCAAGCATCCTCTGTGCGTCTCTACATGAAGGCAGTCACAAGATCCTTCCCAGACTATTAATAGCTGTTAATTCCCAGCACTGCAATTATGGACTCGGGCGTATAAGGGAATGGTGTATTAACAACAGTTATTGCCTGACAGCCAATGGTTAATAAGTAGCCTTACTTATTTAAATCCTGAAACTTGGAATTATTGATGACCAAGGACATCAACCACTGGAAAAGAGTTGCCTCAAGCAGAGTTCTAATTGTGGGAAAATTAACCAAACACAGGCTGCAGCTGAGGTCAGAGAAAAAACTCTGGTGTGGTGGAATGCTTACAATTCGCCTGCAAACCTGAACCTCCTAACAGGAAACATGATGTCCTGAGGGGCTTGAAGACAGCAGAGAGCCTTATCAAATGTGGAAAGTTTACCACCTGGCACACACTTTAATTACACACTTCGCGGAGTATCCTTCTACTCCTGGACATGGTCGCTGCTTCTGTGCCTGCCGCATTAGCCTGGTGGTGCTGTCCTGGCCCTCCATCTACTTGGCCCCAGTTTGAGCCCCCGCAACTGACCTAGCAATTGTCGGTGCCCCTTAAATTAGCTGTTGTTCACCATTTTCTTTTGTTGCCCGTAATATAGTTGTGCGTCCCCATTTGTTTCTGTTCTCCTTAAAGTTTTGTTGGGTGTGCCTGACTCGTGTGCTCGCCCGTCCTTTGCCACAGAACCCCCCACAGCTCCTCCCAGGGCACTCTAATGGAGGCCGCAGCGTGGCTGCGCAGCGGGCATGCTGCTGGCGCACCAAAGGCATGCCATAGGAGAAACTGTCTGCGCCCATCCGTACTTGGACCGCGCCCAGAGCCACAAACTCTGGTCCTCCAATATTGTACAGGTACTCAACCACAGAGCTCTGGAACCTGGACTCTTCACACAACAACAACAGCTGCATCGTCTCACCATGCATCACAGCAGGATCTTTCATCTGTATCCACCGCCGCTTCTGCACAATCATCACCTTACTGAACTACACCATGCCCACCACCGACGACGACTGTCCCCAGTTCAACTCAACTGTCTCCTGATCAACGCTAGATCACTCTGCAAAGACGGTCTGGGACACCATCTCCACCCTCAGCCCAGATGTCACATTCATCACCGAGACATGGCTCTCCCCCACATCAGCCCCCAACATCGCCTTTGCAACCTTCTTCAGCTAAAAAAAGAAACACCGAGACTGTACCAACAAACACAGCGTAGGCATCACCATCATACAGAAAGAATTCATCACTGGCTCCATCACCAATGATGACCACACGCCCATCATGGAACACATGAATTTCCAGCTCCACTCAGACCCCAGAACCACTATCAGAGGAACCATGACCCACAGACCACCAGGACCACGTACTAGCATGAGCCATATCATTGCAGAACTCATCACCCCCTTCCCTTCTAATACCAACACTACACCTCAACTTTCACCTAGACGACCCCCCTGACAACAACACCACTGACCTGCTGGAAAGACTAGACAACATCAGCCTCAAGCAGATCATCAGAGACCCCATGCACAGAGGTGGACACACGTTGTACACCATCTTCAGGTCTAGCCACAGAAACAAATACACCCACACTTCAGAACTCACCTGGACGGACTATATCATCATACACTTCACCCTCGTCTGCCCTCTGCACACCACCCTCATCTGAGACAGCGCTTCCCACCCCAGCTGGACCACAGGAACCCAGCAACAATAGACAGACGCCCTCAGCACCACCCAGCCCAACATCATGGCAAACCCTGGACCAATCAGTAAAGAATTGTAACGCCTCGATCACCAGCACTGCCAACCAAATCACCCCGTCCAACCCCCCAACATCTTCCAGTTCATGTGAATAGCACCGGGTTTAGGACTTCTTTTACCACAGGGAGTGGTACTAACACACCTTCACAAAGACTTCTTCCACTACAGAGAGCGGTACTCACCCACATATTTGCAATGCAATAGGTCTCGCATTAGGAAAGTTTGAGCTACTGGTATTGTAAATGACACATTTTTTATTTATGTGTTGGTTTTGAAAATAGCGAAATTAATAGCTTTGTCATTTACAATGCTAATAGTTTTAACTTTCACAAATGTGACATCTATAGCATTTGTAATGTAATAGGTGTTATATTTTCGTGACTTAGATGTATTGATATTGCAAATAACAATGGCTTTTATTTTTTTAAAAATAATAAATACTTAAATGAAAGCTATTGTAATTTATAATGTCAATAGCTTAAACTTTTGTAAATACCTTTTGTGAAGATTATGTTCAGTGTATTTTATTGTGACAAAAATCCAAGAACAGAAGTGAAATATTAACATATTTTTGTGTCATTTGTAATAACGCTTGAAACATTGAGAGAATATATTTGAACCAGTTGTTGTTGAATGGTTGCACAGATTGATGCTGTGGTGGTGCTGAGTGATGTTGTGGTGGCGATAAGTGATGCTGTGGCATTCAGTGATGCTGTGGTAGTGCATAGTGATGTTGTGGTGCCCCTGAGTGATGCTGTGGTGGTGCTGAGTGATGCTGCGGTGATGCGATAGATAGATAGATAGAGTGAGTGCGATAGATAGAAAGAGTGAGTGCGATAGATAGATAGAGTGAGGGTGATAAGATAGAGGGAGGGCAATAGATAGATAGAGGGAGGGCGATAGATAGATAGATAGAGTGAGGGCGATAAATAGATAGAGTGAGGGCCATATATAGATAGACAGATAGAGTGAGGGCGATCGATAGAGAGAGTAATAGCGATAGAGAGTGTGATAGATAGACAGATAGAGAGGGCGATAGATAGACAGACAGATAGAGTGAGGGCGATAGATAGATAGAAGGTGATAGATAGATAGATAGATAGATAGATAGATAGATAGATAGATAGATAGATAGATAGATAGATAGATAGATAGAGTAAGCGGCGATAGATAGAGTGAGGGCGATAGATAGATAGAGTGAGGGCAATAGATAAATAGAGTGAGGGCAATAGATAGAGTGAGGGCGATAGATAGAGTGAAGGCGATAGATAGATAGAGTGAGAGCGATAGATAGAGTGAGGGTGATAGATAAAGTGGGGGCAGTAGATCGATAGAGTGAGGGAAATAGATAGATAGATAGAGTGAGGGTGATAGATAGAGTGAGGGTGATAGATAGATAGAGTGAGGGCAATAGATAGTTAGAGTGAGGGCGATAGATAGATAGAGTGAGGACGAGAGATAGATAGAGTGAGGGCGATAGATAGATAGAATGAGTGCGATAGATAGATAGATAGATAGATAGATAGATAGATAGATAGATAGATAGATAGATAGATAGATAGATAGATAGATAGATAGAGTGAGGGCGATAGATAGAGTGAGGGCGATAGATAGATAGAGTGAGGGCGATAGATAGAGTGAGGGTGATAAATAGAGCGAGGGCGATAGATAGAGTGAGGGCGATAGATAGATAGAATGAGGGCGATAGACAGAGTGAGGGCTATAGATAGATAGAGTAAGGGTGATAGATAGATAGATAGATATATAGATAGACAGACAGATAGAGTGAGGGCGATAGATAGATAGAGGGTGATAGATAGATAGATAGATAGATAGACAGATAGATAGATAGATAGATAGATAGATAGATAGATAGATAGATAGATAGATAGATAGATAGATAGATAGATAGATAGATAGATAGATAGATAGATAGATAGAGTAAGCGGCGATAGATAGATAGAGTGAGGGCAATAGATAGATAGAGTGAGGGCAATAGATAGAGTGAGGGCGATAGATAGAGTGAGGGCGATAGATAGATAGAGTGAGAGCGATAGATAGATAGAGTGAGGGTGATAGATAGAGTGAGGGCAGTAGATCGATAGAGTGAGGGCAATAGATAGATAGATAGAGTGAGGGTGAAAGATAGAGAGAGGGTGATAGATAGAGTGAGGGCGATAAATAGAGTGAGGGCAATAGATAGTTAGAGTGAGGGCGATAGATAGATAGAGTGAGGACGAGAGATAGATAGAGTGAGGGCGATAGATAGATAGAATGAGTGCGATAGATAGATAGATAGATAGAAAGATAGATAGATAGATAGATAAATAGATAGATAGATAGATAGATAGATAGATAGATAGATAGATAGATAGATAGATAGATAGATAGATAGATAGATAGATAGATAGATAGATAGATAGATAGATAGATAGATAGATAGAGTGAGGGCGATAGATAGAGTGAGGGCGATAGATAGATAGAGTGAGGGCGATAGATAGAGTGAGGGTGATAAATAGAGCGAGGGTGATAAATAGAGCGAGGGCGGTAGATAGAGTGAGGGCGATAGATAGATAGAATGAGGGCGATAGATAGAGTGAGGGCGATAGATAGATAGAGTGAGGGTGATAGATAGATAGATAGATAGATAGATAGATAGAGTGAGGGTGATAGATAGAGTGAGGATGATAGATAGATAGATAGATAGATAGATAGATAGATAGATAGATAGATAGATAGATAGATAGATAGATAGATAGAGTGAGGGCAATAGATAGATAGAGTGAGGGCGATAGATAGATAGAGTGAGGGCAATAGATAGATAGAATGAGGGCAATAGATAGATAGATAGATAGATAGATAGATAGATAGATAGATAGATAGATAGATAGATAGATAGATAGATAGATAGATAGATAGATAGATAGATAGAGTGAGGGCGATAGATAGAGTGGGGGCAATAGATAGATAGAGTGAAGGCGATAGATAGATAGAGTGAGGGTGATAAATAGAGTGAGGGCGATAGATAGATAGAATGAGGGCGATAGATAGAGTGAGGGCTATAGATAGATAGAGTGAGGGTGATGATAGATAGATAGATAGATAGATAGATAGATAGATAAATAGATAAATAGATAGATAGATAGATAGATAGATAGATAGATAGATAGATAGATAGATAGATAGATAGATAGATAGATAGATAGATAGATAGATAGATAGAGTGAGGACAATCAATAGATAGAGTGAGGGCGATAGATAGATAGAGTGAGGGCAATAGATAGATAGAATGAGGGCGATAGATAGATAGGTGGATAGATAGATAGATAGATAGATAGATAGATAGATAGATAGATAGATAGATAGATAGATAGATAGATAGATAGATAGAGTGAGGGCGATAGATAGAGTGAGGGCGATAGATAGACAGATAGATAAATAGAAGGAGGGTGATAGATAGAGTGAGGGAGACAGATAGAGTGAGGGCGATTGATAGCGTGAGGGCGATAGATAGAGTGAGGGCGATAGATAGAGTGAGGTGGCCTCGTGGTGGGCGTGGTGGTGGCCGTGGTGGTGGATGTGGTGGTGGTGGAGGTGGTGGTGGTGGATGTGGTGGTGGTGCATGTGGTGTGGTGGACGTGGTGGTGGTGGAGGTGGGTGTGGTGGTGGTGGACGTGGTGGTGGAGGACATGGTGGTGGTGGACATGGTGGTGGTGGACATGGTGGTGGTGGACGTAGTGGTGGTGGATGCAGTGGTGGTGGACATGGTAGTGGTGGATGTGATAGTGGTGGATGTAGTAGTGGTGGACGTGATAGTAGTGGATGTGGTGGTGTTGGTGGTGGACATGGTGTTGGTGGTCATGGTGGTGGTGGATTCGGTAGTGGTGGACGTGGTGGTGGTGCACATCGTAGTGGTGGTGGACATGATGGTGGTGGATGTGGTAGTGGTGGACATGGTAGTGGTGGACGTGGTAGTGTTGGATGTGGTGGTGGTGGTGGACATGGTGGTGGTGTTGGACGTGGTGGTGGTGTTGGACGAGGTGGTTGACGTGGTGGTGGTGGACGTGGTGGTTGTGGACATGGTGGTGATGGACAAGGTGGTGGTGGACATGGTGGTGGTGAACGTGGTGGTGGTGGTGGTAGTGGTGGTGGATGTGGTGGTGGTGGAGGTTGGTGTGGTGGTGATGGACGTGGTGGTGGTGGACATGATGGTGGTGGACATAGTATGGTGGATGTGGTGGTGGTGGATGTGGTGGTGGTGGTTGTGATGGTGGACGTGGTGGAAGTGGTGGAGGTGGTGGGTGTGGTGGTGGTGGACGTGGTGGTGGATGTGGTGGTTGTGGACATGGTGGTGATGGTGTGCGCTTCCTCACAGTGGTGGACGTGGTGGTAGTGGACATGGTGGTGACGGTGTGCACTTACTCACAGGTTTGATTTCCGTGCAGCGGGCACACAGCCGAGGTGATCTGTGCGCAAGGAAGGAAATGAGTGAACTGGGGCAATAATTAGGGTTCAGTGGGCCCTCGGGTCAAGTCACCAGTGCACTTGCTGAGCCAAATGGAAGCTAGGCCACAACACTGGAAGAAAGCTACAAGGAGCCTGCTTCCGGGCACAAAGGTGTGCACTGTGCACCACAAAGATCACAGGTACAAATTGAGGTGAACTAGACTCTTATGCATAGCTGAGAGGCAGCGACTCGGTTTGCAAATGTTCCCCTACTTTGAGAAGCGAGATGCCCAGAGACCAGCCCTAGGTGTGCCACAGAGCCCGTGCCAGAGTGACTGCGCACACACTGCCTGCTCGTGGGTCACGGGGCACTGTTCTGCCCTTTAAATGGAGTGTATTAGAAGTTAATAGCTCATTACATTTTAAGAGCCTCTTAATGTACCGTTCGGTGACCGGCGCATTCCAGCGCCTTAATGAGTCGAGAGCCTGCCTCAGGGCACACGAGGGCCAGAGACACAGGCAGAAAGGGATAGAGTGGGAAGAAAGAGCGATCAGGGGTGGGCAAAAGAAAGGAAGAAAAGAGAAATAGGGAGGAAAAGTGGTAAGTGACGTGAAAAAAGAAGAAATGGCGCAAAAGAGAAGATAAAAGGGGGATGCGTTAGGGAAGAAGGACAGAAGAGGAAAAACAAACGAGCATGGAAAGATAACAAACAGGGGTGGAATAAAAAAACAGCCCAATAAAGAGCAAGGGCCGGGCGGAGATACAGAAGTTGAGAAAACGGGGATGGACGCACGTAGAAAACAGAAGAAAAGGTGGGGGTAGGGAGAGAAGGGGGTTAGGAGAGGGTCAGAAAGCCAAAGAAGGGAGAGGATGGTAGAGGGGAAGAGAGGGAGATGCTATGGGAAGAAAGTCGGAGGCAGAGATACAGAGGGAAGAGAACTGGGGAAAGCAGGGTAGTACGAGTAGCAGAGAGGTAGTAAAACGGAACAAGCTCTCGGCATTGTGTGGCGTGGGCGGGGGAGCGGATTCCTTGTGTTTAAGAGCTTGCAGGAGAAGTGGCTCCTTTAACAAGCTCTCAGCATTGCATGGCGGGGCGGGGAGTGGATTCCTTTGAGGTCTGATGCCGAGGCTGCTAAATGGTGTGCGATGTACACGCGCCCGGCTCACATGCACTGTAGGCAATCCGCCTTTGGGTGCATTTTTCAGAGCCCTTACTTTAATCCCGCCAAGCATCCCTAAAGGGATGGCTTAGGCGAGACCTAAAAAGACTTCTTGTACCACAGAGAGCGGTCCTCACCCGCACCTTCACAAAGACTTCTTTCACCACAGGGAGGGGTGCTCACCCACACCTTCACAAAGACTACTTTTACCACAGAGAGCGGTACTCACTGACACCTTAACAAAGAATTATTTTACTAAGAGAGCGGTACTCACCCACTCCTACTGTGTCTCCAAGTAAAGCTGATGCCAGAATGTCTGAAATTACTGTATTTATACGCTGCCATATCTGAGCCCATCCTTACACAAACACGCCCGGGCTGTCTGGGTGATGAAAGAGTCTTGCTTATCACCAGATAAACCTTCCTAACACATCTGTTCTTTCTTTCATCTTGATACATTTATCTACTGCCTCCATCAAGTGTGCTTTGTTTCCTAGCAATGAGCAGTGCACTGCTTCCTACCTAAGCAATATGTTTGCCTTTCATCGATGCCCCTATATGCATCACTATCAGTCCTGGTTGAAGCGTTATGCTTCCTAATTCCACCGGGATAGTCAACAAATGACTTCATCTGATGCCTCTCAACCCTGGCCACTATCTCCACATCTTTATAAGAGAGTCCCCACTACCTCCTGTATTTCATTTTTACTGCACACTTCACAGTATAGCGGCCATAGAATTGTGCTTCCAATTACCTCTGACCTTACTTTACATATTATACCCCTTTTCCATAAAAAAGGACTTATATAACCTAATATCTTTCGCACCACCAGCTTCCCTACAACATTATTTTTTCTCTGTCCCATGCCCACTCTTGGCCTTCTGCTGCACAGCTATTACTAGTGAAGCAGATGCATTGGCACCAGGTCCTAGGTGCCTGAGGGGGCAGTTCTGTTCTATTTAGTGTATTCTTTTTACTATGAAGCCAGGGGATGGGGACCACTTTCCTTGCTTGCTTTAGGGGCTCCTTACTACACCACGGATTCTGCTTTCCCAGCATTATTGCTGAGTGTTCCTTATTTGTTTATGGTCCCTTCTGAATATTCTGTGCCCCCCTAAAATATATTCCCACCAATTACCCTGCATAATAGAAGCTTCTGCAGTGCCACTTTAAAAGGCACAATATATGATACCCTTGGTTGGTTGTCTTGATTCGGGTAAGGTGCCCTTGGGAGTTTCTCATATGGCTTGTTTTACATCCACTTTTTCCTGTTTCCCCAGAGCCATGAATGAACTCAGGTGAATTCCAAGTTCAGCCTGCCCTCTGTGTTGTTCCTTGATTGTACAGTATTTTATTTTTGTAATTCTTCATCCTGCTCATTCCTGAGAAAGATTAATTATGGTAAGATAAAGTATAATACATCTGGATTTTAAAATAAAATCAGTACGTTGCATCCCTATCCACCTTAGAAACCCCATATTTTATTAGGAAAGGCTAAAGGATGTTGCTATGGGTAACCACAGACAAGGTCACAGGTACAAGACTCAGCTATTTGCAGATAATACCATTTTTCCTAATAAATCCAACATGCTGATAAACCATGAGGAGCTGGTAGCACCCATTAAATGCTCCACTGCTGTCCCACCTCTCCACAACTCCTCGACTGCGAATGTTACTCGGCAACGGATAAGGCCCTCGTGAGCTGTACATCACTGTACCCTACAGTTGTTGTTTTTTAGATTAAATCCTCCAGGCTCTACGAACTGGTGGATAAAGTTTACAGGAACTCTAGAACTTAGGGGCGGGCGGAACTTGCTGAATTTTACTCAGTGGATTCTTGTGGCGTTATACAAAAACTCTGCAAGATTCCACGGAGTTCCGCCAATGGGCAAAAATGGGCAGGTTGCACTGCTCCCATTGTGATTTAGCGCTGGTAGCACAATTCGCATAAAACATTTTTTAGCGCGAAATGCACCATGTGGTGCCCCAGAGGGCGGAGCAACTATAGTAGATTTTCTACTTGAGCGGCAGCATCCTGGCCGCAAACGCTCGCCTCCATCTGCGACTACCTGCTATAGAAAAATCTCAGCGGATGTTCTCCTAGTGAATGGAAATCGCGCTACCGGATCCCTAATCTCTAATCTCGCTCGCGCTCTCCAACTTATTTTTCTGGAGTCTCAGTCAAGAAAAAATTCAACCATCTGGTAATTGGAGGAATTTGGCCGGAACTCTATGTTACAAGAGTAAGCTGATCTGTCAGTGTCACGGGTGGAATGGAATATTCCACCCATCCCTCGGGACCACAAGCACAGGGTCCTCAACCAAGCATCCACTGTGCTGCATTCCAAATATTCGGCACATTATGAATCCTTTAAAAACAAACAAGAACTGACAAAGCCACTATGAACAGCATCCTCCAGACAATATTGAAAAGCCTGGCACTTAAATAATACAGGCATTGCAAAAGATTTTTCTTTGGGAGAATAGAATGTGGGCTTTTTAGGGTTAGGCTATAGCTGCAAAAAGAAAATACAGATTATACAGAGAATCACTTTGGTTCAATAAATATTAAAAACATCCCTTTGTGTATTCTTTGTTTAATTCTCTGAGAAAAAGAGAGCACGAGTGACTGAGCAAAAAGTTCTAATTCTGTCACCATGATTCCTGAGGGACCCGAGTCGTCATGTTCAGTGTTTGCCAGAACTGTTCTCTCCCTGCCTCAGTTTAGGGGGGCTAATGGTGACACTGTGAGCTAACGGGTCCAAAGGACAACATATCCTGCGGGGATGCACAGGATCAGTCTGGCACCATCCTAAGTTTTATCAGTTCCTACTGATTAGTGGGTAATACACAACAGTACCCAGGGCAAAGACGTGGAGGCTGACCTCTTCTTCAAGCTACTTAATAACAAAAACCTACAAGAAGCCATTCAGTCAACTGCCCAGTTGATTAGTGGCAGCTGGATGTATGACGTTACAATGCATGCTTTTACCACGCATGCTGTTACAGCGCAAGTATTACAACGTAAACCTTTACAACGCATAGCGCTTTGGGGTGCTGGATAGTGAATAGTTTAATTTACTATTCCAACTCCAGTCCCCGTGGACACTAGGGAAGGTGTTGGATAATAAATTAAATCTATTCCCTATCCTAGAGCGCCCCCCAACACAATGCGGTGTAATAGTTTTTGTTGTAAAACCTGCTTTGTAAAAGCACTGCGTTGTAAAAGTGTCGCTGTAAAGGATGTTTCCCATGGCAGCTAGACCCTGCTGTTGGCTTCTGCCGGCCACCTAGTGAGTCTCTAAGAGCCTCCCCTGAGGTTCTAGGGGCCCTTATAATTGTGCTCCTGCAGTGATTGGGACTTAACGAACTACGGGTCCGATATAGAGACTGGTGCCAAACTGAAGGTGTGCCCACTTGATGCAGAGCCGGGTAGACCTTTAGTAGGCTGACAGTGGAGACTACTCCATCTTCCCCCAACATATTGTTATTATTATTATTATTATTGAATTCTCGCATAGCGTGTAACTACCCTCAGGGGTTTCCCAGCGCTTTGAGAGCAGGTAGTGCAGCTATTGAAATGAGAGCTCAAATAGCCAAGATTTCAATTCTGTACGGAAGGTAGTTAGGGAAGCACAGCTTCCCAGGGAGGGTGATCCATACCTTGGTGCCTCCCATACGTCCCCTCAAACCCGCCCTGGGGAGTACCGTTACTACAACGGTCTCTGAGACGCAGCGATCCGACCCCAAGGACCAAAGTCACAATTCCACAAGCGGCGACCTTCATAAGGAAGGGGTGATCATGTCATTCCAAGAAATGGTTGAGCCATACAGGCTGAGTACTGGCCAGTTCTGAACATACGGCACTGTGCAAGAGGTGGCCCATGACCCTTAGGGCACTGGGGAGACCGAGCCCCACATGTCACACGCAGCGAATATACTGTTAACTTCTGACACCACATGCCATGCCATCACATCTCTGTTCCTGGCACTCTCCTCAGCATGTCCCCAGTGCAACCTACCGAGCGCAGACTTTATGCACCTGATATTGGCTTTCACACCATTGCGCAAACATGGCAGGAGGTTACCTCCGTGGTAGTGGAACTATCATCACACCCCCTCTCCCCACCCTCGAATCGTGCTCGTTGGGACCATATTGGATTAAACTCAGATCTGTGACAGGGGGTAAGTGATTGGAAAGTTTCAGCACTCTGTCTATCATCTTGTTGTGTTTGCTATGTTCACCCTTAGTGGCCAAGGGTTTGCCCAGACGTGGGTCCTTTCTCACTGTGCCACTGGATTCAAGCTAGCCCGGCTGATGAGGGGTAATACCCCAAAAACGGTCCCAGGATGCTTGTTTCCATTCCAGGGAGAACCTGGCCTGAAAGTTCAGGCTGGACTGGTCCCATGAGGATTAGGGTCAAGACTGATTTGCATATGGCTGGGTCCAAGCTTCGGTGACAAAGTGAGCAAAAGAACAATGGATTAATCCCAGATCTGTGACTGGGGTAAGTGGTTGGAATGTTTCAGCACTCCATCCATCATCTTGTTGTGTTTGCTATGTTCACCCTAAGTGGCCAAGGGTATGCCCAGATGTGGGTCCTTTGTTCACTGTGCCACTGGATTCAAGCTAGCCCGGCTGATGAGGGGCAATACCCTGAAAACGGTCCCAGGATGCTTGTTTCCATTCCAGGGAGAACCTGGCCTGAAAGTTCAGGCTGGACTGGTCCCATGAGGATTAGGGTCAAGACTGATTTGCATATGGCTGGGTCCAAGCTTCGGTGACAAAGTGAGCAAAAGAACAATGGATTAATCCCAGATCTGTGACTGGGGGTAAGTGGTTGGAATGTTTCAGCACTCCATCCATCATCTTGTTGTGTTTGCTATGTTCACCCTAAGTGGCCAAGGGTATGCCCAGACGTGGGTCCTTTGCTCACTGTGCCACTGGATTCAAGCTAGCCTGGCTGATGAGAGATGATACCCTGAAAACAGTCCAAGGGTGCAGGATGCTTCCATTGTGCTTCTTACCATCATGCAATCTCATCTTTTTTCAAGTCTCAGAAGGGACTTTAGGAGTGATCTCTCCTTCATAGAGAAAGTAAAGGTCTCATGATTTGGAGCCATCATACATCTCCTGCATATTTCTGATGACAATAGGAACTTGCATTAGCAATATGATATCCTAAGTGCCATTTTAAGATGGACAAACGGCTCATACCTTTTTGACAGTAACACTTCACAGTGTATGAACCTCCTGACACATGCAGCAGATGTGCTAGGTAGCAGCACTGACCTGTATCACCACCAACCCAGTTGTATGAGATCAAAAATAGAAACAAGGCTGGGTCTCTGCAGCAAGAACATTTCCATTTACTGTGTCAAAGTAAACAATTAGGGATGAGTGGAGACCATAGAAGGTATATACTTGTTGGCCCGATGCCATGACCTTACTGGAATTTAGCAAACACAAGGAGATGATAGATGGAGCGCAGAAACCTTTCAGACACTCTCCCCCAGTCACAGATCTGGATTGAATCCATCATCGTTGTTTAGCTCACTTCACCACCCTAGTTCAGACCCGGATATGGAAATCATTCTTGACCCTGTGCCTCATGGGAACAATCCAGCCCGAACTGCCAAGCCAGGGATTCCCTTGACCGGAAACAAGCATCCTAGGCCGGTTTCGGGCTAATACCCCTCATCAGCCAGGCTAGCTTGAATTCAGTGGCAAAGTGAGCAAGGGACCCACGTCTGGGCATACCCTGCCAACTTAGGCGAACGAAGCAAACACAAGGAGATGATGGACATAGTGCTGAAACTTTTCAGACACTCACCCCCAGTTACAGATCTGGGTTGATTCCATCATCATTCTTTAGCCCACTTCGCCACCCCAGTTCAGACCCAGCTATATGCAAATCAGTCTTGACCCAGGACTTAGTCCACAGAATCCTATCCTCCCCCTCTCCTCCTTTCTGTCAAAAAAGATCTGTAATGACTTCTGGAATCTGAGGTGACAGCTTAGGGAACTGGAGGCAGAAAGAAAATGAACACTTCATAAACGTCACAAGCCTCTGATGACCTGGAACACGGCTTCTGGAAGGTGTGTAGCAAAGATCTTTGGTCTGCCATTCAGCGACTTTTAATCGCAGTAACCTTATAAAACAAGGTACCATTGATCTAAAAATACTGGTGTACAACGGGATACAATGTCTTGTAACAGTCGAACGGTTTAACAGGGGATGAAAGCAGAGAGGCCATGAATTGCCTGCAGATGACCAGAACAGCCTGGGAACTGCATACAAAAGCCTTCCTCTAACAGTAGAGAATCAGGAGCCAGGATGATTTGGAGTGTTTGAAGTTGTACCAGGAATTTTCTATAATGCTAGCAAGCAAAGCTCAGTGTCTGAAGATTAAAGCGTTTGCCTGCTAACCACCCAAATGAACTGCAGAGGAGCAAAAAAAAGTGCATGGGACAAACAGTGCGAAGTATGTGACTAGAGGAGATAATCCATCAACTTCTGTTGCCAGGCAAAGTGTAGTACTGTAACAAGTACCTAGTCCTCCCAGCTCTAACTGACCCGGAAGTGTTTGGAATCCTCTGGCTCTTTCCAGAATGTTCTGGCTTTTCTGAAATGTTCCAGGTCTTCAGAATGTTCTGGGTATTTCCAGAATGTTCTGGCTTTTCTGAAATGTTCTAGGTCTTCAGAATCCTCTGGCTCTTTCCAGAATGTTCTGGCTTTTCTGAAATGTTCCAGGTCTTCACAATCCTCTGGCTCTTTCCAGAATTTTCTGGCTTTTCTGAAATGTTCTAGGTCTTCAGAATGTTCTGGGTCTTTCCAGAAGGTTCTGGCTTTTCTGAAATGTTCCAGGTCTTCAGAATGTTCTGGGTCTTTCCAGAAGTGCTGATTATGTTACCCTGTGACTTCACCCTCCTTCGCATTGCCCAGTCGCCACTCGCAACAGTCTCCAGGTCCAGCCGATAGCAAGTTTCTATCATGAAGTCCGAGAAATATGACTGTGTCCCTGTGACACTGGACACAATCCCCAGATATCACTGTTAAAATGGATATCGATGCATTTATTGATATAAATGAATTATCGTCCTTATTAATAGAATCACCTGTCCTGAACTCCACATCTACCTCAACACGCAAGTATGTGGTCAGGCAGGCCCTGCAAACTAGGCCCGGGATTACTGATTGATGTGCCACGAGTGGGAGGGTGCGTAGCTAGCAGGCAAACGCTCGGGCAGGAAACTCTTTAATCAATCCGACGGATCGGCGCATCAACACTCCAAGATTGCCCCAATAAAGCACACATGCCGAGAGGGGAACACCTGCTGCTAAAACAACATAAAAGCCAGATGCCACGTGAGTTAGGAACATATAAACAATCAGGACCTGGTACACGTAGTGATCATGCGCTCGCCATCTGGACACATTCACCACTGGTGACACCGTGTCCATGCAAGGTTGAGTCAATTTATGACTCTAAGGCAGCAACAAACATTCCTTGCCATATTTGGTACGCTGGAAACTTTTATTGCTTGTTGTAATTTTTTATTAATTAAGAGAACAAATACCCAATGTAAAATGTGACAGACCTCAGACCTTGTGCCTGTAACTCTTCACCTGGCTGAACTGTTATGTAAACAATCTGTTCCTGTTTTGCCAAACGCCTCTTGTCTTCTGTTTTTATTAAGGAATTTGAACCCTGCAACAGCACAAACCCCAGAATTCCTGAAATCAGAGGGGTTTCACAAGTACACAGGTGAGTACAACCCATCATGTTCCTGACATATCTTCAATTCCGCAGACCAGTGTCTTTCCTGATTTTAAATTTCTTTAATGGCACAAATCATTTCTGGGCAATTTTTGATATCAGGAAACAGTTAAGCATCAGTTGCAATCATACATTCTTTGACTTCTTCGCATCTTAAGACGTTTTCTTCTTCCTTCCAATAATCTGGATTTTTTAAATAATGCTACTGAGGCTTTTTTTTTAAAAGAACATGTTTTCATAAATTGAATTCTGATTACTCAAAGTTATTGTGAAACAAGAGGTGTTCTTTACCTAAAGAGGAAAAGGAGTTGAGGTCCTAACCAGGGGGTGTGCTCCTATAAGGAGCGAGGCCTTCACACTCCCCAAGGGATGTCATGCTTCATCATCAGGCAGCTCCTCGTTGAGCCGGCGCTGCAATGCCCAACGGGCCCTGCAGGGGAACTCTTTGCCGGAGATCTTTTACCTGTGATCTTGGCCGATGATGAAGCGTGTGTGTGTGGTCTGTGAGGTGTATATACAAAGGTAAGTAGAGTGTGGGGAGGATGTGAGTTATAAATAGCTATGAGAACCAGCTGTAACAACACCAACCAAATTTACCTTTTGACTTTATCTCTCACATGGAATTCAGAGTTGTTGGTTTCTCTGGAGCCCCCCAGTAAGTCAGCCATCTGACCCTTGCTGTCCACTTCTTATCCTGGGTACAAGCTGCAAGAGACTTTTTTCCCTACAATTCCCAGCTGTCCGGTGGCTTTGATGGTTGTGTCTGCTTGGCACCAAGAAATGTCTAAAAGCCACCACCCCTGAGGTCCTGGGTGGAAAAGTGTAGTCCTTTGTCTGCTTGGGGACAATGAAAAACTTTTTGAAACTTTTGCTTCAGAGACCAATCCAACTGTAGTATTCGACTAGGGCTCCTTTGTGGTCAGTCTCTAACCACATCTAGGTCCTTTCTGCACATTGGTGATATTTCAACCCAAATCTTTAAAAATTCATATCTCCAGCTTCCCCTTTTGGAATATTGTTGTTTTTCTGGCATTTTGTTCATTAAAATGTTCTCTATATGTGTAATTCAGTTTATGATTTTTGTTGCCTGGTGTTGTAACTTTTTTATTGTTTCGGCATTGCATAAATATTTTACATAAAGCCTGTCTGCTCTGTGCCATGGCCACTCGGGTTTATTGAGTGACGTTGAGGGTTCACCCTGACAAGAGCCGTGATTAACGCAACCCACGTAATTAGCCAGTTTCTTGCAAGCGTCATTGAAGCAGCCTTCCCATGGCATTGTTGGAGCCTGCTAGTATTCAGTGCCTGGATACCCTCTTGAGTCATTAGTGCGCTATACAAATCTACATAACATACCATAACAATTGTCAAGAGTCCCCTAAAAAACATAAACACAAAAAGCACTTAAAGCAATCAATGTCTGACTGCCACATCATGACAGCTTACATGGATGACACCACAAAGCATTCCTCCCATGACCTTTTCTGTGTTTGACTGGTGAAACAGAGGAGTGCAGAGCAAACCACCTCTCTGTTGACAAAGTGGAAGTGCTTTCAAACATGCCAGAGCTGCTCTCAGATATGAGGGGGCCTTGTTTCAGCATGGAAACCATCAGCGGCACATACGACATGTGGTATGCCTCCCAACACATAAAACTCAGCCTTGATGTTGTTCAGAGTTTCCATGTTCATAGAATATTGGATGCAGTCATGTAAACATTGAGCATAACATCTAGGAACTGAGGGAGGGCAGATGAACAAGTCAGCTGAAACATCCCATTTGAGTCCTGAAAGCATTTGAAAAGGAGCTCCTTGCACAGAAATGTAACATTGTCATGGTGTTCACAGTAGATGGGGTGCCAGTTTGGGTTCTGATGCTTGTAAACAGTGCGGAGTTGAACTGCTGATCCAAAGCCCCTGTGGTGGTGTGGTCAAGCCTGTGCTTCCTAATGATATGTCTTTTCTTCATGGTCTGAGGATCTGAACGTGGTCTGTATTTATAGTAAATTTATTGAATTATTTTGATTTATTCATAAATGTGGAATTTATATGTTATAGTGTTAAATGTGTAAATTAATTTATTATGAATTATTCAATAATTATTGGTTAATTATTTTAATTATTAATTGGCAATTCATTATTTTAATTGTGTAATTAATTTTAGGTCTATGTTGTGGTGCTTATAGGCGAAAATGGTGAGAAATGTTGGAAGTAATTTATTTTTAATTAATGAATTAACAATTAGTTGTTAATCAATTTTAATGAACTAATTGGCAAGTCATTATCTTAATTGCGTAATTAATTTTATGTGTATGTTGTGTTTATAGGTGAAAATGGTGAGAAGAGTGGGAAGTAATTTATTTTTAGTTGAATTAATAATTAGTTGTTAATTAATTTTAATTATTTAATTGGCAATTCATTATGTTAATTGCGTAATTAATTTTAGCTGTGTGTTGTGGGGCTGAAAGGTGAAAATGGTGGGAAGGTTGGGAAGGTATTTATTTTTAATTGATGAATTAATAATTAGTTGTTAATTATTTTTTATTCATTTTAGTAATACATTATGGTAGTTGTGTAATTCATTTTAGGTGTGTGTTGTGCATATCATAGGGTTAATGAATGTGTATTTAATGAATGATTATTATTACTTTTTTAATAATATTTTTTCATTCATTATTAAAGATGTTAATTATGGAAGTAAATTTAAATACAAATGTTGAAGATTTTTTATATTGGTGTGGTGTTAAAGGGTAGGAAATAAAATAAATATAGTTATGTTTTAAATATTTTGTTTGTTGATATTTGCTTCTATTAAACAAATATTGTTTAGAAATGTATTTATTAATTTATTTTAGATAATATGTGTACCTTTTTGTTATATGTAATCAATATATATATTGTTAATGTTTAATATATTTAATCAGATATTTTTTTTAATATATGTTTATTTATTTTCAAGATTATTTAAATTTTTTCAACTGTGTAAATGTTTTTAGTAATTTTTGTTTCCCCGCTATCCAACACTTTCCCTACTGTTGCACTCATTGGAGTGGGAATTGTAATTTTTACCGCTCCGCCATCCAGCACCTTCCCTACTGTCACACTCACTGGAGTGGGAATAGTAATTTTGAACCCCTCTGCTAACCAACACTTTCCCTACTGTTGCACTCACTGGAGTGGGAATATACATTTTTTACCCCTCCACCATCCAGCACTTTTCCTACTGTTTCACTCACTAGAGTGGGAATAGTATTTTTCACCCCTCCACTATCCAACACTTTCCCTACTGCTGCACTCACTGGAGTGAGAATAGTAATTTCTACCCCTCCACTATCCAAAGGTTTCCCTACTGTTGCATTCACTGGAGTGGGAATAGGAATCTTTACCCCTCCGCTATCCAGCACTTTCCCTACTGTTGCACTCACAGGAGTGTGAATAGTAATTTTTACTTTTCCGCAATCCAAAAGTTTCCCTACTTTTGCACTCACTGGAGAGGGTATAGTAGTTTTTACCCCTCTGCTTTCCAGCACTTTCCATACTTTTGAACTCACTAGAGTGGGATTAGTAATTTTTACCCCTCCGCTATCCAATACTTTCCCTACTGTTGCACTCATTGGAGTGGGAATAGTCATTCTTACCCCTCTGCTATCCAATACTTTCCCTACTGTTGCACTCACTGGAGAGGGAATAATAATTTGTACCCCTCCGCTATCCAACACTTTCCATAATGTTGCACTTACTGGAGTAGGAATAGTAAATGTAATTATTCCACTATCCAACATTTTCCCTACTGTTGTATTTATTGTATTGTGAAATGTAGTTTGAAATGTTTTTAATAGTTTAATGTTGGGATTAATTAAAGAATGGTTATTTTTTATTTGTTATTATTGATATATGTATATATTTTATTTTTATTTAATTTAAAAATTAAATAAAGATAATAGTTAATCATTTATTTTAAAGTAAATATATATATGTGTATAAATTATTATGTTTGTGTTTATATTTTTGTTAAATACTTTTTAAAAATATTTTGTTAAAATATATATTCAATTTAATTAACGATAATATTAATATTTGATATATTTAACATATAATATTTTCTTTATATTTTTAAATCGATATGTTTTACATCTATATTTTTAACTTCTATATTTTTGATGCAGTATTTTTGTTACTTACCTGTTAAGGTATTGGAGTCAGTATTTTTTTAGTCGATATATTTTTTTCCATATTCAGAACATCGATGTTTTTAGGATTGATGTTCTGTCAGTGATCCCCTGAAACTTATTGTCCTCCTCTAATTCATGCCCTGGAAGCAGAGACACCTATACTTGCATGTCATCCACATATGATAGCCAAATGATCTCATCAACAAGGCCAAGGAGGAAACATACACATTAAAAAGGGTTGGGCTGAGGCTTTGACCCCTCGGGCACCACACAGGGTAAAGAAAAAGGATTAGAGCAGTATTTGTCCAAGGCCACTATTTGAGTCCTATCCGTCAAAAAAGATTTTAATAGCTTCCAGGCCTTACCCTGAATCCCACAGACCGACAAACGGTCCATCAAAAGATCGTGATGGACCGTATCGAAGGCCGCAGAGAGATCCAGCACAATCAGCGCTGCTTTACCTCCTCTATCAAAGGCTTCCTTGATTTCTTCGGTGGATTTATTAAGGGCCGTTTCCGTACTCTGACCTTCCCAAAAGCCATATTGCGTGGGGTCTAGAATGTGATTCCCCTGAAGGAAAGCATTAAGCCGGCTCTTCATAGCTTTCTCCGCCATTTTAGCCGGTAGTTGGAGCTGGGAAATCGGCCGAACATTATTAGGATTCTTAGGGTCTAAGTTATGTATTTTCAGCAACGGCAGAATGGATCCTATCTCCATACTTATGGGAAATGCCCTGTCACAAACATGGCATTAAAAAGAGGGGTGAGTGTACTTACAATAGGTTCAGGAACTAATTTAATCACTGGGACTGGGCCTGGATCATATGGAGAGCCTGATCTAATAGAGGGGAGCAGGTTAAAAGTGTCTCCAATAGACAACGCTGAAAAGGTTTCCAAGGAAGGCATTGAGTCTATAATTGTTTTGGGCCCAAGGACTGAACTTCCGGTGCTCCTATCAAGGGAAGGCTAAAAGGAGTAAAAATGTGTTCTACCTTCTGCAGAAAGAAAGTGGCTATTTCTTCACATAGTACCTGGCTACTGGGAATTTTCGGTGGGCAGGGAGATGTCAATCTAGCCACAGTCCAGAAAACTTCTTCCATAGAATATCTGGCCATCAATATTTGCTTTGCAAAAAACACTCTTTTGGTAGTAAGTAGGAGCCTTCTATAATCAGTAAGACTTTGTTTAGACTGCTCTTTCCCTACTTCATTCTAGCCCCTTCTCCACTTGTGTTCTAGACACTTACATCTGAGTTTTAGTTCCCTTAATTCCTCAGAATAGCAAGGAGCAGTAGACTGAGAGCGTGTAGGACATAGGATGTTGACTGGGGCTAGTTTCGTACATGCTGTCTCCACCCACTTTGTGTAGCCGGTCGTAGCCTCCTCGACCTCCCTAGGCATTGGCCACACCGTTTGAGTGAGTTACTCAACTAGTACTGTTCCCTTGATTCTATTCCAAGCAAAGCCCAGCCTCTAATAAGGTTCTAACCGTGGTTAAGTATATATTCCTGGGTTCTGGTGGTCTACACAGCAGGATACCCTTAAAAGAAAAATTGATGTGAAAGGCAAAAACTAAAAGCAAGTGCTTCGCAGCCCGGTTTTGAGGCTGTCTGAAAGGCCGCTTTAATGAGCCGTGGTAGATCACTGCTAACCCTCCCCCCCCTCTTAACGGGCCTATTCTGTGTATAGCATAGAAACCCCAGCCGGGAGCTTTAATCGGGTCCTGATGCATCATCTGCCCCGGACTCAGTAATGAAGGGCAGTTTTATTGTGTGAGCTTCCATGAGTAACGCACTTTCCATCCTATGTTTTACTAGCGCCTAGCATTTAGCAATACACAACGTATCGGCTCAGCTTCGACCTTCTCAATATTTGCCAATTTCTGGGGTCCATGGGGCCTTATTGCCCGATTTACATCGCTGGGATGCCTAAGGGTAGCCATGCGCTATACCAAGAATCGATTAATAATAATATCCAATTGTGGGGAGATTATCCTTGCACTTGTGACAAGTAACCAAAGTTATTTTACGAATATCATAAAACGTTAGACACAGACAAGCACTGCCCTTACCTCTGGTTTTTAAGGCAAATAGATCAGCCCTGCAGTACCTTAGGATGTACAGAGTGTCTGCCTTGGAAGATACAGCGGGTCAGGCGCTGAGCGCGGTCCGAGCGCGGACGGGCACAGACGGGCTTGCCTTTGACGCGCCAGCGGCGTGTCTGCTGTGCGTGGACGGGCACAGACGGGCTTGCCTTTGGTGCGCCAGCGGCGTGTCTGCTGTGCGTGGACGGGCGCAGACGGGCTTGCCTTTGGCGCGCCAGCGGCGTGTCTGCTGTGCGTGGACGCTCTTCCGCCGTGTTTTAAAACTCCCTCATTAAAGCCCACTCAGTCAGGTGGGCGTGAGGTATACATGCTCATCGTGTTAACATATCCTTCTTGACTGGGGAGATTGTTGGGCGTTTCTGTAAACAATGCGGAATGCAATGTTTGGGTGATATTGCTACACATTGCTGTAACATTTAACTCATTACTACACTGGAATTAATACACTAGTGAAATCCCTACAGTCTGTGTCCTGCTTTTGATGGGTTCCACATGCACAATTATTTCATTTCATTTACTGCATGCTGCGAGTATTTATGTTTCGGTTTATACTCCCTTTAATACCCTTTATCGTTATGCGCACTTAACAGTTGTAATTCAGCTATTATAAAAACACATACATGTTATTTAATAACTATTAAAACATCAAAAGGATGCATTTTAATAAAAAAGAAATAAGTATTTGTTCACATTTTCCACCTTTATAATACATTTTAAAATCATTTTTAAACAATTTGTTAAAATATTTTCATCAAACGTGACAAAAATGTCACAGCGGACGGTGTCTCTCCATTCAATCTTACTGTTATTCTTATTAATAGGAGCAAGGTAACAGATAAAGGGTTCTTCATTCCATGAAGTACTTTCTGTCTACAATAGCGTCAGGTATCCCCTCTGCTGACATTGTTGTTAATTTAATACTGACCAACCATGGCGGACGACTGCCTTTTCTGTCCTGGACGATAAGTTAGTAGCCAGTGTTGTACCTGCCTTTTCCGGTGAGTTATGTCTTCCTTGGGTTAAACTTGTACCTGCCTCTGTCACTCACATTGACGCAAATGTTATCACATTCTCATACATGAGTTTGAAGCCTATAGAGTAACTTGCCTCCCAACCACCATCTTCGCTGTAAAAAAAAAGATATTTTTATTGAAATTTTGGTCTTTATGAAAAACCATGTACAACAGAGCAATGCACCATTGAAGGGAGCAGGGCCGGCTTTAGCACTGGTGGCGCATGGTGCAATAATTACTTTGGGCGCCCCCCGCATCCCATGACCCCTTCATCGGATTCACTCACTACCACCTGCAAAAGTTCCCCTCATCTCTCCTATCATAAGATATTGCTAAATACAGCGCCCCCTGAGGTCACAGCGCCCTCTCCACAGGTCAGCGCCCAATGCTGCTGCACCAGTTGCACTGCCCTTAAGCCAGCCCTGGAAGTGGGTTCCACATGCACAGAAATATTCATTCAAAATCCGATTCATATTGCAATAGACTTAATGTGCATAGATCGTTTGCTCCAGAGACACATCCCTTCCTGACCTCTGCTCTTCCCTCTCCCTTCCCCCATTTTTCCCCCCACCCAGGATTCACACACGCCTGCCGTGAGGGACCGTTTTCATCTTATTGAGCATTTTTCCCCAAGTTGCTAAGTATCTTCCACTGCCTCATCCCACCCCGTACGCCTGATGTGTATTCATCAACTATTGCCCACTCCATCACCGCCGTGGTTGTGTTGCCACCCAGTGTGTAGCTTTCCGGCACCTTTCCAGCACCACTCCCAGTGCAAACATCCTGGCCTTCATCTTTGTCTGCTGCCAGCTCGGGACAATGCCCAAGTGGCATAGTTGAACCGAGCTCTCCAGTGCCAGTCCCGTAACCCTTAACCCATGGTACGTGCAGCACTACATCTCTCCAGAATTTCACTATATAGGAGCATCCCCAAGTCATGTGGAAGACGGCCGCTGCAACTTGGCAGCATTAGCGACAGGCAACTCTGGATATATTTTGGTAAGCTTCTGTCTGGTCATGTTGGTCCTCTGTGAAAAATGGAAGTGTATAAGCTTCAATTGTGCATTGAGAGACACTTGTTTCACTTGTGCACAAGCAGTTCTTAAGTTTCGCCTGCACAGCACTTGCGCTGTGCTCCTGAAATCTATTGTACACAATATAATCTTAAAAGGGGCTCATATCCCGCCCCTTGCTTTTCATTGGTTCCTGTGCTTGTCACTTACTTTTCCTTCATTTCTATTGGCTGCAGCATAGTTTCCTGCATTTACCAATGCTTGTTCCTCATGTGCTTCTCTTATCAGTTTCCCGAAACTAAAATACTGTTTCCTTCCACTGTCTGGGCACTTTTTTAAATGTACAGTACATTATAACACAATTTCCAGAAAGGGGAGTTAGATAAAGGGTATTATTAACTGTGTTTTTTTTAATATATATAACGCTACATTACACCCTCCTGCAGGTTCTAAATATAGTAAGTTATATATTACTATTACCCAATTGATGGTGCTCAGTTTATCAACCTCGGAATGATGGAATGTTGACCCTGAATTGCAGGATTCAAATTCAAACTCCAGAACTCCACATTTTGAAAGCAGGAACCCTTCAGCTCACTGAGCCATCCTGCAGGCATTAGATATGTTCCAGGTACACCCTGGCATTTGATTGACTCTTCCTCAGGCCCACTGGAGATTTGTAGGGACGTGTATATAGAAAGAAATCACTGGAGCAGTTGCCTTTCCTTTTCTTCTCATCCTCTTATAAAACAAAATCTCTTTTTTCTCCTTCCTCTCCTTATGTCTTACCGCTAGACACTCTTTTCTCTCTCAGGTTGTATTTTGATTTCCGTTCATGGTCTTTTGCTGCTCCTTATTTCTTTCAACTCTTTTTCCCACTGTTTCTTTCTCCCTTTTCTCTCTTCAGAGAACTATTGTTTACCATTTTCCCTGCCTCTGCCCTCTCCTTCACCCTTATCTTGTGGCCATTTCTGTTCTTTACCATTATTCTTTCTAGTTCCTCTATCACTAGTGCCCTTGTTCTCTCATTTTAGCCTCTTTTCTAATATATTTTTCTCACGTCTTCTCCCATCCCTCCCCTCACCGGTCTCCCCATTACATAATCTTTCTCTATTTTGTGTTTATCTTTACCCCTCTTTCTACCCTTGGCTTGCTCCACATCAATCTCTCCCTAGCCTTTACACTTCTTTTTAGAACTGAAAATGCTGCTCACCTGGTGCTCTGTCTAGCTCTCCTTCTTGTCCTTCCTCTTCTCACATCTACTGGTATCCGACCCTCACTTTCCTTCACTGCCAGAGGCTGACTACCAATGCACTCTCACAGGGGCAGGAGCACCAGGCCTGGTAATAAAGTGTCAATGAGGATGGCAGAGGGTCAGTCACATGTTAGCTCGGGCCTTACTCAAGACAACATGTGAATGATTCTATCGCTGCACGACTGAACTTTCAAGGACAGGACGGACAGGGCATGGGGTGGGGGAGGAGGGCAGGGGATGTGTGCCATGTGACCCAGTCTTGGCATAGATCTGCCATCTTGACTGAAGGCCAGGGAGGCTTGTGGCATGATGCATGTAAATAATCTCATTATAGGTGCCCCACAGGCTTTAGGGGTCCCCTGAAGAGCACATTACCTGGCAGAGCCACAAAGATGTGGCGGGCGTCCCTGGCGGTCCACTAATGTGTGCCCACTGTGCACATGGCTGGACCCGGCCCTAGTATGCACATGTATCTAGTAACGCCCTAGAATGTAGACTTTCATACCTAGAGGCTAGGCATTAATAATGCAGCAATATTGTTCCTGGTCAATGAAATACAGATTGTCTTGCAGTACTAGAAACCATTTGATTTAAACTTGTTTCAATGCTTGACAGACCATATCAAGCACGCCAACTGAAAGAACTAATACCAGGAGAGCATCGGTGGCTAAACACCGAAGTAAACTGTCATGAGGATGATTCCTCCTAAAGAAACACTCTGTGCCAATCTTCACCTGAAAAGAGGCAATTCCTTCCAGGGTATTAATGACTGATTATGATCTCAGTGATAGATTTTCAAAGGTACAAAGACTGGATTATAGATGCCAAGTAACATAGAATACAAGAAATTAAAAGGATAAACAATAGAAAGGGTATCATTTTTAGGTTTCGCCTGTACAGCGCTTGCGCTCTGCTTGTGAAATCTATTGTATGCAATATAATCTTAAAAGAGGCTTACATCCTGCCCCCCTTGCTTGTCATTAGTTCCTGTGCTTACCACTTACTTTTCCTCATTGCTATTGGAAGTAGCATAGCCTCCTGCATTTACGAATGCTTACTTCTGTGTTGTTCCTTGTGTGCTTCTTTTATCAGTTTTCGGGTGCCGAAGTACTGGTTCTTTCTGCTGTTGGGGCACTATTTTAAAAACATATACAAAATGATTGTCCTCCTGGCTGCACACATGTCAAGTGTCTCCAGTGTGCACCTCATTCTTTGGTGTCTGTTACTTTCATTTATTCCACGAGACGTGGAACGCATGGGTCTCCAAGCCTCGCTTCCAGCCCTGAACTGCGCCCCACAAAACAGTGGTTAGCCCCCCTATTTGTGACTTTACTTCAGCAAATCATGTTAATATGAGGTTCAAATGCTTCAGCATCCATAGCTGTTGCAGCCTGATATATGGGACAGCTCCTGACAGATGACTTCATAAAGAATGTGTCACCTAAACATTTCAAAGATGAGCAAGGTAAAGGGGAAAGGTGAGAGCACAAGCACGTCCCCTCTTCCGCATTCTCATGGAAGATTGTTCCCCAGTTCATCATATGAAGAGTCTCTTTTGTGCATAATGAGAAACAACAAAATGCATGTTGATCAGCATGAGGCCTGGGAAGCTGGATCCGATGGAGTGACCAGATGCCCCATTAGTGTGAATTACTAAGGAACCCCGAGGCGTGGGAGGGCTTTCTTGTAATTGCACCCTCTGCTTAAAGTTCATGAAGGTTTTCTATACTGCATCTTTGCCTAATATATAGCTGGATCTGGGTGACAAAACCGTCTTCCTGTAGCGGCACTGTGCACGTGAGCAATAAATATCATCTTTATTGAGAAAGGCTTACAGTGTCTGTGTGCTCAAGAGTGAGCAGTTCATTCATGCCACTGGTGTGTGCGGAAATGCCTCATCACAGGTGTGCGGAAATGCCTCATCACAGGTGTGCGGAAATGCCTCATCACAGGTGTGCGGAAATGCCTCATCACAGGTGTGTGCGGAAATGCCTCATCACAGGTGTGTGCGGAAATGCCTCATCACTGGTGTGTGCGGAAATGCCTCATCACAGGTGTGTGCGGAAATGCCTCATCACAGGTGTGTGCGGAAATGCCTCATCACTGGTGTGTGCGGAAATGCCTCATCACAGGTGTGTGCGGAAATGCCTCATCACAGGTGTGTGCGGAAATGCCTCAACACAGGTGTGTGCGGAAATGCCTCATCACTGGTGTGTGCAGTTTGCCTCATCACAGGTGTGTGCGGAAATGCCTCACCACAGGTGTGTGCGGTAAAGCCTCATCACAGGTGTGTGCGGAAATGCCTCATCACTGGTGTGTGTGGAAATGCCTCATCACTGGTGTGTGCGGAAATGCCTCATCACTGGTGTGTGTGGAAATGCCTCATCACTGGTGGATGCGGAAATGCCTCATCACAGGTGTGCGGAAATGCCTCATCACTGGTGTGTGCGGAAATGCCTCATCACAGGTGTGTGCGGAAATGCCTCACCACAGGTGTGTGTGGAAATGCCTCATCACTGGTGGATGCGGAAATGCCTCATCACAGGTGTGCGGAAATGCCTCATCACTGGTGTGTGCGGAAATGCCTCATCACAGGTGTGTGCGGAAATGCCTCACCACAGGTGTGTGCGGTAAAGCCTCATCACAGGTGTGTGCGGAAATGCCTCATCACTGGTGTGTGTGGAAATGCCTCATCACTGGTGTGTGCGGAAATGCCTCATCACAGGTGTGTGCGGAAACGCCTCATCACTGGTGTGTGCGGAAATGCCTCATCACTGGTGTGTGCGGAAATGCCTCATCACAGGTGTGTGCGGAAATGCCTCATCACAGGTGTGTGCGGAAATGCCTCATCACAGGTGTGTGCAGAAATGCCTTATCACTGGTGTGTGTGGAAATGCCTCATCACTGGTGTGTGCGGAAATGCCTCATCACAGGTGTGTGCGGAAATGCCTCATCACAGGTGTGTGCGGAAATGCCTCATCACAGGTGTGTGCAGAAATGCCTCATCACAGGTGTGTGCGGAAATGCCTCATCACTGGTTGTGTGGAAATGCCTCATCACAGGTGTGTGCGGAAATGCCTCATCACAGGTGTGTGCAGAAATGCCTCATCACTGGTGGGTGCGGAAATGCCTCATCACAGGTGGGTGCGGAAATGCCTCATCACTGGTGTGTGCGGAAATGCCTCATCAGAGGTGTGTGCTTAAATTCCTCATCACAGGTGTGTGCGGAAAGGCCTCATCACAGGTTTGTGTGGAAATGCCTCATCACAGGTGTGTGCGGAAATGCCTCATCACAGGTGTGTGCGGAAATGCCTCATCACTGGTGTGTGCGGAAATGCCTCATCACAGGTGTGTGCGGAAATGCCTCATCACAGGTGTGTGCAGAAATGCCTCACCACAGGTGTGTGCAGAAATGCCTCATCACAGGTGTGTGCGGAAATGCCTCATCACTGGTGTGTGCGGAAATGCCTCATCACTGGTGTGTGCGGAAATGCCTCATCACTAGTGGGTACGGAAATGCCTTATCACAGGTGTGTGCGGAAATGCCTCATCACAGGTGTGTGCGGAAATGCCTCATCACTGGTTGTGTGGAAATGCCTCATCACAGGTGTGTGCGGAAATGCCTCATCACAGGTGTGTGCAGAAATGCCTCATCACTGGTTGGTGCGGAAATGCCTCATCACAGGTGGGTGCGGAAATGCCTCATCACTGGTGTGTGCGGGAATGCCTCATCAGAGGTGTGCGGAAATGCCTCATCACAGGTGTGTGCGGAAATGCCTCATCACAGGTTTGTGTGGAAATGCCTCATCACAGGTGTGTGCGGAAATGCCTCATCACAGGTGTGTGCGGAAATGCCTCATCACTGGTGTGTGCGGAAATGCCTCATCACAGGTGTGTGCGGAAATGCCTCATCACAGGTGTGTGCAGAAATGCCTCATCACTGGTGTGTGCGGAAACCCCTCATCACAGGTGTGTGCAGAAATGCCTCATCACTGGTGGGTGTGGAAATGCCTCATCACAGGTGTGTGCGGAAATGCCTCATCACAGGAGTGTGCGGAAATGCCTCATCACTGGTGTGTGTGGAAATGCCTCATCACAGGTGTGTGCTGAAATGCCTCATCACTGGTGTGTGCGGAAATGCCTCATCACAGGTGTGTGCGGAAATGCCTCATCACAGGTGTGTGCAGAAATGCCTCATCACTGGTTTGTGTGGAAATGCCTCATCACAGGTGTGTGCGGAAATGCCTCATCAGAGGTGTGTGCGGAAATGCCTCATCACAGGTGTGTGCGGAAATGCCTCATCATTGGTGTGTGCGGAAATGCCTCATCACAGGTGTGTGCGGAAATGCCTCATCACTGGTGGGTGCGGAAATGCCTCATCACAGGTGGGTGCGGAAATGCCTCATCACAAATGTGTGCGGAAATGCCTCATCACAGGTGTGTGCGGAAATGCCTCATCACTGGTGTGTGTGGAAATGCCTCATCACTGCTGTGTGCGGAAATGCCTCATCACAGGTGTGTGCGGAAATGCCTCATCACAGGTTTGTGCGGAAATGCCTCATCACAGGTGTGTGCGGAAATGCCTCATCACAGGTGTGTGCAGAAATGCCTCATCACAGGTGTGTGTGGAAATGCCTCATCACCGGTGTGTGCAAAAATGCCTCATCACTGGTGGGTGCGGAAATGCCTCATCACAGGTGGGTGCAGAAATGCCTCATCACAAGTGTGTGCGGAAATACCTCATCACAGGTGTGTGTGGAAATGCCTCATCACAGGTGTGTGCGGAAATGCCTCATCACTGGTGTGTGCAGAAATGCCTCATCACAGGTGTGTGCGGAAATGCCTCATCACAGGTGTGTGCGGAAATGCCTCATCACAGGTGTGTGCAGAAATGCCTCATCACTGGTGTGTGCGGAAATGCCTCATCACAGGTGTGTGCGGAAATGCCTCATCACTGGTGTGTGCGGAAATGCCTCATCACAGTTGTGTGCGGAAATGCCTCATCACAGGAGTGTGTGGAAATGCCTCATCACTGGTGTTTGCGGAAATGCCTCATCACAGGTGTGTGCGAAATGCCTCATCACAGGTGTGTGCGGTAATGCCTCATCACAGGTGTGTGCGGAAATGCCTCATCACAGGTGTGTGCGGAAATGCCTCATCACAGGTTTGTGCGGAAATGCCTCATCACAGGTGTGTGCGGAAATGCCTCATCACAGGAATGTGCGGAAATGCCTCATCACAAGTGTTTGCGGAAATGCCTCATCACAGGTGTGTGCGGAAATGCCTCATCACAGGTGTGTGCGGAAATGCCTCATCACAGGTTTGTTCGGAAATGCCTCATCACAGGTGTGTGTGGAAATGCCTCATCACAGGTGTGTGCGGAAATGCCTCATCACAGGTGTGTGCGGAAATGCCTCATCACTGGTGTGTGCGGAAATGCCTCATCACAGGTGTGTGCGGAAATGCCTCATCACAGGAGTGTGCGGAAATGCCTCATCACTGGTGTGTGTGGAAATGCCTCATCACAGGTGTGTGCTGAAATGCCTCATCACTGGTGTGTGCGGAAATGCCTCATCACAGGTGGGTGCGGAAATGCCCCATCACTGGTGTGTGTGGAAATGCCTCATTACAGTTGTGTGCGGAAATGCCCCATCACTGGTGTGTGCGGAAATGCCTCATCACAGGTGTGTGCGGAAATGCCTCATCACAGGTGTGTGCAGAAATGCCTCATCACAGGTGTGTGCGGAAACCCCTCATCACAGGTGTGTGCAGAAATGCCTCATCACTGGTGGGTGTGGAAATGCCTCATCACAGGTGTGTGCGGAAATGCCTCATTACAGGTTTGTGTGGAAATGCCTCATCACAGGTGTGTGCGGAAATGCCTCATCAGAGGTGTGTGCGGAAATGCCTCATCACAGGTGTGTGCGGAAATGCCTCATCATTGGTGTGTGCGGAAATGCCTCATCACAGGTGTGTGCGGAAATGCCTCATCACTGGTGGGTGCGGAAATGCCTCATCACAGGTGGGTGCGGAAATGCCTCATCACAAATGTGTGCGGAAATGCCTCATCACAGATGTGTGCGGAAATGCCTCATCACTGGTGTGTGTGGAAATTCCTCATCACTGCTGTGTGCGGAAATGCCTCATCACAGGTGTGTGCGGAAATGCCTCATCACAGGTTTGTGCGGAAATGCCTCATCACAGGTGTGTGCGGAAATGCCTCATCACAGGTGTGTGCAGAAATGCCTCATCACAGGTGTGTGTGGAAATGCCTCATCACCGGTGTGTGCAAAAATGCCTCATCACTGGTGGGTGTGGAAATGCCTCATCACAGGTGGGTGCAGAAATGCCTCATCACAAGTGTGTGCGGAAATACCTCATCACAGGTGTGTGTGGAAATGCCTCATCACAGGTGTGTGCGGAAATGCCTCATCACTGGTGTGTGCAGAAATGCCTCATCACAGGTGTGTGCGGAAATGCCTCATCACAGGTGTGTGCGGAAATGCCTCATCACAGGTGTGTGCAGAAATGCCTCATCACTGGTGTGTGCGGAAATGCCTCATCACAGGTGTGTGCGGAAATGCCTCATCACTGGTGTGTGCGGAAATGCCTCATCACAGTTGTGTGCGGAAATGCCTCATCACAGGAGTGTGTGGAAATGCCTCATCACTGGTGTTTGCGGAAATGCCTCATCACAGGTGTGTGCGAAATGCCTCATCGCAGGTGTGTGCGGTAATGCCTCATCACAGGTGTGTGCGGAAATGCCTCATCACAGGTGTGTGCGGAAATGCCTCATCACAGGTTTGTGCGGAAATGCCTCATCACAGGTGTGTGCGGAAATGCCTCATCACAGGAATGTGCGGAAATGCCTCATCACAAGTGTTTGCGGAAATGCCTCATCACAGGTGTGTGCGGAAATGCCTCATCACAGGTGTGTGCGGAAATGCCTCATCACAGGTTTGTTCGGAAATGCCTCATCACAGGTGTGTGTGGAAATGCCTCATCACAGGTGTGTGCGGAAATGCCTCATCACAGGTGTGTGCGGAAATGCCTCATCACTGGTGTGTGTGGAAATGCCTCATCACAGGTGTGTGCGGAAATGCCTCATCACAGGAGTGTGCGGAAATGCCTCATCACTGGTGTGTGTGGAAATGCCTCATCACAGGTGTGTGCTGAAATGCCTCATCACAAGTGTTTGCGGAAATGCCTCATCACAGGTGTGTGCGGAAATGCCTCATCACAGGTGTGTGCGGAAATGCCTCATCACAGGTTTGTTCGGAAATGCCTCATCACAGGTGTGTGTGGAAATGCCTCATCACAGGTGTGTGCGGAAATGCCTCATCACAGTTGTGTGCGGAAATGCCTCATCACTGGTGTGTGCGGAAATGCCCCATCACTGGTGTGTGCGGAAATGCCTCATCACAGTTGTCTGCGGAAATGCCTCATCACAGTTGTGTGCGGAAATGCCTCATCACAGGTGTGTGCAGAAATGCCTCATCACAGGGTGAGGGTGGATTCATGGACTGTCAGTGTTTTCACCCTCCGAGGACATTTTGTATTTCATAAAACGTGGAAACAAAGGGATTATGTAGATCTTTGCTGATTGAAATGATCTGCACTCAATCAGAAGATCAAAATCCAGTTTATTGGAGTATGTTAACAGAATTGGGTACTGAAGACGCTTCGAGCAGCAGTGGGGCGATTTGGTTTGGACTGCACGCCCCAGGAGACAGCGGGGCAGATAGCCGTAACGCAGCCCCTCGCTCACCACCACTGGGAGGATTTAAGCACCTCGTTACTCCTGCCCCGCGGGACGCGTGTGGGCGCGCGCCTGGCCAAGGGCGGCCCCGTCTGAGCCCGTCCGAGACTGTCAGAGACTGGGCTGGGCCATTACCATTGGTCCCTGCTTCTGGAGTGCTCCCATGGACAATGTTGCAGAGACTGTGAGTAGCTGGCTTGATTAGTACTAACCAGCATACCCTTTTGGCAAAGGACCTCTTACAGGCCATTATAGAGTTTGGCCGACTGTGTTTCCTTTTTTAATCTTTGTCATTTATTTGGTTTAAATCTTACAATAAGCTTTAGATTTGTGGTTCGTGAACTTTTTATGTATTGGAGGGTATTTGAGTTTATGCCGGTATAAGCAGTATTTTGTTAAACACGTTACTTTAGACATGTCGAAGCGCAAAGGAAACAAAAACACTGTTGAGCCTGCGGGTTCTACCATTGAAACGTATCTCGTGAAGGCAGTGAGCGCCATTAATGTTGAAATCAATAGGGCCGAACTCCGACTTTAATTAGGGCTAGGTAGCCTGCCCGCCCCGTATCTCTGATAGACCCCTCTCTAGAGCTAAGTAATTCCCCCAGCCCAGGTATTACATATATTGCGGATTGTACGGAGGTAGCCCCTATACTTAAGTCTCCAGAGCTTGGTGATGTCTGTCGATAACCAATGAGGTACCCACCCCAAGAAAGAAAAGGGGATTTAGGAAGCCTCAGCTCAAACAGGGGACGATTAGCTTAGGTAAAGGAACTAAAACCACTCCTGTCTCTTGTGCAGGAGAGCAACTAGTTAGTTCTGGGATGTTTAATGATATTCAGGTCAATCAGATTATTACTGCTCTGGTTGCAAAAATTGAAATATATTTAAAACCGGGTTAGGTGGGGGAATGACGATCTATAATGAGCTGCTTAAATCAACTAGTAACAGACTGACAGAATGCCCCCAAACCACAAGTAACTCCCGAAGAGTAGTAACACCAGAAGAGGTACCTGGTACCGTCAGGCAGTCGAGGATCAATTCTAATGAGCACGATTTGGCCAGAGGGGGACAATCCAGATCCTCCAAGCCTTACTAAGCCTGTGGTAGGGAATACCCATACAGGAGATGTCAGTAACTTAAATACTGGTAGAAAGGATAGCACATTGGAGATTAAAACCCAGATAGAGAGAGTACTAGTGGAGGGGAAACATTGCAGTACGATTAATCTACCCCCAGACGGCTCACCATATGTGGCAGTCTTGGTGAATGTCCCCCCTCGCACTTCGTCTCATATGGAAACTCATGCATCACTTAAAAACAAAACGGTGAATTGGCTCAATCGCAACTGTGGGTTCCCAGTGAATCATGTAGAACAGATCCTCACCACTAGAAGGGTCAACTGGATAGGTCCTTTAAAGAAACATATACGGGGTGACTGTGTCATTATCAATTTTAAAAACCCACATTATGCTAGGACTTCCCTGATTAGAGCTGCAGCCCTGCCAGTCAATGAACAGGGTACTTCATTAATCCCACTTGGATTTTTTATAGTCATTTAAAGCAGGTATTCTCTAGAGGGATAACCCAGGGCTGTCAAACAACAAGCTGGGCTTTACCGTTTCAGCCTTTTTTTGATTTACCGGTCTCTAATCGAATTCAACCCCTTAGTACTCTTGAAGAGAACGATTGACAGGACCCAGACTGCCATATAGTCAATATGGCGGATAGCAGGGGGATCGATGTACTAGGGGATGAAAATATAGTGGGACAGGAATCTGTGGTTTTGGCCAACTTACAGAGTGTTACACAATTGTCTGGCAAAAGACATCCTAGCAGAGAGAACGGGGGGGTCCCTGAAGGTAACGCTGCCCAACCCGCAGAACCAGAAATTGTTCGTCAAGTTAACGGGCTCTCTATAGCTAGTTGGAATATAGCTGGACTGGCTCAAAAAAGGGAAATGTTAGGCTGGACGGATTTTCTTAAGTCTCATGGTATTATCTGTCTTCAAGAGACCTGGTGTACAGGATTGGTTAGTTTTGAGGGGTTTGTCTCTTATGACTTACCATCCCAGAGCTCTGTGGCAGGTAGAGCAAAGGGGGGCCTATTAATTCTTTTGTTAACTAGCCTGCCAATAGAAGTAAAAAGGCACATGAACAACGGGTTTCATACCCAGATTCTTTGGCTACACCAAAAACATGCCCAGGACGTTCTTTTAATTAATTTCTATAATAACCTCTTTGACAGCTCAGGGTCTCAAGTTGTTACTGACCTAGCGAATGTTTTTGTTAAGTTAAGTTCAGAAGAGGATGTTATTTTTGATTTAATTTGAGTCGGTGATTTTAATATTCCTATATGCTCTCTGTCCACTACTAGGGTTTGTAGGGTAATAAGTGATATAGGAGATGATGGTATTCACTTCCCCCACAACTCATATGGCGAATCATTGAATATGTTTATGGCGACTTTGATCTGGATATTGTGCAATGTGCAAGAGATAGTTTGGGGAATTTGGTCCCCACCTTTACAGGCAGAAATGCGAATTCAATTATTGGTCATGTCCTGGTATCGTCTAATATCATCCCTAAGTGAACCACCCCCAGGATTGAAGAATCCTTACTTAGTGATCATAATTGTATTATCACGACAGTAGAAATATGGGAAAATAGGTCTGCAAATATACCAGTAATTGTGGGTAATATCAAACCGCATAGACCTAATGGTACAAGAATTAAATGGAAAGGGGTGAATACGGATAAAGTGCTAAAAAACATTGTTACCGAATGTTTAGTGGAGATCAACAATAATTTGAATGTTAATAGTGAGCCTGCATTGATCTTAATACATTTTAGCAAAATTAACAATACTATTGATTCTATTATTACTGAGACCACTAATAGGGAATTTATCCACAATGAGGGTTGGTTCGATCATGCTTGCACCTCCTCACTTTTTCAGTTAACACAAGCATTGAAGAGTAGACCTAGGGACCTGATGCTTGTAACAAAATAAAGATTAGATTACAAATCCATACTTAAACAGAGGAAGAAAGAGCTGCAACAGAAGGCTTGGGATAAACTTACTCAGGCCGCTGAGACCTCAAACTGCCAACTGTTCTGGGCAACAGTTAATTCACCTTTTTTAAAAGATGAGGTGGTCCCTGATTAATGTCTCATGTTAGTAGCGAGGCCTGGGTAACCCACTTTTCTGGTATTTTTAAATCTAGTAACCTCATAAGCGATAAATCTACTAACTAACTAACTAGGATTGCGGTGAGTAGGCGGCTGCCTGACCCCACCAACATCCTTTGAGATTCTCCTTCGGCTGTTTACTCGATTACTGAGCAGTGTGGGATATTATTACTTTAAACTCTAGCAGTGTTTTGATATGTTTTAAAATGAATAGTGATTTTACAAACATTTGATCGTGCCATTCGATATGTTTTTAAATGAATAGCGATTTTAAAAACATTTGATTTTGCCATTTTGCACATACACAGTTTACCTCTCTGCTCCAGCCTCGGTCCCCGCAGCTGTGTGCTGTTTGAGTGGAGGGCGTGGAGACCGGCACCAGAACGCGCAGGGCGTTACCGGCAGCACATGGGGCGGAGCTGATCTTGAGCTCCGCTCATTACTTAAGCTAGGTGGCTTCACTGCATACTGAGGATTGCGGTGAGTAGGCGGCTGCCTGACCCCACCAACATCCTTTGAGATTCTCCTTCGGCTGTTTACTCGATTACTGAGCAGTGTGGGATATTATTACTTTAAACTCTAGCAGTGTTTTGATATGTTTTAAAATGAATAGCGATTTTACAAACATTTGATCGTGCCATTCGATATGTTTTTAAATGAATAGCGATTTTAAAAACATTTGATTTTGCCATTTTGCACATACACAGTTTACCTCTCTGCTCCCGCCTCGGTCCCCGCAGCTGAGTGCTGTTTGAGTGGAGGGCGTGGAGACCGGCACCAGAACGTGCAGGGCGTTTCCGGCAGCACATGGGGTGGAGCTGATCTTGAGCTCCGTTTCCTATATATCCCATGTGTCAGCGCTCGCGCAGCGGGCGCGCCAAAGGCGCGCCTAAGGCAAGCCCGTCTGCGCCCGTCCGCGCCTGTACCGCGCCCAGCACTGGTTACTATGCCCAATTTGATCCGGTAGAACGACGCAGCTGATTCAGAGAAAGTCTCTTAGTCCTTAGACCTCCATTAGCTGATAACCATACAAGGTATAACCCTGCGCTAGCCAAGCAACGTTATACTTGCCCAAATTGCCAATTTTCCCTGCGCGCGTCGCCACGTCATACATGCAGGGACGCCAGAGAGAGTTGCTCTCTCACTCCTCTGCGGGTAGTAAAGGCCTGCCTAGTCAATTGCCGTTCCCTGCCTAAACATGCTAGCGACATTTGGCTTTCCCTCACAGCGAATACCTGGGACTTGATGTTCCTTACCGAAACGTGGTCTAAAGATGCCTCGCACCCTGATTTTGCTCTTGCAGTCCCTCCTGACTATCAATTTGTTGGGCTGAATAGACCTGGACCAAAAGCAGGGGGAGGAATAGCCATTATCCTTAGATCCCACTGGAAAATCTCTTCAAGAAAACTAGACAACCTGGGACCCATTGAAGCCATGTACTTCAGCATTTCTGAGGCAGCTCTCCTTATCTGTGCAGGGGTACTTATCTATAACCCTCCTAGCACTCCCCCTATCCTCATTTCAGATTTACTCACGATCCTAGCTGACCTCTCATTAAAACACCCTCACTTTACTGTCCTGGGGGATTTTAATGTACATGCCGATGACAGTAACTGCGCAAAGGCGTGTTCCCTGGTAGAAACCATGGAGGGCATTAACCTTTTTCAGAAAGTTGTGGGTCCCACACATACGGCCGGCCACACGCTAGACCTTATTTTTACGAATCTTCCTGGCCTCTCCACCCTGGCCCCTCTCCCCGTGACCTGGTCGGACCACTTCACTATTCCTTTTAATCTTATACTCCCACCTACTGCGACCCCGGTCTGTAGGATGGAGAGGACGGGAAGAAAGTGGTTCAAAGTAACGTTGGAGGTGCTCGAGCCTGCTTTAGCCAAACTCAATTGGCAACCCTCTACAAACATTAATGAGGATGTTGTTAATCTGAATCAATATCTTACTACGGCCATTGAAAACATTGCCCCCCTCACTGTCCTCTCCTCAGCCAGAACCAAGCCTTCTGCCCCCTGGTTCTCCCAGCTGTTGAGGGAAGAAAAAAGTAAATGCAAAAGGCTTGAACGCCTTTGGCGCCGTTCTTATGATCCAGCCGCCAAAATAACGTACAGAGGGGCACTAAAATTTTTTCACAAACTCAAACAAATGACTATGAGGGAATACTTTGCCCAAAAAATTAAATCTGCAGACAATTCGGCCAAGGTACTCTTTCAAGTTGTGAAAGATTTTACCAACCCCGCTGCCCTTCTGCATAAGACAGAACCCTGTCAAGAACTTTGCGATAAATTGTCTAATTTTTTTCATGAGAAAATTACCCTCATTTATGCCTCGTTTAATGTAGCGAATAACCCAGACATAGAGGGCATACCCCCCGTCGATCTTACGCCCAAGGACACTAGGCTTGGGGCGTTCAAACCCATCACCCTTGACATGGCAATGAATAAACTTCAATTATGCAAATCAGGCTCACCCTTAGACCCTATGCCTGCTCAAGTTTTCTCTGCAGTCGCGCCTGCGATTGTACAGCCCCTTCTATCGATATGGAACTCCTCTCTCGTATCAGGCCAGTTTCCGGAGACCTGGAAGCAGGCAATCCTCATCCCTCTTTTAAAAAAATCTGATGCAGACCCTGCTGTTCTCAGTAACTATCACCCGATATCTCTGCTACCTAAACCGGCCAAAATGTTGGAAAAAATAGTGCAAGAACAACTTTCGGACTATGTTGAAAGCAACGACCTGCTACAAGATTCGCAATCCGGCTTTAGGACCGGTTATAGCACGGAGACTGCTCTTCTGGAGGTGGCAGGGACTGTGCGGGAGACTGTGGACAGGGGAGAGGTAGCCATGCTTGTGCTGCTCGACCTGTCCGCAGCCTTCGACACGGTCTCCCATGCCATCCTCCTGAACAGACTCCGAGAGATGGGGATTTGTGGCACCCCTCTAGCCTGGATTACCTCTTTCCTTACAGACCGTACACAACAAGTCTGGTGCCGACCTTTCTGGTCTAAAGACAGGAAACCTCTAGGCTGCGGGGTGCCCCAAGGATCTGCCCTCAGCCCCCTCTTACGTTGCACCCCTAGCAAAGGTGATCGAGTCTTTGGGGGTCAGAGTAATATCCTACGCTGACGATACGCAGCTTATCTTTTCCCTTAGAGATCACTCGCTATCTGGTTCTGAAAATTTTAGAACCTGTCTCTCCAATATTGTGGCCTGGATGACCTCAAACACGTTAAAACTTAATACGGATAAGACTGAGGTGTTATTTTTTTATCAAACTGTTCCCTTGCCGCCCGCCACTTGGTGGCCTGCGGAACTCAACCCTCCACCGTCTCCGGTAAAAACGGCTCGCAATTTTGGAGCCCAGTTCGATAATGATTTATCTTTTATAACCCAGATCCAGAAAGTCACCTCTGCATGTTTTGGGAAACTCCACATGGTAAGAAAAATTTCCCCCTTCCTCCCCACGGAAGCATTGAAGACAGTGACGCATGCCCTAATAACCTCGCACTTGGACTATGCGAACTGCCTATATGTAGGACTTCCAGCCTACCTCCTTCACAGGCTGCAGATTGTGCAGAACGCCGCTGCCAGGCTGATCTGCAAAGTCCCCTATCGACACTCGATCTCCCCCCACTTGAGTAAACTGCACTGGCTCCCAATCACTGCCCGTGTCAAATTTAAGGCCCTGGTCCTAGTGATTAGGGGCCTCAACGGAAAAGGCCAAAAATACCTGAGACATAGACTAAAACCAGTCCAATCTTCTCTCAATCTTAGGTCTAACCACCTTCGCTTCTGCTCACCCCCAGATTCCGCTTAGCGAGAAAGGGTGGCAGAGCGTTTGCAGTGGCAGTATCAAAACTGTGGAACTCCCTTCCCATCAGCCTTCGGCTCATTGACATCGAGTCTCAATTCAGGGGCAAACTGAAAACGTTCTTATTTTCGGGCCAATAATTCCCCCCCCCCTCGATCTGCATTCCTCAGCGCCGGGACACCCCCGTTGGGGGTAGCTGTGCGCTTCATAAATGTCGAAATAAAATAATAATAAAATAACCCCAGCATCTGGCCTATAGTACCGCTAAATATAACCCTAGAAGAGGTGGAACAAGGCATTAAAACCAGTAAGGGGGGTAAGGCCCAGGGCCCGGATGGGGTCCCGATCGATGTTCATAAAGCTGTACCAGCTTTATGGGGCCCTTTACTAAATATTGTTTTTAATGCCGCAACTTGTTTTTATTGCGGTAACTGATGGAGTTCCTCCTACATGGGGAGAATCAATTATTATTCCCATTTTTAAGAAGGGGGATAAAACGGATGCCAAAAATTATCGCCCAATATCTCTTTTAGATTCCTCCATTAAAATCATGAGCAGGATTTTGCTTGTCAGACTAGAAGAGTGGGCGGAGGATAATGGGATTCTAGCTAAAACACAATATGGTTTCAGGAAAGGGCGAGGAACGCTTGAACAGTGTATCAATCTAGATTTATTAATTGGGAAATACACTTGTGCCAAGCAAGGTTCCCTTTAACTATGCTTCGCTGACTTGAGCAGCGCGTTCGATTTAGTGGACCATTCCATTTTGTGGCAAACTCTATTAGAGCTTGGGGCCCCTGAGCCTATAATTTATTTTTTGGCTGGGCTCTACGAAAGACTACAAACTTCTGTACGGTATGGGCATTGGGGAGAATGTACCCCTAAATTCAATGTTAGATGTGGCATCCATCAGGGCTGCGTTCTTGCCCCTCTGCTTTTTACCCTTTTTATTATTGAGGTGGATGCAGCGCTCAAATTAGTAAAATCAGATGCTCCACAGACGAACGGCGATGATGTGCCGGTACTGCTTTACGCAGACGATGCCGTGATTTTATCAAGGACCCCAATTGGTCTTCAGCAGCTGATAGATAGGTTCGCTGATTTTATAACCATGAGGAAGTTGCAGATCAATAAGCGTAAAACATATACCATGGTATGTGGCCATAGCCAAATAAAATCGAACTATTTTTTTATCGACGGGCAGAAAATTCAAACGGTGGACAAATGTTGTTACTTAGGGATCACCTTTACCAGAGACAGAACATGGTCACATGAGATGCTGAATGTCCGGGCAAAAATGGCAAAAAGTGTCCACAGTGTTTTTAGCAGTAAAGCTGGGTGATAGACGAATCAGTGATAATACCCATATCTATCAGTCAAGATGCACCTCTATCGCACTTTACGGAGCGGGGGTGTGGGGTCACTACCCTGATAGAAGTTTACAAATAGTGGAAAACATGTTCCTTAAAAAACTGCTCTGTTTACCACCCTCAGCGGCTACAGAGTTAATTCATAGGGAAGTTGGGATTAGCTACCTGTCGGACCTAATAGCTTTCAGGCCCTTACTGATCTGGAAATCTATATGGCAAAAAGAAGAGACCGCTTTTAACAGAATAATAATTAAAGATTGCCTCTGACTGGATAACTGTTTTAAGATTCCCTGGCTGAAGTACATTATATTTAGTTTTAAAACCGTTTTTGATATTAATATTCTGGAAGACCCCTATGCTGTAGCAGAACTGCCCAAAGCAGAAATGAGGAATTTGTTTCTGTTGCATAGAACAAAGAGGCGCTTGAGCAATAATGGGCAATTAACAACTTGTACATTTTACAATTGCTATTCAGTCTATGAAGGTTTCCAGACATATTTAAGCCAGGTGACAAAAATCTCACATAGATATGTTCTTACTAGATTGAGATTCGGGCTTGTCCACCATTTGGTAGCCTTCCCACGAGTTAAAGGGCACCCGGCCTCTCTCTGTCCCTGCGATGGCTGCACTAAACAAAGTACTCGGCACTTTCTCCTTATATGTGACCTATATATGATTTTTCGCATAGCATTTTTAAAACTATTGTTTTTAAAATATGGTACCTTCACTACGGACGCAGCGATGAGGTTGCTTTTTACAATGCAGGAACCTGATATATGTTTTTTTACTGCAACTTTTATTCTCAAATCTATCAACTATCTTTCTACTGGAAGCGGCGAGCACAGGGCTCGGGGGCTTGTCGGGTAGAACACTTTAATGTGGTCTCACGAGAGAGAAACATATTTATCAGCATCCAAAGCGCAGTCTGGCTGGGAAAATATGTCAACAATAAACCTCCCTAACGACGGCGAATGATAAGTATGCTTACCAATCAGCATGGCGTGCTAATGATTGTATCCCAGGGTGGGGGGGGGCGTCTCTCTCCGAATATTCTGGAAAGGAGTGACCCTGCGTCCTGGCGCATTGCAGTGTCGCTCACCGTGTTTCTGCGACAAGGGGATCCCTGATTTACTGGCCCAAAGTCCCACTTGTTTTCCTCTTGTTGTCTTCTTGCATAGGTTGTCACATTGTTCTTCCTATTCTGCCTGACTAGCGTAATACGAAAGAGCTGTGATGTGTATGGGTGAAAACAGACATACGATTTCTTGCTCAATTATGTGCATGGTTTTATTGAAATGTATTTCAGCCATTTGTTAGGACTTGGCTACACTCAGCTGTGTGTGGGTAGACATATTGGGGGAGATATACAAGGCCCTTGCGCCAATTTTGCGTCACTTTTGCCATGATAAACGTGACGCAAATGTGGTGCAAGGGGCTTGTAAATCTGCCCCATTGTTCCCAAATACATAGGGGCTTATTTATGAGCCCTTGCGTAACTTTTGTGCCACCGATGCATCACTTTTTGTGACGCACCAGCAGCGTAAAAAATGCCCCTCGTTGCACCATATTTACAAAGTGACGCATCTAGGCAGATGTGTCACTTTGTAAACCCCTTCGCCACATTATACGTGCGTCAGGTATGATGTTTGCAGGGGGGGCGTTTCGATGCAAGAAATGGTCTTAGAAGTGACGCAGTGCACCACTTCTAGTATGCAAATGCGTCAATATTTTACGTCTGCCTCATGGCAGGAGTAAGACTGACGCAGGCACATTTAACATGGGACTTGCCCACGTTAATGACACATTGCTCAGCCCTCCACAGGGCTTGGTCGCCCCACTCACTGCTGCCGCTCCTGCCTGCCTTTGCCGCCTCCTGCCTGCAGATTCCTTTGCTCGCTGCCCGCTGCTCCTGGGAATTTCCCGCTGCTCCTGGGAATTTCCCGCTGCTCCTGGGAATTTCCCGCTGCCCGCTGCTTCATGGAATTTCCCGCCGCTGCCTCCCTGCAGCCCCGCCCCCCTGTGATTCCATTCGCCGCCCCGCTCCCGCCACCCAGCTGCTCCTCCCTCCCGGCTCCTTACTTATGACGCCCCCCAGAGCGACCGCACAGCGGACGCGCGCAGCGGGAGCACCGATTGAGCGCCGAAGGTGCGCCAAAGGTAAGCCCGTCTGCGCCCGTCCGTGCCTGGCCCGCGCCCAGGGCCAGGACCCCTGGCCCTCCCCGCTGAGGCAAGACGACCCGACTGACCTACGACGCCGCCACTCTCAACGCACTCAATGCCGGCCGGACCCACGCCTGCTGCCGAGCCACCCCGAGACGCACCCACGGACCCTTCACCTGCTGCACCTGCAAGTTCACCTGCCTCTGAACCTGCCCCGCACCCGCCAAGACAAGCACCAGCAGCAACCACCTCAAGTGCATCCTGATCAACACCCGCTCCGTCCACAGACACGCCGTGGAACTCTGGAACCTCCTCGACGCTACATCACCGGACGTCGCCTTCCTCACGGAAACCTGGATGAACGCCTCCTCTGCACCCGACATCGCCATCGCCATCCCGGACGGGTACAAGATCATCAGGAGGGACCGCATCAACCAGACCTCCAGACCGGAGGTGGCATCGCCATCGTCCACAGGAACACCATCCGCATCACGACCGACGCCAACGACTCCTTCGCCGCAGCCGAACATCTCCACTTCCAGATTCACACCGACCCTAAGACGACCCTCAGAGGCACCCTCGTCTACAGACCCCCGGGACCACGCACACAATTCAGCGAAGACATCACAGACTTCATCAGCCCGCACGCCCTCCCCTCCACCGACTACATCCTCCTCGGGGACATCAACTTCCACCTGGAGAACAACAAGGACCGCAACACCACCGCCCTGCTGGAAAACCTCGCCAACCTCGGACTCAAGCAACTGGTCAACACCCCCACCCACTACGCCGGCCACACGCTTGATCCCGTCTTCTCTTCCAGCAAGTACCTCACCTTCAGCCACGCCACCGGACTCCACTGGACCGACCACAGCTGCGTCCACTTCAGCTTCAAAAGATCCACGACCCACCACCACCCGCAACAGGTACCTCACAGGAATTGGAGCAAGATCACCGCAGACCAGCTCACCACCTCCCTCAGCCAGAGCCCACCCGCCAACACAACGGACCCCAACGAAGCAGCCCGCAACTTCACACAGTGGCTGACCGCCTGCGCCGACGACCTCGCGCCACTAAAGAACCCTCCCAGCAGACCCAGAAGCAAGAAGGCATCCTGGTTCACCGACGACCTCAAGGACTCCAAGAAGACCTGCCGCACCCTCGAGAAAGCCTGGCTCCTCGACCGGACCACCGACAACATGACCGCCCTCAAACACGCTATCCGCAAGCACCACCAGCTCATCCACACCACCAAGAAGAAATCCCTGAAGGAACGACTGGACAACAACGCCCACGACAGCAAAGAGCTCTTCACTATCGTCAAAGAGTTCTCCAACCCCAGCACCGGCACCAACTACATCACTCCGTCACAAGACCTCTGCGACTCCCTCGCCTCGTTCTTCCACCGCAAGATCGCCGACATCCACAACAGCTTCGGCGCCCCACCCACGCACCCAACCGTCGAATCAACGCCCCCCACGCCACCCTTCGCACCTGGACCACGGTATCCACCGAAGACACAGCCCGCACGATGAACACCATCCACTCCGGATCACAGACCAACCCCTGCCCACACCACGTCTTCAACAAGGCCGACTCCACCATCGCACCCCAACTCCGGAACATCATCAACGCCTCCTTCAACACCGCCACCTTCCCGGAGAGCTGGAAGCACGCCGAGATCAGCCCCCTCCTGAAGAAACCAACAGCGGACCCCACCGATCTCAAAAACTTCCGCCCCATCTCGCTCCTCCCTTTTCCTGCTAAAGTCATCGAGAAGATCGTCAACAGACAGCTGACCGCCTTCCTCGAGACGAACGGATCCCTCGACCCCTCGCAGTCCGGCTTCAGAGCCAACCACAGCACCGAGACCGCCCTCATCGCAGCCACCGACGACATCCGGACCCTTCTCGACAAGGGGGAAACAGTGGCCCTCATCCTCCTGGACCTCTCCGCTGCGTTCGACACGGTCTGCCACCGCACCCTAGTCCAGCACCTCAGCAACATCGGTATCCAAGAGAAGGCACTGGAGTGGATCATCTCGTTCCTCGCCGGAAGAACACAAAGAGTCCGCCTCCCCCCGTTTCGCTCCGAGGCCACCGAAGTCATCTGCGGCGTCCCGCAAGGATCTTCACTCAGCCCCACCCTCTTCAACATCTACATGAAACCTCTCGCAGCCATCGCACGCCAGCACAACCTCAACATCATCTCTTACGCCGACGACACCCAGATGATCCTCTCCCTCACCAGAGACCCCGACACCGCCAGAACCTGCCTACACGAAGGGATGAAAGACGTCGCCGAGTGGATGAAGGACAGCCGCCTGAAACTGAACTCGGACAAGACGGAAGTCCTCATCCTGGGATCTTCGCCCTCCGCCTGGGACGATTCCTGGTGGCCCCCTGCCCTGGGCACCGCACCCAAGCCAACCAACCACACACGGAACCTGGGCTTCATCCTGGACCCCTCCCTCTCGATGACCAGACAAGTCAACGCCGTCTCCTCATCGTGCTTCAACACCCTGCGTATGCTTCGCAAGATCTTCCGCTGGATCCCGACCGAGACCAGGAAGACGGTCACCCAGGCACTCGTCACCAGCCGACTGGACTACGGAAACGCCCTCTACGCCGGAACCACAGCCAAGCTACAGAAAAGACTCCAGCGCATCCAGAACGCCTCCGCCCGACTCATCCTGGATGTCCCCTGACGCAGCCACATCTCCAGCCTTCTGAGGAACCTGCACTGGCTCCCCGTCGACAAGAGGATCACGTTCCGGCTCCTCACCCACGCACACAAGTCTCTCCACGACCTGGGCCCCAAGTACCTCAACGACCGCCTGACCTTCTACACGCCCACCCGCCAGCTACGGTCCACCAGCCTCGCCCTCGCAGCCGTACCACGCATCCGAAGAGCCACCGCCGGAGGAAGATCCTTCTCTTACCTGGCTGCCAAGACTTGGAACTCCCTCCCCCTCCACCTTCGGCTGACCCAGGACCATCTCGCCTTCAGGAAACAACTCAAGACCTGGCTGTTCGAGCAATAGCATACCCCTCCCCCCAAGCGCCTTGAGACCCTCCCGGGTGAGTAGTGCGCTATACAAATGGCATGATTGATTGATTGCTGGAGTTACGTCACTTTTATGACACACTCCAGCAATGAGTCATTTTTGCGCCTCCAGATACGTCTGTAATACGGACGTATCTGTAGCTCCGTGCGACATGATGCGTCATACTGTGAATATGACGTGTCATTGGTGTGGCAAGGAGGGCGCAATGAAAAGTGACACATCGCTGTTTTCTCGCACTGATGCATCACTTTTCATAAATGAGGCCCATAATGTGAACTTAGAGTGGGCTTTGAGTCAGCCCCCTGCTCACGACTGGATGGCGCTTGTTGTCCTTCACAGGTATGTGCTCTGAAGTGCGCCCTTCCACCCCAATGACCGGCTGCTCCATTGCCCTCTCCACCCGTTTCCACTGTATTTTTTGTGTGTTTGGGGACCGGTGGGAACCATACTAATGACGTTCTGTTTGGGGGCATAACTTTACTGCACTTTTTAGTTCCTGTTGTGTGCAGGGTACTACTTTCGTCTTTAAAAAAGTTGCTTGTGATTATAGCCGCTTGAATGTACTTCTGGGTTGCTCTTGGCTGGGCTTCCTGGAGGCGCCATTCTATTGAGCCAGCCTCTAATGTTTGCATGTGCCCAGCCCTTAAAATAAATACAGCAGCGATATCAGCACCATTCACAGTGTCTGGCTGCATCCCTGGCTGCCAGGTCCTTATCATCCCTCAAACATGCCCACAAACGTCCAATGTTTACAGTAGGGATGGCTGGCAGCCATAACCCCCTCCTCTCCTACACAAGGCTGAGCAGAGGCATTTATTGTTCCTTTGCCAAGATGACTTCCTTGTTACACTCCTTAATCTTACCGCGGTACTTCGAGCTCATTTATTGCTGAAGTTATCGCCCTTCTCCAGATGTCAGATACTGAATCAAGATTGACAAGGAGCCCCCTCTGTGCCCAGAAGACTCATTTACCGAATGCGTCTAAATTGGGCAATGATTCTGTTCTGCGCCTATTGTGTCATTACTTCTGAGATGACGTACTGTACGTTGGTGTTTCCGTCACAGGAGGTAAAAGAAGTGTATTTGTATGTATGCAAGCCAAATGCTTTCTCAAAAACAAGTCATAACACTTTTACAGAGTTTCCTTAACTTATGTTGCACAACTGCTCACCAACTTAAAACAACAACAAAATACTATTGATCACATAGGTGAAACCGAATGCATTTACCAATGCTTGCTCTATTCTGTCAATGGTGGGACGCCCGGGCGATCCACATCCCTGAGCTCCAGTGGAGGTTTCTGCCCCCTCCCTGAACGTCTCCAGGAAGACGCTCAAGACCTGGCTCTACAGCTGAACGAAGTGGCATTACCCCCCCCCCCCAACCCCTCCCCCAGCGCCTTGAGACAGAGCCTCATGGGTGAGCGCTTACACTTTTCCTGATTTATTGATTGATTGGTTGTGTGTCCCCCTCTCTTTACTAAGGGATATCCTCGCCGCCTGCTCGCCACTTCCAGCATTGTTGCCGTGTGACACATTCCTGTGGTCTGGCAGGGGTCGAGGGCCGGGCCGCTCATGCAGTGGGTGATGTCTGAGCAAACAGCAGCAGTTGTCCCGCAGGGGCGGCTCTAGGCTCATGGCGGCCCTGGGCAGGGAGCGTAGGTAGGGGGCCCCAGAAGAGGGGGTCCGGGTGGGGTGGAACCCCCCGGAGCTCAGGAGGGGGGGTCAGGGTGTTAGGAAGTGGAACAGAGCCAGAGGCCGCCAAATCCCTGCCAGGGGCGGCCACGCAAATATGTATCCATCCTCAGAGGATTATTATATTAAGGATATATATTGGCGTGGAGGCCCCCGGGGAATTGGTGGCCCTGTGCAGGTGCACAGCTTGCACATGCATAAGGCCGCCCCTGTGTCCCGGTCCCACTCCATGCAGCTTCTGGGAATGGGCACAGGACCGGAAAGGTTCATTAAGGGAGAGATTTCATACAGCGCCCCTCGCGCCACACTGCACACCATGTACATATGTTTTTTTTATACGAAGGCAGCGATTCCCACAGTGTGAGCGCTCTGGGGAGGACGCTCGGCAGAAGGCCTTCTTCACTACCTTGTAGCACACCTTCGCCAACTGTCAGAAGTCTCTCGGAGCCCCCGTTGCCATTAAGACCCCAGAGAGCGTGTAAAGGCAAGGCATGCTTGCTAGAAGGGTTTTTATCATAATTTGGGCTTCGTCCAGCCAATGCACCACAGGTTGCAACTGTTTAGCACCGGCGAACAGTGTCTCTCTATTCATTCTTACAGTCGGAGCGTTACGTGGGCCAGGTCCAGCCGGTGTTCTTAAAAGCAGGAGCTGAGACGGTTCTCTTTCGGACTCTCCAGTTTTGCCCTCACCCTCAGGGTGAAAACAAAAATCTTAGCTCTGCAGCAGTGCCACCCTTCACTGCCTTTGATGATTAGTTCTTTCACAGTCTCATCATGCCAGGACTGAAGCATTTAAAATGTTTCATACAACAAAGCCATAGTTGGTGCTTATTTATCTCATGCAACCAACAAACATTGGCAAAGCCAATAGTCCTGGCTTGTTGTCGGTGTAATGTTACCTGTTGGATTATATATCTGGATGCAATGACAGAAGCAGCAAAATACCAATAGGATGGCACACTATGCTTAGCACAGATTTTTACTGTTTCTATTTTTAAGCCACAACCTCAATTCCATTGGCCAGGCCTCTTTGAAAGACCCCCCATGTGTTTCATTCCACTTAAAGCCCTGCTTACAGTTACTGTTATTGATAGGAGTAATGCAACGGATGAGGGGTGCTTATGTCAATACACCTTGTGCCAGCAGGGGTTTGTGGTTGTAATGTTAATGCCCACTAACCAGGCAGGGTACAGAATACAGCACCTTCTGCTTCAAGGCACGCAGTATATTATCTACGTATGCAGATCACCAATCAATACCTTAACACATGCACATTGTGTGGTGTTGTGTTCTACAGGATTGATTGTGTTATGTTGACATGTCTTGAGTTAAGCTGGGTTTGAAAGAATTGAGTTGGGTTCTGTTGAGTTGTGATATGTTGGGGTTGTGTTCGATATAACTGTGTTATCTTGGTTTGGTTACGTTTACTTCCATTGTGCTAATTTGTGATGTGTTGAGGTTATGTTGTGGATGGTTGTTTTGGGTTTCATTGTATTTGGTTGTGTTGAGTGGTGCTGTTCTAGACTGAGTTGAGGCTTTTCAGTTGGTTTATTTTGAGCTGTGTTCTCTTGTCTTGCACAGTTTAGCCATGTGTTGTGATATTTTGAGGTTTGTTGTTAAGTTGAATTGTGTTGAGCTGCTTAGTGTCATGGTTTGTGCTACACTGAAGTTGTGCGGTGTTATGTTTTATTGAAAGGCTCTTAATAGATTTGTTACGCTGCACGCGGAGTTGTAATCGTTCATACCAGAGGGGTGTTCCACCAAGTGTCCGCCCACTCCCCCACCGGACATTGCATCTGTATCCATCGACCGCAGTGCCCAAGACTCAGGGGCATAGCTTGGGGGGAGGTGGGGGTGTGGGGTGTTACACCTAAACATGTATTCTGTGGTAAATAGTTCATAACAGGTGTTTTCAGTCGGGTATTGTGAGGTGTCTGTCGGATTTCACCTGGGATTTTTACACGCTCACACTGACAAAGACACACACACACTCTTCAGCTGTTTTAAAGGCCTTCAAAAATGTTGATAAGTTTACAAAATATTGTATTTTAAATACCTCTAACAATCCGCACTCTTTTCCGCTGCCTCTTAAGCCACCTCATGTCCTGCTTCTTACATAATGTATTCTATCAAGAAATGCCAGAGAGATTGTTGAGAAATCTGAAGGTCACCAAGCGACGCACCTGCATGACTGTCTCTAGACATCCCTTGGCATAAATCAATCAATCACTCAGTATTTATAAAGCTCTGCAAATCCCCTGTGAGGGCCTTTGCAAAGTAAGGAAGTAGTGAGATAGGTCTTAAATTCTCAGGCTGTAAAGGGTCTAGGTTAAGCTTTTTGAGCAGGGGACGTACCATGGTGTGCCTCCACCCTTTTGGAACTATGCCAGAGCAAAACGAGAGGTTGAGCTGCCCCGATAGTACTGGGACAATGGCAGCATTGCCTTTATCCAAGATGGTTGGGGATGCGGGGTTTAGAGGGGTGCTCAACTTGATTCTCAGCATGAGACTGTGCGTATCAGCCTCAGCGATGGGTTGTAAATTCTGGAGCTTACCCTTGGTGTCTGGCAGAGTATTGGAGAGATATCACATCTTAAAAATCTGAGCACTCTCCGGGAAAGAGGTGTAGATGCTATTCACTTCATTCACAAAAAATCCTGCAATTTGATCACAGCGCTCAGTAGAGGGAGGAATTATCGCTGTGGTACGTTCTGGGGAGGTCAGGGATTTATTTACCTGGAAGATCTCTCTGGTGGAGTTTATGGAGTGTTCAATTTGAAGGGCATAATACTTCGCGCTGGCCCACCTAAGATCCTTGTGGTACTTTAAGGATGCCAGGTAGGTGGATTTATGATGTTTGTGGTACTCTTTGTGCCATATTCACTATACCTCTTTGTTTCCTGGAGTTCCTCTGAGGAGTAGGGTGAAGAGGGTTTAGATCGCCTGCTAGTGATGGGCTTAGCTGGTGCACGTGTATCTAAAGCTAGATTACTCCACCCCTTAATCTGAGTATTAGCTGTTGAAGGGCATTCTACGAGAGTAGGTTTGTGAGAATTTAAAACCTATATGCGTATGTAATATATGTGTTTAATAGAATTTTGTCAGAATCACCTGACCCTAGCATCTGCTCATGAATAAATTCACATAGCTGTAGGGGAACCAGGTGCAAACACGGTTCCGAATTTCTGTCTGAAATTCTTGTCTTCGAATATTAAGATGTTGCTCTCTAGGCTGAACTCAATCATGGCAGTCACAGATCTGGATTCAATCCATCATCGTTCTTTAGCTCACTTCGCCACCCCAGTTCAGGCACAGCTATATGCAAATCAGTCTTGACCCTGTGCCTCATGGGAATAGTCCAGCCTGAACTGCTAAGCCATGTCTTCACTGGACTGGAAACAAGCATCCTGGGACCACCCTAAGTTGGCAGGGTATGCCCAGACGTGGGTCCCTTGCTTACTTTGCCACTGGGTTCAGGCTAGCCTGCCCCAACAAACAAAAAAAAGAGGATTCTTATTTCCAGTCCAGGGAGGACCTGGCCTAGCAGTTCGGGCTGGACTGTTCCCATGAGGCACAGGGTCAAGACTGATTTGCATGTGGCTGGGTCCAAAGTGGGGTGGTGAAGTGAGCTAAAAACAATGGATTTAGGCCCAGATCTCTGTACTGGGGTGAATGTATGACATTGTTCTGCATTCTGTCCATCAACTGTTGTTTTTGCATTTGTCATCCCGAGTGGGATGGGTGTGCTCAGACGTGAGTCCCGTGCTCTCCATGCCACTGGAATCAAGCTATCTTGGCTGATGAGGGCTGACAGCCCTAAACCGCTCCAAGGATGCTTGTTTCCAGTCCAGGGAGGACCTGTCTTGGCAGTTCAAACTGGACTATTCCCATGGGGCACAGGGTCAAGACTGATTTGCATATGGCTGGGTTCAAACTGGAATGGCATGGTGAGCAAAAAAACTATGGGTTTAGGCCCAGATCTCTGTACTGGGGTGAATGTATGACATTGTTCTGCATTCTGTCCATCAACTGTTGCTTTTGAAAGTTACAATGCTGTCTGTGGTTTAAACAGTTTTTTTTGTAGCGAGTGATAACTAGGATGCCGTCTTTCATACTGTGTCCTCTGTTGAATGGATACGGAATTTGGTATGAGTCTTGGAGCGTCTCTTGGAGCGTGACCTGCAATGCTGTTTTTTCGTTGGCCTGGGAGATCTTGTGGCTGGGGCCGCCTGACGACGAGTCTGAGTCTATTCAAGTTGGAGTGTGTGGCTTAAGCTTGATGACTTCATCTGTCCAGATGAACACCTCTTCAGGTTATTCAAAGAAGTGTGTCCACAATTTGTAGGACACCCCCAGCCTGGCCGGGAACAGCAGGGAGTACTGGATTTGTAAATTCTGCAGTCAAGCTTTGTAAAGGGTTGTCGACACTGTTGGACTAGCCTTGTATAGTCCGGAAAAACCATTATAGGATGTGAGGTATAATGGAGGGTTTAATGGAGGATAATATCCCTCTCTTTATAGTTTAAGAATCTGGCAATTATAGGCCTGCCGTGGGCAGCGGGTGGCGGCTTCTGCAGTAGGGCCCTGTGCACATGCTCGATTATGAAGCAGGAGGACAATGCTCCAGACGGGAGCCAGTCTGTCAGCCATTTACCAAGGAAGCCCTCCACATCGACCATTTCCCAACCTTCCGGAAATCCCAGAAATCAGAGGGTATTTCTGTGAGCCCGCCTCTCTGCATCCTCAGCTCGTGTCGCCAGACCCTTCATAATTGACTACAGGGTAGACACTTCCTTTTGAAGGGTAGTCACTGTATCTTTTACCGTCGATATTCTTGTTTCTGCTTTAGTTATTCATTGTACCGCAGTGCGAAGATACTGCCTGAGTAACATGACATCTGAACCAACCGCTCTGATTTTGGCCTCTAGAGTGTCTCTGGACTGTGTTATATCTGCTAGAATAGCAGCATTGTCAGGCATGGTTGACGTTGAGTCCCCAGGATGAGGTGCCTGCATATTTGTCCATGGTGCTTTGTCGTTGCGCTGGGGAGTTTATCCTTGGTCACGTTGTAAATATTGGCGAAGGAGAAATCCCAATGAGTAAGTCTAATTTGAGATCAATGCGGTTGGACCAAATCAAAATGGCGGCTCGATTGTCTGGAGCCATCAGGGCACTGTTGCTATGCCCTCAGGTCACCCGGGAGCCATCTACATCAATTGAGTGAGAGGCCTTGATTAAATGCATATGTGAGTTTTAGTGGTTGTTAGACCTGTCAGCCCTAGGGTGGCCTTTCCCTATTTTTTCGCCCTTGCCTCATTTTTTTCCCACCTTCTTTTTGTTGGCCTTAGGTCTCCGGGCACCTTCCCATTGTTAATCAAGGCTGAGGTGCAGGTGCTCTCTACTTCAAACATGGCTGCCACTGGCCCCTGCTACTGCAGCGTGTTTTTTTTTTCTAGTAGCACCCTAGTTGCCAGGAGCTGGCTGGGACCCCAAACATTGTTGGAATGCCAGCCTTCCATCACCTGCCCTTAGTTAGAGTGGGGATGCTCCTGGAACCTTCCAGAATAGAGGCAGAGCCTATTTTGCCGCCTTAGAGAGTGGTCATCTGACATGGGCATATATAAGGAAAGGAGGGAAACATTTTAGTCAATTGGGGCATCACTGACCTGGGGGACCCACACAGGAGATTTAGGCGGTAGGGCCTTGTCAGGGACCTATGCCTCTGGGAGTGACAGGGCTTAGGTGCTGCCTTCCAAGTAGAGTGAGGAGCCCTGAGCTAGCCCACTGATCTGGCCCGGCGGGAGGGGAACCCAGGGACCATCTTCCGTGACCTTCTGAGGAAACTTGTCAAGCCTTCAACTCAACCACCCCCCCCTTCGAGAAACCACCTCCTAAGGGTGCAAGAACAACCAAGCGCAGAGAAGACTACTTTCTTGTGTTATCAGGACTACTGGGGATCAGCCAGGTACTGTGCTGTGCCACTTCTGTGCCCCTCTGTCTTCATCTGGGCCTGCACTGTCCTGCGTTGCCCCCTTGCCTAACTGCCTGGACTGCCTGCTAATCGCTTTCCCTACTTAGCGCTAGCCCACTGACCTGCCTGATTGCTTGGACTGCTACATTGCCTGTCCTGCTGCAGTTGTGCTGTCTGAACTGGACTGCCGTGAGGCGCCTAGAAAGACCTTGTCCCCCCCCAAAAGGGCCGCCTGACCTACCCTTACATCGCGGGAGCCTCTGCGCCTTCATCTGACCCCTCGGCGGCCCCCGGTGCCAGGAGAGGGCCACAGCCGTGTGCTGTGGGCCACGCCGGGCCCGGAGGAGTGGGCGGAGAGGACGCCGTTTTTTGGCGCACCCAGGGGCCGCTATCACGGCCGCCGCCCGGCCCAAGAGTGAAGAGTCCCCTCGGCGGCCCCCGGTGCCAGGAGAGGGCCACGGCCGTGTGCTGAGGGCCGCGCTCGGCCAGCGAGTGGAGAATCCCCGCGGCGGCCCCTGGAGCCAGGCCGCCGCGGCTGGTAGAAGGCCGCGCTAGGCCCTGAGGCTGCAAACTCACCTCACGTGACGGGGGTGCCCGGCCGCTTCATTGGCTGTACCCCCGCCCCTCTGCCTCACAGCCATCGGTCGGGTCTGACACGCCCCCAAGGCTGGCCCCGCGATTGCCCGCTGTGGCCAGGCTCCTCCTCGCTCAGCCCCTGATTGGTTCCCGGGCCGTGGGAGTTATCGAAGGCCCGGGAACAGCCAGCAGTACTGCCGGAGGGCCCCGAAAGAAGCCCGGGCCCTCCCTACACCGGAAACCTCCGCAAGGGCTCCCCGAGGAGCCGAAAACAAAGGTAATCCTCCGGGGAGGAGGGCAGGAGGCCAGGAGGAAGAGCAGAGCCCCGTGGCCGCCCCTCCCTGGGGGAAAACTGGTGACTGGGCCCCGTTGGCCCTATTGATCCACAGAAGGCCCCCCTGAGATGGGCCTGAGCATGGACAAGGCCCTCCAGTGATGGTTTGGCTCTAAAAGTTAGCCCCGACTGGGGAATAGTGCTTACATTGGTGGCGAGCGGAGGGATCAGGACCTGTGACTATACAGCACCCTCCAGTGGGACAGAGTGCGCTGCATTTAGACTGGACACCTATCGTGCCTGCAAGCATAATTAATTGCCCCCACTGTCTAGCCTGTGTGTATAGAGACCTGTTTGACCCAGCATTGTTACCTACGTCCTAGTGCTTTCCCTTTATTTTATCTGGGTCCCCACCTGGCAAAATGGAGTTCCAGCTAGCCGATCTGGAGGAGTACACATGTGTGCAGCTTAGGGAATTTTGTCAGGGGATGGGGGTGCCTGTTGCGAAGAGAGCTGCCAAGGAGGAGCTCCGTACCGCTTTGAGGGCATGGGTAAGGGCCCACCCAGAGGGGAGCAGGGATGGGGAACAGGAGGGGCAGGTCACATCAGGGGATGCGGGAGCTCCAGAAGACCAAGGCCTACTCAACATTGATGTATCTGACAATGTGTTGCCAGGAAGACGTTCCGGGGCAGGGAGTAGTGTATCTAGGGGGAGTGCATCATCGCAGGAGTATGAGGACAGGAGGGAGGAGAGGCGATTGAAGTGGCAGCTTGCCAAGCTAGAGCACGAGAGGGATAGAGAAAGGGAGGACAAAAAGCTTGCATTGGAGGAAAAGAAATTAGCTATGGAGGACAAGAAGTTGGCGCACGAGCTTCAGCTGAAGGAGTTGGACCTGCAAGCTTTGCAGTTAGGTGCGCCAAGAAGTCCTAAAAGTGGCAGCGTACCAGGGGCTCAACATGAGTCTACGTTTTGGTTACCCAAGGAGGTGATAGCGAGCTACACTGTGGGGATGACATCGCCAGGTGGTTGGAGGCGTATGAAGTGGCCTTGACAGCCCATGGGGTGCCTGAGAGCTACTGGGGAGGTGGCCTTTATCGATACATACCCCCCAATGTCAGGGACACTCTTCTGTACCTAGATAAGGTGGACCAAGTCAGGTATTATCCCATGAGGCCAAGCTTAAAAAGTTTGGCCTCAACCCCGAAAGGTATCGCCAGAAGTTCCGTGGTAGCCATAAGCTGTCCACGCAGAATTGGGTGGATTTTTTTGATTATGCCCGTATGGCTCTGGATAGTTGGGTGTGTGGCAGCGTGGTGCATGATTACGAGGGCCTGTACAATCTTTTTTTGAGAGAGCACCTCTTGGATAAGTGTTTTCCTGAGCTGCGCCAACATCTGGTGGACCGCAAGCTAACTGATCCCCGTGAGCTTGCGGAGGAGGCGGATACTTGGGTTAGCACCCGCGTGTCACACAAGGGCCCCGGGGGAGAGGGTTTCCCCCAGAAGAAAGAGGGTGGCGATAAAAAGAAGGAGTTCTCGCGAGGCCCACAAACTAGACAGTTTGGGAGAGGAGTAGGTACCCCACCTCAGTCCAGTTCCCCAAAGCCCACTTAGCCTGACAAGAGTCAGCAGCCAAAAGTTGTCCGATGCTATGAGTGCGGGGAGGTTGGACACTACAAGGGAGATGCCCAGTGTCGCAAACGACCCCCAGCCCCCACAGGTGGCAAGAGTCCTGGGCTGGCTAGTGTAGCGCTTGGGATGGAGCTGCCCCTAGATAGGGAAGGGGAGTGGACAGGCCTGACCCTAGTTTCACTTGGGGATAGAGAGTTGGTCCCAATGATGCCCTTACCATCGAATACTGCTAAGTACCAGCAGAGGGTGAAGGTTAACGGGGAGGAGGTGGAGGCTCTGAGGGACACAGGTGCCAGCATGACCGCCGTAGTGAGGCGGCTGGTGTCCCCTGAGCAATTAGTACCTGATGTGTTCCATCTGGCCGTGTTGGCTGATGGCAGTCTGAGCTACTATCCCGTGGCTCAGGTTCCCTTTGAGTGGGGAGGAGTTAAAGGCCCGTTGAGAGTTGCGATAAGCCCTGCCTTGCCTGTGGACTGTCTGCTAGGAAACGACCTGGAACATACCGCCTGGAAGGAAGTGGAGTTTAAGGCCCACACTGAGATGCGTGGGTTACCAGGGTGGACTTGCGTGGTCACGCGGTCCATGGCTGTCCGGCAAGGAACTCAACACGATTTGGAGCCTGAGACAACGGCCCAACCCAATGCCGGACCAGAAGAGAATGGAGTGGAGGACACACCCCGTGTGATGGATGGGGAGCCCGCGGAGGTAACCCCGGAGTCCGTGGAGGTGGATTTTGTTCCCGTGGGGGACTAGCCAACCCTTGCCCAGTGGCATGTGGAAGGAGGGCCTACCCGGGAGGAATTCTGTCGGGCGCAGAAAGAGTGCCCCACGCTTGAATGCATGCAGCTGCAGGCCGAAGCTCAAGCGGACAACCAAGAGACCGGCAGCTATCATGTGTACTGGGAGGATGGCCTACTTTACAGTGAGCCTAAGGTTCCGGTGCATGGATCCTCGAGGGCCTTAGTGGTCCCCCAGTGGCACCGGGCCTTCCTGTTGGAATTGGTGCATGAAATACCTTTGGCTGGACACCTGGGCCAGGACAAGACCTTTGCGTGGCTAGTCCCACATTTTTATTGGCCCAGGATAAGGATTGCTTCTGACACCTACTGTAAGACCTGCAAGACTTGCCAGGCAAGTGGCAAGACTGGGACTAAAGTGAAGGTCCCTTTGGAACCGCTCCCCGTGGTCGGGACCCCTTTCGAGCCGGTCAGAATTGACATTGTTGGGCCGTTGGACCCTCTGACCTCTGAGGGACACCGGTTCATCTTGGTATTAGTGGACCACGCCACTCGGTACCCGGAGGCTATCCCTCTGAGGACCATCTCTGCACCGGTGGTGGCGCGGGCCCTGATGGGGTATTTTACCCGAGTGGGGTTCCCCAAGGTCGTGGTGTCGGATAGGGGCACGAACTTCATGTCGGCCTACATGCAGGCCATGTGGAAGCAGTGCGGAGTGACCTATCTGTTCTCCACTCCTTACCACCCCCAGACTAATGGGCTCGTAGAGCGCTTCAATAAGACCCTGAAGGGGATGATCCGGAGCCTGCCAGAGGACTTGAGGTGAAAGTGGGATGTCCTCCTCCCTTGCCTGCTGTTTTCAGACCGCGAGGTACCACAGAAGGGAGTCGGGTTCAGCCCCTTTGAGCTGCTCTATGGCCATCCTGTTAGGGGGCCCCTCAGCCTTGTCAAGGAGGGGTGGGAGAAGACTTCGAAGAAGCTTCCACGTGATGTCGTCAGTTACATGCTGGCATTCCGCAGCCAGATGGCTAAGCTGTGGAAGGAAGCCTCAGACAATCTGGAGGCTAGCCAAGCAGTCATGATGGAGTGGTATGACCGCAATGCTCGGACGGTGGAGTTGGACGCTGGACAGAAGGTGTGGGTCATGGAGCCTGGGGAGCTTAGTGCCCTCCAGGACCGGTGGACTGGTCCATACGAAATTGTGAAGCGTCGAGGCCAGACCACCTACGTCGTGGATTTGAAGACCCCCCGACAGCCCCATCGGGTGCTCCACGTCAACCGCCTGAAGCCTCACCATGAACGATCGGAGCTTGCTCTCCTCATGGTGACAGATGGAAGCGAGGAAGAGGAGAGTGAGCCTCTTCCTGACCTTCTGGCGGCACAGGAGAAGGATGGATCAGTAGAGGGAGTGGTCCTCTCCCCATCCTTGGCCCTAGAGCAACAGAGGGACTGCCGCCAGGTGTTGGAGCAGTACACCTCGTTGTTCTCCCTTACGCCTGGAATTACACATCTGTGTACCCATGATGTGGACAAAAGGGACAGTCCGCCTGTAAAAACCAAGTCTTACCGGCTGTCCGACAAAGTGAAGAACGGCATCCCCCGAGGGCCACTTTCAATTTAGGGTGATGCCCTTCGGGCTCCAGAATGCTCTGGCCACTTTCCAGCTGTTGGTGAACCAGGTGCTATCTGGCCTGGAGTCCTTCTCAGCGGCGTACCTGGATAGAATGCTCCAGCCACTTTCCAGCTGTTGGTGAACCAGGTGCTATCTGTCCTGGAGTCCTTCTCAGCGGCGTACCTGGATGACATAGCTGTCTTCAGTAGCACCTGGGAGGACCATCTGCAGCATCTCCAGGAGGTGCTGCAGGCTCTGCAACGCGCTGGCCTCACCATCAAGGCCAGCAAGTGCCAGATTGGGCAGGGATCTGTCGTTTACCTGGGACATCTAGTGGGCGGGGGTAAGGTGCAACCCCTCCAGGCCAAAATTGAGACCATCATGGCCTGGGAGCCCCCCAAGACCAAAACTGAGGTCCGAGCTTTCCTCGGCCTCACTGGATACTACCGCAGGTTTGTCAAGGGATATGGTACCATCGTAGCCCCCTTGACTGAGTTGACGTCCAAGAAGCAGCCACGAAAAGTGATCTGGACGGCTGCTTGCCAGGAGGCATTCGAGACTCTGAAGCGTGCGATTTGCACTGCTCCGGTGCTGGCAACACCTGACTTCACGAAAGAGTTCATCGTGCAGATGGATGCCTCAGAACACGGCGTAGGCGCTGTGCTTTCGCAACTCAACAACGACGGCCAAGACCAACCTGTGGCCTTCATCTCCAGAGGACTCCTCCCTAGGGAACAGCGATGGAGTACCATCGAGCGAGAAGCCTTCGCTGTGGTCAGGGCCTTGAAGAAGTTGAGGCCATACCTTTTTGGCTCTCACTTCCTGATTCAAACCGACCACCGACCCCTTTGCTGGCTCATGCAAATAAGAGGCGAAAATCTCAAGTTGCTAAGGTGGTCCATTTCCCTACAGGGGATGGACTTCAGGGTGGAACATCGGCCCGGAGTTGACCACGCCAATGCTGACGGTCTCTCCAGGTTTTTCCGCCTTAGTGACGAGAACTCCCTAGAGGTTGGGTAGCTCTCCCCTCTTTCGGCTGGGGGGGACACATGTTAGACCTGTCAGCCCTAGGGTGGTCTTTCCCTATTTTTTTCGCACTTGCCTCATTTTTTTCCCACCTTCTTTTTGTTGGCCTTAGGTCTCCGGGCACCTTCCCATTGCCAATCAATGCTGAGGTGCAGGTGCTCTCTACTTCAAACATGGCTGCCACTGGCCCCTGCTACTGCAGCTTTTTTTTTTTCTAGTAGCACCCTATTTGCCAGGAGCTGGCTGGAACCCCAAACATTGTTGCAATGCCAGCCTTCCATCGCCTGCCCATAGTTAGAGTGGGGAAGCTCCTGGAACCTTCCAGAATAGAGGCGGAGCCTATTTTTGCCATCTTAGAGCGTGGTCACCTGACATGGGCATATATAAGGAAAGGAGGGAGACTTTTTAGTCAGTTGGGGCATCACTGACCTGGGGGACCCACGCAGGAGATTTAGGCGGTAGGGCCTAGTCAGGGACCTATGCCACTGGAAGTGACAGGGCTTAGGTGCTGCCTTCCAAGTAGAGTGAGGAACCCTGAGCTAGCCCACTGATCTGGCCCGGCAGGAGGGGAACCCAGGGACCATCTTCAGTGACCTTCTGAGGAAACTTGACAAGCCTTCAAATCAACTCCCCCCCCCCTTCGGGAAACCACATCCTAAGGGTGCAAAAACAACCAAGCGCCGAGAAGACTACTTTCTTGTGTTATCAGGACTACTGGGGATCAGCCAGGTACTGTGCTGTGCCACTTCTGCGCCCCTCTGTCTTCATCTGGGCCTGCACTGTCCTGCGTTGCCCCCTTGCCTAACTGCCTGGACTGCCTGCTAAGCGCTTTCCATACTTAGCGCTAGCCCACTGACCTGCCTGATTGCTTGGACTGCTAAATTGCCTGTCCTGCCGCAGTTGTGCTGTCTGAACAGGACTGCCATGAGGCGCCTAGAAACACCTTGTCCCCCCCCAAAAGCGCCGCCTGACCTACCGCTACATCGCGGGAGCCTCTGTGCCTTCATCTGACCCCTCGGCGGCCCCCGGTGCCAGGAGAGGGCCTCCGCCCTGTGCTGTGGGCCAGCCGGGCCCGGAGGAGTCGGCGCACCCAGGGGCCGCTATCATCGCCGCTGCCCGGCCCAAGAGTTAAGAGTCAACTCGGCGACCCCCGGTGCCAGGAGAGGGCCGCCGCCGTGTGCTGAGGGTCGCGCTCGGCCAGCGAGTGGAGAATCCCCGCGGCGACCCCCGGAGCCTGAGGTAGGCCCCGCGACTGGTAGAAGGGGCCGCTATCATTCCCGCTGCCCGGGCCAAGAGTTAAGAGTCACCTCGGCGACCCCCGGTGCCAGGAGAGGGCTGCCGCCGTGTGCTGAGGGTCGCGCTCGGCCAGCGAGTGGAGAATCCCCGCGGCGGCCCCCGGAGCCTGAGGTAGGCCGCCGCGACTGGTAGAAGGCCGCGCTAGGCCCTGAGGCTGCAAACTCGCCTCACATGACGGGGGTGCCCGGCCGCGTCATTGACCGCACCCCCGCCCCTCTGCCTCACATCCATTGGTCAGGGCTGACGCGCCCCCAAGGCTGGCCCCGCGATTGGTCGCTGTGGCCAGGCCCCCCCTCGCTCACTCCCTGATTGGTTCTCGGGCCATGTGAGTTATCGAAGGCCTGGGAACAGCCAGCAACACTGCCGGAGGGCTCCGAAAGAAGCCCGGGACCTCCCTACACCGGAAACCTCCGCAAGGGCTCCCCGAGGAGCCGAAAACAAAGGTTATCCCCGGGGAGGAGGGCGGGAGGCCAGGAGGAACAGCGGAGCCCCGTGGCCGCCCCTCCCCGTGGGGAAAACTGGTGACTGGGCCCCTTTTGCCCTATTGATCCACAGAAGGCCCCCCTGAGATGGGCCTGGGCATGGACAAGGCCCTCCAGTGACGGTTTGGCCCTAAAAGTTAGCCCCGACTGGGGAATAGTTCTTACAGTGGTGAATTTCAAATATCTGGCCACTTCGGGCACAGTCAACGTAGGAAGTCCGCAGGCGCGCTGGTGGGACCGATATTAGCGGCCCCTGCCCCCTCTGTATACCCAGATGCATACTTGGGTTGTTTATCGATGCCCGAGGGCACTGGGCAATGCATCCCCAAGGCTGCAACCCACCCCTACAGGTAGACACCAAAGCGGGCCGACGTTCCACCGTGGGGAGAGTCCCAGGACCCCTTTCCTGTATCGACGCTGTCTCAGCTAGCCGCAATGTAGGGGGGCTGTCTGCCAATGTCTCCAGCCCCCTTATCTTGTCACAGCCCGCTGCCCGTACCTTGGCACTGGTTACGCAAGCTGGGAGCCTGGGCCCGCACAAACACCCATCCAAGGGTGTTGCAGCTTAGATTTCACTCTGGCCACCTGCGCCGATGTAGTGTTCGAGGCTCATGCCTCAAAACCGTTATTCGTGTTATTGTGCCATTTTCATCAAAAATAGACATCTCTGCTTGTACTTAAGTTAGTCTAAAAATTCTTGTGACTAAATTCTTATGAAAATCTACTTTTATTTTACAAATATGTCTTTGATTTCTTTTTGAGTGTGTGAGCCACTCCTCTCTGATAAGCCTGAGCTGCTCGTCCACACTACCAGAAATACAGCACTTGAGATTGTTAATGTAAGCCCTGTAAACCAATAAGGGTTGTCTGGAATTTTTGCATGGTGTGCCCTTTCATTGGCATCACGACATAAAAAGCCAGCTTTTTACACTTTCAGTTACCATCCCTCACAGGGTCAAGATCCATTCCTCTGCTGTTTTTTTTGGGGGGGGGGAATCTCGCTACAGTTCACGGATATTTGCCACCGTATTTTAATTCAAAGAGCTATTTTGGCATCACAGGTGAAATCACAATCACACTTCTAAATTCAGTCAATGATGCGAGGTTGAATAAGTTTGAAAAGCTTTATTCTCAATAAGAGATTAGTAAGTGTGTTTTTATTCAAATTAATCAATAAATCTGTAGTAAATTTACAGAAATGTCATAACACGTCATAATTAGAACAAATAGTCAAATAATGAATATTTCTAAGCATGGCAAATTAAGGTCAAGCTTTCTAGATTGCAGGAAGCATATTTCAGCAATATTCAGTTCACTTTAGTTGAAGAGACTTGTATTGAAGCATTGCTATGGCCTGAACTGATAGCTATGACTGCTTAATGCAGGTAGTACATTTTAAATGTGTGTCATTTCAGCTCTACATTTTAAGTTACGCATTCCACATTTAGCTGCTAATCTAAACATTTGCAATTTAATTACAGGACTTTATCGGTAGCATTTATTGGCCACAGACTACTTTCATCTTCAGGCTCAAAGTAATTGGACTTAGTGTTTATGGGGCAATCATTATGGAACAAGCTGACACCTCGTTTTGTGTATTTACCTATTTCTTCTTGTAATGCCTTTATAGTGATTGGGTCTACTGTGCCTGTCTTAACATTGTTAGCAATAACGGCCCAGGATTTCACCCCCTTCTTTGTGGTAATACAGCAGGCGGCAGCCCAGATCTTGCTGGGCACATTAACCCGTCCATTCGATGTCGCTGCCTTCCCAGGGATGACTCCTACTAGGGCGTAAGTCTTTTGGCAATTGTTAGTGTTTTGCCTCATTGTGGCGTCTTCATAATGTGCCCATAGTCCCTGGTTGAGTGTACTGTCCTGTGGCACAATGTTGGTCAAGGTGCAGGTGGACTCGGAGGCGTGTCCATCGACATGGTGTGAAGCTGGGTTGAGGTGTCCTCGGTCATAGCTTTTTTTCGCAGCCTCTTCGTAATCAGCGTTAACAGCCTGGCTAGCCGCAAGCTTGGTTTTATCAATTTTCGTGAGGATCTCGTCTTCCATTTCCTTGCTGTTCTTGAGGTCCACAAGCTGTAAAATATAGAATGGGACAAGTAGTCAGGTGTCTTCTCAGATTACTCTTATTTTACATTGTACCAGCTTTACACTTGTTATTTTTTGTGAAAAAGACATCATATGTATAGGCAGTTGTGTGCTTTCCTTTCACATAAAGCATTTGACAGTTAAGCAGTGAAGCAGGGGACCAGTTGCTGCCTAAACCTGAAATGCTGTTTCCTCCAATGGATTACATTTCATAATTGGAGATGGTTCTTACTCAGTTCCCTGCTTGCACCTGGGCAACCTTGCTTTATAAAAGGGCAGTTGTGTTTATACTCATTGTTTCAAATATGACACAAACCGTATTTTGGAGCAATAAGATGGTTTTATATAGAGGTGCTGTTACAAGAAATGTCCTTCTAGTGACCTCAGAGAGCCAGTGGTGTGTGCTGATGCTGGTGAGAGATGTGACGTCTTTGCCACCCTCTGCACCTACTACTCCATGCCCTTGAGAAGGGGCAAAAGTCAACAGTGTCAGAGCGTACGTTGTAATGAGGAAATGCCTCTCTGAAAGTGGGTGGGCGATGAGGAGCAAAGGTGGCACAACACGCCCGGCAACATAGAGAGTTGCGGACACTGCTTTGTATCAGCTGGTCACCTAGAGATCGTTTAACAAAAACAACTAGAACCCTTCAGTTAAGAGCCTATTGAGCAACATACTCTCTGTAGGTTTTATGTCAGAATATTGTTAGATGAAATATTGTTTAAGAGAAATGTTGTTTACAAAAATGTAGTACCCCAATGGGTGTAGATTTTGTCTTATGAATTCCGACGGCACATTATTTTTTAAACACCTTTAGGACATGGTATTTTTGTAACGATAGTCTTGTGGAAATAAATCTATAATTATGCCCCTTCGCTGCCCTCTGCACGATCTAAATTATGTCCCTTTGCGCGATCCCCTTTGCGCGATTAATATTTGCCCACATTAAAAGCCGGCACCATTTTGTTTTTAATTCACCCTTTGGTGTCCCAAGACCCCGAGCACGAGCACGACACCCCTGCACCTGGCCTTCCTCATTTTCACCATCTGTCTCTGTGGTTTCTGCCAAGTCTGGGAAACCAGTACATGAGTTCCTGCTCCCCCGCAGAGATGGTTCATGTTTCTGACATGAAGCACGAGCACAAACCCCCAAATGAGGAAGCCTCCCCCTTCCAACTGTCAGACTATTTCACATCGCAAGTCCCCTCACGAAGCCTACGAAACGCCCCCATTTCTTCACACTCTGCTCCTCTTGCTGATCTTTGTTCCTCTATCTGCCACGACCTGTTTGTTCCTCTATTTTGCCTCGTGACCAAGACTGTATAAATATTCTGCTGTTGAAAATAAAAAAAACCCACTTCAAGAGAGGGACTTGAGAGATTGCTCCTGTGCCCGCTTGGTGCTGGAAGCGCTCCCCTTAACTCGAGTTATTGGTCTTCTCCTCCTTCATTTGAGCACCACGGACTCCTCGCTTTGCATTGACAAGAAATTATGATTTATTAAGCATAGAAATTCAGAAATGAGGTAATAAGTAAATTTAATTTAGCACATTAATTGGCGCCCGGAATAGGGACCTTCCCTTTCCCCCACGCGCCGGCGATATTGGACCCGGTACTGTCCCCTCCTGACCGTTGACGGACTTCAAAAGTGCACAACGCGGGGAATTCCCGCTAACTCCCTCGAGGCGAAGAGGGGGACCGACAGCGGCCCAGCATCCACACGAGGCGGTGAGGAAATAGTGGAACGTCCTGAACCAAAGCCCAACCTGCGAAGCAGACGAGTCCGAGGTTCTACAAATCCCACCTTGAAACTACACGCCGCGTTTTCCCAAAATCTTCAAGAGGCCTTCCAGTTATTTTTCTGTGAGTACTGCTGAAAAGTATAAAAACGAACCCACAGCTTTTGTGGGGGCGGTAAAGAATACGCGTTTTGTTGGTTTCTCACCTATCTTTGGTGAGGACTACTAAAACTAGTATAAAAGACGGACTCACTACCTTGTGGGCACGGTAAAGATACATGTTTTTTGTGGGTTTCTCACTTATTTTGTGAGGACTACTAAACTAGTATAAAAGACGGACTCACCTCTTTCGTGGGTACGGTAAAGATATTTGTTCTGTTTGTGTTTTTCTCACTTCTAAAATCTTTGAAAGTCTTGCCATCATGCCTATTTTCTCGAAAATACGTAAGATGGCAACCAAAAGGAGTATTCATGAGAAGGAAATTCCCCTTCCTCCTCGGGATACTCCAGGACACTTCATGTATGCAAAACATGGTGTTGGTGCACTTATTTATTGTGATCTATGGGTAGAATATACTAAAGACCTAGAACTCAGATATAGATTGCCTGAAAATGGTAGTTTTGATACGGAGTGTATTATGAAATTAGAGGAACCGTTATGGAAGAAAAAGAGAGTCCGCCAGTCACAGAGTGACTCAGTAGAATTATGGAGAAAAGAAGCCCATAGGAGGCAACAGAAGGAATTGCATAAAGTTTGAAAAGGGTAAAAGAATGTCAGAGCAGGCCAAGAAAGAACAGTTACAAGAAATAGGGAAAGAAGTAGTTAGTGAAAGGAATAAAAGGGAACAATCAGCCATTTCTACTGGTTTTTATCCTGTATTGCCATCTGCACCTGAAAACCTTAACATTGCATCAGCACAGCCTACAGCCCCACTACCAGAGGATACTTTTACTAATTTTCTCTTAGATACTCCACCACCCTATGAAGTTCCAGTCATTCAACACCCTCTGCCTCCGCCACCCCTTTCACAACATAACTCACCACCTCTCACTCCAGAAGGGGGTGCCGTAGGTCCAGACCCAGGTAAAACAATTCCCGACTGCCCCTATGACCCGACTCCGAGCAACACAGGGGAGGCGGGCCGAATAAGTAAAATGCTTCATGACTCCTGGGAAGAAATAAGACATCTACCAGCAATTGACACGTTTCTTCAAGCGGCCTCTGAGTTTCTTCGTACTGGAGAGAACTCACGAGCCATTAACGCTATGACTACAAGAAGATCACACCCTGTGAAAATGCACATGTATAGGTTCCTCCTTTGCTGTTTCATAAAACACATACAAGCAGAGGAAAGAAATGTACCAGTTTCACTTTTTGACTTATTAGATTCCGCATCCGACCACACTAGTCTAGAACTTATAAATGATGCACTAGACAGGTTCACCCGTAATGTGACCCGTACTCTGCAAAACTTGCAAACAAATGAAGAGAATAAGAAACTTGAGGAGGAAATTACTGAACCTACTGAAAAAGTCCTACCCGTTCGTTCTTCCGCCCCTAATTCACGAACACCCCCGCCTACATTCCTCCAAGGTCACTCTGAACGGTCATCTCCAGATGAGTTATTTGAAAATACATCCAATGCATTAGACTACTGGTTAGACCAGGAACCTCCGCTTACACCGGAGGAGGAGGAAATAGCCAGAACTGCGACCCTATGGGTCTCTCAATATAAGATATATGACAATGATCTCATAGCCCAGCTTTTTCTAGCATTACCACGCTCACATCAAAGATTAGCAAGTCTCTACATGGTACATCATCTCATCACACTCAATGACACTCATTTTAAACATGATCCAAGACTGGAAGATTTTCTGTCTGACTGCGCTGATAACATGTTCCTCCACAATAGTTCAGTTTTTCTCAACACATTTATAGATTTTAGACAGAAATACCAGAAAGTGACTGGATATAGATCTCCCCATAATACGTGTGGATCAACTAATAAACTTCCTCAAACACGCCAGTTCCCCATGAGAGAGGTCCACCCCAGAGCTGACACAAATGGAGCGCTACAACACGTCTTCATTTATGTACCCTTGACAAAACTTGAGTTACTAAGGATGAAAGAGATGGTTCCCTACCACTCAAAGGATCCTGCTGGATTCTTTAAGGAATTAGGAGATGTATTAATGATGGGAACATATACTCTTTTTGATATCACAGCAATTCTGAAATTATTGTTGCCATCAGGTATATATGACAAACTAAGAGAAAAAGATTGGGAAGTAGCAGGTGAACACATTAGATGGACTGAACTTCAGAATGACGAAAATACTAGAGTAGCAGGTCTAGGTATAGGAGACAGACTAAAAGCACTTCCTGGCACTATTTTAAAGGTGCTACCACAGTTACTAACAGTGAAAAAGGAGGACTGGGATGCCATTTCCTCCTGCAAACAGAAACATGGTGAAGACATAGGAGATTATTACACTAGACATGAAAAGTGTTTTGCGGTAAATAGCGGCCTTACGCCGACAAGTGAAGCTTACCCGCATCTGTTTGTTTCCAAATTAGTAGATAACGCCTTGCCAGCCATTAAGGACAGAGTACTAAAAGTAGAAAGTACCTGGCAAGCACATACACCTCCACAGGTGTTACAAATGCTACAATATCACCAGAATCGCATTAGGGATGAAGAAGAAAATGATAAGAAACGCATGAAAGACACAAAGATGAAAGCATTAGTAGCCCAAACTGCACCCCAGCGTCAACAGACACCAAGTAGCCAGACAAATATAAAAAGCACTTGTAATTATTGCAAAAAGATGGGACACTTCGTTAAAGATTGCCCTGTCTTAAAGCACAATTTGGCTACTGGTAAGACCCAGCCACAACCATATCAGCCAAAACAGAATGGTTCCCCAGACAGTTCAACACCTTCAGTTCCACTGACCACACAAATGGCCCAAATGAATATTATAGACAGCGCCTACACTGAATATTACCCAGATTTCTCATGATGTTGCCCAGAGAGAGAAGATGACAAACTGCCCCTAATCCCCATTCCAGTAGATCAGACAGGTCCATTTATAGAGGTCCGACTTCTTGGGGAGGATAGGAAGTTTCTACTAGACACTGGGGCCAGTAAAACAACAATAAGCCATCAAGAGGTCCCAGAGGCTCCTCTCTCGGGTTCAAAAAGTATTTCTCTGGGTTTCTTGGGACAACCTGTGACAAACGTCCCGTCAAAGCCACTGCCCTTGCAGGTTGGTCCCCTCATGACAACTACAGATCTTATATTGACAAAATCATGTCCAGAAAACTTGCTTGGTATAAAAACATTGAAAGAATTAGGAGCTGTCATTGTTTGCTCACCTACAGATGTCAGACTATTTCTGCGAGATTTCAAGGGCCACTACACAAGTAGAGAATTAGATGAGCGTTGGAAAGATTTGCCACACACCCTGTGGGCCACTGATTCCACCACAGTAGGATGTATGGAAATAACACCTCACAAGGTTACACTGAAAGAGGGAGCCCAACTACCATGCATAAGGCAATACAAAATTCCACCTCAGGCTGAACAAGCATTGATGTTAATTTTTCAGGACCTAATACAGTCAGGTGTGATTAAGGAAACAACTTCTAACATTTGCAATTCCCCTGTTTTACCAGTTCATAAAAAAGTGGAACCAGGAACACCACCTGTCTACAGACTAGGGGTGGATTTGAGAGAGCTCAATAAATGTGTCGTTCCACAACACCCTGTGGTTCCAGACATCTCCACCCTACTCACAGCCATAGATGCGGAAGCAACGCATTCTTCAGTCATTGACTTGAAAAACGCATTCTTTAGCATACCTATTCACCCAGACAGTCAATACCTTTTTGGCTTCTCCTTACAAGGACGAAGTTTCCAATTCACAAGAGGTCCTCAAGGTTTCACAGAGAGTCCAAGCGTATATAGCCAAGCATTAAAATGACAACTAGATACTGTTCAAATGCCCACGGATACAGCCATACTACAATATGTTGATGATATCCTCATTACGGCCAGATCTGACGCAGCATGTGCTGAAGCATCACTACTAGTACTAGAATTCCTAGCTGCAAATGGCCATAAAGTTTCCCCTGGTAAGCTCCAATTTTGTTTACAGCAAGTGCATACTTAGGGCACTTGCTGTCAAAGGAGGGTAGGCAGCTTACACAGGAACGCATCCAACTCATACAACAAATACCACAACCAACAACACAGAAACAAGTTCAAGCCTTTGTTGGTCTCACCTCATATTGTAGACAGTGGATCCCACAATTTGCACTCATTTCCAAACCGTTATGGCAGCTGACAACACTCGAAGCTGGCGCTACTCCACAATTACCCTGGACAGATGAACACACGCAAGCCTTTCAGTCTCTTAAAAAAGCTATGTGTCAAGCCCCAGTGCTGGCAACACCTAATTACACCAACGATTTTACATTATTTGTAACAGAAAACTCAGGTACAGCACTATCAGTTCTGACCCAACTTCAAGCAGACAAACATAAACCATGTGGGTATTTTTCAAGCACATTAGATCCAGTAGCACAAGCATTGCCTGCATGTCTAAAATCAGTAGCAGCTACTGCACAAGCTATTAGACAAAGCGATTCTATTGTATTTGGACATCATCTGATAGTTCAGGTCCCACACGCTGTAGAACTTCTGGTAAACAGAACACAAACACAGCATCTGACAATAGCCAGACTCACCGGATATGAAATTACACTTTTTCAGCCACACATTGAGATTAGACGCTGCAACATTTTAAACCCAGCAACACTGTTGCCACTGACCTCTCCTACTGAGGAAATTCACGATTGTATTGACATAATTGATTCAGTGACCAAACCAAGACCAGATTTACAAGATACTCCCCTTGCTAAGGCAGAAATGACACTCTTTGTTGATGGTTCATGTATGAGACGCCCCACAGGAGAATTAGCAGCAGCCTATGCCGTCACAAATGGTACAGACACTTTAGAAGCACACAAGATAGAGATACTGTCGGCACAGGCAGCAGAACACATAGCTCTAACACGAGCATGTCACTTAGCAAAATGAAAGTCAGTTAACATCTATACTGATTCACAATATGCCTTTGGAGTTGTACACAACTTCGGTACATTATGGAAAGAGAGAGGATTTCTCACATCACATGGGTCCAGAATACAGCATGCTACACTCATCACTGCCCTCTTAGAGGCCAGTCAGTTACCAGAGAAAATCGCAGTGCTAAAATGTAAAGCGCACACAAAAGGAACAGATGAAATATCAAAAGGAAATGATCCTGCAGACAGTGCAGCCAAGTTAGCAGCAAACACAGAATTAAGTATACCACACCGCCAATATACAATACGAGACCCCTTTTCTGACATCCAGGATGTCCAAAGTCACGCCACACCACAGGAACTGCTAGAATGGAAGGAAAAAGGAGGGGTCCTTACAGATCAAGGCTGGATGACACCTGAAAGAGCAGTATGGTTTCTGCCAGATGCCATGGTACAGGTTATGGTAAACACCATACATGGACCAGCGCATCTGGGAGAAAAAGCAATGTTAGACAGCATACAGAATATATGGCACAACAAACATTTGATAGCTGCAGCCAAACAAAAAGTTAAAACGTGCATGATTTGTAATCAGTTCAACCCAGGAAAAGGCACAAAGGTGGAACAGGGAGGATTCCAACCCCCTGACCATCCATTTGAAGTTCTCCAGATGGACTATATCCAGATGGAGAGATGTAGAGGTCACAAGCATGTGCTAGTTGTAGTGTGTGCTCTGACCAGATGGACAGAAGCCTATCCCGTCCCAGATTACACTGCAACGACATCTGCTAAACAATTAGTTAGAGAGTTTTTCCCGAGGTATGGGTTGCCCCGTGTCATCTACTCAGATAATGGTCAACCTTTTTCCTCTGAACTCATGAAGCAAGTGTCTTTTCTGTTAGGGTACACTTGGAAGTTTCACTGTGTAAGACATCCTCAGGCAGTAGGTCTAGTAGAAAGGCACAACCAAACTTTGAAGACAAAATTGGCCAAGATATGCACTGACAAACGGCGTGGACTGGATAATAGCCTTACCGGTTGCCCTCTTCTACATGCGTATGGTAGCCCATTCCAGAACTGGCTTATCTCCATATGAAGTGGTCTTTGGCAGACCACCAAATATGTGGGGTACGCCAAGGCCTAAAAGAATAACTGATGTTGACAGTACTATTCTGACTGACTACCTGGCTTCCTTGTTGTCTGCACTCCAATCTTGTCGTTCTCAGGTTGCTGCCACCTTCCCTGACAAAACCAACCCGGAAGAACACGCCATCCGACCCGGGGACTGGGTCCTCGTGAGGAACTTCGACCGGACCAGTCCCCTCCAGCCCAGGTGGAAGAAGCCAAGACTCGTACTACTAACAACACGGACAGCAGTGAAGGTCGAGGGCAGGAAGGGCTGGCTCCACGCAAGCCACTGCCGGAAACATTTTGGACAAAAAGACACTGTTGCTGATGGCCCTGCCAATCCCACTGACATTGTGACTGAACAATCTGTATTGCCTTTGGAACTAACCCTGAAGGACTGGGGATTGCAAATCAAAGTTAAGGTCTGCCATTCGGACTCTGGCTAATTAAGTCCATTGGGCGTCGGTCCAGTGGTGAAGCGGTTGGAGCATGGGAATGGATTTTAACACCTTGACTATGTGGGAGAAAAAAAAAATGAACTCTAGAAAAAGACATAATGGTCCTATTATATGTTTGACAGTATTATTTTTCCTCATGGCAGTTATGACGTGTCTTGGTTGGATTCTCCACACTGTTTTTCCTCCAACACAACACACCTCTCATACACCCAACAGCACTCAGGAACACACCTATCACGACCTACCCCCTCATGAACAAGCCCATATACTAGCCTTGCGAAACAATACCTTCATACAGATGCTACACCACACTCAGCAGGCCAGTAATAGCACCAATTGTTGGATATGTGGCTGCATCCCACCTCATCAGAAAAAGGGAGGGATGCCTCTTTTTCCTTTCCCATTCTCTTATAATGGAACTTGTGAAGCCTGGTTCGCCCTAATAACAGCTGACGATACTACCCCCACCTCCTGCCCTGACAGAAATAATTCATGCAAGAATGGGTGGCCTTGGGGGGATTTAAACAAGGTACTCAATACTGTTACCCTAATAAGGAGGGAGATCCTCAGGCGACCGGTACAGTCCTAGAAAGTGAAGAATACAAGCAAGGGAACATGACCCTGTCCTACAAAATGTTAAATACCAAACCTAAAAAGAATGCTGGTCCCCCTTCCATCTCGGTCTCACCAGTAAAAGGACACCTGTGCATCCAGAAAAATGGCTCTGTTCCATTAGGACACAGTGACTGTCATACCACTATAAGTTTTGAAGACAGAGGAAAGTCCTCATTTCTAGCATCTCGCCATACTTATTTCATCTGTGGCCAAACGGCCTATGTGCAGCTGCCCTTGAACTGGGGGGGAACTTGCTATATAGCATTCCTGTTACCCCCTGTCTTTGTGGCCCCATCCACTTACCACCGAGACCTCCTAGTGCCCCATGTCAGACATAAAAGAACGATCGATACCTCCTTGGTTGACCAAACGGAAACCTCATGGGAACAGTATACAGATTTTAACAAAGGGTTCTTCTTATTTGTTGGCCCTGTACAGAACAGCAAGCTTATACGCAGGTTGACAAGGACCTTAGAGGCTGTTGTAAACCAGACGGCGTCTGCCCTGGGGAGCTTAACCCAGGAGCAGTCTGCCATACGATTGGTTACTCTCCAAAATCGCCTTGTCCTTGACATCATCTTGGCTGACAGAGGCGGAGCCTGTAAAATTATAGGCTCTAGCTGCTGTATATTTATTCCTGATAATTCCCCATCTGTATACATGGCCATAACAAAATTACACAAGATAGCCGTAAGTTTACATCAAGAACATGGCACTTGGACGTGGTCTGACTGGTTCTGGAAGATAATATCTTCCTGGGGATGGCAACTGCTGTCAGCAGCAGGTATAATATTCCTGATAATAACTGGATGCTGCCTTTGCATCCAATGTGGTCCTGCCCTGTGCGGTCTATGCGCTGCAAAATGCATTCCTAAACCACTTGTCCAGCAGAGAGAAAGGGAAAGAATCATGTTACAAGAATGTATAAATGAGCTCATGCAAATTGAGATATAATGTAGGTACACTCTGGGGCAAGGAGGGAATGTGGAAATAAAATCTATAATTATGCCCCTTCGCTGCCCTCTGCGCGATCTAAATTATGTCCCTTTGCGTGATCCCCTTTGCGCGATTAATAATTGCCCACATTAAAAGCCGGCACCATTTTGTTTTTAATTCACCCTTTGGTGTCCCAAGACCCCGAGCACGAGCACGACACCCCTGCACCTGGCCTTCCTCGTTTTCACCATCTGTCTCTGTGGTTTCTGCCCAGTCCGGGAAACCAGTACATGAGTTCCTGCTCCCCCGCAGAGATGGTTCATGTTTCTGACATGAAGCACGAGCACAAACCCCCAAATGAGGAAGCCTCCCCCTTCCAACTGTCAGACTATTTCACATCGCAAGTCCCCTCACGAAGCCTAAGACACGCCCCCATTTCTTCACACTCTGCCCCTCTTGCTGATCTTTGTTCCTCTATATGCCACGACCTGTTTGTTCCTCTATTTTGCCTCGTGACCAAGACTGTATAAATATTCTGCTGTTGAAAATAAAAAAAAACCACTTCAAGAGAGGGACTTGAGAGATTGCTCCTGTGCCCGCTTGGTGCTGGAAGCGCTCCCCTTAACTCGAGTTATTGGTCTTCTCCTCCTTCATTTGAGCACCACGGGCTCCTCGCTTTGCATTGACAAGAAATTATGATTTATTAAGCATAGAAATTCAGAAATGAGGTAATAAGTAAATTTAATTTACCACAGTCTGCTACTAGATCCTGTACAGTCAATCAATCAATCAATCAATCAGGTGCTTTAAAGCTTGCTACTCACCCGTGAAGGTCTCAAGCCGAACAGCCAGATCTTAAGGCTCTTCCTGAAGGTGTACAGAGTGGGGAAGTGTCTGATGTTGACTGGGAGCTCGCTCCAGGCTTTGGCCGCGATGTAGGAGAAGGCTCTTACACTCACTCTGGTTCTGGGGATGGGCTGGGTTTCTGCTAGGGCGAGGTCGACGGAGCGTAGGTTCCTTTTGGGTACATGGTAGGAGACTCTTTCATTGAGGTATTTGGGTCCGGTGTTGTGGAGGGATTTGTAGGCATGGGTGAATAGCTTGAAGGTTCTCTTCTTGATGGGGAGCCAGTTGAGGTCTCGCAGGTGAGGTGCCGGGTTTTTAGGAACCCGGTGGTGCCAGGGGATAACACCCGAAGACCTCTGAGTTCTCCCTTGTTCCGGACCACAGAAACACGCAGTCTTCTAGTTACCGTCAAAGATCAAGGTTTATTGGTAGCTACCAAGTAACACGTGTCCCAGAAGTACACCGCACGGAGAGTAGGTTCTCGGGAGACTGTTCGTTTTTACAGAACCAGCCGTCTCCTTATATACAAAAATAATAGCTGCAAGCAAGAATTCCTGAGTTTATGATATGGCTATACACATATTTCTACAATAATACAAAGAGCAGAGTCATGTAAGCAAGCCCATATTTTAGATGTCCAGTTTGTTGATGGATTACCCAGTTAGGCCTGGAACTCCCATCAGATATCGATGAAACCTTAATAAAGAAAGGTGCAACCCAGTCATAAAACTGGCCATAAACAAGGAATGTGGACAGGTGCATGTTTGCAGAAAGCATGGTCTGTATGTCGTGAATGGTTTGTGGAATGTTATTTATTGATGCTATCGTACTCGGCCACTGGGCGAGGAGCTGCCCAAACAGGTTTGGCCGAAGGCAATGGAGTCAGTTGGGACAGGTCAGGGGGAAGTCACGAAAAGGTGGACGTGTCCCTCTTGATCAAGCTCGACCTTTAATTGACTTATCATGAGGGCAAGATGCAAGATGGATGGCGTTCACAAAATGGAGTTTAAGGGATGGGGACGGAAACTACGATTTTGGGGTGTTGGCAACCCTCGATTGTGACGCAAATACATAGGAATGATGCCCTAATTATTATCGGTTCATAGATACCAAAATCGTCTTGGTGCGTTGAGGTTTTGTGACACGGGTATTGGACCTCGATATCGGGAAACACCAGGGTCCGGATTTTTGAGAACCACAGACCCTCCTTTTGCCCTCATATAAGGCAATAACTCATGCTAATCTGAGTCCAAATCGGTATGAAGAAATTCGTGGAGATGTTGCTGTAGCATCATTCTGTTACTCAGCTCGTCCCGTGACACAGGCTTCCGTACACACGAGGTAGCACAGAGGCCACATAGTGCAGGAGCACACTGTATACATAGGCAGAACATGAACAGAAGTGCCAAGGTCATCCCAATGAAGATCAAAATTTTCCATCCCCAGGCAGTGATCAGCTCCCAGAACCACCCCAGCAGGGACCAATCCCCTTTCTCAACGTGAAGGGAACCAGATATTTCGTGTAGTTTGGAGATGGCCTGGTATACTGTCGGTGCGTTATCAGGGATGAATATGCAACAACTGGATTGGATGACTCTACACACACCACCACGATCGGCGAGTATGATGTCTAAGGCAATTCGGTTCTGAAGGGTCATAAGTCGATCCGACTGAAGCTCGGTTGTCAGATTGCCAAGTGCTCCGGCCGTCGTAGTCACGGCGGATTCAACTATCCTCGCTAACTGTCGAATATTTCTGCTGTTCACCATAGGCCCCCAAAATGGCAGAAAACCCTTTGCGAAGTCAGCGAATTCCTGACCCGCGGTGTCGTCTTTACTCACGACACCCCTAGCTGTCCTTGTCCGATGGTAATCTGCTCTGGCCGTGTAGGTGGGAGGCAGCAGAAATGAGATAAAACATGTACCCGAGAAATCAGGGGGCAACCACGTGTAGGCTTGGTCGTGGCAAACGAAATACGTGCCTTTGGCTGCCAAAAGTAAAGGGGAAGTTCGGGAAGTAAATACATATGTTTCCGTGCAAATGCTCTTTCCTAACTGTGCTGTGGGGTCCTTACCAATACCCTGTAAGCATAAGTGACCTCGGTGGGGCACTATCCAAACTGGGCGGGATTTCTTTGCTGCCTGGCTCTTGACCAGGTAAACCCCATGTTTAGTCACGTTCCAACGGGTGTAGGGACTGAGTTCATCTTTGGGCATTGTCAGATATGTGTCGATATCCCTACTCATATTTCTCATCCCTGCAATTAGTGCTTTGTTATTGGAATCGCTCGTAGTGGAACGGGTCGGGTATGGTTCTAGGGCAAATAGGAACATGGTCTGGAAAGCCCACAGATAACCATAGTAGCTGAATGGCAAAATGAAGTATGGGATCCCCTTATCGGTTGTGTGTGGCATAAGTCCGCATATCCAACAGTTTGATATGGTCATTACGGACTGGTGTTGGTGTAGGAGCTGAATGAAAGAATTGTTTACAAATTCGAGTCTTCGGGCAGACTCGTGTTCAGGTAGGGGGTGAAAGTAGTGTGGGGAAATAGTGGGAGGAGATGGTGGCTGGGTGTCATTCGAAAAGGTAACTTTAAATACGAATAGAGCATAACCAGTAAAAAACACAAGTATGCTACATAACATTAAAACACATAGTATCAGGAATCTTCTTTTGGACAGTATTGTGCATAACTGTTTTTCAAAGTTCGTGAGTCTGATAGGTCTCTCTACCCTTGGAAACTCCATCCTCTAGTTGCTGCCCGCGGTGGTTGATTGATTCTCCCAGGGAGCGCGCTCTGCTCAGTCCGGGGTAACTCCCGTGGACCAATCAGAACCGTGGACCTAGAACTTCCCAGTTGCACTCCCCAGACTTCAACCGCGACCCTAGCAGCAGAACCGGATGGCGGTTCGAAAAATCAAAAATGAGCTAGTTCCCCTGGGACGAGAGAGCTGAAAAATCAAAAAAATAGTTCTTAGGGGAAAAGGGAAATCACATTAGGTCAATCGTTTATTAGTCTCTTTGTTTAGACCGCAGGTCGTATCGTCGTTTCCCAGGTATGGTGTCGTCTTCAAACAGCGTCTCAGGTTCGGTAGTGTCCAATTGCATAGACGGTGACACAAGTCCTTGTAAAATATGATCACTCTCCTTTTCAGTACTAGTTTCTTTCAAACGTGCATCGCTGAAAGGGATGAAGCGTGGTACGGATTCGGTCTCGGAATCGGCAAGTCCTTTGTTGACCCACCGGTCGTATGGAAGGGGTAGAGGGACCCGTTTGCAGTGGGTCCCATGTACCCAGTTCTTCTTGCCTTCTACCCGAACAGCAGATCTCGTTGAAAGCAGCACTAGGTGCGGTCCGGTCCACCTCGGCTGTCCGTTGTTGGTGCGCTGGAAATTCCGCACCAAAATCCACGAACCGGGCTCGATGAGGTGACCCGGATCGTCAGAGGCTGGTGGAGAGGAACTGTGAACCTGTTGGTGTAAAACACGCAATTTAGTTGTCAATTCGCACAAATAGTCAAGTAGTACGGGGTGTTCTATCTCACTTAGTTTCTTGGGTCTTGGCACGCCCCAGACGTTGGCTGGGCGGCCAAACACGATCTCATGGGGGCTAAGTCCTAATCTGGAGTGGACAGTCGTCCTGGTTGACAAAAGCGCTAGAGGCAGTGCGTCAGGCCATTTAAGACATGTACTGGCTTGGATCTTGGCTAGTTTGAGTTTTAGAGTGCCATTGTAGCACTCTACTAGTCCAGCAGATTGGGGGTGGTTTGCCGCGTGGAATTTTTGGTGGATGCCTAAACACTCACACACTCTCTTCATCACTCATCCTACGAATTCACTTCCGTTATCACTCCAGACAATTCTAGGCATTCCGAACCTCGGGAAGAACTCTTTGACGAGTGCTTTGGCAGTTGATAAAGCGGTATTGTCCTTAAGGGGGTACGCTTCCACCCACCTTGAAAAGGCGCAGACAACAACGAGCACATACTTTAGGTTGTTGCACCTCTCCATGTGGATGAAGTCGAGCTGTAAAACCTCAAACAGGTACGTTGGAGGCGCGAAATGACCAGCTGGAGTTGGGGTTCCCCTACCGGGATTGTACTTCAAACACACCATACACTTTTTAACCACATTCTTTGCATATTTTGGGATATTGCTATTCTGCCATACTGGGGCCAATAGTTTACATATTCCTCTCGAACTGATGTGTGCAATTCCATGAGCCATCGTTACTACTGCAAGTACGTATGCATTAGGTAATAGCCATCGCTGGTGTTCTGATAGTTCGATCCAACAACCATTCGCATCCAATCTACCTGTGCTTTCTCTCCATTCATTCACCTCGTTCTCAGTTGCTTCGGCTTGTATCGATTTTACGCTTTCAATGGTGTCCTCACACATTCCCACATCAGCAGTCCATCTAGCGGGACCCATAACATACATCCGACTCATTGTGTTCCTTGCAGTTTCTTTCGCAACCTCATCTGCAAATGCATTCCCGCGGCCAACATCATCCTGAATCTTTTTGTGTGCACTGCATTTTATAATGGCGACTTGTAGGGGCAAGGTGAGTGACTCAAGGAGCTCATTGACTAGCTGGCCATGTTGTATCTTTGCACTATGGGAGGTAAGGAACCCACGTTCACGCCACAATCTCCCAAAACTGTGAGCCACACCAAAGGCATATTGGCTGTCAGTGTACACATTCACTCGCTTTCCTTTCGCCAACACACATGCTCTGGTAAGCGCAATCAACTCTGCAGCTTGTGCAGAATTGTGGGAAATGCGTGCAGTCTCTACAATGGTGTGTAATGTCGTTACGGCGTATGCTGTGGTCGTATCACCATTCGGCAACTTGAAACATGAACCATCAACCCATAAAGTATCATTGCATTCGGGAAGGGGAGTGTCCTGTAAGTCTACTCTCCCTTTTGTCTCTTCTTCTGTCCTGAAACAGCAGTCATGCTTGTCAATCTTGTCTGTCTCTGTCGGGATGGGTAATAACGTAGCGGGGTTAAGTGTATCACACCTCTTTATGTGGATGTGACTTGCTAGCAGTGTAAGTTCGTAACTGGATAGTCGAGCGCTAGTAAGATGTTGTGTCTTAGTCCTATTTAGCAAAATGTCAACTGCATGCGGAACCATAACGATCAGAGTGTTATTCATGACTAATCCAGCAGACTGTCGAATGCAGACAGCTGCTGCGGCGGTTGCTCTTAGACAACTTGGCAGTGCCTTAGCCACTGGATCCAGAGTTGCCGAAAAATACGCGCATGGGCGCTGTTTGTCCCCAAAGTGTTGCGTTAAGACTGATAATGCACAACCTTCCTTTTCGTGGACATACAATGTAAAAGGCTTACTGTAGTTGGGGTTTCCCAACACAGGGGCCGAACACAATGCATCACGCAACTCGTGGAAACTCGTCTGACAATCTTCAGACCAAGGCATAGGATTAGGCGTGTCTTTGCGGATTAGCGCCAGCAAGGGCTTGGCTAGTAGTGAGAAATTCGGTATCCATTGTCTACAGTACGATTTAATGCCCAAGAAGGCTCGAACTTCTCTCTGTGTCCTTGGGGCACTTAGTTCTGTAATTGCCTGTATTCTTTCTGGTGTCAGTCTCCTTCCCTCCTTCGATAAGATGTGACCTAGGTAGGTCACTTCTTGTCGGCAAAATTGCAGCTTTGAAAGGGAGACTTTGTGCTTCATGTCACATAAGTGACGCAATAATAACAACGTGGCTTGTTTGCAAATCTCCTCAGTGTCTGCGGCGATCAGTAGATCGTCTACGTACTGGATCAAAGTTGACCCATCTGGCAGCACTATTGTGTCCAGTTGTGTTTTCAGTGCCTGACTGAATATAGATGGGCTTTCGCAGTAGCCTTGAGGAGCGCATTTGAAGCGGAAGCTTCGTCCTCCTAAATTGAAGCCGAAAAGGTCTCTACTCTCTTCGGCGATCGGGATGCTGAAGAAAGCGTTCTTCAGGTCAATCACCGAGAACCAGTCTGCTGAAGCTGGAACCATTGTCAATAAAGCAGTAATGTCGGGGACAACTGGAAACTGTGGGATAACTACCTTATTTACCTCTCTGAGGTCAATCACAAACCTATACACAGGGGGCTGTGAAGGATCAGTACGTTTTAAGACCGGTAAAACTGGACTGTTACAAACGTTCCCTGTTGTTTCTTCAATAACATCTTTATCGATCAAATCATAAATGATCGTTAACAACGCCTTCTCGCATTCGTTACATATTTTGTATTGGGGAATACGTGGCAATCCGACGTTGGCTTTCAAAGTTATGACATACGGTGCTATCTCCAAACGACCTACGTCATTGGAACCATTAGCCCACAGTATATCAGGAAGTGATGACAATTCGGTTGGAATACCTTCTTTCGACAAATACATTGGAAAAAATGACTTTTTTCCCTAAGGTAAGTTGTACTCCCGAGGGAGAACAGTACAAAGTCGCATACAATCTTTTTAGCAAATCCAATCCTAACAAATTTTCACCGCAACCTGTTGTAAGAATGAGGGGTGCTTCCAATTCACAGGGGCCAACAGAAAGGGGTATAGGACTAGAGATCGGGTTTCTAACAGGGGCGCCAGAGAAGCCTACTGAGACATTCATTTCGCCAGACAAAGGTGCGCCAGGAAGTTTTGAGTGCATAATAGAACTTTTTGTAGCACCAGTATCCAGCAGAAATGGCTCTGACACTCCTGAGGTAATTACCTCGACATAAGGTCCATCCTGATCTACTGGAACTGAAACAACTCCCTCTCCTTGTCCATGGCTGTCCTAGCGATCGTTACCCTCATTGTCGTGTTCGGTGTAATAGTCGTCAGCATAGTACTGAGCTGACCTAGACGATGCGTTATTCTGTTGGTCAAAGCTATTCATGGAATTCTGAGACGGAAAAGAAACTGTATTCTGGGAGAAATTTCCACGGCCCCTACCTCTGGGGGCATGTTGAACACCTCTCCCTCTTACACCTGAAACACCGTTTAAGCGTCGCGCAAGAGCCGGACAATTATTCCTAAAATGACCCTCTTCCTTGCAATACGCACATTGATTCGGGCCATACGGAACACGCTGGTGGGAAGACTCGTTTCCTTGCGCGTCTCTAGAATACTGCCTATTCTGTTGATAATTGGGCTGGCTAGCCATACGAGGCGGATAGGCCTGTTGGAGAAGAACTTTAGTTTTTAAATCTTTCGTCTTTTTGTCTGCCTTGTCTAGCTCGTTTTTGCGCCTGTTTTCGTAGTACTGAGCTGTTGCTAGAATCTGTGCTGACGTAGAGACAGCCCAAGCACTCTCTGAATCTTTTAGTTTAGCACACAGTTCGGGAAGCAGATTGTGTACAAACTTGTCTACAAACAATCTTTGGCCACCCTCGGTAGCCATATCCTGACCACTATGGTCAGTGAAAGTTTCCTCAAATCTCGTGAAAAAGTCAGACACATTCTCGTCTTTCTTCTGCTTGCACGCGGATAGCTTGTCCCAGTTTACGCGTACTTCAGGCATAATTGTCTTCATGTACGCAATGATTCTACCGGGAAGTTCAGGTATTAACGGCTCAGGCTTGAAACCACCGACTTGTCTAGCATCTGTAGTCGCAATGTTCGCCCACGAGTCACCTAATTCTTGGTCATGATCTGTATGACGTATCTTACTCCATAAAGGATGTGGAACAACGTTCCCAAACAACATGTCTATATCCGCTAAATTCATTATACATGAGCTGGCAGTTTGGGATAACTCCTTATAATACCCAGTCGGGTTTTTACGGGGATCGGGTAGTGTCTGCTTGAGTGCTAAAACTTCGGATCTTTTCCAGGGGACATGTACCCATACACGCTGGAAATGAGGCAGAACCGGTGGAACTGCAGTTGCGTCACCTTCCCTCCAGACCGGAGGAACCTCTCTCATGGGGTACTGTCTCGCTCTTTTCCTGCCTGATGTACCACTGTCAAAGGATGACCCAGAATTACCACCCGTACTTCTATGTGATAATAATATCTCAACTGCTTTTTCGACGTCTGGACCAACTATCATACCCTCCCCAAATTTAAATCGTACACTACACAACTCTTGTTCGTTGGTCTTCTGACCATTGTCTACCAATTCCTCACACAGGAAAACACACATCTGCTCAAAGACGTATCTTTGCGTTGGTTCATCCCATTGACGGAAAACGTTCATGACAGACTCTACATCATATCTTGCTGTGTCCATAGCCCAATTTCGTGCTAACTTATTCAATAATTCCCTTTCCTGATAATCGGGCATTTGGCTTCGTAATTGTCTTCGTTCCGTGTTAGGGGTCGTTTTAGGCGACCGAAAAAGTGGTGAAGGAAAGTTAGTAACAATGCTGGCCATTTTATGCCAGACGGAAGGTGAAAGTGGGGGAATAACTGGCAGTAGAACAGAGTCACGCAAAGTAGAAACAGAAATGTTCGTAGAACGAGTATCAGAGAGACTAGAAGATGTGCTAGGCGAAATTTTAGAAGGAACAGTAGGAGAAGTAGATGTGATCGGTGAGCCTTGAGGAGGCTGCGCCAGAGAAACAGGAGCCAGCTGAAGAGTAGCCGGTGAGTGCGGTAAAGGAGCCTGTATAACAGCTACCAGAGGTGCAACTAAAGGTTGCGGAGGTGCTGTGGCATTTGGTGCATAGGGTGTTGGCGAACTTAGCAAATGAGCCATTAATGGATCTTTCTCACGCTCTTTTACTGTCTCTTGCTGAAGAGATGGCAAAACGGGATAGCATTTATCTATTGCCATTTTACGTTGCCTGTGCAACTGCTCACCTATTTTATCCTCTTCGTTGTCTTTAAATTTTATCGCGACTTGCATTACTGAGATACCTCTTTCCCTCTTATTCTTCTTTTCTAATTTAATTTCCTTCTGTTTGGCCTCTTTACGCCATAAGCGGAAAGAGTCAAACATCGCCGGTCGGGCTTTCTTCTTGAATAGTTTGACCTCTAGGTTATCTAAAACTTCTGAGTCGAAACTACCATATTGGGGCCATTTTAAAACACCATCCTTGCGGGTGTATTTTATCCATACTTCGTTATATGTTATAGGACCTACGCCGTGCTTTACATAGAGCTCATACGTTGGAGTTCCAATTGGAGGAACCGGACAAGATTCCTCTAATCGGGAGTCCTTACTACAACCAAGACAAAACAAGTTTCCAAGTCTGCTAAAACCAGGCATCTTCGCTCACTAGTCTAGCTTCAAACTTCAAAGGATTATCTGTTACGATATTTCTCGTGAAAACACGAGTCCTTCGGCTTTGGGGCTTGCAAGTTCCAAATCAAAGCGTATCTCAAGGATACCAAAAACTAAGAACAAACTAAGGACTGGGAGACGCTCCACTTATACTTAACTGAAGTATTTGAAGATCTGTGACGTCGCTAGAAGACTCGTCTATCGTTTCGCTCTACCAAGGATCACTGGGTCCAAAACAAGGCGATAGTCAGGGCAGCAGTCCTTCGTAGCCGTCGGGACGCGGGGAACCTCGCAGCAAAGACCTTCGGAACCACGTCGACATACAGGGGTCGCTGAAGTGGCTGGCCGTCCTCCGGAATTTTCACACGAAGCTCCTCACGAACATCTGGCTTGGACCGTCACCGCTTGATATCGCCCCGAGTTGGGCGCCAACTGAGGTGCCGGGTTTTTAGGAACCCGGTGGTGCCAGGGGATAACACCCGAAGACCTCTGAGTTCTCCCTTGTTCCAGGCCACAGAAACACGCAGTCTTCTAGTTACCGTCAAAGATCAAGGTTTATTGGTAGCTACCAAGTAACACGTGTCCCAGAAGTACACCGCACGGAGAGTAGGTTCTCGGGAGACTGTTCGTTTTTACAGAACCAGCCGTCTCCTTATATACAAAAATAATAGCTGCAAGCAAGAATTCCTGAGTTTATGATATGGCTATACACATATTTCTACAATAATACAAAGAGCAGAGTCATGTAAGCAAGCCCATATTTTAGATGTCCAGTTTGTTGATGGATTACCCAGTTAGGCCTGGAACTCCCATCAGATATCGATGAAACCTTAATAAAGGAAGACACCACCCAGTCATAAAACTGGCCATAAACAAGGAATGTGGACAGGTGCATGTTTGCAGAAAGCATGGTCTGTATGTCGTGAATGGTTTGTGGAATGTTATGTATTGATGCTATCGTACTCGGCCACTGGGCGAGGAGCTGCCCAAACAGGTTTGGCCGAAGGCAATGGAGTCAGTTGGGACAGGTCAGGGGGAAGTCACGAAAAGGTGGACGTGTCCCTCTTGATCAAGCTCGACCTTTAATTGACTTATCATGAGGGCAAGATGCAAGATGGATGCCGTTCACAAAATGGAGTTTAAGGGATGGGGACGGAAACTATGATTTTGGGGTGTTGGCAACCCTCGATTGTGACGCAAATACATAGGAATGATGCCCTAATTATTATCGGTTCATAGATACCAAAATCGTCTTGGTGCGTTGAGGTTTTGTGACACGGGTATTGGACCTCGATATCGGGAAACACCAGGGTTCGGATTTTTGAGAACCACACAGGAGTTGACTGATGTCATGGGATGCCGAGGACGAGTCTGGTCGCGGTGTTCTGGATGGTCTAGAGTTTGGGTAGCAGGGATTTGTTGATTACCATGTAGAGGGCATTTCTGTAGTTCAGTCTGCTTGTTATGAGTGCGTGGGTGACTGTCTTCTTCGCTTCGAGGGGATCCACTTGAAGGTCTTGCGGAGGGTGTTGAAGCAGGTGGAGGTGACGATGTTGATCTGTTGGGTCATAGTGAGGGTGGAGGCGAGTATGATGCTGAGGTTTCGCCCATGGTCCGTGGGGGTTGAGGGGTACAGTGGGTGGAGGGCGACGAGGAGTTGTCCCAAGCTGATGGGGTGAGCCCAATGATGAGGGCCTCTGTCTTCTCTGAGTTGATTTTCAGACAGCTGCTGCTCATCCAAGCTGCAACGTCTTTCATTCCTTCTTGGAAGCGGAGTCTGATGGTTTTGGGGTCCTTCATGAGGGCGAGGATGAGCTGGGTGTCATCGGTGTAGGATACAATGCTGAGTCTATGCTGTCTGACGATGGTGGCGAGGGAGGACATGCAGATGTTGAGGAGAGTGGGGTTAGTGATAATCCTTGTGGTACTCCGGAGTTGATCTCTGTGGGTTCAGAGAGGAATGGTGGGATTCTGATCCTTTTGGTTCTGCAAGCGAGGAAGGGGTGGAGCCAGTCAAGGGAGGTTCCCTGTATTCTGGCGCCATGGAGTCTGGCTGTGTAGAGTGCGGTGTGCGGCGGTGTCGAAGGCTGCATAGAGGTTGAGTAGGATGAGGGCTACGGTGTGGCCTTGGTCAAGGAGCATGCGGATGTCATCTGTGGCGATGATTAGGGCAGTCGCGGTGCTGTAGCTGCTGCAGAATCCGGATTGGGAGGGGTCGAGGACGGAGTTGTCTTTGATGAAGTTTGTTAGCTGGGTGTTGACGATCTTCTCAGGGACTTTGGCTGCGTAGGGAAGGAGGGACATGGGTCGGTAGTTCTTCAGGTCCGCCCGGTCTGCAGTGGGTTTCTTGAGATGGGGCTTGACTTTGCACGTTTTCAGTCCCCGAGGAAAGTGCCAGATTCGAAGGAGGCGTTGATGGTGTGTCGTAGATCGGGCACTATGACGGTGGGGGCTCTGTGGAAGATGTGCAGGAGCAAGGTCAGTGTGGGCTCGTGAGTGAGTGTTCTTCATGGTCTGGGTGGTACCGGGATCCAGGTGGTGATGGTGGGCTGGCTGTTGTCACTGGAGGGAAGGGTGGTTTCTGGAGTCTGCTTGATGAAGTTGTCATAGAGGGCCTTGATTTTCAGGTGGAAGTAGGAGCCAAGCTTATTGCAGAGGTCCTGGGAGGGAGTGATGTCCGAGGCTTTGCTGGGGGGTTTGGTGAATTGCTGGAAGACCATCGAGTTGCTGGAGTTGTTGGAGATTTTGTTCCGGATGAAGGTCTTCTTTGTGGATCTTATGAGTTGGCGGTATTCTATCATGACATTCTTGTAGATGGTCAGGTCTTCTGAGGTTTTGCTGTTTCTCCATTGTTTTTTCGAGTCGTCTGCAGGAGCGTCTGGCTCCTTGGAGCTCAGAGGTGAACCAGGTGGCCTTCATGGGCATTGTCTGTCGGTGGTGCAGAGTGGTGTGAGCTTATCTGCGCAGTTGGTGATCCAGCGGTGTAGCTCCTTGGCTGCAGAGTTGGCGTCGGTCGAGACAGGGGGTAGGATTGTGGATGTGGGTGAAGTTGAGGTGCTCCTCTGTGACCTCCTGTCAGTACAACATGATCATTTTACCTCTAATATGAAGACTACAATCTTGAAAGTTAACCATGATTTAGGCCCATGTGTCACCTGTGCTGAGCTCCCTGCTCTAGCTTCTGCTTGAGGTCTGCTCTGCCTTCACGATATCTGCGTAAATTACAAAGCTGTGCTGCAGCAACCTCGGGGCTACCTGAAAAACACAGGTGCATTCACAGGTGGTATTCCTTCTGTGTTCAGGAAAGACATTCTAGGCTGCAGGTTACAAATACCAGAAAACACAAACTGAATCATTTTCTCTTAGAAGTATTGAAACTGTCTTAATTTCTGTCTGAGATTAGCAACCAATATCACACAATATTCCCCTTCAGAAAATATTCAAGGTGCCATCATTGTCTGGGGAGTTTTATTCAAAATGCATTGATTTGAAGGAGGTACAAAAGAGAAAAAGTGTTTCAGACTACACCTGTCCCACATTGCTGACATGCCAATGAATAGGAAGCTACTTTTTAGCTCCCGGCTCTAGGCAGCGTGCACGAACTGTCTCTAAAAGAGACATGTTGTATCTGCTCTGTGGGCTTCAGCCCACCCATAGGCTTCCGATTTGCTGGCTCCATTTTACTCAATTATTTTTTATCCCATTTGTCCATTGCATGCATACGCCACGGCTCTTCCAGAGTTTATCCCTGCCCGAGAGCCGCGACCAACTACTCCTAAACATATGCAGCAGTCATTTTAGGGCATTGTTTTGGGACACCTTTTTTATTTCCTTAAGTGCATTTTCAACAAGCGCTGCTGTTTTTTTTTTTTTTACTCGCATCATTCTCAGTTGCAACAGTTGCACTTAAACTGGCCTGACTGCTCCTGTTTAAGGTAAACCCTCTCTCTCTCTCAGCCCTGCCCTCAGCCGGGGAAGGAGTGAAGCCCTCGGTCTGTCGCTGCCGCTCCAAAGGCGCTTTCACTGGCCTATCCAGGATCACAAGTATCGCTCAGTGCTTGGGGGATCGCCGCCAACGGTGTGAAACTTCTGGTAGGCGGATTTCGATTTAATGAGAAAAATACCTTAGCGCTTGCAGAACTCTGTGTAAAATGAAGGATTGTGTCCGCAGCTCGTGCTCACAGATGCCGGAGTTTTCTCCATTCGCGTATCAGCAGGGGGGAGGGGTTGGGGGGAGGTGGGTGGCCTGCGTGTGTCACTCGCGGGAGCGACAATTGCTGCCAGATGGTGGTGCGCAGTCCCGCGAGTGAATCTCCTGATGTGCACGTATTGGCCTTGATGGCAATGGAACGCGTGCACATGCTTGGCTGAAAAGCCAAAGCCACGGGAAAAGGTATTTTTGCCTTTCAGCGCATGCACACTGAGTAGGCAAGACCTAAAAAGGATTATCTTACTGTCATCCCCGGAGTTCTCATGACCCTTTCCCCCCACCCGGATAGATATTTCGGGTCGTCCATGTTTGGGCTAGCAATTAACAGCATGCCTTACTTTATTTGTATCATGTTACATTTCAGATCCCCCTGTATTCCATCCACTTGCTCCATTTCTCTGGGCCTTCCCGGTTACAATAGACTACTTTTTCGGCTGCTCCACACCAGTCAACTGGTAGTGCAGTCTTGCTGATCATTTGAACCTTGCCCTGTGTTGACCTTAACCCTGAAGACTGGCTTTGTGGGTAAAGTACTTACCTGTAATATTGCATTTCTGTTTTCCTCCCATAGGATAACGTTGCTCATTTGAACCATTTGTCCTAAGTGTGTATTTTTCTTGAACTGTACTGCTGTTTTTAAAGACTGCTTAACTGAAGTCCTGCACTAAGTATTGATTTACTGGATCGAAGAGTATTGCCAGTTTAAAAACTGCACTTACCTGCAAAAAAGCCTTTTTGGTTCTAGTAATAAAAGTAACAAAGCATATTTTTACAAAGCATGTGTTCTTGGATTTAGTTATTAAGTGTGTGTAATCATTTCTTGCCTGAGTGTATAGAACAAATGCTTAGCACTGCCCTCTGATAAGCCTGACTGCTCGCCCACACTACCACAAAAGAGTGCATTAGTATTATCTACGTTAGCCTCTGTTAAGCCTTTCGGGATCCACTGGACTCTGTGCACACTATAACTTACTTTGGTCAGAACAAAAAGGCAGTGGCAAAGCCAATAGGTCTTGGCAATCTGAGAGTCATTAGCGTTGTCCATGACAATGTCTTTCAGCAATGTGTTCCAGTGAAGTCACTGGAGTGGATCATCTCGTTCCTCGCCGGAAGAACCCAGAGAGTCCACCTCCCCCCGTTCAGATCCGAGGCCACCGAAGTCATCTGCGGCGTGCCACAAGGATCATCACTCAGCCCAACCCTCTTCAACGTCTACATGAGCCCTCTCGCAGCCATCGCACGCAAACACAACCTCAACATCATCTCCTACGCCGACAACACCCAGCTGATCCTCTCCCTCACAAACAACCCCGCCACCGCCAGAACCAGCCTACACGAAGGGATGAAAGACGTCACAGAGTGGATGAAGAACAGCCGCCGGAAACTGAACTCAGACAAGACGGAAGTCCTCATCCTGGGATCATCGCCCTCCGCCTGGGACGACTCCTGGTGGCCCCCTGCCCTGGGCACCACTCCCAAGCCAACGAACCACGCACGCAACCTGGGCTTCATCCTAGACTCCTCCCTCTCGATGACCAGACAAGTCAACGCCGTCTCGTCATCATGCTTCAACACCCTGCGCATGCTCCGTAAGATCTTCCGATGGATCACCCCCGGAACCAGAAAGACGGTCACCCAGGCACTCGTCACCAGCCGACTGGACTACGGACACACCCTCTACGCCGGAACCACAGCCAAACTACAGAAAGGACTCTAGCGCATCCAGAACGCCTTCGCAAGACTCGTCCTGGACATCCCCCGACACAGCCACATCTCCGGCCACCTGAGAGACCTGCACTGGCTCCCCGTCAGCAAGAGGATGACGTTCAGGCTCCTCACCCACGCACACAAGGCTCTCCACGACGATGGGCCCCAAGTACCTCAACAACCGCCTGACTTTCTACACGCCCACCCGCCAGCTACGATCGACCAGCCTCGCCCTCGCCGCCATACCACGCATCCGCAGAGCCACCGCCGGAGGAAGATCCTTCTCCTACCTGGCAGCCAAGACATGGAACTCCCTCCCCATCCACCTCCGACTGACCCAGGACCACCTCTCCTTCAGGAAGCAACTCAAGACCTGGCTTTTCGAGCAGTAACGGACCCCCCACCGCCCCACAGCGCCTTGAGACCCACAGGGTGAGTAGCGCGCTATACAAATTATGTGATTGATTGATTGTTTGGTTATGTTTATGGATGCATGTGGGGTGAAGTGGAATTATGTGAGTTGGATTTGAATTGTTTGTTGTGGAATTGTGTACCGTGGAATTGTGTGGTGTTGAGTGGAGTTATATGTAGTGGAATTATGTGGCATTTTCTGCAGTGGAAATATGTGGATAGTAACGATGTGATATTGAGTGTACTGGAATTATGTGGAGTGGTAGTATGTGTCATGGAGTGTGATTTTGTGGAGTATTGTGTGCTGTGGAATGGCATGTAATGGATTGGAATTAAGTGGTGTGATGTTAAATATTGTGACATGATGTGGAGTTCTGTGGTGTGGATTGGATGTATGTAGTGTAGAGTGAAATTGTATTTTGGAATGGAATTATGTGGTGTGGAATGGAGATGTGTGAAGTTCAATTATGCGGTGTGGAACTGTGTGGTGTTGAGTGAAATTATGTTAAGAGGAAATATGTGGCATGGGGTGGAGTGTATTTATGTAGATTATTGCTATGTGGCATTGAGTGTGTAGTATTCTGTATATTCCCCGTGTTATTTACAAGCTCTTTACATGTTTGTATCTCATGTATTCTATTGCCATGGATTCATGGAATGCCACAGTGTTCATAGAGCGTGTTCTACCAGAGAGTCACTCTGGCTTGGACCACGACACTGACAACTGCCTATTTTATCATCTCTACTTGAATAAACCCATTTGAGCAAATAACCTCGCCTCCTGTGGATTCCTACATGATTTTACTGGCGACGATGCGTGCTTGGCACACATAACATCCCAGGACCCGTGGGGTTACTTTTATTCAAGACAGAAACGCTAAACGCTGCAGCTCCTGTTCCTATTGAGTGTCTTCACTCAACTTTTGGATGTACCGGATCATCACTGAACTCCGCTACAACACCGGCGATTTTCCCGGCTTTCCTCTACAAACAGGCACAACGAGCGGGAGCTTCCCTCTACAAACAGGCACAACGAGCAAGAACAACGTACACTCTCTCTCCACTACTAACACCAAGACGCTGGCATCAAAGCTACACCCAAAACTGTAAGATATTCGTGTCCGTTTTTTTTTTGTGTTGAGCATACCAGTATGAAAGTGTAACTATCCTCATTGTCGGAGTTGTGCATTTTACCTATAACACTTGAGGTCTACGTTGGCAGTTGCTTACCTGCATTATTTAAACTACGCCTCTCCTCGAGCCTGTCTCCTCGAGCCTCACATTCTTTGTTGGAGCCTTTTCTCACAACGTTCCTGTATCTTTACAAATACGCTGTTCTTCTCCGCATCACTTCAAGAACGTCATCCCTGCACGCAATTCTGTTTGTCGTCCCTCCTGATTGGTCGACCAAATATTAAAAACCATTTGTGATTGGACGAAATACTAACAGATGATTGGACACTGTACTTTATGACGCCACACATTCTTCGTGCTCATCGCTGATGCGCACAGCTTGAGGAATCTCCAGTGATTTCTACGTTGCCTAGCGACGCGCTACACATTCTTTGTGCTCATCGCCGATGCGCACGGCTTTAAAAACTATTTGTGACATTTCATTCTCCAGCTGCTTATTTTCTACAGACGCGCACAGACTATCAACCTCATTAGGCTCATCGTTGATGCGCACAACTAAATAAACTTTAAGCTTGTTTCTTACTACGCTAAGAAAACACATTCTACGAGGCACCACGTTAATTTTTTCTGAATCTAGCAAGAATGTTCGTTTTTTTTTGTATATAAATTCTAGTGCTAAGATAGTTGTCTCTAAAAAGAAATTTAAAAATACTTTTACTACTTTAATTTACTTTACATTACAGATTGATCTACAGCAGGACAACATGTCCACACTACAATCTGTAAATCCACCTCCACCTTTTCTAGAAACCCCTGGTGAACCTCCAATTAGGTGGGAAATATGGCATGATGCCTTTGAAAATTACCTAGGGGCGATAGGTGCCTCCAGGTTCCGTCCGGAAAGGAAGAAATGTCTTCTCTTACATTCTTTGGGCTTTGAAGGCAGGTCTGTCTTCAAACATCTACCTGACATACCTGTTGTTGAAGGTGTTGTGTCTGATAAGTACAACATCACATTACAAAGACTTAAAAGTCGTTTTGATAAACAGCCTAACTTAATGGTTCGCAGGCACAACTTTTTCAAAAGAAAACAGGCAGATTCTGAAGACATTGATTCTTACATTTCAGTTCTAAGGAGGTTAGCGTCTGAATGTAAATTTGAAGGTTTCAATGAACAGCTTATCAGGGATCAATTTGTTTGTCACTGCAAAGACAAAAATATCAGACAAAAATTATTAGCCATGAGTGATCCTTCTCTAGATGACACGATAAAATTAGCTAAAAGCGTAGAAACATCTATGGTCTCTCTTAAAGAATTGGAGGATAAAGTTATTGAACCCATAAATGCTTTAAGTCTTAACTCTTCTGCTAGATTCAATAGAAAGAAATCTATGTTTAATTCTACTAAAGGGAAAATTCTTTACAAATCGGATGTTAATCATTCTCAAATGTGTTTGAGGTGTGGTAATCCACAACATAAAAAGGGATCTTCTTGCCCTGCTTCCAGCGTAGTTTGCAACTACTGCAAGAAGATTGGACACTTCGCTAAAGTGTGTTTAAAGTTGAAGAACAAAAATAATTCCAATAAACCGGTGGTGGGTGTTGTCGATTCAGATTCTTCCTCTGAATCTGAGACAACTATTGGTGTCGTTACTGATTCTCCTGAAGGATATGTTGCTGAGGGTGATCCTGATTCTTGTGTTGATCCTATCATAGATATTGCCATTGGGAATAAAATAGTGAAACTTTTAGTTGATTCAGGTGCAAAAATCACTATGATAGACAGAGAACTTTTTGACAACACATGGAACAATGAACAACCTCTACTACCTTCAGACCGCACTCCTGTGTCCTATGAGGGAAGGAGAATCAATCTTCTTGGGTACTTTGAGGACATTTTATGCTTCCAGGGGAGGAAAATTAGAGGTAAAATATATGTCTCAATTAAAGGTCTCAACATATTAGGCTGGTTCCATCAAGGTCTTTTTGGTATGACACTCAAACCTGGTGCGAAAGAACAAGTCTTCATTGCTGCATGTTCTGATTACTTGCAAATACTTAAGTCTAAATTTCCCTCTGTTTTTAGTTCCAAATTGGGTAAAATAAAAGGGTTTAAACACAAAATCATTGTCAAAGAAGGGTCCACACCGGTCAAGCATAAACTTCGCAATGTCCCCTTCAGTGTCAGAGATGATTTGAAGAAGGAACTTGAAATGTTATGTAACAATGGCGTGATCGAACCTACTGAGTCTTCCCTTTGGCTTTCGCCTTTAGTTGTAGCTCGCAAGAGAGATGGAAAGCTTAGGGTCTGTGTTGACCTTCGCTCAGTAAACAAAGCCATTTGGGTTGATTCTCATCCCCTTCCATTGATTAATGACCTCTTTGCAGCAACCAAAGGTGCGAAATTCTTCACTAAATTAGACTTAGCCAGCGCTTACCACCAGGTTGAATTACATCCTGATTCCCGTCACATAACTGCTTTTGTCTCTCCCTTAGGCACTTATCAGTATCGACGCATGCCTTTTGGGTTAGCTTCGGCTGCGTCGGTTTTTCAGAGAGTCATGGGTAACATTTTAGAAAAAGTAAAGGGAGTTACAGTCTTCCAGGACGATGTCTTAATTTTTGGGAAAGATGTTTCTACTCATGACTCTGTTCTTGACAGTGTTCTGAATTTGTTCCAGGATAATGGTATAGTTTTAAAATTAGAGAAATGCAAATTTTTATGTACAGAGGTTGAATATTTAGGACACATCTTGACACAAGATAGTATTAAGCCTAGGCCAGGACTGTTAGATACCATTTCTAATGCTCCCATTCCAACAGATAAAACTGGAGTTAAGTCTCTTCTTGGTATTTGTGAATACTACTCCAGGTTCATTCCTCATTATGCGACCATTGTACGCCCCATCAGTAACCTGTTGAAAAAGGGGGTTAAGTTTGTGTGGTGTGAAGAATGTGTAAAGGTTTTTGATATAATAAAACAGTCCTTAACATCTGATTCTGTTCTCAAACCATTTGATCCGACCCTACCGTGTTGTTTAACTGTTGATGCAAATTGTGTCGGTCTTGGAGCGGTTTTGACGCAGCGTGAAGGTTGTGTTGAACGGACCATTAGTTTTGCATCCAGAGTTTTGAGGTCTACTGAAGCTCAATATTCAGTAATAGAAAAGGAGCTATTGGCATGCACATGGGCCATTGAGAAGTTTAGGCCATTTATTTGGGGAAGGCGTTTCTTGCTTCAGACTGACCACAAGCCATTGGTTAGCATCTTAGGTGGTGGTTTCACTAAATGTTGCACTCCCAGAATTTTGAGGATGGTAACTAGACTGTTACAATTTCATTTTGATGTTGAATACATTGCTGGCGGCAAGAATGTGAGAGCAGATTTTCTGTCTCGTTTTGCTCCTCCTGTATGTGACGATGATGTTGATATCTCTTTTACTAGTCTTATTGAGGAAGACTGTGATGATTGCTTTGTTGCATGTGTAGATATTCCTGAATTACAAATTTGTTCTGAAGCTGAATGGAGGAAGGCTTTTGAACAAGACAGTGTCCTGCAAGATGTTTGCCATTTAGTTAGTATAGGTTGGCCACGTGAAAAAGTTTTGTCTTCCTCTCTTCAGCCATATTCTAAAGTTAGTCACGAAATCTCTATTGAAGATGGCATATTACTTCGAAATGATAAAATCATTCCTCCTTTTGCATTCAAAAATGACATCATCAAGAAAGCTCATGAAGGTCATCTGGGTTGTTCACTTACTAAGCGCAGGATTCGTGAAGTATTCTGGTGGCCTGCAATGGACTCAGAAATTGATCTGTTTGTTGCGGATTGTTGTGTTTGCAAATCTTCAGATAAAAGTCTTAAGACATGGATACCTCCCCTTATGCCGGTTGAGTGTCCTGATCGTCCCTGGGCTAAGTTAGGTATCGACATTATGGGACCTTATTAAGTCTTGAGTGGGACCTCTAGATTCATTTTGGTTTTGGTTGACTATGCTTCCAAGTGGCCAGAATACAAGTTGACCAAAGATGCTGATTCAAAGTGTGTGATTAAATTTTTATGTGAGGTTTGGACTAGAGAGGGTCTCCCTGACACACTAGTTTCCGATAATGGAAAACAATTTGTAAGTTGTGAATTTGATGAATTTTTATCCAATTCAGGTATTAAGCACATCAGAAGTTCGCTCTATCATCCTCAAGGGAATGGTCTTGTCGAGAGGATGAACCGAGTTATTGGTGACTGTGTGAAGTGGGCCAGGAGCAGCAATGTTGAAGTCAACAAAGCTTTGAAAAGCATGATTTGGTTTTATAGGACCACACCTCACTCTTCAACTAAAGTCTCCCCATTTGAATTAATGAGGGGTCGTAAACCTAACTCCTCATTTTGTCCAGGATGGATGTCTAAATGGATGAAGTCTAGTTCTGATGTTTCTAGTCTCATGTCCATTGTTAAGTGTAATGTTTCTCATGCTCAGTCCAAACAAAAAGAGAATTTTGACCAAAAAAAAGGTGCTAGAGAGAGTATTTTGGAGGTTGGAGACCGTGTCAGGATTAGGAAATCCATTCATGTCAGCAAAGGGGAAAGTAAGTTTGGGCCTCCTGTTAAGGTTATCAAGATTGTAAGAAATGCTGTACAAGTTGAGGGTGGGTTTTGGTGGAACCTCAACAGAATTGCCAAGGTGGTTGGCAACTCGTCTGTTGTCTCAGGAGCCTCCTCAACCTCTGAAGTTCCTAATGATTCCACTAGTTTCTTGGATATTCCAGCCACACCAATTGAAGTTAGAAAAAGTTCACGTATGATCAATAAACCATTGAGGTACAGAGAATAACTTTTCTATAAATCAATGCTATCAGCAATTCTTTAACCATTGATATATAAAGTGTAATTTTTAGAATTACTGTAGTTTTCTTTCTCTTACTTCTTCTCTATAGTCTCTTTTCTTTTCATAGTAAGTTTCCTTTGTCTTATTTTATTTTCTTGTAATCTTATTTACTGTATTGTAACTTTGTTCTTTTGAGAAAGGGAGGTGATGTAGTATTCTGTATATTCCCCGTGTTATTTACAAGCTCTTTACATGTTTGTATCTCATGTATTCTATTGCCATGGATTCATGGAATGCCACAGTGTTCATAGAGCGTGTTCTACCAGAGAGTCACTCTGGCTTGGACCACGACACTGACAACTGCCTATTTTATCATCTCTACTTGAATAAACCCATTTGAGCAAATAACCTCGCCTCCTGTGGATTCCTACAGAGTGCTTTTATGTGGGGTGTACTTAGTTTGTATTGAGTAGAGTGAAATTATGTGAAGTTGGTAAACATTTTGAAAAGGCCATACATTCCATAAAATTGACCATCGGTGTCCAAAACGTGTGTGCTTATTACTGGAATTCCTTCCAGTTGCAGTTTTGTGGATATAACTATAGCATTTTTTAAATTCCAATACACACTTTCATACTGTATTGCAGCAGTTCATGTGGTATATTATTAAAACAAGGCTGCAAAGAGTCTTTACATACACATAAAGAGACAGGCTGCCTAGGTCTCATTTAATGTTGTTTTCTTTCCAGTGGGAAGTGCTGTGCAGTCCTTCAGTTATTCAATGAATCGAGGACCTTTGTCTTCACTAGAAGAAGCGTTTATTGGAACTACACGAAGACTACACAACAAACTTTGAGGTGTCATTGTCCGTGAGTCTTCACCCTGGGGAAGGAGGGTCGGGTCGGGCTGAGATCGGGGCCGAGTGTGTCCGTGTAATAAGTGGAATAGTAGCCGAAGTATAGTTGATTAGAAGGTTCATTGATGAATAATCAGCTTGAATCATATAATCATTAAAACTCCACCAGGAGCAGCTCTCCTGCTGCTGAACCCTCTCTTCCAACTGTCATCCATCCACCAGCATCCCACACATTCTATATTATCTCACACACTTCAACATTCCACCATTCATCCACATAGGCTGAGCAGCAAGACAGGTTAATGAGAAAGGCATATGGCATCCAAGCCAGGATACCACACCACCTTCCCTCTTAAAAGGAACAAACAAGTGAATAGTGCTAATATGAGAATGGTCATACTAAAAATGAACTTACATTATAAAACTGAAACTATCAATAAATACATAAAACTGACACTATCAGTAAATACATAACAGTACCCCTTCCCCCTTTACACATAAAACAGGGATAGATTGAAAATACATATTTTCGCACTGAATTTTACGAGATGTAAGGAATAGAATTCACCGTCACCAACACAACATGCCAGTTGGCCAGACCAGCAAAGTGAAAGTAATCGAGAATTCAACAATTTAAAATATGCTAAAAAGAAAATATCAAAAAGTACTTAACTAAATTACAATTCCTACTAAGTAACGTGTGCACAAAGTACTGTAAATAGGAATATGTAGGTGAATACACCACAGAGTCACATGCACTGTACTATAATCTAAAATAAAACATAACACACTAAAATGTGTAGGTGACCAAACCATGACAGCAATTTCAGAAAAATAGGAAAGTCACATGCTGGAATGCAATTTCAAGTATTACAATTAAAAGTAAAATATCATACACTAAAATGTATATGTGACAAATCCATAGGCAAAACATTTAAAGTAAAGATGGAAGGTCACGTGCAGAGTACTATAATAAGAATAAATTTGTAATAAACAAATTGGTGACAGATTCACAGCACTAAAATTAAGCAAGAAAAATGTGAATATCACAAGCTCATATGCTAACGTATCGTACATTTAAATTAAATATGTACTAATCCAATAGGCAATATCTAATTAATAGTAAAATATGTGTTCATTCCATCGTAGAAGAACACGGGTTAATAAACGTATACTTCAATTATGAATTTTTCCCAAAATAATGAATCATAACCATAGGACCATTACATATAAAATGCTCAAATAACGTATTAACTGTACATATTAAATATGCGATGAATTAAAAACTCATACCACAGAAAGCATTTTAAACCCCATGTACAATAAGGCATTACAAATAATATGGCATCCTATATAATGAATGATGTACACATTAAAATCTAAATGCAGTCCCCCATAAAACAACAAAATAAAATAAATGAAGTAGACACCGTAGTCAGGAACAGATGAAGGACTGTATTCATAAACAGAAAGTAGACTTCAGTCCTTGTGAAATGATGCAGCTGTTCCATTGTAACGGAAATGATCCAAGACCTTCTGCAACAGTAGTCCAACAAAACATAACCTAATGACTCGAGTAGACTTTATTCCCTTTAAGAGCAGTGATGGATGTTGACCGCTGGGCGGCACTGTTGCATAAAAGTTACGGTAGTTGCTTGCGAAACAGCAGACGCGATGTGCCACACATTCTATATTACCTCACACACTCCAACATTCCACCATTCATCCACATAGGCTGAGCAGCAAGACAGGTTAATGAGAAAGGCACATGGCATCCAAACCAGGATACCACAGTCCGCCGCCCGCACCCGCTTCAGATTTTGTGGGCACAGGGTCGGGATAACCATTAACAGCGGTCTCCAGATAAAGCCCTCCACCGGCAAAGCTATTGTGTGTACTCCATAGTGGTACTTTTCTTCTCAGAGTCATGAGGATTGGGACTTGTGAGCCTGTCTGGCAATAATCCAAAATAAAGTGGGAGGGGCTGAATTCAGGAATATTGTGGATTGTGGATAAAGTCCTGAAAATTCCTTTTAATGGAAATGAGAGTGGTGTCAAACGAAACGACCTCTCCGCTCCAGATGAAAGTTTGTATACATTGTAAAATTGGGCGTAAGTAGTTCTTTTTGTCCAACTGACTTCTTTTTCGTGTCCCTTCTTAGCTCTTCATTTTTTGGGGAGTATTTTAATATTACTTTAAAACATGCGGAAGGCCTAAAATTATTCGGCCTCATTTATGAGGCTGTGCGTCACTTTTACGCCGCTGGTGCGTCACTTTTTGTGACGCACCAGTGGCGTAAAAAATGCGTCGTGTTGCGCCATATTTGCAAAGTGACGCATCTAGGTAGATGCATCACTTTGTAAACCCCTCCGCCACATTATACCTGCGCCAGGTATAATGTATGCAGGGGGGGCATATTGACGCAAGAAAGGGTCGTAGAGGTGACGCAGTGAAATCTATGAGATTTCACTGCGCCATTTTTACGACTCTGATGCGTCAAAATCTTGCGCCTGCCTCACAGCAGGCGTAAGACTGACGCAGGCCCTTTCACATGGGGCTTGCCCCATGTGAAAGGATACATTGCTGAAGTTGCGTCACTTTTGTTACACACTCCAGCAATGCGTCACTTTTGCGCCATACAGATACCTCAGAAATACTGACGTATCTGTAACTCCTTGCGCAATGATCCGTCATACTGTAAATATGACGCATCATTGGTGTTGCAAGGAGGGCGCAGTGAAAAGTGACGCATCGCTGTTTTCACACAGCGATGCGTCACTTTTCATAAATGAGGCCCATTGTTTCAAGAAATGAAAGAGAAAAGAAAACAACACATTTCCCAGCTTAATTGGGCTTAGGCAAATAATTATGAAGTATATAAAGTGCCACACTCTTTCTGTAAACACCGATAACAACGTCTGGCAAGAGCTCATGGGTAATTTTGAAATCTAGGGCCTGTTGTACAAAACGCTTTTGTAACAGCAAACGCGGCTACCTGCAAAATCACAGGGTTTCCAAACGCAAAATGGCTTTTCATAATGTACAAAATAAACCCTCTTACATGTCGGAAAAATCTTTCTGAATCGTAAAACGGGTTTTTTTTGTGATCATTTCCAAATTGCATGTAGGAGGGGGTATGAAAGGGGCATCACCCACCTATTTAAGATTCTGAAACGAATAGATCAGTGACTTATGACTACAGTTGCATTAAAAAAAGATTGATGGGGTGGGGTGGTAACAGATTAACAAAGGGCCCCCCTGCCCCCTGACCCCTTTGTGAATTGTCAGCGGTCTTGCGGTACAGGTGTTGGCCCAGGTTACCTCTCCCTGCGCCTCCTGATGTTTTCTCAAACCTATGTTTTAAAGCTGCACATGCAGTACTTAAAAAAAGAAATTCTCCCTTGAGAATGCAAATACAGGTACAGTGGTCTGCCATCCCCTGCAGGCCTCTATCCCGGCACTTGCAAGCAATTAATTAGGCACGCGGTTTTGCAACCTAACGGGAAAGGACGGTTTGCAATTCGACTATTAGTACGTACACTTCATCTCACATTGCATTCCTATTCACAAATCAGTAAGTGTACAGAATTGCTGAGCCTCCTGGTTTGCTAACGAGAAAGGTTACCTCAAGCCTACCAAAAATGAATGTGACCTTGTGTAATGTAACTGGTGCTCAAGTAAAGCGCCCCAATACCTTCGGGTCAAGTTGGCGCTATATAAAACTCCCAAAAAGAAAAAAAAAGCCCCAAGCGTGTTAAAATGATGCAGCCCTGGAAACTTAGTTTGGAAATTGTCCTTTTTAGGTCTCGCTGGTAAACTGCATCCGAAGGATGCGTGTCCAGCTGGAGATGTATAGTTGCCTGTCTCGGGGGAAGGAAGGACAAGAGGGTGTTACGAGCTTTTGTCCAGGATTTGGGTGCGCGAACGCGCACGCCAGGCCGGCGCCGTGCACGTCCCCTGCCACAGATTCCCTGAATACACACATGCACACGCAGGCAGGAAGGCACACACACACGCGCGCACCCCCCCCTACTTCCCCCCACTCACCGGCACCCCACGCCGCACACACACAGGAGCGCACATACACACACACACACAGAGACCCCACAAGCCCCACTTACCACCATTATAAACTCTTGCAGCCTCCGCGGGGCTCTCCCTCGGGCATGGGAGCCCCGCGTCACCAGCACTGCTTCTCTCCGTGGGCGCGTGCGCGGGCTTCCGAAGACGGAAGTCCCGCCCCCACTTGTTGTGCCATGGCTGGAAGCAGCGAGTTTGCTGAGCCTGTCCGCCTCAAGCCAGCCTTCCCAGCCCTGCCCAGCCCACCCCGCGTCCCCCCCTGCCTAGGCCCGAGGTTTCTGCTTTTATAAAGCAAGCCTTGTTTTCTGTTTTTCAGAGGAATCACCCCTGTGGGAAATCCCGCTTTCCTTAAAGCACTGGACTCTTTTTGGAAAGTTGCCAAGTTGGATTTTTGCCTTAAAAGGTGAACATTCTGCTCGGTTTCCGCAGACCGCACTCCGGAAGTCCCCAGTGTGTTCTCTATTGTAATCTAGCACGCAAAAGTGCAATGGTAGTTTCTAGGCACCTAAATTGCGCGGGATTTGTTCCACAAGTGTTTTTTTTTAACATGCAGTACGACAAAGACTACATTTTCCACTTAACTAAAGTGAGGCTGTGTGGGCCCGGAACACCCCCAATCACTTTTGGCAGAAACACCACGAACACCTGCTCTGTGGTGTAGGAAGGCGGCATGCGTCCCCTTCAGGGTGGGCGCGTGAGAGAGGAATCCCCCAGGAAGGAACAGTGGCATTCTCCCTAACATGGGTTACTCTGTGCCCTGAAATCCCCCTTCTAGCAAACATCATGTTTCTCACACACTACATTTTGTCTTTGTTTAAAAATATCCAAAATTTCACACCTTCCCCAAACATTTGCATCAATTTCCTTACTCTTCTGCAAATAAATATTTAAGGGTGTTTTGGTGAGAACGTGTGGTAAATCCTCTTGAGATGGATCAGTGGGTTTGGCGCCTGCTGCAGTGAACCCTGTACTGTAACTTGTCCTAGAGGGTGAAGGTCGAATCCTGACGACACAGAAAAAATCCGTATTTGGCATTGCGTTACAGTCACTGTTGTGAGTTGGGTGATCACGAAGTGTTTTTTGTGAATAACTGGCAGAGAGAGCAGCAGAGTGGACAGGTGGGTGGAAGCCTGTGCCTTTTGGAAGAAAAAAAGCTGTAGATGTCGAGGTGATTGAGCAAAACCCTTAACATTATGTGGCAAGCAGGGGCCGTCACTATGCAAATAGTTTCACAAAATCCCATTCTAAGACCTTTTTAAAATTGAGCTATTGTGACCTGCTGTCAGTGCTGCAGAATGCATCGCAAATGCTTTAGAACATGGCCATGGCGACGTTCTCAAGTAGCTACACAAATTCAAAAGATCCGATTTGAACGTTTTATTTACATTTTGACTTTCAAGTTAAGGCAAAATAATACACATTTATTAATGAAGGGTTCTTGATGGGTGTGAGTAGAACAGGATTGTGAAGGTGTTCCACGCTCGCTTTTAATGTATACTTGGAGGGGCAGTGTTTGCTTGTATGACGTTTACTGTTTGGTTGTGCGATTAGAGGGAGCTGTGTATTTGTGTCACATGGCAGTGTGTGTGTGTCTGTTGGACGCAGCGGCCCACCACATGTGAGCTATCCTGCTCTCTCAGCAGACTGCTCTTTCTGTACAGAAGGGAATGGCTTCCAGAATCTCCTGTTGCACGGCCATGTGAGGGGAGGGAACACACGCTTGCATTTACACTCAGAGTCCACACTGACTGCACAAGCATTAACATACAAACCTTTTTCAATGACACCACTGTGCGCTCTAGGACTTCACGCTGTACACTCAAAGCCGTAAATAAGATACAAATGTAAAGGTACACTTTTTAGACATCACCGCCACAGAGTCCAGTTACTCCACTGACAGCCAGAGGCCGGCTAGCATGGGGAGTGTCAAAGCTTGCCAGCTGACTAATTCTACCCAAGGAATACCTGGGCTAGGGAAGAATGACTAACATGACAGGCTTGTGGCTTGTTGTTCCTATGCTCTACCAGCCTTTCAGAGGTGACCGCCTGTTCCAAATCTTCAGCCTGTGTGTTGCACAGATGTCTCTGCAGCGTGCCCGTTCATGTGCACTCCATCCTTCCATTGTCAGCAGGCTGGTCGGGTTCCTGATGCAAGAATAACCCAGTTTCAAGCACCCAGGAAAGGGCGGCACATTGGAGCCCTTGACAAATCTCCAAGGGAACCATGCCAGACTTTTCTGGATGCACATACAATCCAACCCAAGGCTTGCCACACATTGTCTCAATTCTTTCTTGCACCCCTCTGCTATAGCATACCTGGATGGCATTGGGCTTCCAACATCTGCACCAAACACCACCACTACTGTACATATTCATTGCAATCTCACCTGCGAACATTCATACTGTTACAGCATACCCTAATCTGCACCCTCACATACCCTGCATCCTCACAGACCCTGCATCCTCACAGACCCTGCACCCTCACACACACTGCACCCTTACACACACCGCACCCTTATACACACCGCACCCTTATACACACCGCACCCTCACACACACTGCACCCTCACACACACACTGCACCCTCACACACACCGCACCCTCACACACACACACACACACACCGCACCCTCACACACACCGCACCCTCACACTGCACCCTCACACACCGCACACTGCACCCTCACACACCGCACCCTCACACACCGCACTCACACACCGCACCCACACACTCTGCACCCTCACACACACTGCACCCTCACACACACACTGCACCCTCACACACACTGCACCCTCACACACACACTGCACCCTCAAACACACTGCACCCTCAAACACACACTGCACCCTCACACACACACCGCACCCTCACACACACACACACCACACCCTCACACACACCGCACCCTCACACTGCACCCTCACACACCGCACACTGCCCCCTCACACACCGCACCCTCACACACCGCACCCACACACCGCACCCACACACTCTGCACCCTCACACACACTGCACCCTCACACACACTGCACCCTCACACACACACTGCACCCTCACACACACACTGCACCCTCACACACACACTGCACCCTCACACACACACACACTGCACCCTCACACACACACTGCACCCTCACACACACCCTGCACCCTCACACTCTGCACCCTCACACACTCTGCAATGGAACATACACTCCAAATACCACTCAGTGCCACATAATTACACTGCACTCAATGCAACATACACTCCAAATACCACTCAGTGCCACATAGTTATATGCAACATAATTACACTGCACTCAATGCAACATACACTCCAAATACCGCTCAGTGCCACCTAGTTATATGCAACATAATTACACTGCACTCAATGCAACATACACTCCAAATACAACTCACTGCCACATAATTACACACCACATATTTACACTCCACTGACTGCAACACACACTCCACACAATACCACTCAGTGCCATATAATTATATGCTACATAATTACACTGCACTCAATGCAACATACACTCCAAATACCACTCAGTGCCACATGATTACACGCTGAAAAATTACACTCTACTGAATGCAAAATACACTCCCCATATTACCACTCAGTGCCACATAATTACACTCCACATAATTACTCTTCTCAATGCAACGTAAATACACTCCACATAATACCACTCAGTGCCACATAATTACACACCTCCTACTTACACTCTACTCAATGCAACATAAATGTATCTGTCTATCTATGTATCGCCCTCACTCTATCTGTCTATCGCACTCACTCTATCTATCGCCATCACTCTATCTATCGATCGCCCTCACTCTGTCTGTCTGTCTGTCGCCCTCACTCTGTCTGTCTGTCACCCTCACTCTGTCTGTCTGTCGCCCTCACTCTGTCTGTCTGTCGCCCTCACTCTGTCTGTCTGTCGCCCTCACTACAGTATCACTCAGCACCACCACAACATCACTCAGGGGCATCACAACATCACTATGCGCTACCACAGCATCACTGAACGCCACAGCATCATTCAGCACCACCACAGCATCAATCTGTGCAACCATTCAACAACAACTGGTTCAAATATGTTCTCTCAATATTTCAAGCTTTATTACAAATGTCACAAAAAGATGTTAATATTTCACTCCTGTACTTGGATTTTCGTCACAACTAAATACAATGAACATAATCTTCACAAAAGTAATTTACAAAAGCTATTGCCATTATAAAATAATAACTTATATTTAAGTATTAATTATTAAAAAAATTAAAAGCCATTTTTATTTGTAATATCAATACATATAAGTCACGAAAATACTACTCATATTGCATTACAAATGCTATAGGTGTCACATTTGTGAAAGTTAAAACTATTGGCATTGTAAATGACAAAGCTATTACTTTCGCTATTTTCAAAACCAACACATAAATGAAAAAAATTTCATTTACAATACCAATAGCTCAAACTTTCCTAATGCGAGACCTATTGCATTGCAAATGTTTGTTCTCTATAGGTTAAGCAGAGGAAACAATGATGCCATTGCACGAAAAGGCCCAAACGGGTAGCTGTGTATATATGCTTTCTAGAAACTTTTTATTCTCATGACTAAAAGTGTTTTCTGTACTCATTCAATAGATTGTGAAGTGTCCTTCATTAGAAACAAGTATTGAAGTATAGATGCTGGTCACATGTGTGGAAAAGTAAATTTTGCCATGTTCTGTGTCCCTACGCCTCATCCATCATATGTTATGTGTGCATGACCAATATGCATATGTTAGTCCCCATGTCCGATTAATGACGCAATTACAGTTGTGTCCACCTCTAGTATGCCAGTTTCCAGTCCTCGTGAATACTACGAATATCAGGCCTATGTAAAGCTACGTTGCCACGTTTCCCAGTGTGCACGTTATTTCATTATAAAGTTCCCGTTTCCAGGCCTCAACGGGGCCCGGACCCTAGATTCAGCTCCTGTCTCCTGAAGCCTCGCTAAGGAGCGATACAGCCCCCACCTGTATCCTCGACCCTTCACTTACTTCCTGCCTCGCAGTGCCCGGTGCAGCTCGGCTCTGCCTCTGAGTCTGCCAAAAGTATGTTATAGTTCCAGTTATCAGTTCAGTCCTCCTTCCCTGCATTCCTAAGCTACTGAACTGCATCAATAGTTTCCGTCATTGTCTAGCCTATGCGGCTCCACGTTAGAGAAATACTGTATTTAATGGTCATTTCATATTCTTCATCACGCACTACATGTAGAATAATGCATGGTCCAGTCTTAGAGTCAGTTAGCTTTTCCCCTCATGACTTCTAGTTTATATCAACATGTTCCCTAAACATCAGATACTAGATAGGGTTTAGGTACAAGTCGCTCCGACCCTCCAGACTCTAGTCTCTGCTCCTAGCACAGAGTTCATAGCCCCCAGCTTCTCCTAGTAATACGTCATTGCCAGTTTACGCGCACCATTAGGTTAGAGGTCCCGGCTCCTTAGGTAGCCCCCTCCAATGATTCCGCCCATTCATGACATATTCTGTTACGTTTGCACCACATGTCTATGTATACGCCCAGTTACACCCACTTTTACTGTTATCTTTCGCGACTGCTACGCGTCACGCCTTCTGCTCCACCCACTGCTACGCCTACTGCAATGTAATGCTATGTGTTCGCGCTATGTATAAATGCTCATGTATTGTTATTAAAAGTTAGCGCGCTCATCCCAGACCCAGCCCCGGCAGCTGCCGGGCCACTCTAGCCCTGCCCTTCTGTTCCTATGCAGGTTGTCCTGATCCTGTCCTTATGCTGTAATAAACCTGCAGAAACTCCTACTACCTCGAATCTTGACTCTTATTTTATTGAGCTATCTGTTATGATTTATGTCTAGTCAAAAATAGGGTATTATTTATTTATTTACCACATAATGGCGCCCGAATAGGGACTTGCCCTTTCCCCACGCGTCGGTGAAGCCACGCCGACCCCCTGACCCTCTGCAGCCGTGACGGAACCATACCGTGCACTGGCAGATATTTCTGCTCCAAGTATCCCTCAGGCCCACGGAGGAGACGGAGGAGGCGGTCCAGCATCCAAACGAGACGGTGGAGGAACGCGGCGAGTCCCGACCAGAGCCCAAGCCGAGAGTCCAAGGTCCGAGGTATCCGGAGGCCCACCCGTAACTGAAGTCCGAAGTCCGTCCGTCGTCGTAGCAGTCCAGTCCAGTCCAAGGCCTTCCGTTCCGTGCTGCCCGGTGAGTACCATTGCTGGGGTAGTATCTAGACAGGACCAATCTAAATTGACTCCTGGTCCGTGGGTTGGTGGTGCCCAGACTCACAAACGAAGTGTTCACCTAGGTGGATACGGGTCTTGATGCGTTCCTTTATGGGACCGGTATGTTCCGTACTGTTACAGCAGTGCATCCAGTAATTCTAGTCTGTTCCGTTCTCGAGAAAATTCTTGTATTTCTGCTCTCAGTATTACAGGTAATATTCTGTTCAAACTGTTATTTATAATGTTCTTCATGTATTGTAATGTTGTGGTATGAGTGTGACGTGATTTCGTGTTTATTGTGTATTGTATTGTGTCCAGATTACAGTTCAGTCATGCCTATATTCTCCAAGTTACGTCAGTTAAAAACTAGAAAGGGTTTATTAGAGGAAGCAGTTCCTGTTCCGCCTAGGGACAGTCCAGGTCATTTTATGTATCAGAAACATGGCATAAGCGCCATATTGTATCTAGATTTATGGGTAGAGTATACCAAACAGTTAGAAGAAAAGTATAGATGGCCCGTATCGGGTACATGGGATGCCGAATGTATCATGCGAGTAGAAGAAGCATTATGGAAAAAGAAAGCCAGACAGTCACAGAAAGATGCCATCGAGTTATGGCGTAAGGAAGCTCATAGAAGAACCGAAAAGGAAGTCAGAAAGTCAGAGTTAAGTAGAGAATCCCAGGAACGAGCCCAAGAAAGAGAATTAATCGAGATAGGTGAACAAGTCAAAGCCGAACAGTCAGACAGACAGAGGCATGCCCTTATTAAGGGTATGTATCCTCTTCTTGCCGAGGGTTTGCCAAAAGCGACCCCAGAGGCATCCAGTAATTTCCCGCCACCATTAGTTCCGACTAAGCTACGTCACAAACAGACCGCAGCTGATATTTTTATTTCGTCCTATTTGGACGACACAGTCCCAGAATATGCAAATCCTGTTCGCGCTCCGCCAGTCCCTGTAAATCAGGCACTTCCCGCTCTTCCAGACACCGGAGTACCTGCTACGGTACCCCCGGTCCAGCCAGCATTTCAACTTCCCGCTCCGCCACGAAGAATGTCCGTCGATGATTCTAGTTTAGGGGCCGCAGGAGGAGGTCCTCCTCAAACCCCGCCGCCACACAAGCGTTTAACGTTAGCCGAATTACATGCACAAGCGTCACAGCGTACGCCTAGATATCAGTCTGTTGCAGAAATAAGAAAATCCCTTGCCGAATGTTGCTATGATCCAGTCCCAGGCGAGGATAATATGGTTTTATATTCATTCCGCGTAAGAAAGGTGGCCGAGTATCTAGTCACCCTACCAAATATGAAAGAAGATCTAGACAGAATATATCGTTTCATCCGTACAGGGGATGATCCAGAAAGTATTGGCGAGGCCATGTCTCAAAGGAAAGCCGAGATCCAGCTCATGATATTAAAGTTCCTGATCAATTGTCTAATAAGAGAACAAGATTACCCGTCTAAAGATTCCGCCGAAATGAGAATCCTGACAAGGTGGAGTGATAATATAGCCGAGGGTAAGCACAAGACCGTCGGTGCTATGGAGAGTATGTACAAGAAAATCCGTAAAGAAATAATAAAGATACACGAACAGCGTAAAGCAGCACAAGTAAGCGAGAAAGAAAGTATCTCTGATCCCGAAGAAGAAGAGGACGAGAATCCCGCCAGAATAGCGTATGTAGGAAAATCTAGATTTCCAGATCGCCATTTACGCCTAGAACACAAGTCTATTTTTCATCATTCAGCACCAGAACAAGGTTCTCTAGAACAAGTATTTCAAGCTACCGATCACATTCTGAAATCACGAATCGGTTATAGTGAATTAAGTACCATGCACGAACAAGAACTAGCCCGATCAGCAGTCCGATGGATTACTGATTCTACCACTTTTCCAGACGAAATAGTGGCACAAATGTTTCTGAAACTGCCCCCAGCCGAGCAGCGACTGGTGGGTATGTATATGATTCAGCACCTCATTACTTTGTATGAGGGTCAACACTCTGATCCAGGTCCGTTACATGATGTTCTGAACGAGTTACTCCAGTACAAATGGAGAGGTCTAGGTACCGATTTAATTAGTGTAATTCTAGAACAGCGTCACAAATATAGAACGTTTCTGAACCCGCATTTTGTTCATGTCTCACCCCCAGAAAGTAAATCATTCTACATAGACCGACAGAATCCGTTACGAGAAGTCCACCCAGTCAGAGGGACGGGTGGCGAAATGCAACGAGTGTTTGTATACACTCCAATATCAAAGATGGAACTTCTTGAAATGAAGAAATTAATTCCCTGTCATGACAAAGATCCAGCGGGGTTCCATAGAGAATTAAAAGACATGCTCCGTATGGGAGAATATACTTACCCAGATTTCATTAAAATGTTAAAGGTCCTGTTACCCGCAGGGGTGTATGAAAAGTTAAAGGAAAAAGAATGGGAGGTGGGAGAGAAAAAGATCGATTGGGCAGCTCTAGAAGCTGAAGACAAGGCACGAGTACCAGGTACCGGTCTTGGAGATAAATGTAGAGAATTACCAGAATTATTGATTCAAGTTTTACCCAGATTATTGACAACGAGAAAGGAAGACTGGGATGCAATCTCAGCCTGTAAACAGAAACAAGATGAAGATATTAGTGATTTTTATTCTAGGTTTGAAAAATGTTTTAGTATCAACAGTGGTCTCAAGACAAGTAGTGAGTCATACCCTCACCTTTTCGTTACTAAATTAGTCGAGAATTCAAGTCCACAAATTAAAAATCGAGTTTTGAAAGTCGAAAGCACCTGGCAAGCAAATACTCCGTCCCAGATGCTCCAGATGCTTCAGTATCACCAGAACAGAATCAGGGAAGAGCAAGAACACGAAAGAAAACGTATGAAAGACACGAAAATGAAAGTGCTAGTTGCACAATCTGTTCCTCAAGACAGTCAGAAGAGGGGTCCGAATCAAGCCAGTCATCCTGCAGCTCCCGTTAAAGGGAACTGCAATTATTGTAAACAGCCAGGTCATTTTATAAACGAGTGTGCAGTTCTGAAACACAACATAGCTACTGGTAAGACTAAAGAAAGACCACGTCTGCCTAGACAAGAACAAGTTTCACAGATTCCTCAGTCACAGAATGCACAACAGACAGTTACAGCACCGCAGCCTATTGCTGCAACACAGCACGTTACATCGCAGATGTACCAGTATGCACAGTCCGAGTATCCAGAGTATCAGCCATATTCATGAAACAGCCTAGAGAGGGAGGTAGGCTTGCCTCTCATCGAGATACCTGTAGATCAAGAAGGTCCCTATGTTCACAGTCAAGTATTAGGGAAAGACAGAAAGTTTTTGATCGATACAGGGGCAAGTAGGACCACAATTAGTCACGCCGAAGTTCCAGGGGCTCCGCTCTCAGGCTCAAGAAATGTTTCCCTTGGATTTTCAGGAAAACCTATCGTTAACGAGATATCTAAGCCAGTTACTCTAGAAGTAGGTCCATTGTCCCGTACTACTGATCTGTTACTTACTAAGTCATGTCCAGAAAATCTGTTAGGCATTAAGACACTGAAAGAATTAGGTGCAGTTATTTGCTGTTCCCCAGAGGGAATACGTCTGTTCCTACGTGACTTCAAGGGTCACTATGTATTACGAGATTTTGATTCGAGACTGTCTAATGTTCCGCAGCATCTATGGGCACAAGGTCCAACAGATGTAGGTTATATGCAAATCACACCCTATCGTGTGACTCTCAAGCCAGGTGTAGTGTTACCACGAATCAGACAGTACAGATTGCCACCCGAGGCTGTAGCAGCCTTATCCAAAATTATTGACGAGCTCATGGCACAAGGAGTAGTTGTAGAAACTGACTCCAATGTATGTAATTCTCCGATCATTCCAGTCATGAAACGTACTGATCCAAATGCACCCCCAGTATATCGATTAGTGATTGATTTACGAGAGCTTAACAAATGTATTATTCCTCAGTACCCAGTTGTCCCAGATATCTCTTCCCTATTAACAGCCATTGATTCCGAAGCCACGTTCTTCACTGTCATAGACCTCAAGAACGCATTTTTTAGTGTTCCCATTCATCCAGACAGCCAGTTTCTTTTCGGATTTTGTTTAAATGGAAGGAGCTATATGTTCACACGCGCTCCTCAAGGTTTCACAGAAAGCCCTAGTATTTACAGTCAAGCACTCAAGAGACAACTAGACAATATTCACATGCCAACTGACACTGCCCTGCTCCAGTACGTCGATGATTTACTGATCACAGCCCGTTCTGAACGTGCATGCGAGCGAGCATCCCTTACAGTTCTGTATTTCCTAGCCGAGATGGGGCACAAGGTGTCACCTTCGAAGCTTCAATTCTGTGTCCAGCAAGTGGTATACTTAGGACACTTGCTGTCCAAGAGGGGTAGGCAGTTGACACCCGACCGTATCCAGTTAATAGCGAGTCTTCCCCAGCCCAGAACCCAGAAGGAGGTACGTGCCTTTATCGGCCTCACTTCTTATTGTAGACAATGGATTCCCCAGTATGCATTTCTAGCCAAGCCACTGATACAGTTAACGACACAGGAGGCAGCCGTATCGACTTTCCTCCCTTGGACATCTGACCATACACTTAGTTTCAATGAGTTAAAGAAAGCCCTATGCCAAGCTCCAGTTTTAGCTACACCGAACTACAGTAAGCCTTTTACACTTTTCGTTACTGAACGCGAAGGTACAGCATTATCTGTTCTCACACAAGATCAAGCAGGACAATCCAAGCCCTGTGCTTATTTTTCGAGCACACTAGATCCAGTCGCCCAGGCGTTGCCTGCGTGCCTCAAGTCAGTTGCAGCCACAGCACTAGCTATCAGACAAAGTGATTCCATAGTTTTAGGACACTCCCTGACAGTACAAGTTCCACATTCCGTGGAAGTTCTTTTAAACCGAACACAAACTCAGCACTTGACAATTGCACGTTTAACAGGTTATGAATTGACTCTGTTCCAGCCACACATAGAAATTAGACGCTGCAACGTTCTGAATCCTGCTACACTGTTACCATCAGTCAGTTTGAACCCTGACCCACATGACTGTGTGGAAGTAGTTAACATTACGACAAAGCCAAGACAAGACCTGACAGACATTCCGTTACCAGATCCTGACCTGACACTTTATGTGGATGGTTCATGTATGAGAACTAGTACAGGAGAACTAGTCGCCGCGTATGCAGTGACTACTGACACTGAAGTTATTGAAACACACCGTATTGATACCCTGTCCGCTCAAGCAGCAGAGCTAGTTGCTCTGACACAAGCCTGTATACATGCCAAGAACCTGAAAGTTAATGTTTACACAGATTCACGCTACGCATTTGGAGTTGTACACGACTTCGGAGTGCTCTGGCAGGAGAGAGGTTTCATGACTTCTCATGGAACCAAGATTCAGCATGGTCTCCTTATTCAAGCCCTGTTAGATGCCATACATTTACCGACATCTATCGCTATCATGAAATGCAAAGCACATACGAAAGTTACTGACATTATTTCCCAAGGTAATGATCTAGCAGATCGCACAGCCAAGCTTACAGCTCAGACTCCAGACATTCAAGCTAATCCGACACAGACACATACTCCAGATCCGACTACATGCATGACAGTTAAGGACCCTACACAAGATGTCATAGATATCCAGTTACATGCTACTCCCGAGGAAATCAAGAAATGGTCTGAACAAGGAGGGGTCCAGACAGATCAAGGATGGTTAACGAAGGGTAGAGCCACATGGTTTCTCCCCGACTCTATGGTTCAAGTCATCATTAATACTGCACATAGTCCAGCACATTTAGGAGAAAAAGCTATGTTAGACAGTATCCAGAACATTTGGTTCAACAAGCATTTACGAGCTGCAGCCAAACAGAAAGTCCGTACCTGTATGATATGTTGTCAGTTTAATCCAGGTAAAAGTGTCCCGGTGGAACAAGGTGGTTTCCAGCCCCCTGACCACCCTTTTGAGGTCCTCCAGATGGATTATATTCAGATGGAGCGATGTCGAGGTTTCAAGTATGTCCTTGTAGTTGTATGCGCTTTGTCCAGATGGACAGAAGCATATCCAGTCCCAGATTACACAGCCGCGACCACTGCCAAGCAGTTGGTTCGTGAATTCTTCCCTAGGTATGGACTTCCTAGAGTCGTATATTCTGATAACGGTCAGCCATTCTCCTCAGAGTTAATGAAGCACGTTTCCCTGTTGTTAGGGTACCAGTGGAAGTTCCATTGTGTACGCCATCCCGAAGCAGCCGGTCTCGTAGAGAGACATAATCAGACCCTGAAAATCCGCATCGCCAAAGTTTGTAAAGAAAAGGGTGTGGACTGGCTAGTAGCTCTGCCAGTCGCTTTATTTTATATGCGTATGGTCGCACATTCCAGATCAGGTCTGTCCCCGTATGAGGTCGTATTCGGCCGTCCCCCTAATATGTGGGGTACTCCTAGACCCCGAAGTATTACCGATGTTTCATGTAATATGTTGACAGATTACCTAGCTTCCTTGATGTCTGCCCTCAACTCATGTCGTTCACAGGTTGCTGCCGCCTTTCCAGACAATACCGAGGTGGCACCGCATGAAATCGTTCCAGGTTCCCTTGTGATGGTCCGGAATTTTGACAGATCAAGTCCGCTGGAACCTCGTTGGAAGGAGCCACGTCAGGTCCTCTTGACCACCCGAACTGCCGTCAAGCTGGAAGACAGGGAAGGGGTGGGTCCACCTTTCTCATGTAAAACTTTTCAATGGATTGAAACCCGTTTCTAAAAACATTTCCAAGGAGTCCCAGGATTTTAAAGACTGCCAAGACATTGTTTTAAAGGACTGTCCCGCAAAAGACATTGACACAACCCCTTCCCTGTTAGAGAAAACTCCGCAGCAGGAGTATAAGTTAAAGCTCAGGTCTAGTAAAATAAGTCAGTCAGTTTGATTGTATAAGTCCTCCCCTAGGTGAAACGGTTAGACTGTTTCTGACATGTATAAAATAGACCCCCATAGTGAGAGAGTCAGTCAAAGTTCAATTCAATGTATCGTTTTTCTAAGTTTCATATTATTCATCAGCATAATGATTTCCTGCACCAGTTATGCCTTTTTCCTATATTTTCCAGTTCCTCATGTAAATAAGTCTGCTAATGCTACAGTAGAGCACACGTTTAGTGAGCTGCCTCCTCACGAATATTCATACCGCCTCGCTATGCGTAACAACACATTTATCCGTATGTTACATTACTCACACCAGACCAGCAATGCCACTAATTGTTGGGTGTGTGGTCGACTCCCCCCTTTTCAGACACCGAAGGGAGTTCTGCCACTTTTTCCTTATCCATTTTCACATAATGGTTCATGTGGAGCATGGTCCACGTTAACGTCATCCTCAACAGATATGTCTTTTCTTAACAGTACATGTTTCCCAGACAAGCAAGGTTTCCCCCACAGAACAGGTTTAGATCTAGAAAATGAAGTTTATAATTTAGGTAATTATTCGTCGAATTTCATGGTCCTGAATGTTCAGTCTGATACTACTCCAGACTCACCTGCTATTTCAGTACTACCAGTTAAAGGCGAATTATGTGTCCGAAATAAGGGTTCTGTACAAGTAGGCCATAGTGAATGTACTACTGTTATCAAGTATAGTGACAGTGGGAAATCTATTTTTAAAGCCTCACGTCATTCTTATTTTGTTTGTGGTCAAACTGCATATGTTCGTCTGCCCCTCGATTGGGAGGGAACCTGTTACATTGCCTTCCTACTGCCACCTGTTTTTCTAGCCCCACCTGACTACCATAGGAATTCCTTCCTAGTACATACTAGACACAAGAGAAATCTCCCGATTGTCGATTATACTGAAACCGCCGCAGAACAATTCATTGATATTGATAAAGGTGTTTTCCCTTATTTAGGTACAATTGTAAATAGTAAGCTAATTCGTAGGTTAACAAGGACCCTCGAAGCAGTAGTAGATGAGACTGCCTCCGCTCTAGGTAACCTAACCGAAGAGCAATCCTTTATGAGAATTGTCGTTTTACAGAATCGTCTCGTCCTTGACGTCATACTGGCCGATAGGGGCGGGGCCTGTAGAGTCCTCGGATCTAGTTGCTGCATTTTCATTCCAAATAACGCGCCGTCTGTTTATTCAGCTATAACCAGACTCCATAAAATTGCCCATCTGTTACATCAAGACCCAGGCACCTGGACATGGTCCGGTTGGTTCTGGAATATAATTTCCGCATGGGGATGGAAAGTCCTGTCCTTTCTAGGTATTGCAGTAGCGATCATATTAAGCTGCTGCCTCTGTATACAATGTGGCCCTGCGATTTGCGGCATTTGCGCTACCTCTTGTATTCCTAGTCCCAAGCCCCGTTCTAAATCCCGTTCCAAGACAATTCGAGATGAACAAATGGTACTGTATGAAATGATAGATGGTATCATGAATATTGATGTTTCCTGATGGAAACGTAGTGACAAGGAGGGAATGTGGAAAAGTAAATTTTGCCATGTTCTGTGTCCCTACGCCTCATCCATCATATGTTATGTGTGCATGACCAATATGCATATGTTAGTCCCCATGTCCGATTAATGACGCAATTACAGTTGTGTCCACCTCTAGTATGCCAGTTTCCAGTCCTCGTGAATACTACGAATATCAGGCCTATGTAAAGCTACGTTGCCACGTTTCCCAGTGTGCACGTTATTTCATTATAAAGTTCCCGTTTCCAGGCCTCAACGGGGCCCGGACCCTAGATTCAGCTCCTGTCTCCTGAAGCCTCGCTAAGGAGCGATACAGCCCCCACCTGTATCCTCGACCCTTCACTTACTTCCTGCCTCGCAGTGCCCGGTGCAGCTCGGCTCTGCCTCTGAGTCTGCCAAAAGTATGTTATAGTTCCAGTTATCAGTTCAGTCCTCCTTCCCTGCATTCCTAAGCTACTGAACTGCATCAATAGTTTCCGTCATTGTCTAGCCTATGCGGCTCCACGTTAGAGAAATACTGTATTTAATGGTCATTTCATATTCTTCATCACGCACTACATGTAGAATAATGCATGGTCCAGTCTTAGAGTCAGTTAGCTTTTCCCCTCATGACTTCTAGTTTATATCAACATGTTCCCTAAACATCAGATACTAGATAGGGTTTAGGTACAAGTCGCTCCGACCCTCCAGACTCTAGTCTCTGCTCCTAGCACAGAGTTCATAGCCCCCAGCTTCTCCTAGTAATACGTCATTGCCAGTTTACGCGCACCATTAGGTTAGAGGTCCCGGCTCCTTAGGTAGCCCCCTCCAATGATTCCGCCCATTCATGACATATTCTGTTACGTTTGCACCACATGTCTATGTATACGCCCAGTTACACCCACTTTTACTGTTATCTTTCGCGACTGCTACGCGTCACGCCTTCTGCTCCACCCACTGCTACGCCTACTGCAATGTAATGCTATGTGTTCGCGCTATGTATAAATGCTCATGTATTGTTATTAAAAGTTAGCGCGCTCATCCCAGACCCAGCCCCGGCAGCTGCCGGGCCACTCTAGCCCTGCCCTTCTGTTCCTATGCAGGTTGTCCTGATCCTGTCCTTATGCTGTAATAAACCTGCAGAAACTCCTACTACCTCGAATCTTGACTCTTATTTTATTGAGCTATCTGTTATGATTTATGTCTAGTCAAAAATAGGGTATTATTTATTTATTTACCACACATGGACAGCTGCATGGCATGCTGGTCTCTATGAAGCCTGCAGGGGAGATGTACAGGAAGAGGATGTAAGGGAGACACACCACCTTACTTCAAACCAGAGGATTAGCAGATCCAGCAGACAGAGAGTGAACCAATGGCACCCCACTGTGCGGGGAGGAAGGGGCAGAGAGCTCTTACTCAGCCGAGCAGGGGCCTCAGGTGCCTCCTGCTGAGACCCCTTCATGGATTGTGCTTTAAAACATCTCTGGCATGCCATCCCCGACGCCTGCAACATTCTGTAAACATGGACACACACAGTGGCTAAGAGGGAAGCGTTCGTTCTCTCAGTGCAGTCACTCACACATGTCATAAGCAGAGATGTCATGTCTCACCGTCCAAAACACAATTCATTTCTTTGCATCTCACTCCCTCTTCCCCCTGACTTTTATTACTAACATTAATGCCAGACACCATGTCATCAAGTGGTTGACAGGGCACAATAATAATAATAATAACCTGGTATTTGTAAAGGACAAACTAATCCCCCTTAAGGGTCTCCCGGCACTGGGGGCCGCCGGATAGATAATAAGTGAGCTGTTGCCCAGAGTCACATGGTGCTGAGCTGATCTGCCTCCGATGCTGAGGGCGCTAGGGGCCGCCGGGTAGATAATAAGTGAGCTGTTGCCCAGAGTCACATGGTGCTGAGCTGATCTGCCTCCAATGCTGAGAGCGCTGGGGGCCGCCGGATAGATTAAGTGAGCTGTTGCCCAGAGTCACATGGTGCTGAGCTGATCTGCCTCCGATGCTGAGGGCGCTGGGGGCCGCCGGATAGATAATAAGTGAGCTGTTGCCCAGGGGGCGTGGCTACGCACACGAACAACATGGACGCCTCCGGGTAGAGCTCCGCACTGAGCTTCCCCACCCGGTGCTTTTATCCTGTCCAGCGTGAGCCACGACTGGCGGAAACTGCCGGCGCCGACGTGGGGAGTGGTCATCCGCCACCCTGCCAACTTTGGGGACGATCGGTACAACTGTCCTGCACCGAGGACAGCGCTGGGAAGCAGCCGAGCAAGCTGCCTCCACGCCCGGCGTGCGCCCAGGACAGCCCGGGGCTCCAGGACTGCTGTTAGGCCCGGAGGGCCGAGGCGGAACACACAAGCAGCGCAGCTCGCGGAAGAGCATCGCACGCAGGAGGGAGTCCTGCATGAGGCGCCGGAGACACGGGGCACCACGAATTGCACCCCCCGCCGGCTGCTGCGGACGCCGGGCCTGGGCTGGGTCGGTCGGCCCTGCGGCCGCCCGCGCAACTGGCCGACGCTGAACCACCACGTGGGGCCGGGGCCGGCAGAGTCGACCTCCTCGGCGGAGTGACCGCTGTGCAGCCGGCCGGCGGGGGTGAGCACCGCGTACCTGAGCAGAGGTGAGGACGGGAACCGGGGGCACTCGCCAGCCGCCACTGGTGGCTACTGCGACGGAGAGGCCCGGCTGCCAGACACAGAGTGACGCCCTGACGGGGCCGGATTGCGCCTGAGGTGCCCCACCGTGCCTGACCGGGACCGACGCTCCGGACCTGCTCCCTTTGGGCCGCGCCTACCGCATTGGCACCCAAACAGTGCTCTGACCTACCCAGAGCTCCACACGCACTAGTAGGCCCGAGGGAGAGGCCTACACGACAGGATTGTGGCACTGGACACGTGCATCGGCCTTGTCCCATACAACTCTTCGCCGGCTGCTGTGGACGCTAGACCCTTGCCCTCTGCTGCGTGACACTGGTGGAGGGGCTGAAGCCCGAGAGGAGAGAGGACGATCCCCCACTGAGACTGGCACTGGACACCTGGCACACGCGCTGCCCAGGAGCGGCCACTGACCTGTGGCCAGAGCGGACGGGCCTGGCGGACGGGGAGAGCACCGGGGACCCGCGCATTGCAGGCGGCTGAGGTCGAAAACACTGGAGACTGCCCATAGCGAGACCTTGTCGACCGACTGACGGACCGCGAAGAAGGGGCCGACCGCCGGGGACTGGGAGTAGTCCTAACGAGACGGGCGTGCGAGCAAGGCACCCACGACACCCCCTTTCCCGACGACTCCACACGAGGTGTGCCGGGTCCCGAGAGACCGCCTGTGCCGACGCAACGCCTACGCCCCACTCCCGCGTAGCACTGATGACCCACCTGAAACGAGACTCTGTGCTGCTCACGGCCTGAGGCCCGGAGTCGGGAGACCGCCACCGCACTGTGACCTGCCAGAGGGTCCACGGACCCGAACTTTCTCACGCCCCACTAGCACAGCCCTCCCTGCTGAGGTAATACTCGCGTCCTGGCACAGATGTCTGCTGGGACCAGGACCCAAACCGGGAACAGTGGCACCATCCCCAAGGGCAAGATGGACAAATCCGGGAAGAGCTCTGACCCCGATCAAACGGCCGCCAAGCTGGACACCATGTTGGCAGCGATGGAACGTCTGGAGGAATCCATCCACCTGACGCGCACCTCATTAGCCACAAAAATTGATGGAGTGGTCATTGATCTGACGCACCTGAAAGCAGATCATAAGAAGTTGGCGGACCGCACTGTATCCCTGGAAAATGATGTGCAGGAACTCCGACCCCAGGTCAGCCAATCGACTAAACACATCCAGGACCTACTGAACAGAGTGGACTTCTTGGAGGATAGAGCGGAGGACGCGGAAGGCAGGGCGCGAAGAAACAACGTGCGCCTCGTGGGCGTTCCGGAAAGATGGGAAGGGAGGCATCCCGAGGAGCACATGGAACAATGGCTGTGGGGCCTACTACCAGAGGGTTCGCTGTCCCCACACTTTGTGATCGAACGTGCACACCGCGTCCCCACCAAACCACTAGCAACAGGCTCTAATCCGAGGCCCATGCTACTCCGTATCTTGAATTATAGGGACAGAGACTCCATCCTGAGAGAAACGCGCAAGCTCCAAGAGATCAGAGTTGAGAACGCGTCAGTAATGTTCTTCCCGGACTACACTATTCAAGTGCAGAGGCGGAGGCACGACTTCCTAGAGGTGAAAAGACGCTTGAGGCAGCAGGGCCTGCAATACTCTTTGTTGTTTCCTGCGAAACTAAGGGTGGTGGCTGGAGAACGCACCCACTTCTTCACTGACCCGGCAGAAGTGGAGGCATGGCTGGACAGCGGCGTGGACACGGACCCTGGGGCCATGGCTGGTCCTGCGCCCAGGAGGCAGAACGGAAACGCCCGGAGGAGACGCAGGCCGCGCCGGAGATCACGATCTGCTACACGAGGAACGGCGAGGACATCCCCCCCGGAAGACGCTCGACAGCAGGAGAAGCAAGATGGCCTACGCCTGGTCATGGAATTAAGCTCTTCCCCAACGCAGAGTGCGACAGCGGGAGGCAGCCAGCAAGACCCTCCCAGTGACGACGAGGCCATCTATGGCATACCGAATTCACTGGGCTCGGAGGAACGACCGGACGTCACACCCCAAACGGCGGACTATATCAGCTGAATGCGCCACAGGGCAAAGAGACACAGCTCCGACAACGCCTCCACGGAACCAGTGGAGGAATGGATAGACACGCACTCACCCCATGCCGAGTGAGTCTGTTGGCCCTGCATTTTGCTTGAGGGGCGACTGCACACCCGGAGACCCCTGCGGCGATGCTGAACCCCAGACTTGTCGCCGGCGCCCATTCCCGGCTGGCACACGCGCCCGGAGAAGCGGCTCCTGAACACTGTTACCCTGGGACACGTAACGTATAGTGCATTGGTGCATGTGTGCATGAGGGCCCGCATTTGCATAGATCTTTTTCTTTCCCCTTTCTATTTTTTCCTTTTTTTCTTATTGTGCTGCCGGACATTCGCCGGGTGGGTGGAGGATCTCCATGGACAGACATTGTTGGTTTGCTGCCACGAACAGGGTGCGCTCTGCACACCTACCCCCTTCAGTCTTAGACATGGTTACTCTCCTTGAGAGCATGGACGGGTGCACGTTCCGCACCCGACCTTTTGGTATTCTATATGTTCACCAAGTTCGAAGGTTCACTGTTCCCCCCCCCCCTTTTTTGTGCCCTTACCCCCCCCCCCCTTCCATTGCTGGGACTTGTGACCACGGGGAGGCTGCTGTGATATGGTGCTGGGGAGAGTTGTTTGACGATGGTGTGGGACTCGAGGGGCGGCGATGGGGAGGCGGGGTGGGAATTGCTATGGGGAAACTGTAATGTCTGCCATTACGATATGCACATGGAATGTCAGGGGCATGCACACGCCATCCCGGCGCTACCAAATATACTCCTACCTCAAGCGCCACCACATACAGATAGCTCTCCTACAGGAGACGCACCTCAGTGACTCGGAAGTCTGCACCCTGCGCCGCAGATGGCGGGGGCAACTATACGCCACACGCCATTCGTCATATGCCAAGGGATCGCTAGTATGGATCAGACCAGGTACACCTTGGGCGATGTCGGACACACACATTGACCCCGGAGGTAGATTTGTAGTGGTCCATGGCAGGTTAGACGGGAACCCACTGATGCTGGCCTCGATATATGCACCCAACACGGGCTTGACTGCTTTCCTGACACAATTGTCCACCACTTTAGCTCCCTGGCATGGTGTCCCGTGGGTGTTGGGTGGGGATTATAATGGCACACTGGACATGACCCTAGACCGTTCACACCCCCCACCGCCCAACTCGCATGCGCAGACTACTGCAGACACCCTCCAGGCGTGGTCCACACAATGGGGCTTGCGAGACGCTTGGCGCAGCCACAACCCACACACCAGGGCCTACTCGTACTACTCTGGGGCACACGCTCTTCATGTGAGGTTAGACAGATACATGGTCACTGAAGACATTTTGCCACACGTCATAGACACCTGCTACATGGGCCGCACTCATTCAGACCACAATCCCCACACTCTGAGTATAGTATGGGACTGCCCCCGACCCCCAGTGCCCACTTGGCGGCTACAACCTGACCTGCTCCTAGACGGCCATTTCCGAAGCTCCATTAGTGCACAGACAGCGCAGTATTTTGAGAACAACACTGGCACAGCGTCGTCCCGCAGATCGAGTGGGACGCATTTAAAGTGGTGCTCAGGGGGCACTGTCTGGGCACACAAGCCCTCTCACGCCGCCGCATAGAAGCTGACCTCAAGCGCCTGGAAACTGACCTGTTGCAGGCTGAACAAGAAGCGGCTGACGGTGATGACACCAAACTATCAGGGGCACGCGTGGAACATGACAAGCTCATGGACAGCCTGAAACATGTTAACTACGCAGCACACTCGGCCCGCACACATCACACCGGTGATAAGCCTGGCAAATTACTGGCTTGGCTAATTCAATGCGAGGAGCGAACGTCCCCCATCACTGCGATACACCCGCACGCTGGCACCGCGGTGTACACCCAAGCGAGGATCCAGGACGCCTTTATAGCGCACTACCGAGCACTATATGAGTCACGTCTCTCGAACCCGCACCCGGACATTGCCGGTTACCTCGAAGGACTCATGCTTCCCGCCCTCACGGCGGACCAGCAGGGCGACCTTGGGTCGCCACTGGAGGCGAATGAGCTACGCGACACCATCTCTGCCCTCTCGAACGGTAAAGCACCCGGACCAGACGGCCTCCCGGCTGAGTACTATAAGGCTTGCTCCGACATCTTGATCCCGGAGATCCTTAGAATGTATTCGGCGGCGTTGGATGACTCTGCCCTGCCCACATCCATGAATGAAGCAACGCTGGTGTCGCTTCTCAAACCAGGCCGAGACGCCGCGCTCCTCGGCTCGTACAGGCCTCTAGCACTCCTGAATACGGATTACAAGATCCTAGCATCCTCCCTGGCAAGGCGGCTGGCGCCACTGGTACCATCCCTGGTACACAGCGACCAGAACGGCTTTGTGCCCACTAGGTGCACATCCCATAACATCAGGAGACTATTTCGGGTGCAGGAATATGCAGTACGGGACTGGCCGAGATCGGGGTGCCTAATTCTCGATCTCGAAAAGGCATTCGACTCGGTCGAATGGCCGTATCTGCGGGAGGTACTGGGCAAGTTTGACCTGGGCGATAACTACATCGAAATGGTCGGCCTGCTGTACAGGAGTCCGGAAGTGCGCGTCCGCACGGGCAAGCTACTTTCGGACACTATAAGAGTCAGACGAGGCACCAGACAGGGGTGCCCGCTGTCCCCACTACTTTTTGCGCTGGCAATCGAACCTCTCGCTGAGATCCTGCGCGGAAGTGGGGCAAACTGGGGTATACCGTTAGCAGACGGCACACATGTGGTCTCGCTGTACGCTGATGATCTATTACTGTACTTCCGAGACCTCACGGATTTGCCACAGGAACTTTCGGACATATTCCAGACCTTTGAAACCATGTCCGGCCTCAGAGTGAACTGGGCGAAGTCGGGAGCATACTCCTTCGCGCCCGACGTCCCGAATCCAGGAATTAGCATCGGTGGGGTCCCACTGCCATGGCATGACACCATGTTTAAATACCTGGGAATCTATGTATACAGAACACACCCTGAAATCCTAGATGGCATCTTGACACGCGCCATCACATCCATCAGGTCGCAGATATCCTTTTGGAAGACTCTCCCGCTCACTGTCCTGGCCAGGATCACATTGACGAAGATGATAGTGTTGCCCAGGCTTCTCTATTACTTTGCCAACATACCGGAGTATGTCCCAGCCCGTACATTTAAGGACCTGGAGTCTATGCTCCGGGAATTGGTCTGGAATACTGGACGACCCAGGGTGGCGCTGACTAAGCTCTACGCACCGATTGAGGCAGGCGGCCTTGCGGTGCCAAACCTGGAGCTCTACTACCTCGCGGCGCAGCTCCAGTGGGTGACCGCCTGGCTCTCGGGCAGGAACCTGGCGGACACGGCCTCGCACGGGGACTCACTCACCCTCCTGCAGATTCACTCGTTTTTCCACCCATTAGCAAGTGCGAAACACCGACCGCAACTACATATGGACGTGGCGGTGAAATGCTTTAACAGAAGCATACGACTCACTAAACATGTCACACCTTACGCCCCAGCACTCCCACTCCTGGGCACGCCTAAAGCGACTTCCATAGTCACGGAAGCTGCACTGGAGCATTGGACGAGCTCAGGGATTGAAACCATGGCGGACCTATATGCCGATGGCGCCCTGATTCCCTTTGGGACACTGGCTGACGACACGGGTATTCCCGCGGGTCAATTCTTACAACATGCATCCATAGTAGCGGCATACACCCGAAGATGGGGTAACATCACAGTTGAACCCCCCACGCATCAACTGATACAACACCTCCATGTCATGGGGGATGGTACGCATGTGGTACATTGGTTGACTCAGGCCTTATTGACCCATACGCAACATACCCTACAACCCCTGCGTGCTAAATGGGCAGTCGACAGAGGGAGAGACTGGACGGATAAAGAGTGGATGATGGTACTCGCCAGCCCCAAAAACATCCCTCGTAACGCACGCTTCAAAGTGATACAATTTTATGTGTTGCACAGGGCATACCTCTCGCCAGACAGACTCAACCAATATTTCCCGAGTACCTCGGCTGGCTACCCGAGGTGCGCGCTGACTGGAGCGGATCTACTACATATGTTATGGCTCTGCCCACGGATACGACCATACTGGCACTCGGTGCTATTAGTTCTTGACCGCTGCACGGCTATGCCATTACCGCACACATGGGAGACTTGCCTGCTAGGCCTCTATAAGAGGACAGCCCTCAACAAAGTCCCCTCCCGTTTCTGGGATCTGGGCCTTATTACGGCCAAGAGGCTACTAACTAAACATTGGAAGCGCTCGACCCCACCCCTGATCCAGCATTGGCGCACCTCTCTGGACACCTGGGCAAGGGCGGAAAGCACAGTCCTACACAACGAAGAAACGGCGAGATTGCGACAGTTCCCAATAGCAACACTATGGGACGACATACTCAGCGCCTTTCACAGCGACAGACACCCACTGGGAGACCACACACCCGCCAACTCCCCTGAGAGGGATGGGGACATGATAGCGGAACAGGCCGACGCACATGGCAGCCCTGACATCCCTTGCCCAGCCCCTCATGCACCCCCCTGAACTGACGTTCGCCCCGCTATCAGTCAGGTTGCACTCTGGCTGACGGGGAGATGACCTGCATGTCATTCCACCGCCTCGCGCCTCCTGCGGAACCCCCCGCACCCCCCCACCCCTACACACTACAGACATCCGCCGACCGACACGATAGTTGCCCCCCTACCACCCGCTCTTGCTGCGCCATCCCCACGGCACCACGCGAGACACATAGCTGACCTTGCTGCCACACCCAGCCCTCCCTCCCCCCCTCTCTCTCTCCCCTGTTCGTCAGTTCATGTACTGGAGCACGTGAGACAGCAAAGACATTGCTGTGACCACACCGCGATTTGTCGAGTGGCAATAAGGGACACGGAACGCAGCGCACCAAGACTTCGCCTACATCCTTTTACACTGGAAACATGTGGGACATGCCTCTGCACTCCTCCTCACCACACGCCACTGGTACGTGTTGACCAGCCCGGGACTGGCCCGACCTGCACACTACATGGCCATCGGTGACGCCCTTCCCCTATGACACCCCACTGGCCGCGGACCTGTAGCTAGTGCAGATACACACTCACATTAACATGCACAGGTGGTGCTGCCTCGGCCTTCAGAGGCTTCCATTGTCCTGGTGGGTAGACGGGGGTGGCCATGGAAGAGACTGGCACGTACTGGTGGGAAATGCAGAGTAAGGCTGTTCTGTGTCACCACCACTGTTTTCCTCCCCTATACCCTCCAATTTCTTTCTCCACAGAGACACTGGATGAACCTCGTGCTGGTGGCGCCGCACGATTTTCTTACTGTATTTGCTCCTAGCTGTGATCCCTATTAATCGTTGTTGTCTCGCCCTGTACCGTCTACAGCTCTGCATTGTTACTATATGTTGAAATAACAATAAAAACATTCAAACAAAAAAAATAAGTGAGCTGTTGCCCAGAGTCACATGGTGCTGAGCTGATCTGCCTCCGATGCTGAGGGCGCTGGGGGCCGCCGGATAGATTAAGTGAGCTGTTGCCCAGAGTCACATGGTGCTGGGCTGATCTGCCTCCGATGCTGAGGGCGCTGGGGGCCGCCGGGTTGATAATAAGTGAGCTGTTGCCCAGAGTCACATGGTGCTGAGCTGATCTGCCTCCGATGCTGAGGGCGCTGGGGGCCGCCGGGTAGATTAAGTGAGCTGTTGCCCAGAGTCACATGGTGCTGGGCTGATCTGCCTCCGATGCTGAGGGCGCTGGGGGCCGCCGGATAGATTAAGTGAGCTGTTGCCCAGAGTCACATGGTGCTGGGCTGATCTGCCTCCGATGCCTAGGGCGCTGGGGGCCGCCGGGTAGATAATAAGTGAGCTGTTGCCCAGAGTCACATGGTGCTGGGCTGATCTGCCTCCGATGCTGAGGGCGCTGGGGGCCGCCGGGTAGATTAAGTGAGCTGTTGCCCAGAGTCACATGGTGCTGAGCTGATCTGCCTCCGATGCTGAGGGCGCTGGGGGCCGCCGGGTAGATTAAGTGAGCTGTTGCCCAGAGTCACATGGTGCTGAGCTGATCTGCCTCCGATGCTGAGAGCGCTGGGGGCCGCCGGATAGATTAAGTGAGCTGTTGCCCAGAGTCACATGGTGCTGAGCTGATCTGCCTCCGATGCTGAGGGCGCTGGGGGCCGCCGGGTAGATAATAAGTGAGCTGTTGCCCAGAGTCACATGGTGCTGAGCTGATCTGCCTCCGATGCTGAGGGTGCTGGGGGCCGCCGGGTAGATAATAAGTGAGCTGTTGCCCAGAGTCACATGGTGCTGAGCTGATCTGCCTCCGATGCTGAGGGGGCTGGGGGCCGCTGGGTAGATAATAAGTGAGCTGTTGCCCAGAGTCGCATGGTGCTGAGCTGATCTGCCTCCAATGCTGAGGGTGCTGGGGGCCGCCGGGTAGATATTAAGTGAGCTGCTGCCCAGAGTCACATGGTGCTGAGCTGATCTGCCTCCGATGCTGAGGGCGCTGGGGGCCGCCGGGTAGATAATAAGTGAGCTGTTGCCCAGAGTCACATGGTGCTGGGCTGATCTGCCTCCGATGCTGAGGGCGCTGGGGGCCGCCGGATAGATTAAGTGAGCTGTTGCCCAGAGTCACATGGTGCTGGGCTGATCTGCCTCCGATGCTGAGGGCGCTGGGGGCCGCCGGGTAGATAATAAGTGAGCTGTTGCCCAGAGTCACATGGTGCTGAGCTGATCTGCCTCCGATGCTGAGGGCGCTGGGGGCCGCCGGGTAGATAATAAGTGAGCTGTTGCCCAGAGTCACATGGTGCTGAGCTGATCTGCCTCCGATGCTGAGGGCGCTGGGGGCCGCCGGGTAGATAATAAGTGAGCTGTTGCCCAGAGTCACATGGTGCTGAGCTGATCTGCCTCCGATGCTGAGGGCGCTGGGGGCCGCCGGGTAGATTAAGTGAGCTGTCGCCCAGAGACACATGGTGCTGAGCTGATCTGCCTCCGATGCTGAGGGCGCTGGGGGCCGCCGGGTAGATAATAAGTGAGCTGTTGCCCAGAGTCACATGGTGCTGAGCTGATCTGCCTCCGATGCTGAGGGCGCTGGGGGCCGCCGGATAGATTAAGTGAGCTGTTGCCCAGAGTCACATGGTGCTGGGCTGATCTGCCTCCGATGCTGAGGGCGCTGGGGGCCGCCGGGTAGATAATAAGTGAGCTGTTGCCCAGAGTCACATGGTGCTGAGCTGATCTGCCTCCGATGCTGAGGGCGCTGGGGGCCGCCGGGTAGATAATAAGTGAGCTGTTGCCCAGAGTCACATGGTGCTGAGCTGATCTGCCTCCGATGCTGAGGGCGCTGGGGGCCGCCGGGTAGATTAAGTGAGCTGTTGCCCAGAGTCACATGGTGCTGAGCTGATCTGCCTCCGATGCTGAGGGCGCTGGGGGCCGCCGGGTAGATAATAAGTGAGCTGTTGCCCAGAGTCACATGGTGCTGAGCTGATCTGCCTCCGATGCTGAGGGCGCTGGGGGCCGCCGGGTAGATTAAGTGAGCTGTTGCCCAGAGTCACATGGTGCTGGGCTGATCTGCCTCCGATGCTGAGGGCGCTGTGGGCCGCCGGATAGATTAAGTGAGCTGTTGCCCAGAGTCACATGGTGCTGAGCTGATCTGCCTCCGATGCTGAGGGCGCTGGGGGCCGCCGGGTAGATTAAGTGAGCTGTCGCCCAGAGTCACATGGTGCTGAGCTGATCTGCCTCCGATGCTGAGGGCGCTGGGGGCCGCCGGGTAGATAATAAGTGAGCTGTTGCCCAGAGGCACATGGTGCTGAGCTGATCTGCCTCCGATGCTGAGGGCGCTGGGGGCCGCCGGGTAGATAATACGTGAGCTGTTGCCCAGAGTCACATGGTGCTGAGCTGATCTGCCTCCGATGCTGAGGGCGCTGGGGGCCGCCGGATAGATTAAGTGAGCTGTTGCCCAGAGTCACATGGTGCTGAGCTGATCTGCCTCCGATGCTGAGGGCGCTGGGGGCCGCCGGGTAGATTAAGTGAGCTGTCGCCCAGAGTCACATGGTGCTGAGCTGATCTGCCTCCGATGCTGAGGGCGCTGGGGGCCGCCGGGTAGATAATAAGTGAGCTGTTGCCCAGAGGCACATGGTGCTGAGCTGATCTGCCTCCGATGCTGAGGGCGCTGGGGGCCGCCGGGTAGATAATAAGTGAGCTGTTGCCCAGAGTCACATGGTGCTGGGCTGATCTGCCTCCGATGCTGAGGGCGCTGGGGGCCGCCGGGTAGATTAAGTGAGCTGTTGCCCAGAGTCACATGGTGCTGAGCTGATCTGCCTCCGATGCTGAGGGCGCTGGGGGCCGCCGGGTAGATTAAGTGAGCTGTTGCCCAGAGTCACATGGTGCTGAGCTGAACTGCCTCCGATGCTGAGGGCGCTGGGGGCCGCCGGGTAGATAATAAGTGAGCTGTTGCCCAGAGTCACATGGTGCTGAGCTGATCTGCCTCCGATGCTGACGGCGCTGGGGGCCGCCGGGTAGATTAAGTGAGCTGTTGCCCAGAGTCACATGGTGCTGAGCTGATCTGCCTCCGATGCTGAGGGCGCTGGGGGCCGCCGGGTATATTAAGTGAGCTGTCGCCCAGAGTCACATGGTGCTGAGCTGATCTGCCTCCGATGCTGAGGGCGCTGGGGGCCGCCGGGTAGATAATAAGTGAGCTGTTGCCCAGAGGCACATGGTGCTGAGCTGATCTGCCTCCGATGCTGAGGGCGCTGGGGGCCGCCGGGTAGATAATAAATGAGCTGTTGCCCAGAGTCACATGGTGCTGGGCTGATCTGCCTCCGATGCTGAGGGCGCTGGGGGCCGCCGGGTAGATTAAGTGAGCTGTTGCCCAGAGTCACATGGTGCTGAGCTGATCTGCCTCCGATGCTGAGGGCGCTTGGGGCCGCCGGGTAGATTAAGTGAGCTGTTGCCCAGAGTCACATGGTGCTGAGCTGAACTGCCTCCGATGCTGAGGGCGCTGGGGGCCGCCGGGTAGATAATAAGTGAGCTGTTGCCCAGAGTCACATGGTGCTGAGCTGATCTGCTTCCGATGCTGACGGCGCTGGGGGCCGCCGGGTAGATTAAGTGAGCTGTTGCCCAGAGTCACATGGTGCTGAGCTGATCTGCCTCCGATGCTGAGGGCGCTGGGGGCCGCCGGGTAAATTAAGTGAGCTGTTGCCCAGAGTCACATGGTGCCTGGCTGATCTGCCTCCGATGCTGAGGGCGCTGGGGGCCGCCGGGTAGATAATAAGTGAGCTGTTGCCCAGAGTCACATGGTGCTGAGCTGATCTGCCTCCGATGCTGAGGGCGCTGGGGGCCGCCGGGTAGATTAAGTGAGCTGTTGCCCAGAGTCACATGGTGCTGAGCTGATCTGCCTCCGATGCTGAGGGCGCTGGGGGCCGCCGGGTAGATAATAAGTGAGCTGTTGCCCAGAGTCACATGGTGCTGAGCTGATCTGCCTCCGATGCTGAGGGCGCTGGGGGCCGCCGGGTAGATAATAAGTGAGCTGTTGCCCAGAGTCACATGGTGCTGAGCTGATCTGCCTCCGATGCTGAGGGCGCTGGGGGCCGCCGGGTAGATAATAAGTGAGCTGTTGCCCAGAGTCACATGGTGCTGAGCTGATCTGCCTCCGATGCTGAGGGTGCTGGGGGCCGCCGGGTAGATTAAGTGAGCTGTTGCCCAGAGTCACATGGTGCTGAGCTGATCTGCCTCCGATGCTGAGGGCGCTGGGGGCCGCCGGGTAGATAATAAGTGAGCTGTTTCCCAGAGTCACATGGTGCTGAGCTGATCTGCCTCCGATGCTGAGGGCGCTGGGGGCCGCCGGGTAGATTAAGTGAGGTGTTGCCCAGAGTCACATGGTGCTGGGCTGATCTGCCTCCGATGCTGAGGGCGCTGTGGGCCGCCGGATAGATTAAGTGAGCTGTTGCCCAGAGTCACATGGTGCTGAGCTGATCTGCCTCCGATGCTGAGGGCGCTGGGGGCCGCCGGGTAGAGTAAGTGAGCTGTCGCCCAGAGTCACATGGTGCTGAGCTGATCTGCCTCCGATGCTGAGGGCGCTGGGGGCCGCCGGGTAGATAATAAGTGAGCTGTTGCCCAGAGGCACATGGTGCTGAGCTGATCTGCCTCCGATGCTGAGGGCGCTGGGGGCCGCCGGGTAGATAATACGTGAGCTGTTGCCCAGAGTCACATGGTGCTGAGCTGATCTGCCTCCGATGCTGAGGGCGCTGGGGGCCGCCGGGTAGATTAAGTGAGCTGTTGCCCAGAGTCACATGGTGCTGAGCTGATTTGCCTCCGATGCTGAGGGCGCTGGGGGCCGCCGGATAGATTAAGTGAGCTGTTGCCCAGAGTCACATGGTGCTGAGCTGATCTGCCTCCGATGCTGAGGGCGCTGGGGGCCGCCGGGTATATTAAGTGAGCTGTCGCCCAGAGTCACATGGTGCTGAGCTGATCTGCCTCCGATGCTGAGGGCGCTGGGGGCCGCCGGGTAGATAATAAGTGAGCTGTTGCCCAGAGGCACATGGTGCTGAGCTGATCTGCCTCCGATGCTGAGGGCGCTGGGGGCCGCCGGGTAGATAATAAATGAGCTGTTGCCCAGAGTCACATGGTGCTGGGCTGATCTGCCTCCGATGCTGAGGGCGCTGGGGGCCGCCGGGTAGATTAAGTGAGCTGTTGCCCAGAGTCACATGGTGCTGAGCTGATCTGCCTCCGATGCTGAGGGCGCTTGGGGCCGCCGGGTAGATTAAGTGAGCTGTTGCCCAGAGTCACATGGTGCTGAGCTGAACTGCCTCCGATGCTGAGGGCGCTGGGGGCCGCCGGGTAGATAATAAGTGAGCTGTTGCCCAGAGTCACATGGTGCTAAGCTGATCTGCTTCCGATGCTGACGGCGCTGGGGGCCGCCGGGTAGATTAAGTGAGCTGTTGCCCAGAGTCACATGGTGCTGAGCTGATCTGCCTCCGATGCTGAGGGCGCTGGGGGCCGCCGGGTAAATTAAGTGAGCTGTTGCCCAGAGTCACATGGTGCTGGGCTGATCTGCCTCCGATGCTGAGGGCGCTGGGGGCCGCCGGGTAGATAATAAGTGAGCTGTTGCCCAGAGTCACATGGTGCTGAGCTGATCTGCCTCCGATGCTGAGGGCGCTGGGGGCCGCCGGGTAGATTAAGTGAGCTGTTGCCCAGAGTCACATGGTGCTGAGCTGATATGCCTCCGATGCTGAGGTCGCTGGGGGCCGCCGGGTAGATAATAAGTGAGCTGTTGCCCAGAGGCACATGGTGCTGAGCTGATCTGCCTCCGATGCTGAGGGCGCTGGGGGCCGCCGGGTAGATAATAAGTGAGCTGTTGCCCAGAGTCACATGGTGCTGGGCTGATCTGCCTCCGATGCTGAGGGCGCTGGGGGCTGCCGGGTAGATTAAGTGAGCTGTTGCCCAGAGTCACATGGTGCTGAGCTGATCTGCCTCCGATGCTGAGGGCGCTGGGGGCCGCCGGGTAGATTAAGTGAGCTGTTGCCCAGAGTCACATGGTGCTGAGCTGAACTGCCTCCGATGCTGAGGGCGCTGGGGGCCGCCGGGTAGATAATAAGTGAGCTGTTGCCCAGAGTCACATGGTGCTGAGCTGATCTGCCTCCGATGCTGACGGCGCTGGGGGCCGCCGGGTAGATTAAGTGAGCTGTTGCCCAGAGTCACATGGTGCTGAGCTGATCTGCCTCCGATGCTGAGGGCGCTGGGGGCCGCCAGGTAAATTAAGTGAGCTGTTGCCCAGAGTCACATGGTGCTGGGCTGATCTGCCTCCGATGCTGAGGGTGCTGGGGGCCGCCGGGTAGATAATAAGTGAGCTGTTGCCCAGAGTCACATGGTGCTGAGCTGATCTGCCTCCGATGCTGAGGGCGCTGGGGGCCGCCGGGTAGATTAATTGAGCTGTTGCCCAGAGTCACATGGTGCTGAGCTGAACTGCCTCCGATGCTGAGGGCGCTGGGGGCCGCCGGATAGATTAAGTGAGCTGTTGCCCAGAGTCACATGGTGCTGAGCTGATCTGCCTCCGATGCTGAGGGCGCTGGGGGCCGCCGGGTAGATTAAGTGAGCTGTCGCCCAGAGTCACATGGTGCTGAGCTGATCTGCCTCCGATGCTGAGGGCGCTGGGGGCCGCCGGGTAGATAATAAGTGAGCTGTTGCCCAGAGGCACATGGTGCTGAGCTGATCTGCCTCCGATGCTGAGGGCGCTGGGGGCCGCCGGGTAGATAATAAGTGAGCTGTTGCCCAGAGTCACATGGTGCTGGGCTGATCTGCCTCCGATGCTGAGGGCGCTGGGGGCCGCCGGGTAGATTAAGTGAGCTGTTGCCCAGAGTCACATGGTGCTGAGCTGATCTGCCTCCGATGCTGAGGGCGCTGGGGGCCGCCGGGTAGATTAAGTGAGCTGTTGCCCAGAGTCACATGGTGCTGAGCTGAACTGCCTCCGATGCTGAGGGCGCTGGGGGCCGCCGGGTAGATAATAAGTGAGCTGTTGCCCAGAGTCACATGGTGCTGAGCTGATCTGCCTCCGATGCTGACGGCGCTGGGGGCCGCCGGGTAGATTAAGTGAGCTGTTGCCCAGAGTCACATGGTGCTGAGCTGATTTGCCTCCGATGCTGAGGGCGCTGGGGGCCGCCGGGTATATTAAGTGAGCTGTCGCCCAGAGTCACATGGTGCTGAGCTGATCTGCCTCCGATGCTGAGGGCGCTGGGGGCCGCCGGGTAGATAATAAGTGAGCTGTTGCCCAGAGGCACATGGTGCTGAGCTGATCTGCCTCCGATGCTGAGGGCGCTGGGGGCCGCCGGGTAGATAATAAATGAGCTGTTGCCCAGAGTCACATGGTGCTGGGCTGATCTGCCTCCGATGCTGAGGGCGCTGGGGGCCGCCGGGTAGATTAAGTGAGCTGTTGCCCAGAGTCACATGGTGCTGAGCTGATCTGCCTCCGATGCTGAGGGCGCTTGGGGCCACCGGGTAGATTAAGTGAGCTGTTGCCCAGAGTCACATGGTGCTGAGCTGAACTGCCTCCGATGCTGAGGGCGCTGGGGGCCGCCGGGTAGATAATAAGTGAGCTGTTGCCCAGAGTCACATGGTGCTGAGCTGATCTGCTTCCGATGCTGACGGCGCTGGGGGCCGCCGGGTAGATTAAGTGAGCTGTTGCCCAGAGTCACATGGTGCTGAGCTGATCTGCCTCCGATGCTGAGGGCGCTGGGGGCCGCCGGGTAAATTAAGTGAGCTGTTGCCCAGAGTCACATGGTGCCTGGCTGATCTGCCTCCGATGCTGAGGGCGCTGGGGGCCGCCGGGTAGATAATAAGTGAGCTGTTGCCCAGAGTCACATGGTGCTGAGCTGATCTGCCTCCGATGCTGAGGGCGCTGGGGGCCGCCGGGTAGATTAAGTGAGCTGTTGCCCAGAGTCACATGGTGCTGAGCTGATCTGCCTCCGATGCTGAGGGCGCTGGGGGCCGCCGGGTAGATAATAAGTGAGCTGTTGCCCAGAGTCACATGGTGCTGAGCTGATCTGCCTCCGATGCTGAGGGCGCTGGGGGCCGCCGGGTAGATAATAAGTGAGCTGTTGCCCAGAGTCACATGGTGCTGAGCTGATCTGCCTCCGATGCTGAGGGCGCTGGGGGCCGCCGGGTAGATAATAAGTGAGCTGTTGCCCAGAGTCACATGGTGCTGAGCTGATCTGCCTCCGATGCTGAGGGTGCTGGGGGCCGCCGGGTAGATTAAGTGAGCTGTTGCCCAGAGTCACATGGTGCTGAGCTGATCTGCCTCCGATGCTGAGGGCGCTGGGGGCCGCCGGGTAGATAATAAGTGAGCTGTTTCCCAGAGTCACATGGTGCTGAGCTGATCTGCCTCCGATGCTGAGGGCGCTGGGGGCCGCCGGGTAGATTAAGTGAGGTGTTGCCCAGAGTCACATGGTGCTGGGCTGATCTGCCTCCGATGCTGAGGGCGCTGTGGGCCGCCGGATAGATTAAGTGAGCTGTTGCCCAGAGTCACATGGTGCTGAGCTGATCTGCCTCCGATGCTGAGGGCGCTGGGGGCCGCCGGGTAGAGTAAGTGAGCTGTCGCCCAGAGTCACATGGTGCTGAGCTGATCTGCCTCCGATGCTGAGGGCGCTGGGGGCCGCCGGGTAGATAATAAGTGAGCTGTTGCCCAGAGGCACATGGTGCTGAGCTGATCTGCCTCCGATGCTGAGGGCGCTGGGGGCCGCCGGGTAGATAATACGTGAGCTGTTGCCCAGAGTCACATGGTGCTGAGCTGATCTGCCTCCGATGCTGAGGGCGCTGGGGGCCGCCGGGTAGATTAAGTGAGCTGTTGCCCAGAGTCACATGGTGCTGAGCTGATTTGCCTCCGATGCTGAGGGCGCTGGGGGCCGCCGGATAGATTAAGTGAGCTGTTGCCCAGAGTCACATGGTGCTGAGCTGATCTGCCTCCGATGCTGAGGGCGCTGGGGGCCGCCGGGTATATTAAGTGAGCTGTCGCCCAGAGTCACATGGTGCTGAGCTGATCTGCCTCCGATGCTGAGGGCGCTGGGGGCCGCCGGGTAGATAATAAGTGAGCTGTTGCCCAGAGGCACATGGTGCTGAGCTGATCTGCCTCCGATGCTGAGGGCGCTGGGGGCCGCCGGGTAGATAATAAATGAGCTGTTGCCCAGAGTCACATGGTGCTGGGCTGATCTGCCTCCGATGCTGAGGGCGCTGGGGGCCGCCGGGTAGATTAAGTGAGCTGTTGCCCAGAGTCACATGGTGCTGAGCTGATCTGCCTCCGATGCTGAGGGCGCTTGGGGCCGCCGGGTAGATTAAGTGAGCTGTTGCCCAGAGTCACATGGTGCTGAGCTGAACTGCCTCCGATGCTGAGGGCGCTGGGGGCCGCCGGGTAGATAATAAGTGAGCTGTTGCCCAGAGTCACATGGTGCTAAGCTGATCTGCTTCCGATGCTGACGGCGCTGGGGGCCGCCGGGTAGATTAAGTGAGCTGTTGCCCAGAGTCACATGGTGCTGAGCTGATCTGCCTCCGATGCTGAGGGCGCTGGGGGCCGCCGGGTAAATTAAGTGAGCTGTTGCCCAGAGTCACATGGTGCTGGGCTGATCTGCCTCCGATGCTGAGGGCGCTGGGGGCCGCCGGGTAGATAATAAGTGAGCTGTTGCCCAGAGTCACATGGTGCTGAGCTGATCTGCCTCCGATGCTGAGGGCGCTGGGGGCCGCCGGGTAGATTAAGTGAGCTGTTGCCCAGAGTCACATGGTGCTGAGCTGATATGCCTCCGATGCTGAGGTCGCTGGGGGCCGCCGGGTAGATAATAAGTGAGCTGTTGCCCAGAGGCACATGGTGCTGAGCTGATCTGCCTCCGATGCTGAGGGCGCTGGGGGCCGCCGGGTAGATAATAAGTGAGCTGTTGCCCAGAGTCACATGGTGCTGGGCTGATCTGCCTCCGATGCTGAGGGCGCTGGGGGCCGCCGGGTAGATTAAGTGAGCTGTTGCCCAGAGTCACATGGTGCTGAGCTGATCTGCCTCCGATGCTGAGGGCGCTGGGGGCCGCCGGGTAGATTAAGTGAGCTGTTGCCCAGAGTCACATGGTGCTGAGCTGAACTGCCTCCGATGCTGAGGGCGCTGGGGGCCGCCGGGTAGATAATAAGTGAGCTGTTGCCCAGAGTCACATGGTGCTGAGCTGATCTGCCTCCGATGCTGACGGCGCTGGGGGCCGCCGGGTAGATTAAGTGAGCTGTTGCCCAGAGTCACATGGTGCTGAGCTGATCTGCCTCCGATGCTGAGGGCGCTGGGGGCCGCCAGGTAAATTAAGTGAGCTGTTGCCCAGAGTCACATGGTGCTGGGCTGATCTGCCTCCGATGCTGAGGGTGCTGGGGGCCGCCGGGTAGATAATAAGTGAGCTGTTGCCCAGAGTCACATGGTGCTGAGCTGATCTGCCTCCGATGCTGAGGGCGCTGGGGGCCGCCGGGTAGATTAATTGAGCTGTTGCCCAGAGTCACATGGTGCTGAGCTGATCTCCCTCCGATGCTGAGGGCGCTGGGGGCCGCCGGGTAGATAATAAGTGAGCTGTTGCCCAGAGTCACATGGTGCTGAGCTGATCTGCCTCCGATGCTGACGGCGCTGGGGGCCGCCGGGTAGATTAAGTGAGCTGTTGCCCAGAGTCACATGGTGCTGAGCTGATCTGCCTCCGATGCTGAGGGCGCTGGGGGCCGCCGGGTAAATTAAGTGAGCTGTTGTCCAGAGTCACATGGTGCTGGGCTGATCTGCCTCCGATGCTGAGGGCCCTGGGGGCCGCCGGGTAGATAATAAGTGAGCTGTTGCCCAGAGTCACATGGTGCTGAGCTGATCTGCCTCCGATGCTGAGGGCGCTGGGGGCCGCCGGGTAGATTTAGTGAGCTGTTGCCCAGAGTCACATGGTGCTGAGCTGATCTGCCTCCGATGCTGAGGGCGCTGTTGGCCGCCGGGTAGATAATAAGTGAGCTGTTGCCCAGAGTCACATGGTGCTGAGCTGATCTGCCTCCGATGCTGAGGGCGCTGGGGGCCGCCGGGTTGATAATAAGTGAGCTGTTGCCCAGAGTCACATGGTGCTGAGCTGATCTGCCTCCGATGCTGAGGGCGCTGGGGGCCGCCGGGTAGATTAAGTGAGCTGTTGCCCAGAGTCACATGGTGCTGAGCTGATCTGCCTCCGATGCTGAGGGCGCTGGGGGCCGCCGGGTATATTAAGTGAGCTGTTGCCCAGAGTCATATGGTGCTGAGCTGATCTGCCTCCGATGCTGAGGGCGCTGGGGGCCGCCGGGTAGATAATAAGTGAGCTGTTGCCCAGAGTCACATGGTGCTGAGCTGATCTGCCTCCGATGCTGAGGGCGCTGGGGGCCGCCGGGTAGATAATAAGTGAGCTGTTGCCCAGAGTCACATGGTGCTGAGCTGATCTGCCTCCGATGCTGAGGGCGCTGGGGGCCGCCGGGTAGATTAAGTGAGCTGTTGCCCAGAGTCACATGGTGCTGGGCTGATCTGCCTCCAATGCTGAGGGCGCTGGGGGCCGCCGGGTAGATTAAGTGAGCTGTTGCCCAGAGTCACATTGTGCTGAGCTGATCTGCCTCCGATGCTGAGGGCGCTGGGGGCCGCCGGGTAGATAATAAGTGAGCTGTTGCCCAGAGTCACATGGTGCTGAGCTGATCTGCCTCCGATGCTGAGGGCGCTGGGGGCCGCCGGGTAGATTAAGTGAGCTGTTGCCCAGAGTCACATGGTGCTGAGCTGATCTGCCTCCGATGCTGAGGGCGCTGGGGGCCGCCGGGTAGATTAAGTGAGCTGTTGCCCAGAGTCACATGGTGCTGAGCTGATCTGCCTCCGATGCTGAGGGCGCTGGGGGCCGCCGGGTAGATTTAGTGAGCTGTTGCCCAGAGTCACATGGTGCTGAGCTGATCTGCCTCCGATGCTGAGGGCGCTGTTGGCCGCCGGGTAGATAATAAGTGAGCTGTTGCCCAGAGTCACATGGTGCTGAGCTGATCTGCCTCCGATGCTGAGGGCGCTGGGGGCCGCCGGGTTGATAATAAGTGAGCTGTTGCCCAGAGTCACATGGTGCTGAGCTGATCTGCCTCCGATGCTGAGGGCGCTGGGGGCCGCCGGGTAGATTAAGTGAGCTGTTGCCCAGAGTCACATGGTGCTGAGCTGATCTGCCTCCGATGCTGAGGGCGCTGGGGGCCGCCGGGTATATTAAGTGAGCTGTTGCCCAGAGTCATATGGTGCTGAGCTGATCTGCCTCCGATGCTGAGGGCGCTGGGGGCCGCCGGGTAGATAATAAGTGAGCTGTTGCCCAGAGTCACATGGTGCTGAGCTGATCTGCCTCCGATGCTGAGGGCGCTGGGGGCCGCCGGGTAGATAATAAGTGAGCTGTTGCCCAGAGTCACATGGTGCTGAGCTGATCTGCCTCCGATGCTGAGGGCGCTGGGGGCCGCCGGGTAGATTAAGTGAGCTGTTGCCCAGAGTCACATGGTGCTGGGCTGATCTGCCTCCAATGCTGAGGGCGCTGGGGGCCGCCGGGTAGATTAAGTGAGCTGTTGCCCAGAGTCACATTGTGCTGAGCTGATCTGCCTCCGATGCTGAGGGCGCTGGGGGCCGCCGGGTAGATAATAAGTGAGCTGTTGCCCAGAGTCACATGGTGCTTAGCTGATCTGCCTCCGATGCTGAGGGCGCTGGGGGCCGCCGGGTAGATTAAGTGAGCTGTTGCCCAGAGTCACATGGTGCTGAGCTGATCTGCCTCCGATGCTGAGGGCGCTGGGGGCCGCCGGGTAGATTAAGTGAGCTGTTGCCCAGAGTCACATGGTGCTGAGCTGAACTGCCTCCGATGCTGAGGGCGCTGTTGGCCGCCGGGTAGATAATAAGTGAGCTGTTGCCCAGAGTCACATGGTGCTGAGCTGATCTGCCTCCGATGCTGAGGGCGCTAGGGGCCGCCGGGTTGATAATAAGTGAGCTGTTGCCCAGAGTCACATGGTGCTGAGCTGATCTGCCTCCGATGCTGAGGGCGCTGGGGGCCGCCGGGTAGATGATAAGTGAGCTGTTGCCCAGAGTCACATGGTGCTGAGCTGATCTGCCTCCGATGCTGAGGGCGCTGGGGGCCGCCGGGTAGATTAATTGAGCTGTTGCCCAGAGTCACATGGTGCTGAGCTGATCTCCCTCCGATGCTGAGGGCGCTGGGGGCCGCCGGGTAGATAATAAGTGAGCTGTTGCCCAGAGTCACATGGTGCTGAGCTGATCTGCCTCCGATGCTGACGGCGCTGGGGGCCGCCGGGTAGATTAAGTGAGCTGTTGCCCAGAGTCACATGGTGCTGAGCTGATCTGCCTCCGATGCTGAGGGCGCTGGGGGCCGCCGGGTAAATTAAGTGAGCTGTCGCCCAGAGTCACATGGTGCTGGGCTGATCTGCCTCCGATGCTGAGGGCCCTGGGGGCCGCCGGGTAGATAATAAGTGAGCTGTTGTCCAGAGTCACATGGTGCTGAGCTGATCTGCCTCCGATGCTGAGGGCGCTGGGGGCCGCCGGGTAGATTAAGTGAGCTGTTGCCCAGAGTCACATGGTGCTGAGCTGATCTGCCTCCGATGCTGAGGGCGCTGTTGGCCGCCGGGTAGATAATAAGTGAGCTGTTGCCCAGAGTCACATGGTGCTGAGCTGATCTGCCTCCGATGCTGAGGGCGCTGGGGGCCGCCGGGTTGATAATAAGTGAGCTGTTGCCCAGAGTCACATGGTGCTGAGCTGATCTGCCTCCGATGCTGAGGGCGCTGGGGGCCGCCGGGTAGATTAAGTGAGCTGTTGCCCAGAGTCACATGGTGCTGAGCTGATCTGCCTCCGATGCTGAGGGCGCTGGGGGCCGCCGGGTATATTAAGTGAGCTGTTGCCCAGAGTCATATGGTGCTGAGCTGATCTGCCTCCGATGCTGAGGGCGCTGGGGGCCGCCGGGTAGATAATAAGTGAGCTGTTGCCCAGAGTCACATGGTGCTGAGCTGATCTGCCTCCGATGCTGAGGGCGCTGGGTGCCGCCGGGTAGATAATAAGTGAGCTGTTGCCCAGAGTCACATGGTGCTGAGCTGATCTGCCTCCGATGCTGGGGGCCGCCGGGTAGATTAAGTGAGCTGTTGCCCAGAGTCACATGGTGCTGGGCTGATCTGCCTCCAATGCTGAGGGCGCTGGGGGCCGCCGGGTAGATTAAGTGAGCTGTTGCCCAGAGTCACATTGTGCTGAGCTGATCTGCGTCCGATGCTGAGGGCGCTGGGGGCCGCCGGGTAGATTAAGTGAGCTGTTGCCCAGAGTCACATGGTGCTGAGCTGATCTGCCTCCGATGCTGAGGGCGCTGGGGGCCGCCGGGTTGATAATAAGTGAGCTGTTGCCCAGAGTCACATGGTGCTGAGCTGATCTGCCTCCGATGCTGAGGGCGCTGGGGGCCGCCGGGTAGATTAAGTGAGCTGTTGCCCAGAGTCACATGGTGCTGAGCTGATCTGCCTCCGATGCTGAGGGCGCTGGGGGCCGCCGGGTAGATAATAAGTGAGCTGTTGCCCAGAGTCACATGGTGCTGAGCTGATCTGCCTCCGATGCAGAGGGCGCTGGGGGCCGCCGGGTAGATAATAAGTGAGCTGTTGCCCAGAGTCACATGGTGCTGAGCTGATCTGCCTCCGATGCTGAGGGCGCTGGGGGCCGCCGGGTAGATTAAGTGAGCTGTTGCCCAGAGTCACATGGTGCTGAGCTGATCTGCCTCCGATGCTGAGGGCGCTGGGGGCCGCCGGGTAGATTAAGTGAGCTGTTGCCCAGAGTCACATGGTGCTGAGCTGATCTGCCTCCAGTGCTGAGGGCGCTGGGGGCCGCCGGGTAGATAATAAGTGAGCTGTTGCCCAGAGTCACATGGTGCTGAGCTGATCTGCCTCCGATGCTGAGGGCGCTGGGGGCCGCCGGGTAGATTAAGTGAGCTGTTGCCCAGAGTCACATGGTGCTGAGCTGAACTGCCTCCGATGCTGAGGGCGCTGGGGGCCGCCGGGTAGATAATAGGTGAGCTGTTGCCCAGAGTCACATGGTGCTGGGCTGATCTGCCTCCGATGCTGAGGGCGCTGGGGCCGCCGGGTAGATTAAGTGAGCTGTTGCCCGGAGTCACATGGTGCTGAGCTGATCTGCCTCCGATGCTGAGGGCTCTGGGGGCCGCCGGGTAGATTAAGTGAGCTATTGCCCAGAGTCACATGGTGCTGAGCTGATCTGCCTCCGATGCTGAGGGCGCTGGGGGCCGCCGGGTAGATAATAAGTGAGCTATTGCCCAGAGGCACATGGTGCTGAGCTGATCTGCCTCCGATGCTGAGGGCGCTGGGGGCCGCCGGGTAGATAATAAGTGAGCTGTTGCCCAGAGTCACATGGTGCTGAGCTGATCTGCCTCCGATCCTGAGGGCGCTGGGGGCCGCCGGGTAGATTAAGTGAGCTATTGCCCAGAGTCACATGGTGCTGAGCTGATCTGCCTACGATGCTATGGGCGCTGGGGGCCGCCGGGTAGATTAAGTGAGCTGTTGCCCAGCGTCACATAATGCTGAGCTGATCTGCCTCCGATGCTGAGGCCGCTGGGGGCCGCCGGGTAGATAATAAGTGAGCTGTTGCCCAGAGTCACATGGTGCTGGGCTGATCTGCCTCCGATGCTGAGGATCTGATCATGAGCCCAGGCTCCGAAGTCAGCCGCACTGGCCGCTGCGCCACACCTCCTCCCCCCTTAGTGGGCTCCAACTGTGATGGTTGAGCTTGCTTTCCACTAGTTTCCTGTAGGAGTTGTACTACAGCTTTGCAAATTAAAAAACTGGAAAAAGTACACCCCTTCTGCATTTGACTCACAGAGTAGTGACGGAGAGCAGTCAAAGGCGTCTCAGGGCGGGTAGTGTGGGACTAGTGAGTCATAACTCGAACAATCACACGGCAGGTACCATAATGTAATTTCCATCTCAAGGCTTGGTTTTTTTTTGTTGGAAAAACATATAAGTATTGTAATCACAGCACAACTTAATATGACCGCCACCCCCCCTTGCTACCCTGCTGTATGATGTTCACTACATACACAACATGTGACATTAATAACCATACAAGCTCAGGTGTAGGCTAACTATGTTGCATCAGAGCAGCTTCTAAGGTTTTTGTGACCTGCAGCTCAATCCGTAGCAAGAGCCTGTTCAGTTCTTGTGTGGAGGCAACGGTGTTCAATAAAATGTTACAGCAAACTCTACTAGCCAAACGTTCACAGTCAATCAATCATCAAACTTGATTTCTCTGATAAAATACCCACATCAAAAGTATTCTACAGACATCATTTCATTGCTAATTATAACAAGCATTGGCATATCCAATAGGTCTCACCTTTGGGATCTTATAAGTATTTAGTTATGCAGCACAGTCCTTTCCCATATAGATGGAGACAGGACCCCGCTCAGCGGCATCCCAGGGACCACTCGCTCCCCTGAGTTGTATCCTTAATCCAGCAGGGCGGCTCACCAAGAGGCTGAAGGAATCCCACCATGTCACCCTTGTGCTAGAGGGTCTTCACCGACTCTCCTCGCAAACTTGGGTTTCTTTAACATTCGCTGCAAGACTCTCTACACCAAGCCCCCCCTCTGCCAAGCTAACAAATACTGGAGGCGCACACCAGATGAGGCGCTCCAGCGTTGCCAGATGTGATGGTGCAGGATCTGTAATGAGGCCCGGCCTCTGTACAGTGCCTCATTGTTAGCCAGCCAGATTCACACTTCAGAAACACCAACCGTACGTGGCACTCTGGTCAGATTGTACACAGGGAGAGGCTTGCTTAAATGCTTTCTTGAAATGTCTTTGGAACCTGTTAACTGTCTTGGGTTTGAGGGATATGTATATCCATAATGGAGAGACTTTTCAGAACATGTACCTTAGAAATGCAGAGGCTAGAATCCCCTCACTTAGCCTCCTTTGACACATCGCCCTTTTTTCTCTTATTACATTCACATCGACCCCAGGTATGCAAGACTTGTTTCAATATATTTAAGGTCGCGATCATATACGCAATAGCAAGAAAGCCATGTTGTTGTGGATAAGGTAGCCCAATATGCTGTCATAGCTGCAAGGAGTTCTACCCAGTAGGGTCTTATGGGTTGGCAGTACAACCATATATGCTTAAATTATCCATAGGTTGAGGTGATAATGCTCCTTGACCATGCCACTGATTTCATGAATTTCTTTAAGAGAGTAAGTTCTCTTGTTATGTTATGTGTATTTGTAAAGTGCACAATCACCTGTGGTGGTCTCAAGGCACCTCCTCTAACCATGGTGTGCTATATGTGTGTTATATGCATGTAGTGCAACAGCTTCTCCTCTACCACCCTATAATATATCTCACAGGCTTCCTAGGACCCTTTTACCCTTTCAAACAGGTCAGGCATCATGCTACCACATCCTATCATCCATCAGACCTAGTTAGAGCTCATGTAAGAATGATCATTAAAGTGGACTGGAGTGAACAGGGAGGGGACGCCCTCAGTTTTGGCTGTTGTACTATCATGGCTGCTATCTGCATACAAACTGCAATTCAACCAACCTAATATATCTCATTGAGTGTCCTTGTAAACTCAGGTACGTAGGCATGACAACCCGGAAAGTGAGGACAAGAATTGTAGAGCACCGTAGCACCAAAGCACCATTCGCTACAAGAAGACGCACAGCAAATTATGGACCACTACCTACAAGAAGGACATACCCCCAACGATATGTCCTGGACAGTGATTAAACACATGTCTTATCACACCAACAATAACGACCAAATCCTATTGGCTAAAGAACAGCGTTGGATATACCGCCTCTCGATCCACACCGAGGATTAAATGATAAGTAGAGCCTGATTGCTAGGCTCGCTGCCGTGAGTGTAGCGCTGAATTATTGTAGCGTTTCTGACTGCTCGTTGCATTTTTTAAATTCTGAGGAAGCAATTTTTATTGTGTATTGATTTTTAACATTGCGGGGGTAAAATAATGTTTAATGCTCTGAGGGGAATTTAAAGCACACTACTCTAACGTATGGCCGCGGTGCCCGCCTGTTAGAGCGGACCCGCCTCCTATGGTCAGCATTCTAGTTGTTTTGGTCCACGCTGCCTTAAAACACCGGATGAAGCGCCCGCGCAGCTACTGACAGCAGAGCCTGATTGTTGAGCTCGCTGCCGTGAGTGTAGCACTGAATTATCGTAGCGTTTCTGACAGCTCGTTGCATTCATTAAATTCAGAGGAAGCAATTTTTATTGTGTATTGATTTTTAACATTGCGGGGGGAAAAATAATGTTTAATGCTCTGTAGGGAATTTAAAGCACACTACTCTAACGTATGGCCGCGGTGCCCGCCTGTTAGAGCGGACCTGCCTCCTATGGTCAGCGTTCTAGTTGTTTTGGTCCAAGGAGCAATAAAACACCGGATGCAGCGTCCGCGCAGCCATTGACGGAGTTCCTGTTTGGCTGAAGTAGGTTGAGAAGTGGGTCCTGATCAAGCACCAAGTAAGTGATACCCGGGCGGACCACTGGACATTGGATATGCCCCCACCAACCGCCCGAACGAGCCAGACCGGGTGGCTCTTCCTGATTTTAGAATGCATACTGCGCCCCCGTTTAAGGCACAGGAGATGCCTCATTTTACTTTTAACTCTCTGTTCTCCACCAGAGTGCTACCTTCTAGGTAGCACTCTGGTGGTAACTAGATTGGTGGGTGAGGGCCTTCATAAAAACTAATATGTTTTTCGGACATGCACTACATGAGCATTACTAATATAGCTAGCTCTTTTTGATTATCACTAATATCCTACGGGGAAGTGAACTAGCTACCTCTGTTCCTCACTCTCCTTTTTAATACATATTATTACTTTTTAAAAGTTACATTTTCTTGTCCTAACCATTTGTGCCTTCTGGCAGTGAATGTCTCTGCTCTTGGGGGTTGTTTAATGTTGCCAGACAGTAAGACAAAGGGGACTAAATGTAAGCAGGATGGGCCAGAATGGATGGGGGCGGAGTTGTGCCCTGCCCCACTTGTTCAAGCACCTTCAAGCACCCTCAAAAGGCTCTGACATGGGAAACAACCTTTACACCGCGTTCATTATATCATGTTACCTTTACAGTGCAGTTCCATTACAACACAAGTCGTTACAACGACTTGCTCTAGATGTCACTCTGAACTAAGGAATAGTATAATTTACTATTCCAACACCTTCCCTACTGTTGCACACACTGGAGTTGGAATAGTAAATGATACTATTAAGTCCAGCTCGCCATCTAGAACAAGTTGTTGTAATGACTTGCGTTGTAATGGGACTGCGTTGTAAAAGCACGCGATGTAATACCTCGCGCACGTTGTAATGAGATATATTCCTCTGACACCCGCGCACGTTGTAATGAGATGTATTCTTCTGACACCCGCCTATTGTCGCCCTAGACAGTGTGGAGCCTGTACATGGGGAAGAAAGAACTTTTCAGAATCAGATCTGGTGATAGGACAGGGTGTTCGCCCCACACACAAAGTCTGGGACCAGGTATAAATAATGGATCGCCTGAACAACTCTTCAGTACACTCCTGAAACTAAAGACATTACAGAAGATGGACTGCCTTTCCTCCTAAGGATTGCCTTGTTCCCCACAGACCTGGCCTGGTGCTTGATGCCTGCCATGTTCCCCAGAAGCCTGCCCTGCTGCTTGCGGCCTGCCTTGTTACCCAGAGGCCTGCCCTGCTGCTTGCGGCCTGCCTTGTTCCCCAGAGGCCTGCTTTGTTCCCCAGAGGCCTGTCCTGCTGCCTGCACCCTGCCTTGTTCCCCACAGACCTGGCCTGCTGCTTGATGCCTGCCTTGTTCCCCAGAGGTCTGCCCTGCTGCTTGCGGCCTGCCTTGTTCCCCAGAGGCCTGCCTTATTTCCCAGAGGCCTGCCCTGTTGCTTGCAGCCTGCCTTGTTCCCCAGAGGCCTGCCTTATTTCCCAGAGGCCTGCCCTGCTGCTTGCAGCCTGCCATGTTCCCCAGAGGCCTGCCCTGCTGCTTGCGGCCCGCCTTGTTCCCCACAGACCTGCCCTGCTGCTTGCGGCCTGCCTTGTTCCCCAGAGGACTGCCTTATTTCCCAGAGGCCTGCCCTGATGCTTGCAGCCTGCCATGTTCCCCAGAGGCCTGCCCTGCTGCTTGCGGCCTGCCTTGTTGTGGAGAAGTGTGGCTCAATGGTTAGAGCAGGCAGACCTTGATGCAGAGCTCTGGCCAGGGACCAGGGTTCGATTCCCGCCTCGGCGGGTCTCCGGCTCATTAATTCCCCTGACTGGATATTCTCGCCTCAGTGCCTGTTCTGATCATGGGTCCCACGCTGCAACTCTGGGCAATAGCTTGCTTAGTCTCCACAACGGCCCCAAAAGCGCTGGGATGCCTGGCTGCACCTGGGGGATGCCCAGGAGTGGACAATTCCCAGGAAAGCCAGGAAGGGTTCCTAAGCGGTATACGGACAGCACCGGGACACCTCCGGTGGAGGTAGCTGTGCGCTTTACAAATTCCGACATTTACATTTACATTTGTTCCCCAGAGGCCTGCCCTACTGCTTGCGGCCTGCCTTGTTCCTCAGAGGCCTGCTTTGTTCCCCAGAGGCCTATACTGCTGCTTGCGCCCTGGCTTGTTCCCCAGAGGCCTGCTTTGTTCCCCAGAGGCCTGTACTGCTGCTTGCGCCCTGGCTTGTTCCCCAGAGGCCTGCCCTGCTGCTTGCCGCCTGCCTTGTTCCCCAGAGGCCTGCCTTGGTTCCCTGAGGCCTGCCTTGTTCCCAGGAGGCCTGCCCTGCTGCTTGCGGCCTGGTTTGTTCCCTGGAGGCCTGCCCTGCTGCTTGCGGCCTGGTTTGTTCCCTAGAGGCCTGCTTTGTTCCCCAGAGGCCTGTACTGCTGCTTGCGCCCTGGCTTGTTCCCTAAAGGCCTGCCCTGCTGCTTGCAGCCGCCTTGTTCCCCAGAGGCCTGCCTTGTTCCCCTGAGGCCTGCCTTGTTCTCAGGAGGCCTGCCCTGCTGCTTGCGGCCTGCCTTGTTCACTGGAGGCCTGCCCCGCTGCTTGAGGCCTGCCTTGTTCTCCAGAGGCCAGCCCTGCTGCTTGCGGCCTGCCTTGTTCCCCAGAGGCCTGCCTTGTTCCCCACAGGCCTGACATGCTGCTTGCGACCTGCCTTGTTCCCAGGAGGCCTGCCCTGCTGCTTGAGGCCTGCTGTAGGAGGGTGGATACCTGACTATGGTTACCTCAGATTTTTTGCCTAGTGTTTAGCTGGTTTTCGACTTAGTTGGCCTGGGATCCTGCTAATCAGGGTCCCAGGCTATCTGCTTTCTCTTTAAATGGACTCCATGTACCCTAGGTACATCACCAATTTGGTACTGGACACCTTATCAGCCCCTGTACAGTGCACTATAGGTGCGCAGGGCATAGGTGCATCCAAGGCCTACCAGGGGCTGCAGAATATCTTTTGCCACCCCTGACTGGTACTTAAATCGTATGTAGGAGGGTGGATACCTGGCTATGGTTACCCCAGATTTTTTGCCTAGTGTTTAGCTGGTTTTCGACTTAGTTGGCCTGGGATCCTGCTAATCAGGGTCCCAGGCTATCTGCTCTCTCTTTAAATGGACTCCATGTACCCTAGGTACATCCCCAATTTGGTACTGGACACCTTATCAGCCCCTGTACAGTGCACTATAGGTGCCCAGGGCACAGGTGCATCCAAGGCCTACACGGGGCTGCAGCATATCTTTTGCCACCCATGGCTGGCCATTCAAATCGACACAACTGGCTGATCACTCAGCTGGGGCAAGGTGGTGTAATCACCCCTTGCTTAGATATAGTATACCTATATCTAAACCTATATCTGGACACATATATACCTATCAATCACTCCTATGGCAGGCCTTAACAATCCTGGAGGCAGAGTGCTTGGTTTTATGTGAGATGGTGCTCTAGCATGAGCTGAGCCTGTCTGCAGTGTTCGGAACCATTTCCTTACTGCTGCTCCAGGATATTGCCATACCATATACTCTTAAGTGCATTATAATCCTCGCGGTTATTGCTAACTTTGGTTTGGCTTTATCAAAACATGTCGTGTTTGGTGTCATACACTTTGGAATACTACCCCCTCGCCAGTTCTGGCGACGGGGGTAGCATTCCACCCTTCTAGAGGGAGAAGACATGTTACTTTACTTAAAACACGGTTAATCCTAACCAGATCCTCAGCATCACAAAATGGATGCTGCTGCCCCGCCACAAGTCTGACCTCCTGCTGCTGACCGAAACTTGGCAGGGGAGGCCTGGACTCACAGGGAGGTGCTACACGACCCCAGACAGGAGATAGTGGATTGGAGCAGGGAGGGTTGAAAGAAAGTAGACACTGCCTGGGGCACACAAGGTGTCCCATGCAAAATCCAGTCAAACCGGTTCTGGGGCACTCCAGCCCCAGTCCTGGCGCGAAACTGGAAGAAGGGAAAGGGGTGTAACCACCCCCTTCCTGGGTCCCACCCATAGGAGGGACCTAGCAGGTAATACAGCCCCCAGATTTGGAATAAAGGTTGGAGCAGTGCCAATGCACATCAGATTATCCTGACTGAAACTTATTAAATGAAACTCTGGACCCTTCGACATCCTACTCGACGTAGAAGACTGAAGAATCTCCCTTGTGGTCAAGGAGTGACCACCCTGTTCAAACAGGCACCATCCAGCGCCTCACCATTTGATTTGTTGCAGTTCCTGCCGTAACTCGAGCAACAGAGATCAACAAGACCCAACTTTCCTGCCTTCCAACAGCCCGATCCACAGACCCAGCGAATCTGAGACCCGTGGAGGCAACCTGAAGCGTGGGGCTGGCCATCTTGGAAAAACCACGACTGGATATTCTCGCCTCAGTGCCTGTTCTGATCATGGGTCCCACGCTGCAACTCTGGGCAATAGCTTGCTTAGTCTCCACAACGGCCCCAAAAGCGCTGGGATGCCTGGCTGCACCTGGGGGATGCCCAGGAGTGGACAATTCCCAGGAAAGCCAGGAAGGGTTCCTAAGCGGTATACGGACAGCACCGGGACACCTCCGGTGGAGGTAGCTGTGCGCTTTACAAATTCCGACATTTACATTTACATTTGTTCCCCAGAGGCCTGCCCTACTGCTTGCGGCCTGCCTTGTTCCTCAGAGGCCTGCTTTGTTCCCCAGAGGCCTGTACTGCTGCTTGCGCCCTGGCTTGTTCCCCAGAGGCCTGCTTTGTTCCCCAGAGGCCTGTACTGCTGCTTGCGCCCTGGCTTGTTCCCCAGAGGCCTGCCCTGCTGCTTGCCGCCTGCCTTGTTCCTCAGAGGCCTGCCTTGGTTCCCTGAGGCCTGCCTTGTTCCCAGGAGGCCTGTCCTGCTGCTTGCGGCCTGGTTTGTTCCCTGGAGGCCTGCCCTGCTGCTTGCGGCCTGGTTTGTTCCCTAGAGGCCTGCTTTGTTCCCCAGAGGCCTGTACTGCTGCTTGCGCCCTGGCTTGTTCCCTAAAGGCCTGGCCTGCTGCTTGCAGCCGCCTTGTTCCCCAGAGGCCTGCCTTGTTCCCCTGAGGCCTGCCTTGTTCTCAGGAGGCCTGCCCTGCTGCTTGCGGCCTGCCTTGTTCACTGGAGGCCTGCCCTGCTGCTTGAGGCCTGCCTTGTTCTCCAGAGGCCAGCCCTGCTGCTTGCGGCCTGCCTTGTTCCCCAGAGGCCTGCCTTGTTCCCCACAGGCCTGACATGCTGCTTGCGACCTGCCTTGTTCCCAGGAGGCCTGCCCTGCTGCTTGAGGCCTGCTGTAGGAGGGTGGATACCTGACTATGGTTACCTCAGATTTTTTGCCTAGTGTTTAGCTGGTTTTCGACTTAGTTGGCCTGGGATCCTGCTAATCAGGGTCCCAGGCTATCTGCTTTCTCTTTAAATGGACTCCATGTACCCTAGGTACATCACCAATTTGGTACTGGACACCTTATCAGCCCCTGTACAGTGCACTATAGGTGCGCAGGGCATAGGTGCATCCAAGGCCTACCAGGGGCTGCAGAATATCTTTTGCCACCCCTGACTGGTACTTAAATCGTATGTAGGAGGGTGGATACATGGCTATGGTTACCCCAGATTTTTTGCCTAGTGTTTAGCTGGTTTTCGATTTAGTTGGCCTGGGATCCTGCTAATCAGGGTCCCAGGCTATCTGCTCTCTCTTTAAATGGACTCCATGTACCCTAGGTACATCCCCAATTTGGTACTGGACACCTTATCAGCCCCTGTACAGTGCACTATAGGTGCCCAGGGCACAGGTGCATCCAAGGCCTACACAGGGCTGCAGCATATCTTTTGCCACCCATGGCTGGCCATTCAAATCGACACAACTGGCTGATCACTCAGCTGGGGCAAGGTGGTGTAATCACCCCTTGCTTAGATATAGTATACCTATATCTAAACCTATATCTGGACACATATATACCTATCAATCACTCCTATGGCAGGCCTTAACAATCCTGGAGGCAGAGTGCTTGGTTTTATGTGAGATGGTGCTCTAGCATGAGCTGAGCCTGTCTGCAGTGTTCGGAACCATTTCCTTACTGCTGCTCCAGGATATTGCCATACCATATACTCTTAAGTGCATTATAATCCTCGCGGTTATTGCTAACTTTGGTTTGGCTTTATCAAAACATGTCGTGTTTGGTGTCATACACTTTGGAATACTACCCCCTCGCCAGTTCTGGCGACAGGGGTAGCATTCCACCCTTCTAGAGGGAGAAGACATGTTACTTTACTTAAAACGCGGTTAATCCTAACCAGATCCTCAGCATCACAAAATGGATGCTGCTGCCTCGACACAAGTCTGACCTCCTGCTGCTGACCGAACTTGGCAGGGGAGGCCTGGACTCACAGGGAGGTGCTACACGACCCCAGACAGGAGATAGTGGATTGGAGCAGGGAGGGTTGAAAGAAAGTAGACACTGCCTGGGGCACACAAGGTGTCCCATGCAAAATCCAGTCAAACCGGTTCTGGGGCACTCCAGCCCCAGTCCTGGCGCGAAACTGGAAGAAGGGAAAGGGGTGTAACCACCCCCTTCCTGGGTCCCACCCATAGGAGGGACCTAGCAGGTAATACAGCCCCCAGATTTGGAATAAAGGTTGGAGCAGTGCCAATGCACATCAGATTATCCTGACTGAAACTTATTAAATGAAACTCTGGACCCTTCGACATCCTACTCGACGTAGAAGACTGAAGAATCTCCCTTGTGGTCAAGGAGTGACCACCCTGTTCAAACAGGCACCATCCAGCGCCTCACCATTTGATTTGTTGCAGTTCCTGCCGTAACTCGAGCAACAGAGATCAACAAGACCCAACTTTCCTGCCTTCCAACAGCCCGATCCACAGACCCAGCGAATCTGAGACCCGTGGAGGCAACCTGAAGCGTGGGGCTGGCCATCTTGGAAAAACCACTAAGTGCTGACCGTGCAGCTCCCAAGGCTCTCTCGAGACTGTGCATTGGGGTTTGAGAAGCCCCAGCCCCGACCAGCTTTTGCACCGAAGATCTCCCCTCCACACTCATCGAGTGCTGCGTGGGGCCCTTTTGCATTTTTCTGCTTGACGCGTTGGTCCGGTTGCTTGCCCATTGGCTAGCGGCCCCAGTACCGACGAAACCTTGAATTTGCTCTGCTAGTCTGGTTGCTCCAGACTGGCCCTCGCTCCCCTGAAAAGGAGCACCCAATCTGACCTTGCTGGTCCGGTCCAGAAGCGATCTTCTAATCCTGCATGGGTTGCACTTGCCAAGGCTTGTTAACTCCGATCCGGAAGCCGATACCGCCGACAGCGAGAGCCTTTGTGGGACAGCTTGTGATTCACTCCTGGACATCCTCGGTGCACCAAAGTCCACGTGGCAGCGGAGACAAGCTTCACGTCAACCACCTGATTGCGCCCGACATCGCCTGGTTCCTTCCTGGTTCCTTCCTGGTCACTGGCTAGTGACCCAGACTCTGTCCACTCTGCTTTCAGGTACTCTACATCTTCGATCCACCCTTGGATCACACTGGACTCTTCTCTTCTGGCCGCCTGCAGCATCTTCATCTCCAGGCTCCATAGATCTACACGACGAAACCCGACACACTTTGGCACCTATGCACCTGCTTCCTGTGGGTGAGGTAACTCTTGAACACCGGTGCTCCTGTAGTGGTTTACACCTCTGGTGTCTAAGTCTAAAGTTTTGTACTTCTAGTCCAGTCGGAAGACTCCTAAAACTGTAACTCAATAACTTTTACGCACCATTGAATTTGCATTGGTGCACGCATGTGCTTTTAGCGCTGCACCCGAATCCCACGGGCTACTCCCGTCCTAACTGCTGTTAGTCCAGTGTAGTCCCAGCGATTCCCAAGGCCCTAGGCCTTACCACTGATCGATTAGTGATACTTATACCACTTTTTTGATATATGGTTTGAGTGGCCACCGGCCTCATCCATAAACGTGCGACTTTCATATGTTATATTGTGCTTTTGTTTAACCGCTTGTGCTTCTATACTCATAAAGAGTACAGGGGATTATTCTGAGAATAAATACATATATTTTTATAATATATAACTTGTGTGGTGTTCTTTCATTTGATATTACAGGATTGCATATGGTAAAACAGCTGGCTTCACATGCCCTCTTGAGTTAAGCCTAAGACTGCTTGTGTCTATGCTACCACTAGGATAGCTTGTCTATAAGGTTGCCTTTACAACCACCACCATAAGGGATTGTTTGGACTGATACAAGGTGCCCACAGAACTGTGGACATCATACATCAGGCCAACTTCTCACACCTGCTCTCTGAGATGGAAGACTGGGCCTGCTCCCTTCATCCCAGGGTACCAGAGAGACTCCTATAGTCAGCTGGCTGACCTTCTGTCTGAGCTATAGGGACATAACAAGTTCTAGAGGCCTCCCTGCAACTGCCCAGCTGACCTGCTGCAACTGGACATGCCTGAAGCCTGCTGGCCTCTGTTGAAATGGATTCCTGATCCCCAAGAGGTCCCACCCCAGGTCATGGACCCTTGGCTGGCATCAGTTGAGCCCCTCCTGTAAAGAAAGGTAGAAAGCTTGAAGTTGTTTGTGTTTCAAAGCTCTGATGAACCCAAGTTTTGCAATAAAGTTACTACAAGTGAGGACCGCAATGCAAGATCTGCACTATGAATTACAGCAGTGACAACCCACCGTGCCCGCCAAGGAAAACCTCTAGTGACGACTGTCCGCGGCTCCCGATCAGCTCCTCGCTTTGCAGCGGGGATCCTCCACCATGCTCTCCTTGCGCCTACCTCCAGTGCCCACAGAACTCTTTGTGTCAGACTTTGAGAACGTAACCTTGTCCTTGGATCTGGCCTGCGCTGCATCACGGTCGACCTGAACCTGTGACTTTCCCTCTGTCTTGCACGACCAGGTGGCCCTGAGTGGCTTTTAGATGCTGTTGTAACCTGAAATTTTGACAATGCATATCTTCGGTTCTACTAATTGGATTTTTGTCTTTCTAATGTCGTTTCGTTTCTTAAAATGTACTATAGTTTTGTAAATTAGCATGGGATTTTAATTGGGTTGTGTTTTCACTTTATTTATTACTGTTTGTGTGCTGCATAAATACTTTACACTTGCCTCTAAGTAAAGCCGGACTGCATTTGAGCCAGTCTACCAGGGGGTTAAGCTTAGGTGAAGTTATTGACTTTTCAGGGTCACCCAGACAACGATTGCGGTTGTTGCTTGAGAAGGGTTTCCACCCCCAAGCTCTAATCAATAACCCCATTTTGTAAAAAAATAAATTCAATGTGAATGCCAGCATTAATATATTTATCAGATTTATTGGTTTTAACTGGAGTTTTATGAAAGGGACAGGTTCCTCATGCTGTGCGCGATGGTGTTGAGGTTACTGTGTCTCAGGGTTTGTCTTATTAAGTATCTGTAGCAATAATTTCGAACATTCTTCTGAATTGTTTAATCCTAGTTCGTAGTAACTTCCTAAAAACTCAGGGGCATATTAGCAACAAATAGCTATATTTATCGCTTTTTTTTTATCGCTGCCTATCGCCGGATATTATCACTGAGATAACGTGCTATTAGCAAAGCTTATCTCTAATGCGATAAATATCCGCCGATAGCGGCTCAATGCTTGAATATCGCTGGAAATCTAGTGATATTCAGGCATTAACGCTAATGGGGACTTAACCTGTATGTCCACCTCCCATTGGATATACAGGTTAAGTTATGGTCTGAGCAGGCGTTCGGTTCTGGCGATAATCGCTATTAGCGCAACTTTTTTAATCGCACAGCCTGCCTTGCTAATAGGCGTGTCGTAATTTGGCAGCAACCGAGTTAGCATTTAGCTCAGCTACACAAACTTTTATCGTTAACTTGACCAAACGTGCGGGGGCCATTTTGTATTGCCTGGCTTCCATTTTGTATGAACATGCGGCCTCGTGGTCAGCATGCCCTTTTGTCCTTTCTCAGTAACAATGACCATTTACTTTGCCCAGCAACAGGCTATTTTTAGCACTGGTCAAGCTTACGCATGCGCACTCGAACATTTAGGTTAATGAGCGGTCACCTCTTAGGAATGTTCTCTGAAACTGACCAGTGGTACTAAACTCCTCCCACATGTTGGCTGTGTTCCAAAAATGCCCTTATATGTACCTAAACTGTGCAAAAGTATACCGCCTACCTTTTTATTACTGTTAAACTTGTATAAAAGAGGTCGCACACCGATGTTCGGTGTGATACTTTTTGCATTACCGAAGGGTGCTGTAGGAATGTACCACCACCCCATGGGGTCTTAATAAACTTGTCTTTTGCATTTCCAGTTTCCGTGCCAACTTCTATTCTATGGTGTTCGAGAGTTTTTGCAGAGTATGTAGACCTGACGAAACCCAATACCACAAATTGGCGACCACGAAGGGACTCATCGGCGACTCGGATGCCCGAAGGAGAGGTCGTGACGAAGGACTGGAAACTCGCCATGGACGCGTACGCTGCCACTGAGTGACCCGAGTCTTGGCACCCACGGTGTTTCTTCCTTTGCTTCTGACCCGACCTTCCAGGTGGCGCCGGTCCTCGACTGAGATCCTGATCGGTTTGGTTGTCGTGCAGTGCCCGTTTTGCTGATTCGATTAAGGAACTTGGCAGTTGGAACCTGGACGTTTGAGAATATTTGGTAAGCTCGTGATTGAGAAGAAAGTCTACTGACACTTACTGTGGCTTTTTGGATTTGTTTGAGTTAGCTAACATATGGACCTATGATTTGAGTTATATGTGGAGTGCACCTCACATAGGCAGGCATGTAGAGATATTTCCCTGACTTTGTATTTGTTTGAACGGCACACCGTGTGTAAGACATATTTAAGTGCCATTTTATGTAATATCGCGTTTCCGTGATATTTTGACATGCCTGTTCTCAGCACACTTCGAGGAATGTGCTGTCTTGGAAACGGTACCAATTATCGATTAAATGAAGCTCAGCCGGCTCCCCCCGAGGGAACACCTAATCGTGAAATGTATGTAAAATTTGGCCTTCCTCCCATAATGTATAGTACATTGTGGCATAAATATACAAAAACTGATCGTGAATTGCAATGGCCTCTACATGGGTCGTTTGATCTGCGAAAGGTTCAATATGTGGAGCAGTGTTTGTTTCAGCGTAGGTCTAGACAGGATATGTTTGATTGTGTGCGTATGTGGGAGAAAGCGGTGCGTGAACGAATGAAGCGTGAACAAGCCTTGGCGGACAAAGAGCAGCGAAAGGCTGCTCGTGATAAAGCTTTACAGCTGCAGGAAAAAGAATTGCAGGAACAGAAAGAGAGAGAGATTCGAGAACGTAATTTACAAGTTAATGGTCAGTTTCCTATTCGACGTCCTCTTTATCCTGTCCTTACTAATGAATCAGATGATTTTTCATTACTAGATCGTTGCCCGCCTCCGTATGTTCCGCCTACGGCCCCGGATGAGGACTCCGACGAGGATAGTCAGGGAGATCAGCGTACCAAGTTAACTGCTGATCGAACCTCGGAATTACGCTTGTTGGCTCGTAAACTTAATTCAAATTCTATAACTGTTGCAGAGATTGATGGTCTCATGTGTAATTGGTCTGACCGAGAACGATTGTATTTTTTAGATCATTTTGCAGATGAAGTTGTTGAACGGTTTAGACGTTATTCATCTGAGTTGGAACCTAAGGATATATGAATTGGGTGTGAGAATTTTCGTAAAGGTCTTTTTGTTCTTGCAGATGCGGATGAGTTTTTCCAGCGTTTGGTTAAGCTGCGGGATGAAGCGTCACGACTACGAGCGGCGAAAAAGGCATTGGATTCGTCTGCGTCTGGATCAACGGAAATATCCAAAGAGTGCCCTATCTCTGACACAGATAAGAGCGCTGCAGTTAATGTTATGCCTATGCGAGAAGCTGCGCCTTTGTATGTCCCTCCTAAAGGGCAAGGCACAGACGATGATAAGAGGTCTAAAGATGCAAAGGGTTATTTTGTGTATAATTGGGTTTATACGCCTTGGAATAGAACGGACGTTATGGCGCTTAAGAATGCTTTACCTGACCCCCGTAAAAATCCAGCAGCTTTCTATGAAGGAGTGGAAGGTGCTATTTCTTCATGCATTATGACGTTAGTCGATATTGATCTATTCTTTGGGTTAATATTGCCCCCTGATATGTGGAGAGCTATTCGTAAGTTTGATGATCGAGCGATTTTAGGAGCAGATTGGAAGGACTTAGCTCAAGCTGATTTGGATAGGGAACCCGCATGTCAGCCGTGTCAATTGATTTTAGATCTTCCGGCGGCTATTTTGACTAAATTAAAAACACTTGTTCCCCCTAAGAAAATTGATTGGACAATGCTGGCTTCTTGTAAACAGAAGCCGGATGAATCGGTTTCTGACTTCTTTTCCCGTTTCGAGGAAGCGTTTCATGATTACAGTGGGCAATTATTAACAGAGGACACGGGCAGGCATTTGTTCGTTGATAAGTATGTTGCTAATCTCCTACCGGAGATTGCGCGACGATTAAAGACTAGTGAAAGTTCATGGACCATGGCAACCCCCGCTTCTTTATTAACTATGGCTCAGTATTATGAACATCACAAGGGGTGGTATGCACTCCAATTTGTCCATTTAGTCTATTTTTAAACAACTTGACCTGTTGCGTGCGAAACCGGGCTGTGCATTTTGCCCTGGATGCACCATAAGTTAAGTAATTTAGTGGGGAGCGCTGGTCTGCGCTCCACTCCCAGCCGCACTGCTGATTGGATACTTGATCCTTGAATTATTTCACATGTTACTTGGTAACGAAATTAGCAGTGCGGCTGGGAGTGGAGCGCAGACCAGCGCTCCCCACTAAATTACTTAACTTATGGTGCATCCAGGGCAAAATGCACAGCCCGGTTTCGCACGCAACAGGTCAAGTTGTTTAAAAATAGACTAAATGGACAAATTGGAGTGCATACCACCCCTTGTGATGTCTTAAACATGTTTGCCCATGTTGTTTTTGCACCCGTAAGAATAATTGAGGAAATATGGAAGGACTCAGTTACATCAATAAAATCCACCACTGGTCGAGCAGCAAACTCTTGTGGACTCTTTCTTTGATAGATAAAGCTTCATTTTCCTTTTGCAATGTTTGATATACTATGAATGCGAATCTGCAGATATACATGAAATCGTTTTGTTAGATTTCCTCGACAAGATTTTAGAACTGAGCAAGGTGTTTCTTGGGTATGGTAGTTCACTGAAAAGAGAATTTGTCATGTGATGAATTAATGCACGAAGGGGGAGGAGCGCACAGGTTTAAATTAGAAGGTCCATTATGTGGAACAGAAAACAACGCTTGGCGCACGTCGTGCGGAAAGAAATTTTGTGAAAGTAGCAGGTAGAGAGTATCGTAATCATTGGGAAAGATGTTTAAATACAATGTTAGAAAATAAGATTAATTTGTGGTGATGCGGGAGGGTAGTACCGGGATCGTGAACTGATTTGCGCTAAGACAGAGTGATTTAATATTTGTGTGATGTTGCAGGTGACGGATCGGGAGGGTTGGGAAAGGGCACGCTCCATTGAGTTTGATTTTTAAGTAAAAGAGGAATCACACACATGAATAATACTGTATATATCACCTTGTTACAGGGGAGGTAGTTAATAAGGGGACGGTTCATATTTGTTCTTGCAGAAGATAAAATTGTTTAACATATATTTATATGTATATGTGAAAAATTGCGTACTAGAGGATGTATTGGTAATTGTTTTTTTCGCAACTGTTATTTCAACAGCTACCCCTGACGAAGGGCAGGAGAAATGCCCGAAATGCATTGGGTTTTAATAAAGAAAGGCTGCTCTGAATTATTTTGTGCATTGAGTGATCTTTTTCTCGACGAGGCTCGGATGGGCACACGTGATAAAGTGAAGCGGAGCAAAATGCACTTACTGTCATATGTGGATTTGAAGTAAATATGAGATAAACAGAGGAGAATTTGTGAATGAAACTGTGGATTATATATAAAAAAGAGGACTAATTTCGTTACCAAGTAACATGTGAAATAATTCAAGGATCAAGTATCCAATCAGCAGTGCGGCTGGGAGTGGAGCGCAGATCAGTATTATGAACGACAGGAATTGGAGGCTAAAGAAAGTAGTGATAAGAAAGCGTAGGATTTGAAGACGAAGGTGATGTTGGCTCATGTTTATGCTACGCAGCCGAGAGGGAATGATAGGGGTAGACGAGGATCGTATGGTACGTCTTCCACCCGTTCCGACATTTCTGAGGATCAGTGTGCATACTGTAAACAGTTTGGACATAGGGCTTCAGATTGTCCGGTGCTTCGAGAACAGCGTAATCAGCGTGGTCGAGGAAGTGGAAGGTCACGGAATAGTTATTCAGGATTGAGGGGTGGAGCGAATGATCGCGGTAGGTTCGAAGCGAGGGGTCGTGGCAGGCTGACTATAATACTTTTGATAGACGGAATCAGTATCAGATAGCTGAAGGAGAGTTTACTGAGTCTCAGGATAATAATTATGCCTAGGATTGCGTAGGATGGGGTGTGGAATCGGTTGAAGTACCAGTCGATCAAAGGGCTCCATATATATCAGCACATGTTTTGGGTTCTACTGATCAGTTTCTGGTCGATACAGGAGCTACTCATAGCGTTCTGTCCAAACACTTGGTTTCAAGGGCTCCCCTGTCTGGCGAAACGATTACATCAATAGGGTTCGATGGAACACCTTCTCTTAGCCCATTGTCTCAACCCCTTACATTTCACATTGACAAATTTGTTACCCCATGCCCGTTTCTGTTATCTCCAAACACACCAGATAATATCATGGGACTTGATATGCTTAAACATTTTCGAGCAACTATACGCTGTGCCCCTGAAGGGGTACGGGTTATTTTGAACGAAAACTACCCAGAGGTTGAGAGATCGTGCCTCATGCAGGAGGCCGATGCATTAGCTTCTCTTCCAAGCACTTTATGGGCCACTTCCGATACTGATGTGGGTCAAATGACTATTCCTCCCGTACATATTACTGTAAAGGAGGGAGTGTCTTTGCCCCGCATACCACAGTATAAGATCTGCAGAGAGGGTGAAATAGCTCTAACACATATTGTGAATGACTTGATTGAGGCAGGGGTGGTGGAGGAAGTCCCCTATAATGTTTGTAATAGCCCAATTCTTCCGGTCCTTAAGAAAGACACAGACACTAAGATCTATCGTTTCATTATTGATTTGAGGGAAATTAATAAGATAGTCGTACCCCAGTACCCCGTGGTGTCTGATATTACCACCCTACTTACCTTGATTCCACCTACCGCCACTACATTTACTGTCATTGACTTGAAGAATGCTTTCTTCTCGATCCCTATTCATCCTGATAGTCGATATTTGTTCGGCTTCGCATTAAATAACAAATCATATAGATTTTGTCGATTTCCTCAAGGCTACACAGAAAGTCCTAGCATTTATAGCCAGGCTTTAAAAAGGCAGCTTGATTCATTTGATTTACAGTCTGGGGTGGCTCTTATTCAATATGTTGAAGACATTCTACTTGCAGCAGACACGCAGGAACAATGTGAGGAGAGTACTCTCTCCCTACTTTCTTTTCTTGCCAAGAATAATCACAAGGTCTCGAGGAAGAAGTTGCAATATTGTAGACCAAAGGTGACCTACCTCTATCATCTTTTGTCTAAGGAGGGGCGTGCATTGACATCAGACCGAATTCAAGCAATATTAGATACACCAGTCCCTTGCACTCAGAAAGATGTTCGTGCTTTTATAGGTTTGACGTCCTTTTGTAGACAGTGGATATTAGGATTTTCACACATTATAAAGCCTTTGTTAGCATTGTTGTCCAAAACTACACCGATTCCTATTGAATCGACAGAAGAATGTCAGAATGCTTTTGAACACTTGAGACAAGCTCTTTGTTCTGCACCAGTGTTAGGTACACCAGATTATACAAAGATCTTTACACTGTATGTACATGAGAAGGATGGGTGCGCATTGTCAGTTTTAGTGCAGACACACGGAGACAAACAGAGGCCTTGTGCGTACTTCTCAGCAGTACTCGACCCTGTGGCTCGAGGATTGCCTGGATGTTTTCGAGCAGTCGCAGCAACAGCTGTGGCCATACGACAGAGTGAGGGGATAGTTTTGTCACACAAATTGTTGGTGTTAGTTCCCCATGCGGTAGATGCTTTATTGAACCAAACGAAACCACAGCATCTAACTAGTGCTCGTTTAACAGGATACGAGTTAACGCTGTTGGCGCCACATATTACACTGAAGAGGTGCGCCACTTTGAAACCTGCTACTTTATTGCCGTATCCTGTTGCTGAGACCCAGAAGAAAGAACAACATGATTGTGTTTTTCTGACCGAAGAACAGACAAAGGGTCGTATCGATTTACAGGATACGCCACTTCCAGATGTAGATGGGGAACTGTGGGTTGATGGATCGTGTTTGAAGTTGCCAGATGGTACAACTTCAGCAGCTTATGCGATCACGACACTTAAGACACTGGTAGAAACAGCACGAATACCGCAAAAGTCGGCCCAAGCAGCTGAATTGATAGCCTTAACGAAAGCATGTGAGTTAAGTGCTGGATTATGTGTGAATATCTACACTGATAGCCGTTACGCTTTTGGAGTAGTGCATGATTTTGGCCTACTCTGGAAGGAACAAGGGTTCCTGACCTCACATGGAGTGCATATCATGCATGGAGAATTAGTACGTGACCTCCTGAATGCACTATTATGTCCAAAGAAAGTAGCGATAATTAAGTGTAGTGCACATAAGAAGGTGACAGACAAAATAGGACAAGGAAACGCTTTTGCAGATCGCATAGCGAGAGAGACTGCGATGTTACAGAATGTCTCTCCCATGTATGTGGTGAAATCACAGGCAGAGCGATGGCATGATGCTAGAGAGAAAATATTGGACATACAAAAATCAGCGTCTGAAGCTGAACTTGCAACCTGGGCATGATGAGGGTTGTTGGCGTAGCAAAGATATGGAGAGATGGAAATTGCTTGCAGCTTATTTGCAAGCAATGGTTCAAATGACACATGGGCTGGCACATGTTGGAGCTCTTGCAATTACTAAATTGCTCACACGAGTTTGGGAGCATCCTGAGATTGCCAGCACGGCCAAGAGAGTGGTTCAGACCTGTCTGATATGTTTACAGCACAATCCTGCAAAAGGGACTTATACTCCTAAAGGAGGGTTTGTTCCACCTACTGCACCATTCGAAGTACTACAAATGGATTACATCCAGCTTGAGCGTTGTAACAACTTGAAGTATGTCTTAGTGCTGTTGTGTGCCTTCAGTAAATGAATAGAGGCCTACCCCACGAAGGATAATACTGCGTTGACAACAGCTAAGGTGCTACTCAGAGAGTACTTCCCACGCTATGGTGTTTGTAAATTTCTGTGGAATGATAATGGTCCTCATTTTGTTTGGAAAGTAGTGGAGTATGTCCTGAAAGGATTGGGAATTAAACAAAGATTCCACGCTGTATTTCATCCACAGTCAGCAGGTCTGGTGGAAAGGTAATGCAACTCTGAAGCTGAAACTAGCAAAGATTGTGGCATCCACGTCTTTGAAATGGCCGGACGCTTTGCCTTTGGCATTACTGTCCATTAGATCAGTGCCACATTCCCGATCAGGCCTCACACCCTATGAAGTGGTGTTTGGAAGGCCTATGAACATTTGGGGGGTTCCAAAGCCTCGCTTAATACATGATGTGCCTTGTATAATGATGAACGATTATTTGGCACGATTAACAAATGATTTACTTTCTATTCATCAACAGGTTCGAGAAGCGCTCCCCGACAATTCCAGTGGGGAGGCTCACGATCCCCGTCCTGGGGACCATGTGATGGTCCGCGTGTTCGAGAGAGCCAGCAGTTTGGAGCCAAGGTGGCGTGGCCCTGAACAAGTATTGTTGGCAACTCGGACGGCTGTGCGAGTCAGAATAAGAAGCGGTGGGTACAGTCCACTCACTGCCGTCGTGTCTCTCCGGACCTGGTGAATCCTGTGGTGCTGTCTGATTATCGAGACATCTTGGATGCAGAGAAGAGCCCAGCTGCTACGCCTCACGAATCGGAGGGAGCCTTCCCGGACCACACTGTTTCTGGTAGAGTGAAGTATAACCTACGTCCAAGGAAATAATTTTTGTACAAGACTGGTTGAATTACCGTTCTGAGGTTTGCGAAAACGGAAGCCGAGAATATCAAGGGGGGGATCAGTTCTGGCCAGTGTAGCGACACCCGTCTTGAATCTCGGAGAAGACACCAGCGGCTACCTCGGATCTTAGCACTCAATTTTTATTTTTTAGCTTATCTATTTTGAAACTTTGTTCTTTGAACTATGGTACCTACGACAATGAGGAATAGGAGAATTCTTGGTGCAGTGCTTTTTGTTGTGACTAAAGTGGTGATAGCAGTAATAGCTTGGACTATGGAACGATTGCTTCCTGCACGAGAATACTTACTGCCTACCACTCCAATCCCATCTGAACATTTTCATTTTAGTCTGCCGTATCATGAAGAGAGACATAGACAGACTTATTTAAATAACACCTTTATTCAGATTCTACATCATACCCACAATATGACGAACACTTCGAATTGCTGGGTATGTGGAATGTTGCCTGGACATCAAAAGAAAGGAGGAACTCCACTTATTCCTCTTCCTTTTTCTCATAATGGTTCTTGTAATGCTTGGTATACTCTTATTTTTACCCTAAGATGGCCAACAAAAGGTGGACTACTTTTTCGACTTAACAAGATATGTTATAATGATAGAGATGGTTACCCACAGGCAGAAGGAACTAAATTTGAGTGGGAAGAATATCGACCGGACAATGTATCTACGCCTCGTATCTTCACTAATCAACGAATTACGAATATGTCCAGTTTACATGTGATTACTGTAATTGACACCAAAGCTGAATTGTGCGTTCGTAATAAAGGTATAATACCGGTTGGGAGAAGTGAATGTAATACTACTCTCACATTTGACACACCAAATGGTATTGCCTTTGTAGCATCCCGAAACACTTACTTTATTTGTGGAAATAAAGGATATCATCGTCTTCCCATTGGGTGGTTAGGAACTTGCTACATATCTTTTGTATTACCCCCTGTGTTTATTGCTCCGCCTATGTAACATAATGATTTTGTACTATATCATGATTTCATATTAAATAGGGTGAAGAGAACATTAGAAACTGAAAATGTCGACCAAACTGACACTTCCTTACAACAATATGTAGATTTTAATTTAGGCCTGTGTTCCTTTGTTGGTGCTGCTTTAAACAGCAGGAAAATAAGACGGCTAACACGTGTCGTGGAAGCTGTTGCTAATGAAACTGCCTCTGCTTTAGGGAACTTAACTGAGGAATTCCAAATTACCAGAATTGGAACGCTCCAGAACCGTATGGTTCTTGACGTGGTACTAGCTGATCGTGGGGGTGCATGCCGCATTATCGGAAGTAGTTGTTGTGTTTACGTCCCAGATAATTCGCCTTCCGTGTATGATGCCATTTCCAAATTGCATAAAATTGCTGCTGAAATTCACCCTGAAAATGGTACATGGACATTCTCTAATTGGTTCTGGACTTTGCTTAGTACCTGGGGTTGGAAATTACTGACGATCTTATGTATGATTATTGGAATACTCTTTTTTCTTTGTTTATGATCCAATGTGGCACTACCTTATGCTCTGTATGTATTACATCCTGTATCCCATCCAAAAGAGCTATTGCCAAAAATGAGCAAATGATTAATGCAGAAATGATGAAAATAATAATGATTAATATTGATGACGAGTATCCTGATTACTTCCGTTATGAGGTAGCTTCAGCTAAATGCTTTAAGGGCCGTCTGTCGTAATTTGGCAGCAACCGAGTTAGCATTTAGCTCAGCTACATAAACTTTTATCGTTAACTTGACCAAACGTGCGGGGGCCATTTTGTATTGCCTGGCTTCCATTTTGTATGAACATGCGGCCTCGTGGTCAGCATGCCCTTTTGTCTTTTCTCAGTACCAATGACCATTTACTTTGCCCACCAACAGGCTATTTTTAGCACTGGTCAAGCTCACAAATGCGCACTCGAACATTTAGGTTAATGAGCGGTCACATCTTAGGAATGTTCTCTGAAACTGGCCAGTGGTACTAAACTCCTCCCACATTTTGGCTGTGTTCCCAAAAGGCCCTTATATGTACCTAAACTGTGCAAAAGTATACCGCCTACCTTTTTATTACGGTTAAACTTTTATAAAAGAGGTCGCGCACCGATGTTCGGTGTGATACTTCTTGCATTACCGAAGGGTGCTGTAGGAATGTACCACCACCCCATGGGGTCTTAATAAACTTGTCTTTTGCATTTCCAGTTTCCGTGCCAACTTCTATTCTATGGTGTTCGAGAGTTTTTGCAGAGTATGTAGACCTGACGAAACCCAATACCACAGGCGTTAGCTGTGTTAGCGACTGCTTTCAGTCGCCAACAGGTTGGGTACGCCCACTTTGCATGTCATTAGCGATAAATATCGCTGACATGCAAAGTGGGTCCCAAACCGTCGCTATCGCCTAAAAGTTGTCGCTAACCTCTGTTAGCGACAACTTGCTAATAGGGCAATTAAATTATCGCTGCTTTAGCAGGAAAAAGTCCTGCTAAAGCGTCGATATTGCCGTTGCTAATCAAGACAGGCGATAAAATGTTATCGCCTGTCTTGATAATATGCCCCTAAGAGAAACAATTTAAAACAAATAGGTGTAATTAAAAAACCCTGGTATAAAACCAAGCCCAAATATTTTTTAGAGGTTGATTTTTAATTGTGGTTATTGTTTAGGCATTTTAAATCAATTACAAATGAAAGTTTACTACCAGAGTATCGAGATGTAAATGCTAGAATACAGTGAAGGTAAGTATGTAGAAGTAAGGATAGGTTTACTATAATCCCCTCTACATGTCTGTACCTTGACGGTATGTACATGGTCATGGTACATAGATGCAGAATTGAGAACAGCACCTACATACTCCTACCTTCACAATATTGTGATAGGCGATATTTGGCAGGGAAGGTACAACTCAAGTTAAACACCACCGTGGAAAGCATGTGCCTAAGTCCTGCAGGTGAAGGGCTGTAAGGATTCACACAAGTCCATAGAATGTCCTGTATCAATGGAGCTACCAGAGACTGGCCCTGCAAACCGCACAGATAGATAATCAGAGACACATACCTACGGCTCCATCATCCAGTCCTTTCCTCCCCTCCCCATTCTTCATCGCTCCTCCTCGTCCCATATCTTCCATACCCTCCCCTCTCCTTCCACTCCCCAGAGATGGTCCACACCAGCGTCTCCAACAACCGTTCCCTCCTACCCCCTCCTACCCTCATGTCACATTACCTCTCCACCCCTCTCTTCGGTAACCCCCCCTCCCCAAAGATGGCACATACCTGGGACTCCATCATCCAGTCAGCCCTCTCCACACCTCTCCTCATCTGTCCGCCTCTCCCTTTAGGATCAATGTCCCCCCCCCAGAGATGGCACATACCTGGGGCTCTATCATCCAGTCAGCCCTCTCCACCCCTCTCCTCATCTGTCCGCCCCTCCCTTTGGGATCAATGCCCCCCCCCCAGAGATGGGTCATAATAACCGGGGCTCTATCATCCAGTCAGTCCTCTTCACTCCTCCCCTCATCTTTTATCATCTGTCTGCCCCTCCCTTTAGAATCCACTCCCCCCCACCAGAGATGGTACATACCTGGGGCTCTATCATCCAGTCTGTCCTTGCCACTCCTCCCCTCATCTTTTATCATCTGTCCGCCCTCCCTTTATCTTCCATCCCCCCCTCCCCAGAGATGGTACATACCTGGGGCTCTATCATCCAGTCTGTCCTTGCCACTCCTCCCCTCATCTTTTATCATCTGTCCGCCCTCCCTTTATCTTCCATCCCCCCCCCCCAGAGCTGGTACATACCTGGGGCTCTATCGTCCAGTCAGTCATCTCCACTCCTCCCCTTATCTTTTATCATCTGTCCGCCCCTCCCTTTGGCATCCACTCCCCCCCAGACATGGTACATACCTGTAGCTCTATCATCCAGTCAGTCCTCTCCACCCCTCCCCTCATCTTTTATCATTTGTCTGCCCTCCCTTTAGCATCCATCCCCCCTCGCCAGAGATTGTACATACCCGGGGCTCTATCATCCAGTCAGTCCTCTCCACCCCTCCCCTCATCTTTTATCATCAGTCCGCCCCTCCCTTTAGCTTCCATCCCCCCTCCCCAGAGCTGGTACATACCTGGGGCTCTATCATCTAGTCACTCCTCTCCACTCCTCCCCTCATCTTTTATCATCTGTCTGCCCCTGCCTCTAGCATCCACCCCCCCTTCCAAGGGATGGTACATACCTGCGGCTCTATCATCCAGTCAGTTCTCTTAGTTATCCCTCGTTCGTAGACGTAAGCGGAGTAGAGCGGAATGCGGAGATCACGGGCATACATGGTGGCAAATTGATACTTATTCTTATAGACTTGGCAAATCCGAGCTGGATGGTGAGGTACAATTCCTGATGGCTCTGTTCCTTTGTAGAAAAACTGAGGGCAGCCATCTTTAAATGTGTTCTTTATAACCTCTGCATTCCCCAGGGTGAGGCTGCACAAGATCACAGGGAGCACAAGAGGCAGACGCATGATGAAGTCGTCTCACACTAAAAACATTAAAAAAATGAACTGGTGAATTTTGAGAAGAAATGATTTTGATTTAGCTGTTCATGGATGTGTGAGTAGGAGGAGCTATTGCTAAGTGCATTGCTGGCAGAATAAAAAGCATTTGAGACCACCAGGACACTGTTATCATTTTCTAATAGGAAAACTAATTGATGTCTTAAATAAGAGAAGAATACTTTAAGTAGATGTTAAATCTGCATATTGTTTAGTTTAACAATAGGTCTTCAAAAACTCTGTCATAGTATAGTTTTGCTTACATATGAAGTAGGATTTTCAGTATCATTAGAACCTTATTCCTCATTCAGCAACATATTAAACTCATTTGCTTCAAATTCATCAATCCAGTCATAGTCACAGTGCACAGTTCATTCCAATTGATCATTTCTTTTCTTGCCTCTAAACTTGGATACTCTATCTAATCTACTTAAATCCCATACATTTCCAGCACTCCACAAAGCAGGATTGCAAAAGAGCCTATTCACTCTGATAGCTCTGGGTGTACCTACAATCACCCTGACACGCCAGCTTGTCATTCTTAACTCTCACACAATCACCAACCTTTAACCCCTTTTTGTTGTCACACCAGGATTTGTAAACCTCTGGTGCTTACATTTATTGATTTCAACTGTAAGGCCTTTGTTCTCTAAAGTTTTCAAAACTTCCTGAAGCTTCTAGCATTGTTTTACCCATGGCTGAGATGCCATCCTAAAAAAGCATCATTTCACTCACACCTTCCAACAAGTTAATCATAAGGTATTGGTCCATTGATAACGCCCAAGCAAGGCCGAAGAGCACGCCCCAAAACTGGAAACATCTGACTGATGTAATGAAAGTTGTTAATCTCTTAGTGGGACCTGATGGTACGCAGACTAGTGCAAAACCATTGAACTCCTTTCGTGAGAGACATTTCATGTGTTACTGGTAATGGGCATTGACCTACCAGGATGTTTTTAGTCAACTCTCTGAAATCAACACACAGTCTAACACTGCTTCTGGCATGTCTTCCCACAAGAGGAGACACCCATTCCGTAGGCTCCACAGGATTCTTTGCCGAAGTTTTTATTCTGCTATAGCATCTTCCCTGATAACAATGGATTATGCCTCACATTATGTACACATAGGTCGGCATCTTATTTGAAAAAGATTTTGTAACAAAAAAAAATGTTTACCAGGCCTATCTTTCCAGAGAAAGCCATAGGAAATTCCTCTAGTAGTAAACATATTTATTTATTTTCCTTTGTGCCATGAATTCATTAAAATTAACAGCTTCTACGTATTTGCATGATAAATGTACTGTAAAAATCCACAAGAAGTTCGGAATAATTACATTGTCACAGTTGTTCCAAATTTCAAAAAGAGCAACTCCATTTACGTAGATCCAGGTGAAATGCCAATTAACACAAAACAATACCATGTCAAATCTATAACAAAACGTTCCTCTTTTGTGTACAAATACCTCATCAAATCCTGTAACCGGATGTTCCTGTGGTGTGCAGAAAATGTGTATTTTCCTCTTTGACTTTAAACACTGTAAAAAACCATCCATGATGCACTTCATACAGTGACTGTAGGTTGAAAAAAAGATGACGTGACCCCCATAGTGTTAGAGAAGTATCATGTGGAGTAATGCTGAATTAGAATCCACAATTCTTACACTCAATGCAGTGGCAGATAGAAGCAGTGCGGGCCCTGGGAAGAGAAGTGACCCCTAGGAGAGACCACAATGAATCCACCCTGAGGGTGGGAATCTGAGGGGCAGGAGCCCTGAAAAGCACACACCGCATTGGCTGTCGTGTTTTAAAGTAACCAGAAGGGGTGGAGCCTTGACACGCACAAAAGCTGGAAGTGGCAAGCAGCAGACGCTGTTGCCTGAATCCTCATGCTGAATCATTGTGTTGTGTCTTCGGGCCTGGATCACCGCTGTTGAGCCCGGAGCATCTCAGCAAAGGATTGTTGCAACCAGAGCATCTTGTGAGCTGATTGGGAGTACAGTTTTGCCACCACCAGTACACAGCGGGCCGATTCACAGAACTAACCTGAGACAAAATCCTAAACTTACTACTTATGGTATTGACAGAATGCGCTTACGACTACTAACTTTACGTCTGTACTCCAGCTGGAATTTCCGCACCCGGAGCGGAAATTCCGCACCTGGAGTGGAAATCCTGCAATTGTGTCGGAATTTCTGCACTCAGGCTGGAATCTTTGCTTCCAGGACGGAATACCCATAATATGGTGTTAATTGACTATATCTGATGCATGTTGGGGATGGTAGGCACTTGAACAGGTGATTAGCATTGAGGAAAATGCACAACCGGCCAGGATGCGGGTATTCCAGCCCTGGAGTGGATATTTCGGCACAAGTGCGGGATTTCTGCTCTGGGTGCAGAATTGCCGCTGTGGGTGCGGAAATTCCGCCCCGAATGCGGACGTAAAGTTAGTAGTCGTAAGTACATTCTATGAATAACATAAGTAGTAAGTGTAGGATTTTGTCTCAGATCAGTTTCTGTGAATCGGCCCAGAGCATTCTCCTGGGTCCACGAACACCATGCTGCAGCTGACCTGGAAGATCGGCACGATGTCGGCTGGCCTGGAGATTGACGCACCTGCTGCCCCCTGAGGTGTTTACAGGCACTGTGGCTCACAGCAGCCCAGCGGCCTCACCAACAGAGCAACACAATCTCAGCATCAGGAGCTGAGCCACACAAAGAAACACACTGCCCTGCATCAGAGGCACCGTGCCTCACAGCAGCATCACCAACAGAGCAACATAATCTCATTTTCAGGAGCCAAGCCACACAAAGAAACACACTGCACCACATCAGAGGCACCGGGTCTTGCAGCTGCCCAGCGGCATCGCCAACAGAGCAACACAATCTTAGCATCAGGAGCTGAGCCTCACAAAGAAACACACTGCACAGCATCAGAGGCACCTGGTCTCATAGCAGCAGAGCGGCATTGCCAACAAAGGAACACAATTTCAGTGTCAGGAGCCTAGCCACACAAAGAAACACACTTCACAGTATCAGAAGCACTGGGCCTCACAGCATCCCAACAGCATCGCCAATGGAGTGATGTGATTTCGGGGGCAGGTGCCGAACCACACAAAGAAGCCCACTGCATCACTGTAAGAGCGATGACCATCCCACACCATACTTTGAAGCACACCTCATCACTGGCTGAGCGATGACCATCCCATGCCACAAAATGAAGCCCACTGCATCACTGGCTGAGTGTTGACAATCCCATGCCACACAAGGAAACACACTGCATCACTGGCAGAGCGATGACCGCCCCACGCCACAAATGAAACATACTGCCTTACTGGCAAAGCGATGACTGTGCCACGCCACACATGGATACACACTGCATCACTGGGAGACCGATGCCCATCCCGGGCCACACAAGGAAACACACTGCACCACTGGCAGGGTGATGACCGTCCCACGCCAGACAAAGAAACACACTGCAACACTGGCAGAGCGATGACCGTCCCATGCCTTACAAGGAAACACACTGCATCACTGGCAGAACGATGACCGTCCCATGCCACAACAAGGAAACACACTGCATCACTGGCAGAGCGATGACCGTCCCACGTCACTCAATGAACCACACCGCATCACTGGCAGAGCGATGACCATCCCATGCCACAGAAAGAAACACACTGCATCACTGGCAGAGCGATGACCGTCCCACATCACTCAAGGAACCACACCACATCACTGGCAGATCAATTTCTCATGTTGTTTACTGTTTACATTATTTTATTAATTAACCATGTCTGCACATGTATGTGTTGGAAATCGATATGCCCCTTTTTTTTCTTTCACATTTTTTTATATTCTTTTTAACCACACCATACACTTTTTTTCATCATCTGAACCCCAGCTCAGTCGTTTATTTTTGTTTCTGGCCCGGACCGCCTTCTGGTCCGTTTTTTATGTTTAGCGCCTTATCTGACGTCATCACATAAGGCCGTCGCGCCTCGCATTGAACTTGTAATCACCGCCGCCACTCGGGGTTGCTTGGACGGAGGACCGTTAGCTGTGTTGGAGCACATTCGGGAATCGAGAGGTAACCGTTACTGCGTCTCGTTAGATCAGTACCGCATAGCGTAGTAGACCCGCTTTCATAGAAGGTGCTTCATATTTTACAGGCTAACTTCCCTGGTTGGTTTCTGTGACGGGTATATTGGAGTATCGTTGATGGTGCAGAACGCACAAGCACAACGAGGTTAGTTTGCATATTTAGAATTACGGCTGTGTCATCAGCCACAAGCATTTAGGCGGTGTGTTGTACTTGTAACTCTGATCCTCGACAAAACGCGGTAATATTTATCTGTGCACCCGGCGCGGAGTCTTGTTCATGTTATTCTTCCGTTTTGCAGATTGGGACGTTTCTGATGACTAATAGGCACATTGCCCCTACACCTCCGCCGTTTTCACAGCACTTGCTCTAACCGACAGGTTCTTCATTGTCCACCCTCGTTGGGTAAATGTAAGCAGAATTTTTTTCTGTTATCTTTTGAACACACGCACATATTTTTGCATATATCTTATGTTTTTTTCATTATCGTTTTTAGAGAACATTGAGATTCCTCACATTCTGATAAACATCAACCCAGACTGGTGTTCCAAACTTAAAACGTATCACAACGTATTAGTACAATCTATGTAAGTTTACTGACTTTTACTATGATACAGAAACAACCACGTGTGTTTAATCATTATCATGAATAATTGTTCTACACTGTGGCAAGTCTATTATCTTGTTTATTGAAGGCTAAGAGTAGCATAAGCATTACAGGATTATCATGCATTTTGTTTATCTTGTTTGTAGGTACCGCCCCTGAAGAAGGGCCTGGGGGCCCGAAATGCATTGGGCAGGGCAAATTCGTTAAGAGAAACTTAAGGAATGTATTATTTACCTTATAATCAAGTGTTTTGTTTATGTTCATACGAACAAATGAATTTATACATCTACATGTATTGATCATGTTTACAGTGATACTGAGATCTAATCAGTGCCTTTGTGTACACTTATAAAATACATATATGAAACGCAGCTTTTTGTGTTGTCTAAAAATTTTTATTGGAATTTTCATTGAAATTAATTTGATTTAGGGATCCACTCTGGATCAGCAACAGTGCGCAGAGGCTCAGCAGGTTCGCTTGTTGTTATTTGTTATATATGTTTCTTCACCGCAATTTGGACATTGCGTTATCCTCCGCAGCACGCTTGTGTTGAAGTGTTTCAAAAAGCTTTTTTGCATAAATTGTTAAACAAGGTGTGCATCTCCCACCACTAATTATTGATCAATGACCAACCCACGCCACACAAGGAAACACACTGCATCCCTGACAGAGCGATGACCATCCCACGCCACACAAGGAAACACACTGCATCACTGACAGAGCGATGACCATCCCACGCCACACAAGGAACCACACAGCATCACTGGCAGAGCGATGACCATCCCACGTCACTCAAGGAACCACACCGCATCACTGGCAGAGCGTTGACCGTCCCACACCACACAAGGAAAGACACTGCATCACTGACAGAGCGATGACCATGCCACTCCACACAAGGAAACACACTGTATCACTGGCAGAGCGATGACCGTCCCACACCACAAAAGGAAACACACTGCATCACTGGCAGAGCTATGACCATCTCACACCACACAAGGAAACACACTACATCCCTGGCAGAGCGATGACCGTCCCACAGCACACAAGGAAACACACTGCATCACTGCCAGAGCGATGACCGTCCCATACCACACAAGAAAACACACTGCATCAGTGGCAGAGGAATGACTGTCCCACGCCACCAAAGGAAACACACTGCATCACTGGCAGAGTGATGACCATCCTACACGACACAAGGAAACACGTTGCATCACTGGCAGAGCGATGACCTTCCCACACCACACAAGGAAACACACCGCATCACTGGCAGAGCGATGACCGTCCCACGCCACTCAAAGAAACACACCGCATCACTGGCAGAGCGATGACCGTCCCACCCCACTCAAAGAAACACACTGCATCACTGGCAGAGCTTTGACCGTCCCATGCCAGACAAAGAAACACACTGCATCACTGGCAAAGCGATGACCGTCCCACACCACACAAGGAAACACACTGCATCTCTGGCAGATTGATGACCGTCCCATGCCACACAAGGAAACACACTGCATCACTGGCAGAGTGATGACCATACCATGCCACACAAGGAACGACACCGCATCACTGACAGAGCGATGACTGTCCCATGCCACACAAGGAATCACACTTCATTACTGGCAGAGTGATGACAATCCCACGCCACACAAGGAAATACACTGCATTACTGGCAGAGCGATGACCATCCCACGCCACAGAAGGAAACACACTGCATCCGTGACAGAGCGATGACCGTCCCCTGCCACACAAGGATACACACTGCATCACTGACAGAGCGATGACCATCCCACACCACACAAGGAAACACACTGCACCTCTTGCATAGTGATGAGCGTCCCACGCCACACAAGGAAATACACTGCATTACTGGCAGAGTGATGACCATCCCACACCACACAAGGAAACACACTGCACCTTTGGCATAGTGATGAGCGTCCCACACCACACAAGGAAACACACTGCATCACTGGCAGAGCGATGACCGTCCCATGCCACACAAGGAAACACACTGCATCACTGGCAGAGTGATGACCATCCCAAGCCACACAAGGAACGACACCGCATCACTGACAGAGCGATGACTGTCCCATGCCACACAAGGAAACACACTGCATTACTGGCAGAGCGATGACAATCCCACGCCACACAAGGAAACACACTGCATTACCGGCAGAGCGATGACCATCCCACGCCACAGAAGGAAACACACTGCATCCGTGACAGAGCGATGACCGTCCCCCGCCACACAAGGAAACACACTGCATCACTGACAGATCGATGACCATCCCACACCACAGAAGGAAACACACTGCACCTCTGGCATAGTGATGAGCGTCCCACGCCACACAAGGAAACACACTGCATCACTGGCAGAGCGATGACCATCCCACACCACACAAGGAAACACACTGCACCTCTGGCATAGTGATGAGCATCCCACGCCACACAAGGAAACACACTGCATCACTGACAGAGCGATGACCATCCCACGCCACCGAAGGAAACACACTGCATCACTGACATAGCGATAACCATCCCACGCCACCGAAGGAAACACACTGCATCACTGACAGAGTGATGACTGTCCCACACCACAGAAGGAAACACACTGCACCTCTGGCATAGTGATGCGCATCCCACGCCACACAAGGAAACACACTGCATCACTGGCAGAGCGATGACCATTCCACGCCACACAAGGAAACACACTGCTCCTCTGGCATAGTGATGAGCGTCCCACGCCACACAAGGAAACACACTGCACCTCTGGCATAGTGATGACCATCCCATGACACACAAGGAACCACACCGCATCACTGGCAGAGCAATGACCATCCCATGCCACACAAGGAAACGCAGTGCAACACTGGCAGAGCGATGACAGTCCCACGCCACACAAGGAAACACATTGCATCAGTGGCAGAGCGATGACTGTTCCATGCCACACAAGGAAACACACTGCACCACTGGCAGAGCGAAGACCGTCCCATGCCACACAAGGAAACACACTGCATCACTGGCAGAGTGATGACCATCCCACACCACACAAGGAACGACACCGCATCACTGGCAGAGCGATGACCGTCCCATGCCACACAAGGAAACACACTGCATCACTGGCAGAGCGATGACCGTCCCATGTCACTCAAGGAACCACACCGCATCACTGGAAGATCGATGACCATCCCACGCCACACAAGGAACGACACCGCATCACTGGCAGAGCGATGACCGTCCCATGCCACACAAGGAAACACACTGCATCACTGGCAGAGCGATGACCGTCCCATGTCACTCAAGGAACCACACCGCATCACTGGCAGATCGATGACCATCCCACGCCACACAAGGAACGACACCGCATCACTGGCAGAGTGATGACCGTCCCACACCACACAAGGAAACACACTGCATCACCGGCAGAGCGATGACCATCCCACACCACAGAAGGAAATACTGCATCACTGGCAGAGCGATGACCATCCCATGCCACTAAAGGAAACACACTGCATCACTGGAAGAGCAAGGACCATCCCATGCCACACAAGGAAACACACTGCATCACTGGAAGAGCGATGACCGTCCCATGCCACACAAGGAAACACACTGCATCACTGACAGAGGGATGACCGTCCCACGCCACTCAAGGAAACACACTGCATCACTGGAAGAGCGATGACCATCCCATGCCACACAAGGAAGCACCCTGCATCACTGGCAGAGCGTTGAACATCCCACGCCACTCAAGGAACGACACCGCATTTGTGGCAGAGCGATGACCGTCCCATGCCACACAAGGAAACACACTGCATCACTGGCAGAGCGAGGACCGTCCCACGCCACACAAGGAAACACACTGCATCACTGACAGAGCGATGACCATCCCACGCCACACAAGGAAACACATATCATCACTGGCAAAGCATTGACTGTGCCATGCCACACAAGGAAACACACTGCACCACTGGCAGAGCGATGACCGTCCCACGCCACACAAGGAAACACACTGCATTACTGACAGAGCGGTGACCATCCCACGCCACTCAAGGAAACACACTGCATCAGTGGAAGAATAATGAGCATCCCACGCCACGCAAGGAAACACACTGCACCTCTGGCATAGTGATGAGCGTCCCACGCCACACAAGGAAACAAACTGCATCACTTGCAGAGCGATGACCGCCCCACGACACACAAGGAAACACACTGCATCAGTGGCAGAGCGATGACCATCCCACACCACACAAGGAAACACACTGCACCTCTGCCATAGTGATGAGCGTCCCACGCCACACAAGGAAACACACTGCATCACTGACAGAGCGATGACCATCCCACACCACACAAGGAAACACACTGCACCTCTGGCATAGTGATGAGCATCCCACGCCACACAAGGAAACACACTGCATCACTGGCAGAGGGATGACTGTCCCACGCCACTCAAGGAAACACACTGCACCACTGGCAGAGCGAAGACCGTCCCACGCCACACAAGGAAACACACTGCATCACTGGCAGAGTGATGACCATCCCACGCCAGACAAGGAACGACACCGCATCACTGGCAGAGCGATGACCATCCCATGCCATACAAGGAAGCACACTGCATCACCGATAGAGCGATGACCGTCCCACACCACACATGGAAACACACAGCATCACTGACAGAGCGATGACCATCCCACGCCACACAAGGAAACACACTGCATCACTGGCAAAGCATTGACTGTCCCATGCCACACAAGGAAACACACAGCACCACTGGCAGAGCGATGACCGTCCCACGCCACACAAGGAAACACACTGCATTACTGACAGAGCGGTCACCATCCCAAGCCACACAAGGAAACACACTGCACCTCTGGCATAGTGATGAGTGTCCCACGCCACACAAGGCAACACACTGCATCACTGGCAGAGCGATGACCATCCCAGGCCACCGAAGGAAACACACTGCATCACTGACGGAGCGATGAGCATCCCACTCCACACAAGGAAACACACTGCACCTCTGCCATAGTGATAAGCATCCCACGTCACACAAGGAAAAAAACTGCATCACTTGCAGAGCGATGACCGTCCCACGCCACACAAGGAAACACACTGCATCAGTGGCAGAGCGATGACCATCCCACACCACCCAAGGAAACACACTGCACCACTGGCATAGTGATGAGCGTTCCACGCCACACACGAAACACCCTCCATCACTGACAGAGCGATGACCATCCCACACCACACAAGGAAACACACTACACCTCTGGCATAGTGATGAGAGTCCCACGCCACACAAGGAAAATTACTGCATCACTGGCAGGGTGATGACCAACCCATGCCACACAAGGAAACACACTGCATCACTGGCAGAGTGATGACCATCCCACGCCACTCAAGGAAACACACTGCATCACTGACAGAGCGATGACCATCCCACGCCACACAAGGAACCACACCGCATCACTGGCAGAGCAATGACCATCCCACGTCACTCAAGGAACCATACCACATCACTGGCAGAGCGATGACCGTATCACACCACCCAAGGAAACACACTGCACCTCTGGCATAGTGATGAGCGTCCCACGCCACACACGAAACACCCTGCATCACTGACAGAGCGATGACCATCCCACACCACACAAGGAAACACACTGCACCTCTGGCATAGTGATGAGAGTCCCACGCCACACAAGGAAAATTACTGCATCACTGGCAGAGTGATGACCATCCCATGCCACACAAGGAAACACACTGCATCACTGGCAGAGTGATGACCATCCCACGCCACTTAAGGAAACACACTGCATCACTGACAGAGCGATGACCATCCCACGCCACACAAGGAACCACACCGCATCACTGGCAGAGCAATGACCGTCCCACGTTACTCAAGGAACCATACAACATCACTGGTAGAGCGATGACCGTCCCACACCACACAAGGAAACACACTGCATCACTGACAGAGCGATGACCATCCTACTCTACACAAGGAAACACACTGCATCACTGGCAGAGCGATGACCATCCCACACCACACAAGGAAACACACTGCATCACTGGCAGAGCGATGACCATCCTACACGAAACAAGGAACCACACTGCAACACTGGCAGAGCCATGACCGTCCCACACCACAAAAGGAAACACATTGCATCACTGGCAGCGCGATGACCGTCCCATGCCACACAAGGAAACACACTGCATCACTGGCAGAGCGATGACCATCTCACACCACACAAGGAAACACACTACATCACTGGCAGAGCGATGACCATCCCACACCACACAAGGAAACAAACTGCATCACTGCCAGAGCGATGACCGTCCCACACCACACAAGAAAACACACTGCATCAGTGGCAGAGGAATGACTGTCCCACGCCACCAAAGGAAAAACACTGCATCACTGGCAGTGCGATGACCGTCCCACACCACACAAGGAAACACACTGCATCACTGACAGAGCGATGACCGTCCCACGCCACACCAGGAACGACACCGCATCACTGGCAGAGCGATGACCGTCCCATGCCACACAAGGAAACACACTGCATCAGTGGCAGAGCGATGACCATCCCACACCACACAAGGAAACACACTGCACCTCTGGCATAGTGATGAGCGTCTCACACCACACAAGGAAACACACTGCATCACTGGCAGAGCGATGACCATCCCACGCCACCGAAGGAAACACACTGTATCACTGACGGAGAGATGAGCATCCCACGCCACACAAGGAAACACACTGCACCTCTGGCATAGTGATGAGAGTCCCACGCCACACAAGGTAAATTACTGCATCACTGGCAGGGTGATGACCAACCCATGCCACACAAGGAAACACACTGCATCACTGGCAGAGTGATGACCATCCCACGCCACTCAAGGAAACACACTGCATCACTGACAGAGCGATGACCATCCCACGCCACACAAGGAACCACACCGCATCACTGGCAGAGCAATGACCATCCCACGTCACTCAAGGAACCATACCACATCACTGGCAGAGCGATGACCGTCCCACACCACCCAAGGAAACACACTGCACCTCTGGCATAGTGATGAGCGTCCCACGCCACACACGAAACACCCTGCATCACTGACAGAGCGATGACCATCCCACACCACACAAGGAAACACACTGCACCTCTGGCATAGTGATGAGAGTCCCACGCCACACAAGGAAAATTACTGCATCACTGGCAGAGTGATGACCATCCCATGCCACACAAGGAAACACACTGCATCACTGGCAGAGTGATGACCATCCCACGCCACTTAAGGAAACACACTGCATCACTGACAGAGCGATGACCATCCCACGCCACACAAGGAACCACACCGCATCACTGGCAGAGCAATGACCGTCCCACGTTACTCAAGGAACCATACAACATCACTGGTAGAGTGATGACCGTCCCACACCACACAAGGAAACACACTGCATCACTGACAGAGCGATGACCATCCCACTCTACACAAGGAAACACACTGCATCACTGGCAGAGCGATGACCATCCCACACCACACAAGGAAACACACTGCATCACTGGCAGAGCGATGACCATCCTACACGAAACAAGGAACCACACTGCAACACTGGCAGAGCCATGACCGTCCCACACCACAAAAGGAAACACATTGCATCACTGGCAGCGCGATGACCGTCCCATGCCACACAAGGAAACACACTGCATCACTGGCAGAGCGATGACCATTTCACACCACACAAGGAAACACACTACATCACTGGCAGAGCGATGACCATCCCACACCACACAAGGAAACAAACTGCATCACTGCCAGAGCGATGACCGTCCCACACCACACAAGAAAACACACTGCATCAGTGGCAGAGGAATGACTGTCCCACGCCACCAAAGGAAACACACTGCATCACTGGCAGTGCGATGACCGTCCCACACCACACAAGGAAACACACTGCATCACTGACAGAGCGATGACCGTCCCACGCCACACCAGGAACGACACCGCATCACTGGCAGAGCGATGACCGTCCCATGCCACACAAGGAAACACACTGCATCAGTGGCAGAGCGATGACCATCCCACACCACACAAGGAATCACACTGCACCTCTGGCATAGTGATGAGCGTCCCACACCACACAAGGAAACACACTGCATCACTGGCAGAGCGATGACCATCCCACGCCACCGAAGGAAACACACTGTATCACTGACGGAGAGATGAGCATCCCACGCCACACAAGGAAACACACTGCACCTCTGGCATAGTGATAAGCATCCCACGCCACACAAGGAAACAAACTGCATCACTTGCAGAGCGATGACTTGTTGTCCTTCTTCATACTGCGAGTGCTGGGGTGGGCAGTTTCTGGCTCCTTTTCTTTTCCGGAGGCTCCTCCTGGGTCGCCTCGGGTGTCTTTGCCTTCGGCTAAAAAAGATACCACAGTAGATGATCCTGTTGGTTGGTTTGGGGGTTCTTCCTCAGTGGTTGGTTCACGAGACGAAGGTTTCTCTTGTGTGTGCACTTTTCTCAAGGGACGGTTCGAAACATCGCTTCCAGAGGAAGAGGTGTCGGTTTTTGAGTTAAAAGGTCTGTTTCTCCTGTGCTGGGCATAAACGTCTGCCCACGTGTAGACTTCTCCCAATTTGTAGTCTTGGGTGTCCCTTCTGTATTTCCTGACTTTTCATATAAAAATGTAAAAATTGTGGAAACTGTCACAATGTCATCACCGGGAATGTGATTAACCATCCAATGAGAGGCACTCCTATGAAACTACACGTCAATGCTACATGCGATACATCCAATGTAGTATACCTGATCAAGTGTCCCTGTGTTACGTTGGTAAGACTGAGAGAAAAATAAAGATTTGTATTAACGAACACAAATCAAACATAAGACTCAAAAACACTAACTCCAATGTAGCAGTACATTTTGATGAGAATGGGCACAGTGTGTCCCAACTCAGGTTTATGATTCTGGAAACGTGAAGGTGTTGATAACAACAAACATTTACTACAGAGAGAGATGGCTTGGATATACAAGATGCAGTCCATGAAGCCAATGGGTCTTAATGACCGCCTAGAATTTTCATGTTTTCTATAGGATATCAGATCGATATCCAATGCCGTATACTGTGACCCCTCAAATGCGATTGTTGTTTTTCTGTTTATTGTTATTGTTATTCTGTTTGTTGGAATTTAGGCTAATTCATCTCACGTTACCTGGGCACCTGAGTTTTTGCACACTTAAAAATGTCCGACGCTATTTTTAGACATGTATAGTCCTTTTTCTATGTTCACTCCCTTAACACACGCATATACGTCACTTCCACGCCACTTCCCCCGAACCATCAAACCGACGATTGAAGCTAGAGACTACGAACCACTAAGTAAGTTGATTTATCATCAACCTTTAAGACAGCGACTCGTTTGATAACGGCCTCACCGACGTATAATATCACCGCTTCTTGTTTCAAATCGTAGTGAATCCCGAAAGTACACACGAGTGTACGAGGTTATTTAAGTCCAAACGTCACTTAAACTCTAGCGCACCCTTTCAAAACACCTCACTATCACCGCATGTATAGCTCATTTGATTTACCGAGTACCCAGCTCACCAGACCCGTTACCACGGCCGCCGAACGTTTGCATTCCAAGTGTATTCGAACCACTTTTAATTCACGTTCTGTAACCCACGTAACTGACCGTCTGTACGTCCACTCCACTCGAACTGGTCCTAACTTCGATCACACGTTTTTCATTTTCACTTGCCCTGCATGCTGCACATTCACTTTTAGACAATTTGAAGTCAGCCAAACACATTCTTAGAGCTATGTCTTTATGGTTATAGAGCTCCCAGACGAAGGGCATCCCGCCCGAAATGCATTGGAGCTGATCGGACCCACAGTCCAATATGTGAAATCAAAAAAGAATTGTTAAACCATTTGAAGTAATGGAGTATTATCATGACATACAATGATGATGTGAAAATAAAAACTGCAAACTACTTACATCGTTTACGGAGTCTTGTTCACAAGAACCAAAGGAGTGCCCACAAATACAGGGATGACACCACATTCCCGTGGTGTCACATACTAAGGATTTATCTAAAGGCGTGGCAGGACGGACACGTCACCTGGTGGAGCACCCGACCCTCCCCATTAACTTAGCTGACTAACTTTTTCAAAAAACCTTGAACCGAAGCTGTGCGCCACCCACCCCCTTTTTTGTTCAGTCGTACTCACCCACACCTCACAAAGACTTATTTTACCACAGCGAGCGGTACTCACCTATATCTTCACATGGTCATATTTTAGCACAGAGAGCCGTACTCACCCACACCTTAACAAAGACTTCTGTTACCACAAAGAGCGGTACTCACCCGCACCTTCACATGGACTTCTTTAACCACACAGAGAGCGGTACTCACCCACACCTTAACAAAGACTTCTTTTACCACAGACAGCGGTACTCACCTACACCTCCATAAAGACTTATTTTACCACAGAGAGCAAGACTCACCCACATCTTAACTAAGACTTCTTTTACCTCAGAGAGTGGTACTCATTCGCACCTTAACAAAGACTTCGTTTACCACAGAGAGTGGTACTCACACACACCTTAACATAGACTTATTCTTACTACAGAGTGCGGTACTCACACACACCTTAACATAGACTTTTTTTACTAAAGAGAGCAGTAATCACCCAGACCTCCACAAAGACTTATTTACCACTGAGAGCAGTACTCTCCCGCATATCCACTAAGACTTCTTTTACCACAGCGAGCAGTACTCACCTACTTCTTCACATCGACTTCTTTTACCACAGGGAGCGGTACTCACACACACCTTAACATAGACTTATTTTACTAGAGCGTGCGTTACTCACCCACACCTTAACATAGACTTATTTTACTACAGAGAGCGGTACTCACCCACACAATAACATAGACTTATTTTACTACAGAGAGCGGTATTCACCCACACCATAACATAGACTTATTTTACTACAGAGTCCGGTGCTCACCCACACTTTAACACAGACTTATTTTACTACAGAGTGCAGTACTCACCCACACCGTAACATAGACTTATTTTACTACAGAGAGTGGTACTCACTAAGCATGGGCGCAAAATCCGTTCCGCTTGCGGATTTTGCGGATTTTTAGCAAATTTGCAATCCACGAATTCCCACGAATTTGCCGAAAATTCGCGAATCCGCGAGCGGAATGGATCCGGGGGGCAAAAGTTCAAGCTTCAAGCTTGTAACTATTTTAGAATGGCACCGGCAAGCTGCCAACACCATTCTGAAATAGTTACTAAGTTAGCTTCAACAGGAAGCACTAATAGAAGCAGGTGCTCGAGTTTAACTGAATTCGAGCACCTGCTTTATTTTATCTATTAGTGCTTCCGGATGAAGCTAACTAAGTAACTATTTTAGAATGGCGCTGGCAGCTTGCCGGCGCCATTCTAAAATAAAACAGGAGAGGGGTAGAGGGCAGAAGGGCACAAAAACGAGTGTGGCAGAGGGCAGAAGGGCAAAACAACGAGTGTGGCAGAGGGCAGAAGGGCACAACAACGAGTGGGGCAGAGGGCAGAAGGGCACAACAACAAGTGGGGCAGAGGGCAGAAGGGCACAACAACGAGTGGGGCAGAGGGCAGAATGGCACAACAACGAGTGGGGCAGAGGGCAGAATGGCACAAAAACGAGTGGGGCAGGGGGCAGAAGGGCACAAAAACGAGTGTGGCAGAGGGCAGAAGGGCACAAAAACGAGTGGGGCAGAGGGCAGAAGGGCACAAAAACGAGTGGGGCAGAGGACAGAATGGCACAAAAACGAGTGGGGCAGAGGGCAGAAGAGCACAACAACGAGCGGTCTCGCACAAAAAAATCCCCGCGAACACGCAAAGCGCCCCGAGAACACGCAAATCGCCCCGCGAACACGCAAAAATAAAAAAAATCCACAAATTTGTGAATTTTGCGAATCGCGAATTCGTAAATCCGCAAATTCGGGGATTGCAAATTCCCAAAATTTGCCCATACTTAGTACTCACCCACACCTCCACAAAGACTTATTTTACCACAGCAAGCAGTATTCACCTACACCTTCACCTGGACTTATTTTACCACAGGGAGCAGTACTCACCCACACCTTAACAAATATTTATTTTACCACAGAGCTATACTGTCCCGCACCTTAACAAAGACTTCTTTTACCACAGAGAGCAGTAGTCACCCACACCTTAACTAAAACTTCTTTTACCACAGAGAGCGGTACTCACTTGCACCTTATCAAAGACTTCTTTTACCACTGAGAGCGGTACTCACCCGCACCTTAACAAATACTTCTTTTACTACTGAGAGCGGTATTCACACAGACCTTAACATAGACTTATTCTTACTACAGAGTGCTGTACTCACCCACAGCTTAAGATAGACTTATTTTACTACAGAGTGCGGTACTCACCCACACCTCACAAAGACTTATTTAACCACAGCGAGCGGTACTCACCTATATCGTCACATGGACTTATTTTAGCACAGAGAGCCGTACTCACCCACACCTTAACAAAGACTTCTGTTACCATAAAGAGCGGTACTCACCCGCACCTTCATATGGACTTCTTTTACCACACAGAGAGCGGTACTCACCCACACCTTAACAAAGACTTCTTTTACCACAGAGAGAGTTACTCACCCACACCTTAACAAAGACTTCTTTTACCACAAAGGGAGGTACTTACCTGCCCCTTAACTAAGACTTATTTTACCACAGAGAGTGGTACTCACCCACACCGTAAAAGAGCCTTCTTTTACTACAGAGAGCGGTACTCACCTACACATCCATAAAGACTTCTTTTACCACAGAGAGCGGTACTCACCCGCACCTTAACAAATACTTCTTTTAACACTGAGAGCGGTACTCACACACACCTTAATATAGACTTATTCTAACTACAGAGTGCTGTACTCACCCACAGCTTAACATAGACTTATTTTACTACAGAGTGCTGTACTCACCCACACCTCACAAAGATTTATTTTACTACAGCGAGCGGTACTCACCTACATCTTCACATGGACTTATTTTAGCACAGAGAGCCGTACTCACCCACACCTTAACAAAGACTTCTGTTACCACAAAGAGCGGTACTCACCCGCACCTTCACATGGACTTCTTTTACCACACAGAGAGCGGTGCTCACCCACATCTTAACAAAGACTTCTTTTACCACATAGAGCGGTACTCACCTACACCTCCATAAAGACTTATTTTACCACAGAGAGCGGTACTCACCCACATCTTAACTAAGACTTGTTTTACCTCAGAGAGCGGTACTCACTCGAACCTTAACAAAGACTTTGTTTACCACTGAGAGCGATACTCACCCGCACCTTAACAAAGACTTCTTTTTACTACAGAGTGCTGTACTCACCCACGGCTTACCATAGACTTATTTTACTACAGAGTGCGGTACTCACCCACACCTCCACAAACACGTATTTTACCACAGCGAGCGGTACTCACCTACATCTTCACATGGACTTATTTTACCACAGAGAGCCGTACTCACCCACATCTTAACAAAGATTTCTGTTACCACAAAGAGCGGTACTCACCCGCACCTTCACATGGACTTATTTTATCACAGAGAGCAGTACTCAACCGCACCTTAACAAAGACTTCTTTTACCACAAAGTGCGGTACTCACCCACACCTTAACAAAGACTTCTTTTACCACAGAGAGCGATACTCACCCACAGCTTAAAAAAGACTTCTTTTACGACAGAGAGCGCTACTCACCCGCACCTTAACAAAGACTTCTTTTACCACTGAGAGCGGAACTCGCACACACCTTAACATAGACTTATTCTTACTAAAGAATGCTGTACTCACCCACAGCTTATCATAGATTTATTTTACAACGGAATGCGGTACACACCCACACCTCCACAAAGACTTATTTTACCACAGCAAGCGGTACTCACCTACATCTTCACATGGAATTATTTTACCACAGAGAGCCGTACTCAGCCACACCTTAACAAAGACTTCTGTTACCACAAAGAGCGGTACTCACCCGCACCTTCACATGGACTTCTTTTATCACAGAGAGCGGTACTCAACCGCACCTTAAAAAAGACTACTTTTACCACAGAGAGCGGTACTCACCTACACCTCCATAAAGACTTCTTTTACCACAGAGAGTGGTACTCACCCACACCTTAACTAAGACTTCTTTTACTACAGAGAGAGGTACTCACTCGCACCTTATCAAAGACTTCTTTACCACAGAGAGCGGTACTCACCCGCACCTTAACAAATACTTCTTTTACCACTGAGAGCGGTACTCACACACACCTTAACATAGACTTATTCTTACTACAGAGTGCTGTACTCACCCACAGCTTAACATAGACTTATTTTACTACAGAGTGCTGTACTCACCCACACCTCACAAAGATTTATTTTACTACAGCGAGCGGTACTCACCTACATCTTCACATGGACTTATTTTAGCACAGAGAGCCGTACTCACCCACACCTTAACAAAGACTTCTGTTACCACAAAGAGCGGTACTCACCCGCACCTTCACATGGACTTCTTTTATCACAGAGAGCGGTACTCAACCGCACCTTAACAAAGACTTCTTTTTACTACAGAGTGCTGTACTCACCCACGGCTTACCATAGGCTTATTTTACTACAGAGTGCGGTACTCACCCACACCTCCACAAAGACGTATTTTACCACAGCGAGCGGTACTCACCTACATCTTCACATGGACCTATTTTACCACAGAGAGCCGTACTCACCCACATCTTAACAAAGATTTCTGTTACCACAAAGAGCGTACTCACCCGCACCTTCACATGGACTTCTTTTATCACAGAGAGCGGTACTCAACCGCACCTTAACAAAGACTTCTTTTACCACAAAGTGCGGTACTCACCCACACCTTAACAAAGACTTCTTTTACCACAGAGAGCGATACTCACCCACAGCTTAAAAAAGACTTCTTTTACCACAGAGAGCGCTACTCACCCGCACCTTAACAAAGACTTATTTTACCACAGAGAGCGGTACTCACTCGCACCTTAACAAAGACTTCTTTTACCACAGAGAGCGGTACTCACCCGCACCTTAACAAAGACTTCTTTTACCACTGAGAGCGGAACTCGCACACACCTTAACATAGACTTATTCTTACTACAGAGTGCTGTACACACCCACAGCTTATCATAGACTTATTTTACAACAGAATGCGGTACACACCCACACCTCCACAAAGACTTATTTTACCACAGCAAGCGGTACTCACCTACATCTTCACATGGAATTATTTTACCACAGAGAGCCGTACTCAGCCACACCTTAACAAAGACTTCTGTTACCACAAAGAGCGGTACTCACCCGCACCTTCACATGGACTTCTTTTATCACAGAGAGCGGTACTCAACCGCACCTTAAAAAAGACTACTTTTACCACAGAGAGCGGTACTCACCTACACCTCCATAAAGACTTCTTTTACCACAGAGAGCGGTACTCACCCACACCTTAACTAAGACTTCTTTTACTACAGAGAGCGGTACTCACTCGCACCTTATCAAAGACTTCTTTACCACAGAGAGCGGTACTCACCCGCACCTTAACAAATACTTCTTTTACCACTGAGAGCGGTTCTCACACACACCTTAACATAGACTTATTCTTACTACAGAGTGCTGTACTCACCCACAGTTTAACAGAGACTTATTTTACTACAGAGTGCGGTACTCACCCACACCACACAAAGACTTATTTTACCACAGCGAGCGGTACCCACCTATATCTTCACATGGACTTATTTTAGCACAGAGAGCCATATTCACCCACACCTTAACAAAGACCTCTGTTACCACAAAGAGCGGTACTCGCCCGCACCTTCACATGGACTTCTTTTACCGCACAGTGAGCGGTACTCACCCACACCTTAACAAACACTTCTTTTACCACAGAGAGCGGTACTCACCTACACCTCCACAAAGACTTATTTACCACATAGAGCGGTACTCTCCCACATCCCCACAAAGACTTCCTTTACCACAGAGAGTGGTGCTCACACACAACTTAATATAGACTTATTTTACTACAGAGAGCGGGACTCACCCACATCTTCGCATGAACTTCTTTTCCCACAGAGAGCAGTACTCACACCCACACCTTAACTAAGACTTCTTTTACCACAGAGAGCGGTACTCACCCACACCTTAATAAAGACTTAATTTACCACAGAGCGGTACTCACAAACACCTTAACAGACACTTATTTTACTACAGTGCAGTACTCACCCACACCTTAACATAGACTTATTTTACCACAGAGAGCGGTACTCGCCTACACCTCAATAAAGACTTTGTTTACCACAGAGAGCGGTACTCACCCACACCTTAACTAAGACTTCTTTTACCACAGAGAGCGGTACTCACTCGCACCTTAACAAAGACTTCTTTCACCACAGAGAGCGGTACTCACCCGCACCTTAACAAAGATTTCTCTTACCACTGAGAGCGAAACTCACACACACCTTAACATAGACTTATTCTTACTACAGAGTGCTGTACTCACCCAAAGCTTAACATAGATTTATTTTACTACAGAGTGCGGTACTCACCCACACCTCCACAAAGTCTTTTTTTACCACAGCGAGCGGTACTCACCTACATCTTCACATGGACTTATTTCACCACAGAGAGCCGTACTCACCCACACCTTAACAAAGACTTCTGTTACCACAAAGAGTGGTACTCACCCGCACCTTCACATGGACTTCATTTATCACAGAGAGCGGTACTCAACCGCACCTTAACAAAGACTTCTTTTACCACAAAGTGCGGTACACACCCCCACCTTAACAAAGACTTCTTTTACCACAGAGAGCGGTACTCACCTGCACATTAAAAAATACTTCTTCTACCACAGAGAGCGCTACTCACCCGCACCTTAACAAAGACTTCTTTTACCACAGAGAGCAGTACTCACCCACACCTTAGCAAAGACTTATTTTACCAAAAAGGGAGGTACTGACCCGCACCTTAACTAAGACTTATTTTACCACAGAGAGCTGTACTCATCCGCTACTTAACAAATACTTCTTTTACCACAGAGAGTGGTTCTCACCCACACCTTAAAAAAGACTTCTTTTACCACAGAGAGCGGTACTCACCTACACCTCCATAAAGACTTCTTTTACCACAGAGAGCGGTACTCACCCACACCTTAAATAAGACTTCTGTTACTACAGAGAGCGGTACTCACTCGCACCTTATCAAAGACTTCTTTACCACAGAGACCGGTACTCACCCGCACCTTAACAAATACTTCTTTTACCACTGAGAGCGGTACTCACACACACCTTAACATAGACTTATTTTACTACAAAGTCCGGTACTCACCCACACTTTAACACAGACCTATTTTACTACAGAGTGCAGTACTCACCCACACCTCCACAAAGACTTATTTTACCACAGCGAGCGGTATTCACCTATACCTTCACCTGGACTTATTTTACCACAGCGAGCAGTACTCACCCACATCTTCACATGGACTTCTTTTACCACAGAGAGCGGTACTTACACACACCTTAACATAGACTTATTTTACTAGAGCGTGCATTACTCACCCACACCTTAACATAGACCTATTTTACTACAGAGAGCGGTATTTACCCACACAATAACATAGACTTATTTTACTACAGAGAGCGGTATTCACCCACACCATAACATAGACTTATTTTACTACAGAGTCCAGTACTCACCCACACTGTAATACAGACTTATTTTACTACAGAGTGCAGTACTCACCCACACCGTAACATAGACTTATTTTACTACACAGAGTGGTACTCACCTACACCTCCACAAAGACTTTTTTTACCACTGAGCGGTACTCACACACACCTTAACATAGACTTATTCTTACTACAGAGTGCTGTACTCACCCACAGCTTAACATAGACTTATTTTACTACAGAGTGCGGTACTCACCTACATCTTCACATGGACTTATGTTAGCACAGAGAGCCGTACTCACCCACACCTTAACAAAGTCTTCTTTTACCACAGAGAGCGGTACTCACCTACACCTCCATAATGACTTATTTTACCACACAGAGCGGTACTCACCCACATCTTTACTAAGACTTCTTTTACCACAAAGAGCTGTACTCACTTGCACCTTAACAAAGACTACTGTTACCACAAAGAGCGGTACTCACCCGCACCTTCACATGGACTTCTTTTACCACACAGAGAGCGATACTCACCCACACCTTAACAAAGTCTTCTTTTACCACAGAAAGCGGTACTCAACTACACCTCCATAATGACTTATTTTACAACAGAGAGAGGTACTCACCCACATCTTAACTAAGACTTCTTTTACCACAGAGAGCGGTTCTTACTCACACCTTAACAAAGACTTCTTTTACCACAGAGAGCGGTACTCACCCGCACCTTAACAAAGACTTCTTTTACCACTGAGAGCGGTACTCACACACACCTAAACATAGACTTATTCTTACTACAGAGTGCTGTACTCACCCACAGCTTAACATAGACTTATTTTACTACAGAGTGCGGTACTCACCCACACCTCCACAAAGACTTATTTTACCACAGCGAGCGGTACTCACCTACATCTTCACATGGACTTATTTTACCTCATAGAGCCGTACTCACCCACACCTTAACAAAGACTTCTGTTACCACAAAGAGCGGTACTCACCCGCAGCTTCACATGGACTTCTTTTATCACAGAGAGAGGTACTCAACCGCACCTTAACAAAGACTTATTTTACCACAAAGTGCGGTACTCACCCACACCATAACAAAGACTTCTTTTACCTCAGAGAGCGATACTCACCCGCAGCTTAAAAAAGACTTCTTTTACCACAGAAAGCACTACTCATCCGCACCTTAACAAAGACTTCTTTCACCACTGAGAGCGGTACTCACTCACACCTTAACAAAGACTTCTTTTACCACAGAGAGCGGTACTCACCCGCACCTTAACAAAGACTTCTTTTACCACTGAGAGCGGTACTCACACACACCTTAGCATAGACTTATTCTTACTACAGAGTGCTGTACTCACCCATAGCTTATTATGGACTTATTTTACTACAGAATGCGGTACTCACCCACACCTCCACAAAGACTTCTGTTACCACAAAGAGCGGTACTCACCCGCACCTTCACATGGACTTCTTTTATCACAGAGAGCGGTACTCTACCGCACCTTACCAAAGACTTCTTTTACCACAAAGTGCGGTACTCACCCACACCTTAGCAAAGACTTCTTTTACCACAGAGAGCGGTACTTACCCCAACCTTAAAAAAGACTTCTTTTACCACAGATATGGCTACTCACCCGCACCTTAAAGACTTCTTTTACCACAGAGAGCGGTACTCACCCACACCTTAGCAAAGACTTCTTTTACCACAAAGGGAGGTACTGACCCGCCCCTTAACTAAGACTTCTTTTACCACAGAGAGCGGTACTCACCTACACCTCCATAAAGACTTCTTTTACCACAGAGAGCGGTACCCACCCACACCTTAACTAAGACTTCTTTTACCACAGACAGCGGTACTCACTCGCACCTTATCAAAGACTTATTTTACCACAGAGAGCGGTACTCACCCGCACCTTAACAAATACTTCTTTTACCACTGAGAGCGGTACTCACACACACCTTAACATAGACTTATTCGTACTACAGAGTGCTGTACTCACGCACAGCTTAACATAGACTTATTTTACTACAGAGTGCGGTACTCACCCACACCTCACAAAGACTTATTTTACCACAGCGAGCGGTACCCACCTATATCTTTACTTGGACTTATTTTAGCACAGAGAGCCATATTCACCCACACCTTAACAAAGACCTCTGTTACCACAAAGAGCGGTACTCGCCCGCACCTTCACATGGACTTCTTTTACCACACAGAGAGCGGTACTCATCCACACCTTAACAAACACTTCTTTAACCACAGAGAGCGGTACTCACCTACACCTCCATAAAGACTTATTTTACCACAGAGAGCGGTACTCACCCACATCTTAACTAAGACTTCTTTTACCACAGAGAGCAGTACTCACCCGCACCTTAACAAATACTACTTTTACCACTGAGAGCGGTACTCACACACACCTTACCATAGACTTATTCTTACTACAGAGTGCTGTACTCACCCACAGCTTAAAATAGACTTATTTTACTACAGAGTGAGGTACTCACCCACACCTCCACAAAGACTTCTGTTGCCACAAAGAGTGGTACTTACCCACACCTTCACATGGACTTCTTTTATCAGAGAGAGCGGTACTCAACCGCACCTTAACAAAGACTTCTTTTACCAAAAAGTGCGGTACTCACCCACACCTTAACAAAGACTTCTTTTACCACAGAGAGCGATACTCACCCACACCTTAACAAAGACTTCATTTACCACAAAGGGAGGTACTATCCCGCACCTTAACTAAGACTTCTTTTACCACAGAGAGCGGTACTAACCCGCTCCTTAACAAATACTTCTTTTTCCACAGAGAGTGGTAGTCACCCACACCTTAAAAATACTTATTTTACCACAAGGAACAGTACTCACCCACACCTTACCATAGGCTTGTTATACCACAGGGAGCGGTACTCACTCACACCTTAACAAAGACTTATTTTACTACAGAGAGCAGTACTCACCAACACCTCCACAAAGACTTATTTACCACAGAGAGCGGTACTCTCCCACATCTCCACAAAGACTTCCTTTACCACAGAGAGCGGTGCTCACACACACCTCAACATAAACATATTTTACTACATAGTGCGGTACTCACACACACCTTAACATAGACTTATTTTACTGCAGAGAGCAGTACTCACCAACACCTCCACAAAGACTTATTTACCACAGAGAGCGGTACTCTCCCACATCTCCACAAAGACTTCCTTTACCACAGAGAGTGGTGCTCACACACACCTTAACATAGACTTATTTTACTACAGAGAGCGGGACTCACCCACATCTTCGCATGGACTTATTTTACCACAGAGAGCAGTACTCACCCCCACACCTTAACTAAGACTTCTTTTACCACAGAGAGCGGTACTCACCCACACCTTAACAAATACTTCTTTTACCATAGGGAACTGTATTCACCCACACCTTACCAAAGACTTCTTTTACCACATGAGCGGGACTCACCCACACCTTAATAAAGACTTAATTTACCACAGAGCGATACTCACAAACACCTTAACATACACTTATTTTACTACAGTGCAGTACTCACCCACACCTTAACATAGACTTATTTTACTACAGAGAGCGGTACTCACCCACACCTCCACAAATACCTATTTTACCACAGAGAACGGTACTCACGTACACCTTCACATGGACTTCTTTTACCACCGAGACGGGTACTCAACCACACCTTAACTAAGACTTCTTTTACCACAGAGAGCTGTACTCACACACACCTTAACATAGACTTATTTTACTACAGAGAGAGGGACTCACCCACATCTTCGCATGGACTTCTTTTACCACAGAGAGCAGGACTCACCCCCACACCTTAACTAAGACTTCTTTTACCACAGAGAGCGGTACTCACCCACACCTTAACAAATACTTCTTTTACCATGGGGAACTGTATTCACCCACACCTTACCAAAGACTTCTTTTACCACATGAGCGGGACTCACCCACACCTTAATAAATACTTAATTTACCACAGAACGATACTCACAAACACCTTAACATACACTTATTTTACTACAGTGCAGTACTCACCCACACCTTAACATAGACTTATTTTACTACAGAGAGCGGTACTCACCCACACCTCCACAAATACCTATTTTACCACAGAGAACGGTACTCACTTACACCTTCACATGGACTTCTTTTACCACCGAGAGCGGTACTCAACCACACCTTAACTAAGACTTCTTTTACCACAGAGAGCTGTACTCACACACACCTTAACATAGACTTATTTTACTACAGAGAGCGGGACTCACCCACATCTTCGCATGGACTTCTTTTACCACAGAGAGCAGTACTCACCCCCACACCTTAACTAAGACTTCTTTTACCACAGAGAGCGGTACTCACCCACACCTTAACAAATACTTCTTTTACCAAAGGGAACTGTATTCACCCACACCTTACCAAAGACTTCTTTTACCACATGAGCGGGACTCACCCACACCTTAACAAAGACTTCCTTTACCACAGAGCGGTACTCACACACACCTTAACAAAAACTTCTTTTACCACAGAGAGCTGTACTCACACACACCTTATCATAGACTTATTTTACTACAGAGTGTGGTACTCACCCACACCTTAACTAAGACTTCTTTTCCCACAGAGAGCGGTACTCACCCACACCTCAACAGATACTTCTTTTACCACAGAGATCGGTACTCACACACACCTTAACATAAACTTATTTTTACTACAGAGTGCGGTACGCACCCACACCTTAACATAGATTTATTTTATTACAGAGAGCGGTACTCATCCATACCTTAAAAATGACTTATTTTGCCACAGAGAGCGGTACTCACCCACAACTTAACAAAGACTTCTTTTACCACAAAGAGTGGTCCTTACCCACACCTTAACAAAGACTTCTTTTACCACATGGAGCGGTGCTCACCAACACCTTAACAAAGACTTCTTTTACCACAGAGAGTAGTGCTCACACACACCTCAACATAGACTTATTGTATTACAGAGTGCGGTACTCACCCACACCTTAACATAGACTTATTTTACTACAGAGTGTGGTATTCACCCACATCTTAACAAAGACTTCTTTAACCACAGGGAGGGGTACTTATCCACACCTTAACAACCACTTCTTTTACCACAGAGAGCGGTACTCACTCACACCTTACCAAAGACGTCCTTTTCCACAGAGAGCGGTCCTCACTCACAACTTAACAAAGACTTCTTTTACCACAGAGAGCTGTACTCACCCGCACCTTAACAAAAACCTATGTTAACTACATATAGTGCTACTCACTCACAACTTAACAAAGACTTCTTTTACCACAGAGAGTGGTACTCACCCACACCTTAACAAAGACTTATCTTACCACAGAGAGCGGTGCTCACTTATACCTTAACAACGACATCTTTTACCACAGGAAGCAGTTCTCACCTGCTCCTTCACAAAGATTATTTTTACCACAGGGAGCAGTACTCAGTCACACCTTAACAAAGACTTCTTTTATCACAGAGTGGTGCTCACCCACACTTTCACAGTGATTTATTTTATTAAAGAGATCGGCACTCACCCACACTTTTACAAAGACTATTTTTACCACAGAGAGCAGTACTCACTCACACCTTATCAAAGACTTCTTTCACCACAGAGAGCGGTACTCACTCACACCTTAACAAAGACTTCTTTTACCACAGAGATCTGTACTCACACACACCGTAACAAAGACTTCTTTTTACCACAGAGAGGGGTAATCACCCATATCTTAACAAAGACTGCTTTAACCACAGACAGTAGTACTCTGTTATACTGCTGCTGCTCAGCCTGAGTGTCTGTGTGAGAAAATGTTGGTGAATGGAATGTTTGTGTGTGAGAGGGTCAGTTGCCGATGGGCTGATCAGCAGTGAGGCTGCTCCTGGTGGGGCTCTCATCCTTGTAACAACTTACTTATAATCAGGGCTGGCTTTAGCATGGTGGTGCCCTGAGCAGCAATGTTTGTTTGGCGCCCCCCCAATAACCACCTCCATCAGGGATTCCCTCACTACCACCCTTCAACAGTGCCCCTCAAGTCTCCATAACCACTCTCTCACAGATGCATTAAATTAGTTTTATATCACCACTGATATCAGCGTACTGTATCAGAGCCTTTTACATCATACGTTACACAGAGACAATCAATCCAGGGACGTAGCTAGCCCTTTGGCTGCCCATGGCGGTCACTTTGGTTGCAGTCCCACGGCAGCCAATTGAAGAGTGTGGGTGATTGCTGCCTGAGACGGCAGGTAAGAGCGCAGGGAGGCCGCTTCCACTAAAACTCTGTGGTTGGGGGTTCTCTTTAATAATAGGAATTGATTTCTGCCCAAACGAACCAATTTTGCACCATTAGGATAATGAAAGACTGGGGAGAAAATCATAATGGTCTAACCTATACCATGCAGTTTTCATGCAGCTCTTTGATGACAGTTAATTGCTCACTGTTCTACATTAGGATTTTAACTTATAAACTGAAACTAACAATAGAATCTCCCTAATAAAAGCAGTAACCTACTGACTTATTTACATGATATGCTCTTTGTGATGTGCATGGTACACGTTCTTTGCAGCAGGCATGTTAACCCTCTGTGCTACCTTACGATGAATCAAAACTTCCACTAGACAAAACTCCAGTCTCTCTCCTGAAAGAACATTAATCACCGGAGTGATTTTGACATGTTTAGTGTCGCCTGAAAATTGCTGGAGACAAAGAATGCAGCAGCCGGTGCTTTTAAAACCAGAATATATGTTGCACCGCCACAGAGCCAAAATTGAATTGCTCAAAATTGAGCTGGCGTAGAATATCTCTAATAATCAAGGCGGTAAGAAGCCATACTGATGGTGCAAGTAGAGAGCAGAGCTCGGCTCTATGTGGCTAGATCAATTAAATGAAACACCCGAACATGCATGCGAAACCTTTTATTTTATTTTTTAGTCCAAAAGCCGGTACTGCTTATAATAAATCTACATGGAAACTTACCTGGACTACCTATTTAAATTACAATATATTCCCTCACACCTTAACAAAGACTTAATTTGCCACAGAGCAGTACTCACAGAAAACAACCATTACAATGCCGTCAATACAATGCATTACATTTACAATGCAGTCATTACAACTCAACTGCCTTTACATCGCATGCCATTACAATGCAGCCATTACAACGCATGACACTACAATGCATGCCATTACAACGCATGTCACTACAACGCACACCATTACAACGTATCATAAGGTAGGTAATGGGGAATAGCAATTTGTAACCCTACACTATCCAACACTTACCCTACTGTTGCACTCACCGGTGTGGAAATAGTAATTTTTCCCCCTACACTATCCAACACTTACCCTACTGTTGCACTCTGTGGAGTGGGAATAGTAATTTTTACCCCTACACTATCCAACACTTACCCTACTGTTGCACTCACTGGAGTGGGAATAGTAATTTTTACCCCTACGCTATCCAACACTTACCCTACTGTTGCAATAAAAGTAATATACATTGTAATGCTATGCGTTGTAATAACATGCGTTGTAATAGAATGCCTTGTAAATGTAGTTTCTAAAAATGTGTTGTGTTTGGCATGTTTTGTAAAATCATGCATTGTAATGGATGTCACGATGTAAAAACAGCGTTGTAAAGGCATGCGTTGTAAATGTTTGCTTTGCAACGTGTCCTATTCGTACTCACCCACACCTTCATAGTGACTTCTTGTACCACAGTGAGCAGTACTCATCCATGCTTTAACAAAACTTTTACTGTCACAGAAAGTGGTAGTCACCTGCACCTTCACAAAAACTTATTTTACCACAGAGAGCGGTGCTCGCCTAAACATTCACAAATACTTCTTGTACCAGAGAGTGTTACCCACTCACACCTTAACAAAGACTTCTTTTACCGCAGAGATCGGTACTTACACACATCTTATCAAAGACTTCTTTTACCACAAAGTGCGGTACTCACCCACACCTTAACAAAGACTTCTTTCACCACAGAGAGCGGTACTCACCCACACCTTAACAAAGACTTCTTTTACCACAAAGTGCGGTACTCACCCACACCTTAACAAAGACTTCTTATACCACAGAGAGCGGTACTCACCCACACCATAACAAAGACTTCTTTTACCACAGAGAGCAGTACTCACAAACACCTTAACAAAGATGTATTTCACCACAGAGAGCGGTACTCACCCACACCTTAACAAAGATGTATTTCACCACAGAGAGCGGTACTCACCCACACCTTAACAAAGATGTATTTCACCACAGAGAGCGGTACTCACCCACACCTTAACAAAGATGTATTTCACCACAGAGAGCGGTACTCACCCACACCGTAACAAAGACTTATTTCACCACAGAGAGCGGTACTCACCCACACCTTAACAAAGACTTCTTTCACTACAGAGAGCGGTACTCACCCACACCTTAACAAAGACTTCTTTCACTACAGAGAGCGGTACTCACCCACAACTTAACAAAGACTTCTTTCACTACAGAGAGCGGTACTCACCCACACCTTAACAAAGACTTCTTTCACTACAGAGAGCGGTACTCACCCACACCTTAACAAAGACTTCTTTCACTACAGAGAGCGGTACTCACCCACACCTTAACAAAGACTTCTTTCACTACAGAGAGCGGTACTCACCTACACCTTAACAAGGACTTCTTTCACTACAGAGAGCGGTACTCACCCACACCTTAACAAAGACTTATTTCACTACAGAGAACGGTACTCACCCACACCTTAACACAGTCTTATTTCACTACAGAGAGCGGTACTCACCCACACCTTAACAAAGACTTCGTTCACTACAGAGAGCGGTGCTCACACACACCTTAACATAGACTTATTTCACCACAGAGAGTGGTACTCACCCACACCTTCTGCGTCTCCAAGTAAAGATGTTTGCAGTACGCCTGAAGTGTACTGTATTTATACAGTGCCATATCTGGACCCCATCCTTACACAAACATGCCCTGGCGGTCAGTGAGTTTTGCATATCGTCATCTTCTTAGGAAATTCACTTCATCTTCTTAGGAAATTCACTTCATCTTCTTAGGAAATTCACCTCCATCAGAGGGGGCGTTGGAATTTCAGATTTGCGGCCGCCTACACGGGAGTGAGGGCAGCAGGGTTACCAGCACAAGGTCAGTGTGAGCAGTCAGGGCTAGACCCATGGAGTGGGCGAGCCAGGAACTAGCAGAGAGAGCCAATCCAGAGCGAAGCCAGCTGGGGGGGGGGGTCAACATGAGCTCAAAGTGCCCCTGCCCCAGCTGAGCCAGATAAATATTTGGGAAGTAAATCGTGCACCAAATATCCTGCAATCACAGAACAAGCAAGTTTCCCAGCAGTTCGAAAACGTTTTTCATCCAACGTGGGAGAGTTTCACTTCAGTACATAAGTTTATCATTTGCTAGGAGTGATCACTTCTTAAGGTGAACTTAGAAACATTCCTGCAGGGCGATGCCAGGAAAGAGCCAAGAGGCCAGGCAGGCGCCTCATGGCTCTTATATGTAGTTGACGCACAAGAGAGGATTTGACATAGCGCATAAATTAAACTGATGCAGCTCAAGGCGCTGTCAAAGGCGCTGATGAAGGGGAACGGGGCAGAGTAAAATAACATAATTGCTTAGTTTCTATCACACAGTTTATTCAACAGAGGGGAGAGAGGATTTAGGAGTCATGTTGGTGTGTCTTCGTGTGCAGTCTCCTGAAACAATTTTCAAATTACAGAGAAGTTTTCGGGAAGCCAAGTTTTTGGGGAAAACACCCTCTGCACAGTTTCCTGGATTAGACTTTTGTAGCCAAACTCTTGGGGGTTATTTTCAGACTTTTTTAACTTGTTTTTTTTAAAAATAAACAGAAAGGATTCTTTATCAAAGTCCTATATGTGTGTGTGTGTGCCATAGAGCTAGGGCGTGTGCGTGAGTCTAGCATATGTTTTGTACGGGAAGAGTACCCTTCCTTGCCCCAGCCAAGTTTAAATGGGAGTAAAAGAGGGAAAAGTGTGATAAAAAGAGGGAAACAAATCTCAATTTCATCTCCCTTTTTCACCACCTTCCACTCTGCAGGAACGCCACTACTTCGATGGTTTGAGTACGAGGATAAAATGCGGAGCATGAACGCACTTTGGTGCATATTTACAAGCCCATATCGCCAACAACAATGCCACTCTTCCTGACGTTGTGGTGGCGTTACGGGCTTCGCCTTATTCACAAGGCAGCGTTAAGCCACATGACGTGGCTTAACGCTGCCTTGTGAATAAGGCTCCTTTTCACGCTATACTTTTTTAAAACAAAAATTGTAACTTGTTTTTATTCAATCGCTGCTTCCAATGTCTCCAGAACAAGGACATACATGTACATTTCCACGGATAATAGCATAATATATATCCAATGCTATCACCATCGTATCCTATGGTTTTGCCCGGACTCACTACTTGTGATCCGATCTACTCTCCTTTGTAATAGCGGTACAATTTTTTAAACAATAGATCCAGTATCTTGAACGACATAGGCTTTCACACTATACTTAGCGTGAGAGGGGTGGACAATGGGTGTTGCCGTGAGCGTTGCACAGCAACACCCATTGATTTTGATGCTGCCCCATATTTACAAGGGAAGCGTAAAAATGGGGCAGTGCCAGAATTAAGACCAGGGATAACCTGGTCTTAAACAGGCAGAACAAGGAGAAATGTTTCCTTTCTCCTCATTTTTGCTGTTTCTATGTGTGCTGCGTTGTGCAGCACACATAGAAACGGCAAAAGGCCATTGGTTGTTTATGGGCAGGAAGGTGACCACATAAACAATCAATAAAATAAATAACGTTTTGCAACTTTTATGTGTCCTGCATTAAGCAGCACACACAAAAGTTTCAAAATGCCATTTCAGATTGTTGATATGCAGGAAAGGACAACGCAGGCACCCTTGCACTACGGTGCAAGAGTGTCTGCTGAAATTAGCACCAGCACACGGAGAAATGCAGGGCTGCACTGTATCCTTGTAAATATGGTGCAGCCCTGCGTTTTGGAAGTGGGGGAGTGCGGTGTTAAGCCAAGGTGGCTAACGCCACGCTCTGCCACTTCCTAGTAAATATGCCCCTTTTACCGTATATTTAAAATTTTATCTACACTTCAGCGGAGTATAAATGAGGGTGCGCGTAATCACCGAGTGCAGTAGACACCCCACCATTCATTACTCCGAACACTGCACAAACTGTGGTTTGTGAGAGATCAGAGATTCCGACCAGTCAGTGCATTATTTCCTCGGTTTTAATTGTGCATATAAAACTAGCTGAGATGAAATGTGTGGCTCATGATATTGCAGGGTTTAAACTGGCTGTGATCAGAAACAGAGTGCAGCCCTCCAGATACACATGTCCATGGCAGAGGCTGTGCCCAGGAATCATTAGCAAGCACATGTTATACAGGCTACAGGACATGCTAAGCACTGGGGTAAAATGTGATCAAGCAATGGTAACTCCAGTAGGTCTGGGTTTAAAGGAATGTTGTTCGGTTATATGAAGCACCACTAGTAAGTAGCACAGAGATCGAAATGTATGTGTGTGGAAGCAAAGACAGTTGCAGTTTCAAGCCAGACCTAAAAATCCATGTAGGTTATTACTGCCCCCTCCCATCTGTGCCGCTGCCAGAGAAAAACAACATCAATTATTTAGTTATTTAAGACACTTTCATAACATTCTAGTGACATGTTTGTATGCGTTAAAGTTCAAGCTCAGGCAGTGGGATACATCAACAAAATGATCACAGCTGCTTGGATGACAAGTACTTGTTTCGTGGAAGCACACAACTTCTGCCCAATGAAAACATGCACTCCTGGTTCACATGTGGGCGGAGCCAAAGCCCCTCTCTAGTGATGCGCACATAATTATCTGGTGACAGCTGCACTTTCAAGACTTTCAAGACAGAACACAAAAAAGAAAGAGTCGGAGAGGGTAAAGGTTAACTCTTCAATCACCCTTTATTTGAAAATGTGAGAAAACAATAAAAAAAGATTATGCATAGGTTGTACAGCTGCAGAATATTCGTGCATATACAGCGAGCAACAGAACAACTGGATCTTTCTCCCAGAGGGTCTCAGCAGGTTTGTAGAAATCAGTCATCCAATCAGGAACTGGAAGTCTTAGATGGTCTTTAACATTTCAGGATAGAGTGGTGTCCAGTGTTGAAATGCCTAAGGCGTGGCTTTCATCCAGACCCTTTAAACATCTGTCTTAATGTTGTGTCATTCTAGTCAAATTAATAAAAGATACACGTGTAAGCAGTAAATTAACATTACCTCCCCCCAGTAAGTCAGCAGATACAACAAACCAAAATACAAAAACACATTTCTATATTTCATTGACCTTCCCAAAGTGAAACATGCAACATATATAAACTACTCAGCTGCTCCCCTGAGCAGAGCTCTGGTTATGAAGACGTCTTACATGGAGTAATAATGAAGAAACATAATATAAAGTCATTTTCTTGTAATTAAAAGAGTCATCCAAGGAAGAGGAAGAAAAGAGTTCTCCTTGCTCAGTCCCCCTTCTCTAACAATGGCCAAGAAGAGACATGAACGAATGTTTGCTTGATGACATCACCTGGGACTTTGGGTTGACCTGTATTCACAGGATAGTCCATTTTAAACAATGGGAGCTCTAACCCTGAACCATGTTTAATCCTTAACACAAATCCTGAGACGCCTAAATAAATAAAAGCGGTGACCCAGAGATTGATGTCTCAAAACCCTAGCTGATATTATCATACAAAGGGACAGTCTAGAAGGAATTGTTTCTTACCTGTAACTCCAGTTCGTTCGTAGGGAATATCCATTTATCCAGTTTCATAGATTCATATGCCTGAATCATTCCCCGTCGTCGGGATGGGAGTCCCCGGTACATAAAGTAATGTCCCATTAGACATATAGAGTAATAGGCCAAGGGCCTCACATTAGTAACTTATCCATGTCCTTTTGCAAAAAGGACCAAACTCTAGAGAAGAGCCAATCAGCTATCACCACCCTCTGGAACCTTCCTGGAAGGAGCTCTGGTCCCTCAGATTTTCAACCGCAAGTCGTGCTAAGGGAGTCTCCACTGAGCTCTGCTCAGCTTTCCTTGTTTTTGGATTTCCAGTGATTATTTTTCAAGATTCCATCTTCTGTGTGAAGTTCTCAATATCTTCATGGCAGATACTCCAAAGAAAGGCCTTTTTAGGCCCTGTGCTTCCTGTGGTAAGAAGAGACTTCATGTTGATGACCAACACAAAGACTGTCTATATTGTCTTTACCCGGATCACTCTTCAAAGGACTGTAAGGTATGTCGTACCTTTTCTTCACAGACCCTTAAAGATCAGGAGGGACGCCTTTTTAATTTGACTGCAGGGACTTTAGGACAAAGAGCAAGCCTTGCTTCTGAGGAGAGTGAGCGCTCCTCAAAATCTTCAAAGTCCTCTCAAAAAAGGCCCAGACGCGAGAGCAAAAAAGGATGGTTCCATATGGACCGAGCGGTAACGGGGAGCACTATCTGGGACCTGCCGTGGCTTCATCGGACTGCTCGCTCTAGAAGCGCGTACATGGCAGTGCCCACGAAGACGGTACTTGACATTTGGGACAGTGTTGCTGTGTCTAAAGGGCTTACCATGTTCCCGTCCCCACACACCCCCATAGCGGGAAACCCGCAGTTTCCCCCGGCCCATCACTCTCGGGCGTTTGAGAAATGGACGCAAGGAGACTGCAGGGTGATTAGCGATCTCTTTGACGGGGGCACACCCAAATCCTTCGACCAATGCCGGGAGGAGTTCCAACTGCCGCCGGTGGCAAGGCTGCAGTATGCTCAGCTGCATCACTGGGTCTCTGATGGGGAAATGAACCAAGCAGCCACATGGGCCTTCACCCCTTGTGAACAATTGGCGCGCTCCCTTGGGGGACTAAAAAGGCTGCTTTCCCAGATCTACCACATTCTGCAGCATCCGCCGATGGTACCTGTCCACCCCTATCAGCGTCAATGGCAACTAGCGGTTGACACGGACATTGAACCCTCGCACTGGGCAAGAATATGGAGAGATATCCCTAAGATATACCGGAGTATCCCACAGAGGGAAAATGCTTACAAGCTCCTAACCCAGTGGTACTACACTCCGCTACGGTTGCATAAGATGTTCCCCACAGTCTCCCCCTTGTGCTGGAGGTGTCGATCTGCAACGGGGGATTTTGTCCACATTTGGTGGGCGTGCCCGATTTTAACTGTCTTATGGAAAGAGATCCTCAGTCACATTAGAGGGGTATTGGGGTTCCCCCTGCCTGAAGCAGTGAGCACAATCTTGCTTGGCGTTAGACCTCCCACTCTCAAAGCGCTCACCCGTAGCGACTGGATCTTGACGCTCCAAATGCTAGGGGCGGCTAAGCAGCTTATTGCCTTGTACTGGAAAAGATCCGAAGCACCGCCCATAGCGTCTTGGTTTGTACGGCTCTGGCACGTCTTGGCGATGGAGCTCCTCACAGCGCGACTGCAAGTACGCCACACACGCTTTGGGGCGGTCTGGAAGCCCCTAGTACGCTATCTCTGCTCAATAGAACATGCGAGATACATGCCCACCAGACTCCGAACTCTACACCTTTTTGAAGACGCTATTACCCCTACAGATCCTAACAGACTACTTCCATAGACACTCTACATGGCGCGAGAGCTGCTGAGGTTGCTACCATATTGCTAGCCCCCCCATACTGTTGCATGCACACCTTGCCCTCACACCACTTTCCCTATCTCTCGTCTCCTGTACTCTTTCCCTACTTTTTCCTTCTCTTTTCTCTATCCCTGGCCTTTCTATGAGGCTGTTGCGCCCTGTTGGGCGTTCAGAAGTGTTGGGCCAGTTGCCAGTTTACTCGTTCCCAATGGCCCCGTGCTTTGGACTGCTTATGCACTATACAATTAAGACAGCTGACGTGGAGCCACGCGGCCGGCCCCATCGGGGTTGTAGGCAAGGCACTGTGTCAACATGTTTCTATATGCCAGATCTATGATCCAATTGCTATTCTCTACGCGGCCGGCCTCGATGCGAGGTTGAAGGCTTAACGCTGTGTCTATGTGCCCCTGTCATAGGGATTGTTCTATAAAATAAAATAGACTTGGAATAAAAAAGGCCCAGAGTTGCTTCTCCAGGACCTTCATCGCAGCCCCCTCAAAAGAAGATGCACAAAAAGTCTTCAGAGGCACACCCTAAGGCTTTATCAGCAACGGTTTCTCCTCAGGAGGTTCTACACACCTTTAAGAAGCCTATTTCCACCTCGTTGACGACTGCCTCGTCGCCGGTGGCTTAGACAACGAGAAAATCTCCGTCTACAGCTCTGGGGGTAACCTCGTCGACGATGACTGTCTCTACCTCTTTGGCATCTTCAGAATTGCCCAGGGCCGCCACTATTCATGAAGAATGAATCCAACATTGTTTTAATTCACAATGAGGAACAATATAGGGAATATATTAACATTTTGTCAATGCATAAAGTAGGTTGAACAGTGCCCAGGAGGGGAGGGGGTAAAGTGATAATGTGAGGATGGTGTGGTAAAGGTATTGTGACAATAAAAACAAGAAAATATCAAAAAATTACATTTGTGTTTTCATTACACTACACAAAGGATGGTTCACTATGCCAATGTATACAATTGTCATACTCCAATAATGCAATCAATATCGAATGTAGGTAAGGAGTTGACGTAAAGGGAGACGTTGTCGACGTTTCGACCCTCTGGTTATCGCAGGGTTAGTTGAGCCCTTGCTGTGGGGTCTTCTTCAGGACAGGGAAGTGGGCAGGCAACCTAATAAATACGTATATATAGGGGATTATTTAATAAGGTGGCGAAATATATCCATTTTCAAAACAACAATTGGATTGAGTTAATGTAGCACACATCAAAGAGCATACCGTTAGACTTGGCACTCTGTCTTATCACTGCTTATGTCGTCAGGATTAATTGTCATAACTGGAGTTCAAAGAAAATAAAAATAAAATGTGATTAAAGAAAAAAAAATGTTGGGGGGGCATTTAACACAACAGAGGAATCATAGTAGATAGGAAGTAATCTCACCAAATAGTGAGTCAGTCCTTACTTCGATGGAGATAAATAAGGGAGAGGCGGAGAAAGAGGCCAGCCGTGGGGTGGCGAGACAGTCAATTTCTGAAAAGCAACGATAATGTAGACTTTAGGATGTGTAATAAATATACTGCATCTGGTAATACATCGTTGTAAGCATCTTAGGGAAGACGTCAGCTTACCAGCGTCGTCCGAATGGATCAGCGATGGTTGATAAATCCGTCGCGTTGTGCCAGTAATTATCTGGAAAAACGGTAATGATCTAACTTCAAAACTTGCAATAGGTAAGTTGAAGTTAGAGGTGGTTTAATGGGTTTCCCTTTGAATCACAGATCTCTCCCCTAAATTGTAGGCCTACCTGCCATCGGTCTGAGTAATGCAATCTTAATCTTTAGTGGGGCCATAATCTGGCACCTGGAGGGTAAGTGTCAAAACCTCTCTCTCCAATCTATCACCTCTGGCCTCAAAATGGCAGGGGTCTGTCATTCTAGTGGCATGCCCATGCGTAGGAAAGTGCCTTTCTTGGACATGGTTAGCCTCCATGTTTTGCCTGGAAAATGATGTGATTTCGAATGGAAGTGCACAGGGTCTCTGCCAACCAGCCCCCCTGTGCTTGAGCTCCTTCCCTAAACTGTCCTTTTGTTTCCCAATTAGCACCACTTCAGTAACCATTGTAAGTCCCTAGTAAATGGTACCCCTTGTACCTAGGACATTGGCACTGAAGAGGGACCCCAAGGGTAGCTGCACAAATTGTGCCACCCAAGGATCCCCTTAAAATCGTTTATAAGTGTGAATTTAATTGAAATGTTACAGATCTATTGAATTGATGACCTGAATCAAATCAAAAATAAAAAACATTTCATGTTTGAAAAAGCAAAACACATGTTTATGTTTAAGATTGTATAATGAGAGAAAATATTTTGTGAAATGATATGTTTAAATAGATAATATAGTAGTGATTAATTCACACACAGCAACAATGCGCAGAGGTTGAGTGGCCAGTCCATTCAAGTTAGGAAACACATCCCTGTGCGCCATGCCCACATACACTGCATGGGATATTGGCAATCCACTTCTCTAGCAGGGTGCACTATATCCCTGTGAGAACATTTCAGCATGAGCAGATATGGCCCCTGCAAAATCCATGTTGAATCTTAGATATTGTAAGTGAACATGGAAGCCAGAGAAGGTAAATGGGCAGGAAACCCATCATTACGAGTTCTACACTTCTAGTGTGTTCCTACCTGGTCTCCACCAGTCAGCCACTACTGTTCATGTTTCTGGACCCATGGGGTGAGAGCCTTTACTCTCCGGTGCCAGAAATAATGCCTTCCCTGGGAGAAGGTGCGTCGCACCTCCTCCAGGCAGGAACAGCTTTCCAGGGCGGAAAGCTTCAAAGGTGATTCCACCTTTTAACCCAGCTCCACACTCTCCTGCTAGCAGCAGGTGGCAACCCCATTGTCCTGACCCGACTTTCGGTAGGAAGACCGGCTCCTTCCCCGACGACTGGAAACGGGCAGAAATCAGGCCCCTGCTCAAGAAGCCCTCAGCAGATCCAACGGGCCTAAAAACTACCGACCCATCTCGCACCTCCCTTTTGCAGTGAAAGTCACTGAGAAGACTCTCAAAGCAGAACTGACAAGGTCTATCGAAGACAACTCGATCCTTGACCCGTCTCAGTCCGGATTCTGAAGCAACCATAAAACCGAGACCGCCTTACTGGCCGCTACCGACAACATCCATACCCTCCTCGACCAAGGACACACTGGAGCCCTAATTCTACTACACCTATCAGCAGCTTTCGACACCGTCTCCCACTGCACACTCTCAGCCAGACTCCATGACACCAGCATACAAGGCACCGCCCACGACTGGATCAGATCGTTCCTCACCGGCAGAAGTCAAAAGATCAGACTGCCACCCTTCCTCTATGAACCCACGGATATCAACTGCGGAGTCCCACAGGAATCATCACACAGCCCAACCCTCTTCAACATCTACATGGCCCCCCTCACCGCCATTGTCCGTAAGCACAGCCTCAGCATAGTCTCCTACGCAGACAACACACAGCTCATCCTCTCCCTCACCAAGAACCCCACCACCACCAGACACAACTTCCAGGAATGAATGCAGGACGATGCAGCCTGGATGAGCAACAGCTGCCTAAAACTCAACTCGGAGAAGACAGAAGTCCTCATCCTCTGAACCACCCCATCTGCATGGAACAACACCTGGTGGCCCATTGCCCTCGGCAACCCACCGACCCCCACGGACCACGCCAAGAACATCAGCATCATTCTCGACTCCTCCTTGAACCGACAGGTTAACGCTGTTGCCTCCAGCTGTTTTAACACCCTCAGCATCATCCGTAAACCCTTCAAATGGATCCCCCCAAGGCAAGGAAGACAGTCACCCACGCACTCATCACCAGCAGGTTGGATTACGGAAACACCCTCTACCGGCATCAACAAGTCCCTACTCCGCAAGCTCCAGACGATATAGAACACAGCCGCCAGACTCGTCCCCGGTATCCCTCGATACGAACACATCAGCCGACACCTACGCAAGCTCCACTAGATCCCTGTTGAGAAAATAGTCACTTTCAAGATACTCACCCAAGCCTACAAATGCCTACACAATATCAGACCCCAATACCTCAACAACAGTATCATCCTCCACGTACCCAAAAGAAACCTCCGTTCTGCAACCTCCTCCTCACTGAAACTCAGTGCATGCGCAGAGCCAGAACAGGGGGAAGATCCTTCTCATGCATTTCGGCAAAGTTCTGGAACGAGCTCCCCACCGACATCAGAAGCGCCCCTTCCCCGAACACTTCAGGAAGGCTCTGGATACCTGGCTCTTCGACTGATACAGAACTGCTGACCCTCACCCCCCAGTGCCTTGAGACTCTCACGGGTGAGTAGCGCACTTATAATTTCCCTGAATGATTGAAGACAGGTAGAAAAATTAGTTAGATGAGGGGGAGGGTCCCCAGTCAACCTGCACCATACCTAAGGTGCAGCAGGCGATGTAGACCCCAAGACTACATTCCACCATCTTGAAGATGGGGAAAATAGCTTATCAGGGTGAGGGTCATGCTCACTCCCCACGTGGGTTGAGCATTTAGAGGGTGTAGTCACCCTAAAGGTAGGTAGCCCATTGGTGCTACCTGCCAGTCCCTTTAACACCCCTGAGTCCTGAGATTCAGATTCAATGTACACAAGAAGGTCAAGGAGAAAGAAGGGCAGCTGACCTCGAGGTCAGAGAGCCTGGACTGAATTTTTGCATGAAAGCCTGCCGGCAGCCCAAGACTTGACAATCGCAGAACCCTGTCTCGTCCTGCCACTGGAAGACTTCTAAAAACCCAGGGGCCCTCCAGCACTTTGACAAATAGCCTATGAACACCCTTGGAGTAGAGGAGCCACTCCCCTGAATTGCAGACACTGAAACCACAGAGTCTGAACTCTCGACTTGCAGCTCCCCGGCCCTGATGATGCTGCAACTGCACAGGAGAAGGTAACACAGCTCTGAAGGAACAAATCTGCCTCCTCACTAAGGCCCCCATTAGGATGGCGGGCGGATCGCCCCCGCCAGGCCGGCTGTAGCCACCGCCGGTCTGGCGGGGACGATTCGCCCACCATCCGTGCCGGAATGACCCCCCCGCCATATTAGTATGGCTGGGAGGTCCGCAGCGGACGGTAAGACAGTCTGCCGCTTTTGGGTTCTCTATGGCGGCGGTGTCTATCAGACACCGCCAGCCATATTACAATGGCCATTTTCCAATACCTTTCCGTGGTGGCATTGCTGCCACGAAAAGGCATGCGGAGTCTGCTTTGGGGGCCCGTTGCGGGCCCCCAGGTACTCCGGGGGAGTGGAGGGTGCACATGGGGGGTACCTATGGTACCCTCCAGCATTTCAAAGAACAACGTGGCAGGCACCGTGCGGTGCCTGTCACGTTGTGCTTTGAAATGCACTACACGTATTTTTACAATTGCGGCGGGCAGTGCTTTCAGCACCGCCCGCCACAATGTTAAAAATACAGGATGCGCCCGCCACTGTGGCTGGCGCATCCTAATTTCCCCCACGGGACCCCCACCCTTATGGCGGGCGGTCCCTTTCCACGCAGGGATGGCTGGCGGGCAAAGTCCGCCCGCCATCCTAATGGGGGCCTAAGTTTTGAGGCACCAGAATTCTCCAGAGCCAAGCAACACCAGCTCCAGGGTACTAGAGGTCCTGCCACCCAAGACCGACTACAAGAGTCCAAGCCAGACTCCAACTGCATGAGGTCCGAGTACCCATCAAGAGATGTCAGCAGCCCGGAGACCCACTTTCTGAGTGGACCCACCACCCTGCACCAGCCCCTCTGAGGTGTTTGCCCCTGACCACGAGGTGCACTTTGCGCACCAGAGCTAGGATCATCTGTTTACTCTGCACCCAGCCCCACTGGCCAGGAACTCTCCAAAACCTTTGTGCTCCCATAGTCCCCAGACAATTGCGACTTGTTCACTCTTGTGAGTGCCTCTGGACATGCCTACAAGTCCCCCTGTGCAGCCTGTTTTCAGGTGGCCTCTTTCTTCATAGCACACCAGCTACTTACTCTCAGCACCCTGCTCCTAGCTGAATCCGGGACGCTCCTGAGAAACTGCTGGTAGAACTTTAGATCCTGGCTCTCTAGCATTCGAATTCTAGAAGGTGGCCCCCCAAGTACAGCTGCACTGGGATTTGTTGCATTCTATGTTTTTCTCCATAGGATAACATTGTTCATAATAGCACACAGCTGTATATTATCTGTATATACCTTGCTTTTTGCTGAAACATATTACATGCTTACCTGTAACTGAAGCTCTTGGTCCAAATGTATATAGACTTGTTATTTTTTATTTTTATAAATTGGTCTCGACTTCATTCTTGAGAGTAAGTTCTAATTCATTGCCTCTGTGAGTACTACAAATGCTTAACACTACCCTCTGATAAGCCTAACTTCTCACCCATTCTACCACAAATAAAGCACTAGTATTATCAACATTTGCCTCTGTAAACCAATGAGGGTCTCTCTGACCTCTCTGCACAGTGTACCCCATTGTGATGCACTATAAAGAGAGGTGGGTTTCCTACACCATGGTTTACGACGGTCGCTGGGGAATGCACAAATGTTCTCTCCTGACCCCTGTGTCCATTGGAGCCAGCCACCACGGCACACAAGCCTTTTGGAGCATAGAAATGTCCATATTCTATAAATGGCATTTCTACGTGAGTTATGCCAAAACCACCTTTAACACTGGAAAGGGTTTGGCATGGCGAATCAATCGATAGGAAACATCACAAGGCTGCTCCTTTGGAATCCACTATTGCAGCCGAGATAATGTCAACCACATTCCCATGTTAACCTATGGGAATAGCAAGCCTAGCAGGTGGGCTTAGTTCATGGGTGTCGCTCAGCGGAGTTCCGCAAAGTGACAAAAAACTCCACCGCACTGAGCAGAGTTCCGCAAGCATTATGATCATGCCGTTCGCTGTGATCTTTAGTGCCGGGTGTTTGTCCTGCGCTGTAAAATCATTGTGAATGGCACCATGTGCAGCGCAAGAGGGCGAGGGAGGAATAAAACTCTCCTCTGAGCTTCTCGTAACCTGGAGTGCGTAAAACTCCTCAAACTCGCGAAGCGGAGTTCACCTCCCAGGCTTAGTGAAAACACACATAGGTATTCCTCACTACCTGGGCACACGTGTGCTAGTGTGCACACAGAACTGCGAGGGCAGGTTGAGCACTTAGATCCCAGCACCAGGGGTGCAAGTGTGCCCACCTGAGTCTGCAGCGGTAGACTGCACATAGGCTTATTAATACGGGTGTCTGAAAGTGCCCAGAGTTCAACAAAAGAATCAGCAAAAGCCAGGCGGGAAAAGCAAAAGGTTTAGGGAAACACTAAATAATGAGTATCAGGTCCAACACTGTTCATACAGTTGCCTTTGTGCAGCATGCGGTCTTGGAATCTGGCTGCTGTATGATCGCGATCACTAGACACTGAGATTGCGATTTGAGTGTTATCAGCATACGATAGCATTGAAAAACCAAAAGATTTTAGAAGCCTGGCCAAATGAGTGACATATAAGTTAAAAACAGTGAGACTCAGGGAAAACCCCAGCGGCACTCCACAAGGAAGGTAAAAAGGATTGGACAAAAATTCCTCCAAAGCGACTGTTGGACCTGATACTTATTATCAGGTATCATTTCCCTAAACTTTTTGTTTTTTCCTTTTGTTTTGCTGACTACCAGGTGGAGCCCTAGGGTTCTGGGTCCTTTCCCACTGCACTGCAGTGGAAAGTGGGAAAGAGTGCGCACCCTTGCAACGCATGTTAGGAAGTGGTGCGGACATGATGTTTGTAAACATAGGTCAGGCCTGCCATTTGTGGCCTGGGTGTGCACTTACACCGCTGGGGTGCTTTCCCTATGTGTCCGACCTGCTGTTGAAGGCCGGTGTGCGCACTTGCATGGACTGCACAGTAAAACATGTGCCTGACCTGCCACCGCAGGTCTGTGAGAGCGCCCATGCGCGCATACTCCGGCTGGCACATAGCACACATGTAAATGTAAATGTAGTATACTTGTAAAGCGCACAGCTGCCCCAGCAACGGGGCGTCCCGGCGCTGTATAACTCTGGGGAACCCGTCCTGGCTTTCCCTGTGGGATGGTCCCTTGCTGGGAGTCCCCAAGGTGGAGCCAGGCATCCCCGGAATTGGTGGGGCCATTGTGGAGATTAGGCAAGCTAATGCCCAGAGTTGCCGCGTGGAACCCCCTGATTATAGTAAGCACCGAAGCGAGAATTATCGAGTCCGCTGACCATGGTCCACGACCCTGCCGCGTCGGGAATTGAACCCTGGTCCCTATGTGTCCGACCTGCTGTTGAAGGCCGGTGTGCGCACTTGCATGGACTGCACAGTAAAACATGTGCCTGACCTGCCACCGCAGGTCTGTGAGAGCGCCCATGCGCGCATACTCCGGCTGGCACATAGCACACATGTAAATGTAAATGTAGTATACTTGTAAAGCGCACAGCTGCCCCAGCAACGGGGCGTCCCGGCGCTGTATAACTCTGGGGAACCCGTCCTGGCTTTCCCTGTGGGATGGTCCCTTGCTGGGAGTCCCCAAGGTGGAGCCAGGCATCCCCGGAATTGGTGGGGCCATTGTGGAGATTAGGCAAGCTAATGCCCAGAGTTGCCGCGTGGAACCCCCTGATTATAGTAAGCACCGAAGCGAGAATTATCGAGTCCGCTGACCATGGTCCACGACCCTGCCGCGTCGGGAATTGAACCCTGGTCCCGGGCTGACTTCTGCTCTCAGGCCTGCCGCCTCTAACCAGTGAGCCACACTACTCCACATGGTCCATCCGGAGGAGGCTTTTGGCCTCCACTAGAAAGGGGACAATCCCTTTCCAATGGTAACGGTAGGCTTGACATATCTCACCTGTCAATGCCACTTATGGAAGTGGAAATTTTATGCATCAAACTCTTTGTGTGCTATGGTGCTTGGCACTGGTCAACACTGAAGGCCGGGGAACACATCTGGGCATTCCCCAGCGACAGTCATAAACCATTGGGCAGGCGATTGAGATAGCCAACCTCTGCCATTTGTGGGTCTGGTGGTATAAATTGTGGCAGAGATTGTGACACCTGGCCTCTGGGGCCAGAGGACAGCCCCATAAAGATAGAGATCTGCATTCTGCTGCCTCATGGCAAACAGGACGTAAATTTAGGGAACACATCTGTGGGTCAAAGAAATACTCTTTGAACCTCCCTACAACTTCAAGGGCCCAATAGGGTATAACTACCCAGTGCCACCCCACAAAGAGGGGAGATCTGCTTGTGGAGACGTCAGACCGGAGAACATGGTCTGCGTAGTGCACATTGCCAGATGACTCTGTTGTGCATATGAAGGATAACTGCCCGTGGAAAGAACAGCATGCCTTTCTGAAAAGTGGCTGACCTGGGACAACAAACCTGCAGACATGTGGCACTCTGAAGTGGGCTCCCAATGACCAGTTGGCTGGTGTCCTGTTCTCTTGGAGGTCTCAGATATATCAAAGATGTCCTACGAGAGGCCCACACTATCTACTGGTGACATCTTGAGAGCAGTGCCCTCTAAGTGCCCACCTCGCCTGCTAAAAGTCCGGAGTGCTGAGTGCTGAATTCAAGAAGTTGCTTACATTCGCAGCAAAGTGATTCTAGTCCTGAAGGGACCTTGGCAGGCAACAGTGTCTTGTTGTTGGTTAGCGGATTCACCAGCTGTGGGAGCCAAAGTGGCCCACTCCGTCGACCATGCTGCATTTCTCTCGACCACAACACCAACTGCATACTCACTGCATGAGGTGTCTGATTCACATGGTGCGATCCTCATAGGTGGCAAATGCATCCATTGCACATTCCACCTTGTGAGGCCTTGCTGAACTTGCACCTGTGTCAGTCAGTAACTGGAATAACCTGGTGCAACCGACATCAAGGTGTGCCAGGCGCAGTGATTCATTTCCAGGGAGGAACAGAATTTCAACTCTACTTTGTGTAGCCTGAAGTATCTGTGTGACTCATCTCGTTGCACGCCTGATCCTGTGTAGAGATTGCCAGGGAACAGCTTGAATCAATGTGTAACTGACGGGGTGTCCCCTCAAGCTGAGAAGCTTCCCTGTGTGTTGTTCCTCATTCACTGCTTGCTTCCTCACTGGCCCCTTCACTGTGGACCAACGGCCCTCTCCCCATTTGGCCCTTTCAAAGACTTTGTGGCACAAGGTAGGAGTGAAGGGAATTGACTAGGCAAAGGGAGGCTTCCGAGAAGGTTAGGGGCAGGTCAAGAGACTGCATGACCCCCTCTATGCTTCATAGAACTGGGCTTGTACCAGAAGGCATTGCTGGACCCCCGTGTGTAACGCATTTTTGCTCTTAGCCTGTGTCTGCCTCCCAACTTTTTGGTGAATCGCCTGAAAGGCATCAAAGCCCCCCTTTGTTTACATCTACCTCTTGTTTATGCTTACTGTCTATCCCCACCTGCTTTCCGTAGACCCAGACGAGGGGTGTCCTCAGCCAGGAGTTGCCTTGTGTCCGGAGGGAGGGGCTGGTGAACTTCCATCAGGTGTGTCTGGGACAGTGGGGATGATTAGTAGGGGGGCAGGAGACTTGGAACCATGGGGTCTGCGGAGTACTATATATTGACCTGCTTGGTATCAGTGGCACTGTAATAGGGTGTTCGGCGCGTATGAGTGTGAAAGGGCCCATTCAGACCAGGCTGATACCTGTTGAATTGCGTAGCGGTGCAAAGTGAGTGTCAGTGTATGGGAGTGACCGTCTGTGAACTGCCTGTGCTTCATAACAAGGGTCAGCGGTGTTGATTTATACGTGGTTCTCTTTCCAAAAGCACCTTACCTTTCAACATTGGGCTTACCTGCGTGGCCTCGTCCCGCATTGCTGCCAAAAATGTTATAATTCTATGTATGTACATATTACTGATATCGTTGTAGCCCAGAGTGAACCCTATAGCTATGTGAAATGTTATAATTAGGATAGTGAGGGTGGGCCAGGGGCTGACAACGTGTTGCACCACATAAGGGTGCAGGGTGGGAATTAGAATAGGACTTTTCTCATGTGTGCATACTATCGAGATCTGATCAACCGGAACTTGGCCTGGTGCTGCTAGTAATATTGCCAAGTGTGATTTATGCCCCAGATTCCATGATACTCATGTTGCATTGTTTAATTTGTGTGTTGAATATAAACAGCATTTCTCAACGTCAAGTGTGAAGGCTCTCTTTTGTGTTGTGCGAAACATTTATTGTGTGCGCGTGCTGTGCTCTTGCTTTACACCTTGCTTCTGAAGGACGCCTGACTGCTCAGTACCAAGCTACTTAAGGGCGAGCATGGGTTGTGCAGTGTGTATAATCGCCTGCCCTTGATGGAAGCGGTGACTTCTGCCTGGCAGGGGCATCCATTCAGCCATCCAGACAGTGCTGGTTCCAACTGCGATGAATTGTTCTTTGTCTAGGGTAGATCTAATGTCCTCAGTTGCCACACTCAGGGCCATTTTGGTGCTTTGCTTGCTACTGTCATGTCCTGCCTCCCAGGAACTCACACAGGACACGATGTGCATCTTACAGGTATTCTTTTACTGTTGGTTTACATTATGCTTGAATCATGACCTCCTGCCTCGAGGTCTAGCATCAGAGTGCCGTTCCTCTCCACCCCCTGACCGGATGTGGTGTCCGGTGTCCCCTCGCCCTTGCGCTGTCCCAGGGTCCTAGTGCCCTTGTCCTGGACACGATATCTCCCCCCTTGTTGCAAAACAAACATTTTTTTTTTTGAAGAAGGAAAGAAAGAAAGAAAGAAAGAAAGAAAGCGAGAGAGGGAGAGAGAGAGAGAGAGAGAGAGTACTTGTCATTCTACATTTCTTCATGAATCTAGTGTCTCCATCGCTTCCTTATCCTATTGTTGAAAAGTCTGCCCCGATCGCACCCAATGCCCAGGCTGCTGGTGCAGGGCGACTCTTCGTTTCCATCTTGAAATAATTACCAAATAAAGAGACGGGCGCTGAAGGCAGGAAAACAAGAACAGAGTTTATTACTCATGAGGAGAGCATGTCATTTGGGACACTCGCAGAGTGTCTTCGGGAGGGGCTCTAACAAGTTTCTCTGAGGCTTCGTCTTTTATACACAGGTTTATGGCACACACACATCCTTCATTACAATCAAGACATTGTAAAGTACGAAGATATTCCAACACGTGGCTACAGTAGGGGCCCTTATCCTCCATACAATGGGAGGGGGCTGTCATGCAGCTGAGTGTGCTGTTGATTCCGTTGGAATGTGTGCTCCTGATCGAATCTCAGGGGGTGGGGGTTGTCATGATCAATAGTGGCTCCTTTCAAGAGAGGCGAGTGCATACAGTAGTGGGCAATGAACTGTATCCTCAGGCTAAGGGATGACCAGCGGTCCGTGCAAACAATTAGGTTCAGAGGAAGAGGTCATCAAAGGAGAGGTATTCATGGAGGGACAGGAGGGGTTTGGTCAGGCGCGGGGTGCGATTCTCAGAGACAGAGTCATGCGAGAGGGGAGGGCTCATGACTTGTGCATGTGAGAGCGGGGGCAGTCAGGGTGCATGGGGGGAAGCTTGCAGGGTCAGGGAAGTGTGCTGACGGGCGATCGTGAACAGGGAGACCATGGTACCTAAAATGGCTGTCGTGTACGTGTGTGCATAGGTCTATGCTAGTGGGATAACACAGCCAGTGTTTTAGCGATATCCGTTCTGCTTACAACAAGGGGTACAGTGAACACAAATGAACGCCGCTTATGTGTATATACATTGCCAATTTCAACAGTCGCCGCTTTTAAACATAGCTAGTACATTTGTGTTTACCCCAACTGAAGGAGTGTACATATAGTCATGTGTGGCCAATTAAATAACGTTCGTCAAATGCTAGCAAATTGCGTGTAGCCCTATGCAGTCGATACAATTGGCGGAATACGGAACATGTGAATTTACATTTGCTGCGTTATTCATACAAATCTAGAGATTGGCATAACACGTAGTCGAGGGCAATCAGAAAAAACGTTCCGACATATTATAGACTTCAAGTTCTGACTTTCTTTTCAATGACATCAACATATAGTAAAAAGTGCTATATGAGACCTTTGGACTTAAGTGACCGAAATTTTTTTTTGAAGAATTGAGGGAGAAAGTTCAGGAAGGGGGTCTTAGTGAAAATGTCTTTTTCAACGACGAGCCACCACTGGTAGACTCTATTAGTCCGCTTTTCTTTTCGTTGGCGCATTTGAGCACCGGCGGTGGAGCTATAAGTCCAGCTCGGAATCATCCTTACGCGTTGCAGGGTGCGATCAGTCCTCTGCTGTTAGATCACAGTCCTGTTTCCTAACTTATTTTCTATGGGGTGCCTCATGCTGGGCACCTGCGTGTCTTTCTTTTTCCGTGCAAAATCCCAGTCCATAGTCAAAGTTTATGTGAAAGAGTTTGTTGAATAATCGAGGGAAGAGAGGGCGGAGTGAGGCCAGATCTTCGAACACACCAAGAGACCAAGGGAGCAAAGGACAATGAGCAGGCAAGCCCAACAGTCGGACTCAAAAAGGGGACGGGGACTTCAGGCACGAGTGGGTCAGCAAGTCGAGGGCTTCAAGGTAGCCCCTCATTCTTTCATCTGCCGAGTTTGAGAGTTGTGCCTCGTCCCGCGTCTCGTTGCTCTGCGGCTCCATCTTTGGTCGTCACACGTGTTCCATGATCCGTGGCCAGGCTGTGCGTCACGTCCAGCTCCTCTCCTCTGGTTATTATATCTTTAAATGAGTAGAAAACACGTTTTTAGAAAAACTGGCAGGAGAAGACATTTATACATCTCAATTCCGTCCCCAATCCTATGTAGGTGGGGGATAAGTTCATCAGTCACAGTCAGAAGTCGTCATTTATGGAGTCTGCAGGAGTGTATTGCTTATTGAATTCATAGACCTGCTTAGAGTTCATTCGCGGCATATGATGAGAGAAGTTGGACTTTTATACACAGTGTATTATATCAAACTCAAAGTCGAGTCCTTATGTAGAGACTCACCCTTCCCTTTTAACCCAAGCATCGACAATCTTACATCTCCCTTCGGGGTCGGCTAACTCTTGTAAGTGGGGCGTTATCGTCATGAAGAAGGGGGAGGTGGTGGACGTAAAACATGCTCTTCTTGGGGAGTGAACGTTAATCAAGGTCATCAATTTCGCTTTCGAGGGTAGATGACATGAAGCTGGGGTTAATCGGGGAAATGGGGACGCTTTGGACAGGGAGCTGGGGCCGATCGGGAGAAGTGAGGTACTCTGGACGTTCGTACTCAAGGGCAGAGGGGCGAAGTAATTTGTGCATTGGGAATTGCATTTTTAGCGAACTGAGAAACAGAAGGCCATTGACGTTATAGTCCCCCCATAGAAGGCCAGATTAGGGGACATCCGTCGTCTTACCTATCCTTTCCTTCATTACCAACTCGGGTTCTATCGCTTTACAGGAAAGGGGAGGTAGTAATATGGCGAGTCACAATCGTTTTAGTTCTGGTCAATTTTGCTGAACACCTTTGTGTTCGAGGAGTCCCAATTAGGTTCGTGCCGGTGGGGCACAACGTTCTTGCATAAGGGAGGAGGGAACAGGGGAACCTTCAGAGAGAGAGAGAGAGAGAGAGAGAGAGAGAGAGAGAGAGAGAGAGAGAGAAAGAGAGAGAGAGAGAGAGAGAGGGAGACGCTCGCACTCTAAATGAACCATTCGGTACACGTACGTCGTGGAGAGAAAGAGAGAGAGAGACGTGTACAATAATGGTCCATTCAGTGCGCACACAACATAGAACAGCAGGGGTTAAGTAATGCGTAAACACAACGGAGGGATGACGTAGATCCATACATCACGTACACACAAACTCAGACGGGGAAGACAGTACATGTATTATACACAAAAATTCAAGACAAAACATAAAACAGTTATTGGCCAAAATTATCCTTTTCTGTATGCTGTGCATCCTTGTCATCCTAAGCTCTTTTGTTTACCTTTTTCTTCTCTTTTATTTGTCGGCTGCCCTTACTGGTGGCTTTGATTGTACACACTTACACCGTTGGCAATTGGTCATGAACTGACCTGGTTGGGCTAATGCTCACGGTGGTTTATTCGAGTCATCTTTAGCAAGTGCGTTTCTAGGCTGAGACAACAGTTGGTGTCAATTGGAGAACAATGGGGCAGCTTTTAGTTACATGTCTATGAGGATGCAAAAAGGAGGTAGTAGATTTTAAATATTGGCAATATTCCTAGTCCTCCCGGCGGAGGGTACTTGTGTAAACCTTACCTCGGAATTTTCCTTAACCTTTCCCTATTTAGTTAAGTGTGGAGGGTTTAATCATGTGTGCACATTAGTTTAGGTTGTATTATTCGGAGTGCGTGGGCACCATAATCGAACGCCTTTTTCCCGTCTCTTCGTCCGTTAGATCACCATTTTCTTTTTTCGTATTTTAACCGATGTTCCAAAGTGACCTGCAGAAAAGAGGGAAAAAGAAGGGGGACGGGGGCAGCATTTAAGAACACATCAGCACGCATAAACCCGAAAAGGCTTTTACTTACTACATACGCGGTCTATCTCCCCGGAACGCAGTTCTTGCCAATTCGGCATTTAAGCCCAGATGAACCTTTTAGTGTGCGAGAGATGATTATCGGAAGCCGGTGGATAGCATAGGTCACCCAAGTGTGGTATTACAGATCGTATGTAGGGAGGCCAGATGGCACTCCTTTGGAGCGACTTAGGGGCATTTTAGCACAATTTTTCTGATACAGGTAGCATATAAAGTATAGACTGAATTCCAGGGTCTTTTAGTGGTTGCTTTAGGCCGTACAAAGATGTGCAAAGTACATACAACAAAAACCTGTACCATTCATTTTTGCAGTATCTCTGCGTACTATACTTTTTATTCCTTAAACAGTGGTCATTTATTCGAAACTTACTAATTCACACGTGACAACTACGTTTGCTTTTTTCCAGAAAAATCTTTAATAAGAATGTCAGTGCATAAATATGGGCCTACAACCCCATGGGCCGGCCACGGAGCAGGCTAGGACTGTAGATGTGGGGATACTTTATTAGTAAAAACTTAATGGAGTCAGTGGTCGTTAATTTCATAAAAAGTGCGCCAAGTGCAATAAAAATCATATTGAATCTTTAGTGTGAGCGAATATCATAAGCATCGAAATTTCGAACTTTCAATAATCATGATGCGCCAAACTCAACAACAATTCATTGTCCGAATGTTCAATCGGTACCCATCTTATGCCAATTCATTGTCCTTCATTGTCCGAACACCTAATCAGTACCCATCTCATATCAATTCATTGTCCGAGCTGACAGTATACATCCTATATCAATCCATTGTCCGAACTCATAATCAGTACACACCCTATATCAATCTATATGTTTAAAAAAACTTCATACATATCCTATGACACCAAGGCTTGAGCAATCGGGGTACAATAAGGAGTTGAGAGTTTCATTTGCATCGGCGCCATTTTGGGTGCAGTCAGGCAGAACCAGGCATAGTCTAAATCTCTACTAACTCGTGGTTGGCCCAGAGCTTCCTTTGGCAGTCCAAAGTTCCGTTAAAGGGCAAAAGAAAGGATCGGTGGTCTGAACTATCAGTCAAAAGGGGGGGGAGGCAACAATCTTTTTCTACCGGGTCATACTGTGTTTTCACCGGAACTGATCCGAACTGTAGTCTGCAGGATTCTAGTCATTCAAACTGAGGCTGGCGACAGCATGGGAGCGCCGACGTCCTGCGGCTACATTTCCGTCGTTCCGAGGGCAATCATGGCAGTCATTCCCCATCGGGGGTATTTGCGGGGGTCGGGGGCTCCCGCGGCTCCTCTAGAATCTTCAAGGTTGTGGAGAACTATGGTGGTGGAGTCAACTGGTGACCGGGCCATTCCTTCATGCTGGGCCCGCTCTTGACAGGTCGATCGCCATTTTGAGAGTTCGGCAGCTACCGGCGATCGCGGGGTCAAATGAGCGGACGGGCTCCACCCTGCCGGGCGAGGCGTTGCAGCATCGCCACAGTGGAAGAACCCTTTTCCGGGCGCCTGGAGCGCTGAGGGTGCAGCTGGGAAGCCTCCACCTGGGGAGGCGGGAGAGGCTTGTTCGCACCGTCTCTCCCTCCCAGCGCACCCCACGGCGTCTCGCTCGACATTTGTTATGGCCGGACCAGGCGATGAGGACGGGGGGGGGGGTCGGAGGCATGTGCAAGACATCCCCCCAGGGTTGTCGCAGCCATTATAAAAGAAAGAAGTGGCGCCTGGCATGTTGTCGCTGCCATTACGGAAGAAAAAAGAAAGAAGTGGCGCCTGAGTGGCCTCTCCACTCCCAGACCCTCCATGGATGCTGGTCCAGACTGGGAGAGAGAGGGGAGGGTCGAGGACATAGACATTCCCCCCCCTGCAACTCTCCAGGGTTGTCGTAGCAGTCCCCTTGGCCGGGTCCCTTCGGCCTCGGCCTCTCCTCCGGCTACACCCTACGTGATGATCTCCAGCCGACTGTTGGCAGCAGGACCCGCCCTATATGTGTTGTTTCCGGCTGGGCGTAGCCGTAAACCTGTTGCACTTTGGAAGTTTCCAGAATGGGGCGGATGTCTGTTGACTTGTATCTTTCCCAAGTTGCCGTTATTTGGGCGTGGCAGGCGGTGGGGCAGACATGTTTGGGGCAGTGAGGGGCAATGAAGCCTCGTTGCCTTGTGACCGTTGCAATGTCACGCTTGGTTTCTCTTACTGTTTTCAGGTTTCTTATTACGGACTTTGTCTAACGTTTCTTGTTTCTAGGACACTCATAGGTTTTATCATTAAGTATTGTTATCGTTTCCTTGTTCGTTATTTAATAAAAAGTTCATCAGTGGCCTACTGTTTTTCGTTTTCCTATTCCTTTCTTTCCAGGTTGTTTCATGCTAAAGTTTCTGTTAACAGGATATAGTGATCATCAACAAAAAAACAGGGTGAACTTGCTATTATGATCAGCACATCACTATTGCATTTTTCCCGTAGTGGTAATTTTTCCAGTCACACAAAAATACTCAATTTAGGAGTGCCCAACTGATCGGATGCTTATTCACCCTTAAGCAATTTTCGTCACGATAATCTACCCACAAGGGTGTGGTAGAGTTTCATGAACCATAAATAGAAACAATTCAACCAGTGCACATCCCTACTAGTTACTTTTCTCCAATTGGATTGCAATTCAATCACTTCAGTAGTTCAATTTGCTTCAGGTCCACACAAATATTCAGGTAGTACACAGTCCATTAGTGCTTTAAAGTTCTTATTTATTGATTATTTTCTTGCCACATCGTCACAGCCGACGCGCGTTTCGCCCTCCGCGGGCTTTTTCAAGGCAAATAAAATAGTATGGTGAGTGGCGGTTTTTCGTATCAATCAATAAAAAGACGTAAAATTCTTACTCATTGGTCCTTAAAGCCTTAAATAGTGAATATGATAATTGTGCCTCATAGTATTAGTGCTTCTAACTCCATTCGTCACTCAGTTGTATGTGCATTAAACGAAGAATAGAGGAGCCATGATAAGTTCCGTCGCAATTACGAGACCGGTCACGTCTCCGCAAGGCGTTTCTCTTCCGCGTTAATTTTGCAGGAAGTGCAAAATTAACGCGGAAGAGAAACGCCTTGCGGAGACGTGACCGGAGACGTGAGGCACAATTATCATATTCACTATTTAAGGCTTTAAGGACCAATGAGTAAGAATTTTACATCTTTTTATTGATTGATACGAAAAACCGCCACTCACCATACTATTTTATTTGCCTTGAAAAAGCCCGCGGAGGGCGAAACGCGCGTCGGCTGTGACGATGTGGCAAGAAAATAATCAATAAATAAGAACTTTAAAGCACTAATGGACTGTGTACTACCTGAATATTTGTGTGGACCTGAAGCAAATTGAACTACTGAAGTGATTGAATTGCAATCCAATTGGAGAAAAGTAACTAGTAGGGATGTGCACTGGTTGAATTGTTTCTATTCAGGATATAGTGATCACTTCGTTATTATTGTATATGTCCTTTTCACTAGGGGTGCTCTCTGGTCGGGCCAGATGACCTTCCTCTAGTAAATGGTCCGGGTGAGACTGGCGTATCAATCAGTGGGGAGTAGATAGGCATGACAGATTACAACGGGGGACAAAGGTCCGCATTACCTACCCTTCACTATTTGCAAAGACTAGACAGAGCATGGCGACTCTGTGCTTGTTTGCAAATAGAGAATACCTCCAAAAAAGAACCAATTCCAAACAGTCAATGTTCGGACAATCAATCAATCAATGAGGAATGAAATAGGTACGACGTGTTAAAGGCTTGCGTTACCTACCCTTCACTACCGGCAAAGGGAGGGAGAATATTCCTATTCTTCCCCGTTTGCAGGCAGAGAAGATCCTTAAGAGAACCAACTTCGAACAATTCAATGCTCGATTCAATCAATCAATCAATGGGGAGAAAAATAGGTATGACGAATTACAATGGGGACAAAAGTCTGCATTACCTATCCTTCACTATCTGCAAAGACTAAACAGAGTATGGCGACTCTGTGCTTGTTTGCAAATAGAGAATCTCTCAGAAACAATCAATAAGTAATACTAGTATTTTCAAACAATCAATCAATCAATTTCGCAATTCGTCGTGTGTCACGACCTTACCCGGACCGGACCATGTGGACAGTTCTTCGCCTTCCTTTTTCCAGCGCCCGATCGTTCTCTTTCTCCATGCTTTTACCGCAGCAGTCCTGTGGGATTCCAGTCAGGACAATAGGTCACTTGAGAGAGAGGTCCGTTCGGAATCGGTGAAGTTCATTCAATCGGCAGCCGGACGAGGGCCCTCTCAAGGCAGGTATACTCCAATCATTTAGATGTTCACCCCATCGTCTGGACCTCTCTTACCGGACCTTATGTCGCTGATGAGCCCCGCGTTTGGGACGCCAATTGTTGAAAAGTCTGCCCCGATCACACCCATTGCCCAGGCTGCTGGTGCAGGGCGACTCTTCGTTTCCATCTTGAAATAATTACCAAATAAAGAGACGGGCGCTGAAGGCAGGAAAACAAGAACAGAGTTTATTACTCATGAGGAGAGCATGTCATTTGGGACACTCGCAGAGTGTCTTCGGGAGGGGCTCTAACAAGTTTCTCTGAGGCTTCGTCTTTTATACACAGATTTATGGCACACACACATCCTTCATTACAATCAAGACATTGTAAAGTACGAAGATATTCCAACACGTGGCTACAGTAGGGGCCCTTATCCTCCATACAATGGGAGGGGGCTGTCATGCAGCTGAGTGTGCTGTTGATTCCGTTGGAATGTGTGCTCCTGATCGAATCTCAGGGGGTGGGGGTGGTCATGATCAATAGTGGCTCCTTTCAAGAGAGGCGAGTGCATACAGTAGTGGGCAATGAACTGTATCCTCAGGCTAAGGGATGACCAGCGGTCCGTGCAAACAATTAGGTTCAGAGGAAGAGGTCATCAAAGGAGAGGTATTCATGGAGGGACAGGAGGGGTTTGGTCAGGCGCGGGGTGCGATTCTCAGAGACAGAGTCATGCGGGAGGGGAGGGCTCATGACTTGTGCATGTGAGAGCGGGGGCAGTCAGGGTGCATGGGGGGAAGCTTGCAGGGTCAGGGAAGTGTGCTGACGGGCGATCGTGAACAGGGAGACCATGGTACCTAAAATGGCTGTCGTGTACGTGTGTGCATAGGTCTATGCTAGCGGGATAACACAGCCAGTGTTTTAGCGATATCCGTTCTGCTTACAACAAGGGGTACAGTGAACACAAATGAACGCCGCTTATGTGTATATACATTGCCAATTTCAACACTCTATCTTCCACCGTCCATGTGGCTGCCGTTGTCGCTGCCATTTCTTCTTCCTCCGCCTTCTTTGTCCTTGAAATGCTATCTGTTTCTTGTTATTCGTTGTTGTTCGTGGGCAGCCGTTATCATCGATCCTTTCACTTTCATCACCGCCAGTGACTCTTTGGAGAACTTGTTGTCTTGTCATCTATATTCAACACCTTTGGTCCTGGCCCTATACTCAACACCTTTAGTCCTGGCCCTGAGGTGCCTCTTGCCTTTATTTCCTTGGTGTCGCTTGTCCGCTCTGCTCATTGCATGTCTTTGTCTTTTCTTTTTTTGCTGCTCTTTCTCCTGCGGTATGTCTTTTCGTGTTGCTCCTTTTTTTACCCCTTTTTTTCTAGGCTCTCCTTGTCCTTTTAGCCTTTTCTAGGCTCTCCTTGTCCTTTTCTCTTGTGTCCCTTTTGTGTCCTTTTTTTCTTCTTCTTCTTCTGTTATTCTCCTTTTCTTTTAGCCTTTTCTAGGCTCTCCTTGTCCTTTTCTCTTGTGTCCCTTTTGTGTCCTTTTTTTCTTCTTCTTCCTCTGTTATTCTCCTTTTCTTTTAGCCTTTTCTAGGCTCTCCTTGTCCTTTTAGCCTTTTCTAGGCTCTCCTTGTCCTTTTCTCTTGTGTCCCTTTTGTGTCCTTTTTTCTTCTTCTTCTTCTGTTATTCTCCTTTTCTTTTAGCCTTTTCTAGGCTCTCCTTGTCCTTTTAGCCTTTTCTAGGCTCTCCTTGTCCTTTTAGCCTTTTCTAGGCTCTCCTTGTCCTTTTCTCTTGTGTCCCTTTTGTGTCCTTTTTTCTTCTTCTTCTTCTGTTATTCTCCTTTTCTTTTAGCCTTTTCTAGGCTCTCCTTGTCCCTTTAGCCTTTTCTAGGCTCTCCTTGTCTTTTTAGCCTTTTCTAGGCTCTCCTTGTCCTTTTCTCTTGTGTCCCTTTTGTGTCCTTTTTTCTTCTTCTTCTTCTGTTATTCTCCTTGTCCTTTTAGCCTTTTCTAGGCTCTCCTTTTCTTTTTCCTTTTTTCTTTGGTCCCTTCTTTCCTCATTATTTTACTCCTCTTTCTTCTTTTCTTTACTGCCTTGTAACTTCTCCTTTGCTCTTTCTTTGTCCTTGTGCAATCTTTGTCCTTTTCTTTCTCTTTGTTGTTCTGCTTTCTTTCCTTTTCTTTTGTTTTTTTTCTTGTTGTGTCTCTTTTCTGTCTTTTATTTAGCCTTCTCTGGCTTCTTCCACTCTCTTATTCTTCTTTCTTATATATGTATATATTCTTTCCTTCTTTCTCTTTCTCTATTTGTCCTTTTGTTGTTCTCTCGTAATCTCTTTTCTTATTGCACCATCATCTTCCTTTGCCTTATTGCTCTTTGCCTTTTACTTATCCTTCTTTCTCCTTGTATGCACTTGTATTATTTCTTTGTCTCTTTCTTTTATTTCTTTGTCTTCTTCTTTTCACTTTATTTCTCTTTTTTAGGTGCGCCTTTTCTGGCACTTGACTTTTATTATAGACTTGCATGCGTTGGAGGGAGCGCACCGGACGAGCGCAGCGGGCGCGACGGAGGCGCGCCGGAGTCGCGCTAGAGTCAAGCTCGTCTGCGCTCGTCCGCGAGCGTCCGGGGCTAGGGGCGAAGGACTCTGTTGGTCCTTTAGTGTACACATCCGCTGACTTACTAGTGTTGCGACCTACCATCTTGATGTGCCCCCCCGTACCCCTCAACACGGTGAAACGGACATTTCGCCTAGGCATCACCAATCCTATTAATCTAGCTACGGACCCTGCCTCTAACTATGCGGTTTCGGAAAGTACGCCAGGTACTACCTGTAATTTTAAATGTGTCTATTTAAACACTCGTTCTATGACCAAACATCAGACAGACATCTTTTTGTTACTATCTGATACTAAACCGGATTTACTCCTGTTGACCGAGACATGGCTTACACCGGACTCATTACCGGACATCTTAGCTGCCTTGCCTGCTGATTATTACATCATTTCTGTGTTACGACCGGCAGGTAAAATTGGGGGCGGGGTGGCCATTATTTCCAATAAGAAACACCAACTTAGACAACTCCCCTCCTTAGATATACCTAATGTGGAGAATATTGTTGCCAAATTGGATACTGTTAACGGGACACTTGTGGTGGTTTTATTATACCGCCCGCCCCAAACTACGGCTATGTTTCCTGCCATTTTTGCGGAGCAACTGGCCATGCTAGCCACCAATAATTCTAAATTACTCCTGATCGGGGATTTAAATCTCTGGTTTGATAACATACTATTAGATCCCCAAGCAGCCGAGACGAGGGACCTTTTGAGTGATCTGAATTTAATACAATATATAGATACTCAAACCCATCAAAAGGGCCACAGTCTCGATCAAATTTGGTCACTGAATTTACCTATTGATTTTATTGATATTAAACCTTGTAGCTGGTCTGATCATTTTACCATTAGTTTCTCATTTTGTGTTGTGAAAGCTCTTCAATTTAAGCTGAAGGCTACCAGTTTGACTCGGAAATGGTCCTCGTTGGACATGTCAGCTTTTTTAAATTTGTTAAAGTTTACTCTGCCAGAGCAGAGCTCAGATGTGGAGATAGCCGATTGTAGGCTTCAAGAATGGCTAAACTCGGCCATTAACGTCTGTGTCCCCCTCACTCGCTTTGATAACTCACGCGGCGCGGACGCACACAAGTGGTTCACGCCGGAGTTGAGGAAATTAAAACTTTAAGTGAGGCAGCAAGAGAGAACATGGCGTATTAATTACTGTCCTCAAGCAAGGATCGCATACTGTTTAATCCGTAAAGCCTACCAAAAGACGTTGCACACTCACAAAACTGATTATTTCTCTTCTAAAATACTTAATGCGACTAATAAGTCGAAAGAAATTTTCAGGATTGTGACTGAGTTGTGCAATGATGAGAGAACTTCTCCTCCGGTTGTCCCCTCACAATTGCTCTGCAACTCGCTGAATGACTATTTTAATGATAAAATAGTGTTGATTAAGGATACTCTATCCAAGCTTCCAGTTTGTGTCCCGATAGATGATACCTTTTTAAACCCCCTTACTTTGCATTCCTTCCCTTTAATCACTGACCAAATCCTTCAAGATTTGCTCACTAGAGTTAAATCAGGATCTCCTCAGGATGTCTGCCCTCCCCAAGTAATGAGAGAAATTGGTCGGGCATTCCCAAACAGCTTGATCCCTCTGCTTAATAATTCCCTCATGTCAGGGAATGTCCCTAATAGTTTTAAACAGGCCTTATTGATCCCTTTAAAAAAGAAACCTGGCATCGACTCCTTAGACCTTTCAAATTACAGACCTATATCGCTACTGCCTTATTTATCCAAAATATTGGAGGCCCATGTGACCAATTGCCTATCAAGTTTTGTGGAAGCCTCTGGCTATTTACAACCTAACCAGGCAGGTTTCCGGCCTGGTCATTCTACTGAGGCAGTGATATTGGCCGTCCAGAATACCTTAAGGTCTAACGCTGACAGGGACTTGCACCAGGCCTTGGTGTTATTGGACCTGTCTGCCGCGTTCGACACGGTTGACTATACCATCTTGGTCAACCGTGTCGAACAGGCCGGTCTTCGAGACTCGGCCTTGGCCTGGCTCAAGTCCTTTATTTCAGAACGTACCCAGTCGGTTCGACTGGGTTCTTTCACAGCCCCTAAAAACATTTCCTTTTGTGGGGTTCCTCAAGGATCTTCCTTGTCCCCTTTATTATTTAATTTGTATATGCGGCCTCTTTTGTTCTCCCTACGAGAGTTTAAGGTTGATGTATATAATTATGCAGACGACCTGCAGTTGGTTTTTGTGCTAAATTCACACAATGCGGCCGAGGACTTTCGAGCAACTATGTCCTTTATCCAGAGGTGGATGTCTCTAAACCACCTTAAGTTAAATCCGGGAAAAACGGAGCTCATTCTACCTGGGAAGAGTGAGATCAGTTGGAGTCCTTGTTTTTGGCCGTCGGACATGGGCTCGCCTCCAAAAAAATCCCGTACAGTAAAAAGTTTGGGAGTGACTCTTAGTGAGGATCTTACCTTGGAAAGTCAAGTCGGAACAGTGGTCTCCTCGGGGTTTTTTCAACTGAGGAAGATTAAGAAAATAGCACATCTCCTCACAGGTTTGGCCTTAATTCAGACAGTTAGTGCTCTAGTCCTGTCTCATATCGATTTTTCAAATGGCCTCTATTTGGGGGCGCCTATTGGCCAACTTAAAAGATTGCAATACTTGCAAAATCAAGCTGCGAGACTTATTTGCAAAGTCCCGAAGTGGGAATCGATTAGACATGGACTAGAGACTTTGCACTGGCTGCCTGTGGAACAGAGAGCTACATTCAAGGTGGGCTGTATTGTGTTCAAGGCTTTGGAGGGTAAGGGTCCTATGTTCCTTAGACAACTGCTGCGTAAATATAAACCCTTACGCAGCTTGAGATCAACCTACAAAGACCTACTTGAGGTCCCTCGTTTCAAAAAGAAACGACAGGGAGGTAGCAGTTTTCAATTTTTAGCTGCTTCATTGTGGAACTCCCTCCCTTTGACCCTGCGACACAGTAAGGACCTCCTTGCCTTTAGGAAGGCATTTAAAACTTTTCTTTTTTCTCAGGCTTATTGTAAATAGTGATTATGTGTCTTTTATGTACTGTTATGTTTGATTCTCTCACCAGCGCCAAGAAGCCTTTGGGCGTATGTGCGCTTAACAAATAATAAATAACATAACATAACATAACATAACATGCATTCGCTGGCCTGCATTATCCCCAACTTCTTGCTCTGATGTCCTCATCCTTATTTTCTTCCTTTTTTGTCCTTTTATGTCACTTCTGTGACTTATTTCCCTTTAACTTCACTTTAAATTACCCATTTTTGACGCTTCTTTTGCACTTTTCTTTTATCACCACTTGTTGTTCTTGTATTCTTTTTTTTTCCACTTCTTTTGTCCCTTTAAGTTACTACTGTTGCTTGTTTTCCTTTAATTTACTTTACATCACCCTTTTTTGACACTTCTTTTGCACTTTTTGTCCTTTCTCGCGCTTTGCCTGGCCTCAAAATGGCCGCCGCGCTGTTTCTTGCTTCTAATTGGCTCCCGCGCCTGACTTACAAATGGCCGCCGTTGGTCTCGCGTTGTTTCCTATCCAATCGGGACTCTGCCTGGCTTTAAAATGGCCGCCCGTCTGTTCTCTGTTCCTATTGGCTCTCACGCCTGTTTCTAAGATGGCCGCCGAGACTCTCGCGAGAGCTCGCGCCCATTCTTTCAAGTCTTTGCGCTTTGCCTCGGCGCTTACCGCTTCACTTGGTCCTCTTTCTGCAGCGCTTGGGGTGGGCTCCCACGTCGCTGCACGTCTTCTTTCAGCACTTCCTTCTTCTTCTTCGCTGCACTGTGATCCAGGGTGGGCTCCTTGTTTAAATCACGATCCTTTCCACGTCGCTGCTGGCCTCCTGATGATGCCTCGCCTCTACCTCTTCTTGCGCTGGATACCGCATCCCACTCTTCGTCGCCAGTTGTCATGTCCTGCCTCCCAGGAACTCACACAGGACACGATGTGCATCTTACAGGTATTCTTTTATTGTTGGTTTACATCATGCTTGAATCATGACCTCCTGCCTCGAGGTCTAGCATCAGAGTGCCGTTCCTCTCCACCCCCTGACCGGATGTGGTGTCCGGTGTCCCCTCGCCCTTGCGCTGTCCCAGGGTCCTAGTGCCCTTGTCCTGGACACCATAGCTACCAAATGCCACAACCAGGGCCATTTTGGTGCTTTGCTTGCTCCCAAACCTGAACTGAGTAGGGTTGAGAAAGGGATTGATGTTTATGAAAGAGGCCAGCTCCTGATACATGGCTATTTCAACTATCTTGGTAAGGAAAAGACGGCGTGATATGGCCTGATTTTTTGTAGAGTCCGTAAGGGTTAGGTTGGCTTTTTTTACTAGAAGCACAATTGAAGCTCTTTTCAACACCTTTGCAAAGTAGCCCGAGCTGAACATTCCATTAAAGATATTAGCCGGATGCACTGATATAGTTTTAGGAACCAGGGGTCACATGTAAGACCATCAGGTTTTCTGCGAGTCGCAAATTGTGATTTTTAGTGAATCACAATTTGCGAGTTGCAAAACCTGATGTACAACAGTGTCACGGATACCGTTTGTGATTCCCAAATGGAATGCAAGGGACCTGCCTCATCAATATTCATGAGGCAGGCGGCAATTTGCAACCCATTGGAGATTGCCGACATTCAGAGGGAGATGGCCTGCTAGGGTCAGCAGACCACCATTTCTTTGACTAATTTTAAAATAAATCTTTTTTTTTTTTATATGAAACCTGTGTTTCTTAAAGGAAAACTGAATGCATTTAAAACATAAAAATTAAGGTTTGTTTTCATATTTTTACAGTGCTCTGAAAATATTTTGACTCCCCAAAGGGGAAGGTGTTCCTCAGGGACCTCTTCCCATTTGCGTATGGAATAACACCAATTTGAAATTGGTGGTAATCTGCAAATGTTTTGTGACTGCATTCTCGGCTGCAAAACTTTCATATATACCAGTGCGACTCTCTATAAGGAAGGGACCCCCTTTGCCTGTCCCATCCCAATAGCGACTCGCAAACCCTATTTTGCGAGTGGGTAATTGGTTACCGACTCACAAAAGAAGGTTGATACATAGAAACAGTGGCGGTGCATAGGGCGTGCTGCGGGGTGGGGTAGGGGCAGGGTGCGAGTGGTAGCAAACTCGGACATACGACGGAACAGAGGAAAGCAACTTTCCTCCGTTCTGTCGTATGTCTGAGTTTACTACCTCCCCACCCTGCCCATCCCCGCCACCCCCGCACCACCCCACCCCACCGCCCCACATCACGCCCTATGCGAGCCACCATTGTGCAATTACCAGTCGCAAACAGCCGGATGGGAAATTTGCGACGGGTAAAATGCATCGTACATCTGGCCTCAGCTGTATTAGTGGAAGACATGGGTCCGATGGGGGGGCTCGATTTAATAGAAGTGATGAATTTGAACAGCTGCTCTGCAGAGAGTGGGGAGAACAACGCTATTGTTTCTAGATGAGAGGGGGACTTGCTGAGCTGTGCTGCGTGATTACTTGTTAAATATGCCCCTCAGTGTTTTGTTGACTGCAGCAATGGGAATGGAAAACACTTAAACTTGATATTTTAACAGACGGGGGTTGGGTGTTTCCAGTCAACACAAAGGGCTTTATTTGCAGTGGGGTGGTAGCGGAAAGCCACACTCATTGTTTCTTCACCTTGAAGGCTGCTGAGTTTCTGGCAGCGCTGCCTTAGCTGGCTCCATTGGTGGAAATCTTGTGCTAGTTTTCTAGATTCTAGAAAACCGGCTCCTCCATACTTAGGGAGGTGCTTCCTCCCATGATTGTGCCTTATATGTCCATCATGCAAGGCTTAATGGTCACAAACAGGAGCCCTGCAGGAAACCCCAACACATCCAGGAGATTATTGTCTAGTGTTTCAAAAATAAACCTGCTTTGGTGTTTTGTAAAGACTGTGGTATTTTGAAAACTCCCTGTGGTCAAAGTTGACTGAATAACTCAAAAGCAAAGTTGAACCAACAGCTTTTGTGGAAAGTGTGTTAGAAAAGAGGACATGACGCTATACTTACGTAGACAAGGGTGTTGGGCTCTTCTTCTCTTCACTAAGTTGCAGTGCCACAAGGCTTGACCTCACTTGTGAAGGTCATGAATTTAAAGAAGTAACTGTGACCCAGATTTTTGGCTCTTCCACTCCAGTTGTCGTTCACGCTGGTTGGCGGAGAGGCCGTGTAGATCTTCCCGTCTGACTTGGAGACACACCATAGGTTGCCGTCGGGAGTAAAAGACATAAAGTGGCTTAAAGCGCTCCATCCACCTCCTCCGATGGTCTGGCTTCTTCCAATCCAGTTGACAGCTGCACTCTCTGGAGGACTTCCCTTTACAAATTTAGCTGCAGTCACTGCGTACAGGATCCCCCGAGGGTCAAAGAAGAGGGCGTCAAACCAATCCCATCCATAATTACCAATTGTTTTACCTTGTGTGCCCAACCAATTCTGATTTTCGTTGGCGGGCGGGGGGCCTGCGTAGAGCTCACCCGCATTAGTGACGGCATAAAGATCTCCATTGGGGTGGAAGAAAAAGCGCTTGAATCGTGCCCAGCCTGCTGTCCCTACGCGCCTTCCAGTAGTTTGGAACCAGTCCTTGGATGGGTCTGAAGGCTTGGGACCCCTATATAGCTCAGGACCCTTCACGACATACAGATGACCATCTGGGCTGAAGAGGACATGGCTTACATCACACAGCCTCCCCAGAACACGAGCTCTGGACTTGAAATCGTCGTTGTAAGCAGCTGGGGGCAGGCCCTCCCTGATGACGCCCTGATTGTCCACAGTGAACAAGGTCACACCTGACAAGCAACAGAGAGAAAGTTATTTGCACCTGATATGGGTTCTCAGAAGAATAACAAGTCGGCACAGTATACTCTCGACAGTATTGCGTCATAGATGGCAACTGCGCGTCACCAGGGGTGGCAGGTTAAACCCATGGCTTACCCCTTGGTTCTCCTGAAATGGATCAACTTACTAGAGAAAAGTCATATTTTTCTCTCTCAACAGAAAACAAAAAGTTAAGAGGATGCACAGAGATGTGTTCTACATTGTAGAGCAGGAATATATGCTCCTGTTTAAAGACAGCAACTCTCACACATGTTTGAGGTGTTGTTTATGTGACCGTGCAGAGCTGCAGTAGATCAAATGCTGGAAACGTGGGGCATATTTATAAAAGAGAGGCATCGCCCCTACGACACGCAACGAGGCGCAAGAGCGACACAACTCTTAAGTTTAGTTTGACTCATCAAGCCACGCAGGGTCCCCTTGCATGTTTATTTATTTATTTTATTTAAAAAGTTTTATATAGCGCTACTGGACCCAGGAGTATCAGAGCGCTTTACAGATAGATAAGAAGAATACAAATCAAGAACACATAATAAACATAAGAACAAATAGACCATTAAAACAAAATAGAACATAGTTACAGAGTGGATAAAAACTGGCATGTGAACAAACATATAAGAACAAATAAACCATTAAAACAAAATAGAACATAGTTACAGAGTGGATAAAAACTGGCATGTGAACAAACATATAAGAACAAATAAACCATTAAAACAAAATAGAACATAGTTACAGAGTGGATAAAAACTGGCATGTGAAAAAACATATCAGTTCGAAGAGGAGATTGAGGGAAGGGAGTAAATTAGGGGTAGGAAGGGGGGATGAGGGTGGATAAGAAGATAGGAGGGAAAAGGGTAGTGTGAGAGGGAGGGGAGGTAGTATGAAAAGAAGAGAGGCAGGGTGGGTTGAGGAGAATGAAATGAGGACTGAGTCTGAATAGGGACTATTAGGTGCCCCAATATTTATTTAGAAGAAGTATCTTGAGTCTTTTTTTGAAGAGAGGGTAGGAGGGGTTGCAGCGAAGATCTTTGGGGAGCGAGTTCCAAATCGTAGGGGCATTAGAAGAGAATGCACGTGATTGTGTCTTTGTACAATTAAGTCTCGGGGGGATGAGGATGAGGGCGTTGGTGCTTCTCAAGGGCCTGGAGCACCCAGCTTTTTGCAGTTTGTTGGAGAGGTAAGAGGGAGTGTTCTGGTGAAGGGCTTTGTGAGTAATACATGCCAACTTGAAGGTGGATCTACCTTCAATTGGGAGCCAGTTAAGGTTTTTGAGGATACGAGAAATGTGATCGAAGCGTCTACAATCGGAGATGAGTCTAGCAGCTAGGTTGAGGACAGATTTGATCGGGGTAAGGTGGACTTTAGGGGTGCCGGCAAGGGTGGCGTTACCATAATCAAGTCTGGAAAGTACAAGAGATTGGACAACAATTTTGAAATCGTCTGCAGGGATGAAAGGTTTTATTTTTTTTAAGGTGGAGAAGGGAGAAGAGAGCACCTTTCGCAGCATTTTTAATGTGTGGGATGAGAGTAAGATTGTTATCAATGCTGATGCCCAAGGATTTGACCGAGTTAGAAGTGGAGAGGGAGCAGTTGAGTGCATTGATGTCATTGATCCAGGTTTGAATGGGCAGAGAGCAGTTTTTGGGGGTGAAAAGAATAACTTCAGTTTTTTTGGGATTCAATTTGAGATGGTTGAGATGGAACCAGGCTTGGACTTTATTCAAGGTATCGTTGAGGAGATGAATGTCATGACGTGATTTAATCTTGTAGTAAAGTTGTGTGTCGTCCGCATATAGGTGATAATTAATATTAGCTTGTTTAAGGATGAGGGTGAGTGGTTCCATGAATAAATTAAATAGGGTAGGAGAAAGGATAGAGCCTTGAGGGACCCCAAGTGAGACAGGTTGAGGTTTGGAGAGGCAGTGATTGAGTTTAATTTGTTGGGATCTGTTTAGGAGATAGGAAGAGAACCATTGGTGAACAGTGCCCTCAAACCCGAAGCGGTCTTTAAGAATATTATGAAGGGTGGGATGGTGGACAGTGTTGAACGCCGCAGAGAGGTCAAGGAGGAAAGGAGGGAGGATTCACCTTTGTCAAGATAGCGATGAATGTCATCAGTGATACTGAGCATGGCAGTTTCAGTGCTGCAACCTTTTCTAAAACCAGATTGGAAAACGTCGAGGAGATTGAAGGAAGTGATATGTTTGTCTAACTGGAAAAGTACACATTTTTCGAGTGCTTTGGAGAGGAAGGGAAGATTAGAGATAGGGCGTAGGTTGTTCAGGTCATTAGGATCAGCGGTGGGGTTTTTAAGGATGGGAGAGATTTGACCAAGTTGAAGGGATGCTGGCACGCAACCCGTGGCGAGGGAGGAATTGATGATATTAGTCCAGATGGGGGCAATAATGTGTTTAAGTTCTTTGACAAACTGGGCGGGTAGGGGGTCATTGGTGTGAGAAGATGGTTTGAGTTTAGAGATGATATTGAGGACAGTAGATTCTGAAACTGGCTGAAATTCTGTCCAGGAGGCATTGTTTTTGGGAAAGGTGTCTTTAGCGATAGGGTTCGGGTGGAGTAGAATTGGTGGGGGTATAGAGGGGTCGTGACATGGAGGGGCAGATGTTAAGGTAGGAATGATAGGGGGGTGTTGTTGGCTGATGGTAGATTGGGATGGGAGAGGTGGAGAAGAGAAGGATAGTTCAATAGAGTTGACTTTGTTCGAAAAGAAGTAGGCGATTTCTTCACATCTTTCGGTAGTGGCTGTTATTTTAGGGGGGCCAGAGGAGGTTTGTTTTTTAATAATGCTAAAGAGTTCTCTGGGCCGGTTTTTAGCCTGGTCAAGTTGTGTGCGGAAGAAAGAAGCTTTTGCAGAGAAGATGTGTTTCTTGTAATTGGCTCTGGCGTGTCTAAGGAGTGTCAGGTTATCAGGGGAGGGATGATTCCTCCAAGAGTGTTCCGATTGACTGAGGGCCCGTCTATCGTTATTAAGGTCAGAATTAAACCAGGATTTGGGATGAATTTTTTTTTTTGTTTAATTTTGATTGGGGCAATTTGGTCAAGCGCTTGAAGGATAGAACTATTATAATGTTCAGTTAGGTCATTAGTGCTACGCGAAGGGGGGGGAGGAGAAAGCGAGATTTGATAGAGGTTTCCAACTCACCGGGGGGAATGAGGTGAAGATTGCGAGTACGTTTCAAGGGTAAAGTGTCAGTAAGAGTGGAGAGGGGGATAAAGCAGATCATGGTGAAGAGGATAAGGTGATGATCAGACCAGTCTACTGGAAGAATCTTTGAGAGAGAGGCCAGGTCCTTGCTAGTCATAATGGCATCAAGGGTGGCGCCTTTAGAGTGAGTAGGGGATTGGCAGAGTTGTGTCAGGTCAGTAATGTCCATGATCTCTTTAAGGAGGATGACTGATGGATCATCGTTATTATTCCAGTGAATGTTAAAGTCGCCAAGAAAGAGATTCTTGGAGTGAGTGAGTAAGGATTGAGTGATAAGATCGGACAGCTCAGTGCAGAAGGGGATGGGGTTACCGGGTGGGTGATAGATAGTATGTAGCCGAATGGTAGGGGAGTCAGTAGAAGTAAGATCAACACAAAGGTATTCAAAAGAAGTGGGGTCATGTAGATGAACGTGAGTGAGATTCAGTTCATTTTTATGAATTAGGGCAAGGCCTCCACCAATTTGCTTTATTCTGGCTTTAAGCATGGCTCTGCATGGCTTGAGAAATCGGGAGTAAAGCAACAGAGCGCAAATCGCTGCGTTGCGTTACTCCCAAGGGAGGCGTTCCATGGGTGGAGCACGGCTGTTCCCAATCTGCAGCACACATAGAATGAGGAAAATGCCGCTCAGGATTGTTTTTGTACAGGAAGATGTCCATTTCTGCACCAATAAACCCTGCTTACAAAGCAGGCCACCTTGCACCATCGTACAAGGGCGCCTGCGTGGTGCTAGGCAGCACATTGTGCTCCTGCGCTGGGAAAAGACAGCAATGCGCTATATTATGTTAAATACGTTGCATTCCTGCCCATTCCCTATCATGGAGCGCAGCAAGGGGACCGCGATGCATGATTATTTCATAAATAAGCCAAATAAGCTACAAATACATATGCAGGATATGGTTAGGATCTGCAGCAGAAAATTGTAATGAGGTTAGAAGCTATCATTTCCCCAAGTAGTCATGTATGTATGCATGCATGTAATGACCATTCAGTTGTGAACCTGGTATGGTAAGAAGTGTATGTGGTTTTATCTGTAGTGATGATACACAAAGAGCTGCCCAAATTCACGTGTGCACCAGCTTCGGAGGAGCGTCTTCTTAAGAAGGCCTGTTTACATATGTATGTATTTACGCATATATGTATGCATGTGGGTATGCTTCATTGTATGTATGTATGTATGCTAGTATGTACTTGTGCATGTGTGTATGTATATATTTTATGCACATGTATGCATTTATGTATGTGTGCATGTTGGTATGCATGCATGTATGTAAGTATGCATGAATGCATGTATGTATGTATATGGTACATACATACAGTAACAAGTGTGTATGGTGTTATCTGTACTGTTGATACATACAAAGAGCTGTCCAATCTCAGGTGTGGACCAGCTTCGAAGGTATGTCTTAGGAAGGCCTGTTTACGTATGTATGTATGCATGTATATATGCAAGTATGTATCTTTGCATGTATCTATGTATGTAAGTATGCATGTACGTATGCAGACATCTGATTATGTATGTGTTCATCTAAGTATGCATTGATGTGAGTACCCATATGTGCATGTATTTATGTATGTATGCATATATTTATATTATGTATGTATTTGTAAATGTATGCATATATGTATATTATGCATGCATTTATACTAGCATGCATGTATGCATATAAATATGCATGTCTGTATGTATGTCGATGGTGTATAATGGCCATTCAGCTGCGAACCTGTATTGGTAACACGTCCATGTGCTTTTATTTGTACTGATAATAAATACAAAGAGCTGTCCAACCTCACATATGTTCCAGTTACGAAGGAGCATTTTCGTAACGCTTGTTCATCTAACATTACAGGGATTCTTCACAAACACAGAACTATGCACAGGATTATGGGACCATAGTGCATAGGGACAGTGGCATCCTACCACCCTAGTACCCCTGAGCCCAGGACCGACTAGCTATAGTGTCTCACTTGCTCTCCTACTTACTCACAGAGAAACAAATGATTAGACACTCCAGAACACCACACTCCCGACTCTCTCAGGAATTGCGGTTGCAAGACACACCCTTTCGCTCACACTCTTGTACTTGTCCACAATAAGATCTGACAGATACGAACAAGTGAAAATATTTATTTGAACTAACTTGCTCTAGTATGCAGTATATGTGCCACAACAAGCAGAAAAATGCATAATACAAATATGGTCAGCATAGCAGTTAGTCCGTAAATCTTGAAAGTGGATGTCATTATGAAAAGACAATATAGCCTAACCTCCCTTTATCTTAGCTTTCTAGCATATACGTGATTGTTTCCTTCTTCCCTTAGGAGCTTCTACAAGCCCACACCTTCCATTTATACGGCGGAGTTTTCCCATTGTTTTACCTAAGTAAGTAGTGATTACCAGACATACCAATAGCATACACAATCACACCTTCATTTCCTTACACCATCTTTCCGATTATTCACATGTGCTCTTCTCAGTCCCGTCCTGATGAAGACCCCACCGCAAGGATAACATTCAATCCTGCCCACAGGGGTCGAAACGTCGACAACACACAGACATCATACAACACGAACTCTGGCGACATTGTTTTGAAATAATTGCTTGTCCATTAGAGTTATGTGTATTGTTGAGAACATTTGACCTACGAGAGGCTGAAAAAGTTCATATCATGCAACTTTGATGTTTGCCTGTCACAAATACCTTTTCCCTGTCCCCCACCCACACGTTGCCACTTAAAACCCATTCCCTTCTTCTTTTCCCATTTGCACCAAGAGCACTGTAATATACTGCACAGCAACCATTATAAGCAACAGTGTTACCTTCATTTGTTAATGCTTTGAATATAATCGCATTTGGTGCTATGCTTCTCTAACAAAGTAAATAAATTGGACTTATGCCACAAAGGATTATTTGTGTTTTTCTACTGCTTTACATTTTTAGTAGTCATCAATTTTATTTAAAGTACATTTTGCGTTTTTCAGTTCCGTAGTGGGTTATGGGTTTATAGGTGAATAGGGTGGGAAGTAATTTAATTATAATAAATTAATGATTATTTTTTATTTATTAATATTTATTTAATCGAGATTTTATAGTATTAAGTGTGGGAAGTAATTTATTTGTAATTAATTATTGGTTGTTAATTCAAATTAATTAATTAATTGGTCATTAATTATATTAATTGTGTAATTTGTTTTAGGTGCAGGTTGTGGGGCTTATAGGGGTAGAGCATAGGTACTCACAAACTTTCTCTAGGGGGGCAAATTTACAGTGTGGTTTGTGTCCGAGGGACGCACTGGTGGGGGCGGGGTCAGTGGGGGAGGGGGCGGGGCTAGAGCAACAAAAAAACCTGTGACCATGAGGTTGGACACAGGTCCCTGCAACGGACGCATTCGTCCACTGAGCCGCCAGACCCGGCATACTCACATTTTTCACTCTCTCTCTCTCTGTCCCCTACCTCTATCTCTCTCTCTCTCTCTGTCTCCCTCCCTCCATCCCTCTCTCTCCCTGTCTCCCTCTGTCTCACTCACTCTGACTGTCTCACTCCCTCTCACTCCCTCTCTCTCCCTCTCTCTCCCTCACTCTCCCTCACTCTGACTGTCTCACTCCCTCTCTCTCTGTCTCCCTTTCTCTCCTTCCCTCTCCCTCTCTACCCCTCCCCCCACTCTGACTGTCTCACTCCCTCTCTGTCGCCCCCTCTCTCCTTCCATCTCCTTCTCTCTTTCCCTCTCCTTATCTCTCCCTTCCTCCCTCTCCCTCTCCTTCCCTCTCCTTCCCTCCCTCTCCCTCCCTCTACCTCCCTCTCCTGCCCTCTCCTTCCCTCTCTCCATCCCTCTCTCCTCCTTTCTCCCTCACTCCCCTTCCCTCCCTCCCTCTCTTCCCTTCCCTCTCTCCCTCCATCACTCCCCTTCTCTCTCTCCCTCCGTCACTACCCTTCCCTCACTCCCTCCGTCACTCCCCTTCCCCTCACTCCCTCCCTCACTCCCCTTCCCTCACTCCCCTTCCCTCACTCCCCTTCCCTCACTCCCCTTCACTCACCCTCACTCCCCTTTCCCCACTCCCCCTTCCCTCACCCTCACTCCCCTTCCCCGCTCCCCCTTCCCTGTCCCTCACTCCCCTCTCTCCCACTCCCCTTCCCTCCCAGTCCCAGTCCCTCACTCCCCTATCCTGCTCCCCCTTCCCCCTCTCTGTCTCTCACTCCCCTTCCCTCTCTCCCTCCCCCACTCCCCCACTCCCCTTCCCACTCTCCCTCCCCCACTCCCCTTCCCTCTCTCCCTCCCCCCTCACTCCCCTACCCTCATTCCCCTTCTCTCATTCCCTCCCTCACTCCCCTTCCATCACTCCCTCACTTCCACCTTCCTCCCTCTGCCTCCCTCACTCCCCTCACTCCCTCCTCTCACTCCCTTACTCCCCTTCCCTCACTCCCCTTCCCTCACTCCCTCACTCCCCTTCCCTCACTTGCTCACTTCTGCTTCCCTCCCCCCGCCTCCCTCACTCGCCTCACTCACTCCCCTTCCCTCACTCCCTTACTCCCCTTCCCTCCCTCCCCTGCCCTCACTCCCTCACTTCGGCTTCCCTCCCCTCTCCTCCCTCACTCTGCCTCCCTCCCTCCGCCTCCCTCCATCTGTCGCCCTCCTCCCTCTGTTTGTCTCCCTCCCTCTGTCTGTCTCCCTTTCTCGGTCTCCATTTCTCGGTCTCCCTTTCCCTCCCTTTCCCTCCCTCTCCCTCCCTCTCCCTCCATTTTCCTCCCTCCTTCCCCCTCTGTCTCTCTCCCTTTCCCTACCTCCCTCTCCCTTGGTGTCTCTCCCTTTCCCTCCCTCCCTCTCCTTCTGTCTCCCTCCCTCTACCTCCCTCTTCACCCTCTGTCATCTCACCCTGCCTCTGTGTCCGCCCGGCTGAGACAGCTTCCCGGGCACACACACAGCCGCACCCAAGCACTTCACAGGTATTTCAAAGACCATTTGCATGTTAATGGGACTTTGTGTCATTTCACCTCTCAGGGCCCCGGCATCTCCAATCTGACTATTGCTGGAATGAATCACCCGGCCCCCTCAGAGCAGCGGATAAAAATGTTTTTTTAAAACACGGGTCTGATGTCTGCCAGGGAAGGCTTGCCGGGCCGCTGGCGGCCCACGGGCCGTACTATGAGTACCCGTGGGGTAGAGGATGGGAAGTAGTTTATGTTTAATTAATTTATAATGAGTAGTTAATTAATATTAATTAATTAATTGAAAATTAAATATGGAAATTGTGAATTAATATTCATTAATAGCTTAATAATAATTATTCAATTGATATTTAATTAGGGTATTTGTTTATATTGTTTTGTGTGTGGGTTTTCTTTTATAGGGGTACAGTGTGGGGTGTAAATTCATTTTACTTACTTTATAATTAGTTGTTAATTATTATTAGTTTGTTAATTGAAAATAAGTTTTAATTGTGTATTTAATTTTAGCTGTGGGTTTGGGGATTGTAGGTGTAACGTGTGAAGTCAATTCATTTTTCTGAGTTTTAATCTGTTTTTTAATGATAATATTTTTTAATTGGTAATTATGTTAATTAAGGAAGTGCATATTTTTTTTAAATGTAGAAGTGTGTGGTGTTATAGGGTAGGAAATAAAAAAAAGTACATTTATGTAATAATTAATGTTTTTGTTTCTAAATAATTTCTAATTGAAAATATTTATTTGTTTTGGGTTCTTTTTAAAAAAAAATATAATATTGTAGCTATTTGTCATATGTATTTAACATTATAGTATGATTTTTTAATCAATATTAAATATATTTGTATTTTATTTTTTGACGTATTTATGTATTTTATTATTTCTTTTGGTTTTCAAATATATTTGTGGTGTTAATATTTTGCTTGTTTTTAATTTTGAACTGACTGGAGTAAGAATATTAATTGTTTCCCCTCCGCAATCCAACACTTTCCCTACTGTTCCAATCACTCGAATAGGAATGGTATTTTGTACCCCTCTTCTATTCAACACTTCGCTTACTTTTGCACTCGCTTTTGTGGGAATGGTAATTGTTACCCCTTCGCTATCCAACACTTTCCCTACTGTTGCCCTGATTGGAGTGGGAATAGTGTATTTTATCCTGCCACTATGCAACACTTTCCCTACTGTTGCACTCACTGTAGTGGGAATAGTAATTTTTACCCCTCCGCTATCCTACACTTTCCTTACTGTTGCACTCACTGGAGTGGAAATAGTACTTTTTACCCCTCCGCTATCCTGCACTTTGCCTACTGTTGCGCTCACTGTAGTGGGAATTGTAATTTTTACCCTTCCGCTATCCAACACTTTCCCTACTGTTGCACTGACTGGTGTGGGAATAGTAATTGTTATCCCTTCACTATCCAATATTTTCCCTACTGTTGCACTCACTGGAGTGGGAATAGTAATTGTTACACCTCCGCTATCCAACTCTTTCCCTAATGTTGCATTTACTGGAGTGTAAATAGTAATTTTTACCCCTCCGCTTTCCAACACTTTCTCTACTGTTGCACTCACTGGAGTGGGAATAGTAATTGCACTGATTGGAGTAGAAAATTTAAATTTGAAGATTTTTAAAATAGGTTAATGTTTTAATTTATAAAAGAATTTTTTACTTAGATTTTGTTATTGTTATTGGTACATATATATACATTTATAATTTTTATATAATTTAAAAACAAATAAAAATGTATAGTTTATTATTTGTTTGAAAGTAAATATATATTAATTATTATGTATGTGTGTTTACTTTTCCAATTACGTTTATTAGTCATATTTGTTAAAATTTATATTAAATCTACTTTCTTTTTTTATTTTAATTTTATTATTTAACATATTTAGGGGTCGATTCCGATTCGGCAAACTAATTCGTACGACGAATCGAATTCGTAGCCCTTTCTGTACGAATCGTACAAATCCGTCCGAATCACGTAATACAATCCGTAGGAAAAAATACGTCTGAATCTTTGCGAACCGAACGAAAAGCAAGGGAAAATACGTACGATATGGACCCTTCACGGTGAACCGTACGAATCGTAAACATGCTGTACGACCCAACAAGTACGATCCGGATCGGGGAACGACACCGCGATTCGTACAGAAAACATCGTATGAGAAATTCGTACGGACAGCCACACAATCACATACGCACCGTACCCCCATGCACTGTACACCTATGCACCGTACCCCTATGCACCATACCCCTACAACAGTACCCCTATGCACCGTACCCCTACGCACCATAGCCCTATGCACCGTACCCCACCGCACCATACCCCTATGCACCGTACCCCTACGCACCGTACCCCTATGCACCGTACCCCTGCAATCATGGGATGTGCTCGGGTACCCGGGGGGGTCTGTTTCGTAAGGGGTTTGGGTCGAAATCTGCTTTTACGGACGTTTTCAGCTCCCGTAAAAAAAGAGTCGTACGGAGTGTTGATGTGACGAATCGTACTTGCTGGGTCGGAAAAAGCTGCTTCAATCGGTATGGACGTCGCGTACTGCATGTTCCGAATGCGATTATTACAGATTTTTAAGTCATATGGTCTTTCGTATGATTCTTACGGAGATCTGCTTTGGGTTTGGATCGTACTTCATCGTACGTACGGGGACGTTTAAGGTGTATGATTTGTACGGGAAAAATGCTCCGTACGGCTATTCGTAGGGGATTTTACCGAATCGGTATCGGCCCCTTAATATTTATTATTTTATTATATAAATATAAATCAAAATTTATATTTTGTACAACTATATTTTTTACATAGATATTTTTTAGTTAGCTCTTTAAGTATAGGGAGTTGATATTTTTGCATTCTATAATTTTTTTCATCTATATTTTTTACTTCTCTATTTTTTACATTGATATTCTGTCAGTGAACCATTGGCAACACAAAAGGAAAAATGGCAGCCCATCGTCACCAACGTGAATGCAGTTGGAGTGTCTGGGCGGTCAATGGAGGAAGTCAAGAGGCGCTGGCATGAAGTGCACAGCCAAACCAAGGAGAAACTAAACTCGCTGCCAACAGGAAGGCAGCAAAGGTGACTGGAGGTGGGAGTCCTGCGCCACAGGAGGAGCTGGATGAGCTGGAGGAAATGGTGGCCACAGTCATCAGTGTGGAGACAGTGCAAGGAGTTGGGGTCTGGACACAGCTCGATATGACCTGACCCAACAGCAACATGGTGAGTAATGACCAGGGACTGGGGGGACGGAGAGAGATTGGCACAATGGCACACATGCACAATCATGTGCAGCACACTGCACACACACAATGAGCGTGGAACATGTCCCTAATACCCTTGGCACACTGCAGCACACATAGAAACACCAAGTAGGCCCCCGTCCACAATGTGCACAAATGGGCCCCCCTCCACATCACCAATGCCACTACCTACCCATGCTCATATGCTGAATCCAGAAAAGCAGCGGCTCTGTGAGCCACAATGACAATGCAAATGACACTGCATGACAGATAGCATGGCTGCAGTCGCAATAGATGACATGGTGCACGAGACGACAGTGAGGTGGCTGATTGTGGACCACATCAGTAAAGGAGCAGGTCACACTCCAACACATCCACGTGCACCTACAATGCATGGGCCCGATTCACAGAACTAACTTAAGACAAAATTCTAAACTTACTACCATTTTAGTATTCACAGAAGGAACTTACTCATTTTGGTATTCACAGAAGGCACTTACTCATTTCGGCATTCACAGAAGTTAGGAGTCCTAATTTTAGAACTGCTAAATGCCTTCTGTGAATACCAAAAGTCTTAAAATTAGGATTTTTCTCAGTTTAGTAGTAGTAAAGTTAGGGCTCCTAACTTTGGAACTCCTAAATGCCACTGTGAATACCGAAAGTCTTAAAATTAGGATTTTTCTCAGTTTAGGAGTCCTATACTCACGTATAAAAGTGTGGATGAATGTAGAGACATTGATTGCACAAGAAGGTGCACCCTGGTAAATGTCATCAATGCTCATGTTTGACTCTGACCCACGTTGCCAACTATATGACTGTGAAGGTGTGAACTAGCTGTGGTCCCATGGCACATGAACAACACTCTTGTTACCCCCCAATGTAGCCCCACATCCATGTATTAAATAAGGCTGTGTGTAAAAATGTCAAATTCGGTAGCTGTCCTGAAGTGTTGTCCCCCATCACATGTGACAACAGAACGTCTCTTCGCATAACAGCTCACACACATCTGTGTGGACACAGTCTGTTTTGATGGATAACCTTGATCTACATGGCAAGAAGTTTGACACCATACTCACCTTGCTGGAGACACGTAAGGTCACAGGTCTGCCAGCAACTATCCCAACCACAATGTCTGTCTCACAAAGGTGGAGCTGTCAATAGGGACTCACCCCCAATTTACAAGCATCAGTCCATCTCACCCTGTGTATGGACAATGCTCATGGAGGCACGCGATTTGTTATTACAATCAACACTCATCACAGTTGAACACCAGTGAAGTTGCGCAGACTTTATTAGCATGTGCATGTCAGTACAAGCAAGGCAAGGACCACAACATGCAGACCAATGTTTAAGACACTTACAGGCAGCTTAGGGACATGTCGAGGTGCAAGAAATGAAGTGGCAAAAATGAACACAAATCATTAGGGATGTCAACGGTCTCATCCCACCTTGCCTTGCTGGATGAGTCATGTGATGTTTGGTGTCTGCTCATTGCCCCGTGTCAGGGAACCCGACTCACAGCCCATGGGGTCTGCATAGTGCTGTAGCACTGGACTCCGCCGACTGTGTGCTCTGCTGACAGTGATCAGGTGAATGGGTACTACAAGGTCACATGTCATACTACATTGCCATTGGTCTACTCTCCCCCCAGCAGTTTCTCATATTTTGGAATGTTGTAAAACAACTCTGTGCGGCCCCGCCCATGGGACTGCATCACCTTGCACAGGTGTGTGTACACACGCGTAGGTCCACGCACATGCATTCTGAATCCAGGCGAAGGCAGACATGTCCACTGTTGTGGTGGGATATGTGACCAATCCTCCAAGATGCTACAAGGTGTGGGGACCTGTGCTGTGGGTGACAATCAGTTGTGGCTGCAGGGACGTAGTTAATCATACATGAATGCAAGCGCAGCTTCATGGGCAATCTGTTCCAAGAGTACATCGTTGTTGAGTTTAAGGAGCACGAGGGCGAGTCAATCCATTAACCTGGTCCAGGCAGCTCTGCTTCATCCACGCTATGTCACCGATCCGCAACACAGTCCAATAACGCAGCGCCACGATGTGGTCACTGCACACATGGAGTTGTGCAATCTCCCATGCCCAACTGCCTGCACATACGCCAAATATGAAGGCATTCCATGCACAGGTATCACGGTTATATTCCTGTTTGTGGGCCAACAGGAGGCGCACACACAAGCCATAATCCAGTTCAGCTACCGTTGTGTTGGATAGGCGAACATCCATGGGCTACTCGAATGTGCATGATCGACAGTCGAACCAGGTGACGTAAGCAAGACGGAAAGTAAAAAGGTAACTGATGCTCAACACTGCCAGTGGCAGTGATCCCAACAGAAGCAGCATTCGTGCACGGTACAGTTCCACATGACAGGGGTTATGCATGTGCCTGGGATTGACAGCCATTGCCTTTGTTGGTCTCGTAGCACATCTGACAGGCGGCAGTTTTGTGGATGATATACCACTGCTCGAAGCAATGGGTCGTATTTGTGTGTACGTTTGGACGTGTGGGTTGTTTTTTATTTATGTGTCAAGGGCATCCCATGCAGGTGTACCTCAAGCAGGGACAAGTGTGTGTGGGGTGTGGACACGTTGGTCTTACATTCCTGTAGTTCGTGGTGTGGGAGTCATCAAGATCTGGTATGGTATCTCTCGCAGGGAGTTCCAGCCGCATTCAAGACCTAGGTCGGGGGTTCAGATGTCCTTCTGCCTTGTGTATTGAGACAAAGGAGCTTTTAAGCCTAATGTTAGTCTGACTACTGCTTGCATTGTTGAAATGTGATGTGGCTTTCGCGTTGCAATTGATGCCAGGCCTATGACTTAGTGTGCACCACTAGCGATACACACACAACAGTTGGCATGTATGAGCCAAGAGCCCGATTCACCTTGCGCTCATTGTACAATCTCTCTCTCTCTCTCTCTCTCTCTCTCTCTCCCTCTCCCTCTTTTTCTTTTTCTCTTTCTCTTTCTCTCACTCTCTCTATCTCTATCGCTATCTCTCTCTCTTATGCTCTCTCTCTCTCTCTCCTTTGATGAGCGCATGAGACACCTTCTTATGTAGGATTTTGTTTTGCAGGCTGTGACTTACAGATTTTCCTGAGGGGACCCACCATTACTCTTCAAAATGGTTGTATTGTGTTTATTCTGAATTAAACATATTATTTGGAAATTCTAAGATGAATGTATGATTCTCATTTTTTGGACCACACATGTATGTTAGGTGTTGTAATTGTGTGAAATCAGGCACATTGTTTTCTTTGTCCGGGGGTGGGTGGGGGGTGCCTGGAGTGGGGCCCTGGGGGAAGGGGGGTCCAGGGGGTGGTGACAGTGGGTGTTGTTGCCCTCTTGGGGCTCCGGGATGCATGGTCAGTGGCTCCATGGCATCTGTCGTTCTTCAGATGTGGCTCTGGGCTGGGCTCCTTTTGGTGGTGCAGGTTGTCGAACAACTTTGCACCAGGTCAGAGCAGATGTTAGATTCCTGCAGCTAATGCACCTTATTGTATGTTTTGAGATCTTATCGCCGATCTGACTGGTCACTGAGAATGTTGCGGTGTGGTGATGTTGCGGCTTTTTGCCTGGGAACGCCTACTCTGTATATCATAGGGCGTTAGTTGCCGGGGTCATCTGTGGCGATGTTTTTTGCAGCTACTATCACAGGTAATCTGGTGATGTCGACTGTTTGCACCAGCTTGTGAATGGGGTGATAAATTTATCCCGACTTTGGCTGCAATAAAGTGCTGATAACTCGGCGATAGATCCTTGAGAAAATGCCCCATAGAATGCAAAAATATAAATTCCCTATACTTAAACATGTAAGTATAAAAATATCTAAACAAAAATATTGATGTTCAAAATATAGTTGTATAAAATATCAATTATTTTTATACATAAATAAAATAAAGTAATACATATAGAATATGCTAAATAACAAAATTAATATAAAAAAATTAAGTAGATTTAATATACATTTTGCCAAATATAACCAATAAAATTAAGTAAAAAAAGTTAAACACATATATAATAATTAAACTATATATATTTACTTTAAAACAATTAATAAACTAGTAATTTAAATGTATTTTATAATTTTAAAACTATATAAAGATTTACATATATATTTTATGGCCTCGGGAGTTGTATGTGGCGGAAGCGGAAAAACAGCTGCTTGACACTACATGTTATAGAAAGAGTAACATCACTATAGTCAAGGCTGCATGGGAGCATCTCAACTCAAAATTGATGGCATGGAGAAGTGCTAAATTGATATCCATGGAAGAGCACAAGTTCATGAAAAATGACTATCCTGTAATCCCGGCATTTTATCTTATACCGAAAGTGCACAAGGACATTAATTTTCCACCAGGTCGGCCGATTATTTCGGCAATCAATAGCGCCACTGAGAACATTTCGCGCTACATCGACTTTTTCTTACAGGACTGGGTAAAAGGTTTTAAGTCATATGTCCAGGATACGTCTGACTTTATCAGGAAATTGAATCAGGTGGCATGGCAGGAAAATTGTTTGTTGATGACGTTAGATGTTTCGTCATTGTATACATCAATCAAACATGCAGATGGTTTAAGAGCGGTGGGATTCTTTCTAAATCAGAGACCTTTAAATTTTGCAGTGCATAACAAGATGTTGTTGGCTATGATTGAACTGTGTTTGGAACAAAACTTCTTCTTATTTGATAACCAGGTATACCAACAGATCAGGGGCGTAGCAATGGGGGCCTGCTTCTCTCCGAGTCTAGCGTGCTTGCACATGGGGCTTTGGGAGGAGCAGGTCCTATGGGGCACGCTAAATGACATAATGAAGAAGCATGTGGTTCTGTACTTACGGTACATAGATGATTTGTTCTTTATGTGGCGTGGTACGGAGCAGGAGGCGTCAGATTTTGTGGTAACTTTAAATAACAATGGTATAAATTTGATGTTTACTTCAAATATCGATTCCAAATCTGTCGCCTTCCTGGATACAGAAGTGTTTGTCACAGGGTCAGGTATAGCCACAAGAATGCACAGAAAGCCTACGGCGGGCAACACCGTTTTACACGCGTCAAGTCATCATCCTCAGCACTTAATCAGCAGCATCCCCTTTGGGGAGATGCTGCGGATTAGGCGAATTTGTAGTCTGGATGCGGACTGCATGAAGGCACAAGAGGAAAGTAGAGATCGCTTCCTGTTACGTGGGTACTCGTTAAAAACCATCTTAAGAGCAACAAATCGAGCCAATGCAATTCCCCGGCAGGAAGCACTTGCAGTAAGGGCCAGGAAAGGTCCCTCTACTGAAGTGACTGACAACCTGGTGATCGAACCCAGGGTGATTGTAAAATACTGTAGGCAACATAAGGAGATTCGCAAGATATTCTACAAGAACTGGAATCTAATAACAGGGGATCCTGTTATTGGTAGATACATACATGGCAAACCACAAATAACTTTCAGAAGGTCAGGATCCATGGCTGATAAGCTGGTCCATAATTTCCTCGAAAAACGAGTCTCCGACACATGGGGGGCATTGGGAGGAGACTCGTGCTACACCTTCGAGCATTGATTTATACGCGGCCGTCCAGCCGCTGAGTATGCACCACCCCGGCACCCTGGGGGTCACTAAAGTGAAGCAGCAGTCGTACTTGGAATCGAGGACGGGCCCACTTGTGGAGTCCATACAGGACTTGATTGTGTGCTTCCCGGACCACACTTCCCAGAATGCACAGTCTCATTTGAGCCTCCCATTGGTGGGTGTGTTATATATAAAATGGGGAAGTGGGTCGGCGGATGCACACACCGCTTCCGTTAAAGCCCCTGAAGAGAAGCAAATGGAGCTTCGAAACGCGTCGGGTAGATCCCGTACGGAGCGGCGTCTACGAGTGGATCCCCGTCCTCACCTATACATAAACCAAGCTGCTGTTCGCGTGCTACTCAAAGGTGGACACCTTCGAGCATTGATTTATACGCGGCCGTCCAGCCGCGGAGTATGCACCACCCCGGCACCCTGGGGGTCACTAAAGTGAAGCAGCAGTCGTACTTGGAATCGAGGACGGGCCCACTTGTGGAGTCCATACAGGACTTGATTGTGTGCTTCCCGGACCACACTTCCCAGAATGCACAGTCTCATTTGAGCCTCCCATTGGTGGGTGTGTTATATATAAAATGGGGAAGTGGGTCGGCGGTTGCACACACCGCTTCCGTTAAAGCCCCTGAAGAGAAGCAAATGGAGCTTCGAAGCGCGTCGGGCAGATCCCGTACGGAGCGGCGTCTACGAGTGGATCCCCGTCCTCACCTATACATAAACCAAGCTGCTGTTCGCGTGCTACTCAAAGGTGGACACCTTCGAGCATTGATTTATACGCGGCCGTCCAGCCGCGGAGTATGCACCACCCCGGCACCCTGGGGGTCACTAAAGTGAAGCAGCAGTCGTACTTGGAATCGAGGACGGGCCCACTTGTGGAGTCCATACAGGACTTGATTGTGTGCTTCCCGGACCACACTTCCCAGAATGCACAGTCTCATTTGAGCCTCCCATTGGTGGGTGTGTTATATATGAAATGGGGAAGTGGGTCGGCGGTTGCACACACCGCTTCCGTTAAAGCCCCTGAAGAGAAGCAAATGGAGCTTCGAAACGCGTCGGGCAGATCCCGTACGGAGCGGCGTCTACGAGTGGATCCCCGTCCTCACCTATACATAAACCAAGCTGCTATTCGCGTGCTACTCAAAGGTGGACACCTTCGAGCATTGATTTATACGCGGCCGTCCAGCCGCGGAGTATGCACCACCCCGGCACCCTGGGGGTCACTAAACTGAAGCAGCAGTCGTACTTGGAATCGAGGACGGGCCCACTTGTGGAGTCCATACGGGACTTGATTGTGTGCTTCCCGGACCACACTTCCCAGAATGCACAGTCTCATTTGAGCCTCCCATTACGGGGTGTGTTATATATAAAATGGGGAAGTGGGTCGGCGGTTGCACACACCGCTTCCGTTAAAGCCCCTGAAGAGAAGCAAATGGAGCTTCGAAACGCGTCGGGCAGATCCCGTACGGAGCGGCGTCTACGAGTGGATCCCCGTCCTCACCTATACATAAACCAAGCTGCTGTTCGCGTGCTACTCAAAGGTGGACACCTTCGAGCATTGATTTATACGCGGCCGTCCAGCCGCGGAGTATGCACCACCCCGGCACCCTGGGGGTCACTAAAGTGAAGCAGCAGTCGTACTTGGAATCGAGGACGGGCCCACTTGTGGAGTCCATACAGGACTTGATTGTGTGCTTCCCGGACCACACTTCCCAGAATGCACAGTCTCATTTGAGCCTCCCATTGGTGGGTGTGTTATATATAAAATGGGGAAATGGGTCGGCGGTTGCACACACCGCTTCCGTTAAAGCCCCTGAAGAGAAGCAAATGGAGCTTCGAAACGTGTCGGGCAGATCCCGTACGGAGCGGCGTCTACGAGTGGATCCCCGTCCTCACCTATACATAAACCAAGCTGCTGTTCGCGTGCTACTCAAAGGTGGACACCTTCGAGCATTGATTTATACGCGGCCGTCCAGCCGCGGAGTATGCACCACCCCGGCACCCTGGGGGTCACTAAAGTGAAGCAGCAGTCGTACTTGGAATCGAGGACGGGCCCACTTGTGGAGTCCATACAGGACTTGATTGTGTGCTTCCCGGACCACACTTCCCAGAATGCACAGTCTCATTTGAGCCTCCCATTGGTGGGTGTGTTATATATAAAATGGGGAAGTGGGTCGGCGGTTGCACACACCGCTTCCGTTAAAGCCCCTGAAGAGAAGCAAATGGAGCTTCGAAGCGCGTCGGGCAGATCCCGTACGGAGCGGCGTCTACGAGTGGATCCCCGTCCTCACCTATACATAAACCAAGCTGCTGTTCGCGTGCTACTCAAAGGTGGACACCTTCGAGCATTGATTTATACGCGGCCGTCCAGCCGCGGAGTATGCACCACCCCGGCACCCTGGGGGTCACTAAAGTGAAGCAGCAGTCGTACTTGGAATCGAGGACGGGCCCACTTGTGGAGTCCATACAGGACTTGATTGTGTGCTTCCCGGACCACACTTCCCAGAATGCACAGTCTCATTTGAGCCTCCCATTGGTGGGTGTGTTATATATAAAATGGGGAAGTGGGTCGGCGGTTGCACACACCGCTTCCGTTAAAGCCCCTGAAGAGAAGCAAATGGAGCTTCGAAACGCGTCGGGCAGATCCCGTACGGAGCGGCGTCTACGAGTGGATCCCCGTCCTCACCTATACATAAACCAAGCTGCTGTTCGCGTGCTACTCAAAGGTGGACACCTTCGAGCATTGATTTATACGCGGCCGTCCAGCCGCGGAGTATGCACCACCCCGGCACCCTGGGGGTCACTAAACTGAAGCAGCAGTCGTACTTGGAATCGAGGACGGGCCCACTTGTGGAGTCCATACGGGACTTGATTGTGTGCTTCCCGGACCACACTTCCCAGAATGCACAGTCTCATTTGAGCCTCCCATTACGGGGTGTGTTATATATAAAATGGGGAAGTGAGTCGGCGGTTGCACACACCGCTTCCGTTAAAGCCCCTGAAGAGAAGCAAATGGAGCTTCGAAACGCGTCGGGCAGATCCCGTACGGAGCGGCGTCTACGAGTGGATCCCCGTCCTCACCTATACATAAACCAAGCTGCTGTTCGCGTGCTACTCAAAGGTGGACACCTTCGAGCATTGATTTATACGCGGCCGTCCAGCCGCGGAGTATGCACCACCCCGGCACCCTGGGGGTCACTAAAGTGAAGCAGCAGTCGTACTTGGAATCGAGGACGGGCCCACTTGTGGAGTCCATACAGGACTTGATTGTGTGCTTCCCGGACCACACTTCCCAGAATGCACAGTCTCATTTGAGCCTCCCATTGGTGGGTGTGTTATATATAAAATGGGGAAATGGGTCGGCGGTTGCACACACCGCTTCCGTTAAAGCCCCTGAAGAGAAGCAAATGGAGCTTCGAAACGTGTCGGGCAGATCCCGTACGGAGCGGCGTCTACGAGTGGATCCCCGTCCTCACCTATACATAAACCAAGCTGCTGTTCGCGTGCTACTCAAAGGTGGACACCTTCGAGCATTGATTTATACGCGGCCGTCCAGCCGCGGAGTATGCACCACCCCGGCACCCTGGGGGTCACTAAAGTGAAGCAGCAGTCGTACTTGGAATCGAGGACGGGCCCACTTGTGGAGTCCATACAGGACTTGATTGTGTGCTTCCCGGACCACACTTCCCAGAATGCACAGTCTCATTTGAGCCTCCCATTGGTGGGTGTGTTATATATAAAATGGGGAAGTGGGTCGGCGGTTGCACACACCGCTTCCGTTAAAGCCCCTGAAGAGAAGCAAATGGAGCTTCGAAACGCGTCGGGCAGATCCCGTACGGAGTGGCGTCTACGAGTGGATCCCCGTCCTCACCTATACATAAACCAAGCTGCTGTTCGCGTGCTACTCAAAGGTGGACACCTTCGAGCATTGATTTATACGCGGCCGTCCAGCCGCGGAGTATGCACCACCCCGGCACCCTGGGGGTCACTAAAGTGAAGCAGCAGTCGTACTTGGAATCGAGGACGGGCCCACTTGTGGAGTCCATACAGGACTTGATTGTGTGCTTCCCGGACCACACTTCCCAGAATGCACAGTCTCATTTGAGCCTCCCATTGGTGGGTGTGTTATATATAAAATGGGGAAGTGGGTCGGCGGTTGCACACACCGCTTCCGTTAAAGCCCCTGAAGAGAAGCAAATGGAGCTTCGAAACGCGTCGGGCAGATCCCGTACGGAGCGGCGTCTACGAGTGGATCCCCGTCCTCACCTATACATAAACCAAGCTGCTGTTCGCGTGCTACTCAAAGGTGGACACCTTCGAGCATTGATTTATAGGCGGCCGTCCAGCCGCGGAGTATGCACCACCCCGGCACCCTGGGGGTCACTAAACTGAAGCAGCAGTCGTACTTGGAATCGAGGACGGACCCACTTGTGGAGTCCATACGGGACTTGATTGTGTGCTTCCCGGACCACACTTCCCAGAATGCACAGTCTCATTTGAGCCTCCCATTACGGGGTGTGTTATATATAAAATGGGGAAGTGGGTCGGCGGTTGCACACACCGCTTCCGTTAAAGCCCCTGAAGAGAAGCAAATGGAGCTTCGAAACGCGTCGGGCAGATCCCGTACGGAGCGGCGTCTACGAGTGGATCCCCGTCCTCACCTATACATAAACCAAGCTGCTGTTCGCGTGCTACTCAAAGGTGGACACCTTCGAGCATTGATTTATACGCGGCCATCCAGCCGCGGAGTATGCACCACCCCGGCACCCTGGGGGTCACTAAAGTGAAGCAGCAGTCGTACTTGGAATCGAGGACGGGCCCACTTGTGGAGTCCATACAGGACTTGATTGTGTGCTTCCCGGACCACACTTCCCAGAATGCACAGTCTCATTTGAGCCTCCCATTGGTGGGTGTGTTATATATAAAATGGGGAAATGGGTCGGCGGTTGCACACACCGCTTCCGTTAAAGCCCCTGAAGAGAAGCAAATGGAGCTTCGAAACGTGTCGGGCAGATCCCGTACGGAGCGGCGTCTACGAGTGGATCCCCGTCCTCACCTATACATAAACCAAGCTGCTGTTCGCGTGCTACTCAAAGGTGGACACCTTCGAGCATTGATTTATACGCGGCCGTCCAGCCGCGGAGTATGCACCACCCCGGCACCCTGGGGGTCACTAAAGTGAAGCAGCAGTCGTACTTGGAATCGAGGACGGGCCCACTTGTGGAGTCCATACAGGACTTGATTGTGTGCTTCCCGGACCACACTTCCCAGAATGCACAGTCTCATTTGAGCCTCCCATTGGTGGGTGTGTTATATATAAAATGGGGAAGTGGGTCGGCGGTTGCACACACCGCTTCCGTTAAAGCCCCTGAAGAGAAGCAAATGGAGCTTCGAAGCACGTCGGGCAGATCCCGTACGGAGCGGCGTCTACGAGTGGATCCCCGTCCTCACCTATACATAAACCAAGCTGCTGTTCGCGTGCTACTCAAAGGTGGACACCTTCGAGCATTGATTTATACGCGGCCGTCCAGCCGCGGAGTATGCACCCCCCCGGCACCCTGGGGGTCACTAAAGTGAAGCAGCAGTCGTACTTGGAATCGAGGACGGGCCCACTTGTGGAGTCCATACAGGACTTGATTGTGTGCTTCCCGGACCACACTTCCCAGAATGCACAGTCTCATTTGAGCCTCCCATTGGTGGGTGTGTTATATATAAAATGGGGAAGTGGGTCGGCGGTTGCACACACCGCTTCCGTTAAAGCCCCTGAAGAGAAGCAAATGGAGCTTCGAAACGTGTCGGGCAGATCCCGTACGGAGCGGCGTCTACGAGTGGATCCCCGTCCTCACCTATACATAAACCAAGCTGCTGTTCGCGTGCTACTCAAAGGTGGACACCTTCGAGCATTGATTTATACGCGGCCGTCCAGCCGCGGAGTATGCACCACCCCGGCACCCTGGGGGTCACTAAAGTGAAGCAGCAGTCGTACTTGGAATCGAGGACGGGCCCACTTGTGGAGTCCATACAGGACTTGATTGTGTGCTTCCCGGACCACACTTCCCAGAATGCACAGTCTCATTTGAGCCTCCCATTGGTGGGTGTGTTATATATAAAATGGGGTAGTGGGTCGGCGGTTGCACACACCGCTTCCGTTAAAGCCCCTGAAGAGAAGCAAATGGAGCTTCGAAACGCGTCGGGCAGATCCCGTACGGAGCGGCGTCTACGAGTGGATCCCCGTCCTCACCTATACATAAACCAAGCTGCTGTTCGCGTGCTACTCAAAGGTGGACACCTTCGAGCATTGATTTATACGCGGCCGTCCAGCCGCGGAGTATGCACCACCCCGGCACCCTGGGGGTCACTAAACTGAAGCAGCAGTCGTACTTGGAATCGAGGACGGACCCACTTGTGGAGTCCATACGGGACTTGATTGTGTGCTTCCCGGACCACACTTCCCAGAATGCACAGTCTCATTTGAGCCTCCCATTACGGGGTGTGTTATATATAAAATGGGGAAGTGGGTCGGCGGTTGCACACACCGCTTCCGTTAAAGCCCCTGAAGAGAAGCAAATGGAGCTTCGAAACGCGTCGGGCAGATCCCGTACGGAGCGGCGTCTACGAGTGGATCCCCGTCCTCACCTATACATAAACCAAGCTGCTGTTCGCGTGCTACTCAAAGGTGGACACCTTCGAGCATTGATTTATACGCGGCCGTCCAGCCGCGGAGTATGCACCACCCCGGCACCCTGGGGGTCACTAAAGTGAAGCAGCAGTCGTACTTGGAATCGAGGACGGGCCCACTTGTGGAGTCCATACAGGACTTGATTGTGTGCTTCCCGGACCACACTTCCCAGAATGCACAGTCTCATTTGAGCCTCCCATTGGTGGGTGTGTTATATATAAAATGGGGAAATGGGTCGGCGGTTGCACACACCGCTTCCGTTAAAGCCCCTGAAGAGAAGCAAATGGAGCTTCGAAACGTGTCGGGCAGATCCCGTACGGAGCGGCGTCTACGAGTGGATCCCCGTCCTCACCTATACATAAACCAAGCTGCTGTTCGCGTGCTACTCAAAGGTGGACACCTTCGAGCATTGATTTATACGCGGCCGTCCAGCCGCGGAGTATGCACCACCCCGGCACCCTGGGGGTCACTAAAGTGAAGCAGCAGTCGTACTTGGAATCGAGGACGGGCCCACTTGTGGAGTCCATACAGGACTTGATTGTGTGCTTCCCGGACCACACTTCCCAGAATGCACAGTCTCATTTGAGCCTCCCATTGGTGGGTGTGTTATATATAAAATGGGGAAGTGGGTCGGCGGTTGCACACACCGCTTCCGTTAAAGCCCCTGAAGAGAAGCAAATGGAGCTTCGAAGCACGTCGGGCAGATCCCGTACGGAGCGGCGTCTACGAGTGGATCCCCGTCCTCACCTATACATAAACCAAGCTGCTGTTCGCGTGCTACTCAAAGGTGGACACCTTCGAGCATTGATTTATACGCGGCCGTCCAGCCGCGGAGTATGCACCACCCCGGCACCCTGGGGGTCACTAAAGTGAAGCAGCAGTCGTACTTGGAATCGAGGACGGGCCCACTTGTGGAGTCCATACAGGACTTGATTGTGTGCTTCCCGGACCACACTTCCCAGAATGCACAGTCTCATTTGAGCCTCCCATTGGTGGGTGTGTTATATATAAAATGGGGAAGTGGGTCGGCGGTTGCACACACCGCTTCCGTTAAAGCCCCTGAAGAGAAGCAAATGGAGCTTCGAAACGCGTCGGGCAGATCCCGTACGGAGCGGCGTCTACGAGTGGATCCCCGTCCTCACCTATACATAAACCAAGCTGCTGTTCGCGTGCTACTCAAAGGTGGACACCTTCGAGCATTGATTTATACGCGGCCGTCCAGCCGCGGAGTATGCACCACCCCGGCACCCTGGGGGTCACTAAACTGAAGCAGCAGTCGTACTTGGAATCGAGGACGGGCCCACTTGTGGAGTCCATACGGGACTTGATTGTGTGCTTCCCGGACCACACTTCCCAGAATGCACAGTCTCATTTGAGCCTCCCATTACGGGGTGTGTTATATATAAAATGGGGAAGTGGGTCGGCGGTTGCACACACCGCTTCCGTTAAAGCCCCTGAAGAGAAGCAAATGGAGCTTCGAAACGCGTCGGGCAGATCCCGTACGGAGCGGCGTCTACGAGTGGATCCCCGTCCTCACCTATACATAAACCAAGCTGCTGTTCGCGTGCTACTCAAAGGTGGACACCTTCGAGCATTGATTTATACGCGGCCGTCCAGCCGCGGAGTATGCACCACCCCGGCACCCTGGGGGTCACTAAAGTGAAGCAGCAGTCGTACTTGGAATCGAGGACGGGCCCACTTGTGGAGTCCATACAGGACTTGATTGTGTGCTTCCCGGACCACACTTCCCAGAATGCACAGTCTCATTTGAGCCTCCCATTGGTGGGTGTGTTATATATAAAATGGGGAAATGGGTCGGCGGTTGCACACACCGCTTCCGTTAAAGCCCCTGAAGAGAAGCAAATGGAGCTTCGAAACGTGTCGGGCAGATCCCGTACGGAGCGGCGTCTACGAGTGGATCCCCGTCCTCACCTATACATAAACCAAGCTGCTGTTTGCGTGCTACTCAAAGGTGGACACCTTCGAGCATTGATTTATACGCGGCCGTCCAGCCGCGGAGTATGCACCACCCCGGCACCCTGGGGGTCACTAAAGTGAAGCAGCAGTCGTACTTGGAATCGAGGACGGGCCCACTTGTGGAGTCCATACAGGACTTGATTGTGTGCTTCCCGGACCACACTTCCCAGAATGCACAGTCTCATTTGAGCCTCCCATTGGTGGGTGTGTTATATATAAAATGGGGAAGTGGGTCGGCGGTTGCACACACCGCTTCCGTTAAAGCCCCTGAAGAGAAGCAAATGGAGCTTCGAAACGCGTCGGGCAGATCCCGTACGGAGTGGCGTCTACGAGTGGATCCCCGTCCTCACCTATACATAAACCAAGCTGCTGTTCGCGTGCTACTCAAAGGTGGACACCTTCGAGCATTGATTTATACGCGGCCGTCCAGCCGCGGAGTATGCACCACCCCGGCACCCTGGGGGTCACTAAACTGAAGCAGCAGTCGTACTTGGAATCGAGGACGGACCCACTTGTGGAGTCCATACGGGACTTGATTGTGTGCTTCCCGGACCACACTTCCCAGAATGCACAGTCTCATTTGAGCCTCCCATTACGGGGTGTGTTATATATAAAATGGGGAAGTGGGTCGGCGGTTGCACACACCGCTTCCGTTAAAGCCCCTGAAGAGAAGCAAATGGAGCTTCGAAACGCGTCGGGCAGATCCCGTACGGAGCGGCGTCTACGAGTGGATCCCCGTCCTCACCTATACATAAACCAAGCTGCTGTTCGCGTGCTACTCAAAGGTGGACACCTTCGAGCATTGATTTATACGCGGCCGTCCAGCCGCGGAGTATGCACCACCCCGGCACCCTGGGGGTCACTAAAGTGAAGCAGCAGTCGTACTTGGAATCGAGGACGGGCCCACTTGTGGAGTCCATAGAGGACTTGATTGTGTGCTTCCCGGACCACACTTCCCAGAATGCACAGTCTCATTTGAGCCTCCCATTGGTGGGTGTGTTATATATAAAATGGGGAAGTGGGTCGGCGGTTGCACACACCGCTTCCGTTAAAGCCCCTGAAGAGAAGCAAATGGAGCTTCGAAACGTGTCGGGCAGATCCCGTACGGAGCGGCGTCTACGAGTGGATCCCCGTCCTCACCTATACATAAACCAAGCTGCTGTTCGCGTGCTACTCAAAGGTGGACACCTTCGAGCATTGATTTATACGCGGCCGTCCAGCCGCGGAGTATGCACCACCCCGGCACCCTGGGGGTCACTAAAGTGAAGCAGCAGTCGTACTTGGAATCGAGGACGGGCCCACTTGTGGAGTCCATACAGGACTTGATTGTGTGCTTCCCGGACCACACTTCCCAGAATGCACAGTCTCATTTGAGCCTCCCATTGGTGGGTGTGTTATATATAAAATGGGGAAGTGGGTCAGCGGTTGCACACACCGCTTCCGTTAAAGCCCCTGAAGAGAAGCAAATGGAGCTTCGAAACGCGTCGGGCAGATCCTGTACGGAGTGGCGTCTACGAGTGGATCCCCGTCCTCACCTATACATAAACCAAGCTGCTGTTTGCGTGCTACTCAAAGGTGGACACCTTTGAGCATTGATTTATACGCGGCCGTCCAGCCGCGGAGTATGCACCACCCTGGCACCCTGGGGGTCACTAAAGTGAAGCAGCAGTCGTACTTGGAATCGAGGACGGGCCCACTTGTGGAGTCCATACAGGACTTGATTGTGTGCTTCCCGGACCACACTTCCCAGAATGCACAGTCTCATTTGAGCCTCCCATTGGTGGGTGTGTTATATATAAAATGGGGAAGTGGGTCGGCGGTTGCACACACCGCTTCCGTTAAAGCCCCTGAAGAGAAGCAAATGGAGCTTCGAAACGCGTCGGGCAGATCCCGTACGGAGCGGCGTCTATGAGTGGATCCCCGTCCTCACCTATACATAAACCAAGCTGCTGTTCGCGTGCTACTCAAAGGTGGACACCTTCGAGCATTGATATATATATATATATATATATATATATATATATATATATATATATATATATATATTACTTGCACTCCGTTTGATGCTGCTGCGTCTCAGTCACACTTCCAGTACTGAAAAAAAACGGATAAGTCAGACCCAGATTTCGTGCTAATTCAGTGATTTATGCCATAAAGCAGAATAGCACCCAGCAAGCCCGCATGACGCGTTTCGCCTCTAGCCAGAGGCTTGATCACATGATACATTGCTTGAAAGTGATGAGGGTACTTATTGAGCATGTTGAGAGAGGGGTGGTGCTAGTTGTTTGTGGCCTTCCCTCATTTAACCCCATGTTGGCCAGTATGTTTACCGACTTGTTTTTATAATATACATCAATTAAATGTATTTTATAATTTTAAATCTATATAAAGATTTACATATATATATATAGATATATATATATATATGTTATGTTATGTTATGTTAACTGCTTTTGTACCGCGCACAGCTGCCCCAGCAAAGGGGCGTCCTGGCGCCCAGAAAGGTAAACACAACATTGCAAATAGCTGCCAAATCAGAAATTTTTATTAAAAAGTACAGTTTTAATAGCACGTCTAAACTGGAGTAGGTCTTCCAGTGCTCGAATTATATATATATATATATATATCTATATATATATATATATAGATATTACCTACTGGCGGTCGCCAGTAGGTATATATAGTTAGGATTTTTTCTCTATGGGTTTTTTGAAAATTCTATGTCTAATAACTTTGGCGTTTGTGGACGGAATTGGCTGAAACTTTCAGGAAAATGGAACAGTTTGTTTCTGAGCAGCCCTTGAAAATTTGGGGGGGGTTCGTCAAGGGGGGGCTGAGAAAAAAGGGGGGTCCCAAAACGTGTTTTTAACATTGAGTTTTCCATAGGGCGGTTGGCCTCACTTTTAGCCCGAACGGGTGAATGGATTTGCACGAAACTTGGCAAAATTGTAGGGACTGGTAGCCCGATGTGCCTTTTGTAGGTCTCAATATATGTGCTACAGTGGATTTTGAGAAATTAACGTTTAAAAAAAGATATATATCTGTAACAGCGGACCGGGCAGCGCTCCAGGACGCGTACTTTTCGCGCAACGGAGCTTTGTGAAGCGAAGCTGATTGGTTCTCCGGCGTCTGTCAACATTCCAAACAGTCCGTAGCGGCCGCCATCTTGTCTCTCGGTAGGATCGAGAGACAAGAGGAGGCCAAAGCGAAGGGGCAAATGACCATAAGGGGGAATAGTAGATCCTCGCTGACCCCCTACGTTTGATGTGGAGGTTTTAAAAGGGCTCCGCGGGGCAAAAAAAAAAAAAATAATAATAATCGAACGGCTGAATGGATTTGCACGAAACTTGGCAAAATATTAGGGACTGGTAGCCCGATGTGCCTTTGCTAGGTCTCAATATATGTGCTCCAGTGGATTTTGAGAAATTAACGTTCAAAAAAAGATATATATCTGTAACAGCGCTCCGCTTCGCGTACTTTTCGCGTTACGGAGCTTTGCGAAGCTGATTGGTTCTCCGGCGTCTGTCAACATTCCAAACAGTCCGTAGCGGCCGCCATCTTGTCTCTCGGTAGGATTGAGAGACAAGAGGAGGCCAAAGCGAAGGGGGAAATGACCATAAGGGGGCATAGTAGATCCTTCCTGACCTCTTAGGTTTGATGTACCATTTTGTCAAGTTTGGTGTAATTCCGTTCAGCCATTCAGGCTGTAGACGTATGTAAATGTCCTATGGAAAATTGCATGGGGAAAACACATTTGAAAGTGTTGAAATTTAGAACCAATTAAAATGTTACTTTGGTTTTGTATTTGTGTGTGATGAAAGTTAATTGGTTATGTATATATGTCAAATGAGAGGAAACCACAGCCATTTTGTGATACTACTGTCTGAGGTACATTTGTGAGGAATTTTTGGTGGTGAATTTCTGGTGTTTGATTTACACAGTACTAACACTTCTGCTACTTTTAAAAAGGTGAGTTGTTAATTTGTAAGGGGAACTATGTTGTACACTTGAAGATAATTTGAAAAATGTTTTCTGTTATTTATTTGCAGTCCTTCTGTTATACTAAATACTTGATAAAGTTAGTTTTATATTATGTATTACTAAAAACGATAAATGAAAGTGATTATTTTTTTCTGCAATTTACAGCAAGCAATTTCAAAATAAAATGGCTCACAATGAAGAGACCGTGGCAATTTCTTTTGAATTGTCCACTACATTGATTGAAATTGAGAGCACCAATAATGAAATATTGTCACAAGGAGGACATGACTTGTATGATTCCATTAGATTGATTGAAATGGACAGCACCAAGAATGAAATATTGTCACAAGGAGATGACTTGAATGATTCCACTACATTGATTGAAATTGAGAGCACCAATAATGAAATATTGTCACAAGGAGGAGATGACTTGTATGATTCCATTAGATTGATTGAAATGGACAGCACCAATAATGAAATATTGTCACAAGGAGGAGATGACTTGAAGGATTCCACTACATTGATTGAAATTGAGAGCACCAATAATGAAATATTGTCACGAGGAGATGACTTGAATGATTCCACTACATTGATTGAAATTGACAGCACCAATAATGAAATATTGTCACAAGGAGGAGATGACTTGAATGATTTTTTTGATCAATCTCTTGATGGCGAATTTATCGAGTGTTTGGAGACCATAGAGTTACAAGAATCATCATTGGAGACTTTTAATGAGGACATTGCTGATGAGGACATGTTACTAGTTCTTTCAAATTTAGAAAATTCTGAAGAATAAATTTATATTTAGAAATCAAAAATTGTTTGAGACATTATTCATTTTTATTTTTAATTTATGAGGTTGTAGCGAAGTGATTGTAGTATAAAATGAGACTTATAGTATAGAGTGCAACATTTTTATGTTACATGGTAAGTTTACTCATATTTACTTCCCTTCTGCCACTATATTATCTCCAATGTGTATTTGACATCTCTTCTTCATCTCCGGCCTCCTTTCTCTCACTGTGTGTCTCCGATGCATCTTATCGCTGCTATTTTGTGTAATTACAGAAGAGAGTAAAATAAAATAGTTCGGAACGTGAAAAGGGGGCAAAGTAGAGTACTCCTCACCCCCTAGGCCTTTTAAGGCGGTCCCAAAAGGATCAGTTTCTGCTTTCCTGAGAGATTATGGTATGAGTTCCATATACCACAATAACTTGCATTACAACATGCAAGATATCTATCTCCTATTACCAACTTTTGGAGATATTCGCGCTAAGCGCGAATATCTCCAAAAAGTAACACCTGCCCTGAGCAGTTCTTAGCCATGTTATCCAATGGGAGGTGGATAACATGGCTAAGAGCATTAGCTCGGTAATGCATGAATATCGCTGAGTTTTTAGCGATATTCATGCATTGCGGCCGTTTATTATCGCATTTGCGATAAACCTTGATAATAGCAAGGTTTATCTTCGATAATTTCTGACGATGCTTAGTGGTAAAAAATTGGTTGGTAAGCATCGTTAGCGATAAATATCGCTTAACTTTGGTAATATGCCCCAACGTCTGTTAACGTTCGATTCGAAGGAAATGAGGAAGTGTTGAAAAACATTGTCTGCGCCATCTTGCCTTTTTTGAAATGCCACACTTTTGTCGTGCACGGCAGCCATTTTAGATGTCTTGACCAGACCCACTCTCTGCACGCTGTCGATTCGTAGCATGGCTCCTCACCCACGCAAGCATCTTCCCTAGGCACTGGTCACCACCGCTCTCTGTCTTATGCATGGGCAATAAACCTCCCCCCATCTGCGCTGCTCTTCCCTGAGAATCACACTCTGTGCCCGCCCGACACCTCCCTTTCGCCCTATTCACTACCGCACCCTCTGACACTCCTCTTTCTCTGTGTCCGATTGTCCAGGCTATCAGCTAGCCCTGCAGATGTAGTTTATGGCCCCAGCTGTAAAGAATCACCCCTCTTCAAAGGAGTTATAGTAGATCAAGGCCCACACCCGATGAGATCCGTCACACCACACGTGTTCCTACTATCTGAAAACCATCCTGTATTGTGATTGGGGAGGGGACCGAGCCTGAAGCGGAAGATTCCAGGAATGACTCTTTGTACATCAAAGTTTTTACAATTATGTGTCACATTAAAAATATATAGCACTCCAACAAAGTAGTAGGAATATAAAACTTTAATAACATATAAATATATACAAGAAAACAAAAACAGTAAAAACATTTAAACAACGAAGAGACCGTGGCAATTTCTTTTGAATTATCCAATAGATTTATTGAAATTGACAGCACCAATAATGAAATATTCTTGTCAGTAGCGGTCTGTTGTGCGAATAGTTCCAAGGCAGCAGAACGCGCTGAAATCTAGATGGCACGAAAGTGATGTCTAGTAAGTTGCCGCCCAGCAAAAAACGGCGTGGGGCGCCGCGGGGGTGAGTGAGTCCAGTAGGCACCACAGCTATTCTTACCGGCATTGCAGAATTACTGCTGGGGACAATGCCTGTGCTGTAGCAGGGTCACAGCAGAAACAAAAAGGATTCTGTTGAAGATGTTGTTGGTTTTCAATTTGAAAACAGTTCTGGTGTCAACTGCTATGCTAATGTAGTGGTTAATGTTTTGTTTTCTCTAGAAAATGTAAAAGAGGGGGAGGCAGTCCAAAGTTCCGTTAAAAGGGCAAAGGAAAGGATCGGTGGTTTGAACTATCAGTCAAAAAGGGGAGGGGGTGCAATAATTTTTCCTACCGGGTCACACTGTGCTTTCACCGGAAGTGAGGTCTGCAGGATTCTAGTAATTCAAAGTGAGGCTGGCGCCAGCATGGGAGCGCCGACGTCCCGCGGATACAGTTTCGTCACTCCACGGGCGATCATGGCAGTCATTCCCCATCGGGGGTCGGAGACTCCCGCGGCTCCTCTAGAATCTTCAAGGTCGTGGAGGACTACGGTGGTGGAGTCAACCAGTGACCGGGCCATTTCTTTATGCTGGGCCCGCTCTTGCCAGGTCGACCGCCATTTTGAGAGTTCGGCAGCTACCGGCGATCGCGGGGTCACATGAGCGGACGGGCTCCACCCTGCCGGGCGAGACGTTGCAGCATGGCCACAGTGGAAGAACCCTTTTCCGGGCGCCTGGAGCGCTGAGGGTGCAGCTGGGAAGCCTCCACCTGGGGAGGCGGGAGAGGCCTGTTCGCACCGTCTCTCCCTCCCAGTGCACCCCACGGCGTCTCGCTTGAGATTTGTTATGGCCGGACCAGGCGATGAGGACGAGGGGGGGGGGGTCGGAGGCATGTGCAAGACATCCCCCCCCAGTGTTGTCGCAGCCATTATAAAAGAAAGAAGTGTCCCGTCCGTCTTCGGGCCGGGCTTCCGGTGGATGTCGGCCGGACGCCCCTGGCTCTGGCCCCATGAACGGGTTTCTTGGTTTATCGGCTGCAGCCGGATCCCGTCGGCCTCGGCCCCCCGACCGTTGGTGGCCGGACCGGAAGAGCATGTGGCGGGACTACCTGCAACTCTCAAGGGCCACCGCGGCCGGACTGGGAGAGAGAGGGGAGGGTCGAGGAGACATTCCCCCCCCCTGCAACTGTTCAGCGTTGTAAAGGCAATCCCCTGGCCGGGTCCACCTGGCCTCGGCCTCTCCTCCGGCTACACCCTACGTTAGGATCTCCTGGCCGAGGCGTGGCAGCAGGACCTGCCTTATATGGGCTGCTCCCGGCTGGGCGTAGCCGGAACCCTGCCCCACCTTGGAAGTTTCCAGAGTGGGGGCGGATGTTCTACTGACTTGCATTTTCCCTAGTCTATCGATTTTTTTGGCGTGGCAGGCGGTGGGACAGCGAGGGGTGATTTGGTTTCTCTTACTGTTTTTCTGGTCTCTCACCACTGGCATATTTTAACGTTTTCTTGTTTCTAGGACATTAATAGGTTTTATCATTACGTTATGTTATCGTTTCTTTGTTCGTTGTTTAATAAAAGTTCATGTTCATCAGTGGCCTACTGATTTTCGTTTTCCTATTTTTTTCTTTCCAGGTTGTTTCATGGTAAAGTTTCTGTTAACAGGATACAGTGATCACTTCGTTATTATTGCATATGTCCTTTTCACTAGGGGTGCTCTCTGGTCGGGCCAGATGACGTATCTCTAGTAAATGGTCCGGGTGAAAAAGGTGCATCAATCAGTGGGGAGTAGATAGGCATGACAGATTACAACGGGGGAGAAAGGTCCGCATTACGTACCCTTTCACTACTTGCAAAGATTTTCCTACGTTTATTTGCAAACAGGGAATACCTCCAAAAAGAACTAATTCCCAAACAGTCAATGTTCGGACAATCAATCAATCAATGAGGAATGAAATAGGTACGACGTGTTAAAGGCTTGCGTTACCTACCCTTCACTATCTGCAAAGGGAGAGAGAATATTCCTATTCTTCCTCGTTTGCAGGTAGAGAAGATCCTTAAGAGAATTAACTTCGAACAATTCAATGCTCGATTGAAACAATCAACAAGGGGTACTGTGAACACAAATGAACGCCGCTTATGTACATACGCATTGCTATTTTCAACAGGTTGTTCCTAATGTGTCTATTTTAGCGAGGTCAAAAAGAGATCCCATTAGTGGCCTACTGATTTTGCTCGATTCCTTTTGTTTTTTTACACGATTTTTCGCTATCTGCAAAGACTAAACAGAGTATTGCGACTCTGTGCTTGTTTGTAAATAGAGAATGAACCAAAGAGAACAATCAATCAAATGGAGAGAGAAGCAGGCACGACGGATTACAAAGGGGGCAAAGGGCTGCGTTAACTACCCTTCACTATCTGCAAAGAGAGAGTACTCCTAATAGAAATGAGGGGTGGGGGGCAGCATTCAAAGCAGATCAGTGTGCATAAACACGAAAATGTTTTTACTTACCACGTACTTGACATTCGACAGCTTATGATATTTGCTATTAAAAAACCATTGAAATTCACTGAAAAAACCATAGGTTATAGACCATATATAGTTAGGAATTAGCATTTACAAAACCTTGAAAATTCACTGAAAAAACCATAGGTTATAGACCATATATAGTTAGGAATTAGCATTTACAAAACCTTGAAAATTCACTGAAAAAACCATAGGTTATAGACCATATATAGTTAGGAATTAGCATTTAAAAAACCTTATTTTACTCACACAAAACCATTGAAATTCCATATATAGTTAGTTGCACTAACTATATATCGCGCACCCGCAATCCACTGCTGATGATGTCACATATTACATCATTCATGACATGGTCAGTGACATCACTGATGACATCACTGATGACATCTCAAATGACATCACTGATGACATCACTGATGACATCTCATTTGACATCAATGACCACATCACTGATGATATCATTCATGCGACAATACAATGCATCTCCTCACACTTTAATATAACCTCTGTTACACCCAGTGTTAAATACAGAGTATAATTTTTGAAACCATTGACACACCAATACTAGTTACTACATACGCACTCAGTGATTCCTATGTTTACACACACATTCACTCATTTACCCATACAATCATTCATACATACAATCACTCATCTTTACAACACTATCATATGCACTCATACACCTATACAGACTCTCACACTCTGTCACTCATCCATGGAGTTACTCACACACCTAGTCAGTCCTGTAAAGAATCAATCACACTTCCATTTTCTAATCTATACAGTTAAACATAGAGCACCTTACATTTTGAAACATATACTAACACATAATTACTCTCTTATACAATCATTGATACAAGTACACATTGATCTGCACAGAGTCACACACCTCCCAGCCAGCCACACACACACTCAGTCTCCCATACAAATACTTGGGCAATCAATCAATAACCCATATAGTTACTCATATAGCTACTGATCAACACATGCAGCAGTTTACAGAACAACAGACATAATGATGCACAAATTAAGACAGTTTAGTCACTAACCCATGCACTCAGTGAGACACATTTAATCACTCACTCATACAGTCAGTCACGCACCTACTAAATCCTTCATCCAGACACTTCTACATCTACTCATTCTTCAATATGTAAAACATATTTAAACTTTACAGAAACACACAGTTACTGGATGATGTCATCAGTGATGTCATTTGAGATGTCATCAGTGATGTCATCAGTGATGTCACTGACCATGTCATGAATGATGTAATATGTGACATCATCAGCAGTGGATTGCGGGTGCGCGATATATAGTTAGTGCAACTAACTATATATGGAATTTCAATGGTTTTGTGTGAGTAAAATAAGGTTTTTTAAATGCTAATTCCTAACTATATATGATCTATAACCTATGGTTTTTTCAGTGAATATATATATATATATATATATATATATATAGATATATATATATATATATATAGATATATATATATATATATATATATATATATATCTCTATATATATATATATATATAGATATGTATATTCACTCCAATAACATAAAATCAAATTCAAAAACATTCTATTATAAATAAAACATTTAGGGCCAGATGCTCATCCTGCCACATTAATTCATTAATTAGAAGTATCCCTTTTGGGGAATACTATACAGCAAGGAGAACATGTAGCAGTGAAGAAGAGTTCGATAAAATTGAAAAAGAGATGACCTGTAGATTCATCCAAAGAGTGTATAAACCAGGCATTCTAAAAGGAGCAGCTAGTAAAGCTAGGAATCTAATGCGACATAAGATTTTATTTGAACCTTCAAGGACCAAAAAACAGCAGGAACAGAATAAACTCCAGGGGAACCAGATTAACTCTAGATTTATTACCACCTTTAATGTAAAACATAAGGAAGTAAGATCAATTTTAAGGAAACACTGGTATCTTATAAAAAATGACCCAGTGCTGGGCTCTAGAGTCCGGAAAAATACCGAGATCACTTACAGAAAATCTAAATCTTTAAAAGATTTAATTGTTAGCAGTGAATTTCTGGAGAAAAAGAAGGGTTCATCTAATTGGCTTCAAGAAAGCCTTAAAACATTTTTTAATAAAACCATTACCATCAGGAGTTTCATGACTTGTAAAAGCAGTTTTGTTTTTTATCTGTTACAATGTTCATGCCCAAAAATATACATAGGTAGTACGACTTTACCTGTCCATCAAAGAATCCTTCAACACAGGCAAGCAATTGTCAACCAAGACAAAACGTATCCCGTCTCGAGACATTTTGAGGCCCATCACCAGAGTAACCCTGAGAGTCTGCAATATACGTGTATAGCAGAAGTCCCCAAGAGAAAGAGAGGGGGGGGGGGACAGAGAAAGGGAAATCCGGAAGTTAGAGACATATTTTATTCTGGATTTTAACTGTAAGGAGCCATATGGGCTCAATGTGGACGAGGATCTTTATACATGTCTGTCTTGAAGAATGTAAAAGAATATGATGAAGAGCTGTAACATAGATTTGCACTTGTAACCATGAACTGATTGTGTTTTTAACTAGGAATACTTTTTCTTTTAACAGTGGTAGTATTTTTGATACATATATGAAATGGACCAGCGTATTAAGATTGTTCTTGCATTATAGGAATTATTATGCATTTGCACTTTATGATAGAATTGCTTTTTTAGTACGGATAAGTAATGGAATATTACATTAGTATATAGTATAGAGTGGAAATGTTTACTATAAGAGAGATGAATTTAGTTTACATAAGCACTTCATTTTTTGAGTACTGTATTGGAAAAGAGTGAAATGTTTACATTGAGAAAATTATCAAAGTTTACATGAGCATAAGCACTTTTTTCTATATTATGGTTCACATAGGCACAAGCACTTTCTCAAAGGGGGTAATTCCTCTTTTTAAAGGATATGAAGCTTTTATTGTGCGTGAATTGTAGTAATTGTTTTTTCCGTACTGAATTCTAGTTTGTTTTTCTTTTTTCTTTGTTGGAAATGCATAATTTGTAAAAATGAAGCACTAGCATATTCATTTTTTGCAAGAACAAATAAAATACTGGAAAGAGCACTTGCCAAAAAACGTCGAAGGAAAAACTTCAAGTGTAAATTCTTTTAAATAAGGACTAGCACTTTAATTGTAGAATGTATGCACATGGGAATTTATGAAATGAATATTCCCAATTAATATATATAGCCATAATGTGAAAAAGATAGTAAAAAGAAAAATATCTTTTTGTAAAGAATGTGCAACAATAATCATTGCAATTAGGTTGAACGCCTAGTGAATACTGTGAAGTAATACGTTAAAATATGGCTGCGGTATTCCAGATAATTGTGGTCTATCGTTAAACACTGAGTCCATTCTCTGTTTTTACTACCTCTGTGAAGTGTATTTTAATCGGGTAACAATGGTGGTGAAACATAGTGAGCAAGGGAGCATGACTCCCGAAACGCGTCGATGTAATTTGTCATTTTAAACAAAATAAAAGGACTTTCTCAACCTACCTCGGAGTGCCGGATGATTTTCTACTTAATTTGGATAAATCTTATAACCAATATATATATATATACACACCAATAACATAAAATCGAATTGAAAAACATTCTATTATAAATTAAAATATTCAGGGCCAGTTGTATGAAGCTCAAATGGGTTCGCAAACGCCGAAATTCGCCAAATTTCGGCGTTTGCGAACTCATTTGAGCAAAATGGTATGTATGTACCAAATTTCAGTGTAAAATAAGGAATCGCAAATTTGCGATTCCTTATTTTGCAATTGCATTTAAGGAATCTCAAAATTTGCGATTCCTTAAATGCAATGTATGAAGCAAAAAAAATTGCTAATTGTCCTTAACCCCTTCCATGCTCATGACGGAACGGTTCCGTCATCAGCGTCGGTGCTCCGGTGCTGATGACGGAACATTTCCGTCATGAGCCAATATGCTTTTAAACCCTTCAGCACTGCAGCGAAATTCGCGCAGCACTGAAGAGGTTAAGGAATCGCAAATTACCACCAACTTCAAGTTGGTGGTAATTTGCGAATTTCTTGAAAAATGCCCATATTTGCATTTGTCAAAGTGACATGTGATGCGTTCAAAATTAAAAACAAACTAAATATTAACAACAAAAATATTTCAAAAACAAAAGAAATAAAAAAATACAAATATGTTAAAAATTTTAATACAAATATATTTATAATTCAATTAAATATTATAATGTTAAATACATCCAGGTATGTCACCGCATGCGAATGCACTGCATGCAGTTTTATAGATCCGCAATTCCACATGGAATTAAACCACAGGGCAAACATAGTAGGACTGAGTCTAATTAATGCATAAAAAGGTGTGATAATTTCACTTCTCCCAACTCATTAATTGGGCCTGATACTTTAATGTAATTTTATTACAATTTTTTAACATCAAATATGTTAAAACGCTGCTCATGTTGTGCTGCCTAAACCAACAGTATACATTTGTTCCAACTATTTCACCATGAAGCTGAACTGTTACTCATAAATCAAACAGGCGGTTTTAATATAGCTCCAAAACAGTAGAGGAAGCGTAGAGGTAATGATAGAATCACCCTCCTAGCAGAATTATATACACAAAAAGATTCTATCAATGTGTGGTGACAACTATTTTTATTGCAATTAGTTTTTTGTTTTTCGTGTATAATGTGATACTAGGCTCTCTCTTAGATCTGAAAAGACAAGAGCACTATGTGCTTTTTAAAATACCCCTCACACACAAAAAAAATCCTTTAGTGTCATGCTTCATCATAGGGGTCTTCCCGTCCCTCTAACGGGGCGGGGCGTGCTACGACCTACGAACTACACGGGAGCACTGATATTAATGACCGAAGGCTATGTGTCAGTGAGGTGTAGGGACCTAATATGTGAGTGTAAGATAAAAAGGTTAAAAATTCCCTGGCTAGTAGAAAAAATACATTTTATTCGCTTCTCTGGCTGGGAACGTTAAGAAGGGGGTTTTGAGGTAGAGCAATTAGCTAGCTACCAGGTCGACATGTTTCGTAAGCAGTCCCCTACTGCTTACTCCTCAGGACCTTCTAGTGGTCTCTACTACACGATGCTCAGTTCTAAAAATAGTAAGCCTAAAGTCCTACACACGGGTAGCAAAAATAGGCTGCCTGTGTTGAGCTTCAGGGCATGAGCTGGCCCTAGTGAAGCGTGGTAAGTTTTACCAAGTTTTATCAAAAATATTGTCAAAAATATTGACCTATGCGGTCTTAGTCTCGACTACTGGCGTCTTGCTTTCGGCATCTTTAATACCCTATTAAAGATGCCGAAAGCAAGACGCCAGTAGTCCTCGGAGCAGCACGAGGGTAGGAATAAGGCATTGCACTTATGCGGTCAACTTTACCGCGTTGAATACCCTTCGACTGCAAGCTCATGGGGCATAGAACATTTGCCGAGACTAAGACCGCATAGGTCAATATTTTTGACAATATGTTTGATCTCTGTAGCAGTAATCCACTTGTTGACAACATCCCCAGTTTTAAAAAAGGGGCACTATCCTGCTAAGATTCCTAGAATCAATATGTTCCTTCCTGATTCTGGCCTTTTTGTTGCTGCCACCATTGGGGTCTAACCCCAAGTTCTTCCTCTCCTTTTCCACCTCTAGGACTTTCCTTTCAAGGGCCAACTGCTCTCTCTTCAGCTTGAGTTTGGCCTTCTCAACTTGAGCAAACTGTACCCCCTATGTAGGATGGCCTCATCTAAGTTAGAGTGGACTTTGTAGTGTAGTTCCTATATTCCCAATAGGCTCTGCGCATTGGAATAATATAAACAGCAGTGTAGACGTAGGACTGAGGTCGACTAGGTCTCTACTGACTATATTAGACTTAATTAGTTTTGCCAGCTAGCTCAGAGGTCACTAGAAACTTTCTCGAATAAACTAGGAGGAGTTTAACTTCCCTGGATAGACAAGAAGGGATTAGCTTCTGACAACCATAAAACATGACAACTTTGCTCCCTCAGAATAAGAGTGTATCTCTAGAGTCGTGTGAAAACAATAGACAATTATTTTACTCAGTCAATCGTGCATACTTAGTTTCACCAGAGTGCAGAGAAATAGAGAGACGGCTGTTTTCAATAAAAGGTGTTATTTATTGAGCAGTCTTCTTTCTCATGCAAGAGAAATGAATGGCCACAATTGCAAACTTAGTATAAAGTAAAGTGGGTACAGTAAAAGGAGTATTATAAAATAATACTGGTTTCTTAGCCATATGATACTTTAAAATAGATAAAATATATACATACATAAATACATTGACTAACGTACTCAACTGGTGCCTCTAAATACGCCTACACCGGTGTACCTGACCTAATACGTGGGAAGGAGTAAATAAGTAGCAGTTTAAGATAAGTTGGTTTTGCCAAGAATCTGAATCAAGAATTCTCTTTAAGGGTTTAGTCAGCTCCGTACCTGGGTAATAGAAAGCAGGAGGTCTGGTATCTCTCTCTCAGGACTCGATATCCCAGCAACCCGCAAGGGCGGCTGAAAAACACCGGAGCTGGATTTTCTCGGCTGGAGAAAAAGACAACGTCTTTCTCAGTGCGTCAAAAGGGAGGGGCGGCGTCCGTGGGCTCTCGCATCAGCTGGGCTCTCGGGCAAGTAGATAGCCGCTCTGCTCCAAACCACCGTGTGTTTGCTTAAGGCAACGTTGGTATATTTATACCTGAAAGGTGCCGGGTTTGACGTAAGGTTGGACATAAGACGTCACCAAGAACTAACAGTTCTTTCTGACTCTAGGAGTTCTTGTGCAAATCAAAACAAGAGCAGGGCGATTTCCCGGGCTGCTGGAGGCTTGGTTTGTTTAAAGAACGCGTTGTACTTTCTAGGAGTCTAGAGGAGTAACCATGCTGTATTTGGACTGCATGGGTTGTTAATAAATATGGATATGATTCTTATGCCTTCATAAGGATATTATTTATTATAACCACATAAGGGCATGAATTAGGAATATCGAATTAGGGTCCTAGATAGAATTACAACAATTAAGGAGCTGATGCTGAGGAAAGGGAGGATGAGGAGGAGGAAGACCTCCTCCTCCTAGTAACCCTGTGTATCAACCCAGGGGGATGAAAGTGGGCGTACTGTCACAACCCCCTCCATTACCATCAGTACCCCCTATACAGGTATAGTGTTGACCATGAGATTGTCTTCAGACTCCTCATGGCCATATGCAGTGACAGGGACAGTAGAACAATGTCCCTCTTGCTCTTGTCTTGCAAGGTCATCCCCCTCACCAAGGCCTTCCTCCTCCAGAGGCCTTGAAGGATTCTGGATGTCATCCTGGAGGAGTAGCTCCAGCAGAAAAGACCTAGTTGAGTTACTACCTGTCCTAAGTCCTCTAGCTTTGCACAGGGTCCCAGGTTCCCAGTACCTTAGGGCACTGTACCTAGAATCCTGAGTATGACTAGATTCGCCAATAGTGGACATGGTGCTACTGTAGTGTAGCGTACCCTACTCTAGCAGTCTAAACTTTCAAATAAAGGTTGGAGAAAGGGCTATGCTAGGCCCTTGACACCTAGCCTAACAGTATAATGTCTTATTACCTAACAAATATAGTGTAATTACCAGAGGTAGTAGTGGTTTTACTATGGAAACCTTACTTATGACAAAGTGTAAAGCAAATGCAAGTTTTTATCCCACTTCTGACACCAAATGTAGGAGGCTGGCTCAGTATATAGTGTACACCTATGGTGATGCACTGTGCACTGAGTCCAGGTAACCCTTAGTGATAGAGTTGAGGTCCCTGAAAACCAGTGACCTTCAGGGGCAGCAGTGGAGAGCACTTAGGGCTTATTCAGGAGGGTGTAATACAAGTGCATTTACCACTACAGTCAGTCAGTAAGCTTTTCACACAAGAAAGAATCACACCAGTGAGTCTAAATATTATCACAAAAGGTTGCCTAGACTCAGTGCACGGTGTCTCACCATAGTTGGACACTATATACTAAGTCACCCTCCTACATAGTTGTCAGCCGTGGGGATTTTACAGTTCTAGAACCCTTCCCAAAAGACCCCAAAGGAACCACCTGGATCAAGGAAGATTGGAGAGCTACCCCACCTGTACATACCCCAGGAACCCGGATACCTACACTAGTCTGGTGGCATGCAGAAGTGCCTGAACCCTACATAATTCTACAGGAGAGTTGGCCACACCTTTCCTTTGCAGGAAATCCTTTGTTCAGCTTCCTCAACCCGAGCTAAGGGGCAGAACACTGTCTAGGGTCAGCAGCAGTGTGGGCAGACAGTCAGACCCTCTAAAGTTACACAGGTAGGCACTGGAAGGTCCTCTAAGGAGCCCCCCAGTACATGCAGAGGCACTCCTATGTTTTGGAACCATGTGATGACCTTTGACTAACATTGTTTTTATTGACTTTTGGTGTTTTACTTTACCCTATCCTGAATGTACAACGTCATTTTTCCCTGCATGTGCATTTCATCCTCGAAAATTTATTTCATATCTCTCTGTAGTTTTAGCAAAGTGGGAGCTGTCACAGAGTAGAACAGCCTTGCCAGGAACAGAACGTGTGGGATGTGCATCTGGAAAGCATGAGAGAGAGATGTGGAATGTGCTTCTTGGTCTCGAAGTGCAGTGTTATAAGCAGTGGTGTTCAAATGTGCATTATGTTGTACATTGGGAGATGAAGTGTGTGATGCTATAAGCAGTGGTGCACAATGTGCATTGTGTTGTACATTGGGAAGTATTATGAATTTCTTACTATTGACTTTGACATGCCCTCATGTCATCTTGAATTCTGACTATGTCTTGCTTGAGCTTTTTGCGCACACAGCATGCCCCCAGATTACTCAAGATGTTTAGGTTATTCACATTCAAGGTTGTTTTGTTGACTGTACTGCCAGGGACTTTCGTAAAATGTGTTAAGCCAAAGGCTGGAACACATGAGAATGCAGAAGGAACATGAGAACTCCTTTGCCTTTGGAATGCTTGCACGGAAAGTGGCCAACTCCACTAAGTTTCCTTGGCGCAGGGGAGGGCCTCTTGGAACCTTCTAGTGTGTTTTGAGATTATAAAGGTGGGGTTTGTTGACTTTGAAACTCGGATTTGTTTTGGAGTCTGTATGGGGACGGACGCGTCTACTTCGGTACAGCAGAACCCTGGTTTGCTGAGGTTCTTAACCACAGCTGTGACCCCCAGTCTGGAGTGGGCTAAGATGCAGAGTTTGCAGCTGGAGAGGTGATTTGTTTTTGAGTGTTTTCATTGTGATGTGTGAGTGCCTCTGTGCCCATCTAAGTCTTCAGTGATTGTAACATCTGATGTATTTAGTATATATATCATATGATTTCTTGCAGGTCACCCATCATTATCTGCTTGTGTTTCATTTTATTATTATTATCTGCTTGTGTTTCATTTAATCTTATTATCCAAGCATTTTACAAATGCATTTGATTGCTTGTACATTTATATACAAATATATTTATCTATCTCAATCAATCATGGGTTTGTTGAGCGCGACTACTCACCCGTAAGGGTCTCAAGGCACTAGGGGGTGGGGGGTGCAGGATGCAGATCATCAAGGAGGAGGTCTATCGAAGAGCCATGTTTTGAGGTTTCTCGTGAAGATGGGGAGTGATGTCGTCTGTCTGAGGTGGAGCGGTAGGGCGTTCCAGGCTCTGGCCGCGAGGAAGGAGAAGGAGCGGCCTCCCGATCTGGACTTCCTGGTGCAGGGGACCATGGCGTAGGAGAGCTGGGCTGACTGTAGGGTCCTTTGGGGTATGTGGAATTTGAGTCAGCTGTTCGGGTATGCTGGTCCTGTGTTGTGGAGGGTTTTGTGTGTGTGGGTGAGAATCTTGAAGGTGATTCTAGCCTCGATGGGGAGCCATTGGAGTGTGTGCAGGTGCTGGGAGATGTGGTGGTGTCTTGGCAGGTTGAGGACCAGTCTTGCGGCGGCGTTCTGGATGTTTTGTAGCTTGTGGGTGAATTTTTTATTTATTATGGCGTAGAGTGCGCTGCCGTAGTCAAGTCTGCTGGTGACGAGTGCATGGGTGACAGTCTTTCTGTGTTCAAGAGGGATCCATTTGAAGGAGGTGGAGGATGTGGAAGCAGGAGGATGCGACGGAGTTGATCTGGCGGGCCATTTTGAGTTCGGAGTCCAGGATGATTCCGAGGTTGCGTGCGTGGTCCTTGGGGATGGACAAGCTTCCGAGGGCGGGAGGGGGCACCAGGTGTCTATATACATTTGAATGTTGTTTATTTGGCATCTGGGAAAGCATTTCTGTTAGAGAGCATTGCATAAATAAAACCCCATGCCTTATTCTTTGATGTGTTTCATTATATAAAGGGAAATCCCTTTCCAGGTGGTGTTCTGTTGTTTTTATTGCTTCGTCGTGTTTGAACCTCCGTGTGGGAGGGCGGTATTTTCTGTTAAGTGGGAGTGTGAAGCAATACAGTGGTATCATCCAACTAACACTGGAATCGGTGTAGTTCATGATTCCAAAATGTTTCATACCAAACATGACATAGTCTGGGACAGTCATTATGTAGTTGGACAACTCGACTGGCCAGTGTCCACTACATACCTTATAATTAGACCCCCCAGGATATAGCGGCATGGATTAGCAAATTTAGCGGCACAGAAATGAAAATTTAGCGGCACAAATATGTAAATTTAGCTGCAATTTTGTGGCATTTTATTTGCCAGTTTTTTCTACAACAAACACAGATATCATAGTGGGCACTTTCGTAAAAATCGCTGCATTTTTACAAAATCCTGGATGGTCTGACTAGTGGAGAAGTTACTGACGTCATGCCAGGTGAGCGTCGTGGGGGAGGGAAATCCTTTAAAGTCTCATTTTCTTTCTGGATTTCCCTTCTCTTCTTGAAACGCAAGAGCAGCAACATTGTGGTGTCACCAGGGCTTTAAGCGGAAGCTTTTTCAATATTATATGTAACAAGCCATAGTTGCAAATTTGAACACAAGTATCCCTCAGTCTAGGTAAAAACATGTACACGACTACAAGAACATAAAAATGGGAGCAAACCTTAAACAACTAAATAAAGTCCATCTCTACGTAGAGGAAGGGGAACCAAGGATTTAGATGGTCAGTCAGAGTAGTTGTAGTCCCTTTTCCGTTGTCAGTGGCTTAGCATGCCTCACAGGAGTGACTCATTTGTTGGGTGGCTGAGCGAAAGAAGGCTGTACATCACTGGGTTGCTGTAGCATGAAATACACCATCCCTTCTAATATGAGCATGAATGTGGTTGGAAAGCAGACATTATGGGGCTACAACTCTCCCTGTTATGTCCCTCCACTGCCTCAGTTTTCCTTTTACAAATCTGCATGATCCATGGTGCGTTTTCATTCTCAGATGCCTGCTGATGCAATAAGAACAAGATTTTAAGTGCAAGTACAGTAATTTTATCAGTACCTAAAATATACATAGCAATTTCATGAATTGGAAACAAAGCCACTTTCTTAGCCATCTACTTGGCAAATGTATTACTTCTAGACACTGCAGATTACTGGTGAGCAGTACCTTGAACAATGGCAATTTTACATGGAAGCATAAGGATTCCTGACAAGTTGTTCATAAATGTCCTGTTTTTAGTTTTTAGTGCTGGTTTCTCCAGATGTCCTGGGCCGCTCCACATACATACTTAAAATCTCTAAATATAGCTTCAATTTTGTGCGAAGCCAAAATGCATGTGCACCAAAGAGTAACAAGTTCAGCTACTTGAGCAGAGTAGACCTGAGGCAATTGTTAACTCTTATCTCGCTATACAATTTAGATTCAGTGTCTCCAGCACCAGCTCCAGTTTTCTGACATTTCTATGATGTGATTCATCCACATAATAAACAAGTTCACTGGTGGGGAAAGGGGAATCAGACAGATCAGTCACGGAGTTACCTAAATATTCAGTAACAAATAAACAATCTTGAGGCTCACAATCCTGTGCAGTGGGCTTAATAGAAGACAGGGTCAGGGCTGGCAACAGACTAGATTGATGTGAGAGACCGAGAGTAGCAATATTCATATTCGGGCAATCATGCAAAAGACAATGGGGCTTATTTACAAGCCCCCTTGCACCACTTTTGCGTCACTTTTAACATGGGAAAAGTGACGCAAAAGAGGCGCAAGGGGCTTGTAAATCTGCCTCAATGAGTTTTGATGGTGTGGAGTAGGGCGGCTACAGAATCAGGAAGAGCAACTCTTAAGGTAGAACCCAGAACAATATTTTGGAAAGGGTCAAAGACACAGGCAGCACGGATGCAGCAATGAACATCTGGAATTCGCAGGCACTTTTGTAAAAATCGCGGCATTTTTACAAAAGTGCCGATTTCGCGGGCACTTTTGTCAAAATCGCGGCATTTTTACAAAAGTCCTGATTTCGCGGCAAACCGCGAAATCGCAAAATCCTGGAGGATCTGTATAATGGTTGCCCACACTTACAAAGCCCAGAGAATGAAGTCTGGGGTTTGTAGGGGTACCTCTGCTCATACAGGGGTACCCACACACTTAAAACTATGCACCCTGCCCTTGGACTGAAGGACCTACCTTAGGGGTGACTTATAGGTTAAAAGTACAGTGAACAGGATATATGGGAAACCTTCCATCCAAAGAGTAAGGTGCAAGCAGCACTTAACGCTGGCTGCAATGGCAGCTCTGCAGACACAGTTTTCATGGCCTCCATGCTGCACCCCATGGGAGACCCCTGTTGTACCATGCCCTTCGTACCTCAGGACCATATATTAGGGACTTAAAATGGTACACCAATATACCAATTGTGGGGTGTACACAGTACTTACCATTGAATTTAGAGGAGAGGTTACTCCCACGGGGGTCCTGGTTAGCAGGATCCCAGTGAATTACAGTCAAAACACACTGACAGCAGGCAAAAAGTGGGGATATCAATGCCAGAAAGATTCTACTAAACTACAGCCGCCCTCACCATGAGGTTATGGAAACCTCTGATATCTTCAGGAAGTGAATCGGCGGCAGGTTGCTGTGGAGGTGGGGATGGCATTGGTAGAACATAGTCATCCAATTCATCCAAAGGTGGCTGTGTGTCAGGGATCTCACCCTTGTCTCTTTCATCATCCATCATCATCATCTCTCGGTGGTGCTGCTACATGGGAGGCAGGCGTCATTCTAGGAGTAGCTGGCAGAGGGAGAGGTGCTGGAACAAGAGGGGGGACTGGTTGTGGTGGCGCAACCCAGGCTGCTGTTCAGCTGGGGGTTGCAGAAAACGCCTCAGATAATCTGTGAGCATCGCCTGGAGGGCCCGTATCACGGAAGCAGAAAGATGTGCAGTATCCCACGTAGGTGGAGGGTCAGAATAATATCCGCAAGGCTTATAAGTCCTGGAGGTGGAGGATACTAATGCTGAGAATAATGCCCTTCCTTCTCATAATCTTCTTGCTCCCGGCATTTAACTTTCAGTTCTGAAGGGTTGTGGGCTGGACCAAACAGGCCGCCGTCATCATCAGATTCCTCAATGTCCAGCAGGTGACTTGGAGGCAGAGGTGAGACCTTGCTGGGTGAGGGGACTACAGGATGTAGAAAGGTTTTGGTGACCTTAGGAAAGCTTAATTATCAATAAGGGTGACATTGTCGGTGAGATGTAAGTGTCCTTCTTTAGCATCATGGTCGACATTGGTCAAAGGGAACACCGTCAATAAGACCATCGTTGACGGAGCAATTGTCAACGGGATGAACGTCTAAGGGGCCATCACCGAGGGGAGCATCGTTGGGACTATTTTCAATGGTAGAGTCATGGAGGAACTCGTCATCACGGGGATGTCAACAACAATTTCCCAGATGCCTGAATCTTTGTAGGCGAGATGAGAGTGCTGATGGATGCTGTCGTCGTTTTCGCCTCGGTCTTGACGATGACATGGTAGTACTGGTGGTCATTGATGATCTAGGTGTCAATGGTTAAGGCATCGTCAAGAGGGACTTGGAAGAAGATTTAAGCCTTGTGGATGGATCAGCAGAGGAGGCAGGAGGGCAATTCTTATCCTTGGTAGATGGTATCGATGGGCCAGGTAAGGATATTTCTGAGCTGAAATGTTTTTGCTTCTCATTTTTCTTGGAGCTGTGATGCTGGTGAGAAGTCCTCAAGGATTTTCTGGATTCCTCTGACGCTCCTTCATGAGATCCAGTCCATTTGTGAGACCCTGCAGAGGTGTCACTATATTTCTCGGAAGATGTTTTCTGAGTTTTTACTTTCTAAAGTCACAGGAGTAGCCTCCCTCCATGTCCTCAGAGTATTTGAGGAGAAAATGGGACATATCTTGCACTGTTTTATATCATGCTTGAGATGAAGGCAGTCTTTATGTGGGTCATCCACATGAACTCTCTTCTTCCTACAGGTCATACAGGGATGAAAAAGGCCTTTTCTGTCAGACTAGAATAGTAAGGTTGAAAATAGCTTTTCAGCTAAAAAAACTGAGCAGAGGTTAGGCAGACTCCTTTCACGCACGATGTAGGTAGCTGCCATCTTTCACAGTCAGTAATACATTTTGTGTGAATAAGCGCACAATATTGTCCTTCCCGCCAGTCAAGCAATCACTGCATTCACTTTCCCTGTGGAGCCTAACGAGATATTCTCTAGTGGGGAAAATTCCCACTCAAAACTTAGGGACATATTTATCAAACTTTCCGACAGTGCAGCGAGCCACCTTGCTGTGCTGCGTGAGAGGGCAGGAATGTGCTCTACTTAACATTATACAGCGCATTCCTGTCCTTTCTTTTAACTGGCACCCTTTTGGCTGCTTAGCGCAAATGAAAGGAACCTTGCACCATGGTACAAGGGTGCCTGCATTGCAAGCAAGATTATTTTTGTACAGGAAGGGACACCATCCTGCACAAAAACAATCCTCAGTGGCATTTTCCTCTTTCTAAGTGGGCTACAGAGTGCAGCACACTTAGAAAGAGGAAACAATGAGGAACAATAAAGATATTTCTTGTCGTTGTGCCTCTCCTGGGTAGGCCCGGGCATGAAATTCTGCACCACTAATGGAGTCTGCAGAGTTTATACCACTCCGCTCAGCTGAATATTTTCCTTGCTCCCCAACATTAAGTTGACGAGCGTGAGAGAGAAAAATCTTACTCCAGACCACCTCCTGGCAAGGTTTCTCAACGTGGGCTGTCACAGATGATCGCTACCGCTCGCGTTGAATAACTTTACGTTCATGTTGAGGAAGCTGCCGCTCGAGCAGAACATCTACTTGAATGGCAGAAAGAAGCAGTGCCCTCTTGCACTCTGCATGGTGCCATTCATGCTGATTTTACAAACACCCTGCGCCAAAAATTAACGGCACCACGTAACGCTCTCTACCAATCACAGAACTCCGCATACTGGAGTTATTTAGTCACTTTGCAGAGTTCCATGTAGTGGAACTCTGCAAATTCAGCCCAGAACTACTCCTGGGAAGCATAGAATTTTGACGCATTCACAGATTTACCAGTGTTGATAAATCTGTGAATGCATCAAAATCCATGGGCTCAAGGGTGGGAACCCCCATGCTCCTCCCATGGAACACCTCTGGGGAAGAGCACCACAACGCAGCAATTGGCACCGGGTTCTGTTTCTCCATATTCATTAAGCCATGCAGGGCCACGCAAGGTGGCCTTGCGTAGCCCGATAAATCTCACTTAGTGTTGCTTCGCACTCGCGCCTCTCTTGCATGGCACAAGGGCAACGCAACACATTGAAAGATAGGACCCTGAATATATAGAGCGTGTTTCAGTTCTGGATGAATCTGTTTCAGGTAGAACTTCCAGCCAGGAGCTGCTCCACTAACAAGATAGTCGCTCAACCTACAGCCTGGTCTTGTTGCACAAATTTTGTTCCCAACCTAAATTTGTAGCAGTGTTCTTTCACAAGTTTTATAGTGTTGCACCCTACTTTACTTGGGTCTATTTAAAGGACCTCCTATTACAATTCAATTAGCAAGTTCCTCAAGTGCCCCAGCCAGTTACCTTTACCTGGACCGCCACTTCTGTAGGCATCTTCCAGTGAACCCAAATATACTGCGGCCTTCTGGGTCCTTACCAGCCTGGTCTAATACAACACTGGTTTAACTACTGCCAGATCAGAGATAGGCATTAGACTGAGTTCCGAATACAGTGCTAACAAGGGGGTACATGGTACCTACCTTAACAGTGCCCTTCAAAAGTTATTTTTGGACACTTGAAGTGGGTTTAGGTTACCACACCGTTAGAGCTCAGCCTCATAAAGCACAGCTGCTACCACTTTGGGTGTATGTATCTGGAGTATGGTACTAATAGTTTGGGCTGCGTTTTGCCGACATTTTAATACCATCCCTGCAGACTGGAATAAGACTGTTCTGGCCTTCAATATCTGGACCTTCCAACTAGAGTTGTATATAGCGTGAACTAGACCCGAAATCGGGCATCAGAGCGCTTTACATGAGCACCAGTTTCGTTACAGATGGACACGTTCATTTTTGTTAGGCACGGGGAGATGAAGTGATTTGCCCAGAATCACAGGATGTTAAGCGTCATAGCCAAGACTCGAACCCGGTTCCCCATCTTCGACGTCGACCGCTCTAGCTGTAAGGCTACATCCTGTCCCCTATCTATCAGTAGATTCTGCCAGTTACTACAATTACTGGTGAGGCATTTCTTATTTCAATAGTCAGCAAAACTATTCACCAATCTATGCATTAAATTCTCAGTTCAGAACTTCCCGCTTCTATTACGGTAACATCAATAGGGTTCCCAATAGATGCGCAACAGCATCCTTTAAGAAGAGGTTAAAAAACAGAGGCACTAGCACACAACCCTGTTGTACACCTTTATCTATAGGGAACGATTCACTACATTCACCTGACGGTCCATATGTAATGTTAGCTGCATCGCCGGTGTGAAGAGCTATTGTTACTCGTAAAGCAGCGCCCTCTACCCCCTACGTCGCCAGCGACTGCCAAAACCTTGTACGATCAACAAGGTCAATGAATGCTAGATACACTGTTGCTTTTTAATTACAGCATACTTGTAGCATCTCATGTACAACCTTATGATTTGATGGATTGTTCCGACCCTGGACCTGTAGCCAGCCTGCACCCTAGTTAGAATATTGTCCTTGTCCACCCAACCTTGGAGTCGATTTGAAAGGGAAATAGGCCTTAGTTGATGGACAACTACGGTCACCTTTCTTATGAGTGGGTACCAGGGCCGCAGATCACCTGGAATGGGGAATAACATTGCTAGCTGTGGATGCATGAAATGCCTTTGTAAGCCCTCTGGCCCAGCTTCAGATCTTCTTGAAAGAGATCAGTGGCCCTAAACCCGGCCTGGTGCTTGACGTTTGTTCTTACTGACCCGCGCCCTTTGTACTTCTGGTGGTAAATGCCCATTGAGCGGTAGTTGTACGCTGTCACTCACCCAATGAGAGTAAATGACTCGCGCTAGGTCTTTCACACCTATACAGGTCACTAACATGGCCCCCACTCCCTTGGACCCATACGACCCTCACTCCCTGGGACCAAGAGGGCCCGCCTGTCAGATCCTCGTTTGCTTCCCGAATTCGATATGATGCACAAAGGGGTCCACCTCCCGATGTCCCCAACTCTGGATGAACACAGAGTAATGAGGCAATCAGGTGAGGGAAAAAATAGAAGGGATGAGCCGGAACCGCTGGGAGGGGGATACCTAAAAAGAAGAACACAGTGTAAATACACAGTTTAAACAGTCTACACTCAAAATGTCTCGCTAAGACTATACTAATACCTGTGGTCTAACTGCCGAAGCCAAGAACCAATTCTACTCGTCAATAGAGATACTTCTCTCCAAGACCACTAGACGATAGATCTATAACACAAGAAGGCACACCACATTAATCTCATGAGTGCAACGTCAATCCACCCAACACTCAGTGAATGCCCATACATACCATGAATAAACATTCACTGCAACCAAAAAGGATTCACTCCAAACAAACAAAGGAAATATCCCCACGATAGGACTGAATGAAACTTAGAATTATCAGGATCTGAGTAGTTCCAGAATAAACCCAGCGTTTGCGTACAAAACAAGAAACTCAGAGTCAATAAAGAATTCAAAAGAGCAAATACTCCCAGCGCCCGACAATAGCGCGAGTAAAATCCAGGTTTTTAAATACCTCATGTAAATCCAAAGTGTGTAACAACCAAGGTCTCGTATAAACAAGGCAGCGCCAGAAGGAAAGGCAGATAGCGCCTACCTGCGCTCGCTTCAGCTCAGTCGTCCTCTACTCCACGCTAATGTCCGCGGGATGAAGACCAGGAACCCCAATTCCGCTTCCAACACTGAACAAATACTCCAGGGAGCCGGTTCCACTCTCGAACGCTTCCTTCAGCGTGAGAGGAACCTGGAAAGGGTCCGAGGTAAAGCGCATACAGCACGGCTCTGAAAACGAGAGTCCTAGCGCTGAAGGCGGATCAGCATGTATATGCGGGTTGCCACTTTCCTGCAGCAACAATGCAGACCCGCAAATAAGCTGACCCAGGAACAGGGACAAACAGAAGCCCAAGCCAGGCTTCTAAACCAGACGGGAACAAATCCAAGGCGGGAAGACCAAAGACAACAAACCAGCTTGTCTCCCAGAACAGACAGTATTGCGCGCACAGGAGGTGCGCACTGGATGACCTATATAGGTTAAGCTCCTCCCCAAGATAGGGAGCATGCTGGGAGATGTAGTCCGAGTCCTAAGTAGGCGCAAGGATCACCTCCTGACAGTATGTCCCCCTCCCAAGCGCCTCCTAGAACCAGGCTTATCCGGGTGAGCTGCGTGGAACTCCTGCACCGCCCTGGGAGCATGGACGTTCGCGGAAGGTTCCCAAGAGTCATCCTCCGCCGAATAGCCCTTCCAGGCAATGAGATACCATAACTTCCTACGTCGGTATTTGGAGTCCAAAACTCTTCGCACCTCTTACTCCAACTGACCATCACGGACCACCGGAGGCACAGCCGCTCTCTTGGATCGCCCCGCAGGCTTCAACAAGCTACAGTGGAAAACCGGATGGATACGCAGAGAAGCAGGCAGCTTTAGCCTATAGGCGACAGACCCAACAGGACGAATCACCTCATAAGGGCCAATGAACCTGGGATGAAAAATGCTGTGGAAACGAAAACGGATGTTCCTGGTGGACAACCACACTCGATCACCCACAGCATAAGTGGGACCCACCTGCCGACGGTGATCAACCCAGGACTTATACTGAATCTTAGCACGGACAAGATTCCTTTGGATCTTATGATGCAACTCCATCAGAGTTTTCAGTCGAGATGCTACGGCAGGTTGTTCCGTCACATCACAAGGTATAGTCAAGGGCAGGACTTGAGCATGGAATCCATGATTGGCCCTGAAAGGTGACTCCTTGATAGAGCTGTGCCAGGCGTTGTTATACGACAGTTCTGCCAACCATAACAGCGAAACCCAGGATTCACTGGCCTCCTTCGCATAGCACCTCAGATAGGTCTTTAGAGTTTGATTCAGCCTCTCCGTTTGACCATCCGTCTGCGGATGAAAGCTGGTCGATGTTGCTGCTTCTATCTGAAGCGCTCTGCACCACGTCTTCCAGAAACAAGCGATGAACTGCGGTCCCCTATCCGAGATGATAACCCTTGGGAGTCCATGCAGTCTGATCACATGGGTTAACAACAGTTGGGCGATCTGACCCGCGGTGGGGAGGTTCTTGCATGGTATGAAATGGCCCATCTTAGTGAGGTTGTCTACCACAACCATGATGGCATCACAACCCTGATCCTTTGGTAGACCTACAACGAAGTCCATGCTTATGGTGTGCCACGGCTGTGATGGGGTTGGCATGGTTACCAACTCGCCTTTAGCTTTGGTTTGCTCGTTCTTTGCTCTTGCACCTACATCACATTGTTTGATCCATAGACCCACATCCTTGTCCATGAGTTCCCACCAGAACTGTCTTTGTATCAAACTGAGCATCTTGGTACATCCCGAATGACCGGCCAAAACAGAGTCATGACACCAGTTGAACGCCTGGAGGCGAAGTTCCAAGGATGGCAAATACAGCCGGTTTTGATAGAAAGGGATTCCATGCTTAAGGGTTCGGTGAGGAGCCTGACTTGCCCACTTCTTCCACCACTCCTCATCCTGATGCTTCTGAACCTTGTCCAGAAAATTCTCAATTGTGATGACACACAACACTTTCTCAGGTGAAATGATGGATTCAGGCCTGCTTTGTCTGGTTTCATGGATGTCTTCTTGTCTTGACAAGGAATCAGCTTTCCGATTATCAAACCCTGGTCTAAACGTGACTACAAGATCGAACTCAGCAAAAAACAGCATCCATCTCATTTGCCGTTGGGAGAGGTGCCTGGCGGTTTTCATATATTGCAAGTTCCGATGATCGGTGTACACAGTGATCGGATGTTTTGCTCCCCAGAGATAATGTCTCCACTCCTGAAACGCCTTCTTGATGGCCAATAGTTCTTTCTCCGCCACCGTGTAATTGAGCTCAGCGGAACTCAATTTCTTCGATAAAAAGGCTATGGGATGCAATTGTTCAGTGTGACGGTCTCAACGAGACAGAACAGCCCCCACTGCTATGTCAGAAGCATCCGCCTCCACAATGTAAGGCACTTCACTTTGAGGATGTTGCAGTATAGGCGCTGAGGTAAAGGCTCGTTTGAGATACATGAAGGCGTTCATGGCCTCCACAGTCCAACAAAAAGGGTTCCCTTTCCTCAACAACCGGGTTAAGGGAGAAACAAGCTGGGAAAAATGAGCAATGAATCTCCTGTAGTAATTGGAGAACCCCAGGAAACACTGCACATCTCTCACATTCTTTGGAGTAGGCCATTCCTGCACTGCAACACCTTCCTGTCAGACATGCTCAACCCTGATTTCAACCTCATGCACATGAAACTCACACTTGGTTAATTTGCAAAACAAACCATGTTCCAACAACCTCTGTAGTATGAGAGACACATGCCGAACATGCACTTTCGGACTGTTCGAGTAAATCAGAATGTCGTCTATGTAAACGACCACAAATGTATCTACATAATCCTTCAGGACGTCATTCACAAAGAACTGAAACGCCGCAGGGGCGTTACATAGCCCAAACTGCATTACGAGATACTCGAACAGTCCGTAGCGAGTTTTAAACGCCGTCTTCCACTCATCCCCCTCTCTCATCCTTACAAGGTGGTAGACCCCTCTCAAATCAAGTCAGGTGTTAATGACTGCCTCTCGCACTTGATCTAGCAAAACGGGGATGAGTGGAAGAGGGTATCTGTTCTTGACAGTATTCTTGTTCAGTACCCTGAAATCGATACAGGTCCTCAGGTCCCCATTGGCTTTCTTTATGAAGAATAAAGGGGAAGCCGCAGGCGACCGGGATGGTCGAATGAACCCTATTCTTACATAATGCTCTAGATACTCTTGTAGATGTTGTTTTCAGGTTCGGATAGAGCATATACTCGACAGGAAGGCAACACCGCCCCCGGTATGAGGTCTATTTGACAATCATAACTGCGGTGTGGTGGAAGAGACTCCGCCTTACTCTCACTAAACACCTCTCTGAACTGGGCATACTCAGGTGGGATCTCCATATCTTTCTCAGCCGCAGTCGCTACCTGATAACTATGTGACAGAGCCAAAGCACGTGTAACAGACGACTGATTGCAAGTGTTCTTACATATCTCAGAATCAAAATACACACTCTTCTCAGTCCAATCAACCGTGGGGTTATGATACCACAACCAAGGCATACCCAAGATAATTTCATACTGTGGTGCCTCTATGATATTCAATGTGATTCTTTCAATATGATTTGAATGTTCCCCCTGTCTAACCAACTCCAATTCCTCTGTCATCTCCGTGATAGGACCAGATTTTAGGGGCTTCCCATCCACTGCCAACACCATCTCTAGTGTACCTCTGGGTATGCGCTTCAGTTCTAATCTTTGGACTAACCCACTGTCGATGAAATTCCCCGTGGCACCAGAGTCCACCAGAACCCCAACTTGATGCGTTTGCAACCGGTCCGTGAGGAGCATGGGGAGAACTATGTGCGTTACAGCAGTGGCTTCCGTGCCTCCCGCCAAAGAAGGCAATTGCAACCCCGGAGAAGGGGTTCCTATAGAGGGGGGTCCTAACTTGTACTCCAATGTCTCCTTAGGGTCCTGAATTGGGATAGGAACGGTAGCAACCGCCACTTTCTTAGTAAAGCCAAACTTGCCTATTCTTTTGGGTTTCGTGGGACAGTCCTTCACATAATGACCTTTCTTCCCACAGTACATACATAGACCCATAATTCTACGATTCTCTCTCTCTGTTCTAGACAAGGGAGCCCTTATAGCCCCCACCTCCATGGGCTCTGAGTGTGATTCTGAGGAAGAAGTTGCACCTTTGTTTCCCTTCTCTGTTTTTTGCGTAGGAGCATAAGACCTTTCCCCCCCGCCTTTCTGCTAACCTGTGATCCAGGCGGAGCGTGAGATTCATTAAATCAGTGCAAGTAGTAGGCTGTGGATCGATCTGGGCAAGGACATCTTTCATCTCATCTCCCAACCCCTGGTAGTATAAAGACATCCTCTTGTCTTCAGGCCACACAGTCTCTGCTATCAAACGATTGAATTTAGTTAAATAAGTAACTAAATCCTGCTTCCCCTGTCTAAGTTGTAACAATTCGCGGTCAGCAGACAACGTTGTGGCTCTCCTGTCGAAAACCCTTTCAAACTCATGTCGAAACGAGTCCCAATCCGTAAGGAGAGAGTCGTCGTATTTGACCAACGGAACCGCCCAATTGGCAGCATCGCCAGTCATATATGATATAGCAAAAGCGACCCTGGAATGATTAGTTGGGAAAGAGGCCGGCTTACACGAAAAGTGAAGCATGATTTGTGTTAAAAAAGTCTGGACCTTCAAGGGATTCCCGGAAAACCTCTCAGGACTAGCCAGTGGAATTGGAGGTGGTACGTTCACCTGTATCTGTGACGTGGCGGGTGAGGCATCGAATGGGTTACGGGACTGTCGGTCTACCCTTTCTCGAAGAGCTGCTGTTTCTGCCTTAGAGGCAGCCAGTTCCTGTTGAACCAACACTAAAGCCTGCAAAACGTCATCTAAAGACGCCATTTGTGCGCCACATACAAAACCCAGGAAGCGATATATCGTGGGCGCGTAATTCTGTCAGATCCTCGTTTGCTTCCCGAATTCGATATGATGCACAAAGGGGTCCACCTCCCGATGTCACCAACTCTGGATGAACACAGAGTAATGAGGCAATCAAGTGAGGGAAAAAATAGAAGGGATGAGCCGGAACCGCTGGGAGGGGGATACCTAAAAAGAAGAACACAGTGTAAATACACAGTTTAAACAGTCTACACTCAAAATGTCTCGCTAAGACTATACTAATACCTGTGGTCTAACTGCCGAAGCCAAGAACCAATTCTACTCGTCAATAGAGTGCAACGTCAATCCACCCAACACTCAGTGAATGCCCATACATACCATGAATAAACATTCACTGCAACCAAAAAGGATTCACTCCCAACAAACAAAGGAAATATCCCCACGCTAGGACTGAATGAACTTAGAAGTATCAGGATCTGAGTAGTTCCAGAATAAACCCAGCGTTTGCGTACAAAACAAGAAACTCAGAGTCAATAAAGAATTCAAAAGAGCAAATGCTCCCAGCGCCCGACAATAGCGCGAGTAAAATCCAGGTCTTTAAATCCCTCATGTAAATCCAAAGTGTGTAACAACCAAAGTCTCGTATATACAAGGCAGCGCCAGAAGGAAAGGCAGATAGCGCCTACCTGCGCCCGCTTCAGCTCAGTCGTCCTCTACTCCACGCTATTGTCCGCGGGATGAAGACCAGGAACCCCAATTCCGCTTCCAACACTGAACAAATACTCCAGGGAGCCGGTTCCACTCTCGAACGCTTCCTTCAGCGTGAGAGGAACCTGGAAAGGGTCCGAGGTAAAGCGCATACAGCGCGGCTCTGAAAACGAGAGTCCTAGCGCTGAAGGCGGATCAGCATGTATATGTAGGTTGCCACTTTCCTGCAGCAACAACGCAGACCCGCAAATAAGCTGACCCAGGAACAGGGACAAACAGAAGCCCAAGCCAGGCTTCTAAACCAGACGGGAACAAATCCAAGGCGGGAAGACCGAAGACAACAAACCAGCTTGTCTCCCAGAACAGACAGTATTACGCGCACAGGAGGTGCGCACTGGATGACCTATATAGGTTAAGCTCCTCCCCAAGATAGGGAGCATGCTGGGAGATGTAGTCCGAGTCCTAAGTAGGCGCAAGGATCACCTCCTGACACCCCCTCCCTGGGATCTATACAGCCCCCACTCCCTGGGTCCTATATGGCCCCCACTCCCTGAGATCTATATGGCCCCCACTCCCTGGGACCTCTGTGGCCCCCACTCCCAGGGACCTCTATGACCCCCACTCACTGGGACCTATGTGGCCCCCACTCCCTGGGACCTCTGTGGCCCCCACTCCCTGGGACCTCTATGGACCCCTCCCTGGGACCTAGACGTCCCCCAGTCCCTGAGTCCTATATGGCCCCCACTCCCTTGAACCTATATGGCCCCCATTCCCTGGGACCTATATGACCCCCACTCCCTGGGACCTCTATGGACCCCTCCCTGGGACCTAGACGGCCCCCAGTCCCTGAGTCCTATATGGCCCCCACTACCTGGGACCTATCTGGCCCCCACTCCTGGCCCCCACTACCTGGGCCCTATAAGGCCCAACTCCTTGAGGCCCATATGGTCCCCACTCCCTGCAACCTCTGTGGTCCCCACTCTCTGGGACCTCCATGGCCCCCCAGTTCCTGGGACCTATCTGGCCCCCACTCCCGGCCCCCACTACCTGGGCCCTATATGGCCCCAACTTCCTGGGGCCCCTATGGCCCCCACTCCCTGGGACCTCCATGGCCCTCACTCCCTGGTACCTCTGTGGCCCCCACTCCCTGGGACCTATATGGCCCCCACTCCCTGGGACCCATATGGATACCACTCCCTGGGATGAACCTTTAGACCCCACATAATCCATACATTCAGGGCAGCATCCCCTGGGGCATTAAGGGCTTTGGGTCCTTATCTTGTCATGATTGCATTTAATAGAGGGATTTCAATCAGATGTGTCTCTTAATCCATCCAGCACTTCTCCTGTAATGTAGGGGTCTCCTACTGCCCCCCACAGTGACACTACAGTACAAATGTGCTGATCAGTAACCCCCACCATGCCCCCCCCGGATTATGCCCCCCCACTACCCCCACCGTTGGGCTCTGTACCACGTCACTTAGTGTTGACGTCACTGGGGCCTGAACTGGTGCTTTCCAAGATGTCGATCATGATGCAAAGGGTGAGGAGGAGTGTCCTGAACCCCATGATGCTCTTGGGGTGCTCTGCTGTCGCGTCTTCTTCCTGTGGGGAAAAGGGCAGAGGAATGTCTGTCACTCACTGACGTCAACACACAGGAGTCCAAAGATGGGTTTCTGTGAGGAGGTGTCACTGGGGCATCCCCCGTGGAGAGTGCTGATGGCTATGGCTGCTCCTGTTTCTGTTATTCTACTGTAGATCAGCTCCTCGTGGCTATGTCAGAATGACAGGAGCAGCCCCAAGGAGCGACACTGCAGAAGAATGACTGAAACAGGAGCAGCCATAGCCACGAGAAGCTACACTGCAGCAGAATGACAAAAACAGGAGCAGTCAGCCACGAGGAGCTACACTGCAGCAGAATGACAGAAACAGGAGCAGTCAGCCACGAGGAGCTACACTGCAGTAGCATCTCCAAGAAAGAAGCAGCCATAGTCACTGTGTGAGAAGCCGGGTCAGTATATGGTGCTCACTTATGTAAGTGTAGCAACTTGCACTAACCTGAGTGACGCTTATGGTGATTTTAGGGGTTTAGATAACCATAGAAAGCTCTGTAAGTGATAGCTGTGGAGAGCAGCCTTCAGGCTTACTCTAGGAGGAGCGCAAAGCAGTTCAGTTTGCCAGTCTAATCCTTTAGTATGGGCTAAATGAAAAAGAACCACACAGTGTACTTATAAATATAGATATTTATTATAATCACTCCCTAACACGTTACAGTATCTCCGACCCAGAGATATTCACAATTCACATAATACTTTTGGACATAGAACAACTGTTATTCCCAATACACATTGGTCCCCAGAGAGGACACAGACCATATATCAAATAAATGGGAAGTGAACCACGATCTATGTTGAGACTGGACCCAGGAGATGTAGCAGAGTCGGGGATCCAAGGAACCACCCCAGGTGAGAGTTGAGGAGCCTCCCAACGGTCAAGTGAGAAGTGAAACACAACCATATACTCTATACTGATCAGCGGGTACGTCGCGGTTGCAGTCTTACCACAGAAGGACGAAAGAGTCTGTTGGAACTCCGAAGTGAGTTTGAGGTGAAGGGTACCTGAAAGCAGAGGGGACAGAGCCTGTGCCACACCGGCATGTCCCAGAGGCACGGAAGACGAAGGCCATTCGAGTTCAGGAAAACAAGTTAAATGAAGAGGAGTCAAAAAGTCTTTATTTAGATATAAAACAAATATCTTTAAAAGAGAATTTCAGATTTATGATTCATACATAATAAAACAGTGCAAACAATCAGTTGTTAAAACTGCTCCCCTAAACTAGGAGTACATACAGAAAACAACCCTTACTCGCAACCTACTATTTAAACTATTCTCATCACTGGTTGCCTAATGGGTTGGGGTTATTTTAAAAGGCGTTAATTAATTTAAAACGGGTAGGGATAAAGCAGGGACAGAACATTTTTGTTTAAAATTACGATAAGCATTCTGAATCAGGTTTGTCAGTCTTATATTTAAATCAGTATTGTCCGGGCTCAGTGCAGCAATGATGGCTTGCCTACAAGTCCGAACCCCCAGCCGCTTCCATTTCCCCCTCAGCTTAAGCCTGCGTTGGAGGTCGAAGGCGGGGCAAATGCAGACCACATGCATTAACGTTTCTGCTGCTTCGCCGCACCCTCTGCAGGTTGTATCCTCTGCCTCACGGCGCCAGGGGGGTAGGTTTTGCACCCATTCTAATACTTATGAAGCTGAGTTTTAAGTACAGTGAGAAAGGACTAGAAAAGTAAGTGGCAGGGACTAGCTGATTATAGGAGTTAATAACTGCCCATGCGTGGCTTCGTTTTGAAAACAGTGCTTTATCAGTAATGAGTGAAAGCGTTCTTACGCATTTTTTAATTGCAAGCTTAAATGCGGACTGACTAGGGTTAAGGGCCCAAAGGCCGTCTGCTGAAATTTGTTGGATATTGTCCTTAAAAAGTCGACCGAAAGTTCCTCCTGGGTTTTTCTCGGTTATTTCTTGCCAAACTAAAGACTCTAATGAACCTGGGTTGGATTGTCGTAATTTATGGCAGAGGTTAAGAAATACCCCGATGCAGCAAACATCGTAATTCAGTAACCCCATCTCTAGTCTGATCTGTGGGGGGGATGCAGAGTATGGCAACCTAAAAACCTTTTTATAAATTTTTATCGTGTGTCGATTTAAAGCAGTGTTTAGTTTCCCTTTAAAAATCCCTACGCCATACGACAAGGTCGGACCAATTTTCGCTTTCAGGACTTCCAAGAGGGGAGACAAAGTGGGACCTGAAAGATTTTTTACAAGCTTAGTCAATGACACCGCAAGCATCGTTGCTTTAACCGCGATCTCTTTGCGCTGCTTTATACGGTTGCCCCCGGAGTCCAAATGTACCCCCAGGTATTTGTACGACTGGCCTATGGCGAGGCTGTTGTTATTAAAAGACCATCCGCTACCGGCATGTCGCTTCTTCCCAAATGCGACAACCTGAGTCTTCTTCAGATTAACTTCTAGTTGATTCATAATCGTGTATTGCAGCAGTGTGTCAAGCAGCCTTTGCAGCCCCACCCTTGTGGGGCTAAACAGAGCCAGATCATCTGCATATAAAAGATTGCTTAATGCCGTACCTCCTACCTTTGGCGAGTGGCTGTTTACGCCATCCAGGGCACTGGATAAGTCAGCAATGAACAGGTTGAATAGGAGAGGGGCCAACACGCATCCTTGCTTAACCCCTCTCGTAAAGATTTTTCGCGAGAGATGCGTGCCGGACCCTAACTTCACTCGAACCCAGGTGCGGGAGTGCAGTTGAATAATTGCATTCAATAATTTGTCAGGGATTCCCCACTTCCTCAGCTTTTCCCATAGGGCCTCCCTGGGGACCCTATCGAAGGCGGCTTTAAAGTCGACAAAGCAACAAAACACAAACCTGGGTGTTAAAAGGGCTTTGTCGACAATAGATGACACCACTAATAAATTGGTCATGGTCCCTGAGTTGGCAGTGAACCCAGTTTGGTTCATTGGCACCCTGTTATAATCAATTGCCCATTGCCTCAGGTCCTCCAGAAGGAGCCCTGCGTAGTGTTTCGCCTCAATATTCAACAGGGCTATAAGTCTATAGTTGTTGGGGACAGCACGCGAACCTGATTTATAAATCGGATGAATAATTGCACCCCGACACGAGTCTGGGATTATTGCAGTTCTCAATGCATAGTTAAAAAGATTGGTTAACAATCCAGACCAAAAGGTTATGTCTGATTTAAACAGATTTTGTGGCAGGCCATTGGGGCCAGGTGCTCCATCTTGTCTAGCCTTTGTCACCACAGTAATTGTCCTGTCTTCGGTCACCTAGTGAGGTTCGTCGGGCCGATGTGTTGAGTCAATAGAGGTGCGCCCTTTAATACCAAGACCGGAACCCAATTCTACAGGCAGACCCTGTCCTGCAGGATCTGGATGGACTTGTGCCTTGAAATGGTCCGTGAGATAGGTTGCCCATTCTGCTTCTTGAATGTTTGCAATTCCAAAGCTTGAATAACTCGAGTTTGAATAATTGATTAGAGCCCAAAACTTCCTAGCGTTTTTCCTCTTGCTCTCCCACACCAATTTGCACCAGAAGTGATTTTCATATATAAGCTTATCCTTGGTGATCGCAGACCTAAAGGCCTTTTGGGCTCTGTGATATCTATTCAAAATTTCGCTGTTGCCAGGAAATTTAACGAGTAGCAGTAGCACGTTGTTCCTTACCTTTTTGAGTAATTTTGTGTTTAAAGTTGGTGCAAACTTGCGAGTCTGAGTTCGACTATGACCCTGCATGTTAGCTGGAAAGCATCCCGTCAGGTGGGAGCAAAGCGACGTCCAGGTGGCAGTCGGTGAGGCATCTAGATTATTGCCATTGTTTGTAAAGTCCTTGCACACTTGTAGGATTTTCGTCCCAGTATCGTCGCTCCACTTCAGGCGCTTTAGATTTTCAGAGTATATTCCCTGGTAGGTTGAAGGTTCTAGTTTATGAGTCCCTGGTCTTATGTTGAAAGAGAAAACTTGGGGCCTGTGATCGCTTTCGGAGTGTGGGAGTATGCTGAAGATGTCTAGATGGTCTAAGTCTAAGTGGAGAAGTGAGGCTCAATGGTTAGAGCGGCAGAACCTGATGCAGAGGTCTAGCCCGGGACCAGGGTTCAATTCCCCGCCTCGGCGGGCCTTGGGCTCAAAATTCCACGGACCTGATAATTCTCGCCTCGGTGCCTATTCCAATCATGGAGTCCCACTCTGCAACTCTGGGCAATAGCTTGCTTAATCTCCACAACGGCCCCCACAACGCTAAGGATGCCTGGCCTCCACCTTGGGGGTGCCCCGGAGTGGACACCACACAGGGAAAGCCAGGATGGGTTCCACAGCGGTATTCGTACAAGCGCCTTGAGACCCTTGCGGGTGAGTAGTGCGCTATACAAGTATCAATTTACATTTACATTTACATTTAGATAGTGTAGAAGGTCAGCATTACAGATGGTATAATCCAAGTGCAAATATTTGCTACCATTTGACCAGGACCAGTTTGGTGGAGTATCCCCTGCTGACCTCCCCTGCTGACCTACCATTCATCACCAGGTAACCCGCACTATTAAGCCTCGACACGCAGAGCTCTCCTAATTCGCTATGGGCTTGGTTCAGCGGTCTGGTTTGGGTTAGGGCCTCAATGATGTTAAACAAGGAAGGCTCCACAGTGTCCGCAGTTATTCCCTGGAATAAGTTAGTGTTAAAGTCCTCCGTAGCAATACAATCTAAATTTGGGTGCTCGGCGGCTAAGTTGCTCATGATTTCTATTAAGCGGGCCAAATGGGCTTTTTTAGTGCGAGAACTTGGATTATTGTATACATTTAAAAGGGGCAGTGAGCGCAGGTTTCGCCACTGATTGATTTTGACCTCTAGAATCCAATCTTCTTTAATAGAAATTCGTTTAATTGTGACTTTTAAATTGGTGGATATATAAGTTGATAGGCCGCCTTTTGCGGGACCATAGGGACTATCTCTAAGGGCTAGATTCCAGAATTCAATAAACCCAGTAATAGGGTGGCCATCAGTTGCCCAAGTTTCCTGCAGGGCTATTGCTGTGTGCTCACATAGGAAGGAGAGGGTTTCTTGATTCTCGATTTTGTGGTGGAGCCCACTGATGTTCCAGGAACATGATTTGAATTTGTTGTGTCCTTGATGTTCGTCTATGGTTGGAAAATCTGTTGGCCACGTTTGCACGTCCAAGAGTTTATTTATTGTACCCACAAGCCCTGCCACTGGGATTCATTCTGAACTTTTATTTGACAAGATCGAGGGGAGCCACCACCATCCTTGACTGGAGTCAGCATCAGGAACCTCTATTTGTGGTGTTTTACAATGATCTTGTGGTCCTGATGCGTTTTTTAGGATCGAGTATGGTTTGGCATTAATAGCCAGTCTGGTGCTTGCAACTTGTTGGGGTGGTGGCGATTGGGTTAGCAGGGTGGTAGGGTAGCCAGGCGTGGTGTACGGGTAAACTCTGATGCTCCAACTTCGCAGGGTGGTCTTGTGGTCCAAGAAGGCACCCACCCAGCTAGCCGACTTAAAGGACACCAAGGTTGCCTCAGATGGTTGAATGTCTCTAGGAGGAAGGAACTCTATAGATTCAATGTGCTCCGAGGCCAAGCCTTCAAGCCCCGGGATGCCCACCGCTAGTTTTACTACATTTGATCTATTGAGGATGTCTTGGCGGCCCTTAGATTTATATTCTGGGACTAGTAAGAGCTGATAATGTGGCGTGTCATTTCCGTTTGCTTGCTCAGACTTATTTGTTTCATTGGGTGGCTGGCCTGCATCCAATTCGTGCTTCTGTTGTGACTGCCAGTGTGCGGCCCTCGGCGGATGTTGTGTGAGACTAGACCAATTTACATGTTTGTTGTAAATTGTTTTTTTAAAGGTCATTCCAGGTGTAACATTGACCGCTCCAAGTGGGGTTAAACCCGACGCTAAATTAGTTTTTCCTTGATTTATCATGAGCCTCGTTGGTTTAGCCTAGTTGATTTCGTTGGTTTCTGTCCCTAGGATTTCTATAGCTGTGCTAGGTTCATCTGTTGTTAGTTTCGTAATTGATTCACTTGAGTCTGGGGTGCTCGTCGTGCCCTGTTGGGTGTCAGACCCTGATGTTTCTTCTAGAGAATTCGTTGAAGATGATGGAGCACTCGTCTCACTTAGAGTCTCATTGTTCGCCGTTTTCTCAAAAAGGGGAAAGAACTTCCGGTGAGCCGTGATAGCGCTTGCCCTGGTTTTATTTCTGTTCTTGCGTTGGCGTTTGCGTTCTCTCTTACTGCACGGTGGGGGGGGGGGGCTGGAGGTTCTTCCAGTATGGGCCCATTAGAAGGCACTGCACCAGCCCTCAGCCCTATGACTGAATAATCGGTGCTAACTAGGCGCTCACTTGGAGTCCCGCCATTTTCTGTCATTGATTTAGGTTGAACAGCACTCATCGGCACGATTTGTGTTTGCCCACTGTTCACCTGCCCGTTGCATTGAGTTGAGCAGGGGACTATTCCATTAGATGACTCAGTTTCTCCATTTATAATGGGCCAGGCATTAACGTGATGGGGAGGCAAGGCAGACTGATTTTGATATTGCAAGCCGGGTTTTGTAGATGGAATGCCTCCCTTCACACACTTAACTTCCTTTATAATACTAGATAGCAATTAGGGAAGCGAGGAAAGAGAGTCGATGATTGGAGAGCAACAACAAACCGAGTGTTTAAAAGGTCAACCTGGATCTCCAACTTTTCAGAATGGTAATTTAGAGCAGTGACTATTTGTTCGAATGTCTGAAGAAGTTGTGGCCAAACACTGCTCGCTGTGTGTTCCACTTTATGAAGATTTTTGGTGGGTGTTGGGTTAGGAGAGTTTTGGGTGTTTTTAAAGAAGAATGATAGGTCCGCTAAAAGCTGCTCGCTAGGGTCAGGGGATTTTAGCTGTTTTTGAGATGATATCTTGGTTACTCCTTGTAAGGAAGATGGAATGTACTCGGGGCTTTGCGCAATTGACTGCTCCTTTGGGGTAATTGTATTTTGGGATAAGTCAAATGGTTGACTGCTATTTGTACAAACATTGATGTTTTGGCCGTGAATTTGCGCAAAAGTTAGTTGACCAGAGGAGACTTTTAAGGGATCCATTAACACCACCGAGTTTTGTTTGGTGAGTGATGATTCGGTTTCTGGCGGCTGTTTTAAAACAAGAGGGGAACTTGGCTCGGGCTGTGGGCCCGCCAACTGGGGTTGCAATTGGCCTGCTACTTCTGTGATCACTGTGGAAAAAGGGGGCAACTGACACAGTGGCAGTTGGGCTTGTTGATTGATTAACATCCGGCTTTTGATTAAAAGCTACATCCCCCAGGTGGTCCGTGGGCTAATCGCTAGGTGATGCTCCAAAAATGAAGACTCCTAAGGGTTGGACCGATTTTTCAAATTCAGACGCCCATGGTTGGGGGGTAACGATTGCCGGGAGGAAGCACTTGAGTCAGCTGGATCAACCGGGGCTCCGGGCCTCATTGACTCCGGGGACTGGGGCTGTAGCTGAGATGATGAGATGATCATTGGTGGGTCTTTTTTAAAATAGTTCAGCAAACTCGAAGATTTTAGGACTTTTGACCTTTCCATAGTGCTGTCCTTATTTAAGTCACTGCTGTAGGTCTGGAAAGATTTTGCCACTTTTACTGTTTCTTGAGAGGTTCTAGGCAGTTTTTGACTGCCCTGATGGCAGTCCTCTTCCAGGTCAGGTTGTTTAGATCTCCTCCGTTTGGGAACCGCTGCATACTTCCTTACTTTCCCTGATCTCATAGTTCCAGCTGCTGAGGATGGGGCTGGTACTACGCGAACTCCCAATACGGAGCGCTGCCAGGTAAAGCGGAGTTTTCAATTATCCTGCCTTCGAAAAGGAAACCAGGGGTTGATCAATGGCTTGAACAATAGCTGAGAGGTTGGATAGCTGGCTGACTGACTGGCAGGCTGACTGGCAGGCTGGCTGGCTATGTGCCCGGCTTGCTGGCTAGATGGTAAACTGGCTTTGTCTTATGTTTAGAAAAGTTGAACTTGGAAATTTCTGTGGCGTGACGTGTCGTAGCCTTTTTATTTTTTTACCCGCGCGCCACCGTGGGTGCCGGTGCCAACTGCAAAGGCACCCCCCGCTCAACTAAACCCACCCGCCCAAATCGCCGACCCGCAGCTGCCCTCACGCGCCCACTCCCCTCGCGCCCTATCGGAGGGTCGACTAATGGCTGCGCAGCTGTGATAGTTACAGCTGCAACGACCAAGACGACTCGCCCGATGGACGGAGGAGGCAGTTGGGCTGACCGCTGCAGAGCTGGGTCAAGGCAGGCACAGGGAAGGAGAGTGGGGGGAGCAGCCCTAGAGCTGGAGGAACTGGCCAGCCGACCAGGCTGACGAGCAAGGACAACGAGGGGGGTGGGGAGAACGAGCCCGGGCGAGCCTGGGCGGGCCAGGGCAGACAAAAGCAGCCCTCAAGCGTATACAAGTGAGACAGGAGGGATCAGAAGTCTCCCGGTGGAGGGACTCACACGAGCGGCTCCAAGCCCCGAGCAACAGCGGCATACAGTGTGAAGGGGGATAGAGAAAAAGCGCCCGCAGCAACCGCGGCAAGAAGCCGAACGCTGCGGCGCCTCTCAGCCCACACCCCCCAACACCCCCAGCACAGAGTCGGACTGACTCAACACGGTTGCTCGGTTGCACGGCCTATGCCGACTTACCAGAGAGTGGCCGCTCTACACCGTCTCCACCTCCGGCCTCAGCATTCGGAGCACTCGGAGCCGATAAACTGCCAACGGGGCAGGACACAGCCCCTAAAGCCCTACTGGACCTCGGTTCTCCGCTCTCTGCTCACCGCTCCGCGCCCGGCTCCCGAACAGCTCACAGCCCGTTTCCTCCTCACTCGCTCACTCGCCACCTCACCACGCCTTCCTGACGACGACACCACGCTCAGCTTCCGTTAGTGGGACGCGGCCTCCTTCATCATCCTTCAGAAGAGGAGTCAAGCTGGGGTACACCAAAGTGGTAGCTCTGCCTGAGCCACTGCGATGCTGAAGACAATAGAATTGGTCCGTCTAACCAACCGCGTCAGTACGGGTCAGTTATAGCAGGGACAGACTCGTTGACAGAACCTCTCGATGCGGACGACTCGGTTGGCACGAGTTGGTCGTGGTAACCGTTTCAGTGACCAGTTGATAAAAGTGATGCAGCGACGCGATGCACAGGGGTTTTGTTCCAGGGTGTTCTACGAACGAAGCTGGCCTCAACTCGATGAGAGGACGGCTCAGGCCTCGAGTGAACGCAGAACCACCATCTGTGTTGCAGAGCTGTGTAAGGTACGTGGGAGCCCAGGTTTGGCCAACCAGTCAATCTTGTTGTGGTGCCTGCGGAAGCTTGGGAGTGACTCCTTCACTTCAAGGGAGATTCCTTTGGATGTCTTTAGATGTCAACAGGCCCAGAACGGAACCTGTATGGAGCACGGACACTGATGTTGCAGCGAACTTGCAGGACTATGAGGTCAGGAGTCGGCAGAGTCTTCTCCGTTGCAGTCTCGGTCCGGAAGCAAGAGGACGATTCGATCAGTTCGGCACAGTCAGCGTGACTCGGCCAAGATGTTCAGACGGTCATAGAAGAAGTGGAGTCGGATCTGAATTGAATCCCATGATGAATCTAGGGACCCACACATAGCTAAGCCATTAAGTGCCCTAAGGTGAGGGTTGGGACGATTCAGGGGACCCTCCGAGAGGAGGGCTCAGACAGTGGAGAGGATACTCCCATGTCCTTTGTCCTGTTTGGGGCAACAGTGGGGAGCGATCTGGTTTGAACTGGAGTATGCACGGAAGGCACCAAATGTGCCCTTCTAGCAGACTATGTGGAGTTGGCAAGAGCTCCTGCACTGGCCCAAAACACTAAATCCTGTGTGGGAGGTCTATTAGATCGTCCCGGGAGCATGGAGGGCCTCCCGGAGGGGCCCTACTCTGTGTTGGGGTATGATTCCAACATGTTTGATACCAAACATGCTCAGGTTCGTTCCAGCCAGTTTTGAGATGGTCATTGCGTACTGACCCGATGCCCCTCTATCAGTTATATTACAACCCGGGAGAATGGACTAAGTAGGCTGTAGGGCTGCCCTGCTCATGCCAGGGCAGCCTCACACTTAGAACCGAGCACCCTGCCTTCAGGAGTGGAAGGCCTGATACCGAACATGCCCAAGATAGTTCCAGCCAGTTTAGAGATGACGCAATGCCACTCGATATGTTGTATGGCTGATGCACGTATAACCTGGGTGAATGGACTCGGTAGACTGTAGTGGTGCCCTGCTCACGCAGGGGCACCCTCACACTTAGAACTGAGCACCCTGCCTAAGGTGTGACTTATGGGTCTTAAGTACAGTGTCCTTAGATATAGGGAAATCTATGTCTGTCATAAGTGGTGCTAGCACCAGCTTACACAGGCTGCAAAGGCAGTTCGGAAGCTACTGTTTGAGTGGTCTCCCATGGGTGGCGTAATATATGCTTCAACATGGGGGACCCCTGCTGTACCTATGCCCTGGGTATCTCAGTACCATATGCTAGGTTCTTATAAGGTACACCAGTATCTAATCTGGGATGTACCTAAGTAGTTACCATTACCAATTTATGGAGGAAGCAGAGAGACTGGGGTCCTGATTAGCAGGATTCCAGTCAGACTAATCAGAAAACAGTTAAACACCAGGAAAAAGTGTGGGTAACCATGACAGCAGATCCTACTTTCCTACACACTGTGATCTACACTGCTGACAGAAACAGGAGCAGGCATAGCCAGGAGGAGCTACATTGCAATCCCCAAGATTCAACCAGGAGACTCGGTAACCTATAGCATAAAAAGGAACAGTAACAGTGGGAGACTCTGTGAGCTCCTCTGTAGGTGAAACTTGCAGGGAAACCGGGCCTGCATTAATATCGCAATAGGAGAGGCTTGGAGCAGAAACAGTGGCCTCTGTCACTCAAGGATGTAAGCCTCCTCTGTGCTTGAAGGCAGTGACAAGAACACATGCGTGGGACTTTACACAATCCTAGGTCACCTCTCCTCGGATGGCTGGCGTGCTCCTGTTACTGTATCAATCAAAAGAGAGTAACCCTTCTGTGTCAAGGGAACAGGGTAAATAGTAGCAAACAAGTAAAACGAGTTCCCTTGAGTTCCTATGCCTTGAATATTATAGAGTTAGGGATCTTGAGATATGTCCCTTCTCGAGATCTACCCTCAATTTAAATAACATGCATACATTCTATTCTTTCAAACCTAAATGGAACCACAGAAAGGCACTTACAATCTAAAGTTATATATACTACGTAGCCGATGTGTTTTGTATTATAACAAACTTCTTTATTATTTATAAAAGCAATTCCGTATATCATAAAACAATTTCAATAAAAACACACACATTTATGTATTCCTTTAGCGAGTCTTTCATATGTCTATCAACATGCTGTTATTCGTTTCTGTACATTAATATTGTTGAAACACTCTAAAAAAATACAAATTATTATTTAAAAAAATATATTTTTGCATTTAATAGTACAATCAAATGAAATAAAAATAAATAGTTCATATGCTCCTGTATTGGTTACAGATAGATGCATATAAGTTGTTTTTCTCTTCTTCTATTCAAAAACGACTATGCTTATACGTTAGATACTTACTAATTAAACTGTTTAATTAGTAAGTATCTAATGATGAGCACAGGGAAATGCCGAAGTATGATCAGATTAGGACCTGTATAAGAATAAGGTTTGCCAAAATGTAATATATAGGTCTGCCTTATACAAAAGACTAGTTCTGTATCGATAAGCAATAGTCTGAAGCGATAGCACACCACTTGAATTATGAATCTCTCTAGGGTGCAAGTCAATCATACTGAGGTGATAAATGGTCCTATAATTATATACATGTATAACTGTGGAAACGTATGCCGAGGACAAAATATGACTTTGTTTTTTTAATAATTGCTTTCACAGAAGTGTTTTTAAATTGTCCTGAGGAAGGTGGTGCGTACAGCAAAGATCCACCGAAACGCGTCGACTTGGATTTATTTTTATTTCATTTGATTGTACTATTAAATGCAAAAATATCTTTTTTTAAATAATAATTTGTATTTTTTGAGAGTGTTTCAACAATAATAATGTACAGAAACGAATAACAGCATGTTGATAGACATATGAAAGACTCGCTAAAGGAATACATAAATGTGTGTGTTTTTATTGAAATTGTTTTATGATATACGGAAATGGCTTTTATAAATAATAAAGAAGTTTGTTATAATACAAAACACATCGGCTACGTAGTATATATAACTTTAGATAAGTGCCTTTCTGTGGTTCCATTTAGGTTTGAAAGAATAGAATGTATGCATGTTATTTAAATTGAGGGTAGATCTCGAGAAGGGACATATCTCAAGATCCCTAACTCTATAATATTCAAGGCATAGGAACTCAAGGGAACTCGTTTTACTTGTGTGCTCCTGTTACTCACACCTTGTGTCACGAGAAGCCACTGCCAGGATCCGTGTGTGGCATTCCAGGTCACTGTGAGGGCGTCACACAGGAGACACCTCGCCCACATCTGGGACACTCCAAGCAAATTAAAATGGACATCACAGACAGTGTGAAATATTTATTTTGTTTTTTGAGACAGACTGAGAGGGAGAGTTTTATGCAAACCCGACTCTTCCCGAAGCGGAACCTACCCTGGTCACTCCCAGGGTCGGGGGCATCTGAAGACACAGAGCCGCCTAGTGGGGGCTGTGGTGTGGGCACCCTTCCGCCACTCACAGCTCCAACTAGACCATTGATTGTATATTTTAGTGACCCTGCAGCAGAAAATAGAGGGGCAGTGGAGACGGATGCCAGTGTAATGTGCTGCACAGCCAGGCAGAGTCATTAATGAAAAGATTCAGACAAAATGTGTGACCTTGACTCCGAGCGGAAAGAATATTGTGAATACTGATTTCCATAATCAAATTTCACATACAAAATAAATCCACCTAAAAAAAATCAGATTTTAAATGTGACAGTGTTTTAATTAGCTCTTAAAATCTGCCTTACTTGTTAATATATTTTTTTTAAACAAGCCTAATTTTATAGACATTTAAAATGACTTGGGTGTGTAAGTGTCTGAAAATAAATACAACAAACTCCTTACTTGTCAAAGTAACCGATTTTTGTGAATGTGTACACTATAGTTCCATCTGAAAGAAAATATATTTTTTAAACCTGAAGATAGACTCAGCAATAGCAATCACAAAATGTGAAGATTATTCGTAATGAGACAAACAGACTTAGTCCAATATGATATTTGATGTGAAGAGAGAGCGCCCCGAGGAAGGGGGACAGGGGTCTGGCACATCTGGGCTGCTCCCCCTTGGCAGCGCCTTTGCAGTCCCTTGAGGTTGAAACCCTCTGGACTTGGCCGTCATTCAAGAGATACTTAATTATGCCGGGTTGTCTCCTACCCAGACTATTAACAGCTGTTAATTGGCAGTACTGTTATTATGGACCCCTGCCAATGGCTGAGGCATATAAGGGAAAGGTGTATTAACAGTAGTTATTGTCTGACAGTCAATGGTTAATAAGTAGCCTTACTGATTTAAATCCTGAAACGTGGAGGGGCGTGGCCTCATGCTTGAAAGAGATGGCGGCACTGGGTTGAGCTCCACTCATTCGCGGAGCTCTTTTCCACATTTACAGCCTGTTTCTGAAGCTCAGTGGAGAGGACGCCTCTGTCTGAGGACTTCCTGATGGTCGAATCAGCTTTTTGAGCTGCTCCATCGACAAATTGCTTCCTGGCTGACCTGGAGCGGCGGTGGTGAGATTTTCTTTATTTCTAATGCGAGCAGTAGCCTTTTTGCGAGCCTGCCGCTCTCTTCTCAGGACCTCCTGGGGAGGTAAAACCGGCGTTTTAATTAACGCTCGGCAACTTTTCTTTTTCTCTTCCATATAGAGACTGATATTTTTTCTTCTAATCAACATAGATTCTCTGTTATTTCTCTCCTTCAACTTTTTCTCTGCTTTTTTTACATCCTGATGTCTCACATCATTTTTCACATTTACTTTGCCTTATATATCTTATGTATGTTTGCTGAACAGCTTATTCCTTCTTTTTTAAAAAGGAAATGAAGAGGAGTGTCTTTCATCTCTGGTAGGTGACTCATATATCTAATTAACATTTTTTTCTTCATATCTGCCTTAATCTGCATTGTGTGTTTAAGTGTATGGGCAGACTGACATCACAGCTAACGTTGTTACACCGTCCTCCTTGACATGCTACTATGGCCAGTGACATTTCAGCCTCCGTTAGGGCTTCATCTTCTGGCACAAAACCCAAGAGGGTTAAAACTGACCCCCACACCCATTTTGTCATCTCACAATCCTGTTCTTGATAATATCCTCAATGAGGTGAGGGAATTAAACTCTTTTATGTCCTCTACTAATGAGAAACACCAACAAATTGAGGACAGATGGGTTAATATGGAAGCAAAGGTGTTTAATATGGAGCAACGTATCAGTGATCTGCATGACATCATCACTAAGATTCTCCAAACCTGGAGCAGGAAATTCAGCATCTCAAGTTACATACTGAAGACCTTGAAAATAGCACTAGGTGGAATAACCTCCGTCTATATGGACTGCAGAGAATTTGGAGGGCCCGACCTTCTTCTCTTTCTAAAGAAGTTCCTACCTGATCTCCTGGATCTTCCATTAGAGCCTACACTAAATATCCAACGTGCACATCGTCTTGGTCACATCCCGCAGCACTCTAGTAGACCTAGAGGAATTATAATGCTATTTTGGGAATATACAGACCATATTCGTGTGCTTAAAGCAGCAAAAGCAAAGCGTCTCTTATATGGTGTGGCCACGCGGTTTATCTCTCTCAGGATCTCTCTAATGCCACTAATGCCTGAAGGAAGGAATTTCTTGCTCTTCGTCCTCAGATTAGACAGTTACATATTCGGTGTGACCTTTTGCATCCGTGTCTGAGTAAAATTACTCATGAGGGCACTACTTGTTCTTTTGATCTTGTGGAGTAGTGTGGCTCAATGGTTAGAGGCAGCAGACCCAGGAGCAGAAGTCGGCCAGGGACCAGGGTTCAATTCCCGACACGGCAGGGTCGTGGACTTGGGTCAGCGTACTCGATAATTCTCGCTTCGGTGCTTACTCTAATCAGGGGTTCCACTCGGCAACTCTGGGCATTAGCTTGCCTAATCTCCACAACGGCCCCATCAACTCCGGAGATGCCTGGCTCCACCTTGGGGACTCCCAGCAGGGACCATCCCACAGGGAAAGCCAGGACGGGTTCCCCAGAGTTATACAGTGCCAGGAAACCTAGTACGGGTAGCAGTGCGCTTTACAAGCTCATATACATTTACATTTGATGATCCTGTTAAATCGAAGTCTTTCCTCCAAAGTCTCTCACCAAACTCTGTTGATAGTTCTATCCAACGTCACTAAATCTTTTTCTATAATGTTGCTTATGGCTATTCATTTTCCTATCTCTTTCTCCTATCTCTTTCTCTGTCACTCCGTCTGTTCTTGGTGCTGTTACGCCCCAGTCTTTCACCAAACTCTGTTGATAGTTCTATCCACCGTCGCTAACTCTTTTTCTATAATGTTCCTAATGGCTATTCATTTTCCTATCTCTTTCTCCTATCTCTTTCTCTGTCGCTCCGTCTGTTCTCGGTGCTGTTACACCACATGCTCACTTCGTCTACTCTTCGTCCTAGATCTGGATCTCCACCTTGATCTATCTCTATTTCTTACTATTTCCTTTTCTCTTTATGTTCTTAATTGGTTTCTTTTATTATCTGTATGATGCATGTGCTTATCACTGTTATTTGTTGTTGTGTATATTGTGTTTCATATGTATTTAATAAATTGTGTTTCTCTGTTTTCAGCTGTGTTCGTGAAGTGTATCATATCCATCCATGTAATACCTACCCCACCTCCCAATATGTGGAATGTTTGTGGTCTGGGATACCCCGTTAAAAGAAAACAGGTACTCTCTCATTTCTCTAGATTGAAATCTCATGTTTCTTTCTTACAGGAAACTCATTGTAATGATGCAGAATCTCTTAAATTAAAGAGACAGTGGGTAGGCCAAATTGTTTATTCCCCAGCCTCCAATCGCAAGGGTGGTGTTGCTATTCTCTTTCATAAGTCGTTACAGGTACAAATTTTATCTGCACAATGTGACACTGATGGACATTCGGTAATTGCTAAAGTTGTCATTCATAATAAAGAAATCGTTTTATTCAATATTTATGGGCCCGTTAAACCAGACCCTGATTTTTGGAATAACATTAACTCCTTCGACGCTCATGACGGAACGGTTCCGTCATCAGCGTCGGTTGGGCTGTGCTGATGACGGAACCGTTCCGTTACGACCACACCCGTTTTTAGAATCTTCAGCACAGCGCGAAAATTCGCGCCACGCTGAAGAGGTTAAGATCTTACTCTCCTCCATTAATAATCCTAACATTATTGTTGCTGGTGATTTTAATCAGTGGTTAGACCCATTTTCTGACAGACAATCCAAATGTAAATTCAATCCCGATCAATCCCACAGATCATTTCAATCTGCCGTTGCCTCACGTCCATTATTTGATGTATGGAAAACCTGTATTCCTGACTCTTTTGAATTCACATTTTTTTCTAATGTCCATCATATTCGCTCTAGAATTGATTATATTTTGGTTAGTAAACCTTTACTTCCCTCTATCCAATCTTCCGAGATTGGTTCTGTTTTTATTTCCGACCATGCTCCTGCCCTTTCCTCACTTGACCTCCCCCTAATGTACTCCAAAATATGGTAGTTGGAAACTTAATAACTTTCTTTTGTCCGACAATGATTTAATCTCTGAAGCCACTACCTTTATCAACAAATTTTGTTATATTAATTATCCTTTGGACACTTCTTGACCTAATACTTGGAATGCCTTTAAGGCCTCTTTTCATGCCTTTACTATTGCATACTCAGCAAGAAAGAAGAAAACCAGCCAGGCCAAGTATACAAAATTACTACAGCAGCTGAAATCACTGGAGCATACTTACTTAACTTCTAAATCCCCCCTGACTCTTCACGAGTTAATTAAGGTCAAATCTGCTCTTAACAAACTTGCCACAGTTGATGCTTGCAATGTCCTTCTTAAAATTAAGTCCAAATACAACAGGGCCAAATATAGCAGGAAAAATGCTGGCCAATGTTTTAAAAATTAATTTCTAAACGATAAAATATTGGCCCTATCCCAAACGAATTTACCAACAAATTGGCGTGCTCTCTTTGAAAATATTTCTACTATGTTTCAAATTTACTATCAATCACTATATTCTGATGACACGAACCCCTCTAGTCAGAATATGCACACCTTTTTTAATGGTCTTCCTAAAACCCCATCCTTGTCTGATAAATTTGATTTATTAGAAGCTTTGATTACTTTCCAAGAAATAACGGATGCCATTAGATCTTTAAAAAATCTGAAGTACCTTGTCCTCATGGCCTCTCAGCTGAATGTTTTCCACTTTTTCTTCTATTTTTACTCCTAAACATCTTGCTCTTTTTAATTCCTTCCTCAAAGATTCTAAGGCATCTGGTTCCTTCATGGAAGCACTGATTGTCCTTATTTCCAAACCCAATAAAGAATACACCCTTTGTAAAAATTATCAACCTATCTCATTAATTAATTACAACTGCAAGATATTTGCTAAAATCCTTGCCTCTGAGGTTCTTTAATTTCGACTCTATTTTACATTCACCGCCATTTTGTGTTGCCTTTACACAGGCTGCTTGATTCACGAAGTGTCTCTGTCCCTTGGACTGCAACGTGTCAAAAACCCCCTCTGTCCTTGTCTTGAAACCCATCTCAGACACCAGCCGGCCTAAACTAATCCTTGTCTGGACTACCTAATCTCTATATCAACTATCTGTTAGCCTTTAGTATTCTTCTCGTGCCGTATCTTATGTTTTGGCCTTCGCTATTCTCTCCCTGTGCTTTCCTATTTCACAACCTTTCTTTTGAAGCATACAGACATGTCCTGCCATTACTGATTGACCTATAGGTGCTGTCATTGATTGACTTTTGGGGTTGGGCAAAAACACGACTCAAGGGGGATGTTCTGGTTACATGATTCCTTGTTTTGAATGTTTTCCTATTGGCTAAAATTTGCATGTCCATATTAGGCATTTTGCATGCTTGCATGAGCTAGGACTGCCCCTTACTTTTATGCTGAGTTTGTAACCCTCACATATATAAGACCCCAGTGTTCTGTACTCTTTAGACTGCCTCATTCAGTTGCTAAGGCTTCTGTGTGACGTAGTCTCACTCATTTGAGTTTAATAAAGATGTTCTTTTGAAATTTCAGCTTCTGTGCCAACTTCTTTGTTAGTTTAAAAGGGTCAAGTATTAGTGAGACCCCTGAGAAGGAGTTCTGATTTCTTCAATTGGCGCGGCCAACGTGGGCTTCATCAGAGAAGTGACTTTCTGAGGGAGTGATCTTGTGAGGAGACTGAAATCTACTGAGCAGGACAGGACAGGACTCTACTAAGGAGGTACTCTGTGCACGGAGATTATGGGAATTCTTTGTCTCTGCAGCCCAGTATATTTCTGATCTTCCTGATTTTGATCCTCCACATGATGTCACTCCTGACTGAGAACCTTTTTGGCGTGAGTATTCTAAAAAAGACCGTTAGGTCATTCAGAACTTGGCAGTTAGAATTTGGACAACCTTTGATTGGTAAGAGTAAGCTAGTTTAGTAACGCTAACTGTAGCTTTGGAATTTTGGAATTTGTGTTGGCCAACTTTGGAAATGTATTGATTTGATATACAAATTGCAATTTGTGTAGGCAGGTAATGAGGAGATTTTTATCTATCTGATTTTGTTGAACGGTGCACGCACGAAGAGTACCGTAAGCACTACTTTGATTATAATATTTGCATATTCTGCAATATTTTTGGCATGCCTGTTTTCAAGCTCACATCGAAGAATGTGTTGCTTTGTTTTGAAAGGTACCATAGTGTGATGTGAAGTAAATTAGCCGGCTCCCCTAGAGGGAATACCTAAATAAGTTTAGGTTTAAAAACATATTTCTTCCTTGGTGATTCTGTATCCCCAGGAAATTAAAATATGACAAAATACAAAAAGGATCCTTTGTTCTGCGCAATCTTATGAATGGAGATATGCAGAGCGATTTTTGGTGTTCTGCCAGCCAAAGCTAGTGAATTGAGTGTATTTTGGCTTCTTGGATATACAGCAGTCTGTTTTTGCAGTCTTTTGGAACACTATTGAGAAGAGCTTCTTGTAAATATGACTTACAACTAGTATTTACAAATGGTTTGGTTTAAGTGCAGTCTGTGGGCTGTCCTTTGTTTCAGTCCTAAGTGTTGATCTGTGGGTTAAATGTGTGTTTAAATGTCTATGTGGTTTTCCCATTAGTGCAACTTCTGTAAGTAAATAGCGATGGCGCTATTTACGAAATAAATGGCTAAAGCGCGCTGTATTGTGTGTCCTGAGAGTTTGACCCCTTTCTGTTTATGTCTGAAATGAGTTCAATGTGTGTTTGTGGTTTTTCTTGATGTTTTCAGTCTATTAAGCAAAATGTCTAAATGCTTAAAAACTAAAATTAAAATTCACATTCACTAGGAATAAAAATAAGCCTCAAAAACGAAATTGGGTGTTTTGTAGAAAAATAAACTTATAGTATTTTTTACTTACAAATATTGTATTAGATATTAACAGGCAAACACTTCAGCTGAAGTAAATTTTTGCTGAACTCAAACGCATATTATAGAACACGCATTGATATGTCTTAGTTTGAAAAAGACTGCCACCGTGCTCATGTTACAATCCTTAGAGAAGAGCTTTTATTGCCGCTGAGCAAACAGCTGTTGTTTTTGTAGGTCACAGAATAGACAGGAATATTTACTCAAGCCAGGACTTTGCCCTCAGTTAAACACGGGTGAATCTTTGCATTTCAGAATGTTGTTTTGAAAAGATTCCTAAACTAAGGTTCATTATTTTGTATTACAGGAAGACATTTCAATTAAGGGTTTTCCTCTCTTTAAGCATTTTTATAAGCATATTCTTGGTTCTAATGTTAAAATAATTGTCCTTTAAAAAAAAAAATGTGGCGCAAAATTTTGTCATGTGCTTAAGTTAGGCTTCTGTGCTTAGGCTTATAAATGAATGCGTCTAAAAGGATAGGCAAGGGATGCAGCTTGCTTTTATATGTGGAATTATCAAAAATGATTGGGTTTATTAAAAATAATTATTAATTATGACAAAGAATTATTAAAAATAAGTGCTTTTAAAATTCGTTTTTTTACTATTTATAAAGCTTAATACTCATACTGTGACCTCCTAGCATTATAATTTAATTTAAGTTGTGTTGTACTGCATAATGAGGACATTTGCATCTGGAATTTCACTTGGCGCAGGCGTAAAAAACTAATTTTTTCTAAGGATTTGCATGAGATATGTCTAATGTCCAAACTCTGCAATTTGTAAAGAACATTCTGAGGATGATTAATATGTAACACAGTTATAGGATGTTTATTTTTAAGTTCCCCAAATATCAAAGTCGAATTTGGGTAAAATAGACTATTCAAACAGTATTGTTGCCATTTACAATAGCTTTAAAGTGCCTTAGGCTTCAGTAAATGCATACATTTAGGTATAATACAAATTTGCAGGTAGTTCTCATTTGGGGTTGCTTTTAAATGGCACAGTGAGCTAATGTGCCCGGTGCAGAGGTTTCAGTTTAATATCAGGGTGGAAGGTTTTAACTCTAGCTGGACCTACTGAGACATTCATCCATTTAAGGTTGATGAAATGAGTACCATTGCATAGGGTGGTAACAAGCATTTGTTCTAAAGCTGGTATGTTGTGTTGTTGAGTTCTGCGAATTATTCACAGTAGATGTTTTTGAGTCTGGGAATAGGATTCGATTGTGGCCCCTAAAGGGAGTAATATATATGTATGTGGTTTTAAATAGGGTTGGTTATTGCAGGTTAGAAAGAGTTGGAAAGGCTTTTTGTCTTTGACAGCTTCAGGGTGATGAGCGCAGAGCGTGCAGAACGCGAGGCAGATTTTGACCTTGTGGTCAGTAAGGTGAGAGTTAGGAGTGAGTATAAACAGATGGAGAAATGATCGCTTGGAAAAGCAGGGCCTCAAAGGGGATGATACATTCATATTTCTGCTTTTGAAAAATAATGTCCATGTAGTTGCCTTAATTTAAGATGGTTGGTTACAGTTGGTATTTTGTGTATAATGTGAAGTATCAGCAGTATGTTGAAACAAAATGTGGTTTTTGTATGACTCCTTTGAAAATAAATGTTTGTGTGTTTTTCACGTTTTTGCATTTTGTCCTTCAATGAATTGTTCCTGCTGGTCCTGTGTGTCAGAAGCGACACAGTAAGTCGTATTTGACAGCCGATCTCCACTAACTGGTGATCTGCTGTCAAAAGGAGGGTGAGGAAAGTAAAAGAAAGTGTAATTTTGATTTTTAAGTCTGACAAATTAAGCAGGCCAGATTATTGGGTTTTGGGCTGCAGGTTCACAGTGCATAAAGTACATGACATGGTGTTGTGCGTCACCGCTCATTTACATGTGCTATTGTAATTTGTCTATGCTTTTTGTGCTTCATATACAGCAAGTATATCTGATGGCTTGACATGTGAGTTTTTTTTATTTTATGTATGTTTTTTTTTATGTTGCTGCTTTTGATACTATTACAAGTTCCCCTGTGTTGTGAAGGGATCTTCAAAGCCTAATTTCCATCAGTGACAGCTACAGATGAGGGCCGGACGTCTTGGCCCTACAGTCCCAGCACCCAGAAAAGTAGCAAGGCTGGACAGCGATCGCCAGCGCGCCATCAATGGTATCTCTAAAGCATCGTACTTGCTCCATCAGACGGCATTGGACATCACAGAACCAGAGTTTCAGTGCAAAAGAGCGAAGGAGAAGGATCCCTGTTGTTTTGAGGCTTCAGTTTTCTACCTGTCATGTGCTGGTAACCTCTGACAGTGTGCAGTCCCTTGAGCCCCTTGGCCTGAGTTTTGGCCACACACCCCCTTTTTCTTTGCTCCAACGGAAGGGCAGTGCACCGTAGGATCCAAGATTGGCAAAAGGCACTACATTGTGGTACCCATGATGAAAAGAAAAAGAAATAAAAGAGCAGCCCGAGCATCCTCTGACACTGAATAGCAAGTGTTGGAGCCTGAAAGTGTTGCTGAGTGTGACAGTCTGTTGCTCTTTCCCGATTAATAGTACTTGGGTCTGCATGAGATGATCTGTGCCCATGACCAATGAAGAGCACACTATCTGTAGTGTCTGCCGCAGAGGAGAGACACTGGTGCACTACATTGAGACAGTGAGACTTTCGAGTGAGCTGTGAGTGTTTGCCAGGAGGGCACTCCAACGGATACTGAGAGGCACTATTTTCATGGAAGGCCTGAATCAAGAGGCCCAATGCGACAATGGAAGCAGATTTGATGGACGATAGAAGCCTACCAGAGAGGCTTAGACGGACTTTGGGTATAGTTATGGTTGCACAAGCGGTTCCCGTGCGATTGCATAGAATGGGTGTTAGGAGACTGATTCTTATTGTTTTACTGGCATTGTCAATAGTAAATGAAATGCATAGGAGCCCTGAAAATGTTTGCTAAATAATTTTAGGATTTGCTTTTGCCTAGGGTTGTGAAAAAATGATAATCCTGTTTGTAAAAGTGGTCATTACTTTCCTCTGCTATCTGAATATTAATTATGACCTGATGCTTTGTTCTCTTTGTATTCCTGCTGATAGCTTACATATACCTGCTTAAATAAAATGAGAAGAATGCTCACCTAGCAATGAATTAGGATTTGCCTGCGTAATGGCAAAAGGAGGGTCTGAGGTTCTTTAATTTCGACTCCATTTTACATTCACCGCCATTTTGTGTTGCCTTTACACAGGCTGCTTGATTAACGAAGTGTCTCTGCCCCTTGGACTGCAACGTGTCAAAAAACCCCTCTGTCCTTGTCTTGAAACCCATCTCAAACACCAGCCGGCCTAAACTAATCCTTGTCTGGACTACCTAATCTCTATATCAACTATCTGTTAGCCTTTAGTATTCTTCTCGTGCCGTATCTTATGTTTTAGCCTTCGATATTCTCTCCCTGTGTTTTACTATTTCACAACCTTTCTTTTGAAGCATACAGACATGTCCTGCCATTACTGATTGACCTATAGGTGCTGTCATTGATTGACTTATGGGGTTGGGCAAAAACTCGACTCAAGGGGGATGTTCTGGTTACATGATGCCTTGTTTTGAATGTTTTCCTATTGGCTAATATTTGCTTGTCCATATTAGGCATTTTGCATGCTTGCATGAGCTAGGACTGCCCCTTACTTTTATGCTGAGTTTGTAACCCTCACATATATAAGACCCCAGTGTTCTGTACTCTTTAGACTGCCTCATTCAGTTGCTAAGGCTTCTATGTGACGTAGTCTCACTCATTTGAGTTTAATAAAGATGTTCTTTTGATATTTCAGCTTCTGTGCCAACTTCTTTGTAAGTTTAAAAGGATCAAGTATTAGTGAAACCCCTGAGAAGGAGTTTTGATTTCTTCACCTCTCGTCTTGAGAATATTGTCCCATTATTGTTAAATACCGATCAATCTGGTTTTGTTAAGGGCAGGTTGGCTGCTGATAATGCTCAAATATTTTCTAATGTCATCACTTTTGCAAGAAAATACCAGTCTCCTCTTGCAGCATTGTCTCTGGATGCCGAGAAGGCTTTTTATCGTATTAATTGGCAATTCATGTTTACTACTCTTCAATGGTATGGTTTTGGACCAAACTTTATCTCTTATGTTAAACTGTTATACTCTGCCCCGCGTGGCAGTATTTCTGTTAATAACCATTTTTCTAAATATTCCCCCTGTATCGAGGTACCCGTCAAGGCTGCCCTCTCTCACCCCTGTTATTTGTTTTAAGTTTAGAACCTATCCTTGAATGCATTTGTGTTAATTCGCTTATCTCAGGATTTGTACATAACTCCACTGAAACTAAATTGTCAGCTTACACCGATGATATTCTGGTGTATATGTCTGACCCTATTTCCTCCCTACCTCCCTTTTTACATGAAGTTCGGTTATATTCTAGCATCTCTGGATACACATTGAACTTCTCCAAAACAGAGGTATTCCCTTTAATCTCCCTTTGCTACCAATATATGTTCACTAACTTCACTCGGTGCTCTACAAAAATCAAATATTTTGGGATTTGGTTCTCTTTTACTCTTTCTAACAGAATCAGCTATTTGTATGATGCATTAATTACCAAATTACAGAGATTACTTCTCTCTTGGTCGCCTCTCCACCTGTCATGGTGGGGTAGATTGGACACTATTAAAATGATGATTGTTCCCCATGTCCTTTACAAATGATCCATGTTACCTTTTAGGAATCCCGTTTCATATTTCTCTCAAGTTAATTCTATTTGTATCAAATTTTTATGGAATAATAAACATCCCCGTATTGCCCTTGCGATAATTAAACGTCCCAAAAATGAGGGTAGAGTTCCTTTTCCTGATTTTAAACTATATCGTTCTGATTTTTAATTAGACAATTCTTTGCTTTAACTTATGAATTTGCTGACACTCCTATGCCACGTTGGATTACATTTGAACGCTCACTATTGAGGGATTTTTCATTCAAAAATATTATATATATATATATATGCTTTCCAAAAGACGCGGCACTCAAGGGAAGTTTAGATTTTCAAAAGTGTTTATTTAGTCAAGCTCAACCGACGCGTTTCAGCCTCCACGGCTTTGATCACGCTACCGTGATCAAAGCCGTGGAGGCTGAAACGCGTCGGTTGAGCTTGACTAAATAAACACTTTTGAAAATCTAAACTTCCCTTGAGTGCCGCGTCTTTTGGAAAGCATGTAAATGAAATATGGGTCTGGGGCCGACCCTTGCGCTGAGCACCCGCTGACTGTGTTTGGACCTTTTTGTGGACATATATATATATATATATGTTTAATTGCCGAGAAGCTGGTTTCAACCCTTGCATTCACTCCTGCGGCAACTGGTCTGGGGAGATGGGCGCCCACGAGTGTCCCCACAGAACCTGCAGCTCCCTATATCCCTATATCAGTGGGAGGACTTGGGGTACCTAATTTTGAATATTACATGCTGGCTGCTCAGCTACAATGGTTAATGCAGTGGATGGAAGGAGTGAATGAGGAGGGCACTAGCCTGTCTGATCCAGCGCTGAGTCGCGGGTTGATGATTACAAAGCTCTTGCTGCCGTCTACCCCCGTCCCCTCCTGCTACCTACTCCAAAACACAGCCTTCCAGGTGTGGAGGAGATGCAGCAGCGGTCGACAACAATGTGCAAAATACTTCCCTATGTTACCTCTGGTGAGGTTGCCGCATGGAAACCCTCAAACAACGCTCACGGGCGCCCGGTTGGCCAGGTGGTCAGAGTCCAGGCTAGACAGCGTCGGGGATTGCTACCAGGATAAGGAATAGATTCCTTTTGTGGATCTGGCCGAGGATAGTGGCCTCCCTGCCGGCCAGTTTCTGATACACGAGGCGCTGACGCACACCTTTATGTGACTATGGAGAACTGGGAGGGCGGAGCCTGATTAGCACCCTGTCCTACATGCGCTGCTCACCCTTGTCACGGGGGGCCACCTGGTGAAATGGCTGTATGTTGCACTGGTGGAGGCTTCCACCAGCCCCCTAGACGGACTGTGGGGGCGTTGCGAAAAGATCGGTGACAGGCCCCTTACAGATGCCGAATGGCGCAGAGTTCTGCGTTACGCAGGGAAGGTCTGCCGGAACACCCGGTTGAAGGACACAGAATTCAACTACACCCTCATGACGTATATGTCACCACATAGACTTAACGTGATGTACGGAGGGGAGGTGCCCACCTGGATGCTGACTTTGCCCACATGACTTGGGAATGCCAGTGGGTGTGCCCCTACTGAGAGGCGATACTGGCCAAGATAAAAGACGTGCTTGGGAATTGGCTCCGACGATTCATTCATGCTTGCTGGGTATCTTCCCTAGGCACCCTGTGCGTAAAGTGGGAAACCGCCTGATATACCTTGCACTATGCCTTGCTAAGCGTAGGATAGCCATGGACTGGAAGTCACCAGAGGGCCACAGGTAGCGGTCTGGATCAGAGATGTCATTGCATGGCCGGGGGCGGAGGGCAGATCATTGGTGTGGGAAGAGGCCAAAGGTGTGAGATTGCGCCCAATTGCAGAACAATGGAGAGAGTTACTGACAGAATGGGAGAATCAAAGGGGAACCAGCAGTAAAGAGGGAAATTTTATTTTAATCTTTATTTTTTCCCTTTTATATATTCATTTCATGCTTTATACTTTTCATTTCTGTCTTTCTCCTCTTCTCTGCCTTTCTTTCTTTTCTCATCTTTCATTATCTTATAACACACTATATATAATTACTTACTGTTTTCTTTTTTTTCCTTTTTCTCTTTTCCTAAATTGCTTGCCCATGTTCTATTCCTTTACATTGGTTGTTATATCATATTTTGAATTGTGTTCATATGTTTGATAATGTTTTTCTTTTTCTAAAATTCAATACAACTTATTAAAAAAAAAAAAATCCTGAAACTTTGAATCATTGATGACCAAGGACATCAACCACTGGAAAAGAGTTGCTCTAAGCAGAGTCCTAATTTTTGGGAAATATGTACCAATCACAGGCTGCAGCTGAGGTCAGGGAAAAAACTCTGGTGTGGCGGAAGGTTTACAATTCGGTTGCAAACCTGAACCTCTTAACAGGAAACATGGTGTCCTGAGTGGCCTGAAAACAGCAGATAACCTAATCAAATGTGGAAAGTTTATCATATGGCACCCGCTTTAATTACGCACTTCGCGGAGCAGCCTTTGACCGCAGGACCTGGTCGCCGCTCCCTCTGCCTGCCGCATTAGCCTGGAGGAGCTCTCCTGACCCTCCACCTACTCAGCCCCAGTTTGACCCCTGCAACTGACCTAGCAATTGTTGTTGATATTGTCTTCCCTTTCTGCGTGTTTATTACTACTGTCTGTGCCCCGTAAATTAGCTGTTGTTCACCATTTTCTTGTGTTGCCCGTAATTTAGTTATGTGTCACCATTTTTTTCTGTTCCCCTTTTGTTGAGTGTGCCTGACTCGGGTGCTCGTCCGTGTATTGCCCACTCGGTTCTGACCAGCCCCATCTATGCTGTCCTTTGCCACAGAACCCTCCACAGCTGCTCACAGGGCAATATAATGGAGGGCGCAGCGTGGTTGGGCAACGGGCATGCTGCCGGCCTGCCAAAGGTATGTCATAGACGAAACCATTTGCACCCGTCCGCACCTGGACAATGCCCAGTGCCTCAAACTCTGGTCTTCTGATATGGTACATGTACTCAATCGCAAAGCTCCGAACCCTAGACCCTTCACACAACAACAACTGCTGCATCGTCTCACCATGCATCACAGCGGGATCTTTCATCTGCATCCACTGCAGCTTCTGCACAATCATCACCTTGCCGAACTACACCATGCCCACCACCGACGATGACTGCCCCTAGTTCAACTCAACTGTCTCCTGATCAACGCCAGATCACTCTGCAAACACCGTCTGGGACACCATCTCTACCCTCTACCCTTGCCCCAGATGTCACATTCATCACCGAGACATGGCTCTCCCCCACATCAGCCAACAACATCGTCATCACAACCTCCTCCGTCTACAAAATAAAACACAGAGACTGCACCAACGAACACAGCGGAGGCACCATCGAACAGAAAGTATTCATCACCGGCTCCATCATCAATGACGACCACGTGCCCATCATGGAACACATGAATTTCCAGCTCCACTCAGACACCAAAACCACCATCAGTGGCACCCTCACTCACAGACCACCAGGACCACAAACTGGCATCAGCCACACCATTGCAGAACTCATCACCCCCTTGCTGTCTAATACCAACACTACATCCTGCTGTGGGACCTCAACTTTTACCTACACAACCCTAATGACACCAACACCACCGACCTGATGGAAAGACCAGACAACGTCAGCCTCAAACAGATCATCAGTAACCCCATGCACAGAGGTGGACACACGCTGTGGTAAGATTTCTCTTACCACAGAGATCGGTACTCACCCATACCTTAACAAAGACTTCTTTTACCACAGAGAGCGGTACTCACCCACACCATAACAAAGACTTCTTTTACCACAGGTAACGGTGCTCACCCACACATTAACAAAGACTTATTTTACCACAGATAGCTGTACTCACCCACACCTTAACAAAGACTTCTTTTACCACAGGTAGCGGTGCTCACCCACACCTTAACAAATACTTTTTTTACCACAGGTAGCGGTGCTCACCCACACCTTAACAAAGCCTTCTTTTACAACAGAGAGCAGTTCAGCCACACCTTAACAAAGACTTCTTTAACCACAGAGAGCGGTACTCACCAACACCTTCACAAAGATGTATTTCACCAGAGAGAGCGGTACTCACCCACACCTTAACAAAGACTTCTTTCACTACAGAGAGCGGTACTCACCCACACCTTAACAAAGACTTCTTTTACTACAGAGAGCGGTACTCACCCACACCTTAACAAAGACTTCTTTCACTACAGAGAGCGGTACTCACCCACACCTTAACAAAGACTTCTTTCACTACAGAGAGCAGTACTCACAAACACCTTAACAAAGATGTATTTCACCACAGAGAGCGGTACTCACCCACACCTTAACAAAGACTTCTTTTACCACAGAGAGCTGTACTCACCCACACCTTAACACAGACTTCTTTTACCACAGGTAGCGGTGCTCACCCACACCTCAACAAATACTTTTTTTACCACAGGTAGCGGTGCTCACCCACACCTTAACAAAGCCTTCTTTTACAACAGAGAGCAGTTCAGCCATACCTTAACAAAGACTTCTTTAACCACAGAGAGCGGTACTCACCAACACCTTCACAAAGATGTAATCACTACAGAGAGAGGTACTCCCCCACACCTTAACAAAGCCTTCTTTTACAACAGAGAGCGGTACTCAGCCACACTTTAACAAAGACTTATTTAACCACAGAGAGCGGTACTCACCAACACCTTAACAAAGACTTCTTTAACCATAGAGAGCGGTACTCACCAACACCTTCACAAAGATGTATTTTACCACAGGGAGTGGTACTCAACCACACCTTAACAAAGATGTATTTTACAACAGAGAGCAGTACTCAACCACACCTAAACAAAGACTTAATTTACAACAGAGAGCGGTACTCGTCCACACCTTGACAAAAACTTCTTTTACCACCAAGAGCGTTACTCACCAACACCTTCATAAAGATGTATTTCACAACAGAGAGCGATACTCAACCGCACCTTAACAAAGACCTATTTTACAACAGAGAGCGGTACTCACCCACATCTTAGCAGACTACTTTCACTACAGAGGGCGATACTCACCCACACCTTAACAAAGACTTCTTTAACCACAGAGAGTGGTACTCACCAACACCTTCACAAAGATGTATTTCACTACAGAGAGAGGTAGTCACCCACACCTTAACAAAGACTTCTTTTACCACAGGGAACAGTACTCACCCACACCTTCACAAAGATGTATTTCACTACAGAGAGCGGTACTCACCCACACCTTATCAAAGACTTCTTTCACTACAGAGAGCGGTACTCACCCACAGCTTAACAAAGACTTATTTTACCACACAGAGCGGTACTCACCCACACCTTAACAAAGACTTATTTTACCACAGAGAGCGGTACTCACCCACACCTTCACAAAGATGTATTTCACTACAGAGAGCGGTACTTACCAACACCTTAACAAATACTTCTTTCACCACAGAGAGCGGTACTCACCCACACCTTAGCAATGACTTCTTTCAGTACAGAGAGCGGTACTCACCCACACCTTAACAAAGACTTCTTTCACTACAGAGAACGGTACTCACTCACACCTTAACAATGACTTCTTTAACCACAGAGAGTGGTACTCACCCACACCCTCGCAAAGACTTCTTTCACTACAGAGAGCGGTACTCACCCACTCCTTAACAGAGACTTCTGTCACTACAGAGAGCGGTACTCACTCACACCTTAACAATTACTTTTTTTGCCACAGAGAGCGGTACTCACCCACACCTTAACAAAGACTTCTTTTGCCACAGAGAGCGATACTCACCCACACCTTAACAATGACTTCTTTAACCACCGTGTAGCGGTACTCACCCACACCTTAACAAAGACTTCTTTCACTACAGAGAGCGGTACTCACTCACACCTTAACAATGAATTCTTTAACCACAAAGAGCGGTACTCACCCACACCTTAACAAAGACTCCTTTCACTACAGAGAGCGGAACTCACCCACACCTGCTGTGTCTCCAAGTGAAGCTGATGCCAGACTGTCTGAAGTTACTGTATTTATAGACTGCCGTATCTGAGCCCATCCTTACACAAACACGCCCGGGCTGCCTTTGTGATGAAAGAGTCTTGCTTATCACCAGATAAACCTTCCTAACACATCTGTTCTTTCTTTCATCTTTGCTTTTGATACATTTATCTACTGCCTCCATCAAGTGTGCTTTGTTGCTAGCAATTAGAAGTGCTCTGTTTCCTACCTAAGCAATATGTTTGCCTTTCATCGATGCCCCTGTATGCATCACTATCAGTCCTGGTTGAAGCGTTATGCATCCTAATTCCACCAGGATAGTCAACAAACTACTTCATCTGATGCCTCTCAACCCTGGCCACTATCTCCACATCTTTATAGGAGAGTCCCTACTACCTCCTGTATTTCATTTTTACTGTACACTTCACAGTATAGCGGCCATAGATTTGTGCTTTCAATTTCCTCTGACCATACGTTACAAATTATACCCCTTTGCCATACAAAAGGACACACATACCCTGAATATCTTTCGCACCACCAGCTTCCCTACAACATTAGTTTTTCTCTGTCCCATGCCCACTCTTGGCCTTCTGCTGCACAGCTATTAATAGTGAAGCAGATGCAATGGCACCAGGGCCTAGGTACCTGTGGGGCCCTTTTTGTCCTATTTAGTGTATGTTTTTTACTATCAAGCCAGGGGATGGGGACCACTTTCCTTGCTTGCTTTAGGGGCCCCCTACTACACCGCTGATTCTGCTTTCCCAGCGTTAATGCTGAGTGTCCCTTATTTGTTTATGGTCCCTTCTGAATGTTCGGTGCCCCTCTAAAATATATTTCAGCCAATTAACCTACATAATAGAAGCTTCTGCAGTGCCACTTTAAAAGGCACAATTCATGATACCCTTAGTTGTCTTGACTTAGGTTAGGTACCCTTGGTATTTTCTCTTATGGCTTGTTTTTACACCCACTGTTTTCTGTTTCCCCAGAGCCATGAATGAACTCAGGTGAATTCAGAGTTCAGCTTGCACTCTTTGTTGTTCCTTGATTGTACTGTATTTTATTTTTTGTTATTCTTCATCCTGTTCATTCCTGAGAAAGATTAATTATGGTAAGAGAAAGTATAATACATCCCATATTTTATTAGGAAAGACTAAAAGATGTTGCTATAGGTAACCACAGAAGAGGTCACAGGTACAAGACTCAGCTAATCGCAGGTAGTACAATTTTTCCTAATAAATCCAACATGCTGAGAAACCATCGAGGAGCTGGTACAACCCATTATATGCTTCCACTGCTGTCCCACCTCTCCACAACTCCTCGACTGCGTATGTTACCCGGCAACGGATAAGGCCCTCGTGAGCCGTACATCACTGTACCCTACAGTTTTTGGTTTAGACTAAATCCTCCAGGCTCTACAAACTGGTGGATAAAGTTTACAGGAACTCTAGAACTTAGGGGCGGGCGGAAGTTGCTGAATTTTACACATTGGATTCTTGTGGAGTTATATAAAAACTCTGCAAGATTCCACGGAGTTCCACCAATGGGCGGAAACGGGCAGGTTGCACTGCTCGTGTTGTGATTTAGCGCTGGTAGCACGATTTGCATTGAAACATTTTTCAGCAAGAAAAGCACCATGTGGTGCCCCAGAGGGCGCAGCAACTATAGTAGATTTTCTACTTGAGCGGCAGCATCCTGGCCGTAAACGCTCGCCGCCATCTGCGACCACCTGCAATAAAAAAATCTCAGCGGATGTTCTAGTGACTGAAAATCGTCCTACAGGATGCCTAATCTCGCTCGCACTCCCCAACTTATTTTTCTGGAATCTCACTCAGAAACAAATCAGCCAACCGGCAATTGGAGGAATTTGGCAGGAACTCTGTTACAAGAGTAACCAAATCTGCCTGTTCCACGGGTGGAATGGAAAATTCCACCCATCCCTCTGGACCACAAGCACATTGTCCTCAACCAAGCAGCCACTGTGCTGCATTCGAAATATTCGGCACATTATGCGTCCCTTAAAAACAAATAAGAACTGGCAAAACCACTATGAACAGCATCCTCCAGACAATATTGAAAAGCCTGGACACTTAAATAATACATGCATTGCAAAAGATTTTCCTTTGGGAGACTAGAATGTGGGCTTTTTAGGATTAAGCTAAAGCTGCAACAAGAAAATACAGATTATACAGAGAATCACTACGGTTCAATAAATATTGAAAACATCCCTTTGTGTATTCTTTGTATAAGCACGAGTGACTGAGCAAAAAGTTCTAGATCAGTCACCATGAGTCCTGAGGGACCGAGTTGTCATGTTCAGTGGTTGCCAGAACTGTTCGCTCCCTGCCTCAGTTTAGGGGGGCTAATGGTGATACTGAGAGCAAGCTGGTCCAAATGACAACATATCCTGTGAGGATGCACGTAATCGGTCTGGCACCTACCTAAGTTTATCTCTTCCACAAATGTGCAGTTCCTACTGATTAGTGGAAAATTCACAACAGTACCCAGGACAAAGACGTGGAGTTTGACCACCTCTTCAAGCTACATAATAATAAAAACCTACAAGATGCCATTCAGTCAACTGCCCAGTTGATTTGTAGCAACTAGACCCTGCTGTTGGCTTCTGCCTGACATCCAGAGAGTCTCTAAGAGCCTCCTCTGAGGTTCTAAGGACCTTATAATTGAGCTCCTGCAATGGATTGGGACTTAAAAAACTAAGGGTCTGATTTAGAGACTGGTGTCAAACTGAAGGTCTGCCCACTTGATGCTGAGTTGTGCAGACCTTTAGTAGGCTGACAGTGGAGACTGCTCCATCTTCGCCCCAACATATTATTATTATTGAATTCTCGCACAGCGTGTGGCTACCCTCAGGGGTTTCCCAGCGCTTTGAGAGCAAGTCGGGCAACTTTGACATGCGAGCCAAAATAGCCAAGATTTCAATTCTATTCGGATGGTAGTTAGGGAAGCACAGCTTCCCAGGTAGGGTGTAACATGGTTTGAGGCCCAGGAAGGAAAAAGGAGCGGCCACACATTCAGGTGCGTTTGACTCTGGCAACTATATAAAGGGATTGATTGCTCAAGGGCAAAGTGCGAGGAGAGGATAGAGGTGTTTGCCGATACTGAGGTCTAGAATGTAAAAAAGTGGCCCTTTTTGACATGCCCACCCCACTTTTTTCCTGGTATTCAATGCAATTTTGACTGGAAGTGCACTTGGTTCCTGCCTACCAGGTCCCAAGTACCAGATATCTTTCCCTAAAACTGTGCAATTGTATCCCAATTGGCAAAACCTTTAGCTCCCACTGGAAGTCCTCAGTACATGGTACCCTGGTACCTAGGACTAGAAGTACCAAAGAGGGTTCCTAAGGGATGCAGCATGCATTGTGCCACCCTAGGGGAGCAAAAGAACATTGGATTAAACCCAGATCTGTGACTGGGGGTGAGTGGTTGAAATGTCCCTCATCTTGTTGTGTTTGCTATGTTTGCCCCAAGGGTATGCCCAGACGTGGGTCTCTTGCTTACTGTGCCACTGGATTCAAGCAAGCTTGGCTGCTGAGTGGTAATACCACAAAACCGGTCCCAGGATGCTTGTTTCCGGTCCAGAGAGGACCTGGCCTGGCAGTTCAGTCTGGACTGTTCTCATGAGGAATAGGGTCAAGACTGATTTGCATATGGCTGGGTCCAAGCTGGGGTGGCTCAGTTAGCAAAAGAAGGATGGATTGAACCCAGATCCTTGTCTAGGGGTGAGTGGTTGAACATTTTCAGCACTCCTTCCATCATCTTGTTGTGTATGCTATGTTCGGCCTAAGTGGCCAAAGGTATGCCAAGACATGGGTCTCTTGCTCACTGTGCTACTGGATTCTAGCTAGCCTGGCTAATGAGGAGTAATACCTGGAAACCAGTCCCAGGATGCTTGTTTCCGGGCCAGGGAGGAGCAGGCCTGGCAGCTCGGGCTGGACTGTTCCCATGAGGAACAGGGTCCAGACAGATTTGCATGGGGGCATGGCCAAGATGGCAGCAAGGTCTGACGTTTAGCTGGGAGCTCCGGAGTGGGCCCTCAAATTATTTGGCATAAATCCTCCTCTTCGACAACCAACACAGCTTTCCTTTGCTGGCGGATGCACTGACTACCCCCTGCGGCCCCAGCTGAGGGATTGAGATGTGACACACTGTGTGCTGAGGCCCAGACAGCCTTTGAGGGCACCCTCAGAGTGCCAGCAGAGTTGCTGCTCACTGCGTGGGAGGCCTGGCAAGGGTGCACGGAGCATGAAGGCTCGTGTCTGCAGCCACCCCCACTTGGCGCCCGGCAGCAGAGACAAAAAGGTGCCTGCCACCCAGACGGCGCTGAGGACTGGTGCCTGTGGCTGGCACCTTTCCCATGTTGCGACCTAGATCCCCTTTGGGCGCCCATGACCAGCGGACCCCTCCGATGCCCGATTAGTCCGGAGCCTTCCCCACTGCTGCTTCCTGAGCGCTGCTGTGCTGACCGCCAGATGCGAGTCAGCACTACATCTGGGGGACAGCTTGTGGGTCGCGGGCACCCGCCTTGGCCGGGCCATGGCCGCTGCGAGACTCTGGAAGCTACGGAGGGCCGGATGCTCCTCCCTCCCACTTGGGGCTGCTGAGGGGGGCTGCCCAGGGTGACTCCCGCCTTCTTTGGCAAGGGTGATCACACAAAGGCCCCTGGACCGGTGGGCTTCACTTTCTGTGGTAACAACAGTGGAGAAAATGCACTGCTCACGGAGACCACAAGAGCAATGCTTCTGACCCTAGCTGCTGCACGCTCCCTGATTTTGGCCTCACCCTGGCCCATTCTCTACACCGGGCCAGCTTCTCCACTACAGAGGGGGGCTCCTTCACTCTTCTGTGACCTGAGGCCAACTCCGCACCTGGGCGCTGAGTGTGACCTTGCCCCCGCTACCTGGCCCGATGCTTCTGGGCACTAGCCTGCTGTGATCCTGCCACCACAGTGCTGCCCCTGAGGTGTGGATGCACCTGTAGGTGCTACCTCAACCTCTCTACTGTCCTGCGGTCCCCTGCTGGTGTAGTGCAGCAAGTGAACCAAACCTATGGACGCTTTGCCGTTGGGCTGACCACGGAAGGGGACACTGGTCCGCTTGCCGAGCCCACATGGGGAAGACGACATCCTTGGTTGCCTGCCTGCACATGGGGAAGATATCCAATGCCAATTTCCTGCCTGTGTTGCATCATCCTGGCTCTCATCCTCACCCGCTGGCCGGGCCTTCCTCTTACTCCCCTCCCCCCGAGACACTGGCTGCTCCACCATAGTGGGTACAATCCTCCAAGGCTTCATCAGGTGGCTTTTACTGGTTCAAAGACAAATTGAAGCCCAAGGGCCTCAAAACTCAGCACCCCGTACTAGCCTTGACACATGAAGACAAAACTCTCAACAGGCAGCAACACCTCAAAGAGACCCTCCAAATGCACTCGGTGCAGTTTGACAAAGTTCTCCAAGCCATCTTAGACACTAAAACCTCTCTGAAAGCCTCGACTGACTCAGTCTCAGTAGAAGTCAACTTACTGCGTGCCGATCATCGCAAGCTGGCGGATCGAGTGCATGAAACTGAATACGCATTGGCAGTCTTACACCCCTCAATCAAAGACTTTCAAAGTTTTTTAAAAGAGTGGAGTCAGAGGTCGGCATCCTGCACCGTAGGGCGGAGGATGCTGAGGGAAGATCCAGGTGCAACAACATCCACCTGATGGGCTTCCCTGAACGTTCAGAGGTCCCAAACGTGGAACTGTTCTTAGAGGACTGGCCAGTCCCGTTACCCGTAGCCAGAACCAATCACATCCCTGCACACACCCGTGCGGCCATCTGTTAAAGTTTACAGGACCCTGCCTTTGATTCGGGACGTATCCGTCCATTATTTACCCTTCCACCCCGAGCAGGGAACGGCCATCGCCTTTTTTCCAAAACTGTGCACGCAGCCGGTTTGGATATTTTCCACCGTTGCGACTCCTTGTCTACACAAGATTTTGACAGCCCTGATGAGTCACATCAAGTACACGGTGTGACGAAACACGTGTCGGCTGACGACCATCGATTGTACTGATCAAGTTTGAATGATAAAACTTTATCACATGCAAAACCTGGAGTTTGACCCTCATTTATTCAAATGAACATTGTCCTTATGGTGGGGTTCTGACACGAGAACCTATTTTCCTACAAAACGTGTGCACAGGACTCTGTTCTTACTAGTCCAGAACGTCCTCGATGGAAAGGCCCTGAACCTCTTCTCGATTGAGAGGGCCCACCGTACTCTGGCTGCCCCCGCCGCCTCGGAGCTCCTCGACGCCGCATCATAGCACGTCTCATCAACTACTGTGACTGCGACCTGCTCCTGCAGCGCTTTCGCACCAAAGGCACATGGTCTTAAGAGAAAGTTCAGATAACAGCGTATCCAAATTACACCATGGAAGTACAACATCGATGTGGATCGTTCTTATGAGTCAAACAGTGCCTCTGGGATCTGGACCTTAAATATGCACTCTTATTCCCTGCTAAATTGTGTGTTGGGGATGGTGACATGATTCACATTTTTCAATTGCTGGAGGATGCCTGCACGCAGCTCCACGCCAGGGGCCTACTGAAATCGACATCCCTGGAGCAAGGATGCTTGGCTGATACCCAAACCATGGCAGCGGGGGTGACGGCCCCCAGGCCTGCGATCCACAAGGGACCAAGCGGACAGTGGCAGAGTCATCCCTCAATAATATGAATGATTTCACTCCCCTCCAGGTTGAGCATCTTTCGAAGACAGGATCGGACTCGGGCGGCTCACATTCATCACCAGTGGGAGATCACTGTGGACCAAAACTCACACCGAGGTTTGCTGATGATCTTTAGTCATTGGACTGCAGTTCTGTTGATGGCCCGGTACTGGAGGATATCTGTATGACACTTGTTGCTACCTCGATGGTAAGACCGCATGGGCATGAAGTGGTGAGGAGTTTCTTCTGGGCAGGGCACACTCCACTGGCCTGCTGGACTTTTCTACATTAGTCTGAGTCCCATACTCTGTCTCCAAAGCTGATACCACGCCACCCATGAACTCCTAAGTAGACTTTGTGCTCTTTTGCTTTTATATTTGCCTTTTTGTTTTCACTGTTGCAACTGCTGTCACGAGTTGAGGGCGTTGTTTTGGACGGGCCAGCGAGGGCAACTGTCCCAGGGGGCTTTCTGTTTCCTTTATTTGTTATAATTTCATGAGCTGCTTTCATACAGTCTGAGACGACGCTTGATGTTCATTGTATTGCCAAGGACTACCCAATACTGCATGGATCCCCCGGGGATAACTGGGAGGTGGGAAAGTGTATTGGGCACCCACTCCTCTCACTGCGTGGCATGGACGCAATGGCTAACTTACAGACCATTTTTAAACAAAGGAAGGAGAGAGAGAGTATGGATTCGTTCTCCCTAAGTAACATTTATAAAACAAGAAGAATCCATAAAATTATGGGTTGACGATGTCCCTACTGTGGTTGGGAGCACGTCTGATGTTTTTAGGTACCCCTCACACACCAACAGGCCCCTTGGTGTCATGCTTCATCATCGGGGTCATCGTATCCCTCTACGGGATACGGCGTGCTGCGACCTGCGAATGCGCGGGAGCACTCTTATGGCTATGTGTGGTGTATAGTGAGGGGTGTTTTATCATATAGTGAGTGAGTGTAGTGGTGGGGTTGGGATAGTGAGTGGAAATTAAAAAGGACCTGACTCGTGGGTAGACTCAAAAACTTTAATGGTTCCCCGAGTTGGTACTATTAAAAAGATATAAGAGGAAAAGGCGTAGTATTATGTGCGCCGCCTCTTTGTGTGTGTCAACATGTTTCGATGTAAGAACATCTTCTTCAGGACAGGGTTACACAAAATCCCCACCTTACTCACGTTTTTCTAATCTGTGTATATACAAAAAAGTGATATTTACAAGTGAAGGTCTATCATTGTACCTAAACTTTTAGCCGCTATTTTGCAGACCTGTAGAGAGAAAGGATAAAAAAAAATTTCAGGTGATCCTTTCTTTCAAAAAGACCATGGGTTAAATACATCCGTGGTATTGGTCATGCAGAAAAAGTGCGGTTTTTCAAAATGATGAAAAATAAATAATCATGGCACGAAAGTGTTACTCTACACAGAATTTACGTGCCTATTGTGAAAAATACTATTTCAGAAGATTTCGAAAAATATTCGAAAAAGAGGACACATACATGACAAACACACATACAACATAAAGCACACACTCTAAATTCGGGCCATGTTCGGTGCCACGTGAATTTTTCAATGGTGGTGAGGTCACTGTGATGTGAACAGTAAAAAGGCAGAAACATACTGTAAAAATAGGAGTTCATTGCTCCATGAGACCGTGTCTAACGTAGGGGTTACCCGGGCTTCCTTGCTGCCTGTGAAAAGGAATGGAGGACAAGATATATACATCCTGCTGTTTCTATTTCTTGGTACTTACATTATGGTCTGGAAATGTCCGTTTCATTTTGTTACTCACGGGTCTATGAGGAGAATCCCTCTTCGCTGCCCCTTACGCCGGCTCTGCTGTGTCTATGAGTGTGTCTTTGACGAGCCCTTTTATGTGCTCGGTGCCCGCCCAGGTTTTTGTCAATTAGCCGCCGATGGGCACATATTTCGTCAATTAGCCGCCGGGGAGCCCATATTTGGTCTGTCGGTGATTACCTGTTAATTGGTGAGAGGCCGCGCAGGCGTCTTGAGCGCATGCGCGTGGGAGTAGCCTTCCCCGTGTGTACTGAGAGAGTGCGTCTCCATTTAGCGCATGCGCACCGCATTCAAACGGGATGGAATGCTTGATGTTCCTGTTGCTCGGTGCATGTTAGTCATGATGTGCTCACATTCATTCGTTTCTCTCATTTCACTATGTATTGATGGGGCACAGCCCCTCAGGAGGTATGAGAGCGGGCAGGGGGGTCTGGCAACTTATTACATCACGGCCCCATGTTGTTCCTGTTGGTCTGCGCATGCTCGTCACAACGAGCTCATATTCTTTCGTTTCTCTCATTTCCCTATGTATTGATGGGACACAGTCCCTCAGGGGGTACGAGAGCGGGCAGGGGGGTCGGTAACCTATTACAGCACGGTCCCACGGTGGATTTTACACTGGATGTGTATATCCTGAATGTCAATGTCCTGCTAGTGGTATCTCAATGTAATATCAGATTCACCTCCTTAATTGCCCCCATGGAATGTCATCATTAAGGCCTGATATATGGGTCCCCAAACGGAACACCCAACGTTGTTCCTTCTCGAAAAGGCCATGTTCTGAGGGCAACTGTTCAATTATGGTCCAGTGGATGTCATTGACACAGTGTCCCATTTCAAGGAAGTGATTGGCCATTTTGGTGGTACTTTTTTTGCACCGTATATTGCTCTTATGTTCGTTGAGTCTGGTTTTGATCGCTCTCGTTGTCATGCCAATGTATTCCAGACGGCAGGGGCACGTGATCATGTAGACAACGTTTTTGCTGTTGCAATTTGTCAACCTTCTCTGGTCCCATTTTGTACCATTGGTGAAGGTTAGTTGTTTACTCCTTTTTGTTAGATGACAGCTGGCACAATTGCCACATGGGAAATGACCCTGTGTCCCATGTACAGAAGGCTGTTGTTGTGGAGAATTTCTGGGGCGTGTATGTACAAGGATGTCCTTAAGGTTCCTCCCGCGTCTGTGGGAGAACATTGGTTTTTCAATCTCCAACTCCCCACAATTCAGGATGCGCCAATGTTTTTTCACTATTTTTGACACCTCATTTGAATGGGTGTTATATGTAGTGATACAAATTGGCCTGGTTTGTTTCTCAACGGTTACCACCTTATTTTCAAGGAGAGCCTCTCTGTTGTTGTTCTTCGCTCTCTTCATTGCTGTGTTGATTACTCTGTCTGGGTACTTCCTAGCTTGCAATTTCCCTTTCAGGTCCTGGGCTTGAGATTTGTAGTTTCCATTTGTGTGCAGTTCCTCCTCAGCCTCAGGAACTGGCCATAGGGGAGGTTCATCCTAAGGTGTCGCGGATGAAAGCTGTCATACCGAAGTAGACAATTCCTGGCCGTGGGTTTAAAATGTGTTGTTGTTTCCAAACCTCCACTCCGATGGTAGATATTGAGGTCAAGAAAAACCAGTTCTTCATTAGAAACTGAGTGAGTGAATTTCAGGAAGCGGTCTTGGGTGTTTAGCCATTCCATGAAACTGGTCACTGTCTCTATGTCGCCCTCCCAGATAACGAAAATGTCATCGATGTATCGCTTCCAGGTGAGTATATTGCCTCTGTAGGGGTTCCGTGGAGTCAGGATTTTGTTTGTTTCCATATGATGTACATATAGCCCCGCTAGACTCGGCGCAAATGTGCTTCCCATGCTCGTGCCATGGCTTTGGAGATAGATAGTACCATTGAATTCAAAAAAGTTCTTAGTCAGAGCTAGTGTAATGCACTCCATTACCACTCCTCTTGGAGTGTGGTACCGCCAGCTTGCACTGTACAAAACTTCCTCAATTATGGCCAGGGTTTCGTCATGGGGGAGGCTAGTGTACACACTTTCCATATCCAGGCTGAGTAGTAGTTGGTGATTCGGGTCAAATGGTAGGTCTTGGAGTAGTTGTAAGACAGCTTTCGTATCTTTCAGATAGGTGTCTGTGGCCTGAATTAGAGGTCGTAAGAATGCGTCTGAGAATTTCGAGAGTGGTTCGAGAATCGAACCGATACCCGAGACAATGGGTCTCCCGGGTGGGTCTCCTATGTTTTTGTGAATTTTGGGTATACAGTAAAACTGGGGTATCCGCGGATGGCTCTGTATTAGGAATTCAGACTCCTTTTTGGACAACCAGTCGTGTGTCACAGCCTCCTCAATCATTCCGCCAATGGTTCTCCTTAGGGATTCAGTTGGGTCATGCGCAAGTATAGTGTCGCAGGGTTTCTGTTCTCACACAGAACTGTGCACAGAGGAGTGGAACCTCGGCAAATTAGGGTGTACCAAAACTCACCTTAGCAACCAACTCACCCCTTACCGAGCTAGCTACAGTGTCTCATTGGACATATCAAACTCCCAATGTTTAGACAAACCAGAACATGAACTTACAGTACCTCAGGGTACGTGGGACTCATGAACACTCTTTCGTTATATTATCATTACAAACCAGAACATGGAGTAAAGAAGACACATGTGCATTTGAAATGTTTATTTACTAATGCCGTCTTCTCAGGCGCAGTATCTTAGATAATACAAGTATACTTATTATCAGTAGCAAAATTATCAGCATAGTTACTAAGACCTAAAAAGCGAATGGTGACAGCATGTTAACATACTGTAATGAATAAGAGTTAACAACACTTATATCTCACCCTCCCTAACACATATATTATATTATTAGCTAAGAAGGTCTCTTTGGGTTGTTTCAGGGCGGGCCCATACCTTAGTGTCCTAGCATGAAGGAATCACATCAGCATACACCAGCTCTCTCTGCATGTGCACCGCATCAAGTGTGTTCTATGTGCCTCGTGCAAAGCAATATCAATCCCGCCTGAAGCCAGAGTTGGCAAAGGCTGCACTTGTGTTATGACTATGAAGGCGTGGAGATCAGACCTCATAACAATTCCATATCGTGTTGTTCCTGAAACTTCAGCACTCTTCGTGCAGACATAGTTTATTAAGCAAAGCTGATATCAGAGCAATAACATATTATTCTCACATACACCACGGCAAACTACTAGGTTGAAAGCTAAGTCAACAATTAAGTGTCGTGTGCAGAAGTTGCAAGAAAGAAAAATGGCGTTTAAACCTCAAATGTACCTATGCTAACTTAACACGATATAAGGATATACAGGAGCTATATGACAATAGTGTAATTGTGTCTGTCTGATAGAAGTCTCAGGCATTCCTGGTTGTATGCCACTGTTGTTTGTATGACAATCGCACCACCCTTATCGGCGGGTTTTATGGTTATGGCCTGGTTTTCGGTCAATTCACGTATCGCCAATTGTTCCTCCTTGCTGGTATTATGGAAAACTGGTCGTACCGTGGAATTCAAATTCTTCAGGTCGTTCATTACCGCCTTTTCGAAGGTTAATACTTCGATTGGTAATAGGGCATCAGGTGGTGCGAAAGATGATAAGGGTCTCAAACCTGTGTCTGTCTCTGGGATACTCTCTTTGTCCTTAAAGAAAACCTGTAATTTAATTTTTTGTAGAAATTCTTGCAATTCTGCGTGCAGTTTAAAAGAATCCAATTTATTAGTAGGGACAAAACTCAGTCCTTTGTTGAGTACAGCCCTTTGTGTTGTTGTGAGTTCCCATGGTGTGATATTTACCACTAGGTCCCTCTGGAACTGGTTGAGGGGTTCGTTAGTGCCCCTGTCATGCTCCTCGTGTTCACCCTCGGGTCCTCTTGGTTGGGGTCTTGCCACATCACTGTGTTGCCTGGGATGAACTGGTCAACTTAAGGAAATCACAGATCAGGGCAGCATTACATGGCCTACTGATGACTCAGTATCTGAGAAACAAGATAGCACCACAAGGTCTACTGGTCAGAAATGAACCGTTCATTTTTCAAAATGATAAAGTTTTTAAAAAGGAGTGGTCATTGATCTCGTGGCATTGCACACGGGACTGGCTGGTCCTCATAGTGAAAACTGCCACTAGAATAACACAAGAGCTAAAAGTGGACATACAAAAAATTGAGGTCCAGCTGAAGGCATACATTAAACCAGCAGAACTCAAAAAAAAGTCTGGAAGAACTGAACCAGCAAATGGCCGACTTCGAGGCCACGCTTAAACAAAACAAATTCAAAAAACTGGGTAAAGACAAAGATCGCTTCACTCCAGAGACAGCCTACCCGTATACGAGAGACGATTACAATAAGAGCAACACTAACAGTGACAATGAGAGCGATGGCTCCGATAGCAGTTCTTCCAGCTCAAGCTCCCGCAACAACCAGCGGCAAAGAGGTTACCAAAGACGTCAGGGCCAAACTTATCCGAGACAGAGAGGTTGGCGGGGTTATCAAGCACAACCGTTCCAGCCTCCGTTCACAGCACCAACACCTTTCCCACCATTCAACTATGGACAAGGCCCTTTCGGTCCGATGTACCAACCATGGATGCCTGAATTTGACCCAAATCTTTACAGTAATCAGCCTTTTTTAGGCACCCGCCGAGGAACCAACAAAGGGCGAAACAGAAAAGGCAACACAGTGATGTGGCAAGACCCCAACCAAGAGGACCCAAGGGTGAACACGAGGAGCATGACAGGGGCACTAACAAACCCCTCAACCAGTTCCAGAGGGACCTAGTGGTAAATATCACACCATGGGAACTCACAACAACACAAAGGGCTGTACTCAACAAAGGACTGAGTTTCGTCCCTACTAATAAATTGGATTCTTTTAAACTGCACGCAGAATTGCAAGAATTTCTACGAAAAATTAAATTACAGGTTTTCTTTAAGGACAAAGAGAGTATCCCAGAGACAGACACAGGTTTGAGACCCTTATCATCTTTCACACCACCTGATGCCCTATTACCCATCGAAGTATTAACCTTCGAAAAGGCGGTAATGAACGACCTGAAGAATTTGAATTCCACGGTACGACCAGTTTTCCATAATACCAGCAAGGAGGAACAATTGGCGATACGTGAATTGACCGAAAACCAGGCCATAACCATAAAACCCGCCGATAAGGGCGGTGCGATTGTCATACAAACAACAGTGGCATACAACCAGGAATGCCTGAGACTTCTATCAGACAGACGCAATTACACTATACTTGCGCATGACCCAACTGAATCCCTAAGGAGAACCATTGGCGGAATGATTGAGGAGGCTGTGACACACGACTGGTTGTCCAAAAAGGAGTCTGAATTCCTAATACAGAGCCATCCGCGGATACCCCAGTTTTACTGTATACCCAAAATTCACAAAAACATAGGAGACCCACCCGGGAGACCCATTGTCTCGGGTATCGGTTCGATTCTCGAACCACTCTCGAAATTCTCAGACGCATTCTTACGACCTCTAATTCAGGCCACAGACACCTATCTGAAAGATACGAAAGCTGTCTTACAACTACTCCAAGACCTACCATTTGACCCGAATCACCAACTACTACTCAGCCTGGATGTGGAAAGCTTGTACACTAGCCTCCCCCATGACGAAACCCTGGCCATAATTGAGGTAGTTTTGTACAGTGCAAGCTGGCGGTACCACACTCCAAGAGGAGTGGTAATGGAGTGCATTACACTAGCTCTGACTAAGAACTTTTTTGAATTCAATGGTACTATCTATCTCCAAAGCCATGGCACGAGCATGGGAAGCACATTTGCGCCGAGTCTAGCGGGGCTATATGTACATCATATGGAAACAAACAAAATCCTGACTCCACGGAACCCCTACAGAGGCAATATACTCACCTGGAAGCGATACATCGATGACATTTTCGTTATCTGGGAGGGTGACATAGAGACAGTGACCAGTTTCATGGAATGGCTAAACACCCAAGACCGCTTCCTGAAATTCACTCACTCAGTTTCTAATGAAGAACTGGTTTTTCTTGACCTCAATATCTACCATCGGAGTGGAGGTTTGGAAACAACAACACATTTTAAACCCACGGCCAGGAATTGTCTACTTCGGTATGACAGCTTTCATCCGCGACACCTTAGGATGAACCTCCCCTATGGCCAGTTCCTGAGGCTGAGGAGGAACTGCACACAAATGGACAACTACAAATCTCAAGCCCAGGACCTGAAAGGGAAATTGCAAGCTAGGAAGTACCCAGACAGAGTAATCAACACAGCAATGAAGAGAGCGAAGAACAACAACAGAGAGGCTCTCCTTGAAAATAAGGTGGTAACCGTTGAGAAACAAACCAGGCCAATTTGTATCACTACATATAACACCCATTCAAATGAGGTGTCAAAAATAGTGAACAAACATTGGCGCATCCTGAATTGTGGGGAGTTGGAGATTGAAAAACCAATGTTCTCCCACAGACGCGGGAGGAACCTTAAGGACATCCTTGTACATACACGCCCCAGAAATTCTCCACAACAACAGCCTTCTGTACATGGGACACAGGGTCATTTCCCATGTGGCAATTGTGCCAGCTGTCATCTAACAAAAAGGAGTAAACAACTAACCTTCACCAATGGTACAAAATGGGACCAGAGAAGGTTGACAAATTGCAACAGCAAAAACGTTGTCTACATGATCACGTGCCCCTGCCGTCTGGAATACATTGGCATGACAACGAGAGCGATCAAAACCAGACTCAACGAACATAAGAGCAATATACGGTGCAAAAAAGCACCACCAAAATGGCCAATCACTTCCTTGAAATGGGACACTGTGTCAATGACATCCACTGGACCATAATTGAACAGTTGCCCTCAGAACATGGCCTTTTCGAGAAGGAACAACGTTGGGTGTTCCGTTTGGGGACCCATATATCAGGCCTTAATGATGACATTCCATGGGGGCAATTAAGGAGGTGAATCTGATATTACATTGAGATACCACTAGCAGGACATTGACATTCAGGATATACACATCCAGTGTAAAATCCACCGTGGGACCGTGCTGTAATAGGTTACCGACCCCCCTGCCCGCTCTCGTACCCCCTGAGGGACTGTGTCCCATCAATACATAGGGAAATGAGAGAAACGAAAGAATATGAGCTCGTTGTGACGAGCATGCGCAGACCAACAGGAACAACATGGGGCCGTGATGTAATAAGTTGCCAGACCCCCCTGCCCGCTCTCATACCTCCTGAGGGGCTGTGCCCCATCAATACATAGTGAAATGAGAGAAACGAATGAATGTGAGCACATCATGACTAACATGCACCGAGCAACAGGAACATCAAGCATTCCATCCCGTTTGAATGCGGTGCGCATGCGCTAAATGGAGACGCACTCTCTCAGTACACACGGAGAAGGCTACTCCCACGCGCATGCGCTCAAGACGCCTGCGCGGCCTCTCACCAATTAACAGGTAATCACCGACAGACCAAATATGGGCTCCCCGGCGGCTAATTGACGAAATATGTGCCCATCGGCGGCTAATTGACAAAAACCTGGGCGGGCACCCAGCACATAAAAGGGCTCGTCAAAGACACACTCTTAGACACAGCAGAGCCGGCGTAAGGGGCAGCGAAGAGGGATTCTCCTCATAGACCCGTGAGTAACAAAATGAAACGGACATTTCCAGACCATAATGTAAGTACCAAGAAATAGAAACAGCAGGATGTATATATCTTGTCCTCCATTCCTTTTCACAGGCAGCAAGGAAGCCCGGGTAACCCCTACGTTAGACACGGTCTCATGGAGCAATGAACTCCTATTTTTACAGTATGTTTCTGCCTTTTTACTGTTCACATCACAGTGACCTCACCACCATTGAAAAATTCACGTGGCACCGAACATGGCCCGAATTTAGAGTGTGTGCTTTATGTTGTATGTGTGTTTGTCATGTATGTGTCCTCTTTTTCGAATATTTTTCGAAATCTTCTGAAATAGTATTTTTCACAATAGGCACGTAAATTCTGTGTAGAGTAACACTTTCGTGCCATGATTATTTATTTTTCAGCATTTTGAAAAACCGCACTTTTTCTGCATGACCAATACCACGGATGTATTTAACCCATGGTCTTTTTGAAAGAAAGGATCACCTGAATTTTTTTTTTATCCTTTCTCTCTACAGGTCTGCAAAATAGCGGCTAAAAGTTTAGGTACAATGATAGACCTTCACTTGTAAATATCACTTTTTTGTATATACACAGATTAGAAAAACGTGAGTAAGGTGGGGATTTTGTGTAACCCTGTCCTGAAGAAGATGTTCTTACATCGAAACATGTTGACACACACAAAGAGGCGGCGCACATAATACTACGCCTTTTCCTCTTATATCTTTTTAATAGTACCAACTCGGGGAACCATTAAAGTTTTTGAGTCTACCCACGAGTCAGGTCCTTTTTAATTTCCACTCACTATCCCAACCCCACCACTACACTCACTCACTATATGATAAAACACCCCTCACTATACACCACACATAGCCATAAGAGTGCTCCCGCGCATTCGCAGGTCGCAGCACGCCGTATCCCGTAGAGGGATACGATGACCCCGATGATGAAGCATGACACCAAGGGGCCTGTTGGTGTGTGAGGGGTACCTAAAAACATCAGACGTGCTCCCAACCACAGTAGGGACATCGTCAACCCATAATTTTATGGATTCTTCTTAACTTACAGACCCATACAGAGGTTCCTCAGTATCATGATATCTTGATATGTCATGGAGTCTGTGGGGCATAGCTTCACCGTCAAAGCACTACCGAATCTACACTTATCTTAAGAGATGTCATGTCCACATAGCAATGCTCCAAGAAACTCATCTCACTGCCCCTGAACTAGACAAATTACGCACCAAGTGGCGTGGCCAGGCCCATGGCATTGTTGTCTCCTCCTTTCCCCGAGGGGTCCTAATGTGGCTCGCGCCTGGTACACCGTATGCAGTGTCCCCTCTGAGGATAGACCCGAGGGGAGATTTGTGGCATTAGAGGGTCTGCTTGACAGTTCGCCTCTGGTGCTGGTGGCAGTACAGGTGCGCAACACCCATTGGGCTGACAGTGCTTCAGCCCCCCCCCCCGGTCGGTTGTCAGCCCGGGCAGAGACAGCTTCGGGGGCTGGCGACCATCTAATTGCATCCGCACCCGAGTACTTAACAAGTCTTTAAAATACCCTTTACTTGTAAATGAGGCTTTTGTTGTGTTTTCACCCCTTCTTACAGCCACTCTGTCTATGGTTGGAAGAATTAGCCCCCCCGAAATATTTTTCATCCCCCCCCAAAATTTGGCTCTAGTTGCCCGCCTGTGGCAGTATATGTTCCAAACACCCACTAGTGTGAATTTCTTGACACCCTCACCCCAGCACTATTTCACGACCCATCTTACCCTGCTCTCTGGGGCGGTGACTTCAACTATGTCCCTGATGTGGTATTAGATCGCTGTGTGCCCCCTCCTCAGACAGCATCAGTTGTCCGCACGGCTCCCGCCAATGGTTGACCCACATGCATATTCATGACGCCTGGTAACGCACACACCGGGCAGGTCGCGAATACTCCTTCTATTCTCCTGTGCATGACATCCACACCAGAATTGGCCTATTACTTTGCACACCACATCTTTGCCCAAAGTTGACGGGGTGGAATACTTAGCATGCACCTTCTCCGGCCATTCCCCAGTGATGTTGACTGTCAGATGGGGATGCTCACGACCGCTCATATCCACATGGTGCATCCAAGCGGAGGCACTGACGACCCCCCCCCCCCTTTTGGGCAGAATTGGCCCAATGCACAGACAACTATTTTATGCTTAACACAGGCACTGCGTCCTCCCATGCTGTTGAATGGGATGCTCACAAAGTGGTGGTGCGCGGCCCTTGCTTATCGACCTCCGGGGGGAACGCAGGAGGCTCAAAGAAGACCTTCTCACCATTGAACGTGACCTCTGTTCTTTGGAGATTTGGGCCGCCATCCAGCAAGCCACATTGAGCAACTACAGCGATGATCAGCAGAGCATACCCATTGGTGCAATACACTTGCCTAACGGTGCACTGTGACCACACAACTGGACGTCAATGGGACCTTTCAGGACTACTACTGCAAGTTCTATTCTGCTCAGCTAGCCGCATCGAACTACATCATGCAAGAATATTTTGACGCCCTACACTTGACGCAATGGACTGACATGCAGCGGGCCGAACTAGATGGACTTCTTCAACTCGAAGAGGTGTGCACCGCTGTATCTCTCACTGCCTGACGCAAGACTCCAGGCACGGATGGCTTGCCCTTCGAGTACCATGCCACCTTCCCCACTCAGACCACACTATGCCTCCTAGACTTCTTTAACGAAGCCAGAGAACGGGGTTGCATGCCAGATACATTCCTCGGAGCACTTAAAATAGTCTATCCCAAGCCTGGCAGGGATCGTTTGGACGTCCGCTCATATCGGTCCTTATCCCTGCTCAAATAAGATTGTAAGATCCTGAAAAAAGTCCTGGTGAATCGCTTCCTCCCCCTGGCACAGTCACTGGTCCACCCAGATAAATCTGGGTCATCCCAGGCTGAAGTACTTTGATGAATGTGCATCATCTCTGCACCTCTTGCACATCACATCAGAAGACGACCCAGACCGAATTGCGGTGTCGCTGGACATAGAGAAAGCTTTCGACACCCTAGGCTGGGAAGTACTTAATTTCAGCCTCTGCTAATATGGGGTTCGGTCCGGTATTCCTCAGCCGGGTGTGCACACTTTATGCCAAGCCTGAGGCACGTGTTAAAACAGGACAGGTGATCTCGGACAAATTCCCTATATGTAGAGGTACGAGCCAGGCTGCCCCCGTCCCCTCTCATTTTCACCCTTGCCATGGAAGCCCGGGCCTGTCAGCTCCTCCAACGAGCTGACGAATGGGGCATACGCGAGTGTGATATGCACCACGTCATTTCACTATATGCTGATGATGCCCTGATCTTTCTGCTGGATGTGAACGCATCTCTGCCAGACCTGAAGCACATTTGAGACAACTTTGGCACGATCTCTGGCCTACAGGTGAACTGGTCTAAATCATGCATGTTCCCCCTGGTATGTGTGTTGCCCAAGGATCGTGTGGTATGCACAGGCTCACTTTGGCTATGGCGCTACGACACCTTTAAGTACTTAGGCGTACAGATATATTACTCTGAATGGGACCTCAAGGAGGGCAACCTTGATAAGGTGGTTGGGTTTATTAGTTGATCTCCTCCTTTTTGGTGCGCTCTTCCACTATCCCCGCTATGCCGGGTTGCTATCCCCAAGTGTTGGTACTCCCCCGCCTGCTGTAATATTTTTCGGCCCTTCCCATTGTGCTCCCCAAGGGCTTTTTCCGGGACCTTAATGGGTTGATACTTGAACTGATTTGGGGAATGGGCCGTCGCCGAGTTGCGCTGCCTGTTTTGCTGCACCCATTACTTGAGGGTGGGTTGGGAATACCCATTCTCGAGTTGCACTATGCCGCGGCACAGCTGCAGTGGCCTCTGGCTTGGTTGTGCATGTGGACCCATCCTGAGTCCCTACTGGTGCATGTAACACTGTGGGACATTAATATCTACACTTATTATTATTATTGCTGCTTGTAAAGCGCACAGCTGCCTCCAACGGCTACCTCCACTTGGCTCTCCGACTCAACCAACCGGTCTGCATCTGAATACCGGCAAATGTCTGTGGCCCGCCTATGCTGGCGTCGGTGTTTACATCCCAAGGGCTCATGCCTCCCGTACTCCCCCTTCAATCCCGCTCTGGGAACTACCGTTACTACAACGGTCTCGGAGATGCATCGATCCAACCCCGTGGACTAAATTTACAATTACACAAGCGGCGACCTTTATAACGAAGGGGCGATCATGTCATTCCAAATAATGGTTGAGCCATACGGCTGACTACTGGCCAGTTCTGAACATACAGCACTGGCAATCGGTGGCCTGTGACACTTGGGGCGCTGGGGAGACCGAGCCAAACATGTCACAGGGAGTGAATATACTGCTTACTTCTGACACCACACGCCATGCCATCACATCTCTGTACTCTGCTCGTAATACTATCCCATCCACCCACGCTTTAAGGAAATGGGCTACAGTACTACCACACCCACTGACTGATGCAGCCTGGGCTCGCGCACTCCAGATGACCCAGAATATCTTACGCAGCCCTAGGTTTCGTTTCACGCAGTTTAACTACATTCACCATACCTACCTCTCCCCAACCGTCACCAGCGCATGTTCTTGGCACGCTCCTCAGCATGTCCTCAGTGCAACCTACTGAACGCAGACTTCATGCACATGATATGGACTTCACACCATTGGCGCAAACATGGCAGGAGATTACCTCCATGGTAGTGGAACTATCATCACACCCCCTGAACCCCACCCCCGAGTCGTGCTTGTTGGGACTACGTCCCTGAGCGAAGGGGGACAAACACCTGCACTGAGTAATTGACCTGGCCTTTGTTCTCTTTAAACGTCACATTGCCTTGGCCTAGAAGTCTCCCGCTCAACCGGCGATTCAGGGCTGTCAAGTAGTGATGAGATGGACCAGGGCTCAGAAACACACTCTAAGATTGCTATGCATCAGGGGTGACGAAGAGTGGGAGACATATTTGCTGGCAGGTGAAGCCAAAACTGATGACCGCCCACCGTGAGTGCACAAAACAATAGGTGCGCTCACCCATGATGCTTTTATGGACGACGCCATGAGGCTCATGTCACCACCTCCTTTTACACCCACCACTACCCACCACTGCCCCTCACTCATGGCCACCCCCGTAGGCAGGGTTCCCCCCTTGCCTACGTACGAATGCTCAATTATACACACTCACACCAGCGGCTCAATCAATCATTCACTCTCCCCCGCTGTCCCACGGAGCCTCAGACTCATACACTTAATCTTCCCCAATGTTAACACATACCCACACTTGTCTGTGGAACTACTTGCTCATCCATACTAATATTATAAAGAGAGAGCCCAAACCTTTGAGGCAGGTAATCTCAGTAACCACAGCACCAATCACAACACCCAATACAGCGTTGGAAAGGGCAGTTGCAGCAGAAGGACATAGGCTATGCAGACGGCCACTGTTAGACCTGTCTGTTTTTTTTTTTGCGTAGTCCCTCCAAATTATTATTTATTTTGTCCCCTTTTTGCCCCTCATACCCTTAATAATTTTTGTGTCTACTAGTTTTTATAGGTGTTGGCCAAGGGGATAGGTGTTCTTTTGTCCCTTATAGTTTTTCACCTCAGGCCCAGAGGCCTGTTCTGTCAGGGAAAGTTGGAACCACACAAAATGGTGGATACCAACTGCCTTAACTGCCAAACTCAGAACTTGCCCATAGCCTAGCATAGGGCGTTCCAGAACCTTCTGGTCCATTCTGGACCACTGAGGGGCAGCCTATATAAGGCGGAATGCGGGGCAGCCATTTTGTCTACCTGTGAGAGTCAGCTGGAGGACAGGCTATCTTGGAAGATGGGGAGAGACTAGTGCGAGGGTTGATCTCCTGATCTGGGAAGCAGCCTAATTAATCCACTCCTCTACTCCTCCTTTAGGATCCTTGCCTTGTCCCCGCTGTGGATGTTTAAGGGAGACCCTGGGCGCCTGACTAACCCCTAGCTTGGAAATAGTGGGGTGGGAACAGGAGAAGGAGACTGTGGCGCTGCGAAGCGCAGTCCTCTGCCCAGTGAAAGAGACTCATGAAGAATAATCCTCATCCCTAGACACCAGCCTCCATCCAGACTTGAATAGTAAAAGGACTTTGAGAAGTGGGGAAGTGGGAGCTGAGGTAAAAAATCAAACCAGCGCTGTTCCTACCTTCCTGGGTGCTGGGGAAGGCTTGTGCCCTTGTGTCCTGAGAGGCCCTGGCCGGACATGCAGTCGGCCGATCCCTGGATTTCCTGGTGAAGGGTGCCGGGTTCTCTGAGGTAGCGCCGCCTCAACTGTGAGCGGGACCCCTGTGGTACTGATCGCGCACTGAGATAGCGCCCCCCCCCGGGATCCACTGAGCCTGAGAAGCCTTGCGAGGCTTCCCTTTGTGAGCGGGACCCCGGGGGCGCCTTCCGCGCTTCTGTCGTGTTGCTGAGTAACGTCCCGGTTATCAGGGGAAAGCCAGGGCGAGACGCTACCAAAAGGCGCCTTCGCGCATGCCCAAACCGCTTCAGTCATTCCCTCAGGAGGGGCCTAGGACCGAGCAGGCCCGTGGGTAGTGTGTCCTTCCTAGGAGCGGGCGCAGTGAAAGGAGGCACCGGAGCGAGCGCTTCTGCGCATGTCTGAGGGATTAGCGGCCCTGCCGATCCACACGGGGGAAGAGCACCGGCTGCCGCCAGAGTGAGTGTCCCGCCCTTTTCCCTCTTCTCTCGCGCCACGCAAAGGAGCTGGCAGGGAGAGGAAGCTTAGGGACTCGGTGGCTCTCTGGGGGGTATTGTGTCATCGGCCCCGCCCTCCGCTCGAGCGCCAAAGCAGAGGAGCTGGCCCGAGTAAGGAGAGAGCAGGGGAGCTTCAAGAGAGCCTTTTGCCACATTCGATTGCTTGGCCACCTCGGTGGTGAATTTCCCCCCCTGCTTCTGACACAGAAAAGGACCCAGCAACGTTGTGGATACAAGTAAGGAGGTGGATTGAAGGGGGAAGTGGCGCTAGTGCCTACAGTGGAGCAAAGTAGACACTGGTCGTTCCCATCCCTTTTTAATACAGGTTGGGGAGTAGCACGAAGGAATCTGCTGGTAAAGTGAAGGAATTAATTCCTCATGGAGATTGCTGGTTTATAACTGAACTTCTGTTTAAACTGGAATTCCTCATTGAAGTCAAATCTGGTTAATGCTGGGATCTGATTAAATGTATTGTTAATGATAAATACTGAGAATAAGTTAACATCCCTGAAAGTAGAGCTACTGTTGACATGACATCTAAATGTAATGAAAGATACTATTGATGTGGATTTTTAATGCCAGTTAACCCTGCTAAAAAGATTGCTATTAATCCCATGACATCTGCTTTTGCTTATACTGAGTGGTAATTTTCTCTCCCAAGACTTTAGCGGATTGTTATTTCACTTGATTGATTGTAAGGTACTGAACTGTGAATCCTAAAGTATAAGAGAACAGAATATATATTATTTTTATAAAGCAGTACTTATTTTCCTATACTTTGGTGTAGTGTTGTTTTTGTGTGCTATTGCGTGGATTTACTATTGGGCGGTTTGCAACCTCACACTGTGCCTCTAGAATTGTATGTCTTACCCCTAGGCCAGGCTACCCTAGGTGACCTGACATCCCAGGTTCCAACAGCCACCATATATATATTATTTTATTTCAGAGTTTTATTTAGAGCGAACTTGACCCAAACTGAATCAGGTATCAGAGCGCTTTACATAGCACCAGTTACGTTACATGAGGACACACATTCATTTTTGTTAGGCACGGGGAGATTAAGTGATTTGCCCAGAATCACAGGATGTTTGGCGTCGTTATCAAGACTCGAACCCAGATCCCCAGGTCCGAGGTCGAGCGCCTTAGCCGTTAGGCCAACTCCTTTATACATTTAAAAGGTAAAAGAACCGTGCCAGCAAAGTATCGCTTGTGGGCGTGTCTGCGTTGTGCTGTGGGCGTGGGCTGGGGGCGTGACTAACGCTGGGGGCGTATTGTACGGCCATCACATCGTGGGCTGTGGGCGTGTGTTGGGGGCGTGACAAACGCTGGGGGTGTCTGTCCGCCCTTCATGCCATGTGAGTCGTACATACATGCGCCAATTACTTTGCTGCGCAGCATCAAGGGGCACGCTGGGGGCGTGAGAAACGCTGGGGACGTGTGTCCGGCCTTCATGCCATGTGAACGCAATTGCGCCGCATCAAGGGGCACGCTGGGGGCGTGAGAAACACTGGGGGCATGTGCTACGTTCCGCCCTTCATGCCATGTGGGTCGTACATTAATCAGAAGCTTGTCTGCTGTGGCCGTGTGCTGGGCGCGTGACAAACACGTTCACCTGGAGGCCTGGTAAGTAACGTTACTGCAGCCTCTCCTGCGCGCTGTTACAGAACTCTCTCATTCAACGAAATTACACGCGCCTGTTACCATCAACCAGGGCTGCAGATGGGCCTCAAGAGGGGGAACACACGCCTGCTAACATCAAACAGGCCTGCATCTGGGCCTCAAGCGGGGGAACACGCAAATGAGCGTGTCTGCGGGGACAATTACTGCAGCCTCTCCTACTCGCTGTCACTCAACTCTCTCATTAAATGGATTTACCCGCGGCTGATAACTCTCTCATTCAACTACATTACACGCGCCTGCTAATATCAACCAGGGCTGTAGCCGGGCTCAGGCGGCGGATCACTGCACCAATTACACACGCCTGCTAACATCAACCAGGGTTGCAGCTGGGCCTTCTCCGTTCCTATTCTAATGAAACAAAAAAATATGTCAACCACGAGATTTTAAAATAAATTGCCCTTGCCAAATACACACATTACACACATTCTATTTCATACCCGGACAACGTCGGAACGGGCTGCTAGTTCATGTAATAAAGGTATGAATCTGTACGGACTTAACATGCTAGGCTCTCATGTTATTTGATTGTTTCTTCCCCTTGACCCCTTAATTTTCTTTTTGTTTCTCCTCATCCAGCTGCTCCCTTCCGCACAATTATATATGTTGAGAACTTATCTGCCCACCTTATGTCTCAACAAGCACTCGGCGAACAATGCTGGTTAATTCTATAAGTGACCTGTATCCTAATGACTCCACTCGCATGTATGTGCTGCTGCATTGGGTGCTTAAATAAACATCGGAGCATGCGTCCCACTGATTACTGTTGTACGCTATATTTTGTGTTGTCAATAAAAAAGTTTACAAAAAAAATGACTGATTTGCATATGGCTGGGTCCAATCTGCGTGGCATTGTGAGCATAAGAATGATGGATTAAACCCAGATCTCTGACTGGGGGTGAATGGTTGAAAAGTTTCAGCGCTCCGTCCATCATCTTGTTGTGTTTGCTATGTTTGCCCTAAGTGGCGAACGGTTTGCCCAGACGTGGGTCTCTTGCTCACTGTGCCACTGGATTCAAGCTATCCCCGCTGATGAGGGGTAATACCCCGAAACCGGTCCCAGGATGCTTGTTTCCATTCCAGGGAGAACCTGGCCTGAAAGTTCAGGCTGGACTGGTCCCATGAGGATTAGGGTCAAGACTGATTTGCATATGGCTGGGTCGAAGCTTCGGTGACAAAGTGAGCAAAAGAACAATGGATTAAACCCAGATCTGTGACTGGGGGTAAGTGGTTGGAAAGTTTCAGCACTCCGTCCATCATCTTGTTGTGTTTGCTATGTTCACCCTAAGTGGCCAAGGGTATGCCCAGACGTGGGTCCCTTGCTCACTGTGCCACTGGATTCAAGCTAGCCTGGCTGATGAGAGGTAATACTCCAAAACCAGGGTGCAGGATGCTTCCATTGTGCTTCTTACCATGATGCAATCTAATCTTTTTTCAAGTCTCAGAAGGGACTCTAGGAGTGATCTCTCCTTCATAGAGAAAGTAACGGTCTCATGATTTGGAGCCATCATACATCTCCTGCATATTTCTGATGACAATATGCAATATGATATTTTAGATGACGACATCCTAAGTGCCACTTTAAGATGGACAAAAGGCTCATACCTTTCTGACACTAGCACTTCACATTGTATGACCCTCCTAACACAAGCAGCAGACATGCAGAGCTAGCAGCACTGACCTGTATCACCACCATCCCAGTTGTATGAGATGAAAAACAGAAATAAGGCTGGGTCTCTGCAGCAAGAACATTTCCATTCACTGTAAGCGATTAGGGATGAGTGGAGACAATAGAAGGTATATACTTGATGGCCAGATGCCATGACCTTACTGGAATTTAGCAAACACAAGGAGATGATGGATTGAGCGCTGAAACTTTTCAGACATTCTCCCCCAGTCACAGATCTGGGTTGAATCCATCATCCTTCTTTAGCTCACTCCGCCACCCGAGTTCAGACCCAGCTATATGCAAATCAGTCTTGACCCTGTGCCTCATGGGAACAGTTCAGCCCGAACTGCCAAGCAAGGTATTCCCTGGAACGAAAACAAGCATCCTGGGACCGGTGTCGGGGTAACACCACTCTTCAGCCAGACTAGCTTGAATTCAGTGGCAAAGTGAGCAAGGGACCCACATCTGGGCATGCCCTGCCAGATGATGGACATAGCACTGAAACTTTTCAAACACTCACCCCCAGTCACAGATCTGGGTTGAATCCATCATCCTTCTTTAGCTCACTTCGCCACCCCAGTTCATCCCCAGCCATATGCAAATCAGTCTTGACCCAGGACTTAGTCCACGGACTCCTATCCTTACCCTCTCCTTCCCCTTTCTGTCAAAAAAGATCTGTAATGACTTCTGGAATCTGAATTTGACTGCAGAGGGAACTGGAGGCAGAAAGAAAAGGAACACTTCAAAAACGTCACAAGCCTCTGATGACCTCTGGAACACGGCTTCTGGAAGGTGTGTGGCAAAGATCATTTGAACTGCAATTCAGCGACTTGTCATAGCAGGAACCTTATAAAACAAGGTACCATTGATCTTAAAATACTGGTGTACAACGGGATACAATGTCTTGTATCAGTCGAATGGTTTAACAGGGGATGAAAGCAGAGAGGGCACGAATTGCCTGCAGATGACCAGAATAGTCTGGGAACTGCATACAAAAGCCTTCCTCTAACAGTAGAGAATCAGGAGCCAGGATGGCTTGGAGTGTTTGAAGTTGTACCAGGAATTTTATAATGCTAGCAAGCAAAGCTCAGTGTCTGCAGATGAAAGCGTTAGCCTGATAACCACCCAAATGAACTGCAGAGGAGCAAAACAAATGTGCATGGGACAAACAGTACGAAGTCTGTGACTAGAGGAGATAACCCACCAACTGCTGTTGCCAGGCAAAGTGTAGTACGGTAACTAGTACCTAAGTGACCCGGAAGTGTCTGGAATCCTCTGGCTCTTTCCAGAAGGTTCTGGCTTTTCTGAAATGTTCCAGGTCTTCAGAATGTTCCGGGTCTTTCCAGAATTGATGATTTGTGTTACCTTGTGACTTAACTCTCATTCGCATGCCCAGTCGCCACTCGCAACATTCTCCAGGTCTAGCCGACAGCAAGTTTCTATCATGAAGTCCAAGAAACATGACTGTGTCCCTGTGACACTGGACACAATCCCCAGATAGCAGTGTTAAAATGGATATCGATGCATTCATTGATATAAATGAATTATCGTCCTTATTAATAGAATCACCTGTCCTGAACTCCACATCTACCTCAACACGCAAGTATGTGGTCAGGCAGGCCCTGCAAACTAGGCCCAGGATTATTGATTGATGTGCCACGAGTGGGAGGGTGCGTAGCTAGCAGGCAAACGCTCGGGCAGGAAACTCTTTAATCAATCCGACGGATCGGCGCATCAACACTCCAAGATTGCCCCAATAAAGCACACATGCCGAGAGGGGAACACCTGCTCCTAAAACAACATAAAAGTCAGATACCACATGAGTTAGGAACACATAAACAATCAGGACCTGGTACACGTAGTGATCATGCGCTCCCCATCTGGACACATTCACCACTGGTGACACCGTGTCCACGCAAGGTTGAGTCAATTTATGACTCTAAAGCAACAACCAACATTCCTTGTTATATTTGGTACGCTTGAAACTTTTATTGCTTGTTGTAATTTTTTATATATGAAGAGAACAAAGACCCAATGTAAATTGAGACAGTCTTCAGACCTTGTGCCTGTAATTGTTCTCCTGGCTGAACTGTTAATTAAACAAACTGTTCCTGTTTTGCCAAACGCCTCGTGTCTTCTGTTTTTACTAAGGAATTTGAACCCTGCAACAGCACGAACTCCAGAATTCCTGAAATCAGAGGGTTTCACAAGTACACAGGTGAGTACAACCCATCATGTTCCTGACATATCTTCAATTCTGCAGACCAGTGTCTTTCCTGATGTTTAAATATCTTTAGTGGCACAAATAATTTCTGAGCAATTTTTTGAAATCAGAAAACAGTTAAGCATCAGTTGCAACCGTACATTCTCTGACTTCTTCGCATCTTAAGATGTTGTCTTCTTCCTTCCAATAATCTGGATTTTTTTTAAATAACGCTACTGAGACTGCTTTTAAAAAGATAATGTTTTCATGAATTGATTTCTGATTATGCAAAGTTATTGTGAAAACAAGAGACGTGCTGTTCCTAAAGAGGAATAGGAGGTGAGGTCCTAACCAGGGGGTGTGCTCCCATACGGAGCGAGGCTTTCACACTCCCCAAGGGATGTCATGCTTCATCATCGGGAGCTCCTCCTTGGGCCGGCACTGCAATGCCCAACGGGCCCTGCAGAGGGACTCTTTGACGGAGATCTTTTACATGTGATCTTGGCCGATGATGAAGTGTGTGTGTGTGTTTTGTGAGGTGTATATACAAAGGTGAGTAGAGTGTGGAGAGGATGTGAGTTAAACATAGCTATGAGAACCAGCTGAACCAACCTTAATTAGTGTGTACTATGTCATGATTAAAAACCTACAATATTTGCAAGAGGTGGCTCTAATTAGCTTATCAAGCATTAAGAGGCCAATTCCGATGAGTCCGTCCGACATCAGTCAGGAGCTGTAACCGACCGACCTGCTGTTGTCGGTTACGGTCCAGCTACTACGATGCGACCAAACAGGGTTTGGTCGCACTCGTATACCTCACAATGCAAGCATGCATTCCCATCGTTCGGAGCCCTTCCGACAGAAATCGGAATCGGCTCCTAAGTAAGGATATGGGTCAACATGTTTCATGCCCTCTAGCATCTGTAAGATTGTGGCATTTCTTCAGGACCTACAGACCCTACTAACTATTCACTGAGGGTCAGTTCATATCTGTGTGTAAAAATAAGTAACCATACCCTCACCAAATTACACCAACCGTAACCGTGTCGATCAGGGTAAGGACCTAAACGAGAATGGGGACAAAAAAGGTGGGGAGATAAAATGATACGATCAGGAAAAGCATAAAAAACAACGTTGTTCCATGGTGGTTGAGGTGTCTAGCTGTTGACCGACACACCATCCTCTGTTCACTGTATAACACACTCTCTATGAGGCACGGTTGATGAGGATGAATATCAAGTTACTTGTTTCACATAAGCGCAACATGGATGTTTTTTTACCCATTTCACTGTGCACCAAGTGACATGTACACAGCTAGACTAAGATGATGGTGTGTTGGTCCACAACTACACACCTCAACCACCTACATGGAATGACATTGGTTTTTATGCTTTTCCTGATCGTATCATTTCCCCCGCCCCTTTTTCATCCCCATTCTCTTTTAGGTACTTACCATGAGGGACACTGTTGCGGTTGGTGTAATTTAGTGAGGGTATGGTTATTTATTTCTAGACACGGATATGGAATGATCCTCAGTGAGTAGTTAGTAGGGTTTTTTAGGTCCTGAAGAAATGCCACAATCTCATAGACGCTAAAGGGCATGAAACATGTTGGCCCACGTCCTCCTCTTGGAAATATTTTAGGTTTTTAATCATGACATAGTACCTGCTAACTAAAGTTTGTTCAGCTAGTTCTCATAGCCTTTTTAACTCACATTCTTCCCACACTCTACTCACCTTTGTGTATACACCTCACAGACCACACACACCCACTTCATCATCGGGCAAGATCACAGGTAAAAGATCTCCTGCAAAGAGCCTCCCTGCAGGGCCCGTTGGGCATTGCAGCGCCGCCCAACAAGGAGCTGCCCAATGATGAAGCATGACATCCCTTGGGGTGTGTGAAGGCCTCACTCCTTATAGGAGCACACCCCCCGGTTAGGACCCCACCTCCTTTTCCTCTATAGGAACAGCACACCTCTTGTTTTCACAGTATATATCTTGTATCTTGGGGCGTGTATGCTCGACCTTTTTTGCTCCCATCCTTCCTTGATTATTTGTTACTCAAAGTTATTTTCTGTTATTTAATGATAGCCTTGAATTGACATTTTGGGAAGAAATATTCATGGTATTTATCCTTAATGTTTAATATGTGCAAAAGTGGATTATGAATTGGTGTGAATGGGCATCCATTACAAGGAATGTGGTCATAAACCTGTCAAGGTAAACACAGTTTCAATCATTATAACCTGACTCCAACCTTCTGGCAGCTATTGCACAGAGCAGACAAGCTCAATTCAGGATACTACTATAGTAGTTAGGAGTAACAAAGTAAATAAAAAGTCAAAACGCTGCAAAATAAAAATCTCTCAACCAACTTAAAAAAATAGAGGAACATTCAATGAGTAAAATGACTCCCAAAACAACAATAATCTAATATGGGCAACCAAAAAGCAACAAGAATACGTCAAGGCCAATCAGAAATCATTTGTTGTGGTTGAGCAGAACCTTTGCTTAATTTCAGGGTGAACATGATGGAGCACAGTTCGCAAACACAAAGTGGATTCTTACTGGGTAAAGATGTTACCTTTTGACTTCATCTCTGACATGGAAATCAGAGTTGTTTGTGTCTCTGGAGCCACCCAGTAAGTCAGCCATCTGACCCTTGGTGTCCACTTCTTATCCTGGGTACAAGCTTCAAGCGTCTTTTTTCCCTACAATTCCCAGCTGACCGGTGGCTTTGATGGTTTAGTCTGCTTGGCACCAAGAAATTTCTAAAAGCCACCACCCCTGAGGTCCTGGGTGGAAAAGCGTACTCCTATGTCTGCTTAGGCACAATGAAAAAGATTGAATACTTTTTGAAACTTTTGCTTCAGAGACCAATACAACTGTAGTATTCGACTAGTGCTCCTTTGTGGCCAGCCTCTAACCACATCTAGGTCCTTTCTGCACGTTTGTGATATTTCTACTCAAAACTTTAAAAATTCATATCTCCAGCTTCCCTTTTTGGAATATTGTTATTTTTATGTAATTTTGTTAATTAAAATGTTCTCTATATATGTAATTCCGTTTAGGATTTTTGTTGTCTGGTGTTTTAATTTTATTATTGTTTCGGTATTGCATAAATAATTGACACAAAGCCTATCTGCTCTGTGCCATTGCAACCACGAGGTTGAGCTCAGGTTCACTGAGTGACGTAGAGGGTTCCCCTGACAAGACCCGTGATTAACCCAACCCACAGAATAAGCCAATTTCTTGCAAGCGTCATTGAAGCAGACTTCCCATGGCATTGTTGGATTCCTCATAGGTGCCACGAGCCAGCTAGGATTCAGTGCCTGGGCACCCTCTTGAGTGATTAGTGCGCTATACAAATCTACATAACATACCATAACAATTGTCAAAAGTACCCTAAAAAAACATAAACACAAAAAGCACTTTAGGCAATCAATGTCTGGCTGCCACACCATGTCAATTGAAATGGCTGAAACATAATGGATGACATCCCAAGCTTTCCTCCCATGACCTTTTCTGTGTTTGACTGGTGAAACAGAGGAGTGCAGAGCAAACCACCTCTCTGTTGACAAAGTGGAAGTGCTTTCAAACATGCCAGAGCTGCTCTCAGATATGGGGGGCCTTGTTTCAGCATGGAAACCATCAACCGCACATACCACATGTGGTATGCCTCCCAACACATAAAACTCAGCCTTGATGTTGTTCAGAGTTTCCATGTTCATAGAATATTGGATGCACTCATGTAAACATTGAGCATAACATCTAGGAAGTGGGTGAGAGCAGATGAACAAGTCAGCTGAAACATCCCATTTGAGGTCTGAAAGTATTTTCCAAGGAGCTCTTTGCACAGAAATGTAACATTGTCATGGTCTTCACAGTAGATGGGGTGCCAGTTTGGGTTCTGATGTTTGTAAACAGTGCGGAGTTGAACTGCTGATCCAATGCCCCTGTGGTGGTGTGATCAAGCCTGTACTTCATAATGATGTGTCTGTTCTTCATGGTCTGAGGCTCTGAACGTGGTCTGTATATGTTATGTTATTTATATTTGTAAAGTGCAACGGTTACCCTAGGGTCTCCTGGTGCTGTTACTCATCAAATTACAGGATAACATACAACCTACAAAGAAAAAAGCCATGTTTTTAATGCCTTTCTAAACAACATTAAGTCATAGGCGGCTGTAATGTGAAACTTAGCTCATTCCATTCCCTAGAAGTACAGGTAACAAAATGTCTTCCTCACCAATTAGCTTCTTAATGAGAGGTAGAGTTTGATTAGGATCATACCATTTAAATCGATGTTTAAGACAATCCGGTCCCAGACCATGGAGAGCTTTGAAAGCGGTGCATAAAGATTTAAGACGAACCCGTTGTCTGACTGGCAGCAAATGGAGTATTTTTATTTCCCTACGGACTGATGGAAATGTTGGCACACCCGTCAGCAGCCTTGCCACTGCATTTTTCACAAGTTGGAGCTTATTTTGATGTTGCTTTTGAATACTTAAGTAAGGCTGTTACAATAGTCCAGCCTTGATAAATAAGAGATGTTATTACAATCCGTTTGCCATTCTTGCGAAAAAGTCATTCTTTTTTAAGTCATTCTGAGGGAATGAAACACGGCCTGAGCCCAAAGTAGGCTTCTCATCCACAAATACTCCCAAATGTTTTGCTTTCCTTGGAGGGTGTTGGAAGTGTCCTCAGCTCTGCCGGCCACCACCCAGGGGCCCAGAAGTTGGCATTGTTTCCAAAAATGATGACCTCTATTTTCCTCAAATTTAATTTCAAAGAATTCTCTGTCATCCACATCTTGACTGATTTCATGCAGTCCTGGAACGAGTGCAGGAACAGAATATCGAATCAAAAATATCAAAAAAAATTCTAACATCGTGGGTCAAGAATATCGACAGACAAATTCTCGTGGTCAAGAATATCTATTTATGTGAGAAATATCGATTGAAAAAATATCAAAGTGTTTCCAAAAATATAGACTTTAAAAATATTGATTTTTTTATTAATGTTGTGTGTTTTAGTATATATTTTATGTGTGTGATATATTTTTTTTTGTTTAAGAATTGTTTGTATTTTTATTAGATGTGTTAAAATGTTAGTAGTTCATTTTTTGTTCTTGAATTTTGCGTTTTTTGTTCCGTAGCGGTTTGTGGGTTTATAAGGAAATAGGGTAGGAAGTAATTTAATTATATGTAAATGTAAATGTACAGGAATTTATATAGCGCAAATCACCGAGCGGTTTCTAAGCGCTTGCTTAGGGAACCTGTCCTGGTATTCCCCTGTGAGATAACCCCGGCAGGGTATCTGCAAGGTGAAAGCCAGGCATCCCGCCGCGAGGGGCCGTTGTGGAGATTAAGCAAGCTATTGCCCAGAGTCGCAGAGTGTGAACCCGTGAATCGAGTAGGCACCGGAGCGAGAATTGTCGAGTCCATGGACATTTTAGGACTCAAGACCCCGCCGAGCCGGGAATTGAACCCCGGTCCCGGGCTGACCTCTGCTTCCAGGTCTGCCTCCTCTAACCAGTGAGCCACACTTCTCCTCCATATCAAATGTATTGATTATTTTTAATAGTTATTTTTTTTATATTTGAATTTTGTATTTTTAGTTCTGTAGCGGGTTGTGGGTTTAAAGGGAAATAGGGTGGGAAGTAATTGAATTATAGTAAATTTATTGAATTATTTTTATTAATTAATACATGTTGAATTGAGATGTTATAGTGTTAAATGTGTAAATTAATGTATTATTAATTGTTTTATATTTAGTTGTTAATTGTTTTAATTAATTAATTATTTAGCAATTAACTATGTTAATTGTGTAATAAATTTTAGGTGTGTGTTGTGGTGCTTATAGGCGGAAATGGTGGGAAGTGTTGGAAGTAATTTATTTTTAATTAATGATTTAATAATTAATTGTTAATTCATTTTAATTAATTAATTGGCAATTAATTTTGTTAATTGTGTAATTAATTTTAGGTGTATGTTGTGGTGTTTATAGGTGAAAATGGTGAGGAGGGTGGAAAGTAATTTACTTTTAGTTTCATTAATAATTAGTTGTTAATTAATTTTAGCTGTGTGTTGTGGTGATGATAGGTGAAAATGGTGGGAAGGGTGGGAAGTGATTTATTTTTAATTGATGAATTAATAATTAGTTGTTAATTATTTGGTAATTGTGTGATTCATTTTAGGTGTGTGTTGTGCATATCATAGTGTTAACAAATCTGTATTTAATGAATGTTTATTATTACTTTTTTAATAATATGTTTTTCATTCATTATTAATTATGTTAATTATGGAAATAAATGTAAATACAAATGTTAAAGTTTTTTTATTGGTGTGGTATTATAGGGTAGGAAATAAAATAAATACATTTATGTTTTAAATATTTTGGGGCCCATTAGGATGGCGGGCGGATCGCCCCCCGCCAGGCTGGCGGTAGCCACCGCCGGCCTGGCAGGGACGATCCGCCCGCCATTCTACCCGGAATGACCCCCGCCATACTAGTATGGCGGGGGAGGCCGCGGCGGACGGAAAGACCGTCCGCCGCTTTTCCGCCCCTGTCGCCTTGCGGCTGGAGCGGAAAAGGTTTAATACGGTGGCGGTGTCTATCAGACACCTCCAGCCATATTAGCATTTGCATTTTCCAATGCATTGCCGCCACGGAAAGGGCCCCCAGGTACTCCTGGTGGGGTGGCGGGTGCACATGGGGGGTACCCATGGTACCCCCAAGCATTGCAAAGTACAACGTGGCAGGCACTGCGCGGTCCCTGTCACGTTGTGCTTTGTAATGCACAACATGTATGTTTAGCATGGCGGCGGGCGGTGCTGAAAGCCATGCTTAAGATACAGGATGCGCCCGCCACAGTGGCGGGAGCATCCTAATACCCCCAACGGGACCCCCGCCCTTATGGCGGGCGGACAAAGTCCAACTGTGGTTAAGAATATAATCCTGGGTTCTGGTGGTCTATACAGTAGTACCCTTAAAAGAAAAATGATGTGACAGGCAAAAACTAAAAGGAAGTGCTTCGCAGCCCGGATTTGAGGCTGTCTAATAGGCCGCTTTAATGAGCCATGGTAGATCACCGCTAGTTCCCCTCTCCCCTCTTAATGGGCCTATTCTGTGTATCGCATAGAAACCCCAGTGGGGAGCTTTAATGAGCTGTGGTAGATCCCTGCTAACCCCCCACCCCCTTCTATTCTGTGTATAGCATAGAAACCACAGCGGGGTAGCTTTAACCAAATCGTGTCCTGATGCATCAACTGCCCAAGACTCAGTGATGACGGCCAGTTTTATTGTGTGAGCTTCCATGAGTAACGCACATTCAGTTCTATGTTTTACTAGCGCCTAGCATTTAGCAATTTTGATGGGTTCCACATGCACAATTATTTAATTTCATTTACTGCATGCTGCAAGTATTTATGTTTCGGTTTACACTCCCTTTAATTCTCTTTATTTTTATGCTCACTTAGCAGTTGTAATTCAGCTATTATAAAAATACATACAGGTTATTTTTAAAATATTAAAACATCATAATTATGCATTCTAATCAAAAATTGTAAGTATTTGTACATATTTTCCCACCTTTATAATACATTTTAAAACAATTTGTTAAAAGATTCTCATCAAACGTGGCGGAAATGGCACAGCAGGCGGTGTCTCTCCATTCAATCCTAGTGTTATTCTTATTAATAGGAGCAATGTTACCGATAAAGGGTTCTTCATTCTGTGAAGTACTCTCCATCCACAATAGCGTCAGGTATCCCCTCTGCTGACATTGTTGTTTATTAAATACTGACCAACCATGGCGGACGACTGCCTTTTCTGTCCTGGACGATAAGTTAGTAGCCAGTGTTGTACCTACCTATTCCGGTGGGCTATGACTTCCTTTGGTTAAACTTGTACCTGCCTCTGTCACTCACATTGACGCAAATGTTGTCACATTCTCATACATGAGTTTGAAGCCTACAGAGTCACTTGCCTCCCAACCACCATCTTCGCTGTAAAAAAAGATTGTTTTCTTGAAATTCTGTTCTTTATGAAGAACCATGAACAACAGAGCAATGCACCATTCAAGTGGGTTCCACATACACATAAATATTCATTCACGTCCAATCCATATCGCGATAGACAGAATGTGCATAGATCTTTTGCTCCAGAGTCCCATTCCATCCCTTCCTGACCTCTGCCCCTCCCTCTCCCTGCCCCCATTGTGCTCCCCACCCAGGATTCACACACGCCTGCCGTGAGGGAGCGTTTTCATCCTATTGAGCATTTCTCCTCAAGTTGCTAAGTGTCTTCCACTGCCTCATCCCACCCTGTACGCCTGATGTGTATTTCATCAACTATTGCCCACGCCACCACCGCCGGGGTCGTGGGTCGTGTTGCCACCCAGTGTGTAGCTATCCAGCACCTTTCCAGCACCACTCCCAGGGCAAACATTCTGGCCTCCATCTTGGCACAGTGGAACCGAGCTCTCCAGTGCCAGTCCCGTAACTCGTGGTACGTGCAGCAGTACATCTCTCCAGAATCTCCCTATATAGGAGCATCCCCAAGTCATGTGGAAGACGGCCGCTGCAACTTGGCAGCATTAGCCACAGGCAACTCTGGATATATTTTGGTAAGCTTCTGTGGGGTCATGTTGGTCTTGTGTATGAGCTTCAATTGTGCATTGAGAGACACTTGTTTCACTTGTGCACAAGCAGTTCTTAAGTTTCGCCTGCACAGCACTTGCGCTGTGCTCCTGAAATCTATTGTACACAATATAATCTTAAAAGGGGCTCATATCCCCCCATTGCTTTTCATTGGTTCCTGTGCTTGTCACTTACTTTTCCTCTATTTCTATTTGCTGTAGCATAGTTTCCTGCATTTACCAATGCTTGTTCCTCATGGGCTTCTCTTTTCAGTTTACTGAAGCCAAAGTACTGGTTCCTTCCACTGTTGGGGCACTTCTTTAAATGTACAGTACTTGTGCTGTGTTTGTTTACAGTATAACTCAATTTCCAGAAAGGGGCATTAGATGGGGAAGGTAATAAAGGGTTTTGTTACTAACTGTGTTTTTTTTTAATATATAACGCTACATTGCCCCCTCCTGCAGTTTGTAAATATAGTAAATTATATATTACTATTACCCAATTGATGGTGCTCAGTTTATCAACCACGGAATGATGGAATGTTGACCCTGAATTGCAGGATTCAAATTCAAACTCCAGAACTCCACATTTTGAAAGCAGGAACCCTTCAGCTCACTGAGTCATCCTGCAGGTATTAGACATGTTCCAGGCACACACTGACTCTTTCTCAGGCCCACTGGACACTTGTAGGGGCATGTATATAGAAAGAAATCAGTGGAGCAGTTGTCTTTCCTTTTCTTCTCATCCTCTTATAATACAAAATCTCTTTTTTCTTTTCCTCTCCTTATGTCTTACCGCTAGGCACTCTTTTCTCTCTTAGGTTGCCGTTTTGATTTCCCTTCATGGTCTTTTTCTGCTCCTTATTTCTCTCAACACTTTTCCCCACCATTTCTTCCTCCCTCTTCTGTCTTCAGAGAACTCTTGTTTACCTTTTTCCCTGTCTCTGCCCTCTCCTTCACCCTTATCTTATGGCCATTTCTGTTATTTACCATTGTTCCTTCTAGTTCCCCTATCACTTGTCCCCCTGTTCTCTCATTTTAGCCTCTTTTCTAATATATTTTTCTCACGTCTTCTCCCTTCCCATCCCTCCCCTCACCGGTTTCCCATCATTACATATTCTTTCTCTATTTTGTGTTTATATTGACCCCTCTTTCTATCCTTGGCTTGCTCCACATCAATCTCTCCCTAGCCTTTATCCTTCCTTTCAGAACTGAAAATGCTGCTCTCCCCTGGTGTTCTGTCTAGCTTTCCTTCTTGTCCTTGCTCTTCTCACCTCTACTGGTATCCGACCCTCACTTTCCTTCACTGCCAGAGGCTGACTACCAATGCACTCTCACAGGGGCAGGAGCACCAGGCCTGGTAATAAAGTGCCAATGAGGATGGCAGAGGGTCAGTCACATGTTAGCTTTAGACAGCCCCACACCCATCTTCATTGGCTTTAAGCCTAATGCCCATCAAGCCCTATACTGTGGTTTGAACAAACTAAATTGAGTATAAACACTATGATACATCTGCCATGTATCTCAGTAAGACCGTGGTCTTTGAAGATGCATGAACATGTGTGCTCATGAATGGGATATGTACATGAGTGACTGAGTGAAAAGAAGACCACGGGAAGTAAGTGGTTCAAGCTTCTTTATTCACGTCCAGCGTCTCCACTTCCCCGGCAGCAGCTGCCGAGGCACGCATGCTGTGTTCCATGCAAGAAACAGCTGCGCGCACTGGAACATAAAAGAAAAGAACCACAAATAGGAATCCCAGCACACCCCCCCTTCCTTCATATAACAAAGAACAAAATTAAGTTAACAAAGCATGTAAAAAGAAGAGAAGAGAAAAAAAACAAATAAATAATTACATTAATAAATGCAATTAAAATCTATCATAATCCTGAAATGTAGTGAGAGGTGTAGGAGAGTAGGGTCTGCTTCCTATGGTCAACCCGACTTTTTGCTTTTGCTTTACTGGTTTTTGACTTTAGTGTAGCTGTGGGCCTGCTAGTCAGTCCCACAGCCCAGATGCACTCTCTCTAAATTCACACCATGTACTCTAGGTACATCCACAATTGGGAATGGGTTCACCTTATCAGCCCCTGTAGAAGTGTACCCTAGGTACTCAGGGCATAGGTGTAACCAAGGCCTACCAGGGGCTGCAGGATGTATGATGCCACCCCTGGCTGGCCTCTCAAACTGACACAACTGGCTGATCACTCAGCTAGGGCAAGGTCGTGTAATCACCCCTTGCTTAGGTACAGTATTCCTATATCTACCCTTATATATAGACACACAGTAACCTATAAGTCACTCCTATGGCAGGCCTTAACAATCCTGGAGGCAGAGTGCTTGGTTATGTGTGAGATGGTGCTCTAGCATGAGCTGAGCATGTCTGCAGCTTGCGGAACCATGTCCTTATAGCTGTTCTATGATATCGCCATTCCATATACTCTTAAGTGCATTATAATCCTCGCGGTCGAATGCTAACTTTGGTTTGGCTTTATCTACACATGTCGTGTAAGGTGTCATACGCTTTGGAATACTACCCCCGTCGCCAATTCTGGTGACGGGGGTAGCATTCCACCCTTCTAGAGGGAGAAGACATGTTGTTGCTGACTATCCCGGTTAAAGTTAACCAGAGCCCCAGTGTCACAAAATGGACGCTGCTGCCACAGACACAAGTCTGACCTCCTGCTGCTGGGAGTCCTTCCAGTCACGGAGGTTTGGACAATAGGTTTCCTGCCTCGAGAGGTGCGAGCACCACCCCAGACAGGACTTTGTGTATTGGGACAGGGAGGGCTGGATAGAATGAGACACTGCCTGGGGCACACTAGGTGCTCCATGCATACCCCAGTTCAAACCGGTTTCTGGGGCACTCCAGCCCCAGCTCTGGTGCGAAACTGGACAAAGGAGAGGGGGTGTAACTACCCCCTTTCCTGGTCCCACCTATAGGAGGGACCTAGAAAGTAATCCAGCCCCTTTTAGTTGTATAAAGATAGGAGCTGACCCCCAGGACTTTAGATTTGATCCTGAACTGAAACTTGAAACGAAACTCTGGACCTTCGACGTTCTGCTGAAGCTGAAGACTGAAGAATCTCCCTTGTGGCCAAGGAGTGGCCACCCTGGGCAAAGCGATACAACCAGGCACCATCCAGCAAATCAACGGCTTGCTTTGTCGACGTTTCCCGCCGGAACCCGAGCACAGAACCTGACAATACTCAGACTTCTAGACGTCTCTGACCCTCTCTTCACGTCTGCAGCATAGCTGAGATCCGGATAGGCGACGAGACACGTGGGACCGGCCATCTGGCACAAATTGTATATTAGAAAACTGCCCTCACTCACATACGGTCGAAACATGTTGACACAAGCAGTTTAAGGAGGGGTGTTTTTGGGAACCTTATATTCTCTATAAACACACCCATCCTGCACTATGTTTTAAACCTGGTCTTGGAGCCCATGAATAAAAGGGTTGGATGGGGCACCCATGAGTCAGTTTTAAGCACTTCCGACACTGCACTTTTTCTATCACAGCACCCAGTCACCAGGGATAGATAGCCTGACATTATTGTTTGCTTTCTATGTTGTTTTGACTTCCCGCACCCTATGCTCCATCCTGTGCGTGGCTACGCCAGGATGTTTTGTAAGCAGACCCGATGATGAAGCATGTCACACACATTTGTGTGTGAGTGAGGACAGTTTTCTAATATACAATTTGTGCCGTTATATGTCTGTCACTTTATCATATTTCTTTCTTTTCTCTCTAACCCTCTTGGTATTCTCATGGTGTACGAGGGGGTTCGGGGTAGGTGAGTTTCAATGACCCTCTCCCCTTTTTTGTGATTATTAGCAGATTTACAAGACCCGTGCGTCACTTTTCCCATGAAAAAAGTGTTGCTAATGTGGCGCAAGGGGCTTGCAAATCTGCCCCATTATTTCCAAATACGCAGGGGCTTATTTATGAGCACTTGCGTCACTTTTGCGCCGTCGGTGCTTCTCGTTTTGTGACACACCAGTGGCGTAAAAACTGCACCTTGTTGTACCATATTTACAAAGTGACACATCTAGGCAGATGTGTCACTCTGTAAACCCCTGCGCCAGGTATAATGTATGCGGGTGGAGTTCTGACGCAAGAAAGGGTCGTAGAAGCGATGCAGTGAAAGCTATAACTTTTCACTGCTCACTACTACGACGCAAATGCATCAATATCTTACGCCTGCCTCCTGGGAGGCGTAAGACTGACGCAGGCGCATTTCACATGGGACTTGCCCACGTTAATGACACATTGCTGGAGTTGCGTCACTTTTATGACACACTCCAGCAATGAGTCATTTTTGCGCCTCCAGATACGTCTGTAATACGGACATATCTGTAGCTCCTTGCGACATGATGCGTCATACTGTGAATATGACGCATCATTGGTGTTGCAAAGAGGGCGCAATGAAAAGTGACGCATCAGTGTTTTCATGCAGCGATACATCACTATTCATAAATGAGGCCCATGAGCAGGGTCCGCCCCCTGCTCATGACTGGATGGCGCTTGTTGTCCATCGCAGGTATGTGCTCTGAAGTGCGCCCTTCCACCCCAATGACCGGCTGCTCCATTGCCCTTTCCACCCGTTTCCACTGTATTTTTTGTGCGTTTGGGGGCAGGTGGGAACCATTCTAATGGCGCTCTGTTTGGGGGCATAACTTTTCTGCACTTTTTAGTTCCTGTTGTGTGCAGGGTACTACTTTCATCTTTTAAAAAAGTTGCTCGTGATTTTAGCCGCTTGATTGTACTTCCGGGTTGCTCTTGGCTGGGCTTCCTAGCGGCGCAATTCTATGGACACAGCGCTCTAATGTTTGCACGTGCCCAGCCCATAAAATAAATACAGCAGCGATATCAGCGCCATTCACAGTGTCTGGCTGCACCCCTGGCTGACAGGGCCTTATCATCCCTCAAACATGCCAACAAAACGTCCAATGTTTACAGTAGGGATGGCTGGCAGCCATAACCCTCTCCTCTCCTACACAAGGCTGAGCAGAGGCATTTATTGTTCCTTTGCCAAGATGACTTCCTTGTTACACTCCTTAATCTTACCGCTGTACTTTGAGCTCATTTATTGCTGTAGTTAACACCCTTCTCCAGATGTCAGATACTGAATCAATGTTGACAAGAACCACCTCGGAGTCCCAGAAGACTCATTTACCGAATGCGTCTAAATTGGGCAATGATTCTGTTCTGCGACTATTGTGTCATTACTTCTGACATGACGTACTGTACGTTGGTGTTTCCTTCACCAAAAAGTTTTTTTAGGGAGGTAAATGAAGTACATTTGTATGTACGCAAGCAAAATGCTTTCTCAAAAACAAGTCATAACACTTTTACGGAGTTTCCTTAACTTATGTTGCACAACTGCTCACCAACTTAAAACAACAACAAAATACTATTAATCACATAGGCGAAACCAAATGCATTTACCAATGCTTGCTCTATTCTGTCAATGGTAGGACGCCCGGGCGATCCACGTCCCAGTGCTCCGGGCATGTTTCTGTGTGTCCCCCCTCTCTTTACTAAGAGGTATCATCGCCGCCTGCTCGCCAGTTCCAGCATTGTTGCCGTGTGACACATTCCTGTGGTCTGGCAGGGGTCGAGGGCCGGGCCGCTCATGCAGTGGGTGATTTCTGAGCAAACAGCAGCAGTTGTCCCGCAGGGGCGGCTCTAGGCTCATGGCGGCCCTGGGCAGGGAGCGTAGGTAGGGGGCCCCAGAAGAGGGGGTACGGGTGGGGTGGAACCCTCCCTCCCCCTCGGAGCTAAGGAGGAGGGGGGTCAGGGTGTTAGGAAGTGGAACAGAGCCAGAGGCCGCCAAATCCCTGCCAGGGGCCGCCACGCAAATATGTATCCATCCTCAGAGGATTATTATATTAAGGATATATATTGGCGTGGAGGCCCCCGGGGTTTGGTGGCCCTGTGCAGGTGCACAGCTTGCACATGCCTAAGGCCGCCCCACTGTCCCGGTCCCACTCCATGCAGCTTCTGGGAATGGGCACAGGACCGGAAAGGTTCATTAAGGGACAGGTTTGCTTACCACGGCCCTCGCGCCACACTGCACAACATGTACATATGTTTTTTTTTATACGAAGGCAGCGATTCCCACAGTGTGAGCCCTCTGGGGAGGACGCTCGGCAGAAGGCCTTCTTCACTACCTTGTAGCACACCATCGCCAACTGTCCGAAGTCTCTCGGAGCCCCCGTTGCCATTAAGACCCCCGAGAGCGTGTAAAGGCAAGGCATGTTTGCTAGAAGGGTTTTTATCATAATTTGGGCTTCGTCCAGCCAATGCACCACAGGTTGCAACTGTGTCGCACCGGCGAACAGTGTCTCTCTGTTCATTCTTACATTCAGGCCTTCAAGTGGGCCGGGTCCTGCCGGTGTTGTTAAAAGTAGGTGCTGAGACGGGTCTCTTCGGGCTCTCCCTTTTCCTTTCCACGGCCTCTTAAGCCCCCTGTGTCCTGCTTCTCACATAATGTATTCTATCAAGAAATGCCAGAGAGATTGTTGGGAAATCTGAGGTTCCCCAAGCTACGCCCCTGCATGACTATCTCTGCACATCCCTTGACATCAATCAATCAACCAATCACTCAGTATTTATAAAGCACTGCAAATCCCCTGTGAGGGCCTTTGCAAAGTAAGGGAGTACTGAGATAGGTCTTAAATTCTCAGACTGTAAAGGGTCTAGGTTAAGCTTTTTGAGCAGGGGACGTACCATAGTGTGCCTCCACCCTTTTGGAACTATGCCAGAGCAAAACGAGAGGTTGAGCTGCTCCGATAGTACTGGGACAATGGCAGCATTGCCTTTATCCAAGATGGTTGGGGATGCGGGGTTTAGAGGGGTGCTCAATTTGATTCTCAGCATGAGACTGTGCGTATCAGCCTCAGCGATGGGTTGTAAATTCTGGAGCTTACCCTTGGTGTCTGGCAGAGTATTGGAGAGATATCACATCTTAAAAATCTGAGCACTCTCCGGGAAAGAGGTGTAGATGCTACTCACTTCATTTACTAAAAATCCTGCAATTTGATCACAGCGCTCAGTAAAGGGAGGAATTATCGCTCTGGTACGTTCTGGGGAGGTCAGAGATTTATTTACCTGGAAGATCTCTCTGGTGGAGTTTATGGAGTGTTCAATTTGAAGAGAATAATACTTTGCGCTGGCCCACCTAAGATCCTTGTGGTACTTTAAGGATGCCAGGTAGGTGGATTTATGATGTTTGTGGTACTCTGTGTGCCATATTCACTATACCTCTTTGTTTCCTGGAGTTCCTCTGAGGAGTAGGGTGAAGAGGGTTTAGATCTCCTGCTAGTGATAGGCTTAGCTGGCACTAGTGTATCCAAAGCTAGATTACTCCACCCCTTAATCTGAGTATTAGCTGTTGAAGGGCATTCTACGAGAGTAGGTTTGTGAGAATTTAAAACCTATGTGCTTAAGTAATGTATGTGTTTAGTAGACTTTTGTCAGAATCACCTGACCCTAGCATCTGCTCATGAATAAATTGACATAGCTTATGGGGAAGCAGGTGCCAACCACGGTTCTGCATTTCTGTCTGAATTTCTTGTCTTCGAATATGAAGATGTTGCTCTCTAGGCTGAACTCAATCATGGCACTCACAGATCTGGATTGAATCCATTATCGTTCTTTACCTCACTTCGCCACCCTAGTTCAGACACAGCTATATGCAAATCAATCTTGACCCTGTGCCTCATGGGAACAGTCCAGCCTGAACTGCTAAGCCATGTCTTCCCTTGACTGGAAACAAGCATCCTGGGACCGCCCTAAGTTGGCAAGGTAGGCCCAGACGTGGGACCCTTGCTCACTTTTCCACTTGGTTCAGGCTAGCCTGCCCCAACAAAAAAAAAAAGAGGATTCTTATTTCCAGTCCAGGGAGGACCTGGCCTAGCAGTTCGGGCTGGACTGTTCCCATGAGGCACAGGGTCAAGACTGATTTGCGTATGGCTGGGTCCAAACTGGGATGGTGAAGTGAGCTAAAAAACGATGGATTTAGGCCAGATCTCTGTACTGCGGTGAATGTATGACATTGTTCTGCATTCTGTCCATCAACTGTTGTTTTTGCATTTGTCATCCCGAGTTGGATGGGTATGTTCAGACGTGAGTCCAGTGCTCTCCATGCCACTGGAATCAAGCTATCTTGGCAGATGAGGGCTGAACCCCCGAAACCGGTTCTCGGATGCTTGTTTCCAGTCCAGGTAGGATCTGGCTTGGCAGTTCAGACTGGACTGTTCCCATGGGGCACAGGGTTAAGACTGATTTGCATATGGCTGGGTTCAAACTGGAATGGCATGGTGAGCAAAAAAACGATGGTTTTAGGCCCAGATCTCTGTACTGGGGTGAATGTATGACATTGTTCCGCATTCTGTCCATCAACTGTTGTTTTTGCAAGTTACAATGCTGTCTGTGGTATAAACAGTATTTTTTGTGGCGAGTGATAACTAGGATACTGTCTTTCATACTGTGTCATCTGTTGAATGGATACGGGATTTGCTGCGAGTCTTGGAGCGTCTCTTGGAGCGTGACCTGCAATGCTGTTTTTTCGTTGGCCTGGGAGCTCTTGTGGCTGGGGCGCCTGACGACGAGTCTGAGTCTATTCTAGTTGGAGTGTGTGGCTTAAGCTTGATGACTTCATCCGTCCAGATGAACACCTCTTCAGGTTATTCAAAGAAGTGTATCCACAATTTGTAGAACACCCGTAGCCTGGCCGGGAACAGCAGGGAGTACTGGATTTGTAAATTTTGCAGTTGAGCTTTGTAAAGGACTGTCGACGCTGTTGGATAGCCTCGTATAGTCTGGAAAAATCATTATAGGATGTGAGGTATAATGGAGGGTCTCCTTAAGCCTGGCTTGCTGCAGGATAACATCCCTCTCTTTATATTTTAAGAATCTGGCAATTATAGGCCTGGGGTGGGCACTGGGCGGCGGCTTCTGCAGTAGGGCCCTGTGCACATGCTCGATTATGAAGCAGGGAGCCAGTCTGTCAGCCATTTAGCAAGGAAACCCTCCACATCGACCATTTCCCAACCTTCCGGAAACCCCAGAAATCAGAGGTTACTTCTGCGAGCGCGCCCCTCTGCATCCTCAGCTCGTGTCGCCAGACCCTTCATAATTGACTCCAGGGTGGACACTTTCTTTTGAAGGGTAGTCACTGTATCTTCTACCGTCGATATTCTGGTTTCTGCTTCAGTTATTCATTGTACTGCATTGCGAAGATACTGCCTGAGTAACATGACATCTGAACCAACCGCTCTGATTTGGGCCTCTAGTGTGTCTCTGGACTGTGTTATATCTGCTAGTATAGCAGCGTTGTCAGGCATGGTTGTCGTTGAGTCCCCTGGATTAGGTGCCTGCATATTTGTCCATGGTGCTTTGCCGTTGCGCTGGGGAGTTTATCCTTGGTCATGTTGTAAATATTGGGGAAGGAGCAATCCCAATGAGTAAGCCTAATTTGAGATCAATGCGGTAAGGCCAAATCAAATTGGCGGCTCGATCGTGTGGAGCCATCAGGGCACTGTTGCTACCCCCTCAGGTCACCCGTGAGCCATCTACATCAATTGAGTGAGAGGCCTTGATTAAATGTATATGTGAGTTTTAGTGGTGAATTTCAAATATCTGGCCACTTCGGGCACAGTCAACGTAGGAAGTCCACAGGCGCGGTGGTGGGGCCGATATTAGCGGCCCGGCCCCCTCTGTATACCAAGACGCATACTTGGGTTGTTTATCGATGCCCGAGGGCACTGGGCATCCCCACGGCTGCAACCCACCCCTACAGGTAGACACCAAAGCGGGCCGTCGTTCCACCATGGGGAGAGGCCCAGGACTGCTCTCCTGTATCGACGCTGTCTCAGCTAGCCTCAATGTAGGGGGGCTGCCTGCCAACATCACCCAGCTCCCTTATCTTGTCGCAGCCCGCCGCCCGTACCTTGGTGCTGGTTACGCAAGCCGGGAGCCTTGGCCCGCGCAAACACCCATCTGAGGGTGCTGCAGCCTAGATTTCACTCTGGCCACCTGCACCGATATATGTCCAACCTCGAAGCTAGGTATGGCTGCCGATGTATAGGTGGAGAGCGGTGACCTGCGGTAATAACCGCGTCGCCGTCCTGGCTGCCCACTGCCCGGTTGAAGCGACAGGCTGTACCCATCAGCGGAGGAGCCCCGAATATGTTCTCCGAATCGGGTCTCACCTCACTCCTCGTTCATCTGTACAGACTGAGGGCAATTGCACCACGGCCCACTATAGCTGTACTTAGATGTCAGCTGCTCGCAGCACGACTGCGGCACTCCCGGCGTCTCTGCCACCGGTTGCGTCACCTCAAGGGCATCATTTACCGGCAGCGCGGCCCTCACGGCATCTGAGTCTTGGTCGCTACAGTGCATCATACGTTCCAATGTCCCCTCTCAGCCGAGCAGGGGATTTTAGGCCTCAACCGCGCCTCCGCTCTAGGCTGCTTCACCAGCTCAGGGGGCGACTCCAAGATAGTTTTTGGGGGATCAGAGGAATACAGATAATACTCGCATTGGGCAGAGGTGCACTTTAGAGGGCTGATGCAGCAGGATAGACGACAGATTTCTACAGGGCTATGGGAGCTCCTTTATGGCGAGTCCACCATGTTGGACCACCTGGCCACGCCCCCTGCTTGCTTTATTTTTCTGAGTTTCAAATTTGCTTCTGATCTTTTCCATTAAGGCTGCTAGGATCCTTAAACTCCTGGCTGGCCGTCAGGGCTTTGAGACTGTCCCACATAGGGCTGTATTTCTCTGGGTGTCTCTCCAGCCTGGTTAACTTATTCCCCTTTCCCTGCTAATAGCTGTAATGAATTACCAGCTTCAAAGCTCGCCATGTTTCCCCTTCTCCTCCTGCGCTCTGCTTATCAGTCTCCAATGGAGTGATATTTCACTTTTGTGGACCTCACAAGTTTGTCGAGCAATGTTTGGGGATGGCGGGGGTTGTCATCTACTTTTTTTGGACTGAACCTCTAAAACACTCTTAAAGAGGGAGTGATCTTAATGCAGTCTGCAGGTTTAGCCACACTCACCAAATTTTATTTTATTCTTATACTTTTCATCGGCCGACATAAAGAAGTCGAGACAGGATTAAGTTCTTTTGTTTGTAGATCAAGGTTCCTTGAGTTTTTGTTGGTGTGGTTAACTGCTCCTCTCCAACTGATATTATGTATAGGAGGGGGGAGATAGAGCTAACTGCTGGTTCCTGCCTCCAGTCCTTGCCTCCAAATATATTTTTTATTTCTTAGTGAATACCTATGTTTGCTCTTTCCAAATCAGATTCTACAGATCTACAGACCCTCCTACCCCAGGTTACTCTGACCAGTTTACTCTTGTTTTCCCGCATGTAGCTGGGGGTACAGGAGACTCTGTGTTTCACTCTGCCGCCTGACCCTGCTCATCGTGCTTAGCTCATATGGCGCCTTTCCACATTACACTCTTTCTTCTCTAGCTGCGTCCTCAGAGAGAGATGATAGCCAGCCAGTGCTGACACTGCCTGGTATTACCCAGAAGCAAATCTGTGCTGAGCCTGCCCTATCCCTGTGGAGCCTCAGCGCCCCCTCTGCCCAGAGCCTTGCATCACTGTGCTCGCTACTGCCATCCTGCTCCTGCAAGAGCCAACTCCTGTCAGCCATCCGAGCACCCTTACCCACCGCAAAAGTCATCCCCAAAAAGAACCTCTAAATCATGTGAACATTCGCCCCAACACCCGAAGGTAGGAATTAAATTGTTCCTGCATGAAACATTAGAATTGCGTGGTTACGACACCAAAGCGAGAGATCTACCGGCCAGCACTCTCAGCTAGCCACAATGATCCCCCTCACCCACAGGCTAGCCACGCCTCTAAGGGAGACTACCTGCCAGGGAAGGGTTTCACCATCTTGATTTTGGTGAAATAGTGACTTCTGGGTCAGGGTAATCCCCACTCCCTACAGGAAGTGAGCATATAGGGGGTGTTGTTGCCTTAGTGGTAGGTACACCCTTACATTGAGTATTTAGGTGTCCTTCAACACCACATCCCTAGATTCGACTTCCAGGGAACTGAAGAGGACAAATGTGAGAAGTTGGCCTGATATATGATGTTTCCAATTCTGGAACCACCTTGTATCAGTCCAAGCTAACCCTTATGGTGTCTGGTTGTAAGTCAACCTTGTAGTCAAGCTATCTTAATGGTAGCATAGACTAAGCAGCCTTGAAGGCTTAACTCAAGAGGTCGTGTTAAGCGAGCTGTTTTACCAATCACAGTCCTGAAATATCAAATGAAAGGACACCACACAAGTATATATTGTAAAAATATATGTATTTATTCTTAAATAAATCCCCAGTACTCTTTATGAACAAAGGGGCACAAGCGTTAAATCAAAAGCACAGTATAACATACAAAGTTGCACAATTATGGATGAGGGCGGGGGGCCACTCAGACCATATACTAAAAAAGTGGTATAAGAGGTACCAATCGAACAGTGGTTAGGCCTATGGCCTAGGGAATCGCTGGGAGCAGTCGGGACAAGCAATGCTGAAGTTGGGAAAAGCCCGCGGGATTCGGGTGCAGTGCTTAAAGCACACGCATGCACCAATGCAAGTCAATGGTGCGTAAAAAGTTAAGCAAACAGAGTTTTAGGACACTTCCGCTGAACCTAGAAGGACAAAACTTTAGTCACAGGCCCTAGAGGTGTGTACCAGTGTGGGAACACCGGCGTTGCAATGTTACCTCACCCACAGGAAGCGGGTGCATAGGGTCGAAGTGGCGTCGGGTTTCGTCACGCAGGTTCTGGGTGCTTGAAGCTGAAGATGCTGCAGGCGATGTGAAGGAGAAGTGTCCGGTGTGATCCAAGGGTGGATCAGAGTCGAAAAGTACCTGAAAGCAGAGGGGACAGAGTCTGGGTCACTCAGCAGTGACCAGGGTGGAACCAGGACGGAACCAGGCAATGTCGGGTGCAATCAGGTGGTTGTCGAGGAGCTTCTCTCCGCTGTCACGTGGGCTCTGGGGCATCTGCGATGTCCAGGAGTGGGTCACGATCTGTCCCACAAAGGCTCTCACCGTCGGCGCTGTCGGCTTCAAGATTGGAGCAAACAACACTTGGCAAAATCAATCCAAGCGGAACTGGAAGATTGCTTCTCACTCGGTCCAGGAGGGTCAGAGTGGGGGCTCCTTTTCAGGGGAGCAAATCTGGAGCAACTAGATTCACAAGTCGTATTTCGGTTTTCGCCGGCACAGGGGCCACAAGCCAGCTGGCAAGTGACCGGGCCAACGCGTTGAGCCAAAAGAAGCAGAAGGGCCCCACGCAGCACTCGTCGAGTGTGGAGGGCTGAACTTCGGTGCAAGAGTGGCTCAGGGTTGGGGCATCTCAAACCCCGGTGTACAGCTTCGAGGGTCACTCGTGGGCTGCACGGTCAGCGTCTCGTGGTCTTTTCAAGATGGCGTGCCCCACGCTTCCGGTCGCCTCCACGGGTCTCAGCTCTGCAGGGACTGCGGATCGGGCTGTTAAAAGGCAGGCAAGCTTAATCTCGTCGATCTCTGTCGCTCGAGTTCCGGCGGGAACTGCAACAAAGCAGATGTCGATGTGCTGGATGGTGCCTGTTTGCACAGGGTGGTCACTCCTTGACCACAAGGGAGATTCTTCAGTCTTCTACGTTGAGTAGGATGTCGAAGGGTCCAGAGTTTCGTTTATGTTTCATCAGGATAATCTGAAGTGCATTGGCATTCTGCATTGGCATTGGCATTGGCATTCCCATTCTTATACCAATCTAGGGGGCTGGATTACCTGCTAGGTCCCCTCCTATGGGTGGGACCCAGGAAGGGGGTGGGTACAACCCTTTCCTTAGATCCAGGCCGCGCTGGGACTGGGGCTGGTGTGCCCCAGAACCGGTTTGACCGGATTATGCAAGGGGCAGCCTTGTGCTCCCCATGCAGTGTCTAGTTTCTTTCAAACTTCCCTGCTACAATCCACTATCTTCTGTCTGGGGTGGTGTGACACCTCCCTGTGACAGGAAACCCTTTGTCCAGGCCCCCTTGGCTGAGTTTCGGTCAGCTGCAGGGGGTCAGACTCGTGTCTGTGGCAGAAGCATCCATTTTGTGGATCTGAGGCTCTTTTAAAAATCAACCGCATTTCAGTAAAGTAACATGTCTTCTCCCTCTAGAGGGGTGGAATGCTATCCCCGTCGCCAGAACTGGCGAGGGGATAGTATTCCAAATCGTATGACACCTTACACGACATGTTTTGATAAAGCCAAACCAAAGTTGCTATATAACCGCGAGCATTATAAGGCACTTAATAGTATATGGTATGGCATTATCCTGAAACAGCTTAGGGAGTTGTTCCCGACAGCTGCAGACAGGCTCAGCTCATGCTAGAGCTCCATCTCACATTAAACCACGCACTCTGCCTCCAGGATTGATGAGGCCTTCCATAGGAGTGGCTCACAGGTTTATATGTGTCCAGATATAGGTTTAGATATAGGTATACTATATCTAAGCAAGTGGTGATTACACCATCTTGCCCCAGCTGAGTGATCAGCCAGTTGTGTCAATTTAAGAACCAGCCAGGGGTGGCAAAAGATATGCTGCAGCCCCTGGTAGGCCTTGGTGGCACCTATGCCCTGAGCACCTATAGTGCATGGTACAGGGGCTGACAAGGAGTCCATTTCCAAATGTGGTATGTACCTATAGCACGTGTATTATAATTTAGAGAGAGAACAGCAGTCTGGGAGTCTGATTAGCAGGCCCACAGCCTCAGTAAGTCGAAAACCAGTGAAGCAAAAAGCAAAAATTTGGGGTGACCATAGGATAGCAGACCCTACTCTCCTACACAACCCCCCCCACCCCCAAACGCAGGGACATTAAACTAACCTTGACCAGATAAGTCTTCATGTTCTAAGTGGAAGTACCTGGAGAGACCATCTGCATTACCATGGTCAGTCCCTGGGCGGTGCTCCACTGTAAAGTCCATCCCCTGTAGGGAAATGGACCACCTGAGCAGTTTGGGATTTTCACCCTTCATCTGATTTAGCCACAAGAGGGGCTTATGGTCTGTCTGAACTAGGAAGTGAGTACCAAACAAGTATGGCCTCAACTTCTTCAGGGCCAAAACCACAGCAAAAGCCTCCCTCTCAATAGCTGACCAACGTTGCTCCCTGGGGGTCAGCCTTCTGCTAATAAAAGCAATGGGCTGGTCTTGACCATCTTGATTAAGTTGTGAAAGCACAGCTCCCACCCCCAACTCAGAAGCATCTGTCTGTACAATGAACTGTTTGGAGTAGTCAGGACTCTTGGGGATAGGTGCAGAGCACATGGCCTTCTTCAGGTCATCAAATGCCTTTTGACAGCTAACTGTCCACTGAACCTTTTTTGGCATCTTCTTGGATGTCAAGTCATTTAATGGTGTCACAATGGACCCATAGTTTTTCACAAACTTTCTGTAATACCCAGTCAGGCCCAAGAAGGCTCTGACTTGTGTCTGGGTAGTTGGAGGAGCCCAGTCCTGTATGGTCTGGATCTTGCTCTCCAGTGGTTGAACCTGACCTCCACCTACTAGGTGGCCCAGGTACACAACCTTGCTCTGCCCTCTCTGGCACTTGGTAGCCTTGATAGTCAGGCCTGCCTTTTGCAGAGCCTCCAGAACTTTCTTCAGGTGGATCAGGTGATCCTCCCAGGTGGAGCTAAAGACAGCAATATCATCTAGATATGCTGCACAAAAGTCATCCAACGCAGCAAGGACTTGGTTCACCAACCTTTGGAAAGTGGCAGGTGCATTCTTCAAACCAAAGGGCATTACCACAAACTGATAATGTCCACTAGGGGTAGAGAATGCTGTCTTGGCTTTTGACTCTTCAGCTAGTCTGATCTGCCAGTAGCCAGCTGTCAAATCAAATATGCTCAGAAACTTGGCATAAGCCAATTTATCAATGAGCTCATCTGCTCTTGGAATGGGATGTGCATCTGTCCTAGTGACAGCATTGAGACCTCTGTAGTCCACACAAAATCTCATTTCTCTCTTTCCATCTTGGGTATGAGGTTTTGGCACAAGGACCACTGGGCTAGCCCATGGGCTCTCTGATGGCTCAATCACTCCAAGCTCCAACATCCTTTGCACCTCAGCCTTTATACAATCCCTGACATGGTCAGGTTGCCTGTAGATCTTATTCTTCACAGGCAGACTGTCACCGGTGTCCACCTCATGGGTGCACCAGTTAGTTTGACTGGGTGTGAGTGAAAACAAATGTCTGTGGGCTTGCAAAACCTGTCTGCAGTCCATCTGCTGCTGGTCAGTGAGGCTGCCTGCCAAGGCTACTCCATCAACTGAACCATCATCAGGGTTCTGGAAAAGCAGGTCTGGGAGAGGGTCACTCTCTTCCTCCTGTTCCCCATCTGTGGCCATGAGCAAGCTCATGTCCTCTCTGTCCACAAATGCTTTCAAACGATTTACATGGAGCACCCTGTGGGGGCTCCTAGGGGTTCCAAAGTCAACCAGGTAGGTGACTTCTCCCTTTTTCTCAATGATAGGGTAGGGTCCAGTCCATTTGTCCTGGAGTGCTGCTGGGGCCACTGGCTCCAACACCCACACCCTCTGCCCTGGCTGGAACTCAACCAGAACAGCCTTTTGGTCATGCCAAGCGTTCTGTAAATCTTGACTGGCCTCCAGGTTTTTGGATGCTCTCTCCATATACTCAGCCATCCGGGAGCGGAGACCAAGTACATAGTCCACAACATCTAGCTTAGGCTTTTTGAGAGGTAACTCCCATCCTTCCTTCACCAAACATAGTGGACCCCTCACAGGGTGGCCAAACAAAAGTTCAAAAGGGCTGTAGCCAACCCCCTTCTGTGGGACCTCTCTGTAAGCAAAGAGCAAGCAGGGTAAAAGCATGTCCCATTTCCGCCTGAGCTTCTCTGGTAAACCTTTTATCATTCCCTTGAGGGTCTTGTTGAATCTCTCCACAAGCCCATTGCACTGTGGGTGATAGGGTGTGGTAAACTTGTAGTTTACTCCACACTCCTTCCACATTGCTTTTAGATATCCAAACATGAAGTTAGTGCCTCTATCTGAAAGTACCTCCTTTGGAAAGCCCACTCTTGAGAAAACTGCAATGAGGGCTTTTGCCACCACAGGTGCTGTGGTGGTCCTTAGGGGAATTGCCTCTGGGTACCTGGTGGCATGATCCACTACCACCAGTATAAATCTGTGCCCAGATGCCGTTTGAGGATCCATGGGACCCACAATATCTATTCCAACTCTTTCAAAGGGTACCCCCACCACAGGTAGTGGTATGAGGGGGGCCTTTGTTGTGCCACCTGACTTACCACTGGCTTGGCAAGTGACACAGGAGCGACAAAACTCCTTGACATTTTCTGACATATGAGGCCAGTGAAAGTGAGGAACAAGCCTGTCCCAAGTCTTGTTCTGGCCTAAGTGTCCTGCATGGGGAATATCATGGGCCAAGGTGAGAAGGAAACCCCTAAACTTCAAAGGTATAACCAACCTCCTGGTGGTACCAGGCTTGGGGTCTCTAGCCTCTGAGTAAAGGAGTCCATCATCCCAATATACTTTATGGGCACCTTGAGCATTCCCTGCAGCCTCAGCAGCAGCTTGCTGTCTGAGGGGTTCAAGTGAAGGGCAATCTAATTGGGCCTGCCCCAGGTCTGCCCTTGAGGGTCCCCCTGTCCCCAGAAACTCAACATGATCAGGCTCAAGTTCTTCAGACACAGTCTCCTCTTGGACTGCAGAATCAGTTTCCTGTGAAATCTGATCCTCAACCTTGGGCAAGGGAGAAGACATAGCCTTTACCCTCTTGCTCCTTCTCTTGGGTTGTGGTTGGTCTATTGTTCCAAGATCCACCGCTGGTTCAGGAAGACACTTCTTAGCCTGAGGCCTTGTCACTGCAAGGACATGTGCTAAAATCCCTAGCATTTCTGCATGAGTCCTGTACTCCACTTCTGACCAAACTGAGCTTTCAAGATCATTGCCTAACAGACAGTCTACTGGGAGGTCTGCACTCACAACAACTTTCTTTAGGCCACCTACCCCTCCCCAGGAGAAGTTCACAACAGCCACACTATGTGAAGTAGTGGACTTGCTTGCATTGGTCACTAGGTAACTTTCACCTAGTACAATCTGTCCAGGGTCCACAAAGTCAGGTGTCACCATAGTGACACTGGCACATGTGTCCCTGTAGGCCAGAGCCAGTTTCTCATTTATCAAAGGCGTCTGCCTATATTTGCCCAGGTTACTGCGACTCACTGCAGTGGACAAAGCTAAGTCCACATCATATAGGAGAACTGCCTGAGTAGGGACTCTGACTAGGCCAGATTCCATCTATGTACCCAAGGTTAACCCCACTATACCCTTAGGTTGTGTACCACCACTGTTAACTGTACTAGGGGGTGCAGGTGCTTTAGGAGCTACAGTGGTGGGGACTGGATTTTTCTTGGTGCATTCACTGCCCCAGTGTGAAACTGATTTGCAGGTATTACACCAAGGTTTCTTTGGGCCATCGTTCTTCTTTTTCTTGTTTCCATTTTGGGAACCACCCTCCTTATTACTAGTTTGGGGGCCTGAAGACTTCTGGTCCTTTTCTTTATCTTTCTGATTCCCACCCTTCTGGTCTGTTTTCTTCTGGTCACCACCTTGGTTCTGGGGTTTCTGCTTAATCCTTGTTCTGACCCATTTGTCTGCCTTCTTTCCCAATTCTTGGGGAGAGGTCAGATCAGAGTCAATAAGGTATTGATGCAACAGCTGGTTCTGACAGTTATTAAGGATCTGTTCTCTCATTATAAGATTGTACAATCCTGTATAGTCTGAGACTTTACTTCCCTGCAGCCAACCCTCCAGAGCCTTAGTGGCACAATCAACAAAATCAGTCCAGTCCTGAGCCTGTGCTTTTTGGGTGTCTCTGAACAACAACCTGTATTACTCAGTGGTTAGGCCAAACCCTTCAATAAGAGCACTCTTCAGGACAGAGTCGTTTTTGGCATCCTCAGCTCTAACTGTGAGGAGCCTATCCCTCCCTTTCTCAGAAAAGGAGTACCATAAAATTGCAGCCCGCTGATCCTGAGGAACCTGCTGTACCATGCAGGCTCTCTCAAGAGCAGTCATCCATTTGTGGATGTCATCCCCTTCCTTGTAGGGGGGCACAATTTTTGTTAGGTTTCTATTATCATAGCTCCTGTCTTTCTCTCTAGGAATTATGCTGCCACCAGTGGCATCTAACCCACACAATTTTTGTTATCTTGCTAGAGCAAGTCTAGCTTGAGCCAGGGCTACCTCCTCCCTCTCTATCTGGAGTTTGACAGCCCTCATCCTCACCTTATGCTCAATCTTCTGAGAGGAAGTCATTCCTTTCTGAGATTCTCTTGAGGCACTAGAAATATGAGAGTCCCCTGATGGAGATCTCACTCTTCTGTTGCCTGGGAGAATGATGTTTTGGGATCTGGGAAGGTGCTGGCCCTCTCCATTCCCAAGTAGGTCTAAGTTGGCCTGGTTAAGCCTGGCAACTATAACCTGGTCCTGATCTTCAAGGTCATCTAAATCTGACCCATCCTCCTCCTCTACCTCCTCTTCTTCTTCCTCTGGAGTGGTATCAGTTACAGGGGGGTTCACTCCATCTCCTGAAACTAAGGGAGCTGCACTCACCTTATCTAAGTCATCCTGTTCTAGAATGGCTATCAGGGTAGGACTGGTGGGACTTCTGCCCCTTTTTAGCCCTCTTGAGATGCACAAGGCAACCAAGTCTTTGTGGCTAAGTTTGTCATAGCTGGAAGTTGCCTTGGTAAGGTCAACTGTCACAGGTAGAGAGCTGGAAGCTTCACCTGTGCCAGACATGACTCTAGTGAGGTGTAAGTGGTGCACTTACCTACACTAAGTGTTTTCCTACTGTACCTTGCTAGTGAGTTGTAGTCAGGGTGTGCTACTCCCTTTAATCTACAACTACTAAGTTCAGTAGAACTTAATATGCTAAGCTTTTGATTTATATATACCTAAGGTACTTGATGTGATCTTTCAATTTGATAAAAAGATTGCAATGGTAAAACAACAGCAAGCTCAAATCCGCACCGCTGCGCACCAATGTGAGAAGTTGGCCTGATATATGATGTTTCCAATTCTGGAACCACCTTGTATCAGTCCAAGCTAACCCTTATGGTGTCTGGTTGTAAGTCAACCTTGTAGACAAGCTATCTTAATGGTAGCATAGACTAAGCAGCCTTGAAGGCTTAACTCAAGAGGTCGTGTTACCAATCACAGTCCTGAAATATCAAATGAAAGGACACCACACAAGTATATATTGTAAAAATATATGTATTTATTCTTAAATAAATCCCCAGTACTCTTTATGAACAAAGGGGCACAAGCGTTAAATCAAAAGCACAGTATAACATACAAAGTTGCACAATTATGGATGAGGGCGGGAGGCCACTCAGACCATATACTAAAAAAGTGGTATAAGAGATACCAATCGAACAGTGGTTAGGCCTAGGGCCTAGGGAATCGCTGGGAGCAGTCGGGACAAGCAATGCTGAAGTCAGGAAAAGCCAGCGGGATTCGGGTGCAGTGCTTAAAGCACACGCATGCACCAATGCAAGTCAATGGTGCGTAAAAGTTAAGCAAACAGAGTTTTAGGACACTTCCGCTGAACCTAGAAGGACAAAACTTTAGTCACAGACCCTAGAGGTGTGTACCAGTGTGGGAACACTGGCGTTGCAATGTTACCTCACCCACAGGAAGCGGGTGCATAGGGTCGAAGCGGCGTCGGGTTTCGTCACGCAGGTTCTGGGTGCTTGAAGCTGAAGATGCTGCAGGCGATGTGAAGGAGAAGGGTCCGGTGTGATCCAAGGGTGGATCAGAGTCGAAAAGTACCTGAAAGCAGAGGGGACAGAGTCTGGGTCACTCAGCAGTGACCAGGGTGGAACCAGGACGGAACCAGGCAATGTCGGGTGCAATCAGGTGGTTGTCGAGGAGCTTCTCTCCGCTGTCACGTGGGCTCTGGGGCATCTGCGACGTCCAGGAGCGGGTCACGATCTGTCCCCCAAAGGCTCTCACCGTCGGCGCTGTCGGCTTCAAGATTGGAGCAAACAACACTTGGCAAAAGCAATCCACGCGGAACTGGAAGATTGCTTCTAACTCGGTCCAGGAGGGTCAGAGTGGGTACTCCTTTTCAGGGGAGCAAGTGCAAATCTGAAGCAACCAGATTCATAAGTCATATTTCGGTTTTTGCCGGCACAGGGGCCACAAGCCAGCTGGCAAGTGACCGGGCCAATGCGTTGAGCCAAAAGAAGCAGAAGGGCCCCACGCAGCACTCGTCGAGTGTGGAGGGCTGAACTTCGGTGCAAAAGTGGCTCAGGGTTGGGGCTTCTCAAACCCCGGTGTACAGCTTCGAGGGTCACTCGTGGGCTGCACGGTCAGCGTCTCGTGGTCTTTTCAAGATGGCGTGCCCCACGCTTCCGGTCGCCTCCACGGGTCTCAGCTCTGCAGGGATTGTGGATCGGGCTGTTAGAAGGCAGGCAAGCTTGATCTCGTTGATCTCTGTTGCTCGAGTTCCGGCGGGAACTGCAACAAAGCAGACGTCGATGTGCTGGATGGTGCCTGTTTGCACAGGGTGGTCACTCCTTGACCACAAGGGAGATTCTTCAGTCTTCTACGTTGAGTAGGATGTCGAAGGGTCCAGAGTTTCATTTCTTATGTTTCATCAGGATAATCTGAAGTGCATTGGCACTGCTCCCATTCTTATACCAATCTAGGGGGCTGGATTACCTGCTAGGTCCCCTCCTATGGGTGGGACACAGGAAGGGGGTGGGTACACCCCTTTCCTTTGATCTAGGCCGCGCTGGGACTGGGGCTGGTGTGCCCCAGAACCGGTTTGACCGGATTATGCAAGGGGCAGCCTTGTTCTCCCCATGCAGTGTCTGGTTTCTTTCAAACCTCCCTGCTACAATCCACTATCTCCTGTCTGGGGTGGTGTGACACCACCCTGTGACAGGAAACCCTTTGTCCAGGCCCCCTTGGCTGAGTTTCGGTCAGCTGCAGGGGGTCAGACTCGTGTCTGTGGCAGAAGCATCCATTTTGTGGATCTGAGGCTCTTTTAAAAATCAACCGCATTTCAGTAAAGTAACATGTCTTCTCCCTCTAGAGGGGTGGAATGCTATCCCCGTCGCCAGAACTGGCGAGGGGATAGTATTACAAATCGTATGACACCTTACACGACATGTTTTGATAAAGCCAAACCAAAGTTGCTATATAACCGCGAGCATTATAAGGCACTTAATAGTATATGGTATGGCATTATCCTGAAACAGCTTAGGGAGTTGTTCCCGACAGCTGCAGACAGGCTCAGCTCATGCTAGAGCTCCATCTCACATTAAACCACGCACTCTGCCTCCAGGATTGATGAGGCCTTCCATAGGAGTGGCTCCCAGGTTTATATGTGTCCAGATATAGGTTTAGATATAGGTATACTATATCTAAGCAAGTGGTGATTACACCATCTTGCCCCAGCTGAGTGATCAGCCAGATGTGTCAATTTAAGAACCAGCCAGGGGTGGCAAAAGATATGCTGCAGCCCCTGGTAGGCCTTGGTGGCACCTATGCCCTGAGCACCTATAGTGCATGGTACAGGGGCTGACAAGGAGTCCATTTCCAATTGTGGTATGTACCTATAGCACATGTATTATAATTTAGAGAGAGAACAGCAGGCTGGGGGTCCGATTAGCAGGCCCACAGCCTCAGTAAGTCGAAAACCAGTGCAGCAAAAAGCAAAAATTTGGGGTGACCATAGGATAGCAGACCCTACTCTCCTACAACAAAGAAGAGCTGTCACCACAAGAACCAAGGACCTTCACAGAAACTGGCACCAAACCCTGCCTCCTTAAGAATTACAGAGACCTGATTCATCCTGCAAGTGATAATAACTCACAACAGGGTCTCAATTGGAGAAATTGTAACCATTCACGATACCACTCCACTATATGATTCTCACAAAAGTTAACCAAATGGTAAAAATGCAAAAATATGAATCAGTGTGTACAGAGTAACTGGATTATATTATATGGATTTGGGCATTTGCTTCTTAAAGACGAGAACCCTCACTCACCACTCAGGTGACATGCTTCATCATTGGGTCCCCTCTTGCACTAAGTGCCCGCAAGGTGCACAGTGTGGGCTACAACTCTCCCTCAGGAGAGGCGAGTGAGGTGTTTTTCACTCCAATGTCATAAGTGAGTGAGGGGCAGAGTGCAAACATTATAACAAAAAGTGTATTAAAATCATCTCATCTAGGGAAAATTCTCTTTAATCAGTATCCCCAATGGATGAAGTAAAAGCCAGTGTAACGATAAGGATATAGATGTTCCCTATCAGACTAGGTCAACATGTTTCTGCCAGGTAAAAATTTGCGGCATTCATCAGGACCATTGTCATGTCACTCTGCTGTAAATTGTGATAAACAAAAAAACATACGTATGTGAGTTCTATCTGGACCACCATCCATCTGGTCTCGTCTCCATAAGCAAAGAAAATTCTGCCTCTACCTTACATAGGTCCTTTGTCTATGTGCGGGTACCAGAACCCCTGTCATCACAGCTTTCTGGTCAAAGGCAAGTGTGCATCCTCCGCAACTCTCATAAGACTATCAACAACTTTGGCAACAAGCGATCATCTCCCTTGGAGTGGAGGAGCCATCTCTGCTTCCGCAGACACCAACCATATCTGCCCTGTTCATGATGTTCCTGGTCATCGGGCCCACCGAGGAAGCATCACTTCAAGAAGAGGACTTTGGGGCTCTAGGAGAACATTCACATCTCTCAGCTGAGTTTCGAGACGCTAGACCTTCCAGAAGCTCCCCAGCACCAATATCCTGAGTCCGGGGTACTTGCACCAGACAAGGCTTGCTTCTTGTCCAGCCCGACTCCACCACCATGTAGGCCTTCTTGCATGACCAGGGACATCAGGACAGAAGAGACCACCAACTAGAGTGGTCCTATTGTCTTGTTTTCTCCCCGCTGCAGATATTCTGACAACCATGAAAGCCTTGAACTCCAGTGGCCAGGCAGCCAAGATCCTCAGCATCCGAGCTCCACAGCCCGAGTCTGTGACGTTTGCTTGTGTTCCCTTGACCTGGGGCCTCTATGACTTGAACCCCAATTTTAGGTTCACCCGGATTTGCCCCAAGTTCCTCTTGACATCAGTGTAGTGTTTAAGGTTACCATCCTGCCCAACACCTTTGCACCCGGACACACCAGGGCAGGTAAAGGGAAACTGCTGGTTGTATGTTGGCCCCTGGCCCCCTAGCACCTCAAGGTCCAAAGGGCATCTCTGAATTTTGTTTACAAGTGCCTGCTTGCTATGTGTGTTTTTCTCACATACAATAACATTCTAGTGTTCAAGGCTCATGCCTCAAAAACGTTATTCGAGTTATTGTGCCATTTTCATCAAAAATAGATATCTCTGCTTGTACTTAGGTTAGTCTAAAATTCTTGTGACTAAATTCTTATATAAATCTACTTTTATTTTACAAATTTGTCTTTGATTTTTTATTGAGTGTGTGAGCCACTTATTGAGTGTGTGTACAACAAATGCTTAACACTCCTCTCTGACAAGCCTGAGCCGCTCGTCCACACTACCAGAAATAGAGCACTTGAGATTATTAAGGTAGGCCTTGATATGATTTGATATGATATGATAAAGGGGATTTATAGAGCGCACGTACACCAGCGGTTTCTTGGCGCTTAAGTGGAGGGGCTGAAGGGCACGGCAGTGTGTTGGAGTTAGTTGTAGGCTATGGAGAAGAGCCAGGTCTTAAGTGACTTCCTGAATTGGGCATAGGAGGGTATTAGGCGGAGTTTTATTTATTTTTTATTTTTTTATTTTTGAAGTTTTCTATAGCGCTGTCAAGACCCAGAGGTAACAGAGCGCTTTACAGTAAGAGAACAGCATATAATCAACAAAAGCATGACATATGAAGGGTTTTTGACAATCAACGAGTGTCACAATGAGAGCTGCATATGTGTACTGCAGAGCTTCTTTGGTTTCAGGGTTCAATGCACTTTACAGTAAGAGAATAGCATATAATCAACAAAGGCATAACATAAGCAAGGTATTGACAATCCACGAGTAAGAGTAAGAGCTGCATAAATGTACTGCAGAGCTTCTTTGGTTTCAGGGTTCAATGCGGGCACAAAGTTCTGGTGTTGCAGTCTGTTCCATGTTATCCACAGGCAAGGGAATGGATGAGGAACAAGGATTTGAGTTGGCTTTTGAATTCCACAAAGGATGGTATGGTTCTGATGTGCGTGGGGATGGAGTTCCAAATTTTAGGGGCGTTTCCCGTGAAAGAGCAGTCCGCTGTTCTTTTCTTTCTGGTTTTAGATAGGATGAGCAGGAGGGAGATAGAGCTTCTCAGATTCCTGGCTTGGCCAGCTTTTTTGAGTTTTTTTGCCAGGTATTCGGGTTTGCCGGTATGGAGGGCTTTGTGGGATAGGCAGGCCGTCCTGAAGTTACTTCGCATTTCTACTGGTAGCCATTTAAGTTCTTTGAGTGCCGGGGAGATGTGATCAGATTTTTTGATGCCGGTGATCATTCTGGCTGCCGCATGTAATGTTCTTTTGATCTGTGCCAGGTGCGATTTAGGAATACCTGTTAGGATTGCGTTCCCATAGTCCAGTCTTGACAGTACCAGGGATTGAGTGGCCAGTTTGAGATCCTTGTTAAGAATGTAGGGTTTGATTTTGTTCAGAAGTTTGAGGTTAAAGAATGCACTTTTGGCAGAGCTCTTAATGTGTTTCATCATGTTTAGTTTTGGGTCCAGGGTGACGCCAAGAGATTTAACAGAGTCTGCTAGAGTAAGATTCCCTTTGAGCGCATCAATTGCCTTTAGCCATTCAGTGATTAGAGGGTTGTCATCCTTGTTCGAGATGAGGAGTGTCTCGGTCTTGTCTGGATTTAGTTTCAGATGGTTGTTTGTTAGCCATTCTTGAACATCTTTTAGGAAATCATTTAGTCTTTGGATGTCAGTGAGAGAGGAGGTTTCCAGATAGATCTGTGTATCATCCGCGTAGAGGTGGAAGCGGATGTTGGCTTTATTGAGTAATTTGGCGAGCGGTTCCATATAGATGTTAAAAAGCTGTGGAGAGAGCACCGATCCTTGGGGGACGCCCTTGTTAACTTGCTGGGTTTTGGAGGTGAAGTTCTTGATTTTTATTAATTGCGTGCGGTTGTGTATAAAGGAGGAGAACCACTTGAGAACTACCTCGCCAAGGCCAGCTCTTTCTTGGAGAGCCTTGATGAGGAGTTTGTGGTCCACTGTGTCAAATGCTGCCGAGAGGTCAAGGAGAATGAGGAGGCAGCATTTGTCTGAGTCTAGAGATCCATGGATGTCATCTATGATTTCAGCATCGCGGTTTCTGTGCTGCAGCCTTTTCTAAAGCCAGACTGGTGGGGGTCTAGGAGGTTGATGTTGTCCAGGTGTTGTGTCAATTGATGAAGAACAAGTTCAAGTGTTTTTGAGAGCAAGGGGAGGTTAGATATAGGTCTGAAATTGTTCAGATCTGTCGAGTCTAGACCGGGTTTTTTCAGCAGGGGGGTGACTTGTCCCATTTTTAGGCAATCAGGGACCACTCCATTTTTTAAGGAGCTATTTATGATTTTGCCCCATATAGGTTCAAAAGCCTGCTTCAGTTTCTTGATTAGTAGGGGAAGAATGGGATCTGAGATGTGAGCTGATGGTTTGGAGGACGAGATCAGCGAGATTATCTCTGTTTCTAGAACTGGACGAAAGCTAAGCCAGGGGGTGAGAGAAGAGCCAGGAGAGAGGGCAGGGGGTACAGCCGAGCTGCTCTTCTTGGGGTGTGATTCATTGATGTCTAATGATAGTTCGATTCTTGCTATCTTATCGTTGAAGAAGTGAGCAAAGTTATCACAGAGTTCTTTGGACGCCTGTACAGATGAGGACACTGGCTTGGAGGTTTGTTGTCTGATGATGCTGTAGAGTTTATTCGGTCTGTTTTTGGCCTTGTCCAGTGCCTCGCGGAAGAAGTTGGATTTCTTATTTTTGATGTGGTTGTTGTACTTCCTACGGGCTGATTTCAGTTGGTCACGAAAGATGGCAGTCGGGTTATTTCTCCATTTTCTTTCTTTGGCTCTTAGGATTCTCCTTTCTGTGTTGAGGTCATCGTTGAACCATGTTCTAGATGGAGTGTGTAGGAACTGGGGTCACCAGTTCCCCGGGGATAGCCTGGCACGAGCAGGTAGGCACCCGAAAGCCTATGTGTTAAGTGACTACACAGCACACACTCCCTGAGACAATAAAAGGCACGCAATGACTGACGCCACTCCAGTGTGTTTGATTAAAAATCAAATAACTTTTATGTAAGATTAAGATTCAGGAGTGGAAAATCACAGTATCGTTTAGTCATTTAAGCATTTCATAGGAGGGGAGAAAAGGGAGCAGGTCAATAATCACTTGCATCTGTTACAATAACATCTCAGGAGATAATTAGCTTTTCAATAGTTAAAGATGAACATTTCTTGGAAGAATTAGCATCTCATTAAACAGGAGCAAACATTTCATAGAAGACTTAGCTTGGACAACCAGCTCATCAGGCAAGGATGAGCCTGTCAGGTCAGTGACATGTTCAGTAGGCAAAACAATTAACTTTTCACCAAGCAAGGGTGAACTTTACATAAAACTCCTTAGCAAGAGTAAACAGATCCTTCAGCAGGAATAAGCAGTCCCTTACATGAGGATAGAACATTTCTTTAAATGTAAAACATTTAATCAGGTATTAAATACCCTCACATTACCTGGTGCCTGAATCAACAGTTCCTTAGATAACCGTAGACCTGGAGTCAACAACTTCCTATGCGGCCTAAACACTTTAAGGAAAATCAGGCAACCTCTCATGAGGCAACAGAATAGTTCATTAAACATGTGCAGAGCATTTAATCAAGGAAATTAGACGCTGCATTGCCCAGCAGTAAACATTTCATTAACCATTTGTGGAGAACTTCAGTAGGGCAATAAGAAGGTCAAAGGAGCATAGATACACTATGCAATAATATCTTTTTTCCAGCATTTCATTAGAGGAACAACGTTGCATTAGGCAAAACCCAAACATTTCCTAGAAGGATTAAATAGGTCATTAGATCGTAAAGCATGTCCTCAATCAGAGGGGACACCTCATAGGATAAACATGACCATTTCATCATCCATGCAGCACATTTCAATATTCACTTCCCTGCAAGAGTAAAGGTTGTAATTCCTTAATCAATTCCGCATATCGCAACAACACGGTTAGGGAAGAAATGACCTTTCTTGACACAACAATAAACATGTAAGTAGGTACCTGTTGGCTTTTAGGAAATGTGGCACTAAGTAGGAATAAACCTCTCATTAAATGTAGAACAGGGAATTAGCATTCAGGGGATGCAGCACTAGCCAGGAACTCACACCTGTTCCTTAAAGGTAAAACATTCAATTAGTAGAAGTAGACACATTTCGTTCACCAGGTTAAATCCTGCATAAGGTTAAGAGTAGAACATTCCATTCTGTAAGTAACCCCTTTAGTAAGCAAATCATATCAATAGGCATAGGTAAACCACTGACCCCGCAGGGTTCTTCCCTCGTAGAACTCAGCTTCTGCTAAGAGGCAATCTGGCTAAGACAATTCCACAACCAGGGTCCACTTCCTCCGCAGACCAGTCACTCAATGAGGAATCTGGGGTTCTACTCAGTCAATAAGGGCTACTGCCCGGTTCAGAGGGGGGCCTTCTTTAAGTAATTAGGGCCCATCAACAGTGTTCCCCAGGGGAGGGGCGATCTCAGGGCCTCCTGTGGCCTTCCGCCCTCCTACCCGGGGTTTACCTGGCTTCTTCGGGCCTACACGGCCCTTTGCGCAGATTCTCTGGTGAGGTGGGAGGCGGACAGGGCCCTATCTGGGCTGTGACGCCGCCAGGTGGGGCTCGCGCTATCTCTAGGGTTCACTTTTGGTCCCTCCGGTGCTTTCTGGTGGGAGGGGCGAGCTCCGGCCCTCCCGGGGGCCTTACGCGGCCGGGAGATCAGTTGTGACCCCTCCCGGAGTTCGTGCCGGCTGGTGAGGGGCTCTTGGGCTCCTCATGGGCCCTCCGGCGATGTCAGTGGGGAGCGGGGGCTCCGGTGCTTTCTCTGAGCCCCCGCGTGGAGGTCTTCCCTGGTCCCGGGCCTTCCTCGGTGTCTGCCGGGTTCGGGGACCAATCAGTAGCAAGGACGCCCGCAGCCGCCAATAGCAGCGCGGTCTGCGGGGAACAACGCCGGGAACCAATCCGGATTCAGCGTTGAGGGGCCCGGCCACAGCGGCCAATCACTGCGCGGCAGGGGCGTGGCTTGACGCGCTCCCGTCACGTGAGGCGAGGAGATCGCAGCCTCAGGCCTAGCGCGGCCTGACAGGAATTCACGGCGGCCCTCTCCTCACACCGAGGGCCGCCGAGGGGGCAGATTAAGGCACGGAGGCTCCCGCGATGTAGCGGTGAGTCGGGAAGCGCCTCCAGGACACAGCGCTCCAGAGCCTCCACGCCAGGGCACCAATGTAAAAGCAGCACTCGACAAATTCAGCGCTTGGGGCAAAATGCTGCGCTCTTCTGGCAGATCAATAGGAGGGAGCTGGAAAGGCAGCCAAGACCAGTGAGGCAGTTCAGGGGGGCTGGCGCTTAGCAGAGATAGCGCGTAGCACTCACTTCAGTGTGCACTTTCCTCAGGACATCAGTTCAGTTCATTCAATCAGGGGGAGTGAGGCAGGGCAGCGGAGGCCAATACCTGGTTGATTCCCCAGCAGTCCTGTGGTAATTTGAAGGTCTTCTTTTTCTTGGCGCTCGATGGATTTTGGCGCCCTTGTAAATATCAGTCCCTTGTTACTTGAAGGGGGGTTGAGTTGGGAGCCTGCAGGCAGTCTTCCTCTGCAGGTCACTGTAGATGGACTCTGGGGTTCCCTACCACTGGGCCAGATCAGGGGGCTAGCTTTGGACACCTCACCCAGCTTAAGAGGCAGCACCTAAATCCTGTCACTCCCAGTAGCATAGGTTCCTAACTAGGCCCTCCTGCCTAAAACTCCTGCGTGGGTTCCCCAGGTCAGTGATGCCCCAACTGACTGGAAAGTTTCCCTCCCTTTCCTTATATAGGCCCAGGTCAGGTGACCACCCTCTAAGGCGGCAAAACTAAGCTCCGCCCTTATTCTAGAAGGTGCCAGGAGCTTCCCTACTCTAACTGTGGGCAGGCATGGCAGGCAGGAATGGCAACATTGTTTGGAGTCCCTGCCAGCTCCTGGCAACTAGAATGCGCCTTAACAAAACCACACTGCAGTAAGAGGGGCCTATGGCAGCCATGTTGAGGGTAGAGCACCTGTACCTAACATTGGTTTTAATAATACACAGAGCATTTTAACATCACAGGGCCTATACAAATACATTATAAAGGGGGGACATCATGAATTAGGGGACGCAAAAAGCAAAACATTTCAGTGAAAAGGGCCAAGTCTAACACAACTCCCCCCCAGCCAAAAGCCAGGGTAGACCAATCATCCCAGGGATGGGCTTCCCTGCTTGGGGCGGAAAAAGGTGGACGCAGGCCCGTTACTTCAATGGCGTCTGCCAGCTCTTCACCATTCAAACCACCCCACTGGTGATCCCTAGTGGGATGTGGCCAGGACTGGCCTCTAGACAGTCCAAAAGTCTCTGGCCCTAGCTCTCACACAGAGTGGAGGGCAGTAGCCCCAGGCCCGTAGTACCATTTGACCACTCTCCTTCTCAACCTAGAGTCTAGACCCTTAGGTTGAATCGGTGACAGGGGCGAGTCCTCCCTCCCCCTGCACACCCTCCCAGAGTTCCGCACCCTCTCACCGCGAGAAGTACCCATGGAAGTCACTTCGGTAGGGACCTTAATTACAGGTACCCCACCCTCCAGGTCAGGCAACTCCTGAACCTGAAACCCCAGTCCAGGATCTAAACCCTGCGACTGGTCAGAACCCTGAACCACTGGAGCTCCGGTTACTGATGCTCCGGGTTCTTCTGGCACAAGGGGATCCCCTTTACTGGAAGGCACAACAGGACAGCCTAGGCTCCCAACCTGGGGTTCACTTATCAAACTCTCCAGGCCCTGTGACTGTGGTTGGGGCACCTTGGGACACCTCTCCGTCTCACTCCCTCCTGTAGATGGGATGTGAGGCCCTACAACCCTCACACTATCCTGGGACCTAGCTGGGTTACTCCTCACCTCTCCCGCCTCGCTGGGTCGGAAGATCCCTTCACCACTCCCTTCAGGATCACTCCCCTGAACCTCGGGTACGCTGCCACCATTAGAATTTCTTGGCACACCTAATTGTAAGGCTCTCAGCTCCATTTCTTTGAGCTGCAGCTCATGCGCCCGCTTCCTTTCCTCCAATGATAATCTTTCTCTCTCCAAAGAAAACTTCTTATCTCCCCTTTCTCTCTCTAAAGCCAGATTCTTATCTTCCCTTTCTCTCTCCCTCTCGTGCTCTAACTTGGCAAGCCCCAATCTCAATCGCCTCTCCTCCCTCCTGTCCTCATACATCTTGGACGACGCACTCCTACTAGATACACTACTGCCTGTCCCGGAACGTCTTCCCGTTGACACATTTCCACTCATCACAGTGTTCAGTAGGCCTAGTCCTTCTGGAGCGCCCGCCCCCCCTTGTGTAACCTGCCACTCCTGTTCCCCATCCCCTCTCCTCTCTGGGTGGGCTCTTACCCCTGCCCTCACAGTGGTACGGAGCTCCTCCTTTGCGGCTCTCCGCCCAACCGGCACCTCCATCCCCTGACAAAATTCCCATGACAGTTTGGCCAGCTGGAACTCCATCTTGCCAGGTGGGGACCCAGATAAAATAAAGGAAAGATCCTAGGACGTGGGTAACAATTCTGGGTCAAACAGGTCTCTACACACAGGCTAGACAGTGGGGGCAATTAATTATGCTTGCAGGCACGATAGGTGTCCAGTCTAATTGCGGCACACTCCGTCTCACTGGAGAGTGCTGTATAGTCACAGGTCCTGAATCCCACCGCTCGGCACCAATGTAGGAACTGGGGCACCAGTTCCCTGGGGGTAGCCTGGCACGAGCAGGTAGGCACCCGAAAGCCTATGTGTTAAGTGACTACACAGCACACACTCCCTGAGACAATAAAAGGCACGCAATGACTGACGCCACTCCAGTGTGTTTGATTAAAAATCAAATAACTTTTATGTAAGATTAAGATTCAGGAGTGGAAAATCACAGTATCGTTTAGTCATTTAAGCATTTCATAGGAGGGGAGAAAAGGGAGCAGGTCAATAATCACTTGCATCTGTTACAATAACATCTCAGGAGATAATTAGCTTTTCAGTAGTTAAAGATGAACCTTTCTTGGAAGAATTAGCATCTCATTAAACAGGAGCAAACATTTCATAGAAGACTTAGCTTGGACAACCAGCTCATCAGGCAAGGATGAGCCTGTCAGGTCAGTGACCTGTTCAGTAGGCAAAACAATTAACTTTTCACCAAGCAAGGGTGAACTTTACAGAAAACTCCTTAGCAAGAGTAAACATATACTTCAGCAGGAATAAGCAGTGCCTTACATGAGGATAGAACATTTCTTTAAATGTAAAACATTTCATCAGGTATCAAATACCATCACATTACCTGGTGCCTGAATCAACAGTTCCTTAGATACCTGTAGACCTGGAGTCCACAACTTTCTATGCAGCCTAAACACTTTAAGGAAAATCAGGCAACCTCTCATGAGGCAAAAGAATAGTTCATTAAACATGTGCAGAGCATTTCATCAAGGAAATTAGACGCTGCATTGCCCAGCAGTAAACATTTCATTAACCATTTGTGGAGAACTTCAGTAGGGCAATAAGAAGGTCAAAGGAGCATAGATACACTATGCATTAATATCTTTCTTCCAGCATTTCATTAGAGGAACAACGTTGCATTAGGCAAGACCCAAACATTTCCTAGAAGGATTAAATAGGTCATTAGAACGTAAAGCATGTCCTCAATCAGAGGGGACACCTCATAGGATAAACATGACCATTTCATCATCCATGCAGCACATTTCAATAATCATTTCCCTGCAGGAGGATAGGTTGTAATTCCTTAATCAATTCCGCATATCGCAACAACCCGGTTAGGGAAGAGATGACCTTTCTTGACACAACACTAAACATGTAAGTAGGTACCTGTTGGCTTTTAGGAAATGTGGCACTAAGTATGAATAAACCTCTCATTAAATGTAGAACAGGGAATTAGCATTCAGGGGATGCAGCACTAGCCAGGAGCTCACACCTGTTCCTTAAAGGTAAAACATTCAATTAGCAGAAGTAGACACATTTCATTCACCAGGTTAAATCCTGCATAAGGTTAAGAGTAGAACATTCCATTCTGTAAGTAACCCCTTTAGTAAGCAAATCATATCAATAGGCATAGGTAAACCACTGACCCCGCAGGGTTCTTCCCTCGTGGAACTCAGCTTCTGCTAAGAGGCAATCTGGCTAAGACAATTCCACAACCAGGGTCCACTTCCTCCGCAGACCAGTCACTCAATGATTAATCTGGGGTTCTACTCAGTCAATAAGGGCTACTGCCCGGTTCAGAGGGGGGCCTTCTGTAAGTAATTAGGGCCCATCAACAGTGTTCCCCAGGGAAGGGGCGATCTCAGGGCCTCCTGTGGCCTTCCGCCCTCCTCCCCGGGGTTTACCTGGCTTCTTCGGGCCTACACAGCCCCTTGCGCAGATTCTCTGGTGAGGTGGGAGGCGGAGAGGGCCCTATCTGGGCTGTGACGCCGCCAGGTGGGGCTCGCGCTATCTCTAGGGTTCACTTTTGGTCCCTCCGGTGCTGTCTGGTGGGAGGGGCGAGCTCCGGCCCTCCAGGAGGCCTCACGCGGCCGGGAGATCAATCGTGACCCCTCCTGGGGTTCGTGCCGGCTGGTGAGGGGCTCTCGGGCTCCTCATGGGCCCTCCGGCAATGTCAGTGGGGAGCGGGGGCTCCGGTGCTTTCTCCGAGCCCCCGCGTGGAGGTCTTCCCCGGTCCCGGGCCTTCCTCGGTGTCTGCCGGGCCCGGGGACCAATCAGTAGCAAGGACGCCCGCAGCCGCCAATAGCAGCGCGGCCTGCGGGGAACAGCGCCGGGAACCAAACCGGATTCAGCGTTGAGGGGCCCGGCCTCAGCGGCCAATCACTGCGCGGCAGGGGCGTGGGCTTTGTTGTCCGGGAGAAGTGTGCTTAACTGCGCTTCCAGGGTATCCAGGGGTACTTGGGAGATGTTTCTCATCCATTTTGGGGGTCGTGTGGAGGTTGGGAGGAGATAGTGGGGTGATTGATATGAAATAGGATCATGTGGTGGTCTGACCAGTCGACAGGAAGTATGTGGTTGATCGTGATAGAGTTCTTTTGCAAAATGTTGGCATCCAATGTGGCTCCTTTGTAATGAGTTTCCTCAGTGCAGTGTTGTTTAAGGTTATTATCCTCGAGGAGGCTAGATAGCGATTGGATTAGAGGATTGTGTGTCTCGTTCCATCGTAGATTCAGGTCCCCAAGAATTAGGTTATTGGAGTCGCCAAGTGCACCTTGTGCTATCAGGTCGGATAGTTGTTCTCCAAAACCGTTGTTTCTGCCTGGGGGGTGGTAGAGCAGGTGACATAGTAAAGAATCATTGTCTTCTGAGTTGAGTTCTGGAGGGAGGGAATTCCAGAAGAGTGGGGCTAGGGTGGAAAATCTAAGGCCAACATGCTTCTTGCGTCTGAAGGTGCAAGGGGACAGGTGGATTGGAGCAAGAGGAGCGTAGGACACGGGAAGGGACATAACGGTGTATTCGTGAGGCAATGAAGGAGGGTCCCTGGGAGGAGAGGGCTTTATGGATCAGGCAGCCCAATTTGAAAAGGCTGCACTGGGCCACAGGGAGCCAATGAAGGCTCTTAAGGAGGGGTTTAGTGTGGCTGAACTTGGGCTGGCCATGGATAAGCCTGGCTGCTTGGTTCTGGACGAGTGGAAGTCGGTGGGATTGGTACGAGGGTATGCCGACATACAGAGTTCGCATAGTCAATGCGGGACATGACTAGTCCCAGGGTGACTTGAACGAGAGCTTCATGTGACAACAAGATGCTGATTTTCCTGATTCGGTGCAGGTGGAAAAAGCAGACAGATACCACCGAATTGATTTGAGCCCTCATGGAAAGATCATCGCTGATGGTAACGCCTAGGCTCTTGACTGAGTTGACAGGGATTGGAGGGCAGCCCAGGGAAAGGGGCCAGAAAGTGGAGTGCCAAGGATTACCTAGGGGCCCGTGAGAACCAGCTCAGTCTTGTCGGGGCTAAGTTTGAGCTGGTTTGCGTTCATCCAGCTGCTGATGAAGGTAATGGTGGATTGAACGTTCTCAATAGAGGAGGGAGAGGGGTCAATGTTGAAAATGAGCTACAAGTCATCGGCTTAGTTGAATATGACACCTGGGGCCAGATGTAGGTCGGTCGGTAACGGCCGAAAATCTGTATTTTCGGCCGTTACCGACCGGTAATTCAGAAATGGTATGTAGGGCCCTGAATTTTACAGAATCGGTAAATTTACCGATCGGTAAATTTACCGATTCTGTAAAACACCGAATCGGTATTTTTACCGATTCGGTAAATTTGAGATGTAGGTGGGACTCTTCTGAGTCCCACAAGCCTTACAGAATCGGTATTTTACCATCAAATCCAATTTGATGGTAAAATACCGATTCCGGTGTGCATGCACATGTGTGCATGCACACCTCTGCCATATGACAGGCAGACCTGCCCTTGGGGCATGTATGCCTGCCACATGGCACCCAAGCCTATTTTTGGGGTGCCAGAGGGTGTCAAAGTGACACCCCCTGCACCCTTGCTAAAATCGGTAATTACCGATTCTGTAATTACAGAATCGGTATTGCCTATTGATTCCTATGGGCTTCACAGCCCATAGGAATCAATAGGAAATACCGATTCGGTATTTCCAGATTCGGTAAATACCGAATCTTAAAGATTCGGTATTTACACATCTGGAAATACCTACATCTCCCCCCTTCATATTTACCACTTCTTAAATACCGAATCGGTAAAATTCGGTATTTAAGAAGTGGTAAATATGAATTACGTACATCGGGCCCCAGATCTTTTCTGGAGTTTGGAGATCAGGGGAAAAATATTCAGGTTAAACAAAAGGGGGGAGAGGGAGGAGTCCTGAGGGACCGCACAGGTAAGTCTTTTTTCTTCCGAGGCGAAGGAGGGAGGCAGACTGCTTGATTGCGGTCTTGGAGAAATGAGGCGATCCACCTCAGCGGTGGGCCCCAGATGCCGGCGCTCTTGACCCGATCAAGGAGAACAGCGTGGTCGACGGTGTCCAACACCGCCGACAAATCCACGAGCATCAATGCCTGTGAGGTGTTCTGATCGGCTCCCTTTCTGAGTTCGCCAGGGCGATGGACTCAGTGGAGTGTTGAGGCCTAAAGCCGGCTTGGTGGGGGTCCAAGTAGTGGGAGGTTTCCACAAAGGTGCTTAGGCAATTTGCCACAAAGGCCTCCAGGATTTTACCCAGGAAGGGGAGAAGCGATATTGGGCGGAAATTACATAATGCCCCAGGATCGGATCCTGCTTTTTTGAGAATGGGCGAGACCACCGCGGTTTTAAAAGAGTTGGGGACCATGCCGAAGGTAAGGGAGTTTTTAAAGAGAGAGAGTGGGGAGTCAGGGATGTTGAGAAAAATCTTTCGGGCAATGTGGGGGGGACAGCTGTCCCACGGAGAGCCGGAACGAACTTTCCTGAGGAGGGAGAAAAAACCTCTTCAGTGATCATAGGGAAATTGGAGAAAAGAGAGGAGTTACGGGGTGTGTCATTGAGATCAGGGGATGAGACGGCCTTGGGGATACTTGTTTTGATTTTGGTGATCTCCTCGATAAAATAGCTTTTGAGGGAGTCACAGAGGGATTGTGATGGCCGGGGTTTGATAGTGACACGGTCAGGTTTCACAAGTTCGTCCACGATCGAGAAGATGACTTTAGCTTTGCAGGTCGAGTTCAAGATTTTAGCGGAGAAATATTCAGTTTTGGCTAAAAGGATGGCAGTTTTTTAATCTTGTAAGGCCGCAAGAAAGGTGGATTTCTTGAGGGGACAGTAGTCCAGTCTCCACTTGCGCTCGGTGTGGCGCAGCGCGAGTTTCTTGTCTTTGAGGTCCTTAGTGATGCTGCTACCAAACTCACACAATGGATCACCCACAGCGCTGACGAATTAGCACCCTTGAAAAACCACCAGATCAAACAAGGGTGCAAAAAGGCCCCCTGGTTCACCGATGACCTTAAAAAATCCAAGAAGTTTTGCCGTACCCTCGAGAAAACCTGGAGAAAAAACCCTACCACTGACAACCTGACCACCCTCAAGAACGCCACCCTTAAACACCACCAATTGATCCGATCCACCAAGAAATCTGCATTCAAGGATCGACTCGACAACAACGCCCACAACAGCAAGGAACTATTCAACATCGTCAAAGAATTTACCAACCCCACCACCTGCACCAACGACATCACTCCCTCCCAAGACCTCTGCAACTCTTTATCCTCTTTCTTCCACAACAAAATCGCCGACATACATAACAGCTTTGAAAACCAGTCCGCAGAACAGCCCACTCCACCCACCTCCGAACGAAAACAGCACTCTCACAACCTTTCCGCTTGGAACCCAATCAACACTGAAGACACCATCCCCCTGATGAACTCCATCCACTCAGGATCGCCTACCGACCCATGTCCCCACCACATCTTCAACAAAGCAGACTCCATCATCGCACCCCATCTCCGCGATGTCATCAACGGTTCCTTCAACTCCGCTACCTTCCCGGAAGGCTGGAAACATGCCGAACTCAGCGCCCTTCTGAAGAAACCCACAGCAGACCCCTCTGAACTTAAGAACTACCGCCCCATCTCGTTCCTCCCATTCCCTGCCAAAGTCATTGAAAAAGCCGTCAATAGTCAGCTCGCCGCCTTCCTCGAATCCAACAAATCCCTCGACCCTTCACAGTCCGGCTTCCGAGCCAAACACAGCACCAAAACCGCACTCATCGCAGCAACAGACGACATCCGTACGCTACTGGACAACGGAGAAACAGTTGCCCTCATCCTACTTGACCTCTCAGCTGCCTTCGACACAGTCTGTCATAGCACCCTCATACAATGCCTCAACAACATCGGAATACAAGGAAAAGCCTTAGACTGGATCATATCGTTCCTCGCCAGAAGAACCCAGAGAGTCCGCCTCCCCCCATACAAATCAGAGGCCACCAAAGTCATTTGTGGTGTACCACAAGGATCATCACTTAGCCCACCCTCTTCAACATTTACATGAGTCCCCTCGCATCAATCGCGCGACAACACAACCTCAACATCATTTCCTACACAGACGACACCCAGTTGATCCTCTCCCTCACCAAAGACCCAAATACCGCCAAATCCAATCTACACGAAGGAATGAAAGAAGTAGCCGAATGGATGAAGAACAGCCGTTTAAAACTGAACTCGGACAAAACGGAAGTCCTCATCTTAGGATCATCCCCCTCGGCCTGGGATGACTCATGGTGGCCACCGGCCCTGGGTACAGCACCCATACCTACAGATCACGCACGTAACCTGGGCTTCATCCTAGACTCCTCCCTTTGGATGACCAGACAAGTCAACGCCGTCTCATCTTCATGCTTCAACATCCTACGCATGCTCAAAAAAATCTTCCGCTGGATCCCCACCGAAACAAGAAAGACAGTCACCCACGCACTGGTCACTAGCCGTCTGGATTATGGAAATTCCCTTTACGCCGGGTCCACAGCCAAACTTCAGAAAAAACTCCAACGCATCCAAAACACCTCTGCCAGACTCATACTGGACATTCCCCGTCAAGCCCACATTTCCGGTCACCTGAAGGAACTCCACTGGCTCCCCGTCAACAAGAGAATAACGTTCCGTCTCCTTACCCACGCACACAAAGCCCTCTACGACCTAGGACCTGAATGCCTCAACACACGATTGTCCTTCTACACACCTACCCGCCAACTGCGATCATCCAATCAAGCCCTTGCCGCAATTTCGCGCATCCACAGATCCACCATGGGAGGACGATCCTTCTCCTACTCAGCGGCCAAGACCTGGAATTCTCTCCCCACTCACGTCCGACTTACACAGAACCACCTCTCCTTCAGAAAGCAACTAAAAACCTGACTATTCGATAAATAGTGCACCCAACCTCCTTCAAGCGCCTTGAGACCCTCTGGGTGAGTAGTGCGCTATACAAATACTTGAACTTGAACTAGTGAACCAGAGCTGGGCAGCGTGGGGCCTCTTCTTCTTAAGTTCTTTCAGAGGGGCAAAGTTGTCTCTAGCCTGGGCCAGCCAGGTATTGAGATCATCAGCCTGTGTGTGAAGGGAGAGTGGCAGGCTGGAGGGTTGGGAGATGCTGGGCAAAGCAGAAGTGAGGGATGCACAGAGGGTAGAGATATCTACCCGACTCCAGTTCCTGACCATGATAGGGTCGGTTGTAGGGGCTTTGGTAGTGGTGGGTATAATGATGGAGAAAGAGATATAGAAGTGATCAGACCAGGCACAAGGGGAAATCTGGAGATCAATGATGTTCAGGTTTGAGCTCCAGACCTGGTCCAGGGTGTGTCCTTTATTGTGGGTGGACACTTTAATATGCTCAGTAAAATTCAGGCCGATTAGTGATTCCGTGAAGTCCGTCGAGCAAGCGCTCTCGCGCACGTCATGGGGCCAGTAATTGAAGTCCCCTATAATGAGGATTTTGGCATGATTTATTGCTATTTCGGCTGTCATGCTACTGAATAGCTGGAGAAATTTAAGCGAGTGGGCAGATGGCCTGTAGAAGAGGGCACAGGTTAAGGGGAGACTTTTGGAATCGAGTTTGAACAGCAAGATGTCAGCAGAGTGGATTTTGGGGGTGGTGAGGGAAGTGAATTTGTAAGAATGAGAGATGATGGCCCCAACTCCCCCCCCTACTTTGCCTTCTGGCCTGTTTGCTTGAAGGATATAGTAGTTGTCAGGGATGGCGGCCAGTATGTCCAGCATGGATTCAGATGAGAGCCATGTTTCGGATATAAGCAAGATGCCTGGTTTGACGGAGTCTAAAAGATGGAAAATCTCGAGCTGGTGCTTGACTAGTGAGCGAGTGTTTAAGTACCATATGGATAAACGGTCATGGTTTAAACTGGAGGAGAGGAGGTTTTTTTTTGGGTATGGAACCCTGGGACTTGTGGAGGGTGTGTGGGGAAAGGGTCCGAGGAAGGGACGGGGGTGGCGTTTTTAGGTGACAGAATCCCAACGTTGTTTAACGTACTGAGGAGGTCAGGGTGAATGGGCCATTTTCCCTGGAGGGATTTAAGCTCCCTTGCTGTGTAACTGTGGGAGAATCGGGCAGGGTGTGTGGCCCCTGGCCCCGGTCGGCCACGGACGGGCGCAGACAGGCTTGCCTTTGGCGCGACTTTGGCGCGCCATCGGCGCATCCGCTGCGCGATGGGAAGCACATCCCCAGTTATAGGATGGGACACAGCGCTAATCGCGGTGCTCCGCCCCCAACTGTCAGCGAGGAAAGACTGCCGTCCTGCGTGAGCCTGCACCCTCCACAACAATCGGGAGAGCCCCGTGGTGGACCGGGGTGCAGGCGAAGGCGCAGGAGGTAAGGAGGAATTCTTTTAAAAGGACTAGGCAAAATAGCAGTTAGGTGCAGGTAAAATACAATTTTTAAAAAGCGAGCAAGCAGCAGGGTGCGAGTGGTACTTTGGAGTGACTGCTGGGCGTGAGATCGCCGAGCCTTATGTTCCCAACAACGTTTCCCACAGCGTACCTTTCAGCGCGTGTCCACAGCGCGAGGAGAAGCACAGCCCCAATTAAAGGCAGCCCTGTAAACCAATAAGGGTCGTCTGGAATTTTTGCGTGGTTTTCCCTTTCGTTGGCATCACGACATAAAAAGCCAGCTTCTTACACTTTCAGTTACCATCGCTCACAGGGTCAAGATCCATTCCTCTGCTGGTTTTTGGGGGGTAATCTCGCTATAGATGACGGATATTTGCCACCGTATTTTGATTCAAAGAGCTATTTTGGCATCACAGGTGAAATCACAATCACACTTCTAAATTCAGGCAATGATGAGAGGTTGGATAAGTTTAAAAAGCTTTATTCTCAATAAGAGATTAGTAAGTGTATCTTTATTCAAATTAATCAATACGTCTGTAGTAAATTTACAGAAATCTCATAACACGTCATAATTAGAACAAAAAGTCAAATAATGAATATTTCTAAGCATCTCACCTTAAGGTCAAGCTTTCTAGATCGCAGGAAGCATATTTCAGCAATATTCAGTTCACTTTAGTTGAAGAGACTTGTATTGAAGCATTTCTATGGCCTGAACTAATATCTAAGCATGCTTAATGCAGGTTGCACATTTTAAATGGGTGTCATTCCAGCTCTACATTTTACGTTAAGCATTGCACATTTAGCTGCTAATCTAAATGTTTGCATTTTAATTACAGGGCTTTATCAGTAGCATTTATTGTCCACAGACTATTTTCATCTTCAAGCTCAAAGTAATTGGCCAAAGTGTTTATGGGGCAATCCTTATGGAACAAGCTGACACCTCGGTTTGTGTATTTGCCTATTTCTCCCTGTAATTGCCCTATAGTGATTGGGTCTACTATGCCTGCTTCAACATTGTTAGCAATGACAGCCCAGGATCTCACCCCCTTCGTTGCGGTAATACAGCAGGCGGCAGCCCAGATCCTGCTGGGCACATTAACCCGTCCATTCGATATCGTTGTCTTCCCAGGGATGACTCCTACTATGGCGTAAGTCGTTTGGCATCCGTTAGTGTGTTGCCTCATTGTGGCGTCTTCATAATGTGCCCATAGTCCCTGGTTGAGTCTACCGTTCTGTGGCACAATGTTGGTCAAGGTGCAGGTAGACTCGGAGGCGTGTCCGTCTAGGTGGTGTAAAGCTGGGTTGAGATGTCCTCGGTCATAACCTGACCCTTCATAATCAGAGTTAACAGCCTGGCTAGTCGCAAGCTTGGTTTTATCAATTTTCGTGAGGATCTCGTCTTCCATTTCCTTGCTGTTCTTGCGGTCCACAAGCTGTGAAATATAGAATGGGGCAAGTGGTCAGAAGTCTTCTCAGATCACTCTTATTTTACATTTATTCCAGCTATAGACTTGTTATTTTTTGTGAAAAAGACATCATATGTACAGGCAGTTGTGTGCTTTTCTTTCACATAAAGCATTTGCAGCTAAGCAGTGAAGCAGGGGACCAGTTGGTACCTAAACTTGAAATGCTGTTTCCTCCAATGATTACATTTCATACTTGGAGAAGGTTCTTACTCAGTCCCCTGATTGCACCTGGGCAACCCTGCTTTATAAAAGGACAGTTGTGTTTATACTCAGTGTTTCAAATATGACACAATCAAATGGAGCAATAAGATGGTTTTATATGGAAGTGCTGTGTTCAGGAAATACATTCTAGGCTGCAGATTACAAATACCAGAAAACACAAACTGAATCATTTTCTCTTAGAAGTATTGAATCTGTCTTAATTTCAGTCTGAGATTAGCAACCAATATCACACAATATTCCCCTTCAGAAAATATTCAAGGCGCTATCATTGTCTGGGGATTTGTATTCAAAATGCATTGATTTGAAGGAGATACAAAAAAAAAAAGTGTTTCAGGCTACACCTGTCCCACATTGCTGATATGCCAATGAATAGGAAGCTACTTTTTAGCGCTCGGCTCTAGGCAGCGTGCACGAACTGTCTCAAAAAGAGACATGTTGTATCTGCTCTGTGGGCTTCAGCCCACCCGTAGGCTTCCGATTTGCTGGCTTCATTTTACTCAATTATTTGTTATCCCATTTGTCCATTGCATGCATACGCCATGGCTCTTCCAGAGTTTGTCCCTGCCCGAGAGCAGCAACCAACTACTCCTAAACATATGCAGCAGTCATTTTAGGGCATTGTTTCAGGACACATTTTTTATTTCCTTAAGAGCATTTTTCACAAGCGCAGCTGTTTTTTTGTTTTTTTACTCGCATCATTCTCAGTTGCAACAGTTGCACCTAAACTGGCCTGACTGCTCCTGTTAAAGGTAAACCCTCTCTCTCTCTCTGCCCTGCCCTCAACTGGGGAAGGAGGGAAGCCCTCGGTCTGTCGCTGCCGCTCCAAAGATGCTTTCACCGGCCTGTCCAGGATCACAAGTATCGCTCAGTGCTTGGGGGATCGCCGCCAACGGGGTGAAACTTCTGGTAGGCGGATTTCGATTTAATGAGAAAAAGACCTTAGCGCTTGCAGAACTCTGGGTAAAATGAAGGTTTGTGTTCGCAGCTCGTGTTCACAAATGCCAGAGTTTCCTCCGTTCGCGTGTCAGCAGGGGGAAGGGGCGAGATGGTGGCCTGCGTGATTCACTCACGGGAGCGACAATTGCTGCCAGATGGTGGCGCACGCTCCCGCGAGTGAATCTCCTGATGTGCATGCGTTGCCATTGATGGCAATGGAACGTGTGCACATGCTTGGCTGAAAAGCCAAAGCCACGGGAAAAGGTATTTTTGCCTTTCAGCGCATGCGCGCTGAGTAGGCAAGACCTAAAAAGGATTATCTTCCTGTCATCCTCGGAGTTCTCATGACCCTTTCCCCCCACCCGGATAGATATTTCAGGTCGTCCATGTTCGGGCTAGCAATTAACGGTATGCCTTACTTTATTTGTATTTAAGTTACATTTCAGATCCCCCTGTATTCCATCCACTTGCTCTATTTCTCTGGGCATTCCCGGTTACAATAGACTACTTTTTCGGCTGCTCCACACCAGTCAACTGGTAGTGTAGTCTTGGTGTTCATTTGAACCTTGCCCTGTGTTTACCTTAACCCTGAAGACTGGCTTTGTGGGTAAAGTACTTACCTGTAAAATTGCATTCCTGTTTTCCTCCCATAGGATAACGTTGCTCATTTGAACCATTTGCCCTAAGTGTGTATTTTTCTTGAACTGTACTGCTGTTTTTAAAGACTGTATGTAACTGCTTAACTGAAGTCCTGCACTAAGTATTGATTTACTGGATTGAAGGATATTGCCAGTTTAAAAACTGCACTTACCTACAAAAAAGCCTTTTTGGTTCTAGTAATAAAAGTAACAAAGGCATATTTTTACAAAGCATGTGTTCTTGGATTTAGTTATTAAGTGTGTGTAATCATTTCTTGCCTGAGTGTATAGAACAAATGCTTAGCACTGCCCTCTGATACGCCTGACTGCTCGCCCACACTACCACAAAAGAGTGCATTAGTATTATCTACTTTAGCCTCTGTTAAGCCTCTGGGGATCCACTGGTCTCTGTGCACACTATAACTTACTTTGGTCAGAACAAACAGGCAGTGGCAAAGCCAATAGGTCTTGGCAATCTGAGAGTCATTAGTGTTGTCAATGACAATGTCTTTCAGCAATGTGTTATGTTTATGGATGCATGTGGGGTGAAGTGGAATTATGTGGGTTGTATTTGAATTGTTTGTTGTGGAATTGTGTACCGTGGAATTGTGTGGTGTTGAGTGGAGTTAGATGTAGTGGAATTATGTGGCATTTTCTGCAGTGGAAATATGTGGATAGTAACAATGTGATACTGAGTGTACTGGAATTATGTGGAGTGGTAGTATGTGTCATGGAGTGTGATTTTGTGGAGTATTATGTACTTGGAATGACATGTAATGGATTGGAATTAAGTGGTGTGATGTTAAATATTGTGACATGATGTGGAGTTCTGTGGTGTGGATTGGATGTATGTAGTGTAGAGTGGAATTGTATTTTGGAATGGAATTATGTGGTGTGGAATGGAGATGTGTGAAGTTCAATTATGCGGTGTGGAACTGTGTGGTGTTGAGTGAAATTATGTTAAGAAGAATTATGTGGCATGGGGTGGAGTGTATTTATGTAGATTGTTGCTATGTGGCATTGAGTGCTTTTATGTGGGGTGTACTTAGTTTGTATTGAGTAGAGTGAAATTATGTGAAGTTGGTAAACATTTTGAAAAGGCTATACATTCCATAAAATTGACCATCGGTGTCCAAAACGTGTGTGCTTATTACTGGAATTCCTTCCAGTTGCAGTTTTTGTGTATATAACTATAGCATTTTTTAAATTCCAATACACACGTTCATACTGTATTGCAGCAGTTCATGTGGTATATTATTAAAACAAGGCTGCAAAGAGTCTTTACATACACATAAAGAGACAAACTGCCTAGGTCTCATTTAATGTTGTTTTCTTTCCAGTGGGAAGCGCTGTGCAGTCCTTCAGTTATTCAATTAATCGAGGACCTTTGTCTTCACTATAAGAAGCGTTTATTGGAACTACACGACAAACTTTGAGGTGTCATTGTCCGCGAGCCTGCAGCTGCATCTCCCCAGGGTGAGGAGGGGAGGGCCGGGCTGAGATCGGGGCCGAGAGCGCCCGCACCCGCTTCTCCAGATAAAGCCCTCCACCGGCAAAGCTATTGTGTGTACTCCATAGTGGCACTTTTCTTCTCAGAGTCATGAGGATTGGGACTTGTGAGCTTGTCTGGCAATAATCCAAAATAAAGTGGGATTTGCTGAATTCAGGAATATTGTGGATTGTGGATAAAGTCCTGAAAATTCCTTTTAATGGAAATGAGAGTGGTGTCAAACGAAAACGACCTCTCCACTCCAGATATAAGTTTGTATACATTGTAAAATTGTAGTTCTTTTTGTCCAACTGACTTCTTTGTCGTGTCCCTTTTTAGCTCTTCATTTTTTGGGGAGTATTTTAATCTTACTTTAAAACATGCGGAAGGCCTAAAATTATTGTTTCAAGAAACGAAAGAGAAAATAAAACAACACATTTCCCAGCTTAATAGGGCCAGTATGTAATGTGCCACACTCTTTCTGTGAACACCGATAACAACGTCTGAGAAGAGCTCATGTGCAATTTTGAAATCTAGGGCCTGTTGTACAAAACGCTTTTGTAACAGCAAACGGGGCTACCTGCAAAATCACAGGGTTTCCAAACGCAAAATGGCTTTTCATAATGTACAAAATAAACCCTCTTACATGTCGGAAAAATCTTTCTGAATCGTAAAATGGGTTTTTGCGATCATTTCCAAATTGCATGTAGGAGGGGGTATGAAAGGGTCATCACCCACCTATTTAAGATTCTGAAAAGAATAGATCAGTGACTTATGACTACAATTGCATTAAAAAAAGATTGACAACGTACCAACCCCCAAGGTGGGGTGGTAACAGATTAACAAAGGGACCCCCCCCCCTTTTCCCCTTTGTGAATTGTCCGTGGCCTTGCGGTTGGCCCAGGTTACCTCTCCCTGCGCCTCCTGATGTTTTCCCAAACTGATTTACCTATGTTTTAAAGCTGTACATGCAGTACTTTAAAAAAAAAAAGAAATGTTCCCTTAAGAATGCAAATACAGGTACAGAGGTCTGCCATCCCCTGCAGGCCTCTATCCCGGCATTTGCAAGCAATTAATTAGGCATGTCGTTTTGCAACCTAATGGGAAAGGACGGTTTGCAATTTGACTATTAGGGTCTCATTAGGATGGCGGTGAATCCGCATCCTCCGGGCCGGCGGAAGCCACCGCCGGCCCGGAGGATGCAGATTCACCACCGCGGCCACATCAAACACCCACTGCCAGATTAGGATGGCGGTGGGAATGTGGTGGGACCAGCGGCGGATGGCAGGTCCGTCCGCCGCTGATCCGCGCATTTTGTTGGGCCATTTGGTGGAGGTGTCTGCAAGACACCGTCAGCCAAATTAGGAAGCATGAGTAAACATACTTTTCCGCTGCGGTTTTTCCGCCGTGGAAAAGCATGTGAACCTTTGCTTCTGGGGGGCCCTTGCGGGCCCTTGCGGGCCCCCAGGGTAAAGGGGGGGTGGGGGTGCACATGGGGGGTACCTATGGTACCCCCCTGCATTTGCATGCACAAAGCGGCAGGCACCGCACGGTGCCTGCCGCTTTGTGCATGTAAATTTGTAAAATGCTTTTTTAACCTTGCGGCGGGTGCTGCTTCAAGCAGCACCCGTCGCAAGGTTAAAGATCCAGGATGTAACCGCCAGGGTGGCGGTCACATCCTAATTTTCATGGAGGGACCGCCGCTGCCCATGCGTACGGTCTCTCTTCCTCGGGGGTGGCGGACGGACGCAGATCCGTCCGCCATCCTAATGAGGCCCTTAGTACGTACACTTCATCTCACATTGCATTCCTATTCACAAATCAGTAAGTGTTCAGAATTGCTGAGCCTCCTGGTTTGCTAACGAGAAAGGTTCCCTCAAGCCTACCAAAAATGAATGTGTCCTTGTGTAATGTAACTGGTGCTCAAGTATAGCGCCCCAATACCTTCGGGTCAAGTTTGCCCTATATATAACCCCCAAAAAGAAGAAAAAAAAGCCCCAAGCGTGTTAAAATGATGCAGCCCTGGAAACTTAGTTTGGAAATTGTCCTTATTCTGTATAGGTTAAGCAGAGGAAAACAGTGATGCCTATTGCACGAAAAGGACCAAACAGGTAGCAGTGTGTGCATGCTTTCTAGAAACTTTTTATTCTCATGACTAAAAGTGTTTTTTGTACTCAATAGATTGTGAAGTGTCCTTCATTAGAAACAAGTATTGTTCCCCAGAGAGGTGAGGCCAGGCCTTTCACTGCTCGTTTCAGTTTAAATGTTATGTTATGTTAAATTTTATTTATTCAGCGCACGTACGCCCATGGGCTTCATGGCGCTATCGAAGTTTTTTTGGGGAACACAGCATAACGCTAAAGGTACATTTCGCAAGGGTACATTTCACACTTATTTAAGGATAGGCCTGTCTAAAAAGCCATGTTTTAAAGGCCTGTCTGAAGGTAAGAAGAACCTCACACTGTCTTAAAGGCAGTGGCAAGGAGTTCCATAAAGAGGCGGCAAGGTAGTGGAAACAACTACCGCCCTGACGTTTTTTCTTAAATAAGGGGACCATTAGCAGATCTTGGTGGGCCGAGCGAAGGTTACGTGAAGGGATGTATTTGCATACCAAATTCCTTATGAATTTGGGACCCTTGCCCTGCAATGCTTTAAAAATAATGCAGCCGGCTTTGAATGCAGCTCTCTGGGCTTCCGGCAGCCAGTGAAGATTTTCTAATCCTGGCCTAATGGATTGCCATTTAGGTTGCTTACAAATGATCCTGGCTGCCTGGTTCTGGACATACTGTAATCTCTTTAGCTGACCTGCTGGAAGACCTAGGTACAGACTATTTGAAAAGTCAAGCCGAGATAAAACTAAGGCGATAGTTACTTGAATCAAAGCGGAATAAATTAAAAGGTGGGCAATTTTCTTTATCTTTCTCAATTGAAAGAACCTGAATGAAATTAATCATGGCGACAGATGCTAGTCACATGGACAGCTGCATGGCATGCTGATCTCCATGAAAACATTTGAAGAATGAAGCCTGCAGGGGAGATGTACAGGAAGAGGATGTAAGGGAGACACACCACCTTACTTCAAACCAGAGGATTAGCAGATCCAGCAGACAGAGAGTGAACCAATGGCACCCCACTGTGCGTGGAGGAAGGGGCAGAGAGCTCTTACTCAGCCCAGCAGGGGCCTCAGGTGCCTCCGGCTGAGACCCCTTCATGGATTGTGCTTTAAAACATCTCTGGCATGCCATCACCGACGCCTGCAACATTCTGTAAACATGGACACACACAGTGGCTAAGAGGGAAACTTTCTTTCTCTCAGTACAGTCACTCACACATGCCATATGCAGAGATGTCATGTCTCACCGTCCAAAACACAATTCATTTCTTTGCATCTCACTCCCTCTTCCCCCTGACTTTTATTAGTAATATTAATGCCAGACACCATGTCATCAAGAGGTTGACAGGGCATAATAATAATAATAACTAGGTATTTGTAAAGTACAAACTAATTACCCGTAAGGGTCTCCCGGCGCTGGGGGCCGCCGGGTAGATTAAATGAGCTATTGCCCAGAGTCACATAATGCTGGGCTGATCTGCCTCCGATGCTGAGGATCTGATCATGAGCCGGGGCTCCGAAGTCAGCCGCACTGGCCGCTGCGCCACACCTCCTCCCCCCTTAGTGGGCTCCAACTGTGGTGGTTGAGCTTGCTTTCCACTAGTTTCCTGTAGGAATTGTACTACAGCTTTGCAAATTTAAAAACTGGAAAAAGTACACCCCTTCTGCATTTGACTCACAGAGTAGTGACGGAGAGCAGTCAAAGGCGTCTCAGAGGGGGTAGTGTGGGACTAGTGAGTCATAACTCGAACAATCACACGGCAGGTACCATAATGTAATTTCCATCCCAATGCTTGTTTTTTTTTTTTGTTGTTAAAAAAATATACGTCTTTTTATCACAGCATAACTTAATATGACCGCCACCCCCCCTTTCTACGCTGCTGTATGATGTTCTCTACATACAGAAAATATGAAATTAATAACCATAAAAGCTCAGGTGTAGGCGCACTACGTTGCATCAGAGCAGCTTCTAAGGTTTTTGTGACCTGTAGCTCAATCCGCAGCAAGAGCCTGTTCAGTACCTGTGTGGAGACAGCGGTGTTCAATAAAATGTTACAGCAAACTCTACTAGCCAAACGTTCACAGTCAATCAATCAATCAAACTTTATTTCTCTGATAAAATACCCACATAAAAAGTATTCTAGAGACATCATTTCATTGCTAATTATAACAAGCATTGGCATAGCCAATAGGTCTCGCTTTTGGGACCTTACAAGTATTTAGTTATGCAGCACAATATTCTTGGTTCAACAACAACTATTGCATGGCTAAACACATAAGGTCCCAACGGCAAGACCTATTGGCTATGCCAATGCTTGTTGAATTTCTACATGTTATGACTGCTACAGTTGATTGATGATGTATGTAATGCATCTGCAAGGTCAATAAAAAGATTTTTTTTTAAATACTGCACCACCAGCGGCACTGAGGCAGCCGGGTACAGAGGTCGGATTCAGAGTCGGGTGCCCAGTGTTAACCAATGGAACCAGGGTGCACTCGAAGTCGTGCCAATTACAGGTGTGTAAAGCAGTTTTGGAGGGCAACCTCCGGAGGTGCGGACAGCACTGGGGAGGCCACGAGGTAGCACCAAACACACACCATCAGTGGTGGAAAAGGTGGTTGGAAAGGCATGGGGTACGCTCCATGCTGTGGGAAAGGGCACCAAACATGGGTTTCCCTCAATACCCACAAAATATGCACCAACAGCCTTTTTTAGGGCAAGGTCGAAGGAACAGGGGCAGGAGAAGAGGGGCCAACCAGGTCCACTGGGTCCAGAACGAGACAGTGGGGGACAACACCCGCAGCAAGACAACAGAACCACGGGCGGGACCAAGCAACCTTAGAGCCTGATCACCAACTTATCGACAGTACTCCTGAAACCGGATGAAATAGCTGTCTTGGAAAAAGGGTTAGGATTTGTTCCAACAGCGAGACTAGATCGCTTTAAACTACACTGTGAATTGTCCGAGTTCTTCCGCAAATTACGCCTCAAACACTTTTGGGAAAAACATAACGATGGAGATTCACAACGTGTACAAGATGACACGGGGTTACGAGTTAAATCGAATTTTGTTCCTCCTTCCCATATGACCCCACCAGAAATAATTGCCTTTGAGCAGGCAGTATTCAACGAGGTTGACCAGTTACAAGAACCAGCACCCTTTAAAAATATGAAAGCTACCGAGTACCAGGCAATACAGTCTTTACAATCTAATACCAACATTGTAATAAAACCTGCGGACAAGGGGGGAGGGATTGTAATACTTGACGCAGTGGCCTATGATACAGAATGCAAACGGCTTCTGAATAACAGAACTAACTATCTACCTCTTGATACAGACCCTACAGATGCTCTGAGGGATGAAATAATCGAACTAGTGTCTGAAGCAGAACACAAGGATTGGATCTCGCAACATGAGGCGAATTTTGTGACAAAATCGGATGGCAAAACTCCATATTTCTATATCCTACCCAAAACACACAAAAACAGGGTCCCTCCTCCTGGAAGACCCATTGTGTCTGGGATCGGGTCGCTGCTAGAGCCTTTATCTCAATACTGTGACTTTTTTCTAAAGCCAATAATACAACAAACGGCTACCTATCTAAAAGATACGAAAAGTCTCTTAGCCATGCTCAATGAAATCATTTTACCAGAAGGTCCCATTTTCCTAGTCTCTTTAGACATAGAGAGCCTTTACACCTGCATCCCACAGGATGATACGTTGATGGTCCTTACAGATGCCCTGAATGACTCAGAATGGAGTTACAAAACTCCACCCTCTTTTGTGGTGGATTGTGCAGTTCTTGTTCTTAAAAGAAATTTCTTTCAATACCAAAATGACCTGTTTCTCCAAACAACGGGGACCTCGATGGGCAGTACCTGTGCCCCGAGCGTGGCCGGGCTGTATGTTCATAATTTTGAGAACAGACATATCCTTCATGCTTCTAACCCATTTCTAACTAACATCACTTTCTGGCGTCGTTATATCGACGACGTGCTGGTCATTTGGAATGGCACTGAAGCTGCTCTTTTAGAGTTCTTCGGTTGGATCAACACTTGCAATACCCACCTCAAATTTACAAATAACTACAATCCTAACACCATGGTTTTCCTAGATGTTACAATAACTAGAGCAGGTAATCATCTCAAAACAGAAAATTATCAAAAACCCACATCCAAAAACAATCTCCTACATTTCAACAGTTTTCACCCCCGCCCCCTTAGGGAAAATCTCCCATATGGGCAATTTTTACGCCTAAGGCGTAATTGTAGTGAGACTGAAGATTTCAGAAACCAGTCGGGACAACTGTCAGAGAAACTCCTAGCACGGGGTTATCCTCAAAGAATCCTGACGAAAAGCTGTAAACGGGCTAGAAATCAGCAACGTGAGGCCCTACTTGAGGACTATCCGAAGCCTGAAAATAATGAAATCCCTCTGACATGCGTCACAACTTATAACTGTCTCTCCAACACAGTTAGTAGATGCATAAACAGACACTGGTCGATCCTCACGAGTAACAACCACAATTGGAAAAAACCCCTCTTCTCCTATCGGAGAGCAAGAAGTTTGAGGGACTCCTTAGTCCATACACGGCCGACTAAACAAATGGTGCAACCTGCAAACACAGTACTTAATGCGTGGGGGCTCCCACCGGTACTAGGCCACTATCCATGTGGCGGGTGCAGTGTATGCCACCTGACATCTGCAACTAAAACTTTGGCTTTAGAACCAAACAAAACATGGCATTTAAGACAACACACTAATTGTAATTCCACAAACGTAGTCTATCTTATAACTTGCCCCTGTGGACTGCGTTATGTAGGAATGACTACAAGACGTGTAAAACTCAGGATCACTGAACATCGCAGTAATGTCAGGTGTCTTAAGGATATGACAAAACTTACAACACACTACAAAGAAAAGAATCATAGCCCTAATGACATCAGATGGACAATAGTGGAACAGATAGTGACTGCCACAATGACACAGGAATCCCTGTTTGAGAAGGAGCAACGATGGGTGTACCGCCTCTCGACACACCTACAGGGTCTTAATGATAATATCCCTTGGGGTAGTGTGAGGCATCGTTAACCTTCTTCACTTGTGATTGCCCTAGGCAACGAGATCATTCCATATACAAAGCAGCACGCTTCTGATCAATGAAAGTGCTTTAAAAGTAGCAAATGCCCCTTTTCATGTGCAATCGAGAACTTTCTGTTCTATTTTATTAATATTGCAAACTACCCTCTAGTATAGCAACCAACTGTTAATACGAGCGTCTGTTTAGTTAAAAAATGACTGATAAAGTTATTCTGATCGGGATTATTTATCTACTTCCCCTTTAAAATCCTTTGAAAACAAACCAGTACGCCTGACGTCATCAAGGACGTAGTTGCCGATTCGGTGGGATCATCACGTGTGCCAGTTAGCGCGATATCCTCCGGTCAGCACTTCGCATCCTCCAGTATTCAGGCGGTGGCAGTGCCTTACGAAGGTGTAAATGCGGGGAGTCACCGGAATGAAGGTGAGTGCCAAACGGATACGTCCGTAGTTAGCTCTTACCCGCTCTGGAGGCTTAGACGGGTTGTGACATCGCCATCCCTTTCTCTTCACCAGATTATTCCGGTGTGAAGATAACCCGCCCCACCGACCTATGAAGTGAAGACAATTGTGCTTTCACGTAATTATAAATAGCTTGTTTTCTCCTTTTTTGCGTATTTCCCCCAGGTCCGATGTGCGAGTACTGTGGTTTTTAATTTGTTGAAAGTTTTTAGATTTGCACAATTCCTTGAAAACCAAATGTGGTGATCGTGATATTTTATAAAATCACACCGTGTTTAACTAATTGTATAAACACAGTTGTAGGCGCATTTTTTGGCGCCCTCCAAACTGGTTTGTTTGTGAGAGTGAAGAGGGAACTCCCTTCTGTAACCCGATCAAAAACAAACAAATTAACCCCATTTAAAATAAATAAAGAAAAGAGGAGAAGTAAACTCTTGAAGAGCACATAAATCGGTGGTGTGTTATAAAATAATTTGTGGTGGATAAAGGAACCCATGCATTTTTTCATGTCCATGATTATATGTTTGGCTCTGTTTCTCTGTCTTTATTCCACAGATTACAATACCCTGGAAATACCAGGGTGATCCGGTAAAAAAACCGTGAGTCCTTTCTCTTTCTAGTACACTGAGGTTAGGGTACGCCTTAGCGTGTGTATACCGCCCAGTGTCGCAGTTTGGTCCTGAAGAAAGCTCGGCTAAAGGGGCCGCTATGAGCAGAAACATGTCGACCATTTGAACCTTTAAGCAGGACTGCTTGACTCAAATTTATAGTCAAGCCTGTCCGTCAATCCTTTTAACATCGTGCCTGCTTCAACCTTTATTAAAATTAAGTCTAGGTTGGAACGCGCACTTTTTTATTCTTACACTTTAAATTCACTATCACTTTTTTGCACTGCTTTTATTCTAGTAACCAGCTCCACTGCAGTTGCAGGTGTAGTAGCACACCGGGCATGCACTTGGCATACCCGGTGAACAACCCAATGATGAAGCATGTCACCCAATAGATGGGTGAGTGAGGGTTTTATAAAAATCATTGTGATTCTTTTTCTATTACACACCCATGTGCTTTTTCTGTGTCTCATTTTGTTATTTTTCACTGTTTGAGTCACTCCTTGGTTGTTTAAATGATATTTTGACTGGGGTATAGGAGTGTCCCTGAACCCTTCCTCTCTTGTTGTTTCTACATGCAAGGATTTCTTCCCTGTAGGGTCTTATGGTCTTTTGGGTTGGCAGTACAACCATATATGCTTAAATTATCCATAGGTTGAGGTGATAATGCTCCTTGACCATGCCACTGGTTTCATGAATTTCTTTAAGAGAGTAAGTTCTCTTGTTATGTTATGTGTATTTGTAAAGTGCACAATCACCTTTGATGGTCTCAAGGCACGTCCTCTAACCATTGAGTGCTATATGTGTGCTATATGCATGTAGTGCAACAGTTTCTCCTCTACCACCCTATAATATATCTCACAGGCTTCCTAGGACCCTTTTACCCTTTTAAATAGGTCAGGCATCATGCTACCACATCCTATCATCCATCAGACCTAGTTGGAGCTCATGAAAGAATGATCATTAAAGTGGACGGGAGTGAACAGGGAGGGGACGCCATCAGTCTTGGCTGTTGTACTATCATGGCCGCTATCTGCATACAAACTGCAATTCAACCAACCTAATATATCTCATTGAGTGTCCTTGTAAACTCAGGTACGGAGGCATGACAACCGGGAAAGTGAGGACAAGAATTGTAGAGCACCAAAGCACCATTTGGTACAAGAAGACGCACAGCAAACTTATGGACCACTACCTACAAGAAGGACATACCCCCAACGATATGTCCTGGACAGTGATTGAACACATGCCTTATCACGCCAACAATAACAACAAAATCCTATTGGCTAAAGAACAGCGTTGGATATACCGCCTCTCGACCCACACCGAGGATTAAATGATAATACACCTTGGAACAGTCTCAGTCGTTGAAATTTCAAACCCCCGGGGATGAACACATACACATTATGAGCTAAATACGGTTCATGATAGTGCTCCGTATAACACCTACACAACCTCCAAGACCCACCAACACAGGTCTATATGATGCCAATATGTCCCTCACCACTACCCACCTTGTTTTCCGGGTCTGCATCCCATTACCGCCCTTGAGCAGTGGCCTTGAATACCACATCCCGCTATGATCTCACTCAACAACAGAGCAAATGTCCACCTATGATAATCTGTGAATCCACTGATTATACAGCACTCTACGCAGATGCATCGGTTGCTTAATATATGGTTAAAACGCTCACCTAAATTGACTCCAAAAGCTGCCCTAAAACGCATCTTAATGTTAACTGCCCTAGCATTGAAGTTGCGTTTAAATATATTCTTTTAAGTCATCCCAATGATCTCAACACCCAAAAATATAAGCTTTGCTACAATTGTCGCCTTCCGCTGAACCTGCTACAGCTGTGGCGTCTAGTTGCTATTTAAACACCGACAGAAACACTGCAAAACCATTGACAGAGTTCCTGTTTGGCTGAAGTAGGTTGAGAAGTGGGTGCTGATCAAGCACAAAGTAAGTGATACCCGGGGGACCGCCGGACATTGGATATACCCCTACCAACCGCCCCGAACGAGCCAGACCGGGTGACTGTTCCTGATTTTAGAATGCATACTGCACCCCCATTTAAGGCACAGATGGCACCTCATTTTACTTTTAACTCTCTGTTCTCCACCAGAGTGCTACCTTCTAGGTAGCACTATGGTGGTAACTTGGTTGGTGGGTGAGGGCCTTCATAAAAACATGCACTACATAAGCATTACTAGTATAGCTAGCTCTTTTTGATTATCACTAATATCCTACGGGGAAGTGAACTAGCTACCTCTGATCCTCATTCTACTTTTTAATACATATTATTACTTTTTAAAAGTTAAATTTTCTTTCCCTAACCATTTGTGCCTTCTGGCAGTGAATGTCTCTGCTCTTGGGGTTTGTGTAATCCTGCCAGACAGTAAGACAAAGGGGACTAAATGTAAGCAGGATGGGCCATCCTGCCAGAATGGCTGGGGGCGGAGTTGTGCCCTGCCCCACTTGTTCAAGCACCTTCAAGCACCCTCAAAAGAGTCTGACATGGGAAACAACCTTTACACCGCGGTCATTACATCGCGTTACCTTTACAATGCAGCACCATTACAACACAAGTCGTTACAACGTCTGCTCTAGATGGCACTCTGAACTAAGGAATAATATCATTTACTATTCCAACACCTTCCCTACTGTTGCACACACTGGAGTTGGAATAGTAAATTATACTATTAAGTCCAGCGCGCCATCTAGAGCAAGTCGTTGTAATGACTTGCGTTGTAATGGTACTGTGTTGTAAAAGCACGCGATGTAATACCTCGCGCACATTGTAATGAGATATATTCCTCTGACACCCGCTTATTGTCGCCCTAGACAGTGTGGAGCCTGTACATGGGGAAGAAAGAACTTTCCAGAATCAGATCTGGTGATAGGACAAGGTGTTCGTCCCACACACAAAGTCGGTGGCCAGGTATAAATAATGGATCGCCTGAACAACTCTTCAGTACACTCCTGAAACAATAGACATTACAGAAGATGGACTGCCTTTCGTCCTAAGGATTGCTTTGTTCCCCACAGACCTGGCCTGCTGCTTGATGCCTGCCTTGTTCCCCAGAGGCCTGCCCTGCTGCTTGCGGCCTGCCTTGTTCCCCAGAGGCCTGCCCTGCTGCTTGTTGCCTGCCTTGTTCCCCAGAGGCCTGCCCTGCTGCTTGCGGCCTGCCTTGTTCCCCAGAGGCCTGCTTTGTTCCCCAGAGGCCTGTCCTGCAGCTTGCACCCTGCCTTGTTCCCCAGAGGCTGGCCCTGCTGCTTGCAGCCTGCCTTGTTCCCCAGAGGCTGGCCCTGCTGCTTGCAGCCTGCCTTGTTCCCCAGAGGCCTGCCTTATTTCCCAGAGGCCTGCCCTGCTGCTTGCGGCCTGCCTTGTTCCCCAGAGGCCTGCCCTGCTGCATGCAGCCTTCCTTGTTCCACAGAGGCCTGCCCTGCTGCTTGCGGCCTGCCTTGTTCCCCAGAGGCTGGCCCTGCTGCTTGCAGCCAGCCTTGTTCCCCAGAGGCTGGCCCTGCTGCTTGCAGCCTGCCTTGTTCCCCAGAGGCTGGCCCTGCTGCTTGCAGCCTGCCTTGTTCCCCAGAGGCCTGCCTTATTTCCCAGAGGCCTGCCCTGCTGCTTGCGGCCTGCCTTGTTCCCCAGAGGCCTGCCCTGCTGCTTGCAGCCTTCCTTGTTCCACAGAGGCCTGCCCTGCTGCTTGCGGCCTGCCTTGTTCCCCAGAGGCTGGCCCTGCTGCTTGCAGCCAGCCTTGTTCCCTGGAGGCCTGCCTCCTGCTTGAGGCCAGCCTTGTTCCCTGGAGGCCTGCCTGCTGCTTGAGGCATGCCTTGTTCCCCAGAGGCCAGCCCTGCTGCTTGCGGCCTGCCTTGTTCCCCAGAGGCCAGCCCTGCTGCTTGCGGCTAGCCTTGTTCCCTGGAGGCCTGCCTGCTGCTTGAGGCCTGCCTTGTTCCCCAGAGGCCTGCCCTGCTGCTTGAGGCCTGCCTTGTTCCCCAGAGGCCTGCCCTGCTGCTTGAGGCCTGCTCTCTGAGATGGAAGACTGGACCTGCTCCCTTCATCCCAGGGTACCAGAGTGTCTCCTATAGTCAGCTGGCAGACCTCCTGTCTGAGCTATAGGGACATAACAAGTTCTAGAGGCCTCCCTGCAACTGCCCAGCTGACCTGCTGCAACTGGACCTGCAACTGGACATGCCTAAAGCCTGCTGGCCTCTGTTGAAATGGATTCCTGATCCCCAAGAGGTCCCACCCCAGGTCATGGACCCTTGGCTGGCATCAGTTGAGCCCCTCCTGTAAAGAAAGGTAGAAAACTTGAAGTTGTTTGTGTTTCAAAGCTCTGATGAACCCAAGTTTTGCAATAAAGTTACTACAAGTGAGGACCGCAATGCAAGATCTGCACTATGAATTACAGCAGTGACAACCCACCGTGCCCGCCAAGGAAAACCTCTAGTGACGACTGTCCGCGGCTCCCGATCAGCTCCTCGCTTTGCAGCGGGGATCCTCCACCATGCTCTCCTTGCGCCTACCTCCAGTGCCCACAGAACTCTTTGTGTCAGACTTTGAGAACGTAACCTTGTCCTTGGATCTGGCCTGCGCTGCATCACGGTCGACCTGAACCTTGGACTTTCCCCCAGTCTTGCACGACCAGATGACCCTGAGTGTCTTTTAGGTGCTGTTTTAACCTGAAACTTTGACAATGCATATCTTCGGTTCTACTAATTGGATTTTTGTCTTTCTAATGTCGTTTCGTTTCTTAAAATGTACTATAGTTTTGCAAATTAGCATGGGATTTTAATTGGGTTGTGTTTTCACTTTATTTATTACTGATTGTGTGCTGCATAAATACTTTACACTTGCCTCTAAGTTAAGCCGGACTGCATTTGAGCCAGTCTACCAGGGGGTTAAGCATAGGTGAATTTATTGACTTTTCAGGGTCACCCAGACAAGGATTGCGGTTGTTGCTTGAGAAGGGTTTCCACCCCCAAGCTCCCATCAATAACCCCATTTTGTAAAAAAAATAAATTCAATGTGAATGCCAGCATCAATATATTTATCAGATGTATTGGTTTTAACTGGAGTTTTATGAAAGGGACAGGTTCCTTCATGCTGGGCGCGATGGTGTAGAGGTTACTGTGTCTTAGGGTTTGTCTTATTAAGTATCTGTAGCAATCATTTCGAACATTCTTCTGAATTGTTTAATCCTAGTTCGTAGTAACTTCCTAAAAACGAAGGGGCATATTAGCAACAAATATCTATATTTATTGCTTTTTTTTTATCGCTGCCTATCGCCGGATAGTATCGCAGAGATAACATGCTATTAGCAACGCTTATCTCTAATGCGATAAAATATCCGCCGATAGCGGCTCAATGTGTGAATATCGCTGGAAATCCAGCGATATTCAGGCATTAACGTTAATGGGGACTTAACCTGAATATCCCCCTCCCATTGGATATACAGGTTAAGTCATGGTCTGAGCAGGCGTTCGGTTCTGGCGATAATCGCGATTAGAGCGACTTTTTCAATCACACAGCCTGCTTTGCTAATAGGCGTTAGCTGTGTTAGCGACTGCTTTCAGTCGCTAACAGGTTGGGTACACCCACTTTGCATGTCATTAGCGATAAATATCGCTGACATGCAAAGTGGGTCCCAAACCGGTAGCTATCGCCTTCAAACTGTCGCTAACTACTGTCAGCGACAACTTGCTAATAGGGCCATGAAATTATCGCCGCTTTAGCGGGAAAAAGTCCCGCTAAAGCGGCGATATTGCCCTTGCTAACATGCCCCTAAGGGGCACATTATCAAGACAGGCGATAAATTGTTATCGCCTGTCTTGATAATATGTCCCTAAGAAAAACAATTTAAAACAAATAGGTGTAATTAATAAACCTGGTTTAAAAGCAAGCCCAAACATTTTTTAGAGGTTGTCAATACAGTGATTTTTAATTGTGATTATTGTTTAGGCATTTTAAATCAATTACAAATGAAAGTTTACTACCAGAGTATCGAGATGTAAATGCTAGAATACCGTGAAGGTAAGTATGTAGAAGTAAGGATAGGTTTACTATAATTCCCTCTACATGTCTGTACCTTGACGGTATGTACATGGTCATGGTACATAGATGCAGAATTGAGAACAGCACCTACATACTCCTACCTTCACAATATTGTGATAGGCGATATTTGGCAGGGGAGATACAACTCAAGTTAAACACCACCGTGGAAAGCATGTGCCTAAGTCCTGCAGGTGAAGGGCTGTAAGGATTCACACAAGTCCATAGAATGTCCTGTATCAATGGAGCTACCAGAGTCTGGCCCTGCAAACCGCACAGATAGATAATCAGAGACACATACCTACGGCTCCATCATCCAGTCCTTTCCTCCCCTCCCCATTCTTCGTCGCTCCTCCTCGTCCCATATCTTCCATACCCTCCCCTCTCCTTCCACTCCCCAGAGATGGGCCACACCAGCGGCTCCAACAACCGTTCACTCCTACCCCCTCCTACCCTCATGTCACATTACCTCTCCACCCCTCTCTTCAGTAACCCCCTCCCCAAAGATGGCACATACCTGGGACTCCATCATCCAGTCAGCCCTCTCCACCCCTCTCCTCATCTGTCCGCCCCTCCCTTTGGGATCAATGCCCCCCCCAGAGATGGGTCATAATAACCGGGGCTCTATCATCCAGTCAGTCCTCTTCACTCCTCCCCTCATCTTTTATCATCTGTCTGCCCTCCCTTTATCTTCCATCCCCCCCTCCCCAGAGATGGTACATACCTGGCGCTCTATCATCCAGTCAGTCCTCTCCACCCCTCCCCTCCCCAGGTCTTTTATCATCTGTCCGCCATCCCTTTAGCATCCACCCCCCCTCCCCAGAGATGGTACATACCTGGGGCTCTATCATCCAGTCTGTCCTTGCCACTCCTCCCCTCATCTTTTATCATCTGTCCGCCCTCCCTTTATCTTCCATCCTCCCCTCCCCAGAGATGGTACATACCTGGGGCTCTATCGTCCAGTCAGTCCTCTCCACCCCTCCCCTCATCTTTTATCATCTGTCTGCCCCTCCCTCTAGCATCCACCCCCCTTCCCAGAGATGGCACATACCTGGGGCTCTATCATCTAGTCAGTCCTCTCCACTCCTCCCCTCATCTTTTATCATCTGTCTGCCCTCCCTTTAGCATCCACCCCCCCTCCCCAGAGATGGTACATACCTGAGGCTCTATCATCTAGTCACTCCTCTCCACTCCTCCCCTCATCTTTTATCATCTGTCTGCCCCTCCCTCTAGCATCCACCCCCCTTCCCAGGGATGGCACATACCTGGGGCTCTATCATCTAGTCAGTCCTCTGCACTCCTCCCCTCATCTTTTATCATCTGTCTGCCCTCCCTTTAGCATCCACCCCCCCCTCCCCAGAGATGGTACATACCTGGCGCTCTATCGTCCAGTCAGTCCTCTCCACCCCTCCCCTCATCTTTTATCATCTGTCTGCCCCTCCCTCTAGCATCCACCCCCCTTCCCAGAGATGGCACATACCTGGGGCTCTATCATCTAGTCAGTCCTCTCCACTCCTCCCCTCATCTTTTATCATCTGTCTGCCCTCCCTTTAGCATCCACCCCCCCCTCCCCAGAGATGGTACATACCTGAGGCTCTATCATCTAGTCACTCCTCTCCACTCCTCCCCTCATCTTTTATCATCTGACTGCCCCTCCCTCTAGCATCCACCCCCCTTCCCAGGGATGGCACATACCTGGGGCTCTATCATCTAGTCAGTCCTCTGCACTCCTCCCCTCATCTTTTATCATCTGTCTGCCCTCCCTTTAGCATCCACCCCCCCCTCCCCAGAGATGGTACATACCTGGGGCTCTATCATCTAGTCACTCCTCTCCACTCCTCCCCTCATCTTTTATCATCTGTCTGCCCCTCCCTCTAGCATCCACCCCCCTTCCCAGAGATGGTACATACCTGGGGCTCTATCATCTAGTCAGTCCTCTCCACTCCTCCCCTCATCTTTTATCATCTGTCTGCCCTCCCTTTAGCATCCACCCCCCCCCTCCCCAGAGATGGTACATACCTGGGACTCTATCATCTAGTCACTCCTCTCCTCCCCTTATCTTTTATCATCTGTCCGCCCTCCCTTTAGCTTCCACCCCCCGCTCCCCAGAGATGGTACATACCTGAGGCTCTATCATCCGGTCAGTCCTCTCCACCCCTCCCCTCATCTTTTATCATCTGTCTGCCCCTCCCTCTAGCATCCACCCCCCTTCCCAGAGATGGCACATACCTGGGGCTCTATCATCTAGTCAGTCCTCTCCACTCCTCCCCTCATCTTTTATCATCTGTCTGCCCTCCCTTTAGCATCCACCCCCCCCCTCCCCAGAGATGGTACATACCTGAGGCTCTATCATCTAGTCACTCCTCTCCACTCCTCCCCTCATCTTTTATCATCTGTCTGCCCCTCCCTCTAGCATCCACCCCCCTTCCCAGGGATGGCACATACCTGGGGCTCTATCATCTAGTCAGTCCTCTGCACTCCTCCCCTCATCTTTTATCATCTGTCTGCCCTCCCTTTAGCATCCACCCCCCCCCCTCCCCAGAGATGGTACATACCTGGGGCTCTATCATCTAGTCACTCCTCTCCACTCCTCCCCTCATCTTTTATCATCTGTCTGCCCCTCCCTCTAGCATCCACCCCCCTTCCCAGAGATGGTACATACCTGGGGCTCTATCATCTAGTCAGTCCTCTCCACTCCTCCCCTCATCTTTTATCATCTGTCTGCCCTCCCTTTAGCATCCACCCCCCCCTCCCCAGAGATGGTACATACCTGGGACTCTATCATCTAGTCACTCCTCTCCTCCCCTCCCCTTATCTTTTATCATCTGTCCGCCCTCCCTTTAGCTTCCACCCCCCGCTCCCCAGAGATGGTGCATACCTGAGGCTCTATGATCCGGTCAGTCCTCTCCACCCCTCCCCTCATCTTTTATCATCTGTCTGCCCCTCCCTCTAGCATCCACCCCCCTTCCCAGAGATGGCACATACCTGGGGCTCTATCATCTAGTCACTCCTCTCCACTCCTCCCCTCATCTTTTATCATCTGTCTGCCCCTCCCTCTAGCATCCACCCCCCTTCCCAGAGATGGCACATACCTGGGGCTCTATCATCTAGTTAGTCCTCTCCACTCCTCCCCTCATCTTTTATCATCTGTCTGCCCTCCCTTTAGCATCCACCCCCCCTCCCCAGAGATGGTACATACCTGGGGCTCTATCATCTAGTCACTCCTCTCCACTCCTCCCCTCATCTTTTATCATCTGTCTGCCCCTCCCTCTAGCATCCACCCCCTGCCCCTGCTGTTGTACCTTGTCAATCTGCTTTTGTAAATTGTATTGCCTGTTTTTTCTGTATTGTGGATTTCCTTCCTGTTTGCCGCTGTTTTTGCCGCCGTTCACCCTCCCTCCCCGCTTCCCGCCACCGCCGCGAAACCCCGCCCCTTTTGCCTTCTGTACCCTCCCCGCTCCCGCCTCCCAGCTGCTCCGCCCCCCCGCGCACTTCGCCATATATGGCGACCGTGCGAACGCGCAGCGGGCGCGCCGATTGTGCGCCGAAGGCGCGCCAAAGGTAAGCCCGTCCGCGCCTAGACCACGCCCAGTGCCAGGACCCCTGGCCCCCACCGACGGAAGCCGACCCGACGAACCTACAATGCCACCGAACTCATCGCACTCAACACCGGCGCCATCCCGGGATGTCACCGAGCCACCCCGAAGCACACCCACGGACCCTTCAGCTGCCACGCCTGCAAGTTCACCTGCATCCGGACCAACCCCGCACCAACACCCGCCAAGCCTAACACCAGCAGCAACCACCTCAAGTGCATCCTGCTCAACACCCGCTCCGTCCACAGACACGCCATCGAACTCTGGAACCTCCTCGACACCACAGCCCCTGACATCGCCTTCCTCACGGAGACCTGGATGAACGCCTCCTCAGCGCCCGACATCGCCATCGCCATCCCAGAGGGCTACAAGATCACCCGGAGGGACCGCACCGCCAACCAGACGGGAGGAGGCATCGCCATCATCCACAGAGACACCATCCGCATCACGACCAACACCGACGACACCCTAACCACCGCCGAACACCTGCACTTCCAGATCCACACCGACCCGAAGACCACCCTCAGAGGCACCCTGATCACCCGACCCCCGGGACCACGCACACGATTCAGCGAGGACATCGCCGACTTCATCAGCCCGCATGCCCTCCCCTCCGCCGACTACATCCTCCTGGGGGACCTCAACTTCCACCTGGAGAACAACAGCGACCGCAACACCATCACCCTGCTCGATAACCTCGACAACCTCGGATCCAAGCAGCTGGTGTCCACCCCCACCCACCTCGCCGGACACACACTCGACGCCGTCTTCTCATCCAGCAAAGACATCGCCTTCAGCCACGCAACAGGACTCCACTGGACGGACCACAGCTGCGTCCACTTCACCTTCAAAAGAACGACGATCCACCACCACCAGCAACAGGTTGCCCGAAGAAGCTGGAACAAGATCACAGCCGACCAGCTCACCGCCTCCCTGAGCCAGCACCCTACGGCCGGCTCAGCGAACCCCAGCCAGGCCGCCGACAACCTCACGAAGTGGATCAGCAACTGCGCGGACGAACTCGCCCCTCTGAGGACCCCGCCCAGCAGACCCGGCAGCAGAAAAACCCCATGGTTCACCGACGAACTCAAGAGCTCCAAGAAGAACTGCTGAGCCCTCGAGAAAGTATGGAGAAGGGAACCAACAACGGACAACATGACCACCCTCAAGCTCGCCACCCGGAAACACCACCAACTGATCCGCGCCACCAAGAAAAACACATACAAGGACCGACTGGACAACAACGCACACAACTGCAAGGAACTCTTCAACATCGTGAAAGAGCTCTCCAACCCCAACACCGGAAACAACGACATCACCCCGTCGCAAGACCTCTGCAACTCCCTCGCGTCCTACTTCCACAACAAGATCGCGGACATACACAACAGCTTCAGCACCCAACCAACGCACGCCACAACCGCAGCAACTCCACCATCAGCACCGAAGACACCATCCGCACAATGAACTCCGTCCACTCCGGATCTCCGACTGACCCCTGCCCTCACCACATCTTCAACAAGGCCGACGCTGTCATCGCACGCCACCTGCGGGACATTATCAACACCTCCTTCGACACCGCCACCTTCCCGGAGAGCTGGAAGCACGCAGAACTCAGCGCTCTTCTCAAGAAACCTACAGCGGACCCCACCGAACTCAAGAATTACCGTCCCATCTCGCTCCTCCCGTTCCCGGCCAAAGTCATCGAAAAGACCGTCAACAAACAGCTGGCCGCCTTCCTCGAGACGAATGGATCCCTCGACCCCTCACAGTCTGGCTTCCGAGCCAACCACAGCACCGAGACCGCCCTCATCGCGGCCACCGATGACATCCGAACCCTGATGGACAACGGAGAAACAGCGGCCCTCATCCTCCTGGACCTCTCCGCGGCTTTCGACACTGTCTGCCACCGCACCCTAGTGCAGCGCTTCGGCAACATCGGAATCCAGGAGAAGGCACTGGAATGGATCACCTCCTTCCTCGACGGAAGAACACAGAGAGTCCGCCTACCACCGTACAAGTCAGAGGCCACCGAAGTCATCTGCGGCGTCCCTCAAGGATCCTCGTTGAGTCCCACCCTCTTCAACGTCTACATGAGCCCCCTCGCGGCCATCGCACGCCAACACAACCTCAACATAATCTCCTACGCCGACGACACCCAGCTGATCCTCTCCCTGACCAACGACCCCGCCGCCGCCAGAGCCAACCTGCAGAGCCAACCTGCACGAAGGGATGAGAGATGTAGCCGAGTGGATGACGACCAGCCGCCTGAAACTGAACTCAGACAAGACGGAGGTCCTCATCCTGGGCTCCTCGCCCTCCGCCTGGGACGACTCCTGGTGGCCCCCCGCCCTGGGCACCGCACCCAAACCGACGGACCACGCACGCAACCTGGGCTTCATCCTGGACTCCTCCCTCTCCATGACCAGACAAGTCAACGCCGTCTCCTCGTCATGCTTCAACATCCTACGCATGCTACGGAAGATCTTCTGGTGGATCCCCACCGAGACCAGGAAGACTGTCACCCAGGCCCTCGTCACTAGCCAACTGGACTACGGCAACGCCCTCTACGCCGGAACCACCGCCAAGCTCCAGAAGAGACTCCAGCGGATCCAGAACGCCTCAGCCAGACTCATCCTCGACATCCCACGAAACAGCCACATCTCCGGACATCTGAGAGACCTGCACTGGCTCCCCGTCAACAAAAGAATCACCTTCCGTCTCCTCACCCACGCACACAAAGCCCTACACGACCAAGGCCCGAGCTACCTCAACAACCGAATCAACTTCTACGCTCCCAAGCGCCACCTCAGATCAACCAGCCACGCCCTCGCCGCCGTCCCCCGCATCCGAAGAGCGACAACAGGAGGAAGGTCCTTCTCCTACCTGGCCGCCAAGACCTGGAACTCCCTCCCGACCGACCTGCGCCTGACCCAAGACCACCTCGCCTTCAGGAAGAAGCTCAAGACCTGGCTGTTCGAGCAGTAACGGCACCCCCCCCTCCTAGCGCCTTGAGACCCTACGGGTGAGTAGTGCGCTCTATAAATGTCTTGATTGATTGATTGACCCCCCTTCCCAGAGATGGCACATACCTGGGGCTCTATCATCTAGTCAGTCCTCTCCACTCCTCCCCTCATCTTTTATCATCTGTCTGCCCTCCCTTTAGCATCCACCCCCCCCCACCCCCCCAGAGATGGTACATACCTGGGGCTCTATCATCCAGTCAGCTCTCTGAGCCACTCCCCGTTCGTAGACGTAAGCGGAGTAGAGCGGAATGCGGAGATCACGGTCATACATGGTGGCAAATTGATACTTATTGTTGAAGCGTTGGCAAATCCGAGCTGCATTTTTGGGTACAATTCCTGAGGGCTCTGTATTTTTGTAGAAAAACTGAGGGCAGCCATCTTTAAATGTGTTCTGTATAACCTCTGCATTCCCCAGGGTGAGGCTGCACAAGATCACAGGGAGCACAAGCGGCAGATGCATGATGAAGTCGTCTCTCACTAAAAAACATTAAAAAAATGAACTGGTGAATTTTGAGAAGAAATGATTGCGATTTAGCTGTTCATGGATGTGTGAGTAGGAGGAGCTATTGCTAAGTGCATTGCTGGCAGAATAAAAAGCATTGGAGACCATCGGGAAACATTCCAAGAACACATCAACACCAGTGTTCAACAAACATTGGCTACTGAAGGTCAACCTTTATAACTATAAACACCCCACAACATATCTTTCCCCTTAACATGAGGGACACTTTTATCATTTTCTAATAGGAAAACGAATTGATGTCCTAAATAAGAGAAGAATACTTTAAGTAGATGTTAAATCTGCATATTGTTTAGTTTAACAATAGCTCTTCAAAAACTGTCATATTATAGGTTTGCTTACATATGAAGTAGGATTATCAGTATCATTAGAACCTTATTCATCATTAAGCAACATATTAAACTAATTTGCTTCAAATTCATCAATCCAGTCATAGTCACAGTGCACAGTACATTCCATGACATCTTTCTAAATCTAGGCCCAAGAGGAAACGTGGATACACTATCTAATCTACTTAAATCCCATACATCACCAGCACTGAACAAAGCAGGATTTGCAAAAGAACCTATTCACTCTTATACCTGTGAGAGTACCTACAATCACCCTGACACGCCATCTTGTCATTCTTAACTCTCACAAAATCACCAACCTTGAAGCCCCTTTTTGTTGTCACACCAGGATTTGTAAACCTCTGGTGCTTACATTTATTGATTTCAACTGTAAGGCCTTTGTTCTCTAAAGTTTTCAAAACTTCCTGAAGCTTCTAGCATCGTTTTACCCATGGCTGAGATGCCATCCTAAAAAAGCATCATTTCACTCACACCTTCCAACAAGTTAATCATAAGGTATTGGTCCATTGATAACGCCCAAACAAGGCCGAAGAGCACGCCCCAAAACTGGAAACATCTGACTGACGTAACGAAAGTTGTTAATCTCTTAGTGGGACCTGATGTTACGCAGACTAGTGCAAAACCATTGAACTCCTTTCATGAGAGACATTTCATGTGTTACTGGTAATGGGCATTGACCTACCAGAATGTTTTTAGTCAACTCTCTGAAATCAACACACAGTCTAACACTGCTTCTGGCATGTCTTCCCACAAGAGGAGACACCCATTCCGTAGGCTCCACAGGATTCTTTGCCGAAGTTTTTATTCTGCTATAGCATCTTCCCTGATAACAATGGATTATGCCTCACATTATGTACACATAGGTCGGCATCCGATTTGAAAAAGATTTTGTAAAAAAACATGTTTACCAGGCCTATCTTTCCAGAGAAAGCATTAGGAGATTCCCCTAGTACAACACATATTTATTTCACATCCTTTGGGCCACAAATTTATTAAAATTAACAGCTTCTACGTATTTGCATGATAAATGTACTATAAAATTCCACAAGAAGTTCGGAATAATTAAATTGTCACGGTTGTTGCAAATTTCAAAAATAGCAACTCCATTTACGTAGATCCAGGTGAAATTAACACAAAACAATACCATGTCAAATCTATAACAAAACGTTCCTCTTTTGTGTACAAATACCTCATCAAATCCTCTAACCGGATGTTCCTGTGGTGTGCAGAAAATTTGTATTTTACTCTTTGACTTTAAACACTGTAAAAACCATCCATGATGCACTTCATACAGTGACTGTAGGTTGAAAAAAAGATGACGTGACCCCCATAGTGTTACAGAAGTATCATGTGGAGTAATGCTGAATTGGATTCCACAATTCTTACACTCAATGCAGTGGCAGATAGAAGCAGTGCGGGCCCTGGAAAGAGAAGTGAACCCTAGGGAAGACCACAATGAATCAACCCTGAGAGCGGGAATCAGTAGGGGCAGGAGCCCGGAAAAGCACACACCACATTGGCTGTCGTGGTTTAAAGTAACCAAAAGGGCAGAAGGAGTGGAGCCTTCACACTGCATCACTGGCAGAGCGATGACCGTCCCATGCCACACAAGGAAACACACATCATCAGTGGCAGAGCAATGACCGTCCCAGGCCACACAAGGAAACACACTGCATCACTGGCAGAGCGATGACCATCCCACGCCACACAAGGAAACACACTGCATCACTGGCTGAGCGATGACCATCCCACGCCACACAAGGAAACACACTGCATCACTGGAAGAGCGATGACCCTCCCACGTCACACAAAGAAACACACTGCATCACTGGCAGAGTGATGACCATCCCACGCCACTCAAGGAAACACACTGCACTTCTGGCATAGCGATGACCATCCCACACCACACAAAGAAACACACTGCATCACTGGCAGGGTGATGACCATCCCACGCCACTCAAGGAAACACACTGCATCACTGGCAGAGCGATGACCGTCCCACGCCACACAAAGAAACACACTGCATCACTGGCAGAGTGATGACCATCCCACGCCACTCAAGGAAACACACTGCACCTCTGGCATAGCGATGACCATCCCACGCCACACAAGGAAACACACTGCATCACTGGCAGAGTGATGACCATCCCACACCACTCAAGGAAACACACTGCATCACTGGCAGAGCGATGACCGTCCCACGCCACACAAAGAAACACACTGGATCACTGGCAGAGCAATGACCATCCCACGCCACACAAGGAAACACACTGCATCACTGGCTGAGCGATGACCGTCCCACGCCACACAAGGAAACACACTGCATCACTGGCAGAGCGATGACCATCCCACACCACACAAGGTAACACACTGCACCTCTGGCATAGCGATGACCATTCCACGCCACACAAGGAAACACACTGCATCACTGGCTGAGCGATGACCGTCCCACACCACACAAGGAAACACACTGCATCACTGGCAGAGCGATGACCATCCCACGCCACTCAAGGAAACACACTGCATCACTGGCAGAGCGATGACCGTCCCACGCCACTCAAGGAAACACACTGCATCACTGGCAGAGCGTTGACTGTCCCACGCCACACAAGGAAACACACTGCATCAGTGACAGAGCGATGACCGTCCCACGCCACACAAGGAAACACACTGCATCACTGGCTGAGCGATGACCGTCCCACACCACACAAGGAAACACACTGCATCACTGGCTGAGCGATGACCGTCCCACGCCACACAAAGAAACACACTGCATCACTGGCAGAGCGATGACCGTCCCACGCCACACAAGGAAACACACTGCATCACTGGCAGAGCGATGACCGTCCCACGCCACACAATGAAACACACTGCATCACTGGCAGAGCGATGACCGTCCCACGCCACACAAAGAAACACACTGCATCACTGGCAGAGTGATGACCATCGCAAGCCACACAAGGAAACACACTGCATCAGTGGCAGAGCGATGACCGTCCTACACCACACAAAGAAACACACTGCTTCACTGGCAGAGCGATGAAGATCCCACGCCACACAAGGAAACACACTTCATCAGTGGCAGAGTGATGACCGTCCCACGCCACACAAGGAAACACACTGCATCACTGGCAGAGCGATGACCGTCCCACGCCACACAAGGAAACACACTGCATCACTGGCAGAGCGATGACCATTCCACGCCACTCAAGGAAACACACTGCATCACTGGCAGAGCGATGACCGTCCCACGCCACTCAAGGAAACACACTGCATCACTGGCAGAGCGTTGACTGTCCCACGCCACACAAGGAAACACACTGCATCAGTGACAGAGCGATGACCGTCCCACGCCACACAAGGAAACACACTGCATCACTGGCTGAGCGATGACCGTCCCACACCACACAAGGAAACACACTGCATCACTGGCTGAGCGATGACCGTCCCACGCCACACAAGGAAACACACTGCATCACTGGCAGAGCGATGACCATCCCACGCCACACAAGGAAACACACTGCATCACTGGCAGAGCGATGACCATTCCACGCCACTCACGGAAACACAATGCACCTCTGGCAAAGTGATGAGCGTTAAAGCAATATGAAGTTTGCGCACCACTGTTTTTTGCAAAGTTTTCTTAAGTAATAAAGTTTCACTAGAGAATGCGTGCAACCCAGTGACAAGGTAGCCAACCTAGTTCAATGCAAAATTCTTCTGGTGGAAAACCACCGGAGAGGCTGGAGCAGTGACCAGCGGCCTGTGTCACTCAAGGATGCAAGCCTCCTCTGTGCGTCTCTGCACGAAGGCAGTGATTGGATCCCGAGCGTCGGACTTTACCCAATCTCAGGTCACCTCTCCTCAGATGCCTGGCGTGTGTAAAGTCGTGGGGCCCTAGGCCCACATGGTGGAAGGACTGCGACACGGACACCAGTAGTTTAGTGGGTTAGTGAGCCAAGAGCACGTGCGCTCCGCCCTATTTATTTGCTGTGTCACGTGGTCTCGTGACATCAGTGGTGGGTGGGTGTTAGGTGTATTCTTACATACAGAACAACTAGACTGTGTCTGCTAGGACACTACATTCCTCCCAAACTTTAATAAAAATTAAGGAAAAGCAAAAAGTCCCAGCCTGTGGGAGGAAGTACATAAATATACAGTAATTACAAATTTACAGTGAGTCTCTTCAGCTGCTTGCTTGATGACGGTGATGGAAATTGCTGCTGAGACTTTATTTCTTCTTCTTGTAGGTGTGTGGACTTGTTACACCTCTCTTCACCTTTTCCAGAAGTTGTTGATGATGGCGTCGTGCCACATGACTTCTTACTTCAGTTCTTTTCTTCATGGCATCGTGCCACTCTTCTCCTTTCTCCTTTTCGCGACCCGGTGCGGTCACCTTTCTTCCTTTGTCTGGCTGACCAGGCTTCTTCAAGCAGCGTGCACTCCGCCTGTTTCCATCTGGTCTTGTCTTGTCTTTAGGACACTGTCTTTTCTCCACTCTTCGGTGAATGGACCGGTCATTACGATCTTCTCGTTTGCCTCCTATTACTTCTAGTTACTCTTGGTGTTGCGTCCGTCTCTCCGGGTCTTCTGGTCTCTCAGTTCACGGACGTCTTCTGGCAGGACATATTCATCCTGACTTGGCAGAATTTCTTGGGCGCCCCTCTGGCTTGTCGGATCATCCTTTTCTTCTTGGGCGATCTTCTTTGCTACCAGATGGGGTGGACAGCTTCCTCTTCGTGAGTCTTCTCGCTATCAGCGACCGTTGGGGTCGCTATCAGTTCTGCTGCAGTGCTTTTGCGTTGGCTCAGTTTCTCCTGCGCTCTTCGTGTGCTCTGCTTTTCCGGAGGGTTAACTCACCGCTCCTTGGACCTTCTCCGGTGGATGCACTGCTTGTGCTCGCTTCTGGTGAGGCTCTTTAGCTTCTTGGGGCGTTCACCTTGCTTGGTTGTTTCGCCTCCTTTTGGCTGCGGGGTAACTTTGCGTTACTCTTCCATAGCACGTCAGTGTGCATTGTGGTGGCAAGTTCTCGCTTCACTTGGTACCGTCGTGATACATCTTCAGTGTAGCTTTTGTTCCTTGCGGTTCATTTAATTCTTTGGCGTCGTCGCTCTTCCACGTACGTATCGCACTTTTCTTCTTCACACTTGGGTACTTGCCTCGCACGTCTTCTGGTGCTTTGGGTGTGGCTTCCTTACTTTCAGGTGCTGTCCTGTACTGTCTGCGTCCGGGGTACACTTGCGCTCTTCCAGTCGGTTGCCTGTGAATCTTGCTGCTTGCGGTAGACTGTTCTGACTCTCCCTCGACGTCCAGCGTGAGGTTGTTGTCTCTCCTGCGTTTGCGATGAACACCTGTGGCCACAGGCGTCACTTCTGCAGTGGTGATGGGTCTCCGTCTTCGTCCACGTCGCTGCAGGCTTGTTCTCCCTGTAGGCTGTCCCTTGTGCTGTCTTGTGCTTGTTTGCTTCTTGGTGCTTCTTCTGATGCAATACCACCTAGTGACCCCTAGATGGCAGTGTGGGCTGGATTCCCTTCACCAACAGCTTGCCTCCTCTTGGTGACTTTCCTTCCCATGTTGTTTGGGCTTGCTGAACTTGCCTTGGCCATGGAGTGTGCAGGGGGAGGAGGCTGGAGTTACTGCTGGCTGCAGGTAAGTCCTTTCATTTGTTCACGTTGGGGCTCTGTTGTGGACCGGGGGAGGGCAGTCTCTCCTCGTTGTCCTCCTTTGGCGCTGGTGCTTGCAGGGGAAGAGGGGGGGTCACTGCTCCTGTGAGGCTTCTGCGAACTCTTCACTCCCTTCACATGGAGAGCTTGCTGGCGGCACTCTTCTTTTGTCCTCCCTGCCCGCGGCAGCCTCAGTCCCTTCGCAGGGGGGAAAGGCTGGGGGCCATGTCCGATCTGGTGAGGCAGCGTGTGTCGCGGGTGATCTCTGCTTACCGGGCATTTCCTTGCGGCGTGGCTGACGATCGCCCTGATTACTCCTCCGGCCACAGCAGTGGGTGGGCTCCGCTGATTGTTCTCAGCACCGGCAGCTCTTCACACGCTGCCGGTCGCTCACCGCTTCACTTGGGCCGGGCAACATCCCTCATCATAGCGGGTGGGCTCCGCTTCACTATTTTCACTCTCCCCGCCCGCGGTACTTCACACGCGCAGCGCGGCGGGAGAGACGCTGCAGGCAGGCCGCGGGTTGGCTCCGCTGGCCTTGCTGTAGTCAGTGTTCGTAGGGGGTCGCCTCAGGCAGGCCGCGGGTGGGCTCCGCTGGCGCTGCTGTATGTAAAGTTTACTTTCCGGGCACCATGGCCATGCGGGTGGTCTCCGCTGTCCCCTTACAGCGCCCAGCAGCACTTCACACGCTGCAGGCGTTTTTTCTTTACCCCGCCGCCGCACTTCTCACACGCTGCGCGGCGGGGACACTGCAGGCAGGCCGCGGGTGGGCTCAGCTGGTCTGCCTTTATTTGAAGTTAATTGTCGGCCGTCTCGTGCTCTGGCCATGTGGGTGAGCTCCGCTTCTGTGCAAACGATGAGGGGGGTCGCTTCTGGCATGCGCGACCCCTCCGGGCCATTCACAGCTCCTCGGCTCACCTCCGGCCTACGAGCCTTGCAGTCGGGCTCCGGCCGCGGCGGGTGGGCTCCGTCCAGTCTCTCCTCACCGGGGCAGTCGCGGCCGATGCGGGTGGGCACCGCACGGTCCGCTTGGTGCAGGTACGTCTCCTTCCGCACGGCGTGCCCAGAGAGGTGCGGGGTCAGCTCCCGATCACCTCCTCCTTAACGGCTAGGCTCGGGGCAAGGTATACACCCCTCGGGCCGCTCGTCGGCCGGCGCCACCTCGTCAGGGGGGTGTCCTTCACATGGGCAGCATTCTCCTCCCTTTTAGCAGTGGCTGCGTTGCGTGGAGTTCGAACCACTCCCTCGTCGCCATTGTAAAGTCGTGGGGCCCTAGGCCCACATGGTGGAAGGACTGCGACACGGACACCAGTAGTTTAGTGGGTTAGTGAGCCAAGAGCATGTGCGCTCCGCCCTATTTATTTGCTGTGTCACGTGGTCTCGTGACATCAGTGGTGGGTGGGTGTTAGGTGTATTCTTACATACAGAACAACTAGACTGTGTCTGCTAGGACACTACAGCGTGCTCCTGTCAGTCACACTTTGTGTCGCGAGAAGCCCCTGCCAGATCTAAGCGTGACACCCCAGGGCACTGTGAGGGTGTCACACAGGAGGGGACACCTCTCCACTAGTGGTACACTCCAAGCAAATGAAAATGGACGTCACAGACACAGTGTGCGAAGTATTTATTTCATTTTTCGAGACAGATTGAGGGCGAGAGCTTTATGCAAACACGACCCTTCTGGAAGCTGATCCTGCCCTGGTCACACCCCAGGGTTGGGGGCATCTGAAAGCACAGAGGGGCCTTGTGGGGGCTGGAGTGACACCACATGACTGTGGAGACCTTGTAAAAATACCCTATTCCCGCCACTCACTGCTCCAACCAGGCCATCGATTGTATATGTTGGTGACCCTGCAGCAGAAAAGTAAGGGACAGTGGAGACGGATGCCAGTGTAATGTGCTGCACAGCCAGGCAGGGTCGTTAATGAAAAGATGCAGACAAAATGTGTGACCTTGAACCCAAGAGGAAATGTTGAAATTTTTAATGAAAGTTACGGATGAAGAATATTCTAAATACTGATTCCCATATTCATAATTCACAAACAAAATGAATCTACATAAAGAAATCTGATTTTACACCAGAGAGGGATTTAATCAGCTCCTAAAATTTACCGTACTTGTTAATATTTAAAAAAAAAAACAGAGAAGAAGAGAACACCTTTTGAAAGTTCCCATGAATAGTCACATTTTGTACACATATAAAGGGATTTGGTTGTATAAGTGTCTGAAAATAAATACAGCCCACTCCTTTGCCAATCAAACTAACCAAGGTTTTGGAATGCCCACATTATAGTACCGCCTAAAAGAAAATATTTTAAAAAACCTGAAGAGAGACTCAGCAACAACATTCACAAAATGTGATGCTCAAAGTTACAATAAGACAAACAGACTTTGTCCAATATGATATTTCATGTGAAAAGAGAGCATGCCGAGAAAGGGGGGACAGGGGTCTGGCACATTTGGTCTGCCCCTCCTTGGCAGCGCCTTTGCAGTCCCTTGAGGTTGAAACCCTCTGGACTTGGTCATTCAAGAGATACTTAATTATGCTGGGTTATCTCCTACCCAGACTATTAACAGCTGTTAATTGTCAGCACTGCAATTATGGACCCCCGCCAATGGCTGGGGCATATAAGGGAAATGTGTATTAAGAGCAGTTAATGCCTGGCAGCCAACTGGCAATAATTAATGAGCCTAACTTAGATAAATCCTGAAACTTGGTAGTGTTGACGGCCAAGAACACCAGCCAGTAGGAACAATCTCGCTCTAAGCAGAGCCGTAATTTGGGGAAAATGTACCAATCACCGGCTGCAGCGGAGATCAGAGAAGTTCCTGGTGTGGCGGAGTCCTGAGTGGTTTCAAAACAACCGGTACGCTAATTAAATGTGGAAAGTTTACCTTATGAGGCACACAGTTCAATTACAGACTTCGCAGGGTGAGTTTGTTTTCCCCTACATTGTACAACCTACAGCACAAGCGAATAACACCGAGGCGATGACACCAATAAGAAAGTTACACCTTGTGCACTAACATCTATAGAGAAGAATACCAAATATACTACAGGCTTTAGGGCTTGGCTTGGACTCCAAGCTGTGTCCCTGCTTTAACATCCCATGAATAAAACTAGAAGAAAGACTTCTTTTACCACAGAGAGCGGTTCTCGCCTACACCTTCATAAAGACTTTGGTAGCCGCAGAGAGCAGTACTCACTCACACCTAAACAAAGACTTATTTTACCACATTGAGCGGCACTCACTCACACCTTAACAAAGACTTATTTTACTACAGAGAGCGGTACTCACCCACACCTTAACAAAAACTTCTTTCAATCCAGAGAGCGGTACTCACTCACACCTTAACAAAGACTTCTTTCAATATAGAGAGCGGTACTCACTCACATCTTAACAAAGGCTTCTTTTACCACAGAGAGCGGTACTCACCCACACCTTAACAAAGACTTATTTTACTACAGAGAGCAGTACTCACCCACACCTTAACAAAGACTTCTTTCAATACAGAGAGCGGTACTCACCCACACCTTAACAAACACTTCTTTCAATACATAGAGCGGTACTCACCCACACCCTAACAAAGACTTCTTTCAATACAGAGAGCGGTACTCACTCACATCTTAACAAAGGCTTCTTTTACCACAGAGAGCGGTACTCACCCACACCTTCAAAAAGACTCCTTTTACTACAGAGAGCAGTACTCACCTACTCCTTAACAAAAACTTCTTTTACCACAGAGAGCGGTACTCACCCACACCTTGACAAAGACTTCTTTTACCACAGAGAGCGGTACTCACTCACATCTTAACAAAAACTTTTTTTTACCACAGGGAGCGGTACTCACCCACACCTTAACAAAGACTTCTTTTACAACAGGGAGTGGTACTCACTCACATCTTAACAAAGACTTCTTTTACCACAGGGAGCGGTACTCACCCATTCCTTAAAAAAGACTTCTTTCACTACAGGGAGCGGACTAACTCACACCTTAACAAAGACTTCTTTCACTACAGAGAGAGTGGTGCTCACTCACACCTTAACAAAGACTTCTTTCACTACAGAGAGCGGTGCTCACCCACACCTTAACAAAGAATTCTTTCACTACAGAGAGCGGTGCTCACTCACACCTTAACAAAGATGTATTTCACTACAGAGAGCGTTACTCACCCACACCTTAAGAAAGACTTATTTTACCACAGAGAGCGGTACAAACCCACACCTTAACAAATACTTATTTTACCACAGAGAGCAGTACTCACCCACTCCTTAACAAAAACTTCTTTTTCCACAGAGAGCGGTACTCACTCACATCTTAACAAAGACTTCTTTTACCACAGAGAGCGGTACTCACCCACACCTTAACAAAGACTTATTTTACAACAGGTAGTGGTACTCACCCACACCTTAACAAAGACTTCTTTTACAACAGGGAGTGGTACTCGCTCACATCTTAACAAAGACTTCTTTTACCACAGGGAGCGGTACTCACCCATTCCTTAAGAAAGACTTCTTTCACTATAGAGAGCGGTGCTCACTCACACCTTAACAAAGATGTATTTCACTACAGAGAGTGGTACTCACTCACACCTCAACAAAGATGTATTTCACTACAGAGAGTGTTACTCACCCACACCTCAACAGGGACTTCTTTCACTATAGAGAGCGGTGTTCACTCGCACCTTAACAAAGATGTATTTCACTAAAGAGAGCGGTACTCACCCACACCTTAACAAAGACTTATTTTACAACAGGGAGTGGTACTCACCCACACCTTAACAAAGACTTCTTTCACTACAGAGAGCAGTACTCACCCACACCTTAACAAAAACTTCTTTCAATACAGAGAGCGGTACTCACTCACACCTTAACAAAGATGTATTTCCCTACAGAGAGCGGTACTCACTCACACCTTAACAAAGATGTATTTCCCTACAGAGAGCGGTACTCACTCACACCTTAACAAACATGTATTTCACTAAAGAGAGCGGTACTCACCCACACCTTAACAAAGATGTATTTCACTACAGAGAGCGGTGCTCACCCACACCTTAACAAAGACTTATTTTACTACAGGGAGTGGTACTCACCCGCACCTTATCAAAGACTTCTTTCACTACCGAGAGCGGTGCTCACCCACACCTTCACAAAGATGTATTTCCCTACAGAGAGCGGTACTCACTCACACCTTAACAAAGATGTATTTCCCTACAGAGAGCGGTACTCACCCACACCTTAACAAAGATGTATTTCCCTACAGAGAGCGGTACTCACTCACACCTTAACAAAGATGTATTTCCCTACTGAGAGCGGTACTCACCCACACCTTAACAAAGATGTATTTCCCTACTGAGAGCGGTACTCACTCACACCTTAACAAAGATGTATTTCCCTACTGAGAGCGGTACTCACCCACACCTTGACACAGACTTCTTTCACTACAGAGAGCGGTACTCACTCACATCTTAACAAAGACTTCTTTTACCACAGGGAGCGGTACTCACCCATTCCTTAACAAAAACTTCTTTCACTATAGAGAGCGGTGCTCACTCACACCTTAACAAACATGTATTTCACTAAAGAGAGCGGTACTCACTCACACCTTAACAAAGATGTATTTCACTACAGAGAGCGGTACTCACCCACACCTTAACAAAGACTTATTTTACAACAGGGAGTGGTACTCACCCACACCTTATCAAAGACTTCTTTCACTACCGAGAGCGGTACTCACTCACACCTTAACAAAGACTTCTTTCACTATAGAGAGCGGTACTCACCCACACCTTAACAAAGATGTATTTCCCTACTGAGAGCGGTACTCACCCACACCTTGACACAGACTTCTATTACAACAGAGAGTGGTACTCACCCACACCTTCTGTGTCTCCAAGTAAAGATGTTTCCAGTACGCCTGAAGTGTACTGTATTTATACAGTGCCATATCTAGACCCCATCCTTACCCAAACATGCCCTGGCGGTCTGGGTGATAACAGGGTGCTATCACAGAGCCATTAGTGAATTTTCCATATCAAACAACTTCTGAGGCAAATCACTTCCATCGAGAGAAGGACCTTTGGAATTCCAGATTTGCTTCCGCCTACACGGGAGTGAGGGCAGCAAAGTTACCAGCACAAGGCAATCTGAGCTAGCAGTGCCTGGCAGAACTGTATGTAAACCATGGAGTGGGCGAGCCGGCAAACTAGCAGGGAGAGCCGAGCCGAGGCAGGGGGGTCAAAGTGAGCTCAAAGTGCCCCTGCCCCAGCTGAGAAAGCAAACTATTGGGGAAGTAAATCGTGCACCAAATATCCTGTAATCACAGAACAAGCAAGTTTCCCATTTCGAAAACAGTTTTCCTTCTAACGTGGGAGTGTTTCACTTCAGTACATAATCGCACAAGAGAGGATTTACGTAGCGCTTAAACTAAACTGATGCAGTTCAAGGCGCTGTAAAAAAACATAATAGCTTTGTATATCTCACACAGGTTGTTCAACCGAGGGGCGAAAGGATGTATGAGTGGTCTTGGAGAATCTTCCTGTACAGTCTCCTGAAACAATATTCAAATTACAGAGAAGTGTTCTGGAAGCCAGGTCTTTTGGAAGAACACACACTGAACAGTTTCATGGATTAGACTTGTGTATCCAAACATATGGGGGTTATTTTCAGACTGGTTTATAACTTTAATTTTTAAAACAGAAACAGAAAGGATTCTTTATCAAAGTCCTATATGTGTGTGTGTAAGGGGAAACGACCTTTACAATGCGGTCAGAACCAGGCAATACCATCATCACACATGTATGACAACGCATGCGCCTTCACCACGCAAAGTTTTACAACGCAAATGCCTTCACCACCCACGTCTTTGCAAAGAATAATGAAAGAATATATATATATATATATATATATATATATATATATATATATATATATATATATATATATATATATATATATGTAAGGGCAGGGGCGCGTAAGGGTATTTGGGTGGCAAGAGGATTTTTAGGGTCTCAGGTGGCTAAGGAAATATGGATAGGCAAGGGTGTTTTTACAGTTTAGGGTGCACAGGGGTATTTAGGTGGCATGGGGATTTTGGGGGGTTTAGGGTGTGTATGGGTATTTGGGCTGCAAGGGGATTTTTAGGGTTTAAGTAGGATAAGGGCATTTGGGTGGCATGGAGACTTTTAGGGTTTAGGGTGGGTAAAGGTATTTGATTTACACAGGATTTTTAGGGTTTAGTGTGGAAACGGGTATTTGGGTGGCAGGGGGATTTTTGGGGGTTTAGCTTGGTTATGGTACTTGGGCGGCAAGGCTGTTTTTAGGGTTTAAAGAGGATAAGGGTATTTGTGTGACAAGGGGATTTTTTGGGTTTAGGGCGCGTAGGGGTATTTTGGTTCACAAGGGACTTTTTAGGGTTAAGGGTGGGAAGTATGTTTTTAGGGTGGGTAGGGGTGCGTGGGTGGGAAGGGTAATTTTAGAGTGGGTAAGGGTAATTTGTGTTGCAAGGGTATTTTTAGGTTTTAGGGCAAGTAGTGTTATTTGGGTGGCAAAGCAGTTTTTAGGGTTTAGGGTGGGTAAGAGTTTTTGAGTGGCAAGAGTATTTTGAGTGTTTCGCAGGTAGTTGTATTTTTGTGCCAGGAGTGATTTTAGGGTAGGGCCGGGTTAAGGTTTGGGGGTTGATAAGGTAAAAAATATATATATATAGCCAGTAGGTAGTTATGGTTAGGACCTAGTTTCCACAGCATTCTATTTGGAATAACTTTGGCGCCGGTGGATGAATCTTCGTGAATTTCTCCAAGAAAATGGCCTGCTCGGTTCTGCTACTTCCCTGAAAGTTTGGGGGTGATTTGTCAAGTGGGGGCCGAGAGAAAAGGGGGGGTCCCAAAATGTGTTTTCCCCATGCAATTTTCCTTTGGGACCTTTAGCCAGGGCTACAGCCCGAACGACTGAACGGAATTACACGAAATATGGCAGAGAGGTAGAGTTCAGTTCGCAGATTGTGCTTTTTGTTAAATGGTGTAAATCCGTTCAGTAGTTTCTGAGAAAATTGCAAGTAAAATCATAGCGATATCTAGATTAGGAGTTCAGTACGTGTACTGAAATCAGTTCAATTACGAGCGCGAGCTGCATGCTGATTGGCTGTGAACTGTCTGTCAACACTCGAAACAAGGAAGTGTTGGCGGCCATCTTGTGCCTCGCTAGAACTGAGTCACAAGAAAACAGTAAAACAAAGGTGAGAAATAAGGGAAGAGGGTAGGGTAGAGACATTCTGACCCTCTAGGCTTGCTCAAGGGGTCGTACATGGATGTTTAGGCTCTATTTTTTATTTAATTTTTTTTAAAGAAAAATCGCGGCGTACGCGTATGTCAATCAATCAAAAAAAAGTCTTTATTCGATTTTCATCCTAAAAGACATTCTAGCATACAAATAATACGACTTCATTAGTAAAAAACAGCCCAATCATATTATCACCATAAAATCCATTCAATAAAATCCGATGCTTGAAATGTACATATTGATAAAATTCATAAATATATAAACAAAGTATTAAATCCAGAAAAGACTTTACAATATGTATTAATAAACTCGCTACCCCCTGCTCTCCAACAGGCTCCATCCGAAGCATGTTTCAAGCGATTACTGAAAACCTGGCTGTTTGCCCAACCACGCTAGGCACCACGTTAGACTCCAGCTCTCTACCTAAACGGGCACAACACTGTTGCTATAGCGCCGGGACACCTCCTCGTGAGGTAGCTGTTCGCGCTTTATAAAACTCTGTATTATTATTATTATTAAAAAAAAAAGTGACACAAGTAGTAATAGGGAGGAGAACTATGCTCCGCCAGAGGCACAAGGGAACATTCTCGGGCAACCCTACACCAGATGATCCAGGCCCAACCAATGAATTTGGCTACCCCAGTCACTACTAAGTTGGAAGTGTCAGTTTTCAAGATTCTACTAGCTGTTAAAGCAGATCTAGTACCCAACTGACAGCATACTGGACGCAGCCACTTCCGCCTCGGAGCACAATATAACGGGCAAACAAAGAGGAAATGGTCTAATGTTTCATCCTGGTCAAGACAAGACAAGCATTTGCTACTGCCCCCCCCCCCCCCGCCCCAGGATTTGGTTAATCCCCTTACGGGCAATGAACCAGCTCTGAATTGGTGGAAGAGCTTACGATCTAGACTCTTTGATATTATGCCCCAATAGTCCTCCAAGAGGCAGTTATCTTTGGCAATTAGAAAGCTAGCAGTGAGAGAACCAACAGCCACACTAGAGTGGCGTCTACATATTATCCACTTCCAGTATTGTTCTTTCATTAACTTTTGAGGGGGAAATATCGCGGTTTCGGGATTAAACCACAACTCTCGTAACCCCATTCCAAATAGCAACGATTTGACTCCATCAAGCCACACGATCTTATGGGAGCCCCTTAGTTTTATAATCTCTAACAGACCCCTTGCGTACAACGACAGTTCAGGTACAGTCCACACGCGTCGCCAAAACGCCAGCGGTCTGTACTGAATTATGTCCTCTACAGGCTGACAACTCAGGTCATATAACATGGGTATATGGGGGGAAGATTGTGGTAAACCCACTGCCGATCTTAAAAATTTGTTTTGGCCAGTTTTCAGGGCGTCAACATTACTAAAACCCCACAACTCTGCTCCATACAATACTGCTGGTAAAATTTTTGAGCTGTAAATTTTAATATGGAGCCAGTGGTTTCGTGAGGGATCTTTTGTGCTCCCTAAGTAAGTCCCCTCCTAATTGGGTATGTTTAAGGGAAAAGAGGTCAATTTGGGGCTTCCAGCTCAAGGTCTCACTAAAAGTCACACCCAGATAAGTGAAGATAGGAGTTTGTTCGAGAGCGGTGCCTCCCATACATACCCTTGCTTTTATTGGTCTTGACCCCCTCAACACCATGAACTTTGTCTTCCCCACATTAACCTCCAGCTCATGCTCGCGGCAGAACAGCTCAAACTGCGCCAGGGCCTTCTGCAGCCCCTGGCGAGTTTTAGATATTAAGAGCGTATCGTCCGCGAACATGAGCAGTGGTACCTTCATTCCCGCTAAAGAGGGGGCATCAGTTGGGTTATTAGTAAAATATTTCATAACCCCATTAATGAATAGGGAAAACAACGTGGGGGCCAGAACGCACCCCTGTCTTACTCCCTTTAACACCTCAAACCTGGCTGTCACTTCCCCTGGCTTACCCCATCGCACCTGTGCATAGGTGTGTTCATGGAATTTAACTAACACCCTCACCAGGCCTACTGGCATCCCCATTTTTAATAGGGTTTCCCATAATTTGGCCCTAGGGACCAAATCAAAGGCGGACCGAAGGTCCACAAAGGCAGCAAAAAGCCGTCCCCACCTAGGAAAACCTCCTTCCAAAACAACATAACAAACCTAAAGGCCTGGTCAAGCGTCCCCATACAGGTACGAAACCCTGCCTGCAGAGGTGTCAGGATGTCATTATCTATAATCCAATGCTGGATCCTACCAAGAACTAGACGTGCAATGATCTTTTGAACAGCGTCGATCAGGCTGATCGGCCTGTAGTTGCCTGGGGCCGATCTATCGCCCTTCTTATAAATTGGCAAGATTTCAGCCCCAAGCCACGAATCAGGGACTGGTGCACCCTCAGCAATAGCATTAGCCAGACGGGTTAAATAGGGGACCCATAGATCCGGCTCATGGGTAAACAAATCCGCTGGGACACAATCCGGTCCAGGAGCCTTCCCATTCGGAATCAGTTTTACGACATGCCTAACCTCTAGCTGGGTAAACTGGAGCTGTTCGTCCGCGGTGGGGATATGAAGAAGCACGTCCGAACTCAAGCATGTTCCAAACTGATTCTCGAAGAATGATACCCTTTGAAATACTTTATCCGAAACAAAATTTCATAAAAGTACATATACAATATCCGTAATAAACTGTACATAAAACAATTCAGACAATGGGTACAAGTTTTGACCTGATGAACCAAGCATTCGCCACATATTTCGCCACCCCACAGACCATGTACATTGAAGTAACATCTGTTAGAATGATACACATAGCTAGTCTGTGATCCCTCACCCCTAGATTCCTACAGACAGGTTTCAACCACCTTCCTCGTGGTTTTTTGTAGGCTACACATGCAAAAAGGAAGTGGCCCAGAGATTCTTTCGGGCAGGGACAACCTGGGCATTTGAACTCTGTTCCTCTATATCCCTTCCAACCTACTTTGAATGTGTTGAGGGGTAGAATACCATATCTGAGTTTCAGAAACAGTGTTCTATCGCGAGGGACCTGGATAAAGTCCAAGAAGGGCTCTAACTTCCTAAGGGGCTTGTGGTCAAGGAAAGTACTAGTTAGATGACCCCAGTTAGGATTCCTGTGTTCTTTAGCAACAACCCAATCCCAATAAAGTTTTTTGACAATTGATTTTGGGGGTGGCAATTGCGAAATCCAACTCTCCTCCAAACCTATAGATTTCACAAGCTGCTTTAAATTGTTGAGCCATTTAATTTTATTAGCTAAATTCAGACTAATCAGCTCATCCAAAACCTGGGCGTAATTATAAAGTTCTGGGGTCCTTCTAAGACGAACCCAAAATAACAGGGGGCGAATTTGCACCAGATCAACAATCGATTTTTTGCCCATGTCAAGAAATAAAGGTTTCAGTGGGGACGATAAGGGTAGCGAAACCATATCTCTAATAAACTTGTTTTCCGCCACTACTAAAGCTTTTGTATTTTCCGCCCCCCAAAGTTCTGAACCATAAACTGCCACTGCCAATGCTTTCCCTTCATAAATTGCCAAGGTGGGGGCTATGGGTCTACTGAAAGATCGTCGCTGGTTCTTAAGAATTACTCCTGCAACCCTTTTGAGATTTAAAACCATTTTGGCGATATGGGCAGACCAGCTCAGGTTATTACAAAGTCTCACTCCGAGGTAATCAAATTCTTCTACCACCTCCAGCGGGGTGCCATTCAGCAAGAGGTTTACCTTCCTGTGTTTCTTTTTGTTAGTTAACACCATCAACTTTGTTTTTGAAGTGTTTATTGTCAACCCCCTATCTATACAAAAACTGCAAAAACGATCGAGTAGTTTTTGCAAACCCATGGGGGATTTTGACATGAGAAGAGTATCGTCGGCAAAGAGGAGGGTGGGTGTTTTCTCTCCTGCAAGGACGGGGGCATCAGCAGGATCCTCCCTCAAATGGGCTACAACCCCATTAATGAAGAGGGAGAACAAAGTTGGGGCCATCACACACCCTTGTCTCACTCCCCTATTTACCGGAATCTTCTCAGTCAGTTGGCCCTGGGATCCCCAACGGATCCTGGCATAGTTCCCCTCATGAAGTTTAATAATAAATTGTAGGAGGTAACTAGGAAAACCCATATCGGATAAGACCGACCAGAGCTTATTCCGTGGGATCACATCAAATGCTGTCTTCAAGTCTATGAAAGCCAGGTATAGACTACCCTTAGTGATTAACACTGACTTCCAACAGACTGCACAGAATCTAAATACCTGATCTATTGCACCTATATTACTTCTAAACCCGGCCTGGAAATGGGACAAGATACCTTTATCCACAAGCCATGCTTCTGTACGGTTTATGATCACCCTTCCAACCACCTTCTGGATAATGTCTATCAGACTTATCGGTCTGTAATTGGAAGGGTCATCCCTTTCGCCCTTTTTATAAATGGTTATTACCTCAGCACCTTTCCAGGAGTCGGGAACAGGGTGACCAGCCTGGATCAAATTCATCAGACTTGATATGTATTTAGCCCACACATTTGGTTCGTACTTTAACAAGTCCCCTGGAAGACCATCCTGGCCTGGGGCCTTCCCGGGCAATAATTTAGAGATAGCATCTAATACTTCTCTCTGGGTGAATGGATCTGTGTTGTAAATAAAATTTCCACAAGGCATACCTTCAGGGGTAGTAGCTGATAATAATATCGAGCTATCCACACTCTCCTCGCAATACAGTTTTAAAAAATGGGAATACCATTCCTGATCCGTAATATGATTTAAAATGGGTCCTGCTCCCTTTCTATCTAGAGCGTTAATTAATTTCCAAAAGGCAACACTATTTTTCCCACGTGCTGCTTCCTTCAGCTGTTGCCAATGCTCTTCCTCCCATTCTCTTTTAGCAGATTTTATGCTGCTCGCATAGTCTTTCCTGGCTAACCGAACGGCCACAGAGTCCTTACTTTGTATTGCTTTAGTAATTGCTTCCCTTTTACTTCTACAATTACTGGTGTACCATGGATTACTTTTAGGTTTAATACCAATAAGGCGGGGTTTTTCCGTTTGCTTCTTACAAAAGTGGGCTCCCAATTTACCTATTAAATTACTATAAGAGACCGACAAACTAGGATCGACTGGATTAACTGAGACAGACTCTAAGGCTGCCAATCTACTACTTTCATTAGATACCAAATCTTTGATATTTTGTAGCTTCCCCTCATCACATTTGACCACATTCCATTTTAGCTTCCGATTGTTATTTACAGGGAAGACTTCTTTGGTTATCATCTCTGTTTCCTGTCTAGGATCCCGGCCACTTACCCACTTAAGTTGCATACATAAGGGGTTGTGGTCGCTATAAGAAGACTCCCTAACCACCATATCGATTAGATCAGGCCAGGAGTATTCATCTAAAAGGATGTAGTCGATACGAGAGGGGCACCCCAGCCTATTAAAAGTCATCGCTCCTTCACGATCAGAGTTTGTACGGCCATTAAGAGCCCAAAGATTATAATCTAACACCAGGGCATTCAACTGAATAACCCTGGATGACCATTTCTTAATTGGGCTAAGAGTTAGGGGGGGTATGATTGGTCTTCCCTCCACTGCATTGGGTCCTAATTCTTCTTCCATATCTAACGGTTCGAACGTGCAGTTGAAGTCTCCCCCGACCATTATTTTAGATCTGGCCGGGAGGTTGGACAACTCCTCATCCAACAGTTCTAATACTGGAGAAGCAAGCCCTCCCTGGAGACCTCTAGCGTAAATGCAGAAAATTTCATAACTATAACCCCCTACACTGTTCTTTAAAGTAATGTGCAAGATGTCATTAGAAACATACTTGTTAGAAATGACACTACAATTCAGAGATATTTTCACCCAGATGTGTAACCCGCCAGAGGGGCGCCCTCTCCCCAGTGAAACAGCTGGAACATAAAATGTAGAATAACCATTCATGTATTCGGGAAGTAGGCTCCACGTTTCTTGAAACATACAAATGTCATATTTATTAATAAAAGTGTTCCAATCAGGATTTGCTAAATTGTTCTTTAAACCTGCAATATTCCATGATAAAATATTAATAGAAGAACCCGGTGCCTTAATTTCCAATTGACCTGTAGAGACTATATCCTGTGTACAGTTACCAACTACTACCAGGGATTCAATTGTATCTGTACTTACACTAGTGAAGCCAGCGTTAGCCACTATACCTACAGGCAGATTTGCTTGATCTCCCGGCAGAGGTTGCAACACCCCACTACCCAAACGCTCAATGGGCCGGTTAGTAAGTCAATCGACTTCCTCCAGGCCATTGAAGCGATTGTAACATTGGATAGGATAATCCAACTGTGGGCCCGACCATCCCTCCTTGAACCTATTTCCACCATTATAAGTTCTACCTCTCCCTCTACGGACTTCTTGCCAGTCACCACTAGCAGACCCTCCCCAATTGTTGAAACGCTGATTCCCATAGGTTTCATGTCTCCTCCAACCGGTTTCATGCGTGGTAGCCTTCAGCCAACTCCATCTATTATCGTGGTTCCCCACAGGCATATAAAAATATGACAAGGGTTTGACAAGAATCTCAGAGTCATTGTTACGGCGGTGCCCTGAGCAAATAAACTCTACTATGCAAGGGTCTTCAAATGTAATCACCACACAATCTCCTTTGAGATGTTTCTTTTTCTCTCCCACCCAAGGTGCTCTCTCTACCATAAGAATATTTTTATTAATATTTGGAAGGGGTGGAAAGTTCCTGTCCAACCAATGACAAACTTTATTTTTAAGGCCCCAAAATGATTCAGAGGTGTCTGGGGTAAGCTCAGGGACACCAGTTAGCACAATCACAAATGGGCAGGCGTCAGATGGTAAACTAATATTCCGCCGTGCCCTTGGTGTCTTCACAGGGGGTAGGAGAGGAATAGCGCAGGGAGCGGTAGAATCAGCTTTCCCCAAAGATTTTTTAACTTCTGCAGAGACTGGTTTAGTGACCACTCTACCAACCTTCTCTACAGTTGTGACAGTTGGACAGGTCGTAGTTTGCTGGGTAGGTGCTATTGAAGGATTCTTAACCACTGGCAGTAAAGTTCCCGATGTACCGGGGGTATTCTTCTGGATTACATGAGTTTCTTCCCCCCCCTTACATTTCAACTCCTTTGATATAATTCCGAGTTGATGTTCTATACCCTGGAGTCTAACTTCCAGGGGCGAAAGCAAGGACCTAATAAGGTCCGCTAGAGAATCGAAAAAGGGCGCGTCCGCATCCTCTTCACTCTCTACAGACACATCAGGACTTCCCTTATTAAGAATACTATCTAAGCTAGAATCCGATACAGTTACATCAGGCAACTCTAGGGGCAGGGGGTGCGATACACGATGTAACCTAACAGGATCAACTGAAGCATCCACATTTATCCCTCCCTCCTGTGCACCAATTCCCATACCAGCTATATTCTCCAAACAAGGTAAAATGTGACTATTATCTACAATATCACTGAGCACCTCAGGGACGGATGATTTTGGGGAGGATATTGTACCTTCTAAAGGATGCCCTTGTAACCCTAGAGGATCTGTGTGTATAATAACATCGGTAACCATTAGAGTAGTAGGGGTAACGGACTCAATTGGGGATACTGGTAATATGGATACCGGGGGGTTATTTATACATTGGGACTGGGCCATAGTCAGTGCTGGTATTACATGAGTAGATATTGGTTGTGGCGTGTCTGATAGGGGCAGATCTTTATTCGGAGTACGAGCCAAGGCTATATTGCCCAATGACGATCTTTTAGCGTGAAGTAAGTCTTGGGAAACCCTCCGTTCCATCAATATGATACCCTCATCAATTAAGGTGTTAGTGCGGAGGATAAAACTATCCAGGGTATTAGTGAGTTTTTTAGTTTTTGTATTTTTTACCCCTGCCACCGCCTGACTTCGAGTTGTCCGTGAAGACATTGTTCGACTCCAACAATTTACTGTCAGGTGGTACTCTAGACAAAATGGTGGGGGACCGCTGTTTTGATACTAACCCCCGTAAAGTGAAATATTCCTAAAATAAAACAATGCACTAGTAATGCCAAGGACTAAACAAAACGTCCCATACAAATATAGAGCGTCAATAACAGCAACAATAGTCTATTAACCTTACTAGGGGTTGCGGCCAGTCCAGTCCTTTCGGTCCTCGGAGGGCCTCAGAGGGCCCGCCCTTTGCCCGGGCTTAGCCCCGGGCTATGTCCCGCGCGCGTCCCGCGTGCGCGCTCACCAGTGCGTTAAAATAGGAGGTTTGGGGGCGGGAAGAGACACCAGGTGCGCTGGGATCTTCAAGCGCTGTGCACCCTGGCTCTCGCAGTCCCGGCCCCGGTAGCGTCCGCTTTGGTCCCCAGTCCTCGTTGTTCAGGAACAGGGAAAATTAACCAGCAAGCTAAAATGTCTAAAACGAGCAAAGTTCCACAGGAATGTTCCCCAAAGGCTGCGAGCGGCACCGGCGGAGCGGGGGCCGCGAGCCTTAAGTAGCTGGTGTAAAACAGTCAAGGGCGGAGGGCTGGGGGCGGGAAGAGACACCAGGTGCGCTGGGATCTTCAAGCGCTGTGCACCCTGGCTCTCGCAGTCCCGGCCCCGGTAGCGTCCGCTTTGGTCCCCAGTCCTCGTTGTTCAGGAACAGGGAAAATTAACCAGCAAGCTAAAATGTCTAAAACGAGCAAAGTTCCACAGGAATGTTCCCCAAAGGCTGCGAGCGGCACCCGCGGAGCGGGGGCCGCGAGCCTTAAGTAGCTGGTGTAAAACAGTCAAGGGCGGAGGGCTGGGGGCGGGAAGAGACACCAGGTGCGCTGGGATCTTCAAGCGCTGTGCACCCTGGCTCTCGCAGTCCCGGCCCCGGTAGCGTCCGCTTTGGTCCCCAGTCCTCGTTGTTCAGGAACAGGGAAAATTAACCAGCAAGCTAAAATGTCTAAAACGAGCAAAGTTCCACAGGAATGTTCCCCAAAGGCTGCGAGCGGCACCCGCGGAGCGGGGGCCGCGAGCCTTAAGTAGCTGGTGTAAAACAGTCAAGGGCGGAGGGCTGGGGGCGGGAAGAGACACCAGGTGCGCTGGGATCTTCAAGCGCTGTGCACCCTGGCTCTCGCAGTCCCGGCCCCGGTAGCGTCCGCTTTGGTCCCCAGTCCTCGTTGTTCAGGAACAGGGAAAATTAACCAGCAAGCTAAAATGTCTAAAACGAGCAAAGTTCCACAGGAATGTTCCCCAAAGGCTGCGAGCGGCACCCGCGGAGCGGGGGCCGCGAGCCTTAAGTAGCTGGTGTAAAACAGTCAAGGGCGGAGGGCTGGGGGCGGGAAGAGACACCAGGTGCGCTGGGATCTTCAAGCGCTGTGCACCCTGGCTCTCGCAGTCCCAGCCCCGGTAGCGTCCGCTTTGGTCCCCAGTCCTCGTTGTTCAGGAACAGGGAAAATTAACCAGCAAGCTAAAATGTCTAAAACGAGCAAAGTTCCACAGGAATGTTCCCCAAAGGCTGCGAGCGGCACCCGCGGAGCGGGGGCCGCGAGCCTTAAGTAGCTGGTGTAAAACAGTCAAGGGCGGAGGGCTGGGGGCGGGAAGAGACACCAGGTGCGCTGGGATCTTCAAGCGCTGTGCACCCTGGCTCTCGCAGTCCCGGCCCCGGTAGCGTCCGCTTTGGTCCCCAGTCCTCGTTGTTCAGGAACAGGGAAAATTAACCAGCAAGCTAAAATGTCTAAAACGAGCAAAGTTCCACAGGAATGTTCCCCAAAGGCACAAGAAAGCAGAAAAAAAAGTGTAGAACTCAAAAAGGGGGATGGGTAGAAACACCCTGACCCCCCTAGGCCTGCTCAGGGGTTCCCACAGGGACCCCCCCAAAAAATGTTTTTAAAACCCGGTATGTTTATTTAAAAATTACCCCCCAGGGGGACCAAATTGTGGGGGCATAGTGATAAAGAAGTGTGGGTGGTGCCCAATCCCCCCACACTGCCCCGGGGACTGCCGCCCTCCGGGGCAAAGCAATGCAGCCCCCTGGCGCATACTGGAGGCTCCTGGTGAGCTTCTCCCATGCTCACTCCCTTTAACTCATCCACATTTCGTCATTTACCTTTCTTTGCTCCTTCCCTGAGTCCCCTTCTGTCACTGTTTCCTTCACTCCCTCTGTCTCTTCACTTTCTCACTCCCCTTGTCTCATGCTCAGTCGCCTTTATCCACCCTCTATCACCCCTGTTTCCTCAACCTCAATGCCCTTCTCTTACCCTGCCTCACCCCTGTTTCCTTACTCCGCTTCGTTCACATATCCTCATTCACCATACTTCAATCCATACTTCAGTCCCCTTAGCCTACTCTATTTCCCTTTGTCCATCCCTTACACTCCTTCCCTGTCTCTACCCCATTCACCTTCTCTCACTCACCCTTCCTCACTCTATTTCTCTTAGTGCCCTTCCCTTATTTTTTCACTCTCCTTAACTCACTCCTTCACCCTTAGTCCCTTTCTTTTACACACTGTTTCTCTCGCCTTCCATTACTCATCACACTCTCCTTTCCTCCCTCACCATACTTTCCTTTCCACAATCATTCCCTCAGTCCCTTCCTCTCCTTCACTCAGTCATCTTAGTCATTGATTTATACACTACACATACTGTCCCTCTCTCTCTCTCCCTTTCTTTCACTTTCTGTTTCCTGCTGCTCTTCCCATAATTTTTAATTTCCCTTAACTCACTACCCTACCTTTAGACATCTTGGGGCAGATTTACAAGCCCTTTACGCCTCTTTTGCGCCGCCGTTGCATCACTTTTGTGACTCAGCGGCGGTGCAAAAGATGCGCCATGGTGCGGGCTATTTACAACATGACGCATCTGGGAGATGCGTCACGTTGTAAAGCCCTACGCCTTAAGGAGGCGTTCTGGTGCAGGGAGGGGCGTTCCTGCGCAGGAACGCCTGTTAAAAGTGGCTATGTGAAATCTACAAGATTTCACCCAGTCACTTTTAGGCCAATGCTATGTCAAAACCCGGTGCCTGCTTGAAGCAGGCGTAAGGCTTGAAGCAGCATTAGTTGAATGGGCCCCCCAGGAGCATTGCTGAAGCTGCATCGCGCATGCGACGCAACTCCAGCAATGCGACACCTTTATGGCACAGATGCGTCACGCATGTGTGCCGTTTTTGCCCCATAGTGCGCCACATTGTAAATGTGGCACATCAGTGGTGGCGCACGGGTGGTTTTGCTTGTCGTAGCTTACTTGGCGCATCCCTGCTGATTTGCAGAGATGCACCATGTAACGTACATCTGCCCCATTGTTTCAGTCACTCTTTTACTTCACTTTCTTCAGTCACTATACTTCCTTTACCTCACTCATTTGCTCAGTCCCTTACTCCATTTTTGTCATTCATTTCATTTAGTCATTTATACACTACACATTCATTCAAAAGAAAGATGACACAGTGCATAACAAATAGAGCTCTTTTTGGAAAAATTAGTTAGTTCTGAAAATACCTTTTCGTTTTGTTGTTTTATATCTTTTTTTCTTGTTTGAAAGTTTTATATTTTTTTTGATTTTTCAAACAGGAACAGAAATCTTCAACTGCAAAACTGTTCAACAGGAATAAAATAAATCCAAACTTTGAAAAAATTCATCTTCTCTGGGAGCATTGATGTTCATTAATTCTCCGCTCGATCAGAGTGAGGCTCTGCTCCCCGTACACAATAATCTCAAAACATTTGTTGCATCTCATGTGGACTTTTGACAAGAATGGTCTTCAGTCCATCTCTGCAGTGGATGGAGATGCAGGTGGTCCTCCAGATGATGTGCTGTCCACAGCTGGTGGTATTTGTGTGGCCAGAGCTCTTGTTGATGCCTGTGCAAATTGCACAGGGAGCTCTTGTCTGACATGCCTTATCATTGTATGTATTGAAAAGGAGTACTTTTTTTGAAGGATTTCCTCTTAATAGAACAGTGCCACATATAGTGCAAGTGACTTTCGGGGCATTCACTTTTTTTAGTCCTTCAGGAAAAGTAAAAAATTTCCATATGAAAGATTCCTTCCCTTTTCTTTGAGGTAGCCGATAATCTTCCCCAGAATCAGAAGATGAATCCTGTCTTGCAGCTATTTCAGAAAATTCTCAGGAAAGTTGCAAAGGCTCCTTCTCCTATGAGAGTAAAACAGATAGTGAGGGAAGTGGGTGGGGTTTTTGAAGATTCTAGAACAGAAACTACTATGAACCAATGAAAAGTGTTGTTTTCGAGTCACATGACATGACGTGCGCGCTCGGGTGCGCGAACGCGGTGCGAGCACCCGGTCGCGCACGTCTCTTGAAAATGGCGTTTTGCCCGATTTACATAAAAGTTTCAAAACGTGAAAAGGAGGCAAGGTAGACACTCCCTGACCCCCTAGAGTTTCTCAGGGGGTCCCAGAAGAATCTCGACGTGCCCCAAAAACCTTTTTTTTGTTGAAAAAATAGCGGGGTGCGTGCACCCGGTTGCGCACGTCGGTTTAAAATGGCGTTTTACCCGATTTACATAAAAGTTTCAAAACGTGAAAAGGAGGCAAGATAGACAGTTCTGACCCCCTAGAGCTTCTCAGGGGGTCCCTAGACAACTCCGACGGGCAAAAAAACCTTTTTTTTCTTGAAAAATTTGCAGGGTGCGCGCACCCGGTCGCGCACCTCGCAATTTAATTAAAAAAGAAAAAAAGGATTTTTTTTGCCCTTCGGGGTTCTTTAGAGACCCCCTGAGAAGCTCTAGGGGGTCACGGAGTGTCTTCCTTGCCTCCTTTTCACGTTTTGAAACTTTTATGAAAATCAGCAAAACGCCATTTTAAATCGACGTGCGCTACCGGGTGCTCGCACCACGTGCGCGCACCCAAGCGCGCACGTCAAGTCATGTGACTCGAAAACAACATTTTTCATTGGTTCATAGTAGTTTCAGATCTAGAATCTTTAAAAACCCCACCCACTTCCCTCACTATTTGCTTTATTCTCCTGGAAGAAGGACCCTTTTTGGAGCTGGAAGCAGAAAAAACAACAGGATGGCAGAAAGACAGGCAACAACATCTTCTTCTTCTGACTCCCACATAGAATATCGCCAGCAAGCCAAGAAGGGGAAGTGACTTTCGGGGCATTCACTTTTTTTAGTCCTTCAGGAAAAGTAAAAAATTTCCATATGAAAGATTCCTTCCCTTTTCTTTGAGGTAGCCGATAATCTTCCCCAGAATCAGAAGATTAATCCTGTCTTGCAGCCATTTCAGAAAATTCTCAGGAAAGTTGCAAAGGCTCCTTCTCCCATGAGAGTAAAACAGATAGTGAGGGAAGTGGGTGGGGTTTTTGAAGATTCTAGAACAGAAACTACTATGAACCAATGAAAAGTGTTGTTTTCGAGTCACATGACATGACGTGCGCAATCGGGGGCGCGCACGCGGTGCGAGCACCCGGTTGCGCACGTCGCTTGAAAATGGAGTTTTGCCTGATTTACATAACAGTTTCAAAACGTGAAATGGAGGCAAGGTAGACACTCCCTGACCCCCTAGAGTTTCTCAGGGGGTCCCAGAAGATTCTCGACGGGCCAAAAACCCTTTTTTTTTGTTGAAAAATAGCGGGGTGCGTGCACCCGGTCACGCACGTCGGTTTAAAATGGCGTTGTACCCGATTTACATAAAAGTTTCAAAATGTGAAAAGGAGGCAAGGTAGACACTCCCTGACCCCGTAGAGTTTCTCAGGGGGTCCAAGAAGAATCTCGACGGGCCAAAAATCCTTTTTTTTGTTGAAAAAATAGCGGGGTGCGCGCACCCGGTCGCGCACGTCGGTTTAAAATGGTGTTTTACCCGATTTACATAAAAGTTTCAAAACGTGAAAAGGAGGTAAGATAGACAGTCCCTGACCCCCTAGAGCTTCTCAGGGGGTCCCTAAACAACTCAGACGAGCAAAAAACCCTTTTTTTTCTTGAAAAATTTGCGGGGTGCGCGCACCCGGTCGCGCACCTCGCAATTTAATTAAAAAAGAAAAAAAGGATTTTTTTGCCCTTTGGGGTTCTTTAGAGACCCCCTGAGAAGCTCTAGGGGTCAGGGAGTGTCTACCTTGCCTCCTTTTCACGTTTTGAAACTTTTATGAAAATTAGGCAAAACGCCATTTTAAAGCGACGTGCGCGACCGGGTGCTCGCTCCACGTGTGCGCACCCGAGCGCGCACGTCAAGTCATGTGACTCAAAAACAACATTTTTCATTGGTTCATAGTAGTGTCAGATCTAGAATCTTCAAAAACCCCACCCACTTCCCTCACTATTTGCTATATTCTCCTGGAAGAAGGACCCTTTTTGGAGCTGGAAGCAGAAAAAACAACAGGATGGCAGAAAGACAGGAAACAACATCTTCTTCTTCTGACTCCCACATAGCATATCGCCAGCAAGCCAAGAAGGGGAAATATTCTTTTATTTGGAAGTTTTTTACTTTTCCTGAGGGACTAAAAAAGGTAAATGCCCCTAAAGTAACGGGTTCTCTTTGTGGTACTGTTCTTTCAAGGGGAAACCCTCTTAAAAAATACTCTTTTTTACTATGATAAGACATGTAAAAAATGTCCATCCTGTGCAATATGCCTAAGCAGCCACAAGAGCTCTTTCCCAGCAGATTCCACCAGCTGTGGCCAGCACATCTACAGCTCCACCTCCATCGCCAGCAACAGCAAAAATGGACCTTAAGCCATATTTGTGCATATGCGATGCAACAAATGTTTTGATGTTATTGTTTTTGGTGAACAGAGTCTGAATGTAATTGAACGCAGCATTCATTATCATAAATGCTCTGAAAGGAGATACATTTTTTTTAAAAAAGCTAAAAAAAATATAAAACAACAAAAGAAAAAAAAAAGTTATTTTCAGAACTCATTCAATTCTCTAAAAAGAGTTATATTCCAAATACACTGTGTCGTTCATTTTTTTGAATGAAAGTGTAGAGCATAAATGAGTGATTGAAATGACTGAGTGAAGGGAAGGAAGGGACTGAGAGAAAGAGTGAGAAAAGGGGAGTATGGTGAGTGACAAAAGAGGAGTCGAAGAGTGAGTGAAAGAAGGGGACTATAGGTAGAGGAGTGAGTTAAGGGGAATGAAAAACTAAGGGAAGGGCAGTAAAGAAAGGAGAAAAAAAACAACTTTCAGTGTTTTGAAGTTGTATTTATATTCATTAAAAAACAAAGATTTTCACGCATATTTTATTTAGAGGTTAGCATTTAAAAAACCTTATAAATTCACTAAAAAAACATAGGTTTCACACACGTTATAGTTAGGAATTAGCATTTAAAAAACCTTTGAAATTCACTGAAAAAACCATAGGTTTTACACACGGTATAGTAAGGAAGTAGCATTTACAAAACCTTTGAAATTCGCTGAAAAAACCATAGGTTTCACACATGTTATAGTTAGCTGGACATTTCACTCATATGAAACCATTGAAATTCCCCCGTTATAGTTAGTTCAGCTAACTATAACTCGGGCGCCCGCAATGCACTGCTATTGACGTCACATATTACATCACTCATGACATGGTCAGTGACATCACTCATGACATTACTGATGACATCTCAAATGACATCACTGATGACATCACTGATGACATCATCCAGTGAATGGGTGTTTTTCTGAAATTTCAAAGGTTTTGTAAATGCTACTTCCTAACTATAACATGTGTGTAACCTATGGTTTTTTCAGTGAATATATATATATTATATATATATATTATATATATATATATATATATCACACTTCTCTATATGGTAATCGCCTTCTCCCAATGACGGACACGGACCCAGATTCTGTGCAAAAACCATCTTTATTGCTCCTCACTCGTCGCCATTGCAAGACTTGTGCAGGCAATCCTGGTTACCTTTATTTGGTTACATTCATGCCACGCCCTAAGTGGGCTGCTCGATGTTTACAATGCATGCTGGCTTTAGTAGTCCCATCCAGAATCAGAATCATCCCTGTAGTAGGTCCTGCTATTGTGTCATAATTTTTAAGCGTTATTCACCCTTAGTGGGCCCAGTAATTCATAACGAGCTATTTTTGCCGCAGTTTGCCGAACCGTATTCAAGTCTGGACCCAGTTCCGAACACGGCCTCCTTTTTGGTGCAAGGACAGTGCTGCTTTCTGCGACAGGGCCGCCACATAACTAATGTGTGATATATATATATATATATATATATATATATATATATATATATATATATATATATATATATATATATATATATATATATATCCAAGGAAAGCTCCTGACCGCAGTTGCGAGGCGGATCTGTGCAGGTGTGGACCACTTCCCAAGGATCCTTCGTTTAGTAACGGGCCACTACACAAAAGGTTCGTGCAAGCAGTGTCTTTCTTTATTTAGGCATTTCTCACACAAATGTCTCCCATGACGCGTTTCACTCCGTAAAGGAGCTTGATCACATAACGCGCCCCAACAGGCATTGCAATTTTAAAGTGCTTTAAAAGCCCAAACAGCCTTAAAAAATAGACTGAATGGCATGAAGTGTGCAAAATAAACATAATGACAGACTGTGGCGATAGAATAGACGAACGGTGGTTTACATAATGGTACCAATTGAAACCTAGTTGTACAAGATAAAATGTGCTGCATTTCACAACAATAATAGTTCTGGCCAGTGCCTTGATATTAACAAAAATGGTACAATGTGAAAGAATTCTGAGCAAGCAGCAGAAGTTTGCCGACATAATATCAAACGGGGACATTTAAATGTTTAAATATAGATTGTAAGCCAAAGGCTAATATATCACAATGGTCAGCTATGTTAATGCTGCAAAGTCCCCCAGCAAAGTGTCGGTGCTTAGATAGAACAACATTCGCTTGAAAACCATTATATTGCACATCACCCCGCATGGTAGTTTATGGTACCTAAAATAAGAAACCATTAACTAGACCTAATAAATCATGAACAGTTCTGGCTATAGCAATGCTTTGAATAAAGTGCAAGTGCATATATAAAAAAACAATTAGATTGATAAGGGCTATATACCAACATCTGTGCACATGGCAGAGAAAAATATGGTCTAAAAAAAACACCTAAGGTATTAGTAGGAAAATACCACATTGATACTATATTGTGCCACAATAGTCATAAAAGTGCAAAAAAAAGTGCTGTGCAATATAATCAATATTGAAAAGCATAACAAATATAAAGCTAACTAGCAGCAAAACAGAGGCTTAATGTGTTGGAACCATAGAATAGTAAATATTCAGAAAAAACATCAATAAAGGTAGAACTCAATGCAAAGCGGTTGAATGAACATTGAAACACAATATGAATCACATCATAGTCAAAGGGCACAATAATTACAAGCAATTATGCAGATCTTAATTAATATTTAATCCATTGGGAACTCTGGTATCCAAGGAAAGAATGAAATGGGTTTCCTTTTGTCTAAGTAATTTGTCACGATTCCCGCCCCGTCCGGGGTTAGGGACTGAACCTAGAACAGTATACTCTAAGTCTCTAAGCTTGTTGTCATGTATGGTCTTAAAGTGTCTGGCCACCGGATAGTTACTGTCTGAATTGACGATGGCCCTTACATTTTGCAGAATACGTTTGTTTACCGGAAGCTTTGTGCTTCCGATATACTCCAGATCGCAGGTGCACCTAAGTTTGTAAATGACATATTCTGACCTGCAGGTCAGATATTCACAAATTGCGATCTGTTTTTCACTGAAGGCAGTTTTGTAATGAGTGCCATTCTTTGCAAACGTGCAAGCACGACAGGATGTGCATTTGAAGAAACCCATTTTGGATAACCAGGTTTTCTTCGGTGGAACTTCTGCCATGGATCTGTCAAGGGCATCCCTCATAGAGGGCGCCCGTCTAAAAGTGATTGCAGGCTGGCTTAGCATGATGGGACCTAAAATGTTGTCTGTCATAACAATGGGCCATTCTGAGCAAATAATGCGTCGAATGGTTTTTTCCTGGGTACAAAAGGTGGTGATTAGGCGGACTGGACAGGCTGCTCTTTGGTCTGTAGATATAACAGCACTAGGATTGAGCAAATCGTCCCTCAATCTGATTTTTGCTTTCAAAAGTGCCTGATCTAATACTTTCTTTTTATATCCTCTTTGAAGGAATCTCTGGACAGCTTCAGCTGAGCTTGTGTCGAATGCCTTTTCATCGCTAAAAATCCGTTGAATGCGAATAAATTCTCCGTACGGGATGCTGTTTATAGTATGCCTAGGATGTGAACTTTGGGCATGAAGAATCGAATTGCCCGCTGTGGACTTCCTATGTAGCTTAGTATGAAGGATACCTGCCTCAATATAAAGTTGGACATCCAAAAACTCAGCTGAATTGTTGGTGACAGATGCAGTGAATTTAAGATTAAGGTAATTGGTATTAATTGCATTAACAAAAGCAATAGCTTCCTCCTTGGACCCCTTCCAGATGATGCATATGTCGTCAATATAGCGCCAATAGTGAACAATATGTGCCCACCATTTGCGATGGGTGGCTCCGAGCACGTGCTTCTCCCACCAGCCAACGTGTAAGCACGAATAGCTGGGGGAGAAGCACGAACCAATTGCCACCCCACGTACCTGTTGGAAAATCTCATTCTGGAATTGGAAGAAGTTGGTTCGTAGACAAATGTCTATCATTTTAAAAGCATTTTGTTATGCTCCCTTAAAGTAGCATCATGGCTGTCAAGAAAACATTCAGTCACCTTAATACCCTGCCAGTGATGGATACTGGTATAGAGTGATTCTATGCCCATGACAACTAATAAATAATCACAACACCAGTTAACATTTTTCACTTTAATAAAGAAGTCTGTAGTGTCCTTTAAATATGATGTTAGACTTGTCATATGGGGTTGGAGAAAAAATCAACATATTTGGACACATTTTCGTTCATGCTTCCTTGGGCTGATATTATTGGGCGGCCAGGAACAGGAGTAACCAGTTTGTGCACTTTTGACAGAAGGTAAAAGATCGGAGTGATAGGGTGTTCAACACTCAAAAATGTAGACTCCTCTTTAGTTAGCTGTCCATTTCTCTGCCAGTTGTGAATCTTTTTGCGAGTTTGTTGGACTTGGCCCTCTGGCAGGTTCATCCCTAAACTTTTTGCTTTTAATGGTGAGCTGGTGATGGTGATTTTTGGGTTCTGCGCACTTTCACTGTCTCCCAGTGGAAAGTGCGTGCGCACTTTGAGTGCATGTGGTGAGATAGACCTGCCCTCCCATAGGAATGCATGGGGAATGTATGTGTCCCTGGTAGTTCCTGATGCGTGGGGTGTACAGGCTCGAGTCTGGTATGTGCGGACTCGTGTGATTGAATGCTGCGAAATGATGTATGCGGCATGAATGTGTCTAATGTGGAAGTGCCACTTCTAGACGTGTGCCTGTCTGTGCAGTGAGTATGCTGGCACGTGATTGGCTGAAGCTAGCTGGGGAGCCTGGCTCCAGGAGTCTGTGTGGGTCTGCCCCGGTGGTGAATGGAGAGATTAGCATGCTGATGTGAGGGAGGGGCTGCACCTGTGTCCTGAATAGGGCTGGGCTTTTCCCACACAATACTGGCTCCGCCCCCTGTGGTGCGACTGATGACCCTAGCCTGCCTGGTGAATAGAAAGGGTGGCTGAGGTAAACACAGTGCTCCAAAACCAGCTGAGACTGGTTCTCCCCCCTCCCTGCACCTGAAGACAAAGGGAAAAGGTGTATAAAAGAGGGTCTGTGACCCCATGAAAATGTTCTTGTTCTTGTTTTTGACTGGAATCTGCCAGGGGCGACCAGCCCCTGGACACCTGATGGACCTTCATTTCTAGGAGCTGCTCTACTCCACCTGAGGTCCTGGACCCCTTTAAGGACTTTGCTGCTTTACCCCTTAAGGACTTTGCTGCATTCTGTGTACCTAGCACTTGGGAGCGCTTTCCTTTGACCCCTAGCGCTTGAGAGCGCTTTTCGTGCACACAGCCCTTGGGAGCGCTGTTTATCTCAGCCGGTGCCCACCCGGCATCTGCCCCGGTTTTGCGAGGGTTTCTGAACCCCCAGCGAGTGCCCACCTCGCTTTATTTCTTTATGGTCCTATTTACGAGGGAGCCCGCTCCTCGTCGATTCCCCCCGAGTTCACCGCCGCTGCCCGGACCTCTCGTGATGCCTGCCCCGGGCCGCGCTGGGATTGGCTGCCGGCCCGGGAGTCCCCGGTGACGTCTTTTGCCGGGCCGCGCCGTGATTGGCTGCCGGCCCGGGATTCCCTGGTGACGTCCTTCCCCGGGCCGCGCCGTGATTGGTTGCCGGCCCAAGGAGATTCCTGGGTCCCGCCTACGGGGCCCGATGAAGCAGGGAGCGGTGGGAGCCTACTCCGCGCCCTTGCATTGCCCAGAGAAGCTGCCGACCCCCCCCCCGGGGCTCCCGAGAGCGATGGAGAGCCCCGGGGAGCGAGAGGAGGCCGGCGCAGAAGAAGAGACCGGCGCGCCAGACACGGTGAGTGGATTGAAGGGGAGGAGGGGCATCGGGGCACATTGCCGGTGCCCGCCCCTCCCCTCCAGACTAATCCCTTTGTGTTCAGAGGCCCGGAGGGGCCCCGAGTGATGCAGAGTCCCCCGAGAGGGACTCCAACGAAGGCCCCATATTAGTCCAGAGCCCCGAGAGGCTCAAAGGCGGCCCAGTTGTTTCTCGAGCCCTGAGAGGCTCCACCGTTGACATTTGTTTCGAGCCTGCGGGGCTCAACCCCAGCACGTTTGTTCTCAGAGCCCCGAGAGGCTCTAGCGCCAGTTTGTTCTTCGAGCCCCGAGAGGCTCCAGGCGCCACATTGTGTTTAGAGCCCAGCGAGGCTCTTTGGGGGGACAATAGATTTGGCCAGAGCTTGCGAGGCTCCAGCGTTGGCCCTCAGTGTCTGCACAGCTGCCCAGCACTTCGTGGGCAGCTGCTACGTTTAGGTTTTGGCGCAGTGGCGCAACCTGGACCCTGGACTTTTGATGTAAGTTCTGTGTTAATGTGATTTCTGCAAAGTGTTCTTTGCTACACCTCTGAATGTGTGTTTATGCATCATGTGTCCTGTGCTGCACCTCTGAATGTGTTGTAGATGCATCATGTGCCTTGTTCCTTACACCGCTGAATGTAGGTTCTGCATCATGTGTTTTCCTTCCCTGCACCTCTGAATGTGTTGTGACGCATCATGTGTAATGTGCCTATGCCCCTACTTGTATTGTGATACTTAGGTGGTTGTTCTTGCTAGTACAGGTGGTGCTAGTGAGGTCTGGTTCCCTGCGTGACCTGTTCCTACGGTGGTTAGGATTGCATAGGTGGTACTTACCTGATTACCAGTAGTTACTGGTGGTGTGCTATTTTGTGCTACAGTGATTTTCTATATTATGTTCTAAGTGATATTCCAAGGGCTTGATACTGAGCTCGCCCCCTGACCAGAGTCCCAGGACCAGTGGACTCTATTGTGCCTTCCCTGACAAATTGCTGGGACTTGTCTGATCTCCCTGGGCCACTGGGGCCTCGCTGAAGTGTGCCTCGCTCACTCCCCTCGGCAGCTCGTGCCCGGCCGCCCGTCCAAGCCTCGAGCCGCGCCGCTCTCTCCTGAGCCGCGCGGCTTCGCTGGGCCACCCGTATCCTGCCTCCCCCTCCTCCTCTGAGCCGCACACATTGGTCGCCCCAGACAGACGCTTGTAGCTAGCCGGTGGCCCGCTCAAGCCTACTAAGGAGATCACTCGCATTATCCCGCGCAACCAGGACGGAAGGTACTGTCCGATAGGCCCTATGTTCTAGTTCTAGGCCTACAAGTATTTTATTCTAAGTTCTAAAGTGCTGATTCCTGACAGTGGTCCAGGTGGCCCTGTCTTGTACATATCCCCTGTAAATTCTGCCCGTGCCTGTTGGCACATTGTAAAGTGTGTGTTTTTATCTAATGTGTTTTGGTGTAATACAAAGGCTATTTTTATATACAACCTTGTGTGGAGTTTCCTTTGTGGTGGGCCTGGGTGTTGTTGCTGGGGTGCGTGCGCAAATACTTAACTCACATCGCCTCCAGGTTTAGCCTTGCTGCTCGCGCCATGTTACATAGAGGGTGAGCAGGGGTTATCTTGGCGTGTAACTCCCTTGCCCTGACTTGGGAGTGGTGGTCTCTGACTGACTTTGGCGAAAGCCCTGGCCAGCCAGGTATCCCATTTCTAACAGAGTTGTTTCTTTGCACTTTCTCATAATTATCTTAGTGGATTTGATGTAACATGTAGGGTCTGATAGATGTTTTTCAGCCTCATTCAAATAGTCCTTCTTTGACCATAAGACAGTGTTACCACCTTTATCAGAATTTTTGATAATTACATTGTGGTTACTCTGAAGTTTTCTAATCAAAATATGGTATTGACTATTATTAAAGTTGCTAAAAACAACTAAAGAGTGACTGGCCGGTGCTGTGGTCAAAAATAAAAAACCAAGCCACCAGAAGAACAGACTCACACCGTCAGTGATGAGGCGATAACCAAGAAAAAAGGCAGAGAATGAGTGAACAACATACAAGAAGAGAGAAAATAACTTATTTTTAAGAAGAACCCTCACTCACCCTAGTGGTGACATGCTTCATCATGGGGTTCCCACTGAAGGAACCGAATGTCCCTCCAGTGTGCTTCAACGCCTGAATTACAGCGGAGCTGGTTGTTGTGAAAAAAGCTTTCTTCAGGACCAAAAAAAGTGAATATCCCCGGTGGTCCACGCTCGCTAAGGTGTGTCCATCCCAGGTGGATATAATGTCAATACCATATTTAGTTGTTTTTTGCATAAATTACTAGGGATATAGGAGTGACCTTTGAATATCCTTACTCTCTTGTTGTTAGTATATATTATTAAAGTTGGCCTGTTTGCCCAATATTTTTTTTGTTAAGTTCTTTCAATTCAG